>NC_092816.1:232938315-234138315 GCF_023375885.2 Dermacentor andersoni | reverse complement strand
AAAATATTGGCAATACCGATATTGGTCTGTAATTACTCATTTCGTTTTTGTCGCCAGTATTGTAAAGTACCGCGACCTTGGCCTTTTTCATACGCTGAAGGAACAGACCTGTGCTTAAAACAAGATTGTATGTATGGATCAAACAAGGTACTAATAAATCGATGACAAAAATAACCGGTTGGATTTTTATGCCGTCAATGTCTTCGCTTTTACTTTCTTTAAATTTCATAAAAACATTAGTTACCTCAGATTTTTCTGTGGGGCAAATAAATGGGTGTTATTGGCGTGGGTAAATAACGTAACGCATTTCCATCGTGAGTACTGTCCGATAAAGAACTAAAGTGGTCATTAAATTTATTGGCCAACGCTTTTCCCTTAAATATATGTTTGTCAATTGTAATTTCGTTGACGCGGGGCGCTTGTTTACGTGAAAATATAATTGCCTTTAGGGTTTTTCACATTTGTTTGGTGTCTAAGATGCCGTCGAAGATAGTGAAGTAATAATTACGTTTGGCTTGCCTTAATATTTTGGCAAGATTGTTTCTATAAGTCTTAAACATTTTTAGTGCATCTAAATCGCGATTTTTCAAGAACACCTGGTACAGCCTGTTTTTTGTACGTATCATTTTTAAGTGACTTATTGTTCTCCAAGGTTTACGTGCACGTTTTGACTTCGTTATTTCTTTGTAAGGGAAACCTCGTTTATAGAGAGAGGAAAAAATTTCAATGAAACGCTCATATGCGGTATCAGCCGAAGAGCACGCAAGAACCTCGTTCCAACCCGTCGTGACGAGTTGATCTCGGAACTTAGCCAGTCCAACCGTGCTGATGTCCTGATATATTATTTTCACAGTGATGTCTTTTGCCGTATGAGATGTGTCAGTGTCTAAATAAATGGGCAAATGGTCGCTAAGGGTCACATCAATGGCACCAGAAAATAGGTCATCAAGTGATAGGTTGGTAATGAAAAGGTCTATAAGTGTTGCGCTGTTTGCAGTAATACGTGTAGGGGCGGTTATTATATTAGACAAAAAAAGATAATCGAGGATTGCCGATAATTCACTTTGCTTAGTAGGTTTAACCAACATATCGATGTTTAAGTCACCTCCTAAAATAAAAGTGCATTGATTTGCATCAACATACGAAAAAACAGCATCTAGACACTTGAAAAACTCGCTCAAATTACCATCAGGTGGTCTATACACCACAGCAAACAGAAATTTGTCGCATTTTAAACAAATTATATCAATATCAGCTGTGGACCATGAAAGATCATCTAGATAGTCGCAGCTAATACACAAGTTTACAAACATGCAAACACCGCCACCCCTTTTCGATTTCCTATTCAAATAAACAGCCCTGTATCTGTCTAAATGTATAGTGTCATGATCATTGTACCATGTGTCAGTTAGCGTTATAACTGAGAAACAAAACCCAAAGTCTTGTAAAAACATACAAAAGTCGTCACATTTTCGACGTGCGGACTGCATATTAAAATGCATAAAAGTTAAAGGCGATTTACATCTTTCCACAATATCGGACATCAGAGTGGTCGGACTGATACAGGATACACTCATTGGTGATTTGTATGGGTCAGCATATCAATACATACAGTTTGATTTACGCGCAATATTATGTAAACATGACACTGCAATAAAGACCTGTATTTATAAATACCATACTGCGAAGTTGGGAATGGAAAAACGAAGGATAAGGCTTAAGGAACAAGTTTCATC
This sequence comes from Dermacentor andersoni, assembly GCF_023375885.2. NCBI lineage: Eukaryota > Metazoa > Arthropoda > Arachnida > Ixodida > Ixodidae > Dermacentor > Dermacentor andersoni. Next base: position 234,136,579 of record NC_092816.1, on the reverse strand, counting down.
AGCCGTGGCAGAAAATGAAACCATGATTTATCCTGACGCATGTCACGATACAAGTAGACATACAAAGCATCCACACAAAAGAAAAACGGGCCGACTAAAGAATAGTACTTCGAAAGTTAGAACATAGAAGATAAAAAATAAAAAAGTAGACAGCAACTTCTGCGAAGAGATCAAATGCATGGCGAGCAACGTATGCGCATATTGCCTTCACTCCCGCTAGACTATCGGCAAATGAACAGCTATGTGTCCCCTTGACACATTTGACCGGCCTGATAAGATGTGGCGTAGTACCACCCCTAACAGCTCTCTCAATGCGCAGAACAGTGGTCTGATCTTGCAGCCTTCATAACGGGTTGTGCATTTTATCTACGTCCTCGCTGCACGAAATACTTATTTTTGGAGCGTTGTCCATCCGCTGGGCGAAAATCTTGCCATTTTGTACCCAAACGTATTTCCAACCGGTCTCGCGCTTACATGCAGTAGCCTGGCCTCGCAGACGTTTCAGCTCTAGGCACAGATGTTCGTTAACAAAGAATGGTGCCTGCGAGTCCAAACCTAGGTCAGAACACTTCAGCCGAGCAGCAGGCGCTTTCTCGAGAAAGCAATCCCGTTTGTGCCTCCGCACGAACTGGACTACCACATTCTTTTTTCTTGGGTCGTTGGCAGTCGGGACTCTGTGCACAGACTCGATATCAGCCGCAACAAGCACGACACCTATTTTTTCTCCCATTTTGACTACTGTTTCAGCGAGCTTTTCGGTGTCGTTGTACGGGATGCCTTTGAGCTCTACATTTGCATTGCGGGAGTATTGTTCAAGGTGTAGCATTCTGATCTCGTGATTTTTCACCTGTTGAACAAGATCAGCGCCCTGTGCCTCTAGTTTAGCATTTGATGCCTTATGTTCCTTGTTGGCTGCCTTTATTTCTTCACAATCAGCATTCATGGAAACCAAAGCGGCGTTAATTTCCCTCAGTTCTTTTCGAATATCCCGCTCGATTGTGCCTCTGAAGTCTTTGAATTCAGTCCGCATTTCACGCTTCAGTTAATAGACAAATCGAATTTGTGCGCTTTCAATGATCTAATGGATGCCGTTTACAGAACCGCGATATTTGTTCTTGATGCAGACATACTAATTTATAAACTTCGTGCATGTATTTTGTTCGAAATTTCGAATTTCGGAAAATTTTTCCTCGCAATACTCAGGCCCTAAATTGAAATTCCGCTTTGAACAGTCACTAGAATTTAACTTTCTCTCACAAATGCAACAAATTTAATGTGTTGCATTTATGTGAATCTTATGTGAATTTGTTACGTTCTGTACAAGGGTTCTGCAAAAGCTGTATTTCCATATTACTGAATTTCTTTACACTCATGTGTAACATATAAATTTTGTCCACTTTAGATTTACTATCATGCAATTCACAGAATTGTGATATCAATTTTTCTTGCGGAGTTAGAGAGTTGTAAACTTGTTTTCGTTGTGTCAAAATTTTCAATTTTTGCCACTTCTTAATAAAAGTTGACAATTAAAATAAAAAATTTCAAACAGACAGTCACTAAAATTTAAGCTTTTCTTTTAAATGAAACAAACCTCGTCATATTTGGTGCAGTTGGCGCCGAGAAAGAAGAATTCTCCTTTTACATGTGTTTACAATGGAGCACTTGAGCTAAAGCTTCTTCTTAATGTTCAAGTCTATATATTATTTATTTTATTATTTCACAATAACCCTAAAGGCCCTCTAGGGAGGGTATTACATAGGGTAAATGTTACATAGGTGAGGTGAACAGTGCGTAATGTAAATACAATGAAAAAACAAAACTGGGAAAAAATAATTACAGTGCATCAACGTACAAACACAAAAAACAATGATAGTTATCAGTAGAGAAACTCTAAATGGTTTGTACAAAATGTGACACTGTCGTGGAAGCTTGGTTAACGGCGCATTAAGAAAAAAAAAGAAAATAAATATGCTTACAAATCAGAGAGTGAGACGTGATATATTAGGTATTCATGGTACTGCGTAGAGCGTCTGTAAATTTTAAGGCATTTGTTTCGGTGAGAATGTGCGATGGCAGATTATTCCATTCTTTCGAGGTGCGAGCTATGAATGACTGACCACATGCGAGGGAATGACACATTATGCATTTAACTTTGCAAGAATGATCCCGACGCGGAAAAATGACTGAGGGTTTACGCGTGAACTCGTTATGAAGGGATACGTGATAGTAGAGCTTATGGAATAGTGTTAAACGAGATATATTACGGCGAAGTGACAAGGCTTCAAGTTCGGCGCGATTTTTTAATGCTGTTATACTTGTTTCTCGTGAATGATCTGAAAAGATGAAGCGTACAGAACGGTTCTGCAGGGCTTCTAAGTCAGTTATTAGGTATGTTTGATGGGGATCCCATATGGCTGACGCGTACTCTATTTTAGGGCGTATTAGTGTTGTGTATGCCAATTTGCGTAAGTGTACGGGAGCTTGTTTGAGGTTATGTTTAAGGAAACCAAGCGAACGGTTTGCAGAAGCGAGGATATGGTTAATGTGATTATTCCACGTCAAGTTAGGGGTTAAGTGTACGCCAAGATATTTGTAGCTGGAAACTTGTTCAACAAGGCTGTTGTTTAAGATGTAAGATGTTGCTGTTCGGGGCGCCTGATTAGTAAAAGACATGGAATTTAGTTTTAGTAAGATTTAGAGGCAATAGCCAAGTTGAACACCATACGCGTTTATTGCGTTTAGGTCAGATTGAAGAATATGACAATAATGCCGTTCCTTTTTCAGGCAAATGTGTAGGAGGCAGGGTTATTTATAAACATAAGGTAGAATTATAAAAGACCCACCCACTAAATCCAATTTTTAATGCTTTGTTTCAAAAAAAATTCCTCAGCGAAGCGGTTTAAAGAAGCCAAACCGCATAACATTGCCAACATGTGTCCCCACGAATATGAGCACCAGGTGCGCAAGTGCAACTACATTGGTGTCTTGAGCATAGTGGTTTTCTGAACCTCTATATTCTGTGCTGAGAAGGGCATTACCAATAAAAACACATACGGCAGCCAACGAAATATGAAACTCTAACGTGGAACGAAGTCTAGAAAGCAACAACAGCACGCGAGAAGTAACTTTGTATTGTGTCAAACGATATTTCATTAGATAATACTGATAGAAATAAAACATCCGCCATGTCCTTATAAATCACGTGCGTGCGTGTCGGCGTTTTCTATACCTCCGTGCGACGGGCAAGTGTTCGCTGGTCCGGTCTGCGATTGGTGGCCATGCAGGTCAGAGCAGACCAAGTCCATGTGGAACGCTTCGTAGTGCTGCGGATCGAGCGCGGAGCCATTGTCAGTGGGAGCCCGTGCTCTGGAACCTCTCCTGAAACTAATGGACGACGACCTGGATGCACGCCTGGCCATCGAATTACCCACAGCAGCCCTGATGGGTACCAGCGACTCTTGCATGGCCTTTTTGCGCTCGGCCGCGCTAGAGTGGTTCTCATGCTTCTTGACACCGACTACATAGGGCTGCAGGTGCAGGCCGGTGAGGCTGAGAAACGTGAGCACGGCTGCGATGGCGTGAAGAATCTGCCTCGGAGGGTCGGCAATTACCGCAACAGCGGCACCGATGCAGCCCACAGAGTAGCAGGCACCCATGCCCACACAGCGTGCCTCGCTCTGGAATGTTTCGATCGAGTAAACGTAAGTGGCACCCATGGCGGTGGCTGCTACAGTGAAGCCCACAACGGCCGTCATCTGGCCGACTTTGCTCGCCTGGACGATTGACTGGAGCGCCAGGAGCCAGGTAACCGCCGCAAAAGTGAGTCTTGGGCCGAATCGTGCTGTACTCCAGCAGACGGCAGCGTACATGGCACTCACGAGTAAGGCAACAGCGACGCTGCCCAAGAATGAGTGTGGCGCGGTTTCAGCTGGCCCGAGGTTGGCACTGTAGAAGGTAAGCATGACTGTGAACCACGAACAGAGTTCCGGCAGACGGCGGCAGCGAAACACCGTCTTCCGCAAAACAGCCGCTTGCGTGAACAAGAATGCGCTTTCACGTGCCGACTGATGCTGGGCGTCGGCTTGCGTGAGCAGTGCCGCGAAGGCTACCTTGACCCTAGTGGGCGGCACGCCGTTCACAACCGCCATGGCTAGCGCCGCCTCTTCAGCCAGACGCGGCTGGCATGACGTCAGCAGCCAGGCGGGCGACTCCTCAAGCAGGAAGCAGACCGAGACGAGGAGGCACGTGGGCACCATGAGCGCCACCTGAGTCTTCTCCCAGCGCTCGTCCATAACGCTTATCAACTGGAGGACTAGAGGGAGGAGCGCCGACGCGGTGCCCCAGCAGAGCAGGCTGAAAGTCAAGCGGTGCCCGTTATCGCACGCCTCGTAGAGCAACACGAACAGCAAAATCTGGGTGCCGCCCGAAGTCAGGGCCACGACCAGGCGCGATAGGATGAAGCTGTCGAAGGAACGCGCCACGCCACAACTTGTGCCGGCGAACAGAAGCGCCCCCACGCAGCAGATAACAACAGGCTTGCGGCCCAGGCAATCAGCCGCCAGGCCAACGAGTGGCAGGCCCAGCAAGGCGCCTACCAAATAAAGCACCGAGGACAAGGGCAGCAACCAGCGGTGGTGGCACACCAGATCCCACTGGCCCACGATGCTTCCGCTCGCCTCTTCATACTGCCACCGCTCGCATGGAACCACGCGTCGCTCGGCGTTGGCAAGATCCTGCCATGTGAGAGAAAACGGGTGGTAGGGTTGGAATATTATATTATAGATGGAAACGCTTCCTGGCATTGAGCGCTCGTAATACGGCCTACATGGTTTTTATGGAGTACAGTCATCTGAAAGGTCAAAAGTGGTCGAACAGGGAATGTCGCCGAAACGAATCGTTTTGTCAATATAGGCAATAAAGGCAATATACCATTTCTCTGTCTTCGACAGAGAAATGGTATATTGCCCTGACGAAGACGAAACGTTGGCTCCAGCGGTATCCCTCGCTTCGTACACTGTTAACCCTCCATCCTTCTCTGGTACTCAGTCTTCTTTGGATTACTGTAAAGGCAGACATGGGTAGCCGCACAGGGGGTGCCACCTCATGGTGAGGTGTTTAATCAGAGAGCTCACGGGGCTTCCAGTGCAGTGACCTACCGTGTGCTATGCTCACATCCTTGTCTAACATGCCAGTAGTTATGTAAATGTCAGCTAGCAGTTCCTTCTTGTTCTCCGTCGTCGAGAATGAATATAATGATAAGAACGATACACCGAAGAACGATTAAATGGGTTGTTGTTGGAGAAAACGGTGCAAGATGTCGGTACAACTCTTTTGCTGCAGTTTACATTTGTCAGTCCGATATTCTGTGAAGGGTAACAGGCATACACACACGCTAAAGCTCTCTCTGAGTTTTTGCTTCCTATAAGATCTGCTGACGCCAGTTGGCCGCTTGCACTGCTGCAGAAATGGGCCTACTCAGAAGAGTAACAGACATGCGCCAGTTTATGGGTCCTTTAAACATGATAAGCGAAGAGTTGCCTGATCAGAGGTAGCGTTCGAAGGCATGCAGCATGATACAAAACGGGGAACGCTTGGCTGTAGATGAACGCCGACCAGAGGGCCTTGTGGACAGGCAACATTTCTTATCATAATCATCATCATTATTATGATCATCATCAGCCTGGCTACGCCCACTGCAGGGCAAATGCCTCTCCCATACGTCTCCAACTACCCCAGTCATGTGCTAATTGTGGCCACGTTCTCCCTACAAGCTTGTTAATATCGTCCGCTCACTAACTTCCTACCACCCCCAGCTGCGCTTCCCTTCTCTTGGAATCCATTCCATACCCCTAAGAGGAAGCTTTAGCTCGGGCCCAACTCCGACGCGGCCTATTCAAATACATGTAAAACGCAAAAACGTTTTTATGAGATAACCCCTGGACCGATTATGATGAAATTTGTTGCATTTGAAAGAGATAGTTAAATTCTAGTGACTGTTGGAAGCGAAATTTCGATTTAGGGCTTGAATTTTCCTAAATCGATTTTCAAATATTTGACCGTGTGAAAAAAATAGAAGCACGAAGTTTACAAATTCATAGCTCTGCATCAAGAACTGATATCGCGGTTCTGTAAACGGCATCCATTAGATCATTCAAAGCGGACAAATTCAATATGTCATTTTACATCTTACGTGAATTTGTTACGTTGGTTACAACGGTTTTGCAAAAGTTGTATTTCCCTATGATTAAATTTTTTTATATTAATGTGTAACATATCAATTTTGTCCGCCTTAGATGTACTATTAGATGCAAGTCACAGAAATGTATTATCATCTTTAGTGGTTGAGTTACAGAGTTGTGAACTTCATAGTTTCGTTTTTCGAAAATTTTCGATTTTTGGCAATTTTTAATAAAACATTGACGACCTAACTGGAAAATTCGAAACCAACAGTCACTAGATTTTTAATTTGTCTTTTAACTGCAACAAACCTCGTCAGATTTGGTGCAGTGGTTGCCGAGAAAAACGAATTCTCCTTTTACATGTATTTAGATAGGAGCACTCGAGCTAAAGCTTCCTCTTAATCACCATGCGTTATCTTCCCTCCTCATTACATGTCCTCCCCATTCCCATTTCTTCTTCTTGATTTCAACTAAGTTGTCATTAACTCCTGTTTGTTCCCTCACCCAATCTGCTCTTCTCTTATCCCTCAACGTTACAGCCATCATTATTCTTTCTATAGCTCGTTGCATCGTCCTCAAGTTAAGTAGAACCATTTTATTAAGGGCTCATTCACACCGGCGACTGACAGTGGTCGCGCGACCAAGTTGGTCGCAAAGCGACCAGTCGCAAATGGTCGTCTTTCTTGAAAAGCGACCATTTTGGGCCAGTCGCTCTCTGCGCGATTTTGCAGTCGCGCGACCGTGGTCGCAAAACTGATAAACCAATCAGCGGCGCACCGGAAGTGATCTTTCGTGTGTCTACATCCGGCCTCCTCCGGCGTCGCGTTCAAATTCCGCGTAGATTCCGAGAGTTCTCGCTGAGAACGATAACCTCCGGGATTGCGACTTGCGGGTAGCGCTCAGCCGGGCTTGCCGGTGTGAGCATCAGTCGCCTTCGGTCGCTTTTTGATTGCGAGTCGCAAATGGTCGCGCGACCTCCTCAAGTCGCCGGTGTGAATGTGCCGTAAGCCTCCAGGTTTTCCCCCGTAGGTGAGTACGGGTAAGACACAGTTGTTATACACTTTTCTTTACATTGAGAATACACATTGTTACACTGAGAATGCCTGCCAAGCGCACCCCCGCGCATTCTTATTCTTGTGATTATTTCAGTGTCATGGTACGGATCTGCGGTTACTACCTGCCCTAAGTAGATGTATTCCCTTACCACTTCCAGTGCCTCGCTACCTATCGTAAAGTGCTGTACTCTTCCGAGACTGTTCAACATTACTTTAGTTTTCTACCGATTAATTTTAGACACAGCCTTCTGCTTTGCCTTTCCAGGTCAGTCAGCATGCATTGCAATCGGTCCCCTGAGTTAATAAGCAAGGCAATATCATCAGCCAAGCGCAAGTTACTAAGGTATTCTCCATTAACTCTTATGCCGAATTCTTCCTAATCCAGGTCTCTGAATACCTCCTGTAAAAACGCTGTGAATAGCATTGGAGAGATCGTATCTCCCTGCCTGACGCACTTCTTTATTGGGATTTTGTTGTTTTCTTTATGGAGGACTACGGTGGCTGTAGAGCCGCTATAAATATCTTTCAATATTTTTACATGCGGCTTGTCTACACACTGGTTCCGTAATGCCTGCATGACTGCTGAAGTTTCGACTCAAGCGATCGCGTTCACGTAATCAATGAAAGCTCTGTAAACGGGTTGGTTATATTCCGCACATTTGTCTATCCCCTGATTCATAGTTTGAATATGGTCCATTGTTGAGTAGCCTTTACGAAATCCTGCCTGGTCCTTTGGTTGACGGAAGTCTAAGGTGTAGCTGATTCTATTTGCGGTTAACTTAGAAAATACTTTGTAGGCAACGGACAGTAAGCTGATCGGTCTATAATTTTTCAAGTCTTTGACGTCCCCTTTGTGATGGATTAAGTATATGTTGGCGTTCTTCCAATATTCCGGTACGCTCGAGGTCATGAGGCATTGCGTACACAGGGTGGCCATTTTTTCCAGAACGATCTGCCCACAGTCCTTGAACAAATCTGCTGATACCTGACCCTCCTCAGCTGCCTTCCCCCTTTGCAAAGCTCCCAAGGCTTTCTTTACTTCTTCCGGCGTTACTTGTGGGATTTCAAATTCGTCTAGACTATTCTCTCTTCCATAATAGTAGTGGGTGCCACTGGTACTGTATCAATCTCTATAGAACTCCTCAGCCACATGAACTATCTCATCCATATTAGTAATGATGTTGCCGGCTTTGTCTCTTAACGCGTACATCTCATCCTTGCCAATTCCTAGATTCTTCACTGCTTTTAGGCTTTCTCTGTTCCTGAGAGCATGTTCAATTCTATCCATATTACACTTCCTTACGTCAGCTGTCTTACGCTTGCTGATTAACTTAGAAAGTTATGCCAGTTCTATTCTAGATGTAGGGTTAGATGCTTTCATACATTGCAGTTTCTTAATCAGATCTTTCGTCTCCTGCGATAGCTTACTTGTATGTTGTTTAAAGAAGTTATCACCGACTCCTACTGCACACTCCGTAATGACGCCCATAAGATTGTCGTTCACTGCTTCAACGCTAAGGTCCTCTTCCTGAGTTAAAGCCGAATACCTGTCTTGTAGCTTGATGCGGAATTTCTCTATTTTGTCTCTTACGGCTAACTCATTGATCGGTTTCTTATGTACCAGTTTCGTCCTATACCTCCTCAAGTTTGGGCTAATTTGAGTTCTTACCATCCTATGGTCATTGCAGCGGACATTGCCGGGCACGTCCACATCTTGTATGGTGCAAGGGTTTGCGCAGAGTATGAGGTATATATCATTTCCAGTCTCGCCATTCGGGCTGCTCCACGTCTTCTTTCGGCTATCCCGCTCGCGGAAGAAGGTATTCATTATCCGCATATTATTACGTTCTGCAAACTCTACTAATAAATTTCCCCTGCTATTCCTAGAAGCTATGCCATATTCCCCAACTGATTTGTCTCCAGCCTGCTTCTTGCCTACCCTGGCATTGAAGTTGCCCATCAGTATTGTTTATTTTGTTTTGACTACCCATCGCCGATTCCACGTCTTGATAGAAGCTTTCGACTTCCTGGTCATCATGAAAAGATGTAGAGGCGTAGACCTGTACGACCTTCAATTTGTACCTCTTATTAAGTTTCACAACAAGATCTGCTGCCCTCTAGTTCATGCTGTATAATTCCTCTATGTTACCAGCTATATCCTTATTAGTCAGGAATCCTACTTCTAGTCCTCGTCTCTCCGCTAAGCCCCGGTAGCACAGGACGTGCCCGCTTTTTAGCACTGTATATGCTTCTTTCGGCCTCCTAACTTCACTGAGTCTTATTATATCCCATTTACTGCCCTCTAATTCCTCCAATAGCACTGCTAGAATCGCCTCACTAGATAACGTTCTAGCTGTAAACGTTGCCAAGTTCTTATTCCAATGGCGGCCTGTCCCAACCCAGAGATTCTTAGCACCCTCTGCTGCGTGACAGGTCGGACCGCCGCCGTGGTTAGTTGCTTCGCAGCTACTGGGACTGAGGGCTGGTGTTTGACTGTTCTGTTAATATAGGAGGTGGTGGCCAAGTGCTGCACCAGGGTGGCCAATCCTGCTGTGGTGAAGGAGTGCGTTAGCGGTTCTGGTCACCGGGATCAGGCCGCACTCCAGTCCAGTTTATGCAATTTTATCAACACGCAGATTTTTTTTAATCCGGTGGGAAATTAGGCGGCACCGGCATTCGAGCCACGGTCCTCTTTCACGTGAGGCGGATGCTCTACCTCTACGACACCGCTGCGCTTATATTTCTTATATTCGCGGACAAATCTATGTGACAATGAAGGCAAGGCCAAGCGCCTCCGCGTGCTTTAGTGCATCAAGGAGTCGGGCCTATCTTGACTGCGTATTTGGTTTCTTACGACCAGATACTGAATCAGCGTACCTTCTACATGCGACTGTTTCGTATGAGCCCAAATGCTGAAGAGAAAAGCAGAAAAATAAGCCAAACTTCAACTTTAGGGTAGGTGTTTTGTCTTTTATTGCCGTGAATAAGGTGTTTTTGTTCGCTTCCCAAGTGTAAACAAACGCGGATGAGCATTTTTTACTATTTTCAAGACCTGTCTTGTGCATGGTTTTGCTTGGAAGCTTTCCTTTCATTGCCAAAGAAAGTTATCCGTGACTACCGTAATTCTCGGACTACAAGTCGCGTTTTTTAAGTGCGAAGCGTTTCTTGACGAAAATTTGCCACTTTGAGAGTATCGATCTTGCCACCTGCGTCTTGGTGCTCTCATGGTCGTTCCGCTAAACTTGTATATACCAAAATTGCCATAGTATGACAAGAGTGTATGACGAGCATAAGTGATCAGTCATGACATAAATATGATGTTTATCATGTAGGCCATCAAAAAGCCGCCTACGTCTTCGTGCCCTCACGGTCGTTTCGTTAAAAGGACACTAAAGGCAAAGATTAAGTCGAACTAGATTGAAACATTATGCTTCTGTAATAACGAATTCTTCATTCGTAATAGAAACAGAGCTTTTGTAAGCGAGAAAATCACGAAAATAAAACATTGGAGTGGTGCCATCTGTTGTCGACTACGGTACCTTTTAGGCGTGGCGTCAGCACCTCTGATTCACAGAGAGTGGCCGCGATCCACCGCGATGAACAGCATCGCTTTCCTCTGTTTACTACGACCGAAGCGGCAACGTGTGGCCATTGACCACACTGCCGGCTTTGGCAGCGGATGCTCAAGTGACCGTACATGGTAACCTGAACTCAAGCAGAGCCACACAGTGACTCACCCAAGCTGAACACCTACACCAGCCAAGTATTACGCTTCGTGTATAAAACTAAATGGGGTCTACAAAAGACAAAGGCGTAGAAGGTGGTCACGTTGAGATGACGTCAAGTCATCCGCGTTGGCGTGGGCGATTCAAATTGAGAAGCAGCATCGGGACCTTCGACGGCAATTTCTCAGGCAGAAAAGTTGATGTATTGGCATGCGGAAAACGATGATAGACTTCTAGACAAATACTCTGTCGATTTAACTCAACTTTATATTTTCCCTTAGTGTCCCTCTAAGTTAGTAGGCTCCCCGCACACGTACAGCTTCGCATAACATCTATTTCTACAGGGCATGGAAATTGCCGGCTTTTTTCCAAAACTTTTTGCGCGTGCGTCTTACACAACGGTGTGACTTAGATGTGTGTAAAGCCGTGCGTGCTCGCGCGACCAATTTGACCGTTTTTTGATGAGAACAAGAAACCATGCGCTTACAAAATTCTGAAATAGAACCTTGTATGACAGTGGAGCAACCGAGGCGACACCAGGAAGACAGGCGCGCGCTATCATTTGCAGCAACTTAGAACTCCAACTGACCCGGTCTCAAACATTGTTGCTGATATAAGTGCCTGCTTGATTGGTGGTCACGTGTACAAGTTTGCTGTTATAGTTTAGTATTTCTGATCGAAAATGGTAAACCATGGAAGTGACCCAACAAATCGAGAAATCAATAAATTATTTATTGTACATTGTTACGTACACCTATTATAAACCTGTTACAAATACCGCTGCTTTGTCGTCATCATTACCAGTCGCCCGCGTGTGAAGTCGCAGAGAGAATGTCACCTACATGCCTGCAACGTCTCTTAAAACTTGATCAGGAAGCGATGGCGGTGACCGAGCATTATTGCCAGCCGAAATGGTAGAGTTTTTTTACTGCATCGAACGACGAATTCAAGGTAGCCAAGTTTGTGCGCTATGGCCCATTCCTTGTAAGGTACTTCCTTTATCTCAAGCAAGTGGATATCTGCTATGCGTGGGACAGACTCGGACATCGTTCCGACGTTTGCCCTGCTCCCGAAGAGTCCACCTGCAGGCGATGTGGGGCAGCGAACCCGGACGACCAATACCACTGTACACTAAAGTGTGAGTTGCGCGTGGGCGAACGCCCTACGGCGGAGAAAACGTGCAAGCACAGATTCCAGATCCCGTACGTCATCAGACAGAGACGATGGGAGAGAACGGCGGTGGAAGCTTCGAGAGACGGGGCTTCACCACCATAACCTAGCAACGAGGGCAAGAATCATTTCCACCAGCCTTCACCGCAAAAGTATAGTGGGCGTTCCCGATCCAGGGGATGCCCTCACTCTAGAGGGAGCTCCCGGAGTCGCTTTTGACCCAGAGGGTGTTCCAGAACCGGTACCAGATCCCGCAACAGGCGTCGCTCCGTGTCCCGGCAACGAGGTGATAAAATTCGGCTCGAGACTACAGGATCCTCCAGGTCCTGCTCCAGGGATCGCCGACCCGAGGCCCACCCCACCTGGGTCGACCGAGTTCGAAGAACGCCGGAAAATGTAACGCGGGACTCACCGCCAGAGCATGAAAGAGGTAATGACAGACAAGCACAACATGAGCGTGAAAACGAGATGATTAAGGACACAATACTCGACTCATGGCAGAAACTGCCGAGATTAAGAAGGGCAGTCACCGGCAATTGGTGATGGCTGACAAGCAGTCGGTCCTTCCCCAGCCAGTGAAACCCCCCATCGTTGAGCAGAGCGATACGTTGAGGCCCGATAAAAAGAGGACAAGCGCTAACGAGCAAGAAAGAGCATCAATTAGGGCCATATCAGATTCGCGCGATGCTCTCCGCTCTTAGTGACAGCATTAAGCAGATAAATGAAAACTTCTCCCTCATCAAAAGGAACATGGCATCCATGGAGGAGCGCACCAATCAGCTGATTAGCAAAACTGAATCCTTCATAGAAAACTTTGTGGAACTTGTGCTGGGACATAAAGCTCCCACACCCTCGGCAACACCATCGACTAGTCACAGCGCCAGGGTTGTCGTAATGAGAGCAGCATTCCGGGCAAGTTGGTAATCCATTGCTTAAATGATATTGCGCGACATAAAAAACGACACGGACGTGAGAGAAGACGACACACCAAGCGCAAACTTTCAACTAAGTTTATTGTGCCACTGCGTCATTTTATACATGGCAGGCAACGAAGATCGCGCATGCGCTTACAAGGAATTGAAGTGCCAATTCATGTAACATGGTTACGTGTCATGTGATGCCGCGTCCAAGTAACGTAATTCTTTTTCTGTGAGAGCAAGAGACGGGAAGCTAACACACGCATCACCCAATTTCGCGATCATCTGCGCTTCAGATATCTCACGAATGAGCTGCGTGCTGCCACGGGAAACAATCGTGCATTGATCCTCAAGAGGCTTGCACCCATGATCCTGACAATTGGTCGTATGAGCCGCGAGCCAACAAACCACTTCTGCCGTATACGTCCGCACATTCAAAGCTTGTTAAGCGGGCCATTATCAGTTTGTGCTTCAAGAATGCCCTTAGCAAGTCCTGCTGTCATGTTGTGGACGTAAGCTTAGAAGCGCAAACTTCACGGTTGTCCTTGGCTGGATATCCTAGGGTGATGCTAGTGTCTATCGCGGAACGCATCTTTAGAGAAGCGCGATCCAGTACGCAGAAGTCAGTTGCCGATGCCCCTGCTGGCATACGCCCTAAAGTAAGTGTCATACCTTACATGCACGGGATATCCCACAACTTGAAAAAGATTGCCCAAAGGGCGAATGTAAGAGTTGTTTTTTCTGCTCCCGACAAGCTCGGCAGGCTTTGCAGGCTGACGGATCCAAATGCCGTCCCTTCCGATAAATGCAGAAAGCATCACGGAAAAAAGTTTGTCGAGTGTGTACACCGGGTGGTGTACAACCTCCCGCTTTCATGTGGGAAGAAATATATCGGACAAACTGGGCGTTGCCACAATGACCAGCTCCGCGAACACAGCAACAATGTAAAAAACGGCTCTGGTGGTTTCTTGGCGCTCCACTGTCGCGATCATGGGTGCAAGCCTCTTGAGGATCAATGCACGATTGTTTCCCGTGGCAGCACGCAGCTCATTCGTGAGATATCTGAAGCGCAGATGATCGCGAAATTGGGTGATGCGTGTGTTAGCTTCCCGTCTCTTGCTCTCACAGAAAAAGAATTACGTTACTTGGACGCGGCATCACATGACACGTAACCATGTTACATGAATTGGCACTTCAATTCCTTGTAAGCGCATGCGCGATCTTCGTTGCCTGCCATGTATAAAATGACGCAGTGGCACAATAAACTTAGTTGAAAGTTTGCGCTTGGTGTGTCGTCTTCTCTCACGTCCGTGTCGTTTTTTATGTCGCGCAATATCATTTAAGCAAGGGTTGTCGTCCCTCCGAAGGTTAAAAAAGCAACTCAAGAGCAATACGATGGCCACATAAACTAATTCAGGATGTGGCAATCGAATTGTAGGGGTTTCTTTCCCAAGAGAGCTCACTTGCAACAATATATTGGCTCACACGCCGAGAAGCCACATGTCATACTTACATACAAGAAACACTAACCTCTAACGTCATGCTGTCCGGCTACAGGCCGATAACGAACTACGAGATAGGATGGGGGGTCGGCGTACTGATAAGCAACAAGCTGGCCCATATCACTCACGACATCAAGATGACCGCAAGTAAAGCCATGTACATAATGATAGAAATTATCCCCAGCCCAGTGAACCGCGAAAGCATATTGCCACATGGTGTGGCACAGCAAGGGGACTAAAGAAGAGGAGAACGAGGTTCGTCTCGGCATCGCGCGTCAACGGTTAGGTTTTGTGAAGTTCAAACGCCTGCATCCCCATTCAGCGTGTATACTTCTGCAGGGTATATGCGACAACTTGGTGGAGGTGCTGGGTAACCCAACTTATGCAGGAGACCCACTGGGCAGCAAGAACCTCGCACAATTGGAGTTGACTCCAGTTCACCGCACAAGCCGGCGAATACGAGGCCTCGCCCCAGAATTTGGAAACCTCCAGGATAAAGTGATGACTACGAGCACTGCGACTTCTACGGAAAGGATGACGCCGACTTACCTAACGCTGCTGAACCCCCAAGTGCCGACGGCTTTTCATGGCGACATATTTGAAGACGTGGAAGACTGGCTGGCGGAGTTCGAGCGCGTGGCTGCGTTTAACGAGTGGTACAACAACGCCAAACTCAGGAACGTCTACTTCAGCCTCCAGGATGGCGCTCGCACGTGGTTTGTGAACCGCGAAAGTGCCCTGTCATCACGGCCTGAATTCCAGCGCAAGCTACTGGAGACTTACTCCAGCCCCGATCGCCGGGAAAAAGCGGAGCGAGCCCTTCAGTCACGCGTCCAAAAGCCCAACGAGAGCGTCACGATGTACGTGGAGGACATGACGCGTCTCTTTCAGCGTGCCGATCCGAGCATGTCGGAAGAGAAGAAGGTGCGTCATCTGATGAGAGGCGTAAAGGAACAGCTCTTTGGCGGTCTTGTTCGGAATACGCCCAAGACTGTCGCGGACTTCCTCACCGAAGCCACCAAAATGCAGAAGACGCTGCAGTAACGGTCGAACATGTACAACCGACAAGTAAATTCCGCCAGCACTCCGGATACGCCGGTGGGCTTCGGGTGCAACGTCGCCTTGCTTTGCGAGCTGATTCGCTCAGTGGTTCGCAACGAGCTGCAGAAGCACCACGGTACGTCGCCACCGCCAGTCAGCTCCCTCGCCAGCGTCGTATGCAACGAAGTACAGCAGGCACTGCAGGCATCTCTTTCCAGCAGTGAAGCGCCACCTCTGCCAAGTGAGTCCCGGCGGAAGACTTACGCAGAAACATTACTGAGCACTCGACCGACGACCGCTGTGCTACCACTGCGGCGAAGCTGGTCATGTGTATCGGGAGTGCCCCTATCAACGACTCGGCCTGCGGCGTTTTTCCATCGATTCGCCTCGATCTTGGTTTGGCCAGAGGCCTCCCGACATCGCGGAATTCATCGAGCAGCAGCGCAGTCCGGGCACATCGCAGCGGCAGTCACGCTCACCATCACCGCGGCGATATTTCCCTGCTCGTGATACCACCTCGAGGACGACGCATGGGAGATCACCAAGTCCACTCCGGGAATACTGACGCTAGCGACCTTCCGAGGCGGGGCCGCTGATACTCGACGCGTTGAAGACCTCGTATCGTGCCGACCGCAGAACAACGAAAACATGACGACGCCAGAACCAGTTCCCGCCAGCAAGATTTCACTGGACATACCTGTGTTGATCAACGGCAAAAAAATGAGTGCACTTGTAGATACCGGCGCCGATTACTCCATTCTTAGTGGCAAACTGGCGAGGGTTCTGAAAAACGTTACGTTGCCCTGGAACAGGGCACCAGTTCGCACTGCAGGTGGCCAGGTCGTCAAACCACTTGGCTTATGCACGGCGAGAGTAGAAATTCGTGGTGCTGCTTTTCTCGCCCCTTGTCTGGTTGAGTGTTCCCGCAATTTAATCCTTGGGATGGACTTTCTCCAGGAATATGGCGCCATTATTGACCTCCTCGAGCGCTGCATCACTTTCTCGACGCAAAGGGCAACAACACAGACCGACGCCGTTGGACACAGATCCGCACTTCGCGTTTCGGACGACAGCATCACGATACCGCCGCGTGCAAGTGTTATGGTTCCGGTCAAGTCCGACGAGCTAGAAGATGGTGAAACCATTGTAGAAGGCAACATTTCTATGTTGCTGACCCAAGGTATTTGTGTAGCGCGAAGCCTTGTGGAACTTCGTGATAGCCAGACAGCGGTCCTCGTTACCAACTTTACCTTTGAGCATCGGCACATTTTTCGTGGCACTGCCGTCGCCTACACCGAACCATGAACGGACATCGTCGAGTGCTTTGCTTCTGAAGTGGACACAGACGACGGTTTACTCAGAGACATCGATGTAGACTCCGAGCTTACGGACAACCAAAAGAGCGCACTGCAGGAACGTCTGAACGAATTCCGCGCGTGCTTCGCTCGGTCTACTAAGGTGGGCCAAACGCCGATCACGAAGCACCGAATAACGACATCCGCCGACGCACGCCCCTTAAAACAACAGCCTTATCGTGTCTCGCCGAAAGAACGTGAGGCTATTCAAGCCCAAGTCAAGTAGAAGCTAGATGATGGTGTCATTCAGCCTTCGCACACTCCGTGGTCGCCCTCGGTCGTTCTGGTCAAAAAAACAAAAGACGGAACGCTTCGTTTCTGTGTTGATTATCGACGCCTCAACGATGTCACCAAGAAGGACGTGTACCCACTACCACGTATCGATGACTCTTTAGACAGGTTGCGGCGAGCTAAGTATTTTTCGTCTCTAGATCTACAGAGCGGTTACTGGTAAATTGAGGTAGATGAACGAGACCGCGAAAAAACTGCTTTCGTCACTCCAGATGGCCTTTACGAATTCAGGGTACTTCATTTCGGGCTCTGTTCGGCACCAGCAACCTTCCAGCGAATGATGGACACCGTTCTCGCTGGTCTGAAGTGGCAAACCTGCCTCGTCTACCTCGACGACGTGGTTGTTTTTTCGGCGACATTTGACGACCACCTGAAACGACTGCGGCAAGTGCTCGAAGCCATCCCATCGGCTAACCTCACCCTTAAGCCTCAGAAGTGTCACTTCGGCTACAAGGAGCTTATGTTTCTGGGACATGCGGTCAGCTCGGGAGGCGTTAGCCCCGATCCCGCGATAACTGCCGCTGTAGCCACGTTTCCAACACCGACCGACAAAAAAGGTGTCCGACGCTTCCTAAATGTCTACAGTAGCCCGAATTCTTAAGACAACGCTTGAAAGCACTAAACACCAAGGAAACGCAACTAGCGCGGGACTCTCCTTTGATCATAGTGGGTGACTTCGACGTCCCGAACCACACGTGAGGCTACTCATATAACACTCACAAGGGGAGGAACTCTGGCGCGAGGCTATGAACTTAAACTTAATGCTAGTCACGGACCCGGCATTCCCCAACAGATGCGGGGCATCGTCGAGCCGTGACACGACGCCGGATCTCACCACCTTGGTCAGGAGCATCGCAGAGGTCAAGTGGACGATCCTCGGTGTAGACTTTGGTACATATCATTATATTTCGGGCACGCACGTCCAGGTCGCACAGAAGAGACATCGCATGTTCCAGTACACAGACTGGGACAAGTTTCGCAAGATTAGGAAAGAGCGAATGGAGACTGAGGACAAGCCCAGCCTCGAAGAATGTGTGGCACAGGTTGGATACGACATCAAAGCTACCACGAAAGAGGTTTGCATCGACCTCCCGGAGCAAAAACTGGGCAGACGTTTGGCTCACTTGTTGGAGGCTAAGCAGTCTCTCCTCACCAGGTGGAAGGTAAGCGCCTCAACCGCAGGCCCAGAAAAAGGAACTCGGAAATCAACAGAACTCTAGAGTAACGCTGCAGAGCCTTCTCTAAACAGTACTTGGATGAGCTGTTTGACTCGATCGACGGACATATGCCGCAACGGTGGAACCTGGAATTTCCTAGAATATCGGCTCGGTGAGACGAACACTACATCCAACCAACGGAACACACTGACGCGCACTCTACACTCAGCAAAGCGTGAATCGTTCGGCGAGGAAATTTTATCCAGACTCGTGAAGAATCTATCGGTCACCACCTTCACCTGACAACGAAGGCTCCGGCAACCGTGAGCTCGACGCAGAATTTCGGATTCAGATCAGGCAGGCACTCCACGATCTCAATGGCGGATCGGCTCCTGGTCTGGACAAGATCAGAAACAAGGCCCTACGGAACCTGGACGATAAGTCCATCGAATAGCTGACGGACATCATTACCAAGCATGGAGTAGTGGTAAAGTACAAAAAAATGTGGAAATCGGCCAACACTATAATCCCCTAGCCAGGTAAGCCGCACAGCCTCGACAACGTCCGCTCAATTTCACTTCCATCATGCATGGGGGAGGTTGCTGAGCACGCAATCCAAAACAGACTTTCTTGCTACCAGGAGGACCACGATGTGTACCCACACAACATGATGGGCTTAAGGACCGTACTCTTTACGCAGGATGCGATGAAGCTCATCAAGCATTACATTATTGACCGCGATACGCGGGACACGAGAGCCATACTCTGAAAAAGACCTGGAAAAGGCCTTTGGTAACATTCTTCACTCGTTCGTTTTATACACGATCTCAAGCCTTAACCTTGGTATGCACTTTAACTGGTAAATTGATCGTTCCTGTTAGAAAACCTACCCTTATGGTCGGGGACCTGATTTCAGACATGATCCAGCTGGGGTCTAGGGGGACGCCACAAGGAGCAGTCATATCCCTTACCGTCTTTAACCTCGCCATGATTGGTCTATGCAGCAGACTCTCTGGTATCGACGGTATCATTCATAGCACATGCGCTGACGACGCCACCATCTGGTTTACGGAAGGTAGCGACGGACAGGTAGAGACGGCCCTGCAAGAGGCGATTCATCCTACCGAGAGGCACCTGGAGCCTCCAGACTGTCTGAGCTAAACGCACAAGTCGGAACTGCTGCTATATCGACCCAAGCGCAGAGGCCCAAAACAAAAGGGATGGAGGCCACTCGCCGAATGCGACATCAAGCAGCGCACAAACGATGGAGGCTATATACTGAAGGTGGATGCCATCCGGATTCTCGGCATGATGATTGAGTAGAGTGGCTCTAACAACCAGACAGTGCTGCGACTCATTAAGAAGACGGACAATACCATCAGACTAGTAAGAGTGGCCAAGCGTCAGCAGAGCCTCGGAGAAGATAGCCTCTTGAGATTGGTACATGCGCTCGTATTTTGCCATTTCACTTACGTCACGGCCATGCGTAACTGGCAAAGATCGGAGCGGGATAAGCTCAACGCATTAATCAGGAAGGCAATTAAGATAGTTTTCTGCCTACACATATGCCCAAACATGGTATGCTTAATTAAACTCGGCACGCATGACATCCCAGATGAAATCGCGGATAAGCAGGAGAGGGCCCATTTCGCCAGGCTATCTACCACACAAGCTTGAAGACACAGGCTACAGGAGCTAGGCGTTCTCCTCGCCATAGTAAAGACAAAGTTCCGCAACATCCCTCGAGAGTAGCCGAACCGCATCACTGTAGTCCCGATCCCCAAAAACGTCCGTCCGGAACACAACGTGGGAAGACGTCAGGTACACGCGAAGGCCCTCCTGAAAAAAGCGTGAACGTGCTTCGGAAAACAGTTTCGTAGACCCAGCGCGCTGCGCTGACGGACGGGCTTTCTCTGCGGTTAGAGTAGACCATGAAGGTGAAGTGATAAACTCAACCTAGGTTCGGACGACGTCCTCTGAGAGCGCAGAGCAGAATGCAATAGCGATGGCCTTATTGAACGACAAGAGGACAACGATCTACGGTGACTCGAGATCAGCCATGCGGGCATTTGCTAGAGGAACCGTATCCGAGCTGGCCCTAAGGATAGTTAATTGCAAGGAGATCAAGCCACACAGTCTTCTGGTTTCGAGCCCACACGGGACCGATTAAGGTTATTCTACCAACCTCAATATTCTGGCACACACTGCTGCGCGAGGGATGATTGACCGCACAGCTATCGGGCAGCGTGATGTTGGGGGTACAGACAATCGAGCCTCTCCTTCCTCATACAACGAATTTGCTAAGCAGTTTTACTTAGCTGGGAGGATCCATCCCCTCCCACAGAGTAAACTTCATAGACCTCAGGCTACAACCCCCCACTAAGGTTTCTACAGACCGGGGCATACCCAAACCCCCTACTTTTTCAAAGGATTAGCCCGAAATTCGGACAACAAATGCATATGCACTATGTAGTGACTTAGCGAATTTAGATCACATAATCTGGCGGTGTCCCGTGTTATGCGTCGATAAAAGCAACGCTTCTTCACGCTGGGATGCAGTTCTACGCAGCCCCAATCTCGAAGAACAGTCACGGGTAGTCCAATGGGGGGGGGTGGGGCACGACGCGGCGGAGAGGCTCGGCTTTTCTGTCCCGAGGTGGGAGCGGCGCGGTGCGCGCTGAGGGGTGTCCTAAAGGACCGCAATAAAGTTTATCTATCTATCCATCCATCGAACGACGAGAGCGAAAGGGAGAGAACGCATTATTGTAGGAAAGTCAGGCAAAATGGTAGCAGTGGCGTGAACAGCACTGGATCATTCGCATGGACTGACAGCAGTATTCTTTTGCTGCAGGTTCGGTAATCAGTTCATTCTCATCATCCGTCTTTTTCTATCTACGTCCTGGGCCTACTTACGAGGTGTGGTCAGGTTTCGCCCTTCGGCCGCTACCCCGAGCAAAGTGCTGACCCCAAGACAAAACGTGCGGACTGTTCCTAGCTGCTGGTTTGGTGAAACGTCTTGACGTCGTCTCAAACGTCACTTACAGCGCATACAGAGAAGAGGGACAAAAAAGGACGCCGAAGACAAGCGCTGACTTCCAACTGATTTTTAGTATGAAAAGCATATATATATATATACTGGGGCACCAAGACAAGAGCGCCCCCTACAAAGCAACAACCCGACATGAGTATGCATTCAAAAATCATGACCTAAGAACAACGAGAGCGCATGTGCGACCTCAGAAAAACCAGTTCTTTGTCAGCTAATGCACTTGATGGCTTGCTAACTGAGTCACCAACGGCATTCGCTGTTGCTTCGATGACAAGTCTGGTGCATTCATTAGAATGCCTCGCTAAGATTGTGGTTTGACGTCGTCAGCGGAAATGCTACAAATAGGGGGACCTTGTCGGACACCGACCAAATGGCAGCAGTGGCGTGAACAGCACTGGATCATTCGCATGTATGACAGCAGTATCTTTTTGCTGCAGGTTGGTTAAATCTGTTTGCTCATTTTGTAACTTCGTCACTACATTTGAAATTGTGCCACGCCACTGCTGCCATACGATAGCATACCAGTGTTGTAACTTACTGATAGCCATCATGGCAAAAATGAGTGAAGAATTCGTAAGTGCGCTTGAGGACCTGAAGAGAGAAATCAGGATTAACCTCAAGAATTTGAGAGATTCTCTGGAACGAGACATTCAAAATGAACTGAAAGAAATAAAAGCTAATCTCAAGTTTACTGATGAGAAGTTATGTGATATGGTCACCAAACTGAAAGCAGTTCTAGAAGAAAATAAACGCTTGCGCCCTGAAAATGACAACCTAAAGTCATGTTGTGTTCAGATAGAAAGTCAAACAAAATCAAACGAGTGTCGAATCATGGACTGCGAACAGTATTCGCGAGACGCCAATATAGAAATAAAAGTAATACCAGTGAATGCTAATGAAAAGGTGACGGAAATCATGATGAAGCTTGGTGACTGTATTGAGGAACCCATATCACCCTCTGATATGGACGTCTGCCACCGGGTTTCAGTACCACGAAGCCAAACTGGAAAGAACAATATTGTCCAGTTTGCACTCCGAAGTAAACGAAATGCCGTGCTGGAGAAATGAAGACGAATGCGACTAATGGCTAGTGAGCTTGGGTTTTCTGAATCTGTGCCCATTTAGGCCAATGAGCACCTGTGTCCTCAAAGGAAGCGCCTCCGTGCACAGGCCAATGCCAAAAAACGTGAAACGAACTGGAAGTTCGTTTGGGTGCGTGATGGGCACATTTATGCCCGCAAATCTGAAAACAGGGCCAGACTAAGGATCACTAGCTCGAACGAGTTGAATAAAATGAGCTAAAAACATGGATGCCCCCATGAGCTGCCTCGAACTTCCTTCTATCGCAGATCTAGATGGCGTTTACTGTGAAAATAGCGCTTCTCTTTTTCATATGAAATATCGTTATGTGTGCAACAAGGCTGATGAAATAGATAGCCTGTTTACTTCCCTTAATTTTTCGTTTCATGCAATTATGTTTACTGAAACCTGGTACCACGATGATTCAACATATCTTGTACTTGACAATCACACCCGCTTTCCTAATAACAGGCGAATTCGAAGAGGTGGTGGTGTATCCCTGCAAATTGTGAACTCGCTTCCTGCAACAATACTTGAGCAATCCACGTTCTGCACTCCAGACTGTGAAGTGTTGACCGTTCAGAGTGACAAAAATATATTTTGTGTTGTCTACTGCCCTCCAGACGGAAAACATGAAAATTTTTTCTTATCGTTAGAAGCTCTTTTTGATTATGTGTCTATAAATGAGCACGTATCACCTTTCCGGTGATATATTGATATGCGAATCGCGTCACCAGAGCAGACGAAATTTCCTGCTTTATTTTATTCTTACGCTGTTGTGAATGTAATTACTGTACCAACGTGCGTAACTTTTTCCACTTCATCTTATTTAGATTTAATTATCACTAACAACAATAAAAGCACTATAACTTCCGGAACATCGATAACTGACATCAGTGACCATTGTCGAGTATTTGCCTTAATTGTTAATACCAACCCTAAACATGCATCTCAATCACCGGCCACTTATTCTCGCTCCATTGATTCAAAATCCCTCGGCACCTTTCGCAAAGAAATATGTACAGCTCACTTCTACCATATATTGTCACTATCTGATGCAGATGTGACATACGATGCACTAACGACAGAGTTAAAACACATATGTCAAAACTGCTTTCCTTTAAAATGCTGTCGTAAACCAAAAGTGAGAAAACCATGAATTACGAACGCCTTATTGAAAAAGAAATAGAAAAAAGAACGAAAATATATGTGCAATTCAATAAATCTAAAGGTCCCGTGAAATTGTCTGAATATAAAAAAACCGCAATAACTTGAACAAAGAACTACGTCAAGCGAAGTACGAATACTTCAGCTATTCGTTTTCAGATAATTCTAGCGCGAACCCTCAGCATCGATGGCAGCAACTAGGTAAACTACTTGGACGTCACTAAAACAGTGGTCCAAACTGCATTATGAGCGATGATGCTGTGCTGACAGGGCAGGATCTCTCGAATGCCTTTAACCATTTCTTTGTGAATATCACAAATACAGTCCGCTCTCCCATTCATTCGACAAACACTTCAATTCACCAAGCACCATGCGTCTCATGTCGATGTTTATGCCCCCTACAACCGAAAATGAAATGATTTATATATTCAGAAATCATAAAAAGAGTAGGGGTTTAGATATTACCTATTTTGAAATAAAATCTCTAAAGTATGTAATTGATTTGTTAGCCCCAATCTTAACATACATATTCAAGCTTTGTCTCAGTAGTGGAGTATTTCGTAAGCAGATGCAGATTGCAAAAGTTATTGCAAAAGGCGATACTTCCGAATTGTAAAATTATAGGCAAATTTCTATTCTACCAGTAATTTCTAAAGGTTCAGAGAAAATTAATCACACGAGAATAATTAACGAATTTCTTAGATAAGCATTCCGTTTTTTCGAATGATCAGTTCCGGTTCAGACCAAGAAGAGCCACTGAGATGGCACTGCTCAAGCAAAAGGAACTCATCATAAATGCATTTGCAGACACGCTCCTTGTCCTCGGAATTTATATTGACTTTTCCGAAGCATTTGATTTAATCAATCGTGACTTGTTAGTAAATAAACTAAACCACTATGGTATCAGGGGGATTCCTAATTCTTTGATGCGGTCACACCTTCAACACCGTAAACAAATTTTAGCGCACAATATGATGCTCTGTCTAATGGCCAATACATAAAATCGGGCGTGCTGCAAGGCAGCATCTTAGGCCCTTTGTAGGTTTTAGTTCACCTAAATGATATGTTTTACAATAAGCGACTGGTGAACCTTATTGCCTACACTGATGACCTTACGGTGCTCATTACCGGTAGAAGAGAAAATGACTTATCCTCTACAGGGTAGTGAGTTTTTCCAATGCATGTGTCAGTCGTCGCAGGAAAATTGCCTAAAGGTGAACACAAGCGAAACTAAAGTTATGGTATTTCGAGCGAAAAACAATGTTGTAAAAGATATTATGCTTAAGTTTGGGGACAACTATACTCAAATTATGCGTAGTATTAAATGTCTGGGAGTAACCTTCTCGGAATCACTTAATTGTGGTGCCCAAATTAATAACATACGATCAAAAATGAACAAATTGAATTGAATTGGGTGCTATGTCGTCAAGGGCATGTGCTATCAACAAGAAATAAACTATTAATCTACAAGGCATTCTTAGTTCCAATACTTAACTATTGCCACACTGTCTGGGGCACAAGTACGAAGCATAATTTATCCAAGATTATTGTTACTCAGAAACGTGCAACAGGGTTAGTTGCTAACATACCATGGTATGCCCAGACAGAAAACTATTATTCCGAGTTTAACATAATTCAAGTGCCTAATTTAGATGCCTTCAAGTTAATTATGTATAAAAATGATATTAGAACAAACAACGCAGATATGTTGACACTATTCAAGCTTCAAAGCCATGTGCCCATATACAATGTACGCCGTTGCACCGCTTGGTCTACACCGTTTTGTCGGACTCTGTACCGATTTCAACCAAGCGACTATAAACTTCCCTGTTACCTTAACACGCTTGAACGGAATAATATCTCACTGGAAGAAATATGGATAAATAAGTTAATTAGTGTTTGGCCGCTCCCATACTAATGGATGGTGTTTCATTCTGTTTTTGTATGTTGGGTTATTCTATGTTACATCACACAATGTTAACAAATGCACTAAGGCTTTTATCAATTTTGTACGTATATTAGTAACTTGCGATTCGCTAATCGCAATTTTGCGATTCGCTAACCTCGCTAAAAAGACGCTCGACACACGCAAGGAACAACTCGGGGAATCTTATACGTCGTACATCGAGGATGTGCTTGCTCTTTGTCGACGCGTGAACACGGCCATGAACGAATCAGACAGGGTGCGCCATATCCTCAAAGGCATCGGAGCTGTCGCTTTCAATGCCTTAGCCATCAAGAACCCCGCTACCTTCGCTGATATCGTCGCTACTTGCCAGCGCCTCGACGAACCCGAATCAGTACGGTTGCAGCCAGACACCACTGCAAACACTACCGCCGCCGACCCCATGTTACGAGCAATGATCCGCGTAATATTTCGTGAAGAGCTACAGTATCTTGGCTTCGCCACAGGGCCTATGCCTTCTCATGTATCGGATAACAATCTGCGAGGCGTTGTCAAGGAGGAATTGGCGTCCATGGCTGGTGCAGCGTACACGGACCTCACCCCTCGGGCCCCATCAACGTACGCACAAGTAGCCGCCGTTGCTCCAATCATCGTTCCACCGATGCCTCAAAAATCAACGCCGGCCCACACGGCTTCATGACTACCAGCGCACCTACCCAAACCAGCTATCCGCAGTGGCGTCCTCCTCGTCCAATCTGCTACTACTGCGGCTATCGTGGCCATGTAGCACGTTTTTGCCGCAAGCGCCAGCAAGACGAGCGTCGCGGATATGACGCATATGAACGGGATGACTTTTCGCCCGGAGCTACATTCCAACGTCTAGGGAGCCTGCATGACCAACGGCATCCTTATGCTTCACCGCGCGGCCGCTCTCCATCGCCTACTGTAGCATCTGACACGGTTCCGACGTATCGTCCTGCAAGACGCCGCTCGCTGTCACCCCTTTGCCGCTCTACGTCCCCACTTCGACCTGCTTCTCAATTCGCCGAGCGTCGTCCGGAAAACTGAATTATGCAGCTTTTGGGGGAAAAGCTGCATCGAACGACAGGACAGAAATTCCTCCATTGCGTCCGTGCGATATGATATTAGTTGTAGTAGAAGGTGTACAAGTCGAAGCTTTGATAGACACTGGTGATAGTGTTTCAGTTATTCACCGTGCATTGTGTTCGCGCCTCTGGAAAGTTACGACCCCCTATGATGGACCTACGCTACTCGCTGTGGACGTGCTCGGTAAGGTGCGCTGCAGTGACCACAGGATGGTAAGAACTCGAATTAGCCTAGACCTGAGGAGGGAACGGAGGAAACTGGTACATAAGAAGCCGATCAATGAGTTAGCGCTAATAGGGAAAATAGAGGAATTCCAGATCAAGCTACAGAACAGGTATTCGGCTTTAAGTCACGAAGAGGACCTTAGTGTTGAAGCAATGAACGACAATCTTGTGGGCATCATTAAGGAGTGTGCAATAGAAGTCGGTGGTAACTCCGTTAGACAGGATACCAGTAAGCTATCGCAGGAGACGAAAGATCTGATCAAGAAACGCCAATGTATGAAAGCCTCTAACCCTACAGCTAGAATAGAACTGGCAGAACTTTCGAAGTTAATCAACAAGCGTAAGACAGCTGACATAAGGAAGTATAACATGGATAGAATTGAACAAGCTCTCAGGAACGGAGGAAGCCTAAAAGCAGTGAAGAAGAAACTAGGAATTGGCAAGAATCAGATGTATGCGCTAAGAGACAAAGCCGGCAATATCATTACTAATATGGATGAGATAGTTCAAGTGGCTGAGGAGTTCTATAGAGATTTATACAGTACGAGTGGCACCCACGATGATAATGGAAGAGATAATAATCTAGAGGAATTTGATATCCCAGAAGTAACGCCGGAAGAAGTAAAGAAAGCCTTGGGAGCTATACAAAGGGGGAAGGCAGCTGGGGAGGATCAGGTAACAGCAGATTTGCTGAAGGATGGTGGGCAGATTGTTCTAGAAAAACTGGCCACCCTGTATACACAATGCCTCAAGACCTCGAGCGTACCGGAATCTTGGAAGAACGCTAACATAATCCTAATTCATAAGAAAGGCGACGCCAAAGACTTGAAAAATTATAGACCGATCAGCTTACTGTCCGTTGCCTACAAAGTATTTACTAAGGTAATTGCAAATAGAATCCGGAACACCTTAGAGTTCCGTCAACCAAAGGACCAGGCAGGATTCCGTAAAGGCTACTCAACAATAGATCATATTCACACTATCAATCAGGTGATAGAGAAATGTGCGGAATATAACCAACCATTATATATAGCTTTCATTGATTACGAGAAAGCGTTTGATTCAGTCGAAACCTCAGCAGTCATGGAGGCATTGCGGAATCAGGGTGTAGACGAGCCGTATGTAAAAATACTGAAAGATATCTATAGCGGCTCCACAGCCACTGTACTCCTCCATAAAGAAAGCAACAAAATCCCAATAAAGAAAGGCGTCAGGCAGGGAGATACGATCTCTCCAATGCTATTCACAGCGTGTTTACAGGAGGTATTCAGAGACCTGGATTGGGAAGAATTGGGGATAAGAGTAAATGGAGAATACCTTAGTAACTTGCGCTTCGCTGATGATATTGCCTTGCTTAGTAACTCAGGGGACCAACTGCAATGCATGCTCACTGATCTGGAGAGGCAGAGCAGAAGGGTGGGACTAAAAATGAATCTGCAGAAAACTAAAGTAATGTTTAACAGTCTCGGAAGGGAACAGCAGTTTACGATAGGTAGCGAGGCACTGGAAGTGGTAAGAGAATACATCTACTTAGGACAGGTAGTGACTGCTGATCCAGATCATGAGAGTGAAATAATCAGAAGAATAAGAATGGGCTGGGGTGCGTTTGGCAGGCATTCGCAGATCATGAACAGCAGGTTGCCATTATCCCTCAAGAGAAAAGTGTATAACAGCTGTGTCTTACCAGTACTCACGTACGGGGCAGAAACCTGGAGGCTTACGAAAAGGGTTCTACTTAAATTGAGGACGACGCAACGAGCTATGGAAAGAAGAATGATAGGTGTAACGTTAAGGGATAAGAAAAGAGCAGATTGGGTGAGGGAACAAACGCGCGTTAATGACATCTTAGTTGAAATCAAGAAAAAGAAATGGGCATGGGCAGGACATGTAATGAGGAGGGAAGATAACCGATGGTCATTAAGGGTTACGGACTGGATTCCGAGGGAAGGGAAGCGTAGCAGGGGGCGACAGAAAGTTAGGTGGGCAGATGAGATAAGGAAGTTTGGAGGGTCAACATGGCCACAATTAGTACATGACCGGGGTAGTTGGAGAAGTATGGGAGAGGCCTTTGCCCTGCAGTGGGCGTAATCAGGCTGATGATGATGATGATGATGACTCGCTGCTCGAGGGGCCGCCATTCGACCTACCGCCATGTGCACTGCTCGTATTTCCATTGACGGACTTCTGCATTACGTGCAATTTGCAGTGCTAAGTTTGTGTGCCCAGCAGCTCATATTGGGATGGGATTTTCTTTCTACGGCCTCCGCCTCCATCTGCTGCGAGCAACGCGTTCTCCACCTGACCGACACGACCTATTCACTTCATGTAGATGACGCACCACTTCACTTGCTTGCTGCCGAAGATACCGCGCTACCACCTCGCCATCAAAGCATTGTTACTGTCACGTCTGATGTCATTGACTGCGGCGACGTGCTCGTATTACCATCTGTACGCTGTATCGCAAGAGGGATAGCCTTTGCATCAGGGCTGGTTAGGTTTTATCATGGCTCTGCACTTCTCTGCGCTACAAACCCGACATCCGAAAAGATTCTCATCCCTAAAGGCACTACATTGGCTTGCGCCACTGAATCGGGGTCTATCTCTGTGGTTTCCTTTAAGGCAGCTTCCTCCGAAATTCCTTGTACTGGACAGGCCGCGTCTCCTTCAGCTCTTGCAGCTGCCATCAGTTCCGACCTGACACCTTCGCAGTCACAACAGTTGCTTGCTTTGCTCCAAAAACATGAAGCTTCGTTTGACGCGCATTCATCTTCGTTGGGAAAAACTTCGATTACAACGCATCGGATAGAGACAGATGGCACATCCATCGTGCGCCGTAGACCGTATCGCGTATCGCTAGCCGAGAGAAAAGTCATTCACGAGAACGTCACCGACATGCTCCAACGGAACATAATACGCCCCTCTGCTAGCCCTTGGTCCTCCCCCATTGTTTTGGTTCGTAAAAAAGAGGGCTCTGTTCGATTTTGTATCGACTACCGAGCACTTAACAAGATACACGCAATGACGTATACCCTATGCCGCGAATAGACGATGCCTTGGATTCCCTGCAGGGTGCCGAGTACTTCTCCAGTCTCGATATGCGTTCCGGCTACTGGCAGATACCTATGCATGAGGACGATAATGAGAAAACAGCGTTTTCGACACCAGATGGGCTCTACGAGTTTAATGTCATGCCTTTCGGCCTCTGCAATGCGCCCGCAACGTTCGAGCGCATGATTGACACCGTTCTTCGTGGCCTGAAGTGGAAGACGGACTTGCTTGTGCTATCTGGACGATATTGTTGTTTTCTCGTCAACCTTCTCTCAGCACCTGAAACGTCTGGATGAAGTTCTCACGTGCTTTGCCAACGCTGGACTTCAGCTAAACACCAAGGAATGCCACTTTGCGAGCAAGACGATCAAGGTATTAGGTCACATAGTGAGCAAAGACGGCATTCGTCCAGATCCTGACAAGGTTGCGGCAGTTCAGCACTTCCCTCGTCCCGAAAAGACCAAAGATTTGCGCAGTTTCTTAGGCCTCGCTTCCTATTTTCGCCGATTCATACGAGACTTCGCCTCAATAGCGTCACCTCTGCACAAATTACTGGGTTATAATGTTCCTTTTGTGTGGTCTCCCGAAGGTGAATCAGCGTTCGCCCATCTCAAGCGCGCTCTCAGATCTGAATCAGTACTTCGCCATTTTGATGAAGCTGCTCCTACTCTCCTGCATACGGATGCTAGTGGTCACGGCATTGGTGGCATTCTCCTAGAGTGAGACGATACTTTAGGTGAGAGGGTCGTCGCGTAACCATCGCGTTCTCACAAACGCCGAAAAGAATTACACCATCACGGAGCAGGAATGCCTAGCTATCGTTAGGTCTGTGCAGAAGTTTCGACCTTATCTTCACGGCCGCCATTTGACCATAGTTACGGACCATCATGCATTATGCTGGCTTTCGACGCTGAAGAACTTGTCTGGACGACTTGGTCGGTGGATCCTACGTCTGCAAGAATACGACTTTGCTATCACGTACAAGTGCGGGAAAAAACACCAGGATGCA
Organism: Dermacentor andersoni; assembly: GCF_023375885.2. Lineage (NCBI taxonomy): Eukaryota > Metazoa > Arthropoda > Arachnida > Ixodida > Ixodidae > Dermacentor > Dermacentor andersoni. The sequence goes on along the minus strand of NC_092816.1, from coordinate 234,105,597 downwards.
GACGCGCTTTCTCGCTGTCCGCTTCCTATGACACCATGCAATGGACCTCCAACTACCATCCGTGACAAGCTTTCGCACGACCCCTCTTCACATGCTTTCTCGTTGGCCACTGTAGAGGAGATGCCTACACACGACAACAGATTCTTCCAATCTCAGCAACTTGCAGACTCTTACTGTCGGCGCATCATAGACCACCTTCAAGGAGCTTCGCGCCCGCCTAACGCCCGCCTTCGTCGACAGCTGATGCAATTTAAGATTGACAACTGCGTCCTGTACCGTCATGTCTATCACCCTGACGGTCAACGCTGGGTCCCTGTCCTGCCACGCTCTCTACGTACTGATATCCTGCAGGCTTCACACGACGACATGACTGCTGGTCACCTTTGTTTCCAGAAAACATATGACCGCATCAAAGGTCGCTTCTACTGGCCTGGCTTGTCCGCCAGTGTAGCGAGGTATGTGGCTTCCTGCGCCCTGTGTCAGCGTCGGAAGCTCCCTACATCAGCTCCAAGCGGACAACTGCAACCGGTTCCGTCTCCGTCGGAGCCATTTGAAGTCGTTGGCATTGACCTGTTTGGTCCTCTTCCTGTGACTCTCACCGCTAAACGGTGGATTGCGACAGCCGTTGACCATTTGACACGCTACGCCGAAACTGCTTGTGAGTTCTGCCTCAGCGTCTGAAGCTGCTGCATTCGTACTCCAAGCCTTAATACTGCGTCACGGTGCTCCCCGCGTCCTCCTGAGCGACCGTGGAAAAGCATTCCTCTTGCAACTAGTAGACGAAGTACTCAGAGCCCCCGGAACCACCCACAAGACTACTTCCAGTTACCATCCTCAAACCAACGGCCTAACAGAGCGATTTCATCGCACGCTGTCCGACATTTTAGCTATGTACCTCGAGCCAGATCACAGAAACTGGGACGCAATTTTGCCATTCGTGACTTTTGCGTACAATACCGCCGTTCAACGCACGATCGCTTACTCGCCGTTTTACCTTGTCTATGGTCGTTCGCCCTCTTCCTATCTTGACGTCTCCTTCTTCGCGCCAACTGTCGATCGACACCCATCCTCCTGTGAAGAATATGTGTCCCGCATTCTGCGTTGTCACCAGCTTGCCCGCATCAACACGGAAGCACGGCAACAGGACCGCAAGCAGCATTACGACGCCTCTCACCGCGTCGTGTGCTTCGGCCCTGGCGAGGAAGTACTACTCTGGACACCAGTTACTGCTCCCGGCTTGTGTGACAAGTTTCAGCTTCGGTTCAACGTCCCCTACAAAGTCTTGGAGCAGACCTCTCCGGTTAACTATCGCGTGGCACCAGTTATTGTCCCAAATGACCGCCGCTGCCGCGCTGCTGAGGTTGTCCACGTTTCCCGTATGAAGCCTTTCACGAGGCGTTCGCCGCCCCTTTGAATTGCGGCCAGGATGGCCGGTCTCGCGCGAGGGGACATTACTGTGGGCATTTATAAGCTACACTTTGTCATCTGTACATGATCATCATCATGTGGGGTTCATATGGCGTTCTTCATCATCATCGCTTGTGGGGCTCGCTCTTGTGTGACCCGTGCTTTGGGCGTGGTCGGTTCGCCGCATCTCCGACCCGCAATAACCGTCGGGATAATTGCTGAATCACAATATTGCTTTGCTTAGTAACTCAGGGGACCAATTGCAATGCATGCTCACTGACCTGGAGAGGCAAAGCAGAAGGGCGGGTTTAAATATTAATCTGCAGAAAACTAAAGTAATGTTTAACAGTCTCGGGAGAGAACAGCAGTTTACGATAGGTATCGAGGCACTGCAACTGGTAAGGGAATACATCTACTTGGGACAGGTAGTGACCGCGGATCCGGATCATGAAACTGAAATAACCAGGAGAATAAGAATGGGCTGGGCTGCATTTGGTAGGCATTCTCAGATCATGAACAACAGGTTGCCATTATCCCTCAAGCGAAAAGTGTATAAGAGCTGTGTCTTACCAGTACTCACGTACGGGGCAGAAACCTGGAGGCTTACAAAAAGGGTTCTACTTAAATTGAGGACGACGCAGCGAGCTATGGAAAGAAGTATGATGGGTGTAACGTTAATGGATAAGAAAAGAGCAGATTAGGGGAGGGAACAAACGCGAGTTAATGACATCTTAGTTGAAATCAAGAAAAACAAATGGGCATGGGCAGGACATGTAATGAGGAGGGAGGATAATCGAAGGTCATTAAAGGTTACGAACTGAATTCCAAGAGAATGGAAGCGTAGCAGGGGGCGGCAGAAAGTTAGGTGGGCTGATGAGATTAAGAAGTTTGCAGGGACAACATGGCCACACATGACCGGGGTAGTTGGGCGGCGTAACCAGACTGATGATGATGATTTGCTTACTGATCCCTACTGTTAGTATTTCTGCCCTCGTACGTTCGCAAATTCAGAGTGCATTCCAATGTTTCCAGTATTTCTCTGCGCTTGTCATGACTAAGCTGTTTCCTTGTCATACTGCCATGTGGGGCGTAATGGGGTTTTCTCAAACCACTGCATGTGGCTTTTACCCTTACGCTTGTTTCTTTATTCAGATATATCCCCGCTTAGCCCTAAAGAGTTACAGCAGGGGGGTTGCAAACACGACAAGAATACATCTTGATTGACACTGCACACATGTACACATGACAGTCGATTCCACTGTGCGATAGCTTTAACAAAAAAAAAAAAGCAATTGGCATATAGGCCCGTCCTAGCCCGGTATTCTCTAATTTTGCACTGGTGGTCAGTGTGTACCGATATATAGTTTGGCGGTTTTAAGTACATTTTCCTATCAATTCCAGTTTTGTTGTGATAGTTTCATACAGAAGGTTTAGCCGAAGTTTCTTTTGTCGAGATAACAGGGATTCCCAGTTGAGCTTTTTTCATTGCTGTGCAGCTTTATTTGCTCCGGTACCTACCCGAGACGAACTTGGCTGCTCTATTTTCTATTTTTTCTTGTTTATTTATAAGACATATCTGTGACGGGTCCCACAGGGTACAAGCATTTAACAAAATATGTCGTGTACAAGTTAGGTGCGCCATGTTTCTAAGGTTGGAATTAGCACATTTTAAATTTCCTCGAATGTAATTGTAATCAATGTAATGTCTGACCTATGTAGGCTTTCCCACACGACGTCGGTATCATATAGCGGACACCGGTAGCGCAGTTAACACACGGGTACGCGTGCCTCTTCTGGCAATCAGCGTTCCTTGTTAGCAAAGAATGCGTGGGCACAAGCCCGCTAGTTTGCGCAGCGGCGAAAAAAACACTCGTGCACCGTAACTACAAGTAGGTGCGGTGTGCCAGTGGTTAACGGGCTTCTGCCCAAGCATTCTTTCCGAACAAACAAGGCTCCGGAATAAGTTGCTCTCAAGACTCGTAGCTCTCGAGGAGCTTCCTGAGCTTCTTCTTCATTTCTGTTTTTGTCTGTGCAGGGTTATCTCCTCGTTGAGTGTGTTGTCGTGGTGGTTTTGTTTGCATGAGGGCTTTGCAATTGTCCCTTGGATTCTGCTCAGTAAGACAGCGCATTTTTGGTGTTGGGGTGGTAGAAAGGCGGTCGGGTGGACGTGATTTCGCGAGTGATTGATTCACCTACGGTTGGCTTGAGGATCTAGCTGAGTTTGGGGCCCAGCAGGCCCTCACGTCCCTTTGTCGTTGCGGTTGTGGTTAGGACTCGGGCTGTGTTGCCCTATGGTGGTGGTCGTCCCACAGGCCGATGTAGGGGTGTCGCGCATTGTCTCATGGTTTCTGAGACGCTTCAGGTACGCAGCTTCGTGGGCGGCCCTGTCTGCTGCTTGGCGGACGTCACAGTCTGGGTCGTCTGCGCTGTGTACATTGCCGCAATGGGGGCATCCTCATTGGAATTCATGGGCTTGGTCGGGACTGGAGAGAGTACAATGCATACATACATGCATGCATGCATACCTCACATCACTTGATGTCATTGTTCGGTCATGCGTCGTGTCTGTGGCCGATGGCGAGGCAGGTTGTGCAAAACTGTGCTTTCGGCTTGTGGCGAATGTACCTCCTTGGCAGATAATTTCACCCGGAACATGGCATCCCTTGAAGGTAATAAGTTCGGTGACCGTTGCGCCTATAATGTGCGTATTGATGATTGCGTGGAGCAGCGATAGCAGTCCCTGAAGCCGGGTCTCTTGCGTGGTGTTGCGTTCTGCATTGTGGATGACACCGCGGCAGGAATCGGTTGGTAATGTGGCGTATATTTGGACTGCGTACGTCTGGTCGCTTTTCGTGAAGGCGGCAATTTGTCGGAGCGCACTCGATCATGGCGAGATTTTTCTCTGCTCGTATGCGAACTGTGGTGCTTTTTGGCTTGGTCGCGGTCAAGCTTGCCATCATGCTTAATTTGGCATGAAGCTGATTCGGACGCTTTGGCGAAGGTAAGACCGGTGGAAGGTCGAAAAATTAGGGTGGTGGTTCTTGGTCATGACGAGGGGCTGTCTCGGGGCTATCCTGGTTCATCCGTCGTTGTCCATGATGCGCCTAGGAGCCACAACGCTGGTCGAAGTCTCCGGCAAAGTGGTTGTAGGTGCGAACAGTTGGGTGGGATCGCGGCAGCTGGCTCTCCGAGCACGCGGCGCCTAGTTAGGCTCAGGCCGGGGGCGCAGGGTGAAGTCCACGTTCAAATGGTCTCGAAGCACGCGCCAACGGCACGTACGTTTAATTTGGGCGGCTGCGGTCGTCTGTATCGAACTACGAGGCGTGCGATGACTCCGAGTGATGTGCAATAAATTATGCTTTTCTGCTTCTAAAAGGAGTTTTGACTGAACTATTTTGTACTAGAATTCGTGGTCATACAACTTTCAGGGTTAAACTGTTGTGCCCTGAAATGAGTAAGGCAATTTGCGATGAGTGCACAAGGTTGCATAATCGCCTTTCATCATGCTGGCGGAATGAAAATAGGCGCGTCTTAGCCCTGTGTTCTTCATATACAATTTTCCTTCAAATCTTGCGACAAGTGGAGGGTGCGAATCGATGCAACCGATATTCCAGAAAATAAGACATACAAGCATGGCGGCGCTGGAATGTGAGTTCAGCGATAGTGTTCCAGTGTGGTCGCTATATGTTGCGATTTCACTGCTCTATAAGCTATGTGACCTCGCGCTGCCGTTAATATGGAAACTGTTCACTTCCTTCTGATGGTCCGGCTCACTTGTTATTTTCTGACGCAGACAAACATACTCTTGCACAGGTTCCAGAGGCTGGGAGGAAATCACAAATTGTAGTATGATTTGTGCCCGGCCTACCGGGCACGTGTGTAGAAGCAGCAGTATATGTACTGCCATTGTTTTGTGGTAGCATACGCATAGAACAAGAAGGACGATGCTTACTGATCCCCTAAAGCAAGACAGTTTAAATGGCTTGTATTACCGCGACAATCATCTGTATGTTCACTGTCAAAAATGCGACTGAGCTACTTTAATTATTGTGGGATGATTACCAGACACGTAGATTAGAACGTATGTGAAATTATAGAGGCAGAAGCTATCAGGCGGTATGGTGAAATATGTGTTAGCACTACGGCTGTCTACTTGCTTGATGAAGAAACGACCTCTTTGGAAGGAGTGGTGCGACGTTATTACCAGGAGTTGCACAGTTCTGCATGGTGCAAAAAATGTATACATAATATGGAGAATATTCTGTTGAAGCTATTAGTTTGAATATTCTGCATCTTGGTATCTTTGTCCACATTCGGCCTTGCTTGGTGGCGCTAAAATGTTATCCAATTATTCCTAGGTGTTTTCCTTTGGAAGTACGTCTTGATCACATTTCGCTAGAGTTTGATCACAAGAGTAGGATCTCGTGTCAAGGCATGGATATACAATATTAGTCTTGATCCCACTACGGCGGCGGCATATTGATAAAACCTAACTTCTAGCTGCTATGTATCAGCAATTAATATAGCGGAGCGTTAGGGTGCTCAGTTCCACCTGTCCTGCGCCTGTTCGCCCTCTTTCCTTTAGCACTGCTGCACATCAGCCCCGTACAATTGCAATCCGTGTAATTAAATAAGTTCGACTGTGCTACATGAAACATTGCTGCGAAACACGTTCGCGGTTTTATTAATGGCCGAAGACGATGAATCGCGCACTGTTATCGGGCATATAATGACTATAACAGAGTGCTATTAAGACAAGGCCTTCACGCGTGCAGCTAGATGGAACTGCAGACCGGCTACGCACTCACCGGCACCGGCGGATCATAGACGGTGCACGGGCTCAAGCTTCCGTCGGGCATCAGCGGCACGGCCACATTCCTCCAGACTTCTACCGGGAGCAATGCCAGGTCATCGGGCGGCGCGCACCAATGCCGAACGGGACGGGCGAGCACGCGGTAGGCGAGTGAGTGTGCCAGCAGCACGGCAGTGGACAGCGTCGCGCAGACCAGCAGGCGTAGCTGGAAGGCGCCGTGACCCGTCACGTCGAGCACGTCTTCCGGCCTTTGCGAGTCGACGTCGCACGTGACAGGGCTCTCCTTGGTCCCCGGTGGGCGCTGGTAGGGCGTTGGCTCCCGCTCATTCTCTGCAAGCGCTGGGAAGGGGACCGGTGACAACACTTGCATGGCTTCTGCTAGTTCCTTTTCTTCTCCTCCTCCTCTCAACATCGTGCGTGCTCTGAGTTGTACAGTGCTAATGTAGGTTTGTTTGCTTATCTGAAACGAAATCTTCAAGTCACCGTGGCGGATTGGACAAGAGCAATAGATAGACAGCGAAAAATTGATAGCGAACAGCACGCAGCGAAGCGAGCGTAATTAGACCATCCAATCCGCTGTGGGTGGTTCCCTCAGTCCAGGAGTCCAGCTGCTTCAGCTGCCCTCCTTGCTCAATTCACCAATGCGAGCTGGTCCGTCGAGCCGGTGCTGGACAGCGCTGCCTCATTGCCATGTGGTGGGGCATGTTATAGATATATTATGGGCATGTGCAAGCACGCGAATAACATATTCACAGCCACACCTTCCATGGTGTACGAAAGAAAGATACAGCGCGAAAAAAGCTCCATTAGAAATTTTACTGTAACATTCAGAATATATAAGCAAATATTAAATGGCAATATTAAATAATCGTGTGAATAACAAAACAAAAATGCTAGCCCATGCTACACAACAAAATATAGGAATGTGTTAGGTTATTTAGCAGAGCATTAGGTTTTGAAGATGTCACAATATACAGGGTGTTTCTTTTCTTGTACTATATTTTACAATATATTCCGCGCCAGACAGTACAATTCTAACCTTTGAACTAAATTATTCGATGAGGCCCGCACTACCACTACGAAAAATCAAAATGCTTAATTGAACAATTACCACAAAAACCATGCTCATCTGTTTAATTACTTGTTCTACAGCAAATATTTCCACTTACAATTTGCAGCTGGAGAGTTCGCAAGGTATACCCATTTGATCAAATTCTCAAGACAACGCCACTCCCGACTTACCATTTTCAAAGTATCAGAGGAGATGCATTCGCGTTCCACTTATTTTTGTGCTTCAATGCATAAATAAGCGTCTTCTTTAAAAAATGTGAGCAGAAAACAGTGAATTTCTACCGCAAGTTTGACGGCATATATGTTGAAACCGGAAATATACACAGAGTTCGTTCGCATCCGATATGCGTTACAAGCTGGAAAGCTACCATTCACAGGTTCAAATATGTGCTTTAAGGTAAATAATGAAAACAGGTTGTTAGCGCAATTAGGATAATTCTTCAATAAAGCATTTTGATTTCTCGTAGCAGTAATGGCCGCTTCATGGAGTTTCTTAGAAAGAAAGCTGAAATTGATTCATCTGCCACAGGCTAGCTTTAAAATTGTAGTACATGTAATGGAAAACACCCAAATTATTGCACATAAACATTTAGGCAGACTCAACTCCATTTGACATGTACATAATGTCAAACACTCGCGCTATGGTCGAGAATGTTTTTTATTGATCATGTACCTGATTCTGCATCGAATGGTTAATGCTTTTGCGACGCGCCGCGAACTAATACGGAGTGCCGAGCATGCTGTTTGTCGTTGGCGTCAAAAAGGAATGGCAGGGAGCATGCCGTTGACCAACAAATTCTCGTTGTTTGCGCACGTTTCCCTGTATCTCACCGCTGTAGTTACCATCGATGCACAAAGTTGTCCAGCAGCAAACGAGACTGACGGCAAACACGGCACTTGCTGTCGTCCCATCCTTGGATTGCCCTCAGCCCTGCAGCCACGCCTGCGTGACGAGGACCATGTGACCCACCGATCTACGGAGGCATCACAAGACCGGACCTTAAAAGAAACTCCGCCACACTTCTTAAGCGGTGGGCGCGGAGGAATCGCAGGGACCAACATATTGTCGTTGTTTGCACGGGTTGGTTATATTTCAACGTACAGTAGTGACGACCCTATGTCGTTGATTCTGCCGTGCCAACAAATGTGCCTTTTTGGTGCTTGAATGAATGAATGAAAGAATGAAGGAATGAGGTTTTATTATTAATAGACAAGATATAGTACAAGGCAATAATATACAGGAGGAGCTCCCGAGGTCAGAGACTGTAATGGGACCTCCTGTACAGTGTATAAGTAAAAATACACACAACAACAGTTGCAGCAAATAGTGTAAATTATTCAAAAAATAACAAACTTAGTATTGTTTTAGGTTTCGCAGTACTAAACAAATCAGCTGCAGACATGCTAGTAAAAAAGTATAATAATTATTATTACATTCGACTAATTACAGAACTATAACGCCATTATGAAAGTAAATGGATAATGAGGCCTAACCAAATGAACTTTAATTTCTGTTGCGTAACCAAATGTACATTTGGAGGGGAAAAAATACTTATCTAAGTGGTTGCCGATGATAAAATATGGTCTTTTAGTTGTTTAAAATGAAATGATTTACATGACTTGATAGTAGGAGGTAGTGTGTTCCAGAAGGAAAACGGACGAAAAGTGGACACTCTGCTTACCATAAGTTGTGCGTACCATGGGAAAAATAAAGTTATGGTTTAGTGAAAATCGCCTAAGATTAGTATTCATTAGACAAGATTGAGGTATCAGACTGTTGCGGTAAACGTTATCTAGTTGTCGATATAAAAACGTGCCAAGACTAAAGTTAATAAGCTCGTCCACAGTAAGAATATTATAGTTATGTAATAAGTATTTGGAATTGAAATGGTTAGGACTAAATGTAATTATTTTAACAGCCTGGTTTTGTAGTACTTGTAATGATTGTAAGTGGGTACGATATGTATTGCCCCAGCATGCAATGCAATATTATATATGTGAATTGATAAATGAGTAGTATAAAGAGAGTAGTGTTTCCTGGTTAAACACATACCGAGCTTTTCAAAGTGTCTTTATTCCATATGTCGCCCTCCGCCTAACGTTGGATATGTGTTGACGAAATTTAAGGTTAGAATCAAGTTCTACACCCAAGTAGTTACAGGAAGTTCTACGCGGGATAAGATTATTACCAAGGTAGAGCGAAGGAAGGAATGCGAATGAGCGTTGGTGGGACGTGAATAAAACAAATTTAGTTTGACTTTATATTGAGCTGGTTAATATTGCACTATTTTAACACGTTGTTTGAGTCGGTATTAAGTTTAGAAACTAGGTTCCCTACACAAATGTCAGAGTTAAAGATAGTTATGTCGTCTGCATAAAGAATTAGAAGAAAACAGGCAATTAGGCAGGTATTTACCATATATTAAAAATACGAGTGGGCCAAGTATGGACCCCTGAGGTACACCCATGTTTGTTGTCGTTGATTTAGAAAGAACACCATTCATTCTAACTCTTTGTGTTCTAACTTTTAATCAATCTTGTATCAGAGTTAATGCAGGACCTGTTATTCCGATAGATTTAATATAAAGGATAAAATGGTGGTGGTTAATTTTGTCAAAGGCTTTAGTTAGATCCACGAACACTGAGCCAGCGTAGCTGCGTTTATCGATTGCCATCTTTAATTGTTCAGTTAGAGCGATAAGAACAAGCTCGGTTGAACAGCCCTTGCGGAAGCCGAATAGGACTGGTGAAAGAATACTAATTTAGATAGGTAATTAGTTAGGCGCTTTTCTACCAGCCGTTCAATAACTTTGCTAAAGGGTGGGATGGAAATGAGCCTATAATTAGTAATCAAGGCACGGTCACCCTTTTTAAATACAGGAATAATTATACCTTGTTTTAGTTCTTGTGGGAAGGTTCCAGTCTGAAATAATAGGTTAATAATACTTGCGAGAACATCTGAGATTACGTGGGCAATTAGCTTGATGTGATTTGAATGCATATTATCAAGACCTGCACTTGTTGTTTTTACATTTCTTGTAGTGTTTTCTATTTCCTGTGGTGTGGCTGCAAAAAGAAAGAGTGAGTGAGGTAGGCGTCGCAATAAATTGTTATATTGCGTCGGTGTATTCGAATCGCTGCTAAAGAGAAATTCTGCAAAAGCATCAGCAATGTCTTGTCCTCACAAGACATTGCTGATGCTTTTGCAGAATTTGTAAGCTCTGTCGTTATGAATAATATCCTTGAAATTATCGCGATTGTTTCGCCTATTTAAAAAATCATTTACTATCTTCCATTTCTTACTACTGTATCCTCCGCATTCGAATAATTTTTTCTCGTAATAAAGCTTTTTAGCTTTTTTTAGTTCGATAGCAAGAAAGTTGGAAAATGTTTCGTACCTCTTAGTCAAATTGCTGCTAAATGGCCGTAATTTTGTTTTCTTGTACATATTGCCTATTTTCCGCATCAAGGCTAGAAGCTTATCTGACAGCCAAGGATTCTGTGGGGACGCAAACTTCTTTTTGCATTTCACTTTGCGGTTGTGTGCAGTCAAAATCGGATTTTAGTACCGATATAAAGAACGAGAAGGCCGTTTGTGCATCTTTCATATCTGCTATAGAAGACCAATCAGCTTGGATTAGTGAATAAATGAAATCTTCTTTGTTAAGTGTCAGCTTCGTGTAAGTGGCTTTGACAGAGTCTTCATTATTCTGAAAGCGTAAAAATATCGGGTAGTGATCAGTCATATTTTTTAACAGGACGCCTGCGTCTGCTGGAGACAGCAAATTGGAAAGCGCATGATCGATTATTGTACCATCTGTATAGTTAGTGCACCGCGTAGGCACTTTTATTAAGCATTCGTAACCGAAGCTATTGAAACAGTTTGAATATTGTAAGGCGTATGCAGACAGAGCTGTCTGCGAGGTTAATGTTAATATCGCCTATAATTATAACGCTTCTATTCTCGGCTGCAAGGATAAAATTTAGCACGTCATGAAGCGCGGCGCAGAAATCATTCTTTGACGATGAAGTCGAGCGATATACACAACCTATTATTAGATTTTTGTTGTCCGCAATAATAAATTCACTTTTAAGTTCGACCCACACTGATTCACAGTCACGTACGCCGAGAAGGTCGTGCCTTCTTTTTTACGTAACAGTTATAATTGTTATACTTGTTTCTGTTCCTGTAAATTGCTGATTTGCGGGGACGTGGAGCAACACCCTGGGCCGGCGGTTTAGGAGACGTTTGCAAATCTGCAGTAAGTCCAATGAGAAATATTAAAGGAACTTAACGCGTCCGTGAGAGAGTGGCAACAACAGAGCTTGCTGTGAACACCCTAACAAGTCAGTGGCGTGAAGTTGATCAATTGCTCAAGGACGTACGCAGGGAATGTTCGCAAATTGAGGGGCTTGAGAACAGAATAATTTCATTGGAGAATGTAGTACAGCAACAAGGCAGAAAAATGATGGATCTTGAAGATCGCAGCCGAAGGTGCAAGTTTGTTATTCATGGAATTGAAAAAGTAAGCAGCGAAACAGAAACAGTCTAAAGAAATATGGTAATTGATGGAATTTTTGACAAGGAAATTGACATAGCGTGCTGCTCGGTTGCTCGAATTCACCGGATTGGAAGGCGATCCCATTCACGACGTGTCGTTTTATATTTTCAAGGCTGCGTAGAAAAATAAAATGTTCTTCGGAATGCGAGAATGCTCAAGGGCACCCGTCTGTTTATCCGCAATGATTTCAGCAAATTGAGACTGCGCAATCGTAGATTTATGTGGCAACCTGCTCAACCCGAAAAGGCAAATGGCAAACGTCTTTCTTTGATACACGATAAACTTAAAGAAGAATATGTTATTTTCGCTTGGGACGATGTTGCAAATAAATCACTATCTTTGAAAAAAAGAACGTACCACGTGTTTCTACTTCAGAGAATGCGCGAGGTGGATTTAAACAGCTACGCATGCTCAATTTAAATGCTCGAAGCATAGTGAATAAAAGAGTTAAGCTGGAGCATCTTCTTTACAGGTGCGATCCTCACGGAACAATTATAACCGAAACATGGGTACATGATAGTGTAAGTGATGACATGATAGTGACGTCATCTCATTGAATATTTAGACGTGATCGGTCATGCCAAGGAGGCGGGGTTGCCGTTATTGTAAAACATAGCCCGCACACAAATGGAAGATCACGAAAGTCTTGACTGTAAACTGATTGGGCCACGTGTCTTTACAGTGTGCGCAGCGTGCAGGCCTCCTTCTGCCCCTCCACAGTTTTTACTTTAACTACATGCCCCACGTCATCGAATGTAGGCGGTATAATAATTATGGTTGGAGATTTCAACTTGCCATCAATCAACTAGTCTTGTGAGAACATAATCGGTCTACTAGATAATCCGCTCTTCGACGAAATGCTGGTTTGCGATTTAGAGCAACTTGTACGCGACGGGACTCATGAATGCAGCCAAGGTGGTAATATATTAGACTTCTTTTTTTGTTAGCAGAAGCCTAAATGACCATGACCACAATAGAAGATGGCATATCTGACGACAAGCTAATATTACTCACATGGCGGCTTTCACATTGTGTTGAAAACTCCAGGTCAGCTTTAAAGACAGTGAAATATTTCCGTAAGGTGGACGACCAGTCAATCCTTGATGAGCTTTGAAACTTTGTTGATCGTTTACCAAAAGTAGATGCAGCCACATTATTTTACAAATTCAAGGAAGTTGCTCTAAGGTGTATCAAAAACTTCGTCCCTACTCAACGCATCCGTTACAACCACTTAAACCCTTGGATCGACCGAAATATGTTACACATGAAACGAAGACTAAAATGACAAAAGAGCTTAAAAAAAGCTTAAAAAACCTTGTCAAGCGCGCTATCATTTGCCAGACACAGGTATTCCTCTCTTACTTTACCCACATTTATGAAAACAAACCCGGACAGGCTTTGGCGTTACATGAAAGGACACCAAGGTTCACATCGATAAGTTACAAAACCAAGCCACTTTAATCACTGGTCACATGATCATAGCTCAAAAGTTGAATTAATCTTTCCATTCTGTTTTTAACCAGGTGATGCTCAGCCGCAACGGCCTTCTTCCTCGTCTTGCGACCAACCGGATTTAATATTGTCACGTGGTGGTGACGTTGAATAACACAGTAGCAATACTCTGAACGACAAAACAAACTTTTATTGGGCGAACCTGTGCCCACAAAACAGGCTACACTTATAGCACAACGATAGCGGCGAACACGCTCGGCGATCGTCGAAAATCTGATCAGCGGGTCAAGCGCGTCGGCTTTTATACAACAGTCGTCGAATGTTCCAGACTAATCGTTGGGACCCGCATGCCTTCCACAAAGTTCTACAACATTCGAGTCACGCGATGAAATCAGATAACACAAGGTTCGGCGACAACAGACAGCCGGGTAGAAGCATCGATAACTTTCCAGAAACGTCGGATACATGCAGGCGCGTCCCTCGCTGTGCGATTACAATTGTTAAGCGGCGAAACGTGGTCGCCCGATAAAGATAAGCACACGTGTCAATACCCCCCTCCTAAAAAGCATCGACCCGATGCTGCAAACAAACGAAGTTAATAAACAAAAGCACTCGTAGCAAAGAAAAGAACAAAAATAACGAAGTTCGTCAGCGTCCGTAAAAGGGTTTAAGGCGCGCCACGTGGACCACTGCAGATCGTGCGCGGCGCCGCTGTGAATGCGAAATGCCGTCTGGCACGACCTCATAGTCCAGAGCGCCAATACGTCGGATGACCTTGTAGGGCCCGAAATAGCGTCGGAGTAGTTTCTCACTGAGTCCTCGTCGGCGTATCGGGGTCCAGACCCAAACACGGTCGCCAGTCTGGTACTCGACGAAGCGTCGTCGGAGGTTGTAGTGTCGGCTGTCGGTCCTCTGCTGGCTCTTGATTCGCAGGCGGGCGAGCTGTCGGGCTTCTTCGGCGCGCTAGAGATAGCTAGCGACGTCAACATTCTCTTCGTCAGTTACGTGCGGCAGCATGGCGTCAAGCGTCGTCGTCGGGTTCCTGCCGTAAACCAGCCTAAACAGCGTGATCTGTGTTGTTTCTTGCACCGCCGTGTTGTGCGCAAAGGTTACGTACGGCAGGATCGCGTCCCACGTCTTGTGGTCGACGTCGACGTACATTGCTAGCATGTCGGCGAGGGTCTTGTTCAGGCGCTCCGTGAGACCATTCGTCTGCGGATGGTAGGCAGTTGTCCTCCTGTGGCTTGTCTGGCTGTACAGCAGAATGGCTTGGGTGAGCTCTGCTGTAAAAGCCGTTCCTCTGTCGGTGATGAGGACTTCTGGGGCACCATGTCGCAGCAGGATGTTCTCGACGAAAAATTTCGCCACTTCGGCTGCGCTGCCTTTTGGTAGAGCTTTAGTTTCAGCAAAGCGGGTGAGATAGTCCGTCGCCACGACGATCCACCTATTCCCGGATGTTGATATCGGAAACAGCCCCAACAAATCCATCCCAATCTGCTGGAATGGTCGGCGAGGAGGTTCGATCGGCTGTAGTAATCCTGCTGGCCTTGTCGGTGGTGTCTTGCGTCGTTGACAGTCTCGGCATGTCTTGACGTAACGGGCGACGTCGGCGGTCAGACGCGGCCAGTAATACCTTTCCTGTATTCTCGACAGCGTCCGGGAGAATCCGAGGTGCCCAGCGGTTGGATCGTCGTGTAGGGCGTGCAGTATTTCTGGACGCAGCGCTGACGGTACAACAAGAAGGTTGCTGGCGCGGACTGGTGAGAAGTTCTTTTCACGAGCAGGCTGTTTTGTAGCGTGAACGACGACAACCCGCGGTTAAATACCCTAGGGACAACGTCGGTGTTTCCTTCCAAATACTTGACGAGGCCTTTTAGCTCCGGGTCTGCTCGTTGCTGTTTAGTGAAGTCTTCCGCGCTTATTATCCCAAGGAAGGCGTCGTCGTCCTCGTCGTCTTGCGGCGGGGGATCGATGGGGGCGCGCGATGAGCAGTCGGCGTCGGAGTGTTTTCTTCCGGACTTGTATATTACCGTGACGTCATATTCTTGTAGTCTGAGGCTCCACCGCGCCAGCCGTCCTGAAGGGTCCTTTAAGTTAGCTAGCCAACACAATGCATGATGGTCACTGACGACTTTGAATGGCCTGCCATAGAGGTAAGGGCGGAATTTAGCTATAGCCCAAATGATGGCAAGGCATTCCTTTTCAGTCGTAGAATAGTTGCTTTCCGCTTTTGACAGCGACCGGCTAGCATACGATATCACCCTTTCAAGTCCTTCTTTCCTCTGGACTAGGACGGCACCGAGGCCTAGGCTACTGGCGTCAGTGTGGATTTCGGTATCGGCGTCCTCGTCGAAGTGTGCAAGTACCGGCGGCGCCTGCATGCGTCGTTTGAGTTCTTGAAATGCCTTGGCCTGCAGCGTTTCTCACTTGAACGCGACATCACATTTGGTTAGACGTGTTAGCGGCTCCGCGATGCGTGAGAAGTCCTTGACAAAGCGCCTATAGTAGGCACACATGCCAAGGAATCTGCGCACTGCCTTCTTGTCGGTTGGCTGCGGGAACTTTGCGATGGCAGCTGTCTTCTGTGGGTCGGGGCGTACTGTGATTTGCTGATCATGTGGCCTAGGAACAAAAGCTCATCGTAAGCGAAGCGGCACTTTTCTGGCTTCAGAGTGAGCCCTGATGACTTGATGGCTTCTAACACTGTCGCAAGCCGCCTAAGGTGATCGTCGAAATTTCCGGCGAAGACAACGACGTCATCCAGGTAAACAAGGCACTTCTGCCACTTCAGTCCGGCTAACACCGTGTCCATGACGCGCTGAAACGTTGCAGGCGCCGAGCACAGTCCGAATGGCATGACCTTGAAATCGTAGAGGCCAGCTGGCGTGATGAAGGCAGTCTTTTCGCGATCTCTCTCGTCGACTTCTATTTGCCAGTAGCCAGACTTGAGGTCCATCGACGAGAAGTATTTAGCGTTGCAGAGCCGATCCAATGCGAGAGAGAGAGAGAGAGAAGGGAAGACAGAAAGGCAGGGAGGTTAACTAGACTGAGTCCAGTTTGGTACCCTACACGTGAGGAGGGGAATGGGGAGTGAAAGAGGGAGAGAGAGAACTTAGGTGTAGGATGTCTACAGTCTGGCACTCAAGTCTGTTGCCCTCAGGTAGCGAAAAACGCTCGAACTGCTTTCTGGGCCAATGAACTATGAGGCCAGGCCCCCAAGATCTTCGCTTCCGTAAATGGCCTGTCATCCAGTCTATTTAGGGCACACTGGACAGTCTCGCGTTGATTATCGAAGCGAGAACAGTGGCACAGAAGGTGACTGATGGTCTCTTCACACTTGCACTTAGCGCACATTGGTGAATCCGCCATTCCAATACGATAGCTGTAGGAGTTGATGAATGCTACTCCTACCCACAGCCGACACAGCAGTGTTGCGTCACGTCGTGGAAGCTTCGCTGGTAATGTAAGTTTCAGTGATGGGTCGAGGCTGTGTAAACGACACTTAGAGTTCTGAGGTGTATGCCAGCAACCTAACGTGATTGTACGAGCGAGACTGCGAAGCTCTCTTGCAGCGTCGAATTACCGTTCATGACCGGACTTATCCTGCCACCTTCGTTGCCCTCCAACAGTGTTCACGAGACGTCATTCTCAGCATGGACTTCCTGAATCAACATGATCCAATGCGTCGTCTATCCGTGGAAGGGGGTACACATCCTTCTTCGTGATCTTGTTCAGTCGACGATAATCGACGCAGAAGCGTAGGGTTCCGTCCTCTTTCTTTACCAGGACTACAGGAGAGGCCCACGGGCTTTTCGACGGCTGGATGATGTCGTCGCGCAGCATTTCGTCGACTTGTTGCCTAATAGCTTCACGTTCTCGCGTCGAAACTCGGTAAGGGCTCTGGCGGAGTGGTCGAGCGCTCTCTTCGGTTATTATGCGATGCTTTGCAACTGGTGTTTGTCGAATCCTCGATGACGTCGAAAAGCAGTCTTTGTATCGTCGGAGAAGACTTCTGATCTGTTGCTGCTTACTCATAGGAAGACTTGGATTCACGTCGAAGTCTGGTTCGGGGACAATGCTCATCGGGGTAGATGCGGCTGAATCCGAGAGGACAAAGGCATTACTGGTTTCCGCAATTTCCTCGATGTATGCGATTGTCGTGCCCTTGTTGATGTGCTTGAACTCTTGGCTGAAGTTGGTTAGCATAACTTCCACTTGCCCTCCGTGGAGTCGAGCGATCCCTCTTGCGACGCAAATTTCACGGTCGAGCAGTAGATGTTGGTCGCCCTCGATGACGCCTTCTACGTCAGTGGGTGTTTCAGTGCCGACGGAAATAATAATGCTGGCGCGCAGCGGGATGCTCACTTGATCTTCGAGCACACTCAAGGCGTGGTGACTACGACAGCTCTCCGGCGGTATCGCTTGATCTTGTGACAGCGTTATCGATTTCGACTTCAGGTCGATGACTGCGCCATGTTGATTCAGGAAGTACATGCCGAGAATGACGTCTCGTGAACACTGTTGGAGGGCAACGAATGTGGCAGGATAAGTCCGGTCATGAACGGTAATTCTTGCCGTGCAGATCCCAGTCGGCGTAATCAGGTGTCCTCCAGCGGTGCGAATTTGAGGGCCTTCCCATGCAGTCTTAACTTTCCTCAACTGGTCGGCGATGGGTCCACTCATGACGGAGTAATCGGTTCCTGTGTCTACTAAGGCGGTGACTGCGTGGCCATCGACAAGCACGTCGAGGTCGGTGGTTCTTTGTCTTGCGTTACAGTTAGGTCTCGGCGTCGGATCACGGCTGCGTCGTGTTGAACTGAAGCTGGAACGTCGCGTCGGCAAGTCGTCTTTCGTCGGTGTAGTCTTGGCTTCCTGACTTCGTCGGGACGGCGGCGTGTCGTCATTAGGTCGTCGAGATGGTTTCTTCGTCGTCTTCGTCGGCGGCGGAGGATCTTCGTCAGTTCGACGAACAGCAACCCCACCTCCATCGGTTGCTGCTTTTAGTTTTCCGGATACGGGCTCGCTGACCGGCCCCGGGCTGGGCCAGTGTATGGTCGGCGCTGCGGCGACAGGTAGCGGCCTGGTGATGGCGAACGCGACGGTCGTCGAGAGCTCCACTGAGTAGCGGCGAGGTAGTCGGCGATATCGCGAGGGCGTTCACCTCGCTGCGGGCGCGGAGCATTGACGGCGAAACCTCGCAGTCCCATCTCCCGGTATGGGCATCGGCGATACACATGGCCGGCTTCTCCGCAGTGATAGCAGAGCGGACGGTGGTCGGGGGCTAGCCAAATGTCCGTCTTCCTCGCGTAGGTGCGCTGGGCGACGGGTGGGCGTGCTGGCGGTGGCGGCGGCGGACGACGGAATTGCGTCGTTGCAGGGCCGTGGCGTGGTCGCGGAGGGGGACCTTGACGGCGTGCGACGGCGGCGTAGGTCATCGCTTCTGGCTGGGGCTGCGGTAATGGAGGTTGCACCTCAGGAACCCCAAGCGATCGCTGAACCTCATCTTTCACGATGTCAGCGATGGAAGCCACTTGAGGCTGGGACGAAGGCAGGACCTTGCGCAGTTCTTCGCGCACAATGGCCCTGATGGTCTCTTGAAGGTCGTCCGAACCCAGTCCTTGGATGGCATACTGCGGCGCGTGCCCCTGGCGGTTATATCGCCGGGTGCGCATCTCCAGAGTTTTCTCGATCGTCGATGCCTCTGCAGAAAACTCAGCCACGGTATTCGGTGGGTTACGAATAAGTCCGGCGAAAAGGTCTTGCTTGACGCCGCGCATCAGGAAGCGAACTTTTTTCTCCTCCGACATTTCCGGGTCGGCGTGCCGGAAAAGACGGGCCATCTCCTCCGTGAAGATCGCGATCATCTCGTTTGGCAGCTGCACTCTGGTTTCTAGTAGAGCTTGGGCTCGCTGTTTTCGCACGACGCTTGTAAACGTGTGCAAGAAGCCGCTTCGGAAAAGGTCCCACGTCGTTAAGGTGGCTTCCCGATTCTCGAACCACGTCCTGGTGGCGTCTTCCAATGCGAAATAGACATGCCGCAGCTTGTCGTTGCTGTCCCAACTGTTAAACTTAGCGACCCTCTCATACGTCTCGAGCCAGGTTTCCGGGTCCTCGAATGTTGATCCGCGGAACGTCGAAGGTTCCCTGGGCTGCTGCAGAACTATTGGGGCTGCTCCGGCTGCCATTGGGGCTGTCTTCTTGGTCGTCTCTGGACGAACTTCTCTGACGCTCTTCTTGGTCGTCTCTGGTAGAATTCCGTGTTCCGGGGGCAGCTGCGGTAGCCGGCGGCTTGCTCGATGTTCCGGGACGGCGCTGGTGTTGTCCTTGTGGTCCGGGCTTGAATTACGGCTTGTCGGGGGCGCCCGGTACATGAACGTAAAGCACCTCCACCAGGGGTGCGATCGGAGATGGTTGTTCGGCGCGTTCGTTCGGTTACCGGCGCGCGCGATTGGCCTACGCCGCGCCGACGTCGCCAGCCGCGGGGCGCCGCCCCGTTTTTGGTGACGTCAAAATGACGACACGCTACTGTCAATCATCCGCCCACCGAGCATTTCGTCCGAACGCGACGGGAGTTGAGAAGTTTGGAGCGATCATACGGCTTCGCATGGCGCGTCTGGTGGATTGGATTGGATCCAACAGGCGGCCTTTTCGGCTGCGGAATGGCACGTTTGAATCCAACCCATAGTTTAATTCCAGAAAATGGCGCTTCCGTTGGAAACTTAGGTTGTTGCGCTGGCGTTTCTAGAGGAAGGAGGAGAGCGGGTGGCGGTGCGAAGCGCGTTTGAAGAAATGGCAGAAAGTGAATTCCGGTGTCGATTTTGTTTCTCGAAACAAATAATTCGTTGGTTGCACAGAGAAATCGACAACATCATCGGTGCCAGCGAGCCACTGGGATGTTGTCGCTGCCTCTTGAAAAGTGCGCCACTCTTCTCGTCGTTTTTTTTTATTTTTCCTTCTCGCTGTGCGCGACACCACCTAGGGACGACGCAAAGGACCTAATAGTTATAAATTGCTGTAGTCACACGTACTACTATTTAAAAACGTGTTTGGGCTTGAGAAGAAAAAATACAGTTTTTTAGATAAAGATTTCATTCAATTGAAGACGAGAAACATTTGGCTTCGTAGTATACTGTTTACAAGCAGACGACAAACGACGGAGGTAAACTTCCGGGGAGGTCACCGCTTCCTGATTGGCTGCTCTCTCCGCCCCGCTGTCACAAATTTTGCATACTGCAACTTTGTGACGTTGCAGCAACTGAACAGAACGCGTATCGAACAAAATATCTCCGATCGCTCCCCAGATGTCACGTGGTGGTGACGTTGAATAACACAGTAGCAATACTGTGAACGACAAAACAAACTTTTATTGGGCGAACCTGTGCCCACAAGACAGGCTACACTTATAGCACAACGATAGCGGCGAACACGCTCGGCGATCGTCGAAAATCTGATCAGTGGGTCAAGCGCGTCGGCTTTTATACAACAGTCGTCGAATGTTCCAGACTAATCGTTGGGACCCGCATGCCTTCCACAAAGTTCTACAACATTCGAGCCACGCGATGAAATCAGATAACACAAGGTTCGGCGACAACAGACAGCCGGGTAGAAGCATCGATAACTTTCCAGAAACGTCGGATACATGCAGGCGCGTCCCTCGCTGTGCGATTACAGTTGTTAAGCGGCGAAACGTGGTCGCCCGATAAAGATAAGCACACGTGTCAATATCTTACGAAGGCGGGGGCTTTGTCTTTGGTACTAAGAATTAAAGAATTTTTTTATGGGTTTGGACAGCATTGCTAATGCCTTCCTACGTCAATATAGGCCCCTGATCTCTCAGATCTTCACAACCACTTTTAGTCGAACCTCTGCTATATTGCCTAATTGCCGTGTGGCGCGGGTGATCACCATTCACAATAAAAGCGATCATCTGCATCCAGAAAACTACAAAACCATTTCGGTAACTTCCACTTGCTACAAAATACTAGAACACATTATCGCCCATTTTATTATCAAATTTCTTGAAGCTAACTTTCCGAATTCCAGCATGGTTTCCGTAAGGGATTATTAACTAATATAGAGCTTCTAACCATTATTCACGAATTTATCACTGGCTTAGGATTCTTCAGGACAGGTTAATGCTTATTTACTACTGCTTGATTTTAGTAAGGCGTTCGACCCTGTACCGCACGAAAAACTCGTCAGAAAACTTCAAAAGTTCGGTCTCCCAGATTTTATTGTTAACTGGATAGGATCATACCTGGCCAACGGAACTCAATTCGTAGATATCAATGGTTTCACCTCTACATTCTTACCTGTTACCTCACGTGTACCCCAGGGCAGTGTACTCGGCCCATTCAGTTGTTAATGTATACCAATGACATTACTTCGCTTATAGACCCCCGTGTTCAGATTAGGTTATTCGCGAATGACTGCATGATATTTCGTAGGGCGGTGTGCCTCCAAGATCAATCCAGTTTAAGTAGCAGTCTTGCAGGTGTCAACGAGTGGTGTTCAGAATGGACGATGAAGTTAAATTCAGAGAAAACTGTGATACTACGCATAACGAAAAAAACTCAGTGCCCTTCCACTCTATGAAGAAGGATCACCAGAGAAGCTGCGGATGGGGGCCCCTTAATGGCGAATTGCACCTCCGCCGTGGGTCAGCCCGGCATTGCACAATCTTCGGGATTGGCCCACGTTGGGGAGTGCTTAACGCCTGCTTTACCTCCGCCACGGGTCGGCCCAGCATTGAACTATCTTCGTGATCGGCCCACGTTTGGGGAGTGCCTAACGCCTGCTTCACCTCCTCCGCGGGTAGGGGCGATATTGCACTGCCTTCGGGATCGGTCCATTTATGAGGAATGCTTAACGCCTGCTTCACCTCTGCCGCGGGTCTGCCTGGCATTGCACTATCTTCGGGATCGGCCCACGTATGGGCAGTTTTTTGCTTGCCACAACGACACGAAAATTTCCTTGGAAAGTAGAGGTATACAGCTCCGGCGTAAAATATATCCTGGCCACTTCACCTACACTATAAACGCTTCTCCGATAAAAGAAGTCAGCCACTACAAGTTTTTGGGAGTTACCATGAGCACGAATTTCCTGGTCCAGGCAAGTCAATGAAGTTTGCACGTATGCAACCCTCAAGCTTAGTTTCTTACGACAACTTCAAATCGAGACCTTCTCAGCTCGAACTTCTAGCTTCCAACACTTTTATTTTACGAAAATTAGAATATGGAAGCATTGCATGGAATCCATGTTACAATAACCATAAACATAATTTGCAAATGGTGCAAAGGCGTGCTGTTCGTTTTATTTTAAATCAATTGAGGCCAACTGAGAACAGCATTCCTACACTGAAGCATCGAAAGAAAATCGCAAGATGAAAATTCCTCTACAATCGCCTTCACAGGCTAAATTACGAGGGTTGATACAGAAATAAGGTTCCCATTGATTTTAGAAATAGAGAAGATTGTTCATTCTCACAGAAATTTAAATCATTAGAAAGATGAAACTTTGTTCTATTTTTCTACATAATCACCATCTTTTTCTACGCGTTTTTGTAGACGGTGCTATATTTTTTCGATCCCTATGTCGTACAACTCCACCGCCAACCTGCTGAGGAAGCATTTCACCTCTTCTTTGACTTCATCGTCGCTCCAGAAGCGTTGGCCACTCAAATGTTCCTTTCACTTGGGGAACAAGTGATAATCACTATACGCGAGGTTTGGACTGTACGGTGGGTGCGGCATGACCGTCCACCCAAAGGTTTTCAGAATTCCCTGCGTTTGATGGGAGGCGTGAGGTCGGGTGTTGTCGTGAAGCAGCGTTACACCGGCTGCCAGTCGTCCTCGCCGGCGGTTCTGGATAGTTCGCCTGAGTTTTCTTAGCGTTGCACAATAACTGTCTGAGTTAATTGTTGTCCTATGTTCCATGAAATCGACCAGCAGTATCCTCTTATGGTCTCAAAAGATACAGGCCATGACATTGCCAGCAGGAGTTTGTTTAAACTTCTTTGCGACTGGGGACTCTGTGTGATGCCACTGTTTAGATTATTGTTTCGTTTCGGGAGTGAAACGAAACACCCACTATTCGTCTCCTGCAACAATGGAGTCCAATAATGCTTCCTTATCTTCTTGACTCTTTTGAAGAAACTGGCAAGCACAGTCAAGGCGTGTTTCTCCTTGTGGCCTGATGTCAATAGCCGCGTTACCCATCGAGCACAACACTTGTGATAGCCCAATTTTTCAGTCAAAGCTCTCTCCACTGTAGCGTAACAACTCCCGGGAATCTGCGCAACAAGTTCACGGACTGTAATCCTCCTGTTTTGAAGCACTTCGCGTAGGACCATCTTGATAACTGCCTCCGAAACTGACTGTCTTCCACTCCGTTCTTCAACGAGGACTTCCTTCAGACTAGCACTAAACTCCCTGCAGCACTTTCGGACGTGTTGAACGGACACACACTTGTCGCCATGCACCTCTGTCAACTGACGATGGATATCCACGGGTGCAATCCCTTTGGCGTGCAAAAAGCGAATTGCGGAAAGAAGCTCGCACTTGGAAGGAAAGCGAATTGCGGAAAGAATCTCGCACTTGGAAGGATCAACAATGGGAAACCCCATATTGGACGGCTGCTGCGCCAAGAAAAAGCAGAATCGAGAGTGGGGGAACAACCGCGAGTAGCAGTGTTGCCGGATTTCGCCTCGCACCCTCCCGTGTGGCTGGAGCTCTTCATGAACTTTAATTCTTAATCAACCCACGTATATTCAGCCCTTTTCAGCACGCGCATCCCGTCACCGTCATTCTCGCTACTTACTTCCCTATTCGTCTCGAACAAAGGTTTTCAAAACATTCATTTTTTCCATGCACAAACCCATAGTGGAATCCTTTGTCTATCAATATCTTTTTATCAGATATGGTCACCGCATTTTAGCAAGCTGCGTCAGCCCTTTGTTAGGGTGTTTCGCCTGTTCTACTTTGTTACCATAATGTTATGCCACGTAACTGTAATGTCTGCATGCATTCTTGTTCTATGCCAGTGTCATATTGTTTTACAGATGTTTGGACATTGAAAAACTAATATTGGCTGCAAACAATCCGAGCTTCTTGGTCTTACTTAAGACTGCGGTATATCTTTAAATAAAAGAACAAATAAATAAAAAAATACTTTCAAGTCGATAATTCTTGCAATCTCACCGACAACAATTCCTCAATTGCAATATGTGCCGGAAAAGAATACTTACAAAGTTAATAATCTATTTTTGTTATTTACTTGGATATGTGTTTCGACTTATCGTGCTATATTGTCCCCCTCTTCGAATACTCAAGCTAAAACCAAGTATTATGCTACCTGCCGCAGGCGATATTTAAAAAGTATCAGTCCAAGCACTCCGTACAGATGGTTAACCAGGGAAGCTGAAAAGTGTGGCCCCGGTGTTTATCACTGGGTTGACACCGACCGTGAATTAAAGCTTTTCTCAATTATTTCTAAATTTCTAAATTCCGGGTGTAGAAAAAGACTATCATCATCAGCAATTCCTCGAGCGTTGTCGTCTTCTTCCACAGCTGGCTCGTAGGCGCCCCTCAGCGCTACAGCGGGAACGTGCTCGTGCCCCTGCTCCCACGTTCGACGTCGTCGGCATTTTTTTCCACAGCTGACTCGATGACGCTCCTAAGCGCTACAGCGCGAGCGCGCTCGTGCCATTGTTCCCGCTTTTGTCTTCTTCGTTTTCTTCCACAGCTGGCTTATTAACGCCCCTCGGCGCTACTGCACGAACACGCTCGAGCCACTGCTGCAGCGTTCATAATCGTCGTCGCTTTGCTCCACAGCTGTCTCATTGGCGCGCCTCAGCGCTACAGCGCCAACGCGCTCGTGCCACTGCACCCGCGTTCGTCGCCGTCGTCGTTTTCTTCCGCCGCTCGCTCGTTGGTGCCCCTCAATTCTACTGCCGCAACGCGCTCATGCCACTGCTTTCGCGTTCGCCGTCGTCGTCGTTTCCCTCCCAATACCGTTCGCACTCCTCAGCGCTATTCACGAACGCGCTCGTGCCACTGCTCTCGCGTTCGCCGTGGTCGTTTTCTTTCCCAGCTGACTCCTTGGAGCCCCTCAGCGCTACAGCGCGAACGCGCTCGTGCCACTGCTCCACCGTTCGTCGCCATCGTCGTTTTCTTCCCCTACTGCCTCGTTGGCACCCCTCAGTGCTACACATTGAGCGCGCACGTGCCACTGCTCCCTTGCCCGTCGTCGTCGTCATTTTCTTCCACAGCTGGCTCGCTGGCGCCCCTCAAGGCTATAGCGCGAACGCGCTCGTGCCACTGCTCCCGCGTTCGTGGTCTTCGTCGTTTTCTTACACTGCTGGCTCCTTGTCGCCCCTGCGCGCTACTCCACGAAATCCCTCGCGCCACTGCTTCCGCGTTCGTCGCCATCGTCATCGTTGTCGTCCCCAGCTGACTCGTAGGCACCCCTCAAGCATGCAGCGCGAACACGCTCGTGCCACTGCTCCCGTGTTCGTCGTCGTCGTCATTTTAACGCGACAGCGTTAAGGAGCTCGTGTCGCAGAAAAGCCGGTGTCGTCGACGTTGTTGTCGGTGGCGTTGGCCGTGAGCGATAAATCCCAGCAGGCACTTCATGAATAAAAAACAACTTGGAAGATGGGCTGGGTGGGAATCGAACCAGGGTCTCCGGAGAGTGAGACGGAGACGCTACCACCCAGCCACGAGTTCGATGCTTCAAAGCGGTACAAAAGCGCCTCTAGTGAATGCGGTGCTGCCTTAAAAATGAGCCGTAGAAAGCTATACTGCGGTCTATATCGGTAATTATGAATATGTAACTTACAGAAGTCGCAGTTACACGAGTAGCGAAGTGGGTTTCCGCTACATTTCTTCTGTGCTTTCCGCACACGCAGAGCCATCTGGCGGCAAACACAGAAGACCCCCCTCCTCTCCATGTACGCCTCTGCCCCGACAGGTGGCGCCCCACGCGCGCGTTGGGGCTGTGCGGGGACCGGTGCGAGGCATTCGCGGCCCGGACTCCCTCTCCCCTGACGACGCTTCGCCTTGCTCCCTCACGGGTTGGAGAATCGAGCGTCATCCTTTCTTTGGATCGCTATCTGTCTATCTCTCTGCCCGTGCCGATCACGACGTTTGGCTGGCGTGCATCGTTTCCCCCTCCGAGACACCGAGTTCTTTGGTTCGTTCCGCTTGCTCAGGCGCACGTTTCGTTGCCGCGCCGTACGCTGCGTTGCTCGACGCTCACCGCGTCCGATGCGGGGCGCCTCGTAAGTGATCGCTGCGAAATAGCCCATTGTCTTACACCCCTTGGCGGGTCGACGGGAACGCTGTCGTGTTCCACTCCCAGCGGTTCAACCGCAGGCCGTCAGCTGGGCTTTGGAAGTCGCCGACAGACAGGGCCGCACTACCATAACAGGTGGCACTAGAGGAACTGATCGGACGGCCACCTCACGCACCCTGGAAGCCCACTAATGTTAACCAAATCTTTTCTGTTGACGAAATAAAGTTGTTACCACCACCACTCTTGAAGGCGAAGCTTAAGCGTCCTCCAATGTTTCTTGCACCGCTGGCTCATTGGCGCCCCTCAGCACTACAGCGCTAACGCTCACGTGCCACTTCTCCCGCCTACTTCGTCTTCCTCGTTTCATTTCACAGCTGTCTCGTTGGCGCCCCTCCGCGCTACAGCTCGAACGCGCTCGTGCCACTGTACCCGCGTTCGCCGTCCTCGTCGTTTTTTTCCACAGCTGGCTCCTTGGTCACCCTCAGTGCTACAGCGTGAACGCACTCGGTCCACTGCAGGCGCGTTTGTCACCCTCGTCGTTTTGTTACACAGCTTCCTCCTTGGCGCCCCTCTGCGCTACTGCACGAACACGCTCCTGCCACTGCTTCCGCTTTCGTCGTCGTCATCGTTTTCTTCCATAGCTGGCTCCTTGGACCCCCTCAGTGCTACAGCGCGAACGCACTCGGTCCACTGCAGGCGCGTTTGTCACCCTCGTCGTTTTGTTACACAGCTTCCTCCTTGGCGCCCCTCTGCGCTACTGCACGAACACGCTCCTTCCACTGCTCTCGCTTTCGTCGTCGTCATCGTTTCCTTCCACAGCTGGCTCCTTGGCCCCCCCTCAGTGCTACAGCGCGAACGCGATCGGGCCACTGCAGCAGCATTTGTTGTCCTCGCCGTTTTGTTACAACTCTTCCTCCTTGGCAGCCCTCTGCGCTACTGCACGTACAGGCTCCTGCCACTGCTCCCGCTTTCGTCGTCGTCATCGTTTCCTTCCACAGCTTGCTCCTTGGCCCCCCTCAGTGCTACAGCGCGAACGCGCTCGGGCCACTGCAGGCGCGTTTGTCGTCCTGGTCGTTTTGTTACACAGCTTCCTCCTTGGCGCCCCTCTGCGCTAGTGCACGAACACGCTCCTGCCACTGCTCCCGCTTTCGTCGTCGTCATCGTTTTCTTCCGCAGCTGGCTCGTTGGCGCCTCTCAGTGCTACAACATGAAAAGGATCGTACGACTGCTGCCGCTTTCGTCGTCGTCATCGTTTTCTTCCACAGCTGGCTCTTTGGACCCCTCAGTGCTACAGCGCGAATGCGCTCGGGCCACTGGAGGCGCGTTTGTCGTCCTCGTCGTTTTGTTACACAGCTTCATCCTTGGCTCCCATCTGCGCTACTGCACGAACACGCTCCTGCCACTGCTCCCGCTTTCGTCGTCGTCATCGTTTTCTTCCGCAGCTGGCTCGTTGGCGCCTCTCAGTGCTACAACATGAACAGGCTCGTGCGACTGCTACCGCTTTCGTCGTCGTCATCGTTTCCTTCCACAGCTTGCTCCTTGGCCCCCCTCAGTGCTACAGCGCGAACGCGCTCGGGCCACTGCAGGCGCGTTTGTCGTCCTCGTCGTTTTGTTATACAGCTTCCTCCTTGGCGTCCCTCTGCGCTACTGCACGAACACGCTCCTGCCACTGCTCCCGCTTTCGTCGTCGTCATCGTTTCCTTGCACAGCTGGCTCCTTGGCCCCCCCCTCAGTGCTACAGCGCGAACGCGCTCGGGCCACTGCAAGCGCGTTTGTCGTCCTGGTCGTTTTGTTACACAGCTTCCATCTTGGCGCCCCTCTGCGCTACTGCACGTACAGGCTCCTGCCACTGCTCCCGCTTTCGTCGTCGTCATCGTTTTCATCCACAGCTTGCTCCTTGGCCCCCCTCAGTGCTACAGCGCGAAAGCGCTCGGGCCACTGCAGGCGCGTTTGTCGTCCTGGTCGT
Organism: Dermacentor andersoni; assembly: GCF_023375885.2. Classification (NCBI taxonomy): domain Eukaryota; kingdom Metazoa; phylum Arthropoda; class Arachnida; order Ixodida; family Ixodidae; genus Dermacentor; species Dermacentor andersoni. The sequence goes on along the minus strand of NC_092816.1, from coordinate 234,077,033 downwards.
TTTGTTACACAGCTTCCTCCTTGGCGCCCCTCTGCGCTACTGCACGAATACGCTCCTGCCACTGCTCCCGCTTTCGTCGTCGTCATCGTTTTCTTCCGCAGCTGGCTCGTTGGCGCCTCTCAGTGCTACAACATGAACAGGTTCGTGCGACTGCTCCCGCTTTCGTCGTCGTCATCGTTTTCTTCCACACCTGGCTCTTTGGCCCCCCTCAGTGCTACAGCGCGAACGCGCTCGGGCCACTGCACCCGCGTTTCTCGTTCTCCTCGTTTTGTTACGTAGCTTCCTCCTTGGCGCCCCTCTGTGCTACTGCACGAACACGCTCCTGCTACTGCTCCCGCTTTCGTCGTCGTCGTCGTTTTCTTCCACAGCTGGCTCCTTGGCCCCCCCTCAGTGCTACACCGCGAACGCGCTCGGGCCACTGCAGGCGCGTTTGTCGTCCTCGTCGTTTTGTTATACAGCTTCCTCCTTGGCGTCTCTCTGCGCTACTGCACGAACACGCTCCTGCCACTGCTCCCGCTTTCGTCGTCGTCATCGTTTCCTTCCACAGCTGGCTCCTTGGCCCCCCCTCAGTGCTACAGCGCGAACGTGCTCGGGCCACTGCAGGCGCGTTTGTCGTCCTGGTCGTTTTGTTACACAGCTTCCTTCTTGGCGCCCCTCTGCGCTACTGCACGTACAGGCTCCTGCCACTGCTCCCGCTTTCGTCGTCGTCATCGTTTTCATCCACAGCTTGCTCCTTGTTCCCCCTCAGTGCTACAGCGCGAACGCGCTCGGGCCACTGCAGGCGCGTTTGTCGTCCTGGTCGTTTTGTTACACAGCTTCCTCCTTGGCGCCCCTCTGCGCTACTGCACGAATACGCTCCTGCCACTGCTCCCGCTTTCGTCGTCGTCATCGTTTTCTTCCGCAGCTGGCTCGTTGGCGCCTCTCAGTGCTACAACATGAACAGGTTCGTGCGACTGCTCCCGCTTTCGTCGTCGTCATCGTTTTCTTCCACAACTGGCTCTTCGGCCCCCCTCAGTGCTACAGCACGAACGCGCTCGGGCCACTGCACCCGCGTTTCTCGTCCTCCTCGTTTTGTTAGGCAGCTTCCTCCTTCTCGCCCCTCTGCGCTACCGCAAGAACACGCTCTTGTCACTGCTCCCGCTTTCGTCGCCGTCATCGTTTTCTTCCACAGCTGGCTCCTTGGCCCCCCGCAGTTCATCAGCGCGAACGCGCTCGGGCCACTGCAGGCGCGTTTGTCGTCCTCGTCGTTTTGTTATACAGCTTCCTCCTTGGCGTCTCTCTGCGCTACTGCACGAACACGCTCCTGCCACTGCTCCCGCTTTCGTCGTCGTCATCGTTTCCTTCCACAGCTTGCTCCTTGTTCCCCCTCAGTGCTACAGCGCGAACGCGCTCGGGCCACTGCAGGCGCGTTTGTCGTCCTGCTCGTTTTGTTACACAGCTTCCTCTTTTGCGCCCCTCTGCGCTACTGCACGAATACGCTCCTGCCACTGCTCCCGCTTTCGTCGTCGTCATCGTTTTCTTCCACACCTGGCTCTTTGGCCCCCCTCAGTGCTACAGCACGAACGCGCTCGGGCCACTGCACCCGCGTTTCTCGTCCTCCTCGTTTTGTTAGGCAGCTTCCTCCTTCTCGCCCCTCTGCGCTACCGCAAGAACACGCTATTGTCACTGCTCCCGCTTTCGTCGCCGTCATCGTTTTCTTCCACAGCTGGCTCCTTGGCCCCCCGCAGTTCATCAGCGCGAACGCGCTCGGGCCACTGCAGGCGCGTTTGTCGTCCTCGTCGTTTTGTTATACAGCTTCCTTCTTGGCGTCTCTCTGCGCTACTGCACGAACACGCTCCTGCCGCTGCTCCCGCTTTCGTCGTCGTCATCGTTTCCTTCCACAGCTGGCTCCTTGGCCCCCCGCAGTTCATCAGCGCGAACGCGCTCGGGCCACTGCAGGCGCGTTTGTCGTTCTCGTCGTTTTGTTACACAGCTTCCTCCTTGGCGCCCCTCTGCGCTACTGCACGAACACGCTCCTGCCACTGCTCCCGCTTTCGTCGTCGTCATCGTTTCCTTCCACAGCTGGCTCCTTTGCCCCCCCTCACTGCTATAGCGCGAACGCGATCGGGCCACTGCAGCAGCATTTGTTGTCCTCGCCGTTTTGTTACAACTCTTCCTCCTTGGCGGCCCTCAGCGCTACTGCACGTACAGGCTCCTGCCACTGCTCCCGCTTTCGTCGTCGTCATCGTTTTCTTCCACAGCTTGCTTCTTACCCCCCTCAGTGCTACAGCGCGAACGCGCTCGGGCCACTGTAGGCGCGTTTGTCGTCCTGGTCGTTTTGTTACGCAGCTTCCTCCTTGGCGCCCCTCTGCGCTACTGCACGAACACGCTCGGGCCACTGGAGGCAAGTTTGTCGTCCTCGTCGTTTTGTTACACAGCTTCCTCCTTGGCGCCCCTCTGCGCTACTGCACGAACACGCTCCTGCCACTGCTCCCGCTTTCGTCGTCGTCATCGTTTTTTTCCGCAGCTGGCTCGTTGGCGCCTCTCAGTGCTACAACGTGAACAGGCTCGTGCGACTGCTCCCGCTTTCGTCGTCGTCATCGTTTTCTTCCACAGCGGGCTCTTTGGCCCCCCTCAGTGCTACAGCGCGAACGCGCTCGGGCCACTGCTGGCGCGTTTGTCGTCCTCGTCGTTTTGTTATACAGCTTCCTCCTTGGCGTCCCTCTGCGCTACTGCACGAACACGCTCCTGCCACTGCTCCCGCTTTCGTCGTCGTCATCGTTTCCTTGCACAGCTGGCTCCTTGTCCCCCCCTCAGTGCTACAGCGCGAACGCGCTCGGGCCACTGCAGGCGCGTTTGTCGTCCTGGTCGTTTTGTTACACAGCTTCCATCTTGGCGCCCCTCTGCGCTACTGCACGTACAGGCTCCTGCCACTGCTCCCGCTTTCGTCGTCGTCATCGTTTTCATCCACAGCTTGCTCCTTGGCCCCCCTCAGTGCTACAGCGCGAAAGCGCTCGGGCCACTGCAGGCGCGTTTGTCGTCCTCGTCGTTTTGTTACACAGCTTCCTCCTTGGCGCCCCTCTGCACTACTGCACGAATACGCTCCTGCCACTGCTCCCGCTTTCGTCGTCGTCATCGTTTTCTTCCGCAGCTGGCTCGTTGGCGCCTCTCAGTGCTACAACATGAACAGGTTCGTGCGACTGCTCCCGCTTTCGTCGTCGTCATCGTTTTCTTCCACAACTGGCTCTTCGGCCCCCCTCAGTGCTACAGCACGAACGCGCTCGGGCCACTGCACCCGCGTTTCTCGTCCTCCTCGTTTTGTTAGGCAGCTTCCTCCTTCTCGCCCCTCTGCGCTACCGCAAGAACACGCTCTTGTCACTGCTCCCGCTTTCGTCGCCGTCATCGTTTTCTTCCACAGCTGGCTCCTTGGCCCCCCGCAGTTCATCAGCGCGAACGCGCTCGGGCCACTGCAGGCGCGTTTGTCGTCCTCGTCGTTTTGTTATACAGCTTCCTCCTTGGCGTCTCTCTGCGCTACTGCACGAACACGCTCCTGCCACTGCTCCCGCTTTCGTCGTCGTCATCGTTTCCTTCCACAGCTTGCTCCTTGTTCCCCCTCAGTGCTACAGCGCGAACGCGCTCGGGCCACTGCAGGCGCGTTTGTCGTCCTGCTCGTTTTGTTACACAGCTTCCTCTTTTGCGCCCCTCTGCGCTACTGCACGAATACGCTCCTGCCACTGCTCCCGCTTTCGTCGTCGTCATCGTTTTCTTCCACACCTGGCTCTTTGGCCCCCCTCAGTGCTACAGCACGAACGCGCTCGGGCCACTGCACCCGCGTTTCTCGTCCTCCTCGTTTTGTTAGGCAGCTTCCTCCTTCTCGCCCCTCTGCGCTACCGCAAGAACACGCTATTGTCACTGCTCCCGCTTTCGTCGCCGTCATCGTTTTCTTCCACAGCTGGCTCCTTGGCCCCCCGCAGTTCATCAGCGCGAACGCGCTCGGGCCACTGCAGGCGCGTTTGTCGTCCTCGTCGTTTTGTTATACAGCTTCCTTCTTGGCGTCTCTCTTCGCTACTGCACGAACACGCTCCTGCCGCTGCTCCCGCTTTCGTCGTCGTCATCGTTTCCTTCCACAGCTGGCTCCTTGGCCCCCCGCAGTTCATCAGCGCGAACGCGCTCGGGCCACTGCAGGCGCGTTTGTCGTTCTCGTCGTTTTGTTACACAGCTTCCTCCTTGGCGCCCCTCTGCGCTACTGCACGAACACGCTCCTGCCACTGCTCCCGCTTTCGTCGTCGTCATCGTTTCCTTCCACAGCTGGCTCCTTTGCCCCCCCTCACTGCTATAGCGCGAACGCGATCGGGCCACTGCAGCAGCATTTGTTGTCCTCGCCGTTTTGTTACAACTCTTCCTCCTTGGCGGCCCTCAGCGCTACTGCACGTACAGGCTCCTGCCACTGCTCCCGCTTTCGTCGTCGTCATCGTTTTCTTCCACAGCTTGCTTCTTACCCCCCTCAGTGCTACAGCGCGAACGCGCTCGGGCCACTGTAGGCGCGTTTGTCGTCCTGGTCGTTTTGTTACGCAGCTTCCTCCTTGGCGCCCCTCTGCGCTACTGCACGAACACGCTCGGGCCACTGGAGGCAAGTTTGTCGTCCTCGTCGTTTTGTTACACAGCTTCCTCCTTGGCGCCCCTCTGCGCTACTGCACGAACACGCTCCTGCCACTGCTCCCGCTTTCGTCGTCGTCATCGTTTTTTTCCGCAGCTGGCTCGTTGGCGCCTCTCAGTGCTACAACGTGAACAGGCTCGTGCGACTGCTCCCGCTTTCGTCGTCGTCATCGTTTTCTTCCACAGCGGGCTCTTTGGCCCCCCTCAGTGCTACAGCGCGAACGCGCTCGGGCCACTGCTGGCGCGTTTGTCGTCCTCGTCGTTTTGTTATACAGCTTCCTCCTGGCGTCCCTCTGCGCTACTGCACGAACACGCTCCTGCCACTGCTCCCGCTTTCGTCGTCGTCATCGTTTCCTTGCACAGCTGGCTCCTTGGCCCCCCCTCAGTGCTACAGCGCGAACGCGCTCGGGCCACTGCAGGCGCGTTTGTCGTCCTGGTCGTTTTGTTACACAGCTTCCATCTTGGCACCCCTCTGCGCTACTGCACGTACAGGCTCCTGCCACTGCTCCCGCTTTCGTCGTCGTCATCGTTTTCATCCACAGCTTGCTCCTTGGCCCCCCTCAGTGCTACAGCGCGAAAGCGCTCGGGCCACTGCAGGCGCGTTTGTCGTCCTGGTCGTTTTGTTACACAGCTTCCTCCTTGGCGCCCCTCTGCGCTACTGCACGAATACGCTCCTGCCACTGCTCCCGCTTTCGTCGTCGTCATCGTTTTCTTCCGCAGCTGGCTCGTTGGCGCCTCTCAGTGCTACAACATGAACAGGTTCGTGCGACTGCTCCCGCTTTCGTCGTCGTCATCGTTTTCTTCCACACCTGGCTCTTTGGCCCCCCTCAGTGCTACAGCGCGAACGCGCTCGGGCCACTGCACCCGCGTTTCTCGTTCTCCTCGTTTTGTTACGTAGCTTCCTCCTTGGCGCCCCTCTGTGCTACTGCACGAACACGCTCCTGCTACTGCTCCCGCTTTCGTCGTCGTCGTCGTTTTCTTCCACAGCTGGCTCCTTGGCCCCCCATCAGTGCTACACCGCGAACGCGCTCGGGCCACTGCAGGCGCGTTTGTCGTCCTCGTCGTTTTGTTATACAGCTTCCTCCTTGGCGTCTCTCTGCGCTACTGCACGAACACGCTCCTGCCACTGCTCCCGCTTTCGTCGTCGTCATCGTTTCCTTCCACAGCTGGCTCCTTGGCCCCCCCTCAGTGCTACAGCGCGAACGTGCTCGGGCCACTGCAGGCGCGTTTGTCGTCCTGGTCGTTTTGTTACACAGCTTCCTTCTTGGCGCCCCTCTGCGCTACTGCACGTACAGGCTCCTGCCACTGCTCCCGCTTTCGTCGTCGTCATCGTTTTCATCCACAGCTTGCTCCTTGTTCCCCCTCAGTGCTACAGCGCGAACGCGCTCGGGCCACTGCAGGCGCGTTTGTCGTCCTGGTCGTTTTGTTACACAGCTTCCTCCTTGGCGCCCCTCTGCGCTACTGCACGAATACGCTCCTGCCACTGCTCCCGCTTTCGTCGTCGTCATCGTTTTCTTCCGCAGCTGGCTCGTTGGCGCCTCTCAGTGCTACAACATGAACAGGTTCGTGCGACTGCTCCCGCTTTCGTCGTCGTCATCGTTTTCTTCCACACCTGGCTCTTCGGCCCCCCTCAGTGCTACAGCACGAACGCGCTCGGGCCACTGCACCCGCGTTTCTCGTCCTCCTCGTTTTGTTAGGCAGCTTCCTCCTTCTCGCCCCTCTGCGCTACCGCAAGAACACGCTCTTGTCACTGCTCCCGCTTTCGTCGCCGTCATCGTTTTCTTCCACAGCTGGCTCCTTGGCCCCCCGCAGTTCATCAGCGCGAACGCGCTCGGGCCACTGCAGGCGCGTTTGTCGTCCTCGTCGTTTTGTTATACAGCTTCCTCCTTGGCGTCTCTCTGCGCTACTGCACGAACACGCTCCTGCCACTGCTCCCGCTTTCGTCGTCGTCATCGTTTCCTTCCACAGCTGGCTCCTTGGCCCCCCCTCAGTGCTACAGCGCGAACGTGCTCGGGCCACTGCAGGCGCGTTTGTCGTCCTGGTCGTTTTGTTACGCAGCTTCCTTCTTGGCGCCCCTCTGCGCTACTGCACGTACAGGCTCCTGCCACTGCTCCCGCTTTCGTCGTCGTCATCGTTTTCTTCCACACCTGGCTCTTTGGCCCCCCTCAGTGCTACAGCACGAACGCGCTCGGGCCACTGCACCCGCGTTTCTCGTCCTTCTCGTTTTGTTAGGCAGCTTCCTCCTTCTCGCCCCTCTGCGCTACCGCAAGAACACGCTATTGTCACTGCTCCCGCTTTCGTCGCCGTCATCGTTTCCTTCCACAGCTGGCTCCTTGGCCCCCCGCAGTTCATCAGCGCGAACGCGCTCGGGCCACTGCAGGCGCGTTTGTCGTCCTCGTCGTTTTGTTATACAGCTTCCTTCTTGGCGTCTCTCTGCGCTACTGCACGAACACGCTCCTGCCGCTGCTCCCGCTTTCGTCGTCGTCATCGTTTCCTTCCACAGCTGGCTCCTTGGCCCCCCGCAGTTCATCAGCGCGAACGCGCTCGGGCCACTGCAGGCGCGTTTGTCGTTCTCGTCGTTTTGTTACACAGCTTCCTCCTTGGCGCCCCTCTGCGCTACTGCACGAACACGCTCCTGCCACTGCTCCCGCTTTCGTCGTCGTCATCGTTTCCTTCCACAGCTGGCTCCTTTGCCCCCCCTCACTGCTATAGCGCGAACGCGATCGGGCCACTGCAGCAGCATTTGTTGTCCTCGCCGTTTTGTTACAACTCTTCCTCCTTGGCGGCCCTCAGCGCTACTGCACGTACAGGCTCCTGCCACTGCTCCCGCTTTCGTCGTCGTCATCGTTTTCTTCCACAGCTTGCTTCTTACCCCCCTCAGTGCTACAGCGCGAACGCGCTCGGGCCACTGTAGGCGCGTTTGTCGTCCTGGTCGTTTTGTTACGCAGCTTCCTCCTTGGCGCCCCTCTGCACTACTGCACGAACACGCTCGGGCCACTGGAGGCAAGTTTGTCGTCCTCGTCGTTTTGTTACACAGCTTCCTCCTTGGCGCCCCTCTGCGCTACTGCACGAACACGCTCCTGCCACTGCTCCCGCTTTCGTCGTCGTCATCGTTTTTTTCCGCAGCTGGCTCGTTGGTGCCTCTCAGTGCTACAACGTGAACAGGCTCGTGCGACTGCTCCCGCTTTCGTCGTCGTCATCGTTTTCTTCCACAGCGGGCTCTTTGGCCCCCCTCAGTGCTACAGCGCGAACGCGCTCGGGCCACTGCTGGCGCGTTTCTCGTCCTCCTCATTTTGTTACACAGCTTCCTCCTTGGCGCCCCTCTGCGCTACTGCACGAACACGCTCCTGCCACTGCTCCCGCTTTCGTCGTCGTCATCGTTTTTTTCCGCAGCTGGCTCGTTGGCGCCTCTCAGTGCTACAACGTGAACAGGCTCGTGCGACTACTCCCGCTTTCGTCGTCGTCATCGTTTTCTTCCACAGCTGGCTCTTTGGCCCTCCTCAGTGCTACAGAGCGAACGCGCTCGGGCCACTGCTGGCGCGTTTCTCGTCCTCCTCGTTTTGTTACACAGCTTCCTCCTTGGCTCCCCTCTGCGCTATTGCACGAACACGCTCCTGCCACTGCTCCCGCTTTCGTCGTCGTCATCGTTTTCTTCCGCAGCTGGCTCGTTGGCGCCTCTCAGTGCTACAACATGAACAGGCTCGTGCGACTGCTCCCGCTTTCGTCGTCGTCATCGTTTTCTTCCACAGCAGGCTGCTTGCCCCCCCCCCCCCCCTCAGTGCTACAGCGCGAACGCGCTCGGGCCACTGGAGGCGCGTTTGTCGTCCTGGTCGTTTTGTTACACAGCTTCCTACTTGGCGCCCCTCTGCGCTACTGCACGAACACGCTCCTGCCACTGCTCCCGCTTTCGTCGTCGTCATCGTTTTCTTCCGCAGCTGGCTCGTTGGCGCCTCTCAGTGCTACAACATGAACAGGCTCGTGCGACTGCTCCCGCTTTCGTCGTCGTCATCGTTTTCTTCCACAGCAGGCTGCTTGCCCGCCCTCAGTGCTACAGCGCGAACGCGCTCGGGCCACTAGGGGCGCTTTTGTCGTCCTCGTCGTTTTGTTATACAGCTTCCTCCTTGGCTCCCCTCTGCGCTACGGCTCGAACACGCTCCTGCCACTGCTCCCGCTTTCGTCGTCATCATCGTTTTCTTCCACAGCTGGCTGCTTCGCCCCCCTCAGTGCTACAGCGCGAACGCGCTTGGGCCACTGCAGGCGCGTTTGTCGTCCTCGTAGTTTTGTTACCCAGCTTCCTCCTTGGCGCCCCTGTGCGCTACCGCATGAACACGCGCTTGTCACTGCTCCCGCTTTCGTCGCCGTCATCGTTTTCTTCCACAGCTGGCTCCTTGGCCCCCAGCAGTCCTTCAGCGCGAACGCACTCGGGCCACTACAGGCGCGTTTGTCGCCCTCGTCGTTTTGTTACACAGCTTCCTCCTTGGCACCCCTGTGCGCTACTCCACGAACACGCTCCTGCCACTGCTCCCGCTTTCGTCGTCGTCATCGTTTTCTTCCACAGATTGCTCCTTGGCCCCCCTCAGTGCTAAAGCGCGAACGCGCTCGGGCCACTCCACCCTAGTTTCTCGTCCTCCTTGTTTTGTTACACAGCTTCCTCCTTGGCGCCCCTGTGCGCTACTGCACGAACACGCTCCTGCCACTGCTCCCGTTTTCGTCTTCGTCATCGTTTTCATCCGCAGCTGGCTGGTTGGCGCCTCTCAGTGCTACAACATAAAGACGCTCGTGCGACTGCTCCCGCTTTCGTCATCGTTTTCTGCCACAGCTGGCTCCTTGGCACCCCTCAGTTCTTCAGCGCGAACGCGCTCGGGCCACTGCAGGCGCGTTTGTCGCCCTCGTCGTTTTGTTATACAGCTTCCTCCTTGGCGCCCCTCTGCGCTACTGCATGAACGCGCTCGTGCCACTCCTCCCGTTTTAGTCGTCGTCATCGTGTTCTTCCACAGCTGGCTCCTTGGCCCCCCTCAGTGCTACACTGCGAACGCGCTCGTGCCACTGCAGGCGCGTTTGTCGTCCTCGTCGTTTTGTTATACAGCTTCCTCCTTAGCGTGCCTCTGCACTACGGCATGAACACGCTCCTACCACTGCTCCCGTTTTCGTCGTCGTCATCGTTTTCTTTCACAGCTGGCTAATTGCCCCCCCCTCAGTGTTTCAGCGCGAAAGCGCTCGGGCCACTGCACCCGCGTTTCTCGTCCTCGTTTTGTTACGCAGCTTCCTCCTTGGCGCCCCTCTGCGCTACTGCACGAACAAGCTCCTGCCACTGCTCCTGCTTTCGTCATCGTCATCGTTTTCTTCCACAGCTGGCTCCTTTGCCCCACTCAGTGCTACAGCGCGAACGCGCTCGGGCCACCGCAGCCGTGTTTGTCGTTCTCGTCGTTTTGTTACACAGCTTCCTCCTTGGAGCCCCTCTGCGCTACTGCACGAACACGCTCCTGCCACTGCTCCCGCTTTCGCCGTCGTCGTCGTTTTCTTCCACAGCTGGCTCCTTGGCCCCACTCAGTGCCACATTCCGAACGCGCTCGGCTTACTGCAGCCGCGTTTGTCGTCCTCGTCATTTTTTTGCACAGCTTCCTCCTTGGAGCCCCTCTGCGCTACTGCTAGAACACACCCCTGCCACTGCTCCCGCTTTCGTCGTCGTCGTCGTTTTCCTCCACAGCTGGCTCCTTCGCACCCCTCAGTGCTACAGTGGGAACGCGCTCATGCTTCTGCAGCCGCGTTTGTCGTCCTCGTCGTTTTGTTACACAGCTTCCTCCTTGGAGCCGCTCTGCACTACTGCACGAACACGCTCCTGCCACTGCTCCCGCTTTCGTCGTCGTCGTCGTTTTCCTCCACAGCTGGCTCCTTCGCACCCCTCAGTGCTACAGTGCGAACGTGCTCTGGCCACTGCAGCCGCGTTTGTCGTCCTCGTCGTTTTGTTACACAGCTTCCTCCTTGGAGCCCCTCTGCGCTACTGCACGAACACGCTCCTGCCACTGCTCCCGCTTTCGTCGTCGTCGTCGTTTTCTTCAACAGGTGGCTCCTTGGCACCCCTCTGCGCTACTCGGGAGACTGTAGCCGCGTTTGTCGTCCTCGTCGTTTTGTTATACAGCTTCCTCCTGGAGCCCCTCTGTGCTACTGCACGAACAAGCCCCTGCCACTGCTCCCGCTTTCGTCGTCATCGTCGTTTTCTTCCACAGCTGGCTCCTTTGCCCCACTCAGTGCTACAGCGCGAACGCGCTCGGGCCACCGCAGCCGTGTTTGTCGTTCTCGTCGTCTTGTTACACAGCTTCCTCCTTGGAGCCCCCCTGCGCTGCTGCACGAACACGCTCCTGCCACTGCTCCCGCTTTCGTCGTCGTCGTCCTTTTCTTCCACGGCTGGCTCCTTGGCCCCACTCAGTGCCACATTGCGAACGCGCTCGTCCCTCTGCAGCCGCGTTTGTCGTCCTCGTAGTTTTGTTGCACAGCTTCCTCCTTGGAACCCCTCTGCGCTACTGCACGAACAGGATCCTGCCACGGCTGCCGCTTTCGTCGTCGTTCTCTTCCACAGCTTCCTCCTTCGCACCCCACAGTGCTGCAGTGCGAACGCGCTCGGGCCACTGCAGCCGCGTTTGTCGTCCTCGTCGTTTTGTTACACAGCTTCCTCCTTGGAGCCCCTCTGCGCTACTGCACGAGCACGCTCCTGTCACTGCTCCCGCTTTCGTCGTCGTCGTCGTTTTCTTTCTAAGCTATATCCTTGGCCCCACTCAGTGCCACAGTGCGAACGCGCTCGGGCCACTGCAACCGCGTTTGTCGACCTCGTCCTTTTGTTACACAGCTTCCTCCTTGGAGCCCCTCTGCGCTACTGCACGAACAGGCTCCTGCCACGGCTGCCGCTTTCGTCGTCGTCGTCGTTTTCTTCCACAGCTGCCTCCTTCGCACCCCTCAGTGCTACAGTGCGAACGCGCTCTGGCCACTGCAGCCGCGTTTGTCGTCCTCGTCGTTTTTTTGCACAGCTTCCTCCTTGGAGCCCCTCTGCGCTACTGCACGAACACGCTCCTGCCACTGCTCCCGCTTTCGTCGTCGTCATCGTTTTCTTCCACAGATTGCTCCTTGGCCCCCCTCAGTGCTAAAGCGCGAACGCGCTCGGGCCACTCCACCCTAGTTTCTCGTCCTCCTTGTTTTGTTACACAGCTTCCTCCTTGGCGCCCCTGTGCGCTACTGCACGAACACGCTCCTGCCACTGCTCCCGTTTTCGTCTTCGTCATCGTTTTCATCCGCAGCTGGCTGGTTGGCGCCTCTCAGTGCTACAACATAAAGACGCTCGTGCGACTGCTCCCGCTTTCGTCATCGTTTTCTGCCACAGCTGGCTCCTTGGCACCCCTCAGTTCTTCAGCGCGAACGCGCTCGGGCCACTGCAGGCGCGTTTGTCGCCCTCGTCGTTTTGTTATACAGCTTCCTCCTTGGCGCCCCTCTGCGCTACTGCATGAACGCGCTCGTGCCACTCCTCCCGTTTTAGTCGTCGTCATCGTGTTCTTCCACAGCTGGCTCCTTGCCCCCCCTCAGTGCTACACTGCGAACGCGCTCGTGCCACTGCAGGCGCGTTTGTCGTCCTCGTCGTTTTGTTATACAGCTTCCTCCTTAGCGTGCCTCTGCACTACGGCATGAACACGCTCCTACCACTGCTCCCGTTTTCGTCGTCGTCATCGTTTTCTTTCACAGCTGGCTAATTGCCCCCCCCTCAGTGTTTCAGCGCGAAAGCGCTCGGGCCACTGCACCCGCGTTTCTCGTCCTCGTTTTGTTACGCAGCTTCCTCCTTGGCGCCCCTCTGCGCTACTGCACGAACAAGCTCCTGCCACTGCTCCTGCTTTCGTCATCGTCATCGTTTTCTTCCACAGCTGGCTCCTTTGCCCCACTCAGTGCTACAGCGCGAACGCGCTCGGGCCACCGCAGCCGTGTTTGTCGTTCTCGTCGTTTTGTTACACAGCTTCCTCCTTGGAGCCCCTCTGCGCTACTGCACGAACACGCTCCTGCCACTGCTCCCGCTTTCGCCGTCGTCGTCGTTTTCTTCCACAGCTGGCTCCTTGGCCCCACTCAGTGCCACATTCCGAACGCGCTCGGCTTACTGCAGCCGCGTTTGTCGTCCTCGTCATTTTTTTGCACAGCTTCCTCCTTGGAGCCCCTCTGCGCTACTGCTAGAACACACCCCTGCCACTGCTCCCGCTTTCGTCGTCGTCGTCGTTTTCCTCCACAGCTGGCTCCTTCGCACCCCTCAGTGCTACAGTGGGAACGCGCTCATGCTTCTGCAGCCGCGTTTGTCGTCCTCGTCGTTTTGTTACACAGCTTCCTCCTTGGAGCCGCTCTGCACTACTGCACGAACACGCTCCTGCCACTGCTCCCGCTTTCGTCGTCGTCGTCGTTTTCCTCCACAGCTGGCTCCTTCGCACCCCTCAGTGCTACAGTGCGAACGTGCTCTGGCCACTGCAGCCGCGTTTGTCGTCCTCGTCGTTTTGTTACACAGCTTCCTCCTTGGAGCCCCTCTGCGCTACTGCACGAACACGCTCCTGCCACTGCTCCCGCTTTCGTCGTCGTCGTCGTTTTCTTCAACAGGTGGCTCCTTGGCACCCCTCTGCGCTACTCGGGAGACTGTAGCCGCGTTTGTCGTCCTCGTCGTTTTGTTATACAGCTTCCTCCTGGAGCCCCTCTGTGCTACTGCACGAACAAGCCCCTGCCACTGCTCCCGCTTTCGTCGTCATCGTCGTTTTCTTCCACAGCTGGCTCCTTTGCCCCACTCAGTGCTACAGCGCGAACGCGCTCGGGCCACCGCAGCCGTGTTTGTCGTTCTCGTCGTCTTGTTACACAGCTTCCTCCTTGGAGCCCCCCTGCGCTGCTGCACGAACACGCTCCTGCCACTGCTCCCGCTTTCGTCGTCGTCGTCCTTTTCTTCCACGGCTGGCTCCTTGGCCCCACTCAGTGCCACATTGCGAACGCGCTCGGCCCTCTGCAGCCGCGTTTGTCGTCCTCGTAGTTTTGTTGCACAGCTTCCTCCTTGGAACCCCTCTGCGCTACTGCACGAACAGGATCCTGCCACGGCTGCCGCTTTCGTCGTCGTTCTCTTCCACAGCTTCCTCCTTCGCACCCCACAGTGCTGCAGTGCGAACGCGCTCGGGCCACTGCAGCCGCGTTTGTCGTCCTCGTCGTTTTGTTACACAGCTTCCTCCTTGGAGCCCCTCTGCGCTACTGCACGAGCACGCTCCTGTCACTGCTCCCGCTTTCGTCGTCGTCGTCGTTTTCTTTCTAAGCTATATCCTTGGCCCCACTCAGTGCCACAGTGCGAACGCGCTCGGGCCACTGCAACCGCGTTTGTCGACCTCGTCCTTTTGTTACACAGCTTCCTCCTTGGAGCCCCTCTGCGCTACTGCACGAACAGGCTCCTGCCACGGCTGCCGCTTTCGTCGTCGTCGTCGTTTTCTTCCACAGCTGCCTCCTTCGCACCCCTCAGTGCTACAGTGCGAACGCGCTCTGGCCACTGCAGCCGCGTTTGTCGTCCTCGTCGTTTTTTTGCACAGCTTCCTCCTTGGAGCCCCTCTGCGCTACTGCACGAACACGCTCCTGCCACTGCTCCCGCTTTCGTCGTCGTCATCGTTTTCTTCCACAGATTGCTCCTTGGCCCCCCTCAGTGCTAAAGCGCGAACGCGCTCGGGCCACTCCACCCTAGTTTCTCGTCCTCCTTGTTTTGTTACACAGCTTCCTCCTTGGCGCCCCTGTGCGCTACTGCACGAACACGCTCCTGCCACTGCTCCCGTTTTCGTCTTCGTCATCGTTTTCATCCGCCGCTGGCTCGTTGGCGCCTCTCAGTGCTACAACATAAAGACGCTAGTGCGACTGCTCCCGCTTTTGTCATCGTTTTCTGCCACAGGTCGCTCCTTGGCCCCCCTCAGTGCTACAGCGCAAAAGCGCTCGGGCCACTGCACCCGCGTTTCTCGTCCTCCTCGTTTTGTTACGCAGCTTCCTCCTTGGCGCCCCTCTGTGCTACTGCACGAACACGCTCCTGCCACTGCTCCCGCTTTCGTCGTCGTCATCGTTTTCTTCCACAGCTGGCTCCTTGGCACCCCTCAGTTCTTCAGCGCGAACGCGCTCGGGCCACTGCAGGCGCGTTTGTCGCCCTCGTCGTTTTGTTATACAGCTTCCTCCTTGGCGCCCCTCTGCGCTACTGCATGAACGCGCTCCTGCCACTCCTCCCGTTTTAGTCGTCGTCATCGTGTTCTTCCACAGCTGGCTCCTTGGCCCCCCTCAGTGCTACACTGCGAACGCGCTCGTGCCACTGCAGGCGCGTTTGTCGTCCTCGTCGTTTTGTTATACAGCTTCCTCCTTAGCGTGCCTCTGCACACCGGCATGAACACGCTCCTACGACTGCTCCCGTTTTCGTCGTCATCATCGTTTTCTTTCACAGGTGGCTAATTGCCCCCCCTCAGTGTTTCAGCGTGAAAGCGCTCGGGCCACTGCACCCGCGTTTCTCGTCCTCGTTTTGTTACGCAGCTTCCTCCTTGGCGCCCCTCTGCGCTACTGCACGAACAAGCTCCTGCCACTGCTCCTGCTTTCGTCGTCGTCATCGTTTTCTTCCACAGCTGGCTCCTTTGCCCCACTCAGTGCTACAGCGCGAACGCGCTCGGGCCACCGCAGCCGTGTTTGTCGTTCTCGTCGTTTTGTTACACAGCTTCCTCCTTGGAGCCCCTCTGCGCTACTGCACGAACACGCTCCTGCCACTGCTCCCGCTTTCGCCGTCGTCGTTTTCTTCCACAGCTGGCTCCTTGGCCCCACTCAGTGCCACATTCCGAACGCGCTCGGCTTACTGCAGCCGCGTTTGTCGTCCTCGTCGTTTTTTTGCACAGCTTCCTCCTTGGAGCCCCTCTGCGCTACTGCTAGAACACGCCCCTGCCACTGCTCCCGCTTTCGTCGTCGTCGTCGTTTTCCTCCACAGCTGGCTCCTTCGCACCCCTCAGTGCTACAGTGGGAACGCGCTCATGCCTGTGCAGCCGCGTTTGTCGTCCTCGTCGTTTTGTTACACAGCTTCCTCCTTGGAGCCGCTCTGCACTACTGCACGAACACGCTCCTGCCACTGCTCCCGCTTTCGTCGTCGTCGTCGTTTTCCTCCACAGCTGGCTCCTTCGCACCCCTCAGTGCTACAGTGCGAACGTGCTCTGGCCACTGCAGCCGCGTTTGTCGTCCTCGTCGTTTTGTTACACAGCTTCCTCCTTGGAGCCCCTCTGCGCTACTGCACGAACACGCTCCTGCCACTGCTCCCGCTTTCGTCGTCGTCGTCGTTTTCTTCAACAGGTGGCTCCTTGGCACCCCTCTGCGCTACTCGGGCGACTGTAGCCGCGTTTGTCGTCCTCGTCGTTTTGTTACACAGCTTCCTCCTGGAGCCCCTCTGTGCTACTGCACGAACAAGCCCCTGCCACTGCTCCCGCTTTCGTCGTCATCGTCGTTTTCTTCCACAGCTGGCTCCTTTGCCCCACTCAGTGCTACAGCGCGAACGCGCTCGGGCCACCGCAGCCGTGTTTGTCGTTCTCGTCGTTTTGTTACACAGCTTCCTCCTTGGAGCCCCCCTGCGCTGCTGCACGAACACGCTCCTGCCACTGCTCCCGCTTTCGTCGTCGTCGTCCTTTTCTTCCACGGCTGGCTCCTTGGCCCCACTCAGTGCCACATTGCGAACGCGCTCGGCCCTCTGCAGCCGCGTTTGTCGTCCTCGTAGTTTTGTTGCACAGCTTCCTCCTTGGAACCCCTCTGCGCTACTGCACGAACAGGATCCTGCCACGGCTGCCGCTTTCGTCGTCGTTCTCTTCCACAGCTTCCTCCTTCGCACCCCACAGTGCTACAGTGCGAACGCGCTCGGGCCACTGCAGCCGCGTTTGTCGTCCTCGTAGTTTTGTTGCACAGCTTCCTCCTTGGAACCCCTCTGCGCTACTGCACGAACAGGATCCTGCCACGGCTGCCGCTTTCGTCGTCGTTCTCTTCCACAGCTTCCTCCTTCGCACCCCACAGTGCTGCAGTGCGAA
Organism: Dermacentor andersoni; assembly: GCF_023375885.2. Classification (NCBI taxonomy): domain Eukaryota; kingdom Metazoa; phylum Arthropoda; class Arachnida; order Ixodida; family Ixodidae; genus Dermacentor; species Dermacentor andersoni. The sequence goes on along the minus strand of NC_092816.1, from coordinate 234,060,333 downwards.
CGCGCTCGGGCCACTGCAGCCGCGTTTGTCGTCCTCGTCGTTTTGTTACACAGCTTCCTCCTTGGAGCCCCTCTGCGCTACTGCACGAGCACGCTCCTGTCACTGCTCCCGCTTTCGTCGTCGTCGTCGTTTTCTTTCTAAGCTATATCCTTGGCCCCACTCAGTGCCACAGTGCGAAAGCGCTCGGGCCACTCCAACCGCGTTTGTCGACCTCGTCCTTTTGTTACACAGCTTCCTCCTTGGAGCCCCTCTGCGCTACTGCACGAACAGGCTCCTGCCACGGCTGCCGCTTTCGTCGTCGTCGTCGTTTTCTTCCACAGCTGCCTCCTTCGCACCCCTCAGTGCTACAGTGCGAACGCGCTCTGGCCACTGCAGCCGCGTTTGTCGTCCTCGTCGTTTTTTTGCACAGCTTCCTCCTTGGAGCCCCTGTGCGCTACTGCACGAACACGCTCCTGCCACTGCTCCCGCTTTCGTCGGCGTCATCGTTTTCTTCCACAGATTGCTCCTTGGCCCCCCTCAGTGCTAAAGCGCGAACGCGCTCGGGCCACTCCACCCTAGTTTCTCGTCCTCCTTGTTTTGTTACACAGCTTCCTCCTTGGCGCCCCTGTGCGCTACTGCACGAACACGCTCCTGCCACTGCTCCCGTTTTCGTCTTCGTCATCGTTTTCATCCGCCGCTGGCTGGTTGGCGCCTCTCAGTGCTACAACATAAAGACGCTCGTGCGACTGCTCCCGCTTTTGTCATCGTTTTCTGCCACAGGTCGCTCCTTGGCCCCCCTCAGTGCTACAGCGCAAAAGCGCTCGGGCCACTGCACCCGCGTTTCTCGTCCTCCTCGTTTTGTTACGCAGCTTCCTCCTTGGCGCCCCTCTGTGCTACTGCACGAACACGCTCCTGCCACTGCTCCCGCTTTCGTCGTCGTCATCGTTTTCTTCCACAGCTGGCTCCTTGGCACCCCTCAGTTCTTCAGCGCGAACGCGCTCGGGCCACTGCAGGCGCGTTTGTCGCCCTCGTCGTTTTGTTATACAGCTTCCTCCTTGGCGCCCCTCTGCGCTACTGCATGAACGCGCTCCTGCCACTCCTCCCGTTTTAGTCGTCGTCATCGTGTTCTTCCACAGCTGGCTCCTTGGCCCCCCTCAGTGCTACACTGCGAACGCGCTCGTGCCACTGCAGGCGCGTTTGTCGTCCTCGTCGTTTTGTTATACAGCTTCCTCCTTGGAGCCCCTCTGCGCTACTGCTAGAACACGCCCCTGCCACTGCTCCCGCTTTCGTCGTCGTCGTCGTTTTCCTCCACAGCTGGCTCCTTCGCACCCCTCAGTGCTACAGTGGGAACGCGCTCATGCCTGTGCAGCCGCGTTTGTCGTCCTCGTCGTTTTGTTACACAGCTTCCTCCTTGGAGCCGCTCTGCACTACTGCACCAACACGCTCCTGCCACTGCTCCCGCTTTCGTCGTCGTCGTCGTTTTCCTCCACAGCTGGCTCCTTCGCACCCCTCAGTGCTACAGTGCGAACGTGCTCTGGCCACTGCAGCCGCGTTTGTCGTCCTCGTCGTTTTGTTACACAGCTTCCTCCTTGGAGCCCCTCTGCGCTACTGCACGAACACGCTCCTGCCACTGCTCCCGCTTTCGTCGTCGTCATCGTTTTCTTCAACAGGTGGCTCCTTGGCACCCCTCTGCGCTACTCGGGAGACTGTAGCCGCGTTTGTCGTCCTCGTCGTTTTGTTACACAGCTTCCTCCTGGAGCCCCTCTGTGCTACTGCACGAACAAGCCCCTGCCACTGCTCCCGCTTTCGTCGTCATCGTCGTTTTCTTCCACAGCTGGCTCCTTTGCCCCACTCAGTGCTACAGCGCGAACGCGCTCGGGCCACCGCAGCCGTGTTTGTCGTTCTCGTCGTTTTGTTACACAGCTTCCTCCTTGGAGCCCCCCTGCGCTGCTGCACGAACACGCTCCTGCCACTGCTCCCGCTTTCGTCGTCGTCGTCCTTTTCTTCCACGGCTGGCTCCTTGGCCCCACTCAGTGCCACATTGCGAACGCGCTCGGCCCTCTACAGCCGCGTTTGTCGTCCTCGTAGTTTTGTTGCACAGCTTCCTCCTTGGAACCCCTCTGCGCTACTGCACGAACAGGATCCTGCCACGGCTGCCGCTTTCGTCATCGTTCTCTTCCACAGCTTCTTCCTTCGCACCCCACAGTGCTACAGTGCGAACGCGCTCGGGCCACTGCAGCCGCGTTTGTCGTCCTCGTCGTTTTGTTACACAGCTTCCTCCTTGGAGCCCCTCTGCGCTACTGCACGAGCACGCTCCTGTCACTGCTCCCGCTTTCGTCGTCGTCGTCGCTTTCTTTCTCAGCTATCTCCTTGGCCCCACTCAGTGCCACAGTGCGAACGCGCTCGGGCCACTGCAACCGCGTTTGTCGACCTCGTCCTTTTGTTACACAGCTTCCTCTTTGGAGCCCCTCTGCGCTACTGCACGAACAGGCTCCTGCCACGGCTGCCGCTTTCGTCGTCGTCGTCGTTTTCTTCCACAGCTGCCTCCTTCGCACCCCTCAGTGCTACAGCGCGAACGCGCTCTGGCCACTGCAGCCGCGTTTGTCGTCCTCGTCGTTTTTTTGCACAGCTTCCTCCTTGGAGCCCCTCTGCGCTACTGCACGAACACGCTCCTACTACTGCTCCCGCTTTCGTCGTCGTCGTCGTTTTCTTCCACAGCTATCCCCTTCGCACCCCTCAGTGCTACAGTGGGAACGCGCTCATGCCTCTGCAGCCGCGTTTGTCGTCCTCGTCGTTTTGTTACACAGCTTCCTCCTTGCAGCCGCTCTGCACTGCTGCACGAACACGCTCCTGCCACTGCTCCCGCTTTCGTCGTCGTCGTCGTTTTCCTCCACAGCTGGCTCCTTCGCACCCCTCAGTGCTGCAGTGCGAACGTGCTCTGGCCACTGCAGCCGCGTTTGTCGTCCTCGTCGTTTTGTTACACAGCTTCCTCCTTGGAGCCCCTCTGCGCTACTGCACGAACACGCTCCTGCCACTGCTCCCGCTTTCGTCGTCGTCGTCGTTTTCTTCAACAGGTGGCTCCTTGGCACCCCTCTGCGCTACTCGGGAGACTGTAGCCGCGTTTGTCGTCCTCGTCGTTTTGTTATACAGCTTTCTCCTGGAGCCCCTCTGTGCTACTGCACGAACAAGCCCCTGCCACTGCTCCCGCTTTCGTCGTCATCGTCGTTTTCTTCCACAGCTCGCTCCTTTGCCCCACTCAGTGCTACAGCGCGAACGCGCTCGGGCCACCGCAGCCGTGTTTGTCGTTCTCGTCGTTTTGTTACACAGCTTCCTCCTTGGAGCCCCCCTGCGCTGCTGCACGAACACGCTCCTGCCACTGCTCCCGCTTTCGTCGTCGTCGTCCTTTTCTTCCACGGCTGGCTCCTTGGCCCCACTCAGTGCCACATTGCGAACGCGCTCGGCCCTGTGCAGCCGCGTTTGTCGTCCTCGTAGTTTTGTTGCACAGCTTCCTCCTTGGAACCCCTCTGCGCTACTGCACGAACAGGATCCTGCCACGGCTGCGCTTTCGTCGTCGTTCTCTTCCACAGCTTCCTCCTTCGCACCCCACAGTGCTGCAGTGCGAACGCGCTCGGGCCACTGCAGCCGCGTTTGTCGTCCTCGTCGTTTTGTTACACAGCTTCCTCCTTGGAGCCCCTCTGCGCTACTGCACGAGCACGCTCCTGTCACTGCTCCCGCTTTCGTCGTCGTCGTCGTTTTCTTCCACAGCTGCCTCCTTCGCACCCCTCAGTGCTACAGTGCGAACGCGCTCTGGCCACTGCAGCCGCGTTTGTCATCCTCGTCGTTTTTTTGCACAGCTTCCTCCTTGGAGCCCCTCTGCGCTACTGCACGAACACGCTCCTACTACTGCTCCCGCTTTCGTGGTCGTCGTCGTTTTCTTCCACAGCTATCCCCTTGGCCCCACTCAGTGTCACAGTGCGAACGCGCTTGGGCCACTGCAACCGCGTTTGTCGTCCTCGTCGTTTTTTTGCACAGCTTCCTCCTTGGAGCCCCTCTGCGCTACTGCACGAACACGCTCCTGCCACTTCTCCCGCTTTCGTCGTCGTCGTCGTTTTCCTCCACAGCTGGCTCCTTCGCACCCCTCAGTGCTACAGTGCGAACGTGCTCTGGCCACTGCAGCCGTGTTTGTCGTCCTCGTCGTTTTGTTACACAGCTTCATCCTTGGAGCCCCTCTGCGCTACTGCACGAACACGCTCCTGCCACTGCTCCCGCTTTCCTCGTCGTCGTCGTTTTCTTCCACAGCTGGCTCTTTGGCCCCATTCAGTGCCACATTGCGAACGCGCTCGGGCCACTGCAGCCGCGTTTGTCGCCCTCGTCGTTTTGTTACACAGCTTCCTCCTTGGCACCCCTGTGCGCTACTCCACGAACACGCTCCTGCCACTGCTCCCGCTTTCGTCGTCGTCATCGTTTTCTTCCACAGATTGCTCCTTGGCCCCCCTCAGTGCTAAAGCACGAACGCGCTCGGGCCACTCCACCCTAGTTTCTCGTCCTCCTTGTTTTGTTACACAGCTTCCTCCTTGGCGCCCCTGTGCGCTACTGCACGAACACGCTCCTGCCACTGCTCCCGTTTTCGTCTTCGTCATCGTTTTCATCCGCCGCTGGCTCGTTGGCGCCTCTCAGTGCTACAACATAAAGACGCTCGTGCGACTGCTCCCGCTTTTGTCATAGTTTTCTGCCACAGGTCGCTCCTTGGCCCCCCTCAGTGCTACAGCGCAAAAGCGCTCGGGCCACTGCACCCGCGTTTCTCGTCCTCCTCGTTTTGTTACGCAGCTTCCTCCTTGGCGCCCCTCTGTGCTACTGCACGAACACGCTCCTGCCACTGCTCCCGCTTTCGTCGTCGTCATCGTTTTCTTCCACAGCTGGCTCCTTGGCACCCCTCAGTTCTTCAGCGCGAACGCGCTCGGGCCACTGCAGGCGCGTTTGTCGACCTCGTCGTTTTGTTATACAGCTTCCTCCTTGGCGCCCCTCTGCGCTACTGCATGAACGCGCTCCTGCCACTCCTCCCGTTTTAGTCGTCGTCATCGTGTTCTTCCACAGCTGGCTCCTTGGCCCCCCTCAGTGCTACACTGCGAACGCGCTCGTGCCACTGCAGGCGCGTTTGTCGTCCTCGTCGTTTTGTTATACAGCTTCCTCCTTAGCGTGCCTCTGCACTACGGCATGAACACGCTCCTACGACTGCTCCCGTTTTCGTCGTCATCATCGTTTTCTTTCACAGGTGGCTAATTGCCCCCCCTCAGTGTTTCAGCGTGAAAGCGCTCGGGCCACTGCACCCGCGTTTCTCGTCCTCGTTTTGTTACGCAGCTTCCTCCTTGGCGCCCATCTGCGCTACTGCACGAACAAGCTCCTGCCACTGCTCCTGCTTTCGTCGTCGTCATCGTTTTCTTCCACAGCTGGCTCCTTTGCCCCACTCAGTGCTACAGCGCGAACGCGCTCGGGCCACCGCAGCCGTGTTTGTCGTTCTCGTCGTTTTGTTACACAGCTTCCTCCTTGGAGCCCCTCTGCGCTACTGCACGAACACGCTCCTGCCACTGCTCCCGCTTTCGCCGTCGTCGTCGTTTTCTTCCACAGCTGGCTCCTTGGCCCCACTCAGTGCCACATTCCGAACGCGCTCGGCTTACTGCAGCCGCGTTTGTCGTCCTCGTCGTTTTTTTGCACAGCTTCCTCCTTGGAGCCCCTCTGCGCTACTGCTAGAACACGCCCCTGCCACTGCTCCCGCTTTCGTCGTCGTCGTCGTTTTCCTCCACAGCTGGCTCCTTCGCACCCCTCAGTGCTACAGTGGGAACGCGCTCATGCCTCTGCAGCCGCGTTTGTCGTCCTCGTCGTTTTGTTACACAGCTTCCTCCTTGGAGCCGCTCTGCACTACTGCACGAACACGCTCCTGCCACTGCTCCCGCTTTCGTCGTCGTCGTCGTTTTCCTCCACAGCTGGCTCCTTCGCACCCCTCAGTGCTACAGTGCGAACGTGCTCTGGCCACTGCAGCCGCGTTTGTCGTCCTCGTCGTTTTGTTACACAGCTTCCTCCTTGGAGCCCCTCTGCGCTACTGCACGAACACGCTCCTGCCACTGCTCCCGCTTTCGTCGTCGTCGTCGTTTTCTTCAACAGGTGGCTCCTTGGCACCCCTCTGCGCTACTCGGGAGACTGTAGCCGCGTTTGTCGTCCTCGTCGTTTTGTTACACAGCTTCCTCCTTGGAGCCCCCCTGCGCTGCTGCACGAACACGCTCCTGCCACTGCTCCCGCTTTCGTCGTCGTCGTCCTTTTCTTCCACGGCTGGCTCCTTGGCCCCACTCAGTGCCACATTGCGAACGCGCTCGGCCCTCTGCAGCCGCGTTTGTCGTCCTCGTAGTTTTGTTGCACAGCTTCCTCCTTGGAACCCCTCTGCGCTACTGCACGAACAGGATCCTGCCACGGCTGCCGCTTTCGTCGTCGTTCTCTTCCACAGCTTCCTCCTTCGCACCCCACAGTGCTACAGTGCGAACGCGCTCGGGCCACTGCAGCCGCGTTTGTCGTCCTCGTCGTTTTGTTACACAGCTTCCTCCTTGGAGCCCCTCTGCGCTACTGCACGAACACGCTCCTACTACTGCTCCCGCTTTCGTCGTCGTCGTCGTTTTCTTCCACAGCTATCCCCTTGGCCCCACTCAGTGCCACAGTGCGAACGCGCTTGGGCCACTGTAACCGCGCTTGTCGTCCTCGTCATTTTTTTGCACAGCTTCCTCCTTGGAGCCCCTCTGCGCTACTGCACGAACACGCTCCTGCCACTTCTCCCGCTTTCGTCGTCGTCGTCGTTTTCCTCCACAGCTGGCTCCTTCGCACCCCTCAGTGCTACAGTGCGAACGCGCTCATGCCTCTGCAGCCGCGTTTGTCGTCCTCGTCGTTTTGTTACACAGCTTCTTCCTTGGAGCCCCTCTGCGCTACTGCACGAACACGCTCCTGCCACTGCTCCCGCTTTCCTCGTCGTCGTCGTTTTCTTCCACAGCTGGCTCTTTGGCCCCATTCAGTGCCACATTGCGAACGCGCTCGGGCCACTGCAGTCGCGTTTGTCGTCCTCATCGTTTTGTTACACAGCTTCCTCCTTGGAGCCCCTCTGCGCTACTGCACCAATAGGCTCCTGCCACGGCTGCCGCTTTCGTCGTCGTCGTCGTTTTCTTCCACAGCTGGCTCCTTCGCACCCCTCAGTGCTACAGTGCGAACGCGCTCGGGCCTCTGCAGCCGCGTTTGTCGTCCTCGTCGTTTTGTTACACAGCTTCCTCCTTGGAGCCCCTCTGCACTATTGCACGAACACGCTCCTGCCACTGCTCCCGCTTTCGTCGTCGTCGTCGTCGTTTTCCTCCACAGCTGGCTCCTTCGCACCCCTCAGTGCTACAGTGCGAACGCGCTCGGGCCACTGCAGCCGCGTTCGTCGTCCTCTTCGTTTTTTTGCACAGCTTCCTCCTTGGAGCCCCTCTGCGCTACTGCACGAACACGCTCCTGCCACTGCTCCCGCTTTCGTCGTCGTCGTCGTTTTTCTCCACAGCTGGCTCCTTCGCACCCCTCAGTGCTACAGTGCGAACGCGCTCATGCCTCTGCAGCTGCGTTTGTCGTCCTCGTCGTTTTGTTACACAGCTTCTTCCTTGGAGCCGCTCTGCACTACTGCGCGAACACGCTCCTGCCACTGCTCCCGCTTTCGTCGTCGTCGTCGTTTTCCTCCACAGCTGGCTCCTTCGCACCCCTCAGTGCTACAGTGCGAACGTGCTCTGGCCACTGCACCCGCGTTTGTCGTCCTCGTCGTTTTGTTACACAGCTTCCTCCTTGGAGCCCCTCTGCGCTACTGCACGAACACGCTCCTGCCACTGCTCCCGCTTTCGTCGTCGTCGTCGTCGTTTTCCTCCACAGCTGGCTCCTTCGCACCCCTCAGTGCTACAGTGCGAACGCGCTCGGGCCACTGCAGCCGCGTTCGTCGTCCTCTTCATTTTTTTGCACAGCTTCCTCCTTGGAGCCCCTCTGCGCTACTGCACGAACACGCTCCTGCCACTGCTCCCGCTTTCGTCGTCGTCGTCGTTTTTCTCCACAGCTGGCTCCTTCGCACTCCTCAGTGCTACAGTGCGAACGCGCCGGGCCACTGCAGCCGCGTTTGTCGTCCTCGTCGTTTTTTTTTGCACAGCTTCCTCCTTGGAGCCCCTCTGCGCTACTGCACGAACACGCTCTTGCCAATGCTCCCGCTTTCGTCGTCGTCATCGTTTCCTTCAACAGCTGGCTTCTTGGCCCCCCTCAGTGCTACAGCCGAACGCGCTCGGGCCACTGCAGGCGCGTTTGTCGTCCTCGTCGTCTTGTTACACAGCTTCCTCCTTGGCGCGCCTCTGCGCTACTCCATAAAGTCTTCTGCCACTGCTCCCGCTTTCGTCGTCGTGACCGTTTCCTTCAACAGCTGCCTCCTTGGCCCCCCTCTGCGCTACTGCACGAAGGCGCTCGGGCCACTGCAGCCGCGTTTGTCGTCCTCGTCGTTTTCTTACACAGATTCCTCCTTGGAGCCCCTCTGCACTACTGCACGAACACGCTCCTGCCACTGCCCCCGATTTCGTCGTCGTCGTCGTTTTTCTTCCACCGCTGGCTCCTTGGGCCCACTTAGTGCTACAGCGCGAACGCGCTCGGGCCCCTGCAGCGGCGTTGGTCGTTCTCGTCGTTTTGTTACACAGCTTCCTCCATGGAGCCCCTTTGCGCTACTGCACGACACGCTCCTGTCACTGCTGCCGCTTTCGTCGTCGTCGTCGTTTTCTTCCACAGCTGGCTCCTTGGCCCGACTCAGTGCGACATTGCGAACACGCTCCTGCCACTACTGCCGCTTTCGTCGTCGTCGTCGTTTTCTTTCACAGCAGGCTCCTTGGCCCCACTCAGTGCCACAGTGCGAACGCGCTCGGGCCACTGCAGCCGCGTTTGTCGTCCTCGTCGTTTTGTTACACAGCTTCCATATTGGAGCCCCTCTGCGCTAATGCACGAACACGCTCCTTTTATTACTCCCGCTTTCGTCGTCGTCGTCGTTTTCTTCCACAGCTGGCTCTTTCGCACCCCTCAGTGCTAGAGTGCGAACGCGCCGGGCCACTGCAGCCGCTTTTGTCGTCCTCGTCGTTTTTTTGCACAGCTTCCTCCTTGGAGCCGCTCTGCGCTAATGCACGAACACGCTCCTTTTACTACTCCCGCTTTTGTCGTCGTCGTTTCCTTCTACAGCTGGCTCCTTGGCCCCAGCAGTTCTTCAGCGCGAACGCACTCGGGCCACTACAGGCGCGTTTGTCGCCCTCGTCGTTTTGTTACACAGCTTCCTCCTTGGCACCCCTGTGCGCTACTCCACGAACACGCTCCTGCCACTGCTCCCGCTTTCGTCGTCGTCATCGTTTTCTTCCACAGATTGCTCCTTGGCCCACCTCAGTGCTAAAGCGCGAACGCGCTCGGGCCACTCCACCCTAGTTTCTCGTCCTCCTTGTTTTGTTACACAGCTTCCTCCTTGGCGCCCCTGTGCGCTACTGCACGAACACGCTCCTGCTACTGCTCCCGTTTTCGTCTTCGTCATCGTTTTCATCCGCAGCTGGCTCGTTGGCGCCTCTCAGTGCTACAACATAAAGACGCTCGTGCGACTGCTCCCTCTTTCGTCATCGTTTTCTGCCACAGGACGCTCCTTGGCCCCCCTCAGTGCTACAGCGCAAAAGCGCTCGGGCCACTGCACCCGCGTTTCTCGTCCTCCTCGTTTTGTTACGCAGCTTCCTCCTTGGCGCCCCTCTGTGCTACTGCACGAACACGCTCCTGCCACTGCTCCCGCTTTCGTCGTCGTCATCGTTTTCTTCCACAGCTGGCTCCTTGGCACCCCTCAGTTCTTCAGCGCGAACGCGCTCGGGCCACTGCAGGCGCGTTTCTCGCCCTCGTCGTTTTGTTATACAGCTTCCTCCTTGGCGCCCCTCTGCGCTACTGCATGAACGCGCTCCTGCCACTCCTCCCGTTTTAGTCGTCGTCATCGTGTTCTTCCACAGCTGGCTCCTTGGCCCCCCTCAGTGCTACACTGCGAATGCGCTCGTGCCACTGCAGGCGCGTTTGTCGTCCTCGTCGTTTTGTTATACAGCTTCCTCCTTAGCGTGCCTCTGCACTACGGCATGAACACGCTCCTACCACTGCTCCCGTTTTCGTCGTCGTCATCGTCTTCTTTCACAGCTGGCTAATTGCCCCCCCCTCAGTGTTTCAGCGCGAAAGCGCTCGGGCCACTGCACCCGCGTTTCTCGTCCTCGTTTTGTTACGCAGCTTCCTCCTTGGCGCCCCTCTGCGCTACTGCACGAACAAGCTCCTGCCACTGCTCCTGCTTTCGTCGTCGTCGTCGTTTTTCTCCACAGCTGGCTCCTTCGCACTCCTCAGTGCCACATTGCGAACGCGCTCGGCCCTCTGCAGCCGCGTTTGTCGTCCTCGTCGTTTTGTTGCACAGCTTCCTCCTTGGAACCCCTCTGCGCTACTGCACGAACAGGATCCTGCCACGGCTGCCGCTTTCGTCGTCGTTCTCTTCCACAGCTTCCTCCTTCGCACCCCACAGTGCTACAGTGCGAACGCGCTCGGGCCACTGCAGCCGCGTTTGTCGTCCTCGTCGTTTTGTTACACAGCTTCCTCCTTGGAGCCCCTCTGCGCTACTGCACGAGCACGCTCCTGTCACTGCTCCCGCTTTCGTCGTCGTCGTCGTTTTCTTTCTCAGCTATCTCCTTGGTCCCACTCAGTGCCACAGTGCGAACGCGCTCGGGCCACTGCAACCGCGTTTGTCGTCCTCGTCGTTTTTTTGCACAGCTTCCTCGTTGGAGCCCCTCTGCGCTACTGCACGAACACGCTCCTGCCACTTCTCCCGCTTTCGTCGTCGTAGTCGTTTTCCTCCACAGCTGGCTCCTTCGCACCCCTCAGTGCTACAGTGCGAACGCGCTCATGCCTCTGCAGCCGCGTTTGTCATCCTCGTCGTTTTGTTACACAGCTTCTTCCTTGGAGCCGCTCTGCACTACTGCACGAACACGCTCCTGCCACTGCTCCCGCTTTCGTCGTCGTCGTCGTTTTCCTCCACAACTGGCTCCTTCGCACCCCTCAGTGCTACAGTGCGAACGTGCTATGGCCACTGCAGCCGCGTTTGTCGTCCTCGTCGTTTTGTTACACAGCTTCCTCCTTGGAGCCCCTCTGCGCTACTGCACGAACACGCTCCTGCCACTGCTCCCGCTTTCGTCGTCGTCGTCGTTTTTCTCCACAGCTGGCTCCTTCGCACTCCTCAGTGCTACAGTGCGAACGCGGGGGGCCACTGCAGCCGCGTTTGTCGTCCTCGTCGTTTTTTTTGCACAGCTTCCTCCTTGGAGCCCCTCTGCGCTACTGCACGAACACGCTCTTGCCAATGCTCCCGCTTTCGTCGTCGTCATCGTTTCCTTCAACAGCTGGCTTCTTGGCCCCCCTCAGTGCTACAGCCGAACGCGCTCGGGCCACTGCAGGCGCGTTTGTCGTCCTCGTCGTCTTGTTACACAGCTTCCTCATTGGCGCGCCTCTGCGCTGCTCCATAAAGTCTTCTGCCACTGCTCCCGCTTTCGTCGTCGTGACCGTTTCCTTCAACAGCTGCCTCCTTGGCCCCCCTCTGCGCTACTGCACGAAGGCGCTCGGGCCACTGCAGCCGCGTTTGTCGTCCTCGTCGTTTTCTTACACAGATTCCTCCTTGGAGCCCCTCTGCACTACTGCACGAACACGCTCCTGCCACTGCCCCCGATTTCGTCGTCGTCGTCGTTTTTCTTCCACCGCTGGCTCCTTGGGCCCACTTAGTGCTACAGCGCGAACGCGCTCGGGCCCCTGCAGCGGCGTTGGTCGTTCTCGTCGTTTTGTTACACAGCTTCCTCCATGGAGCCCCTTTGCGCTACTGCACGACACGCTCCTGCCACTGCTGCCGCTTTCGTCGTCGTCGTCGTTTTCTTCCACAGCTGGCTCCTTGGCCCGACTCAGTGCGACATTGCGAACACGCTCCTGCCACTACTGCCGCTTTCGTCGTCGTCGTCGTTTTCTTTCACAGCAGGCTCCTTGGCCCCACTCAGTGCCACAGTGCGAACGCGCTCGGGCCACTGCAGCCGCGTTTGTCGTCCTCGTCGTTTTGTTACACAGCTTCCATATTGGAGCCCCCCTGCGCTAATGCACGAACACGCTCCTTTTATTACTCCCGCTTTCGTCGTCGTCGTCGTTTTCTTCCACAGCTGGCTCTTTCGCACCCCTCAGTGCTACAGTGCGAACGCGCCGGGCCACTGCAGCCGCTTTTGTCGTCCTCGTCGTTTTTTTGCACAGCTTCCTCCTTGGAGCCGCTCTGCGCTAATGCACGAACACGCTCCTTTTACTACTCCCGCTTTTGTCGTCGTCGTCGTTTTCTTCTACAGCTGGCTCTTTCGCACCCCTCAGTGCTACAGAGCGAACGCGCCGGGCCACTGCAGCCGCGTTTGTCGTCCTCGTCCTTTTGTTACACAGCTTCCTCCTTGGAGCCCCTCTGCGCTACTGCACGAACACGCTCCTGCCACTGCTCCCGCTTTCGTCGTCGTCGTCGTCGTTTTCCTCCACAGCTGGCTCCTTCGCACCCCTCAGTGCTACAGTGCGAACGCGCTCGGGCCACTGCAGCCGCGTTCGTCGTCCTCTTCGTTTTTTTGCACAGCTTCCTCCTTGGAGCCCCTCTGCACTACTGCACGAACACGCTCCTGCCACTGCTCCCGCTTTCGTCGTCGTCGTCGTTTTTCTCCACAGCTGGCTCCTTCGCACCGCTCAGTGCTACAGTGCGAACGCGCTCATGCCTCTGCAGCCGCATTTGTCGTCCTCGTCGTTTTGTTACACAGCTTCTTCCTTGGAGCCGCGCTGCACTACTGCGCGAACACGCTCCTGCCACTGTTCCCGCTTTCGTCGTCGTCGTCATTTTCCTCCACAGCTGGCTCCTTCGCACCCCTCAGTGCTACAGTGCGAACGTGCTCTGTCCACTGCAGCCGCGTTTGTCGTCCTCGTCGTTTTGTTACACAGCTTCCTCCTTGGAGCCCCTCTGCGCTACTGCACGAACACGCTCCTGCCACTGCTCCCGCTTTCGTCGTCGTCGTCGTCGTTTTCCTCCACAGCTGGCTCCTTCGCACCCCTCAGTGCTACAGTGCGAACGCGCGCGGGCCACTGCAGCCGCGTTCGTCGTCCTCTTCGTTTTTTTGCACAGCTTCCTCCTTGGAGCCCCTCTGCGCTACTGCACGAACACGCTCCTGCCACTGCTCCCGCTTTCGTCGTCGTCGTCGTTTTTCTCCACAGCTGGCTCCTTCGCACTCCTCAGTGCTACAGTGCGAACGCGCCGGGCCACTGCAGCCGCGTTTGTCGTCCTCGTCGTTTTTTTGCACAGCTTCCTCCTTGGAGCCCCTCTGCGCTACTGCACGAACACGCTCTTGCCAATGCTCCCGTTTTCGTCGTCGTCATCGTTTCCTTCAACAGCTGGCTTCTTGGCCCCCCTCAGTGCTACAGCCGAACGCGCTCGGGCCACTGCAGGCGCGTTTGTCGTCCTCGTCGTCTTGTTACACAGCTTCCTCCTTGGCGCGCCTCTGCGCTACTCCATAAAGTCTTCTGCCACTGCTCCCGCTTTCGTCGTCGTGACCGTTTCCTTCAACAGCTGCCTCCTTGGCCCCCCTCTGCGCTACTGCACGAAGGCGCTCGGGCCACTGCAGCTGCGTTTGTCGTCCTCGTCGTTTTCTTACACAGATTCCTCCTTGGAGCCCCTCTGCACTACAGCACGAACACGCTCCTGCCACTGCCCCCGATTTCGCCGTCGTCGTCGTTTTTCTTCCACCGCTGGCTCCTTCGCACCCCTCAGAGCTACAGTGCGAACGCGCTCATGCCTCTGCAGCCGCGTTTGTCGCCCTCGTCGTTTTGTTACACAGCTTCTTCCTTGGAGCCGCTCTGCACAACTGCGCGAACACGCTCCTGCCACTGCTCCCGCTTTCGTCGTCGTCGTCGTTTTCCTCCACAGCTGGCTCCTTCGCACCCCTCAGTGCTACAGTGCGAACGTGCTCTGGCCACTGCAGCCGCGTTTGTCGTCCTCGTCGTTTTGTTACACAGCTTCCTCCTTGGAGCCCCTCTGCGCTACTGCACGAACACGCTCCTGCCACTGCTCCCGCTTTCGTCGTCGTCATCGTCGTTTTCCTCCACAGCTGGCTCCTTCGCACCCCTCAGTGCTACAGTGCGAACGCGCTCGGGCCACTGCAGCCGCGCTCGTCGTCCTCTTCGTTTTTTTGCACAGCTTCCTCCTTGGAGCCTCTCTGCGCTACTGCACGAACACGCTCCTGCCACTGCTCCTGCTTTCGTCGTCGTCGTCGTTTTTCTCCACAGCTGGCTCCTTCGCACTCCTCAGTGCTACAGTGCGAACGCGCCGGGCCACTGCAGCCGCGTTTGTCGTCCTCGTCGTTTTTTTGCACAGCTTCCTCCTTGGAGCCCCTCTGCGCTACTGCACGAACACGCTCTTCCCAATGCTCCCGCTTTCGTCGTCGTCATCGTTTCCTTCAGCAGCTTGCTTCTTGGCCCCCCTCAGTGCTACAGCCGAACGCGCTCGGGCCACTGCAGGCGCGTTTGTCGTCCTCGTCGTCTTGTTACACAGCTTCCTCCTTGGCGCGCCTCTGCGCTACTCCATAAAGTCTTCTGCCACTGCTCCCGCTTTCGTCGTCGTGACCGTTTCCTTCAGCAGCTGCCTCCTTGGCCCCCCTCTGCGCTACTGCACGAAGGCGCTTGGGCCACTGCAGCCGCGTTTGTCATCCTCGTCGTTTTCTTACACAGATTCCTCCTTGGAGCCCCTCTGCACTACTGCACGAACACGCTCCTGCCACTGCCCCCGATTTCGTCGTCGTCGTCGTTTTTCTTCCACCGCAGGCTCCTTGGGCCCACTTAGTGCTACAGCGCGAACGCGCTCGGGCCCCTGCAGCCGCGTTGGTCGTTCTCGTCGTTTTGTTACACAGCTTCCTCCATGGAGCCCCTTTGCGCTACTGCACGACACGCTCCTGCCACTGCTGCCGCTTTCGTCGTCGTCGTCGTTTTCTTCCACAGCTGGCTCCTTGGCCCGACTCAGTGCGACATTGCGAACACGCTCCTGCCACTACTGCCGCTTTCGTCGTCGTCGTCGTTTTCTTTCACAGCAGGCTCCTTGGCCCCACTCAGTGCCACAGTGCGAACGCGCTCGGGCCACTGCAGCCGCGTTTGTCGTCCTCGTCGTTTTGTTACACAGCTTCCATATTGGAGCCCCTCTGCGCTAATGCACGAACACGCTCCTTTTATTACTCCCGCTTTCGTCGTCGTCGTCGTTTTCTTCCACAGCTGGCTCTTTCGCACCCCTCAGTGCTACAGTGCGAACGCGCCGGGCCACTGCAGCCGCTTTTGTCGTCCTCGTCGTTTTTTTGCACAGCTTCCTCCTTGGAGCCGCTCTGCGCTAATGCACGAACACGCTCCTTTTACTACTCCCGCTTTTGTCGTCGTCGTTTCCTTCTACAGCTGGCTCCTTGGCCCCCAGCAGTTCTTCAGCGCGAACGCACTCGGGCCACTACAGGCGCGTTTGTCACCCTCGTCGTTTTGTTACACAGCTTCCTCCTTGGCACCCCTGTGCGCTACTCCACGAACACGCTCCTGCCACTGCTCCCGCTTTCGTCGTCGTCATCGTTTTCTTCCACAGATTGCTCCTTGGCCCCCCTCAGTGCTACAGCGCAAAGGCGCTCGGGCCACTGCACCCGCGTTTCTCGTCCTCCTCGTTTTGTTACGCAGCTTCCTCCTTGGCGCCCCTCTTTGCTATTGCACGAACACGCTCCTGCCACTGCTCCCGCTTTCGTCGTCGTCATCGTTTTCTTCCACAGCTGGCTCCTTGGCACCCCTCAGTTCTTCAGCGCGAACGCGCTCGGGCCACCGCAGCCGTGTGTGTCGTTCTCGTCGTTTTGTTACACAGCTTCCTCCTTGGAGCCCCTCTGCGCTACTGCACTAACACGCTCCTGCCACTGCTACCGCTTTCGTCGTCGTCGTCGTTTTCTTCCACAGCTGGCTCCTTGGCCCCACTCAGTGCCACATTCCGAACGCGCTCGGCTTACTGCAGCCGCGTTTGTCGTCCTCGTCGTTTTTTTGCACAGCTTCCTCCTTGGAGCCCCTCTGCGCTACTGCTAGAACACGCTCCTGCCACTGTTCCCGCTTTCGTCGTCGTCGTCGTTTTCCTCCACAGCTGGCTCCTTCGCACCCCTCAGTGTTACAGTGGGAACGGGCTCATGCCTCTGCAGCCGCGTTTGTCGTCCTCGTCGTTTTGTTACACAGCTTCCTCCTTGGAGCCGCTCTGCACTTCTGCACGAACACGCTCCTGCCACTGCTCCCGCTTTCGCCGTCGTCGTCGTTTTCCTCCACAGCTGGCTCCTTCGCACCCCTCAGTGCTACAGTGCGAACGTGCTCTGGCCACTGCAGCCGCGTTTGTCGTCCTCGTCGTTTTGTTACACAGCTTCCTCCTTGGAGCCCCTCTGCGCTACTGCACGAACACGCTCCTGCCACTGCTCCCGCTTTCGTCGTCGTCGTCGTTTTCTTCAACAGGTGGCTCCTTGGCACCCCTCTGCGCTACTCGGGAGACTGTAGCCGCGTTTGTCGTCCTCGTCGTTTTGTTACACAGCTTCCTCCTGGAGCCCCTCTGTGCTACTGCACGAACAAGCCCCTGCCACTGCTCCCGCTTTCGTCGTCATCGTCGTTTTCTTCCACAGCTGGCTCCTTTGCCCCACTCAGTGCTACAGCGCGAACGCGCTCGGGCCACCGCAGCCGTGTTTGTCGTTCTCGTCGTTTTGTTACACAGCTTCCTCCTTGGAGCCCCCCTGCGCTGCTGCACGAACACGCTCCTGCCACTGCTCCCGCTTTCGTCGTCGTCGTCCTTTTCTTCCACGGCTGGCTCCTTGGCCCCACTCAGTGCCACATTGCGAACGCGCTCGGCCCTCTGCAGCCGCGTTTGTCATCCTCGTCGTTTTGTTGCACAGCTTCCTCCTTGGAACCCCTCTGCGCTACTGCACGAACAGGATCCTGCCACGGCTGCCGCTTTCGTCGTCGTTCTCTTCCACAGCTTCCTCCTTCGCACCCCACAGTGCTACAGTGCGAACGCGCTCGGGCCACTGCAGCCGCGTTTGTCGTCCTCGTCGTTTTGTTACACAGCTTCCTCCTTGGAGCCCCTCTGCGCTACTGCACGAGCACGCTCCTGTCACTGCTCCCGCTTTCGTCGTCGTCGTCGTTTTCTTTCTCGGCTATCTCCTTGGCCCCACTCAGTGCCACAGTGCGAACGCGCTCGGGCCACTGCAGCCGCGTTTGTCGTCCTCGTCGTTTTTTTTGCACAGCTTCCTCCTTGGAGCCCCTCTGCGCTACTGCACGAACACACTCCTACTACTGCTCCCGCTTTCGTCATCGTCGTCGTTTTCTTTCTCAGCTATCTCCTTGGCCCCACTCAGTGCCACAGTGCGAACGCGCTCGGGCCACTGCAGCCGCGTTTGTCGTCCTCGTCGTTTTTTTGCACAGCTTCCTCCTTGGAGCCCCTCTGCGCTACTGCACGAACACGCTCCTACTACTGCCCCCGATTTCGTCATCGTCGTCGTTTTTCTTCCACCGCTGGCTCCTTGGGCCCACGTAGTGCTACAGCGCGAACGCGCTCGGGCCCCTGCAGCCGCGTTGGTCGTTCTCGTCGTTTTGTTACACAGCTTCCTCCATGGAGCCCCTTTGCGCTACTGCACGACACGCTCCTGCCACTGCTGCCGCTTTCGTCGTCGTCGTCGTTTTCTTCCACAGCTGGCTCCTTGGCCCGACTCAGTGCGACATTGCGAACACGCTCCTGCCATTACTGCCGCTTTCGTCGTCGTCGTCGTTTTCTTTCACAGCAGGCTCCTTGGCCCCACTCAGTGCCACGGTGCGAACGCGCTCGGGCCACTGCAGCCGCGTTTGTCGTCCTCGTCGTTTTGTTACACAGCTTCCATATTGGAGCCCCTCTGCGCTAATGCACGAACACGCTCCTTTTATTACTCCCGCTTTCGTCGTCGTCGTCGTTTTCTTCCACAGCTGCCTCTTTCGCACCCCTCAGTGCTACAGTGCGAACGCGCCGGGCCACTGCAGCCGCTTTTGTCGTCCTCGTCGTTTTGTTACACAGCTTCCTCCTTGGAGCCGCTCTGCACTTCTGCACGAACACGCTCCTGCCACTGCTCCCGCTTTCGCCGTCGTCGTCGTTTTCCTCCACAGCTGGCTCCTTCGCACCCCTCAGTGCTACAGTGCGAACGTGCTCTGGCCACTGCAGCCGCGTTTGTCGTCCTCGTCGTTTTGTTACACAGCTTCCTCCTTGGAGCCCCTCTGCGCTACTGCACGAACACGCTCCTGCCACTGCTCCCGCTTTCGTCGTCGTCGTCGTTTTCTTCAACAGGTGGCTCCTTGGCACCCCTCTGCGCTACTCGGGAGACTGTAGCCGCGTTTGTCGTCCTCGTCGTTTTGTTACACAGCTTCCTCCTGGAGCCCCTCTGTGCTACTGCACGAACAAGCCCCTGCCACTGCTCCCGCTTTCGTCGTCATCGTCGTTTTCTTCCACAGCTGGCTCCTTTGCCCCACTCAGTGCTACAGCGCGAACGCGCTCGGGCCACCGCAGCCGTGTTTGTCGTTCTCGTCGTTTTGTTACACAGCTTCCTCCTTGGAGCCCCCCTGCGCTGCTGCACGAACACGCTCCTGCCACTGCTCCCGCTTTCGTCGTCGTCGTCCTTTTCTTCCACGGCTGGCTCCTTGGCCCCACTCAGTGCCACATTGCGAACGCGCTCGGCCCTCTGCAGCCGCGTTTGTCATCCTCGTCGTTTTGTTGCACAGCTTCCTCCTTGGAACCCCTCTGCGCTACTGCACGAACAGGATCCTGCCACGGCTGCCGCTTTCGTCGTCGTTCTCTTCCACAGCTTCCTCCTTCGCACCCCACAGTGCTACAGTGCGAACGCGCTCGGGCCACTGCAGCCGCGTTTGTCGTCCTCGTCGTTTTGTTACACAGCTTCCTCCTTGGAGCCCCTCTGCGCTACTGCACGAGCACGCTCCTGTCACTGCTCCCGCTTTCGTCGTCGTCGTCGTTTTCTTTCTCGGCTATCTCCTTGGCCCCACTCAGTGCCACAGTGCGAACGCGCTCGGGCCACTGCAGCCGCGTTTGTCGTCCTCGTCGTTTTTTTTGCACAGCTTCCTCCTTGGAGCCCCTCTGCGCTACTGCACGAACACACTCCTACTACTGCTCCCGCTTTCGTCATCGTCGTCGTTTTCTTTCTCAGCTATCTCCTTGGCCCCACTCAGTGCCACAGTGCGAACGCGCTCGGGCCACTGCAGCCGCGTTTGTCGTCCTCGTCGTTTTTTTGCACAGCTTCCTCCTTGGAGCCCCTCTGCGCTACTGCACGAACACGCTCCTACTACTGCCCCCGATTTCGTCATCGTCGTCGTTTTTCTTCCACCGCTGGCTCCTTGGGCCCACGTAGTGCTACAGCGCGAACGCGCTCGGGCCCCTGCAGCCGCGTTGGTCGTTCTCGTCGTTTTGTTACACAGCTTCCTCCATGGAGCCCCTTTGCGCTACTGCACGACACGCTCCTGCCACTGCTGCCGCTTTCGTCGTCGTCGTCGTTTTCTTCCACAGCTGGCTCC
Organism: Dermacentor andersoni; assembly: GCF_023375885.2. NCBI lineage: Eukaryota > Metazoa > Arthropoda > Arachnida > Ixodida > Ixodidae > Dermacentor > Dermacentor andersoni. The sequence goes on along the minus strand of NC_092816.1, from coordinate 234,040,650 downwards.
TTGGCCCGACTCAGTGCGACATTGCGAACACGCTCCTGCCACTACTGCCGCTTTCGTCGTCGTCGTCGTTTTCTTTCACAGCAGGCTCCTTGGCCCCACTCAGTGCCACGGTGCGAACGCGCTCGGGCCACTGCAGCCGCGTTTGTCGTCCTCGTCGTTTTGTTACACAGCTTCCATATTGGAGCCCCTCTGCGCTAATGCACGAACACGCTCCTTTTATTACTCCCGCTTTCGTCGTCGTCGTCGTTTTCTTCCACAGCTGCCTCTTTCGCACCCCTCAGTGCTACAGTGCGAACGCGCCGGGCCACTGCAGCCGCTTTTGTCGTCCTCGTCGTTTTTTTGCACAGCTTCCTCCTTGGAGCCGCTCTGCGCTAATGCACGAACACGCTCCTTTTACTACTCCCGCTTTTGTCGTCGTTGTCGTTTTCTTCTACAGCTGGCTCTTTCGCACCCCTCAGTGCTACAGAGCGAACGCGCCGGGCCACTGCAGCCGCGTTTGTCGTCCTCGTCGTTTTTTTGCACAGCTTTCTCCTTGGAGCCGCTCTGCGCTACTGCACGAACACGCTCTTGCCAATGCTCCCGCTTTCGTCGTCGCCATCGTTTCCTTCAACAGCTGGCTCCTTGGCCCCACTCAGTGCTACAGCGCGAACGCGCTCGGGTCACTGCAGCCGCGTTTGTCGTCCTCGTCGTTTTGTTACACAGCTTCCTCCTTGGAGACTCTCTGCGCTACTGCATGAATACGATCCTGCCAATGCTCCCGCTTTCGTCGTCGTCGTCGTTTTCTTCCACAGCTGGCTCCTTGGCCCCACTCAGTGCCACATTGCGAACGCGCTCGGGCCACTGCAGCCACGTTTGTCGTCCTCGTCGTTTTGTTACACAGCTTCCTCCTTCGAGCCCCTCTGCGCTACTGCACCAACAGGCTCCTGCCACGGCTGCCGCTTTCGTCGTCGTCGTCGTTTTCTTCCACAGCTGGCTCGTTCGCACCCCTCAGTGCTACAGTGCGAACGCGCTCGGGTCACAGTAGCCGCGTTTGTCGTCCTCGTCGATTTTTTGCACAGCTTCCTCCTTGGAGCCACTCTGCGCTACTGCACGAACACGCTCCTGCTACTGCTCCCACTTTCGTCATCGTCGTCGTTTTCTTTCACAGCTATCTCCTTGGCCCCACTCAGTGCCACAGTGCGAACGCGCTCGGGCCACTGCAACCGCGTTTGTCGTCCTCGTCCTTTTGTTACACAGCTTCCTCCTTGGAGCCCCTCTGCGCTACTGCACCAACAGGCTCCGGCCACGGCTGCCGCTTTCGTCGTCATCATCGTTTTCTTCCACAGCTTGCTCCTTGGCCCCCCTCAGTGCTAAAGCGCGAACGCGCTCGGGCCACTGCAGCCGCGTTTGTCGTCCTCGTCGTTTTGTTACACAGCTTCCTCTTAGAGCCCCTCTGCGCTACTGCACGAACACGCTCCTGCCACTGCTCCCGCTTTCGTCGTCGTCGTCGTTTTCTTCAACAGCTGGCTCCTTCGCCCCCCCCCCCCCCCCAGTGCTACAGCGCGAAGGCGCTCGGGCCACTGCAGGCACGTTTGTCGTCCTCGTCGTTTTGTTACACAGCTTCCTCCTTGGAGCCCCTCTGTGCTACTGCACGAACACGCTCCTGCCACTGCTCCTGCGTTTGTCGTCGTCGTCGTTTTCTTCCACAGCTGGCTCGTTCGCACCCCTCAGTGCCACAGTGCGAACGCGCTCGGGCCACTGCAACCGCGTTTGTCGTCCTCGTCCTTTTGTTACACAGCTTCCTCCTTGGAGCCCCCCTGCGCTACTGCACGAACACGCTCCTGCCACTGCTCCCGCTTTCGTCGTCGACGTCGTTTTTCTCCACAGCTGGCTCCTTCGCACTCCTCAGTGCTACAGTGCGAACGCGCCGGGCCACTGCAGCCGCGTTTGTCGTCCTCGTCGTTTTTTTGCACAGCTTCCTCCTTGGAGCCCCTCTGCGCTACTGCACGAACACGCTCTTGCCAATGCGCCCGCTTTCGTCGTCGTCATCGTTTCCTTCAACAGCTGGCTTCTTGGCCCCCCTCAGTGCTACAGCCGAACGCGCTCGGGCCACTGCAGGCGCGTTTGTCGTCCTCGTCGTCTTGTTACACAGCTTCCTCCTTGGCGCCCCTCTGCGCTACTCCATAAAGTCTTCTGCCACTGCTCCCGCTTTCGTCGTCGTGACCGTTTCCTTCAACAGCTGCCTCCTTGGCCCCCCTCTGCGCTACTGCACGAAGGCGCTCGGGCCACTGCAGCCGCGTTTGTCGTCCTCGTCGTTTTCTTACACAGATTCCTCCTTGGAGCCCCTCTGCACTACTGCACGAACACGCTCCTGCCACTGCCCCCGATTTCGTCGTCGTCGTCGTTTTTCTTCCACCGCAGGCTCCTTGGGCCCACTTAGTGCTACAGCGCGAACGTGCTCGGGCCCCTGCAGCCGCGTTGGTCATTCTCGTCGTTTTGTTACACAGCTTCCTCCATGGAGCCCCTTTGCGCTACTGCACGACACGCTCCTGCCACTGCTGCCGCTTTCGTCGTCGTCGTCGTTTTCTTCCACAGCAGGCTCCTTGGCCCCACTCAGTGCCACAGTGCGAACGCGCTCGGGCCACTGCAGCCGCGTTTGTCGTCCTCGTCGTTTTGTTACACAGCTTCCATATTGGAGCCCCTCTGCGCTAATGCACGAACACGCTCCTTTTATTACTCCCGTTTTCGTCGTCGTCGTCGTTTTCTTCCACAGCTGGCTCTTTCGCACCCCTCAGTGCTACAGTGCGAACGCGCCGGGCCACTGCAGCCGCTTTTGTCGTCCTCGTCGTTTTTTTGCACAGCTTCCTCCTTGGAGCCGCTCTGCGCTATTGCACGAACACGCTCCTTTTACTACTCCCGCTTTTGTCGTCGTCGTTTCCTTCTACAGCTGGCTCTTTCGCACCCCTCAGTGCTACAGAGCGAACGCGCCGGGCCACTGCACCCGCGTTTGTCGTCCTCGTCGTTTTTTTGCACAGCTTTCTCCTTGGAGCCGCTTTGCGCTACTGCACGAACACACTCTTGCCAATGCTCCCGCTTTCGTCGTCGTCATCGTTTCCTTCAACAGCTGGCTTCTTGGCCCCACTCAGTGCTACAGCGCGAACGCGCTCGGGTCACTGCAGCCGCGTTTGTCGTCCTCGTCGTTTTGTTACACAGCTTCCTCCTTGGAGACTCTCTGCGCTACTGCATGAACACGCTCCTGCCACGGCTGCCGCTTTCGTCGTCGTCATCGTTTTCTTCCACAGCTGGCTCGTTCGCACCCCTCAGTGCTACAGTGCGAACGCGCTCGGGTCACAGTAGCCGCGTTTGTCGTCCTCGTCGATTTTTTGCACAGATTCCTCCTTGGAGCCCCTCTGCGCTACTGCACGAACACGCTCCTGCTACTGCTCCCGCTTTCGTCGTCGTCGTCGTTTTCTTTCACAGCTATCTCCTTGGCCCCACTCAGTGCCACAGTGCGAACGCGCTCGGGCCACTGCAACCGCGTTTGTCGTCCTCGTCCTTTTGTTACACAGCTTCCTCCTTGGAGCCCCTCTGCGCTACTGCACGTACACGCTCCCGCCACTGCTCCCGCTTTCGTCGTCGTCGTCGTTTTCTTCCGCAACTGGCTCCTTGGCGCCTCTCAGTGCTACAACGCGAACAGGCTCGTTCGACTGCCCGTGCTTTCGTCGTCGTCATTGTTTTCTTCCACAGCTGGCTCGTTCGCACCCCTCAGTGCTACAGTGCGAACGCGCTCGGGTCACAGTCGCCGCGTTTGTCGTCCTCGTCGATTTTTTGCACAGCTTCCTCCTTGGAGCCGCTCTGCGCTAATGCACGAACACGCTCCTTTTACTACTCCCGCTTTCGTCGTCGTCGTCGTTTTCTTCCACAGCTGGCTCTTTCGCACCCCTCAGTGCTACAGTGCGAACGCGCCGGGCCACTGCAGCCGAGTTTGTCGTCCTCGTCGTTTTTTTGCACAACTTCCTCCTTGGAGCCGCTCTGCGCTACTGCACGAACACGCTCTTGCCAAGGCTGCCGCTTTCGTCGTCGTCATCGTTTCCTTCAACAGCTGGCTCCTTGGCCCCACTCAGTGCTACAGCGCGAACGCGCTCGGGCCACTGCAGCCGCGTTTTTCGTCTTCGTCATTTTTTTTTGCACAGCTTCCTCCTTGGAGGCCGTCTGCGCTACTGCACGAACACGCTCCTGCCACTGCTGCCGCTTTCGTCGTCGTCGTCGTCGTTTTCTTCCACAGCTGGCTCCTTGGCCCCCCTCAGTGCTACAGCGCGACGCTCTCGGACCACTGCAGGCAAGATTGTCGTCCTCTGCGTTTTGTTACACAGCTTCCTCCTTGGAGCCCCTCTGTGCTACTGCACGTACACGCTCCCGCCACTGCTCCCGCTTTCGTCGTCGTCGTCGTTTTCTTCCGCAGCTGGCTCCTTGGCGCCTCTCAGTGCTACAACGCGAACAGGCTCGTTCGACTGCCCGTGCTTTCGTCGTCGTCATTGTTTTCTTCCACAGCTGGCTCCTTGGCCCCCTTAAGTGCTACAGCGCGAACGCGCCGGGCCACTGCAGCCGCGTTTGTCGTCCTCGTCGTTTTTTTGCACAGCTTTCTCCTTGGAGCCGCTCTGCGCTACTGCACGAACACGCTCTTGCCAATGCTCCCGCTTTCGTCGTCGCCATCGTTTCCTTCAACAGCTGGCTCCTTGGCCCCACTCAGTGCTACAGCGCGAACGCGCTCGGGTCACTGCAGCCGCGTTTGTCGTCCTCGTCGTTTTGTTACACAGCTTCCTCCTTGGAGACTCTCTGCGCTACTGCATGAATACGCTCCTGCCAATGCTCCCGCTTTCGTCGTCGTCGTCGTTTTCTTCCACAGCTGGCTCCTTGGCCCCACTCAGTGCCACATTGCGAACGCGCTCGGGCCACTGCAGCCACGTTTGTCGTCCTCGTCGTTTTGTTACACAGCTTCCTCCTTCGAGCCCCTCTGCGCTACTGCACCAACAGGCTCCTGCCACGGCTGCCGCTTTCGTCGTCGTCGTCGTTTTCTTCCACAGCTGGCTCGTTCGCACCCCTCAGTGCTACAGTGCGAACGCGCTCGGGTCACAGTAGCCGCGTTTGTCGTCCTCGTCGATTTTTTGCACAGCTTCCTCCTTGGAGCCACTCTGCGCTACTGCACGAACACGCTCCTGCTACTGCTCCCACTTTCGTCATCGTCGTCGTTTTCTTTCACAGCTATCTCCTTGGCCCCACTCAGTGCCACAGTGCGAACGCGCTCGGGCCACTGCAACCGCGTTTGTCGTCCTCGTCCTTTTGTTACACAGCTTCCTCCTTGGAGCCCCTCTGCGCTACTGCACCAACAGGCTCCGGCCACGGCTGCCGCTTTCGTCGTCATCATCGTTTTCTTCCACAGCTTGCTCCTTGGCCCCCCTCAGTGCTAAAGCGCGAACGCGCTCGGGCCACTGCAGCCGCGTTTGTCGTCCTCGTCGTTTTGTTACACAGCTTCCTCTTAGAGCCCCTCTGCGCTACTGCACGAACACGCTCCTGCCACTGCTCCCGCTTTCGTCGTCGTCGTCGTTTTCTTCAACAGCTGGCTCCTTCGCCCCCCCCCCCCCCCAGTGCTACAGCGCGAAGGCGCTCGGGCCACTGCAGGCACGTTTGTCGTCCTCGTCGTTTTGTTACACAGCTTCCTCCTTGGAGCCCCTCTGTGCTACTGCACGAACACGCTCCTGCCACTGCTCCTGCGTTTGTCGTCGTCGTCGTTTTCTTCCACAGCTGGCTCGTTCGCACCCCTCAGTGCCACAGTGCGAACGCGCTCGGGCCACTGCAACCGCGTTTGTCGTCCTCGTCCTTTTGTTACACAGCTTCCTCCTTGGAGCCCCCCTGCGCTACTGCACGAACACGCTCCTGCCACTGCTCCCGCTTTCGTCGTCGACGTCGTTTTTCTCCACAGCTGGCTCCTTCGCACTCCTCAGTGCTACAGTGCGAACGCGCCGGGCCACTGCAGCCGCGTTTGTCGTCCTCGTCGTTTTTTTGCACAGCTTCCTCCTTGGAGCCCCTCTGCGCTACTGCACGAACACGCTCTTGCCAATGCGCCCGCTTTCGCCGTCGTCATCGTTTCCTTCAACAGCTGGCTTCTTGGCCCCCCTCAGTGCTACAGCCGAACGCGCTCGGGCCACTGCAGGCGCGTTTGTCGTCCTCGTCGTCTTGTTACACAGCTTCCTCCTTGGCGCCCCTCTGCGCTACTCCATAAAGTCTTCTGCCACTGCTCCCGCTTTCGTCGTCGTGACCGTTTCCTTCAACAGCTGCCTCCTTGGCCCCCCTCTGCGCTACTGCACGAAGGCGCTCGGGCCACTGCAGCCGCGTTTGTCGTCCTCGTCGTTTTCTTACACAGATTCCTCCTTGGAGCCCCTCTGCACTACTGCACGAACACGCTCCTGCCACTGCCCCCGATTTCGTCGTCGTCGTCGTTCTTCTTCCACCGCAGGCTCCTTGGGCCCACTTAGTGCTACAGCGCGAACGTGCTCGGGCCCCTGCAGCCGCGTTGGTCATTCTCGTCGTTTTGTTACACAGCTTCCTCCATGGAGCCCCTTTGCGCTACTGCACGACACGCTCCTGCCACTGCTGCCGCTTTCGTCGTCGTCGTCGTTTTCTTCCACAGCAGGCTCCTTGGCCCCACTCAGTGCCACAGTGCGAACGCGCTCGGGCCACTGCAGCCGCGTTTGTCGTCCTCGTCGTTTTGTTACACAGCTTCCATATTGGAGCCCCTCTGCGCTAATGCACGAACACGCTCCTTTTATTACTCCCGTTTTCGTCGTCGTCGTCGTTTTCTTCCACAGCTGGCTCTTTCGCACCCCTCAGTGCTACAGTGCGAACGCGCCGGGCCACTGCAGCCGCTTTTGTCGTCCTCGTCGTTTTTTTGCACAGCTTCCTCCTTGGAGCCGCTCTGCGCTATTGCACGAACACGCTCCTTTTACTACTCCCGCTTTTGTCGTCGTCGTTTCCTTCTACAGCTGGCTCTTTCGCACCCCTCAGTGCTACAGAGCGAACGCGCCGGGCCACTGCACCCGCGTTTGTCGTCCTCGTCGTTTTTTTGCACAGCTTTCTCCTTGGAGCCGCTTTGCGCTACTGCACGAACACACTCTTGCCAATGCTCCCGCTTTCGTCGTCGTCATCGTTTCCTTCAACAGCTGGCTTCTTGGCCCCACTCAGTGCTACAGCGCGAACGCGCTCGGGTCACTGCAGCCGCGTTTGTCGTCCTCGTCGTTTTGTTACACAGCTTCCTCCTTGGAGACTCTCTGCGCTACTGCATGAACACGCTCCTGCCACGGCTGCCGCTTTCGTCGTCGTCATCGTTTTCTTCCACAGCTGGCTCGTTCGCACCCCTCAGTGCTACAGTGCGAACGCGCTCGGGTCACAGTAGCCGCGTTTGTCGTCCTCGTCGATTTTTTGCACAGATTCCTCCTTGGAGCCCCTCTGCGCTACTGCACGAACACGCTCCTGCTACTGCTCCCGCTTTCGTCGTCGTCGTCGTTTTCTTTCACAGCTATCTCCTTGGCCCCACTCAGTGCCACAGTGCGAACGCGCTCGGGCCACTGCAACCGCGTTTGTCGTCCTCGTCCTTTTGTTACACAGCTTCCTCCTTGGAGCCCCTCTGCGCTACTGCACGTACACGCTCCCGCCACTGCTCCCGCTTTCGTCGTCGTCGTCGTTTTCTTCCGCAACTGGCTCCTTGGCGCCTCTCAGTGCTACAACGCGAACAGGCTCGTTCGACTGCCCGTGCTTTCGTCGTCGTCATTGTTTTCTTCCACAGCTGGCTCGTTCGCACCCCTCAGTGCTACAGTGCGAACGCGCTCGGGTCACAGTCGCCGCGTTTGTCGTCCTCGTCGATTTTTTGCACAGCTTCCTCCTTGGAGCCGCTCTGCGCTAATGCACGAACACGCTCCTTTTACTACTCCCGCTTTCGTCGTCGTCGTCGTTTTCTTCCACAGCTGGCTCTTTCGCACCCCTCAGTGCTACAGTGCGAACGCGCCGGGCCACTGCAGCCGAGTTTGTCGTCCTCGTCGTTTTTTTGCACAACTTCCTCCTTGGAGCCGCTCTGCGCTACTGCACGAACACGCTCTTGCCAAGGCTGCCGCTTTCGTCGTCGTCATCGTTTCCTTCAACAGCTGGCTCCTTGGCCCCACTCAGTGCTACAGCGCGAACGCGCTCGGGCCACTGCAGCCGCGTTTTTCGTCTTCGTCATTTTTTTTTGCACAGCTTCCTCCTTGGAGGCCGTCTGCGCTACTGCACGAACACGCTCCTGCCACTGCTGCCGCTTTCGTCGTCGTCGTCGTTTTCTTCCACAGCTGGCTCCTTGGCCCCCCTCAGTGCTACAGCGCGACGCGCTCGGACCACTGCAGGCAAGATTGTCGTCCTCTGCGTTTTGTTACACAGCTTCCTCCTTGGAGCCCCTCTGTGCTACTGCACGTACACGCTCCCGCCACTGCTCCCGCTTTCGTCGTCGTCGTCGTTTTCTTCCGCAGCTGGCTCCTTGGCGCCTCTCAGTGCTACAACGCGAACAGGCTCGTTCGACTGCCCGTGCTTTCGTCGTCGTCATTGTTTTCTTCCACAGCTGGCTCCTTGGCCCCCTTAAGTGCTACAGCGCGAATGCGCTCGGGCCACTGCAGCCGCGTTTGTCGTCCTCGTCGTTTTGTTACACAGCTTCCTCCTTGGAGACTCTCTGCGCTACTGCATGAACACGCTCCTGCCAATGCTCCCGCTTTCGTCGTCGTCGTCGTTTTCTTCCCCAGCTGGCTCCTTCGCACCCCTCAGTGCTACAGCGCGAACGCGCTCGGGCCACTGCAGCCGCGTTTGTCGTCTTCGTCGTTTTTTTATGCACAGCTTCCTCCTTGGATCCCCTCTGCGCTACTGCAAGAACACGCTCCTGCCACTGCTCCCGCTTTCGTCGTCGTCGTCGTTTTCTTCCACAGCTGGCTCGTTGGTCCCCCTCAGTGCTTCAGCGCGGAAGCGCTCGGGCCACTGCAGCCGCGTTTCTCATCCTCGTTGTTTTGTTACACAGCTTCTTCCTTTGAGCCCCTCTGCGCTACTGCACCAACACGCTCCTGCCACTGCTCCCGCTTTCGTCGTCGTCGACGTTTTCTTCCACAGCTGGCTCCTTGGCCCACCTCAGTGCTACAGCGCAAACGCGCTCGGGCCACTGCAGCCGCGTTTGTCGTCCTCGTCGTTTTGTTACACAGCTTCCTCCTTGGAGCCCCTCGGTGCTACTGCATGAACACCCTCCTGCCACTGCCCCCTCTTTCGCCGTCGTCGTCGTTTTCTTCAACAGCTGGCTCCTTCGCCCCCCCCCCCCCAGTGCTACAGCGCGAAGGCGCTCGGGCCACTGCAGGCACGTTTGTCGTCCTCGTCGTTTTGTTACACAGCTTCCTCCTTTGAGCCCCTCTGCGCTACTGCACGAACACGCTACTGCCACTGCTCCCGCTTTCGTCGTCGTCGTCGTTTTCTTCAACCGCTGCCTCCTTCGCCCCCCTCAGTGCTACAGCGCGAACGCGCTCGGGCCACTGCAGCCGCGTTTGTCGTCCTCGTCGTTTTGTTACACAGCTTCCTCTTAGAGCCGCTCTGCGCTACTGCACGAACACGCTCCTGCCACTGCTCCCGCTTTCGTCGTCGTCGTCGTTTTCTTCAACAGCTGGCTCCTTGGCCCCACTCAGTGCCACAGTGCGAACACGCTCGGGCCACTGCAGCCGCGTTTGTCGTCCTCGTCGTTTTGTTACACAGCTTCCATATTGGAGCCCCTCTGCGCTAATGCACGAACACGCTCCTTTTATTACTCCCGCTTTCGTCGTCGTCGTTGTTTTCTTCCACAGCTGGCTCTTTCGCACCCCTCAGTGCTACAGTGCGAACGCGCCGGGCCACTGCAGCCGCTTTTGTCGTCCTCGACGTTTTTTTGCACAGCTTCCTCCTTGGAGCCGCTCTGCGCTAATGCACGAACACGCTCCTTTTACTACTCCCGCTTTTGTCGTCGTCGTTTTCTTCTACAGCTGGCTCTTTCGCACCCCTCAGTGCTACAGAGCGAACGCGCCGGGCCACTGCAGCCGCGTTTGTCGTCCTCGTCGTTTTTTTGCACAGCTTTCTCCTTGGAGCCGCTCTGCGCTACTGCACGAACACGCTCTTGCCAATGCTCCCGCTTTCGTCGTCGTCGTCGTTTTCTTCCACAGCTGGCTCCTTGGCCCCACTCAGTGCCACATTGCGAACGCGCTCGGACCACTGCAGCCGCGTTTGTCGTCCTCGTCGTTTTGTTACACAGCTTCCTCCTTCGAGCCCCTCTGCGCTACTGCACCAACAGGCTCCTGCTACTGCTCCCGCTTTCGTCGTCGTCGTCGTTTTCTTTCACAGCTATCTCCTTGGCCCCACTCAGTGCCACAGTGCGAACGCGCTCGGGCCACTGCAACCGCGTTTGTCGTCCTCGTCGTTTTGTTACACAGCTTCCTCTTAGAGCCCCTCTGCGCTACTGCACGAACACGCTCCTGCCACTGCTCCCGCTTTCGTCGTCGTCGTCGTTTTCTTCAACAGCTGGCTCCTTCGCCCCACTCAGTGCTACAGCGCGAACGCGCTCGGGTCACTGCAGCCGCGTTTGTCGTCCTCGTCGTTTTGTTACACAGCTTCCTCCTTGGAGACTCTCTGCGCTACTGCATGAACACGCTCCTGCCACGGCTGCCGCTTTCGTTGTCGTCGTCGTTTTCTTCCACAGCTGGCTCGTTCGCGCCCCTCAGTGCTACAGTGCGAACGCGCTCGGGTCACAGTAGCCGCGTTTGTCGTCCTCGTCGATTTTTTGCACAGATTCCTCCTTGGAGCCCCTCTGCGCTACTGCACGAACACGCTCCTGCTACTGCTCCCGCTTTCGTCGTCGTCGTCGTTTTCTTCCGCAGCTATCTCCTTGGCCCCACTCAGTGCCACAGTGCGAACGCGCTCGCGCCACTGCAACCGCGTTTGTCGTCCTCGTCGTTTTCTTACACAGCTTCCTCTTAGAGCCCCTCTGCGCTACTGCACGAACACGCCCCTGCCACTGCTCCCGCTTTCGTCGTCGTCGTCGTTTTCTTCAACAGCTGGCTCCTTCGCCCCCCCCCCCCCCCCCCCAGTGCTACAGCGCGAAGGCGCTCGGGCCACTGCAGGCACGTTTATCGTCCTCGTCGTTTTCTTACACAGCTTCCTCCTTGGAGCCCCTCTGTGCTACTGCACGAACACGCTCCTGCCACTGCTCCTGCGTTTGTCGTCGTCGTCGTTTTCTTCCACAGCTGGCTCGTTCGCACCCCTCAGTGCTACAGTGCGAACGCGCTCGGGTCACAGTAGCCGCGTTTGTCGTCCTCGTCGATTTTTTGCACAGCTTCCTCCTTGGAGCCCCTCTGCGCTACTGCACGATCACGCTCCTGCTACTCCTCCCGCTTTCGTCGTCGTCGTCGTTTTCTTTCACAGCTATCTCCTTGGCCCCTCTCAGTGCCACAGTGCGAACGCGCTCGGGCCACTGCAACCGCGTTTGTCGTCCTCGTCCTTTTGTTACACAGCTTCCTCCTTGGAGCCCCCCTGCGCTACTGCACGAACACGCTCCTGCCACTGCTCCCGCTTTCGTCGTCGACGTCGTTTTTCTCCACAGCTGGCTCCTTCGCACTCCTCAGTGCTACAGTGCGAACGCGCCGGGCCACTGCAGCCGCGTTTGTCGTCCTCGTCGTTTTTTTGCACAGCTTCCTCCTTGGAGCCCCTCTGCGCTACTGCACGAACACGCTCTTGCCAATGCGCCCGCTTTCGTCGTCGTCATCGTTTCCTTCAACAGCTGGCTTCTTGGCCCCCCTCAGTGCTACAGCCGAACGCGCTCGGGCCACTGCAGGCGCGTTTGTCGTCCTCGTCGTCTTGTTACACAGCTTCCTCCTTGGCGCCCCTCTGCGCTACTCCATAAAGTCTTCTGCCACTGCTCCCGCTTTCGTCGTCGTGACCGTTTCCTTCAACAGCTGCCTCCTTGGCCCCCCTCTGCGCTACTGCACGAAGGCGCTCGGGCCGCTGCAGCCGCGTTTGTCGTCCTCGTCGTTTTCTTACACAGATTCCTCCTTGGAGCCCCTCTGCACTACTGCACGAACACGCTCCTGCCACTGGCCCCGATTTCGTCGTCGTCGTCGTTTTTCTTCCACCGCAGGCTCCTTGGGCCCACTTAGTGCTACAGCGCGAACGTGCTCGGGCCCCTGCAGCCGCGTTGGTCATTCTCGTCGTTTTGTTACACAGCTTCCTCCATGGAGCCCCTTTGCGCTACTGCACGACACGCTCCTGCCACTGCTGCCGCTTTCGTCGTCGTCGTCGTTTTCTTCCACAGCAGGCTCCTTGGCCCCACTCAGTGCCACAGTGCGAACGCGCTCGGGCCACTGCAGCAGCGTTTGTCGTCCTCGTCGTTTTGTTACACAGCTTCCATATTGGAGCCCCTCTGCGCTAATGCACGAACACGCTCCTTTTATTACTCCCGTTTTCGTCGTCGTCGTCGTTTTCTTCCACAGCTGGCTCTTTCGCACCCCTCAGTGCTACAGTGCGAACGCGCCGGGCCACTGCAGCCGGTTTTGTCGTCCTCGTCGTTTTTTTGCACAGCTTCCTCCTTGGAGCCGCTCTGCGCTAATGCACGAACACGCTCCTTTTACTACTCCCGCTTTTGTCGTCGTCGTTTCCTTCTACAGCTGGCTCTTTCGCACCCCTCAGTGCTACAGAGCGAACGCGCCGGGCCACTGCAGCCGCGTTTGTCGTCCTCGTCGTTTTTTTGCACAGCTTTCTCCTTGGAGCCGCTCTGCGCTACTGCACGAACACACTCTTGCCAATGCTCCCGCTTTCGTCGTCGTCATCGTTTCCTTCAACAGCTGGCTTCTTGGCCCCACTCAGTGCTACAGCGCGAACGCGCTCGGGTCACTGCAGCCGCGTTTGTCGTCCTCGTCGTTTTGTTACACAGCTTCCTCCTTGGAGACTCTCTGCGCTACTGCATGAACACGCTCCTGTCACGGCTGCCGCTTTCGTCGTCGTCGTCGTTTTCTTCCACAGCTGGCTCGTTCGCACCCCTCAGTGCTACAGTGCGAACGCGCTCGGGTCACAGTAGCCGCGTTTGTCGTCCTCGTCGATTTTTTGCACAGATTCCTCCTTGGAGCCCCTCTGCGCTACTGCACGAACACGCTCCTGCTGCTGCTCCCGCTTTCGTCGTCGTCGTCGTTTTCTTTCACAGCTATCTCCTTGGCCCCACTCAGTGCCACAGTGCGAACGCGCTCGGGCCACTGCAACCGCGTTTGTCGTCCTCGTCCTTTTGTTACACAGCTTCCTCCTTGGAGCCCCTCTGCGCTAGTGCACGTACACGCTCCCGCCACTGCTCCCGCTTTCGTCGTCGTCGTCGTTTTCTTCCGCAGCTGGCTCCTTGGCGCCTCTCAGTGCTACAACGCGAACAGGCTCGTTCGACTGCCCTTGCTTTCGTCGTCGTCATTGTTTTCTTCCACAGCTGGCTCGTTCGCACCCCTCAGTGCTACAGTGCGAACGCGCTCGGGTCACAGTAGCCGCGTTTGTCGTCCTCGTCGATTTTTTGCACAGATTCCTCCTTGGAGTCCCTCTGCGCTACTGCACGAACACGCTCCTGCTACTGCTCCCGCTTTCGTCGTCGTCGTCGTTTTCTTTCACAGCTATCTCCTTGGCCCCACTCAGTGCCACAGTGCGAACGCGCTCGGGCCACTGCAGCCGCTTTTGTCGTCCTCGTCGTTTTTTTGCACAGCTTCCTCCTTGGAGCCGCTCTGCGCTAATGCACGAACACGCTCCTTTTACTACTCCCGCTTTCGTCGTCGTCGTCGTTTTCTTCCACAGCTGGCTCTTTCGCACCCCTCAGTGCTACAGTGCGAACGCGCCGGGCCACTGCAGCCGCGTTTGTCGTCCTCGTCGTTTTTTTGCACAACTTCCTCCTTGGAGCCGCTCTGCGCTACTGCACGAACACGCTCTTGCCAATGCTGCCGCTTTCGTCGTCGCCATCGTTTCCTTCAACAGCTGGCTCCTTGGCCCCACTCAGTGCTACAGCGCGAACGCGCTCGGGCCACTGCAGCCGCGTTTTTCGTCTTCGTCGTTTTTTTTTTTGCACAGCTTCCTCCTTGGAGGCCGTCTGCGCTACTGCACGAACACGCTCCTGCCACTGCTGCCGCTTTCGTCGTCGTCGTCGTTTTCTTCCACAGCTGGCTCCTTGGCCCCCCTCAGTGCTACAGCGCGACGCGCTCGGACCACTGCAGGCAAGATTGTCGTCCTCTGCGTTTTGTTACACAGCTTCCTCCTTGGAGCCCCTCTGTGCTACTGCACGTACACGCTCCCGCCACTGCTCCCGCTTTTGTCGTCGTCGTCGTTTTCTTCCGCAGCTGGCTCCTTGGCGCCTCTCAGTGCTACAACGCGAACAGGCTCGTTCGACTGCCCGTGCTTTCGTCGTCGTCATTGTTTTCTTCCACAGCTGGCTCCTTGGCCCCCTTAAGTGCTACAGCGCGAATGCGCTCGGGCCACTGCAGCCGCGTTTGTCGTCCTCGTCGTTTTGTTACACAGCTTCCTCCTTGGAGACTCTCTGCGCTACTGCATGAACACGCTCCTGCCAATGCTCCCGCTTTCGTCGTCGTCGTCGTTTTCTTCCACAGCTGGCTCCTTCGCACCCCTCAGTGCTACAGCGCGAACGCGCTCGGGCCACTGCAGCCGCGTTTGTCGTCTTCGTCGTTTTTTTATGCACAGCTTCCTCCTTGGATCCCCTCTGCGCTACTGCAAGAACACGCTCCTGCCACTGCTCCCGCTTTCGTCGTCGTCGTCGTTTTCTTCCACAGCTGGCTCGTTGGTCCCCCTCAGTGCTTCAGCGCGGAAGCGCTCGGGCCACTGCAGCCGCGTTTCTCATCCTCGTTGTTTTGTTACACAGCTTCTTCCTTTGAGCCCCTCTGCGCTACTGCACCAACACGCTCCTGCCACTGCTCCCGCTTTCGTCGTCGTCGACGTTTTCTTCCACAGCTGGCTCCTTGGCCCACCTCAGTGCTACAGCGCAAACGCGCTCGGGCCACTGCAGCCGCGTTTGTCGTCCTCGTCGTTTTGTTACACAGCTTCCTCCTTGGAGCCCCTCGGTGCTACTGCATGAACACCCTCCTGCCACTGCCCCCTCTTTCGCCGTCGTCGTCGTTTTCTTCAACAGCTGGCTCCTTCGCCCCCCCCCCCCCCCCCCCAGTGCTACAGCGCGAAGGCGCTCGGGCCACTGCAGGCACGTTTGTCGTCCTCGTCGTTTTGTTACACAGCTTCCTCCTTTGAGCCCCTCTGCGCTACTGCACGAACACGCTCCTGCCACCGCTCCCGCTTTCGTCGTCGTCGTCGTTTTCTTCAACCGCTGCCTCCTTCGCCCCCCTCAGTGCTACAGCGCGAACGCGCTCGGGCCACTGCAGGCGCGTCTGTCGTCCTCGTCGTTTTGTTACACAGCTTCCTCTTAGAGCCCCTCTGCGCTACTGCACGAACACGCTCCTGCCACTGCTCCCGCTTTCGTCGTCGTCGTCGTTTTCTTCAACAGCTGGCTCCTTCGCCCCCCCCCCCCCCCCCCATTGCTACAGCGCGAAGGCGCTCGGGCCACTGCAGGCACGTTTGTCGTCCTCGTCGTTTTGTTACACAGCTTCCTCCTTGGAGCCCCTCTGTGCTACAGCACGAACACGCTCCTGCCACTGCTCCTGCGTTTGTCGTCGTCGTCGTTTTCTTCCACAGCTGGCTTATTCGCACCCCTCAGTGCTACAGTGCGAACGCGCTCGGGTCACAGTAGCCGCGTTTGTCGTCCTCGTCGATTTTTTGCACAGCTTCCTCCTTGGAGCCCCTCTGCGCTACTGCACGAACACGCTCCTGCTACTGCTCCCGCTTTCGTCGTCGTCGTCGTTTTCTTTCACAGCTATCTCCTTGGCCCCACTCAGTGCCACAGTGCGAACGCGCTCGGGCCACTGCAACCGCGTTTGTCGTCCTCGTCCTTTTGTTACACAGCTTCCTCCTTGGAGCCCCTCTGCGCTACTGCACGAACACGCTCCTGCCACTGCTCCCGCTTTCGTCGTCGTCGTCGTTTTTCTCCACAGCTAGCTCCTTCGCACTCCTCAGTGCTACAGTGCAAACACGCCGGGCCACTGCAGCCGCGTTTGTCGTCCTCGTCGTTTTTTTGCACAGCTTCCTCCTTGGAGCCCCTCTGCGCTACTGCACGAACACGCTCTTGCCAATGCTCCCGCTTTCGTCGTCGTCATCGTTTCCTTCAACAGCTGGCTTCCTGGCCCCCCTCAGTGCTACAGCCGAACGCGCTCGGGCCACTGCACGCGCGTTTGTCGTCCTCGTCGTCTTGTTACACAGCTTCCTCCTTGGCGCCCCTCTGCGCTACTCCATAAAGTCTTCTGCCACTGCTCCCGCTTTCGTCGTCGTAACCGTTTCCTTCAACAGCTGCCTCCTTGGCCCCCCTCTGCGCTACTGCACGAAGGCGCTCGGGCCACTGCAGCCGCGTTTGTCGTCCTCGTCATTTTCTTACACAGATTCCTCCTTGGAGCCCCTCTGCACTACTGCACGAACACGCTCCTGCCACTGCCCCCGATTTCGTCGTCGTCGTCGTTTTTCTTCCACCGCTGGCTCCTTGGGCCCACTTAGTGCTACAGCGCGAACGCGCTCGGGCCCCTGCAGCCGCGTTGGTCATTCTCGTCGTTTTGTTAAACAGCTTCCTCCATGGAGCCCCTTTGCGCTACTGCACGACACGCTCCTGCCACTGCTGCCGCTTTCGTCGTCGTCGTCGTTTTCTTCCACAGCTGGCTCCTTGGCCCCACTCAGTGCCACAGTGCGAACGCGCTCGGGCCACTGCAGCCGCGTTTGTCGTCCTCGTCGTTTTGTTACACAGCTTCCATATTGGAGCCCCTCTGCGCTAATGCACGAACACGCTCCTTTTATTACTCCCGCTTTCGTCGTCGTCGTCGTTTTCTTCCACAGCTGGCTCTTTCGCACCCCTCAGTGCTACAGTGCGAACGCGCCGGGCCACTGCAGCCGCTTTTGTCGTCCTCGTCGTTTTTTTGCACAGCTTCCTCCTTGGAGCCGCTCTGCGCTAATGCACGAACACGCTCCTTTTACTACTCCCGCTTTTGTCGTCGTCGTTTTCTTCTACAGCTGGCTCTTTCGCACCCCTCAGTGCTACAGAGCGAACGCGCCGGGCCACTGCAGCCGCGTTTGTCGTCCTCGTCGTTTTTTTGCACAGCTTTCTCCTTGGAGCCGCTCTGCGCTACTGCACGAACACGCTCTTGCCAATGCTCCCGCTTTCGTCGTCGTCGTCGTTTTCTTCCACAGCTGGCTCCTTGGCCCCACTCAGTGCCACATTGCGAACGCGCTCGGGCCACTGCAGCCGCGTTTGTCGTCCTCGTCGTTTTGTTACACAGCTTCCTCCTTCGAGCCCCTTTGCGCTACTGCACCAACAGGCTCCTGCCACGGCTGCCGCTTTCGTCGTCGTCGTCGTTTTCTTCCACAGCTGGCTCGTTCGCACACCTCAGTGCTACAGAGCGAACGCGCTCGGGCCACTGCAGCCGCGTTTGTCGTCCTCGTCGTTCTTTTGCACAGCTTCATCCTTGGAACCCTTCTGCGCTACTGCACGAACACGCTCATGCCACTGCTCCCGCTTTCCTCGTCGTCGTCGTTTTCTTCCACAGCTGGCTCTTTGGCCCCACTCAGTGCCACATTGCGAACGCGCTCGGGCCACTGCAGCCGCGTTTGTCGTCCTCGTCGTTTTGTTACACAGCTTCCTCCTTGGAGCCCCTCTGCGCTACTGCACCAACAGGCTCCTGCCACGGCTACCGCTTTCGTCGTCGTCGTCGTTTTCCTCCACAGCTGGCTCCTTCGCACTCGTCAGTGCTACAGTGCGAACGCGCTCGGGCCACTGCAGCCGCGTTTGTCGTCCTCGTCGTTTTGTTACACAGCTTCCTCCTTGGCGACCCTCTGCGCTACTGCACGAACAGGCTCCTGCCACGGCTGCCACTTTCGTCGTCGTCGTCGTTTTCTTCCACAGCTTCCTCCTTCGCACCCCTCAGTGCTACAGTGTGAACGTACTCGGGCCACCGCAGCCGTGTTTGTCGTCCTCGTAGTTTTTTTGCACAGGTTCCTCCTTGGCGCCCCTCTGCGCTACTCCATAAACACGCTCCTGCCACTGCTCCCGCTTTTGTCGTCGTCGTCGTTTTCTTCCACAGCTGGCTCGTTGGTCCCCCTCAGTGCTTGAGCGCGGAAGCGCTCGGGCCACTGCAGCTGCGGTTGTCGTCGTCGTCGTTTTGTTACACAGCTTCCTCCTTTGCTTCCCTCTGCGCTACTGCACAAGAATGCTCCTGCCACTGCTCGCGCTTTCGTCGTCATCGTCGTTTTCCTCCACAGCTGGCTCCTTCGCACCCCTCAGTGCTACAGTGCGAACGCGCTCGGGCCACCGCAGCCGTGTTTGTCGTTCTCGTCGTTTTGTTACACAGCTTCCTCCTTGGAGCCCCTCTGCGCTACTGCACCAACAGGCTCCTGCCACGGCTGCCGCTTTCGTCTGCGTCTTCGTTTTCGTCAACAGCTGGCTCCTTGCCCCCCCCCCCCCCCTCAGTGCTACAGTGCGAACGCGCCGGGCCACTGCAGCCGCGTTTGTCGTCCCCGTCGTGTTGTTACACAGCTTTCTCCTTGGCGCCCCTCTGCGCTACTGCACGAACACGCTCCTGCCACTGCTCCCGCTTTCGTCGTCGTCGCCGTTTTCTTCCACAGCTGGCTCCTTTGCCCCACTCAATGCTACAGCGAGAACGCGCTCGGGCCACCTCAGCCGTGTTTGTCGTTCTCGTCGTTTTCTTACACAGCTTCCTCCTTGGAGCCCCTCTGCGCTACTGCACGAACACGCTCCTGCCACTGCTCCCGCTTTCGTCGTCGTCGTCGTTTCCTTCAACAGCTGGCTCCTTGGCCCCCCTCAGTGCTCCAGCCGAACGCGCTCGGGCCACTGCAGGTGCGTTTGTCGTCCTCGTCGTCTTGTTACACAGCTTCCTCCTTGGCGCCCCTCTGCGCTACTGCATAAAGTCTTCTGCCACTGCTCCCGCTTTCGTCGTCGTGACTGTTTCCTTCAACAGCTGCCTCTTTGGCCCCCCTCTGCGCTACTACACGAAGGCGCTCGGGCCACTGCAGCCGCGTTTGTCGTCCTCGTCGTTTTGTTACACAGGTTCCTCCATGGAGCCCCTTTGCGCAACTGCACGACACGCTCCTGCCACTGCTGCCGCTTTCGTCGTCGTCGTCGTTTTCTTCCACAGCTGGCTCCTTGGCCCCACTCAGTGCCACATTGCGAACACGCTCCTGCCACTACTGCCACTTTCGTCGTCGTTTTCTTTCACAGCAGGCTCCTTGGCCCCACTCAGTGCCACAGTGGGAACGCGCTCGGGCCACTGCAGCCGCGTTTGTCGTCCTCGTCGTTTTGTTACACAGCTTCCATATTGGAGCCCCTCTGCGCTAATGCACGAACACGCTCCTTTTACTACTCCCGCTTGCGTCGTCGTCGTCGTTTTCTTCCACAGCTGGCTCTTTCGCACCCCTCAGTGCTACAGTGCGAACGCGCCGGGCCACTGCAGCCGCGTTTGTCATCCTCGTCGTTTTTTTGCACAGCTTCCTCCTTGGAGCCGCTCTGCGCTACTGCATGAACACGCTCTTGCCAATGCTCCCGCTTTCGTCGTCGTCATCGTTTCCTTCAACAGCTGGCTCCTTGGCACCACTCAGTGCTACAGCGCGAACGCGCTCGGGTCACTGCAGCCGCGTTTGTCATCCTCGTCGTTTTGTTACACAGCTTCCTCCTTGGAGACTCTCTGCGCTACTGCATGAACACGCTCCTGCCAATGCTCCCGCTTTCGTCGTCGTCGTCGTTTTCTTCCACAGCTGGCTCCTTCGCACCCCTCAGTGCTACAGCGCGAACGCGCTCGGGCCACTGCAGCCGCGTTTGTCATCTTCGTCGTTTTTTTTTTGCACAGCTTCCTCCTTGGAGCCCCTCTGCGCTACTGCAAGAACACGCTCCTGCCACTGCTCCCGCTTTCGTCGTCGTCATCGTTTTCTTCCACAGCTGGCTCCTGGGCCCCCCTCAGTGCTACAGTGCCAACGCGCCGGGCCACTGCAGCCGCATTTGTCGTCCTCGTCGTTTTTTTGCACAGCTTCCTCCTTGGAGCCCCTCTGCGCTACTGCACGAACACGCTCCTGCCACTGCTCCCGCTTTCGACGTCGTCGTCATTTTCATCAACAGGTGGCTCCTTGGCCCCACTCTGCACTACTCGGGAGACTGTAGCCGCGTTTGTCTTCCTCGTCGTTTTGTTGCACAGCTTCCTCCTTGGAGCCCCACTGCGCTACTGCACGAACAAGCTCCTGCCACTGCTCCCGCTTTCGTCGTCGTCGCCGTTTTCTTCCACAGCTGGCTCCTTTGCCCCACTCAGTGCTACAGCCGAACGCGCTCGGGCCACTGCAGGCGCGTTTGTCGTCCTCGTCGTCTTGTTGCACAGCTTCCTCCTTGGCGCCCCTCTGCGCTACTGCATAAAGTCTTCTGCCACTGCTCCCGCTTTCGTCGTCGTGACCGTTTCCTTTAACAGCTGCCTCCTTGGCCCCCCTCTGCGCTACTGCACGAAGGCGCTCGGGCCACTGCAGCCGCGTTTGTCATCCTCGTCGTTTTGTTACACAGCTTCCTCCATGGAGCCCCTTTGCGCTACTGCACGACACGCTCCTGCCACTGCTGCCGCTTTCGTCGTCGTCGTCGTTTTCTTCCACAGCTGGCTCCTTGGCCCCACTCAGTGCCACATTGCGAACACGCTCCTGCCACTACTGCCGCTTTCGTCGTCGTTTTCTTTCACAGCAGGCTCCTTGGCCCCACTCAGTGCCACAGTGGGAACGCGCTCGGGTCACTGCAGCCGCGTTTGTCGTCCTCGTCGTTTTGTTACACAGCTTCCATATTGGAGCACCTCTGCGCTAATGCACGAACACGCTCCTTTTTCTACTCCCGCTTTCGTCGTCGTCGTCGTTTTCTTCCACAGCTGGCTCTTTCGCACCCCTCAGGGCTACAGCGCGAACGCGCTCGGGCCACTGCAGCCGCGTTTTTCGTCTTCGTCGTTTTTTTTTTGCACAGCTTCCTCCTTGGAGCCCCTCTGCGCTACTGCAAGAACACGCTCCTGCCACTGCTCCCGCTTTCGTCGTCGTCGTCGTTTTCTTCCATAGCTGGCTCCTTCGCACCCCTCAGTGCTACAGCGCGACGCGCTCGGACCACTGCAGGCAAGATTGTCGTCCTCTGCGTTTTGTTACACAGCTTCCACCTTGGAGCCCCTCTGTGCTACTGCACGTACACGCTCCCGCCACTGCTCCCGCTTTCGTCGTCGTCGTCGTTTTCTTCCGCAGCTGGCTCCTTGGCGCCTCTCAGTGCTACAACGCGAACAGGCTCGTTCGACTGCCCGTGCTTTCGTCGTCGTCATTGTTTTCTTCCACAGCTGGCTCCTTGGCCCCCTTAAGTGCTACAGCGCGAATGCGCTCGGGCCACTGCAGCCGCGTTTGTCGTCCTCGTCGTTTTGTTAGAAAGCTTCCTCCTTGGAGACTCTCTGCGCTACTGCATGAACACGCTCCTGCCAATGCTCCCGCTTTCGTAACCGTCGTCGTTTTCTTCCACAGCTGGCTCCTTCGCACCCCTCAGTGCTACAGCGCGAACGCGCTCGGGCCACTGCAGCCGCGTTTGTCGTCTTCGTCGTTTTTTTATGCACAGCTTCCTCCTTGGATCCCCTCTGCGCTACTGCAAGAACACGCTCCTGCCACTGCTCCCGCTTTCGTCGTCGTCGTCGTTTTCTTCCACAGCTGGCTCGTTGGTCCCCCTCAGTGCTTCAGCGGGGAAGCGCTCGGGCCACTGCAGCCGCGTTTCTCATCCTCGTCGTTTTGTTACACAGCTTCCTCCTTTGAGCCCCTCTGCGCTACTGCACCAACACGCTCCTGCCACTGCTCCCGCTTTCGTCGTCGTCGACGTTTTCTTCCACAGCTGGCTCCTTGGCCCTCCTCAGTGCTACAGCGCAAACGCGCTCGGGCCACTGCAGCCGCGTTTGTCGTCCTCGTCGTTTGTTACACAGCTTCCTGCTTGCAGCCCCTCTGCGCTACTGCACGAACACGCTCCTGTCACTGCTCCCGCTTTCGTCATCGTCGTCGTTTTCTTCAACCGCTGGCTCCTTCGCCCCCCTCAGTGCTACAGCGCGAACGCGCTCGGCGTCGCTGCAGGAAAGATTGTCGTCCTCGTCGTTTTGTTACACAGCTTCCTCCTTTGAGCCCCTCTGCGCTGCTGCAGGAACACGCTCCTGCCACTGCTCCCGCTTTCGTCGTCGTCGACGTTTTCTTCAACCGCTGCCTCCTTCGCCCCCCTCAGTGCTACAGCGCGAACGCGCTCGGGCCACTGCAGCCGCGTTTGTCGTCCTAGTCGTTTTGTTACACAGCTTCCTCTTAGAGCCCCTCTGCGCTACTGCACGAACACGCTCCTGCCACTGCTCCCGCTTTCGTCGTCATCATCGTTTTCTTCCACAGCTTGCTCCTTGGCCCCCCTCAGTGCTACAGCGCGAACGCGCTCGGGCCACTGCAGCCGCGTTTGTCGTCCTCGTCGTTTTGTTACACAGCTTCCTCTTACAGCCCCTCTGCGCTACTGCACGAACACGCTCCTGCCACTGCTCCCGCTTTCGTCGTCGTCGTCGTTTTCTTCAACAGCTGGCTCCTTCGCCCCCCCCCCCCAGTGCTACAGCGCGAAGGCGCTCGGGCCACTGCAGGCACGTTTGTCGTCCTCGTCGTTTTGTTACACAGCTTCCTCCTTGGAGCCCCTCTGTGCTACTGCACGAACACGCTCCTGCCACTGCTCCTGCGTTTGTCGTCCTCGTCGTTTTCTTCCACAGCTGGCTCCTTGGCCCCCTTCAGTGCTACAGCGCGGAAGCGCTCAGGCCACTGCAGCCGCGTTTCTCATCCTCGTCGTTTTGTTACACAGCTTCCTCCTTTGAGCCCCTCTGCGCTACTGCACGAACACGCTCCTGCCACTGCTCCCGCTTTCGTCTTCGTCGACGTTTTCTTCAACCACTGGCTCCTTCGCCCCCCTCAGTGCTACAGCGCGAACGCGCTCGGGCCACTGCAGCCGCGTTTGTCGTCCTCGTCGTTTTGTTACACAGCTTCCTCTTAGAGCCCCTCTGCGCTACTGCACGAACACGCTCCTGCCACTGCTCCCGCTTTCGTCGCCATCATCGTTTTCTTCCACAGCTTGCTCCTTGGCCCCCCTCAGTGCTACAGCGCGAATGCGCTCGGGCCACTGCAGCCGCGTTTGTCGTCCTCGTCGTTTTCTTCCCCAGCTTCCTCCTTGGCGCCCCTCAGCGCTACTGCACGAACACGCTCCTGCTACTGCTCCCACTTTCGTCGTCGTCATCGTTTTCTTCCACAGCTGGCTCGTTGGCGCCTCTCAGTTTGGTTTGGTTTGGTGCCTGTAGATATTGCACAACCCACTACGGGGGATTGGCCATGAATCGGGTGGTAGTGGGTCGAAAAAGAATAAATACCTAAATATGTTTTTTTTTACTGAAAATGAGATATTAAATGAATTGTAATCATTTATAATAATTTTCATGCTATAGTTTCTTAAAATTAGATGTTAATATATTTGGTCTCTTGTGGAAAATAAGACAGTAAATGTAGCATGGAAGTCTCCTTGTTTCCATTACAAAATTATGTATGGCATCACATACGTTCCTATTACAGTGTCCTGGTGCCGACGCCCCCAGAGACAGAATGATAGTAGCGTAATGGCTAATGCAAGTTGGCGGAAGAGACCTTCTAGAAGTCGTTTTCTATGCACGTTGAACCTACGACACTCTATAAAGAAATAATTCATAGTTTCGAGTTCATTGCAGTAAAAACATTTAGGAGAAGGTGCCAAAGCAGACATGTGGGAATAGAAATTAAGCCTTGGTATCCGGCAACGCGTAAATGAAACTTCAAATTTTCTTGTTGCATATCATCCGCTGTGCCAAGGAAATCTAAGGTGCTGAAAATCGGCGTTATCTAATACACATTATTTGGCATTTGGCAGGCTCGTGTGACTGCTCCCGCTTTCGTCGTCGTCATCGTTTTCTTCCACAGCTGGCTCTTTGCCCCCCCCCCCCCCCTCAGTGCTACAGCGCGATCGCGCTCGGGCCACTGCACCCGCGTTTGTCATCCTCGTCGTTTTCTTCCACAGCTGGCTTCTTGGCGCCCCTCAGCGCTACAGCGCGAACGCGCTGGTGCCACTGACGTAATAGTTCTCCGTGTCTGACCTAATAGTTCTGCGGAAACCCGCAAGATGGAGAGAAGTAATTATTGAAGGGAAAAAAATACGTTACACCCTTGTCTTTGCTTCGTGTTGTCAACAAATTTGACTTTGTCCTGCGCTCTGCTAGCCACCTGGTCATCTCAAATGGTATAGCGGCTTCCCCGAAGAGGCGGTAGTCGCGGGTTCGAGTCCCGGACCAGGACGAATTTTTCTTCAACTACAAGGCTTTTTCTTTCGAGGAACCCGTATGGGTTTCCTTCGTAGCAATTGCTACGAATGGGTGGATGTCTGATTTTTCCTTTAATATTTACTTCTCTCCACCTGGCGCATTTCCGCAGACCTCTTACATCACACACACATTCTCAACCATTATTTAACTTCACGTGCAGCACAAAAAGCAGCAGCGAACTTGAATCCAGTAACTGACAACATTTTTTTTTATATAAACACAGCTTTTTCAGTGTGTTTGCTGCTGTCGCTTTAGGCTGCTTTCGAAATTTATACGACCAAACTTTCATAAAGCAAATGCCCCTCTGATGTTCTGGTTAGAGATATTGCGTTGCTAATAATACATCAGTACAAATAGCATTACAAATAATTTTTACATGCATTTTAACAAATTCATGCCACCCATCTCTCAACAGCTTTAAAACATCTTACCCAACACAACTTCATTCTCTTTTTAAAGTGACATTCATATAATTGTAAAATGACCGCATTTGTAAACGCACGAAAAATTCGGGAGAATTTCCAAATATGAATGATACCAACAAAACCTGCAGCTCGTGTGAGTGGCAGCGACTGCTTTGTACACACCTTGTCGCAGCGATCCCATCATATACATTGCCGTGCTGTTGAGGCTGCAGAAGTGTCGCAGGTGCATATGTGGAGGTGCCTCTGTTTCAGAAAATCTTGACACCCCTAAAGAATAAGAAATGTTTAATATTTTGTAATCCTTGCTGAAACTGCAAACTTGTGATATAACAAGAGAGCGTTACATTTTGAAACGTCTCATATCACCAGTTACATGTAGCTGTATCTATAAACATGAATCTACTATGGAAAGCTTCGCAAAAACTTGCATCTGTATAAAGTGAAATGTGAATTGACCTATGAATAAAATTCCTTACGACATAAAGAGCATTTCAAAACCTAATTTTTTTATGCGGCGGAACAAAGCACTGTGCCAAAAGACGATGCGCTCAAAACTACAACAGATCACCTGTTCTTTTGGAGTGACAATACAGAAAAGAGAAAGATTTTTGTATTATAAAGAAACATTACTGTTGTAATTTCGGCTTCTCTGCAAGATCGGAACCCTTTACAAACACACGAAAACACACAGGACACTGATACACACTATCTGACGACACACTATAGGCGCCGTGCACGCCGACGGACGCGCCACTGGTGGCGGCTTTGCGAAATATACGTGGGAGAGGAGCCTGGTGCGCGCCGTAGTTTGTTGTGTCGTTGATCGTGCTTCTCTGTCTTATTGCCGTTTTCAGAGCAAGATAGGCAACACCATTCGTACGTGTGGGGTGGCCAAAGCTTCAGGGAATGTCGAAGAAAAATTGTTGCAGGGTGGGGGGCTCAAATACCGGTGAAAACGTGCCGGCGATATGGTTCTAATCATTCCCGGCAAAGCCTCATCAGCGGGAGCAACGGTAGGAAAAATGGATCGTCGCTTGTTCTTGCTCTCATCCTTTCCTTTGTCTCGTCGGTGTTTTTTTCCACTGGATCATAGTTAGGTGCGTGAGCAACGAAGTTCGTCTGCAGTGCAGCATGAGGTTTAAAGGCATTTCGCTAAAGTTCGGAATGCTGTTTGCCGCTTATATTGTTTTCCGCTTCTTTACCGCGTTGGGCTAGCTAGGCAGCACGACTGCGCGAGCGCATTGGGTTGTATGTTAGAGCTACTGAGGTTTGCAAGCACTGAGATTGTTGGTTTCATGTGGGGCGGTAAATTCTCGCACCAGCTGTCGCGCACTTCATGTTTTTACATCTATATTATGCGTGGCATTGCACATGTTTAACTGTTGCTAGTTGCTCCATTCATAACTCTTGTCGATTCTTTTAAGCTGCGAAGTTTTCACCCTGCCTTGTTTGTAAAGGGTATAGATCACGCTGTGTCCCTTTGGAATGATAACAAGGAAGTGCTTCTTTAACAGCTTTATTCTTTTCGCCCGAGGGCATCTTAGTTATTGTTCGCGTTTTTGGAAATGTGC
The DNA here is from genome assembly GCF_023375885.2 of Dermacentor andersoni. Lineage (NCBI taxonomy): Eukaryota > Metazoa > Arthropoda > Arachnida > Ixodida > Ixodidae > Dermacentor > Dermacentor andersoni. The sequence goes on along the minus strand of NC_092816.1, from coordinate 234,014,082 downwards.
TTAGAAAATAGGTAGTTCAGGGCGAGAATTGCTAATAGACGCTGCATATGGTATTTTTGTTCCATTTCTCGCTGAAAAGTTCGCGTCCAGTTTGGGAAGTCGTCACACCTCGATGCTGCCTCAGCAAACTTAACACGCCGAGTGATTTGTTTGTTTCACAGCGTAGTCCCTTCTTGCATGTGAGTTTTGTACTCAACTGAATTCTTTCTTATGGGCGTCTTGCGCTGGAGTTTGAGGTATAGTAGCGGCGCCTAGTGGCGGCGCGGGAAACGACATCTGGGTCGTACCAGCTTGGGTCGCATTGAGCCCTGGCTGTGGCGAAGCACGTTTCTAGGCCGAGTTTTGCGTCGATTCGCACTTTTTTCTGCCCTGTTGGAAGTGCGAAAAGGCTCATCACTTCTCACAGACCACGCTGCGAGCCGGTCGCAGCCTATAGTTAAGCGAAAACGGACTCTCCGTGTGCCGTGGGACGTAATGCTGGAAGCAGAAGGAATCGGCAACGCCGATCCGGAGGGACCTAGCTCAGTATTGAAAAAGCGTCACCGTCGATACTGCTGCGTCGTGGGCTGCCATGAAAAAGAAGGCCTGAATCCCAACATCCGATTCTATCGTTTCCCTTCAAGGCCTCACGAAGCGGAGCGTCGGGCGCGCTGTATAACTGCAGTTCGTCGCGCTGGGTAAGCGAAACTTCGCGCCATGCTGACTGCTTCACCTGTCTTGAAGTTTGCTTGATTATAGATCTGCGTTCTAAAATTCGGTCTTTTGCACCTACAATCCCGACGACAGACCGACATAGCAGCAGGCATGGCTGGTGATTCACGATTCGAAACCCGGCCACAGCGACAATTCGACCAGTGCGAAGTGGTGAAGTGCCCAGTGTGTGCAAATGACCACAAATGGCCGGGCTGATTCGGTGAATTCACTACCCCACTACGAGCAGCGCAGGTTAGAGAGTTAAATGTGCTCATACTTGACCTCAACTAAGCCAGCATGTTGAGGCAGCGCAGCAAGATAGTATTGATTACAGCAGATCGATTTTCGAGCGTTATCATTAAAAGCTACATCAATCGAGCAGCGCACGAGCTCGCACTGCAGCGCGATTCGCACGTACGTGCGAGCTCATATGCATTGCATCAGTTATTACCAGTTACTAAAAGGGACAGATGGCCGCTACTACAACGCAGGCATAACTACTTGTTTAGCGGCATGCAGTCAACAAAGATTGCAGGAGACCCGCCGTTTCGCCGCATGTCGAAAGACCGCTGCCGTCGCGGCGCGTACCGTCGTGTGCTCGAGCAGTTCCGTACACATGATGTCTGCTTATCGCTGCTGTGGATTCATTTATAGCAAGCATTTCGTCGCGTTTGTGCGCCTGAATCTAGCAGCGTGCAAACCTTACCTGAAGTTCCACTTCGTACGCGACTCGCTTCACTTGCGATTGACACCGTGCTAAAACTTCGCCGCTTAATTCTTGAACGGCATACACGTATTCGGCACTGCATAATTTCTTGCCTTTACGCAGCGTGCCACTCCTGAAAAAATCTTCGGCGCCCGATATTCGCTGCAGGCCGTGACAACACAACCGAAAGTGGCGGGTCCATATTGTAAACGTGCTTTCCGAAGCAGACGACCGAGCTTGGTACGACCCATTTTAGCACAGAGGGCGCTTTTTCGCACCTTTTTCGCAGCGCCCCCTGGGCAATGCAAGAGCCCCATACTTACGCTGCAGACGACTAAACCGGGCATTGCCGCCAGCGCTCATCTGCTTTGACTCGCGCTGCTCTGCCTTTAAATATATCATGTGGCACCTCTCTCTAGTAGTATAAAAAAGTACTGAAAAGTTAGTCAGTATATAGCTTTGTACGTTTCCAAGCAACTCCCTTGGGGAATATAAAATTGCACAAACTGCAGCGGCCACGGTAGTTCATCGGCGTATGCAGCAGAATTGCATCGGCGGTACAGCACTAATACGCGCTTTTATTAACTCGTGTGTTTGCTGACTTCGTTGGCTAGTGTACGCGTTTCCATCAATAAATTGGCAATTACTCTTCTTGGGGCGACTTCGACTGCACTTATCCGGCGATGTCACATGTATTCATCGGCAGAAAAATCACAACGGCATACGCAGAGATTGCACCGTGTGGATTTGTTTGATATAAGTCTGCACTAAATACGGGTACTTATTATTCAGGTACAGAAGCAGCATTGCGGCAAGGGTAGAATAAAAAAAAAACATCGAGAGATTGCATCACTGAACAAAATTTATCGGCTAGTGAACATGAACTCCACGTCATGTAAATGAGGTTCATGGGGTTTGTCTGCGGGACACACCTTGCACGTATGTGGACCATGTTGTCCCAAACACCGGTAACATTGTGTTCATACCCGCTCGCACAGAGGTCAGCATCGTCCCTACAGCTGTCACCGCAGAAGAAACAGCCTGGCACCCGAACAAAGGAGAAATCGCAGCCGCGAACTTCAGCCATCCTTGCTGCAAATGGTTGTCGTCTGCTACTGCTCCCGCGTGTACTGTTGGAAGCGTTCGCTAGGTGGCTTTCAGTGGCGCCTTCATAGGCGGCGCACGAGGCGTATAATCAGAAGAATTTGTATGCAGGATAAAAATGTGGCCATGCGTCGACACAGCAATCGGGTGCTATCTCGCGCAGCTCTTAGCTGTGAAGACGTCACATCGACGTACAACTTCTAAAAATGCATATACCATTTCTCAATGAAAAATTATGAACACAAACAGTAACTTTCCTTTCTTGAATTATTGTGCCCATTTAGATCAAGGAACCACCCGCACTAGCGTGCTTCATAGGAGAAAGCAAATAAACCATAGACAAAGCTGTTGGCATTATCAATACATTTTAGGCCAATTTTCATGCAACTTTTTGCTAAATGTGCCCTGCGACATGAAGTACGAAAATTTTAAAAGCCCATTTATAATTTTTGTTGCTTTACTAATCCGGATTCGGTTGCTGTACGGATCTTGCGATCCGTACAACAACGCACACTTTACGAACCATAGTCTAAAAGAATGCGTGCAAGCGCCGGACTTACCTTTCTAGGCGTACTCGGGAAACGTTCCTTTTACCGCCGAATGCAGAGATCTAACTTGGCTCGAACTTGACTTCTGGCAGTCTCAAGACCGCTTCGCCGCGCATCGTAAATCGTGCTTGATCTTGCGGACGACTTGCGAACGACTTGGCTGCGTCGAAGTCCGCTCAAGTTTCAAGTCTGCTCCCGGGCTAGCTTGAAACTGACTTGGTGTGTTATTCCAACATGACAGCCTCCCGAACGGACGTAGCGCGGAGGTTAGCTGCTTCCGAGTGTGCTTGCCACGCCATGGATATAGCATTTTCAGAGGCGCAGGTCTTGCCGAAAATTCCGCGACCCACCCTACGTGACCGAGGGAATCCGATGGAGCTGTACGGCGACGAACAATTCCTCGGTCGCTACAGATTCACGAAGAACGCCGTGCGACTTCTCGCTATGTAGCCTATCCGGGTAGCGTGTTTCTATTTACGCCCAAGCCCAGCGCTCGATCGCTGCGCCGCCATGCGCCGCTCGCGTGTACCATGTTTCTAGGTACTTTTTCCCCAAAGCTCCACGGCGAGCACCCTAGATTCTTGTAGGTACTTGGTGGGACTAGGGAGATGTTATGCTTGGGCGCACAATCTGCTCACCCAGCTGTCGCTAAGAGAAAATAGGTTTTTCAAAACAAGCCGCCTAGGCTGCTTCGAAATAAGAGTTGTGTGCGGAAGGTAACGCAACACGAAATTGTTCAGTTTGGATAAGGGGATAAAGGGAAGTGATAAGAAGTTGGTTGTGGTGTGCGAGGCGCTTCGATCTACAAAAGCTGGGATAATCGTGGGGCATGGAGGGCATGGAAGCTTCCTTTCCTTATTGACATCACTACCCACGAAACACAGAACCTCTTAAAAACTTCTTGAAACGGCTACAAACGCCTATAGACGTCTTGGTCTGTGATAAGACTGAAAATAGAATTACTTCTAAACATAACCTCAGCACTTGGAATATGCTAGTATATATTCTATCTGCGGCAAAACCCACTACTGGTGCCACTAGAGTCTGTTTTGGTAAACACATTCAGAATGTCTAACTCAAGAACTTTTCTAAATCTTTTTGTCTAAAAGTGCATAAAATGCCAAACGACGTGTTACAAGTGCGGTTACCGTCGGCGTTAGCGAATAAAAGACGCCACAGACAAATCGAACACGTTGGAAGCAACATAAGTTAATTAGCTTTAATGTTAAATGATTTCACACCAGAACTTCAACAATCAAGGCTGTGTTATTGTTTTCCATACGGGGCGCGCACACGACGCGCAGCAGGTATACTGACAGCCGCAAGAGCGAAACGCCGGCGTTCCACAGAGGTGTCACAGAGCCACCGCGCTGCGATGACTTCGGCGGCACAATCCAAATTCGTCGGACATCTCATTCTGTGCTGGAAACACTGGTAGGCAGGAAGTCTGAAAAAACAGCCACTGCCGCCCGCAATGTCTCGGTCGTGGGTTCGTTATACAGTTGTGCGTCATTCTAAGCCGTTCTGTACATTTATACTAGATATTAATTGGAGTCATTTAGCTGTGCTGATGCTGTTTGCCGTGTGTTTTGCATCAGTGGTTCGTGACGTCGGCTGTATTGCGTGTTTTCGCCGACGGCTTACGACCACAATGGCGGGATCTGCGTTCGCCGCCTTCGTGTCTCGGTGCGTCTTTGTACGTCGCACGTTCGGATAACACTTTTCCGGTGAGTGAAATACATTGCACTTCGTTTTTCGTCAACAATTTGAATATTTTTATGTGTTACCCGCGACAATTCTTGATAGATGGGCTCTTCTGCCCTGCGAGTTTTCGTCATTACTTTTTACGAGGGTTCTGCTTGTGTTCAGCCGTTCAGCACTACCGCGCTCCACGACTTCCGCAACATCAGTCAGACCTTTGCCCTGCTTGTTAGTCTTTGTGGTTAACGTAGCACGAACCAACCGAAAGGGAGTGCATTCTAAGACGACGCGCTGGCGGTAATGCTGAACTAGACTGAACTCGCCCTATCTTGTGTCCTTTTGTTCTTGCGTGTGCGCGCGTGTGTCAGTGACTATGCAGTTTGTAGCGTTCCCACATTATAGCAAAACAAAAATATAACTGCAATGTTTACTTCATCTATACAATTCCAAATTAAATCATCTGCTGATGTACATATTTCACTTGTGTTTTGTTCTAAATAAGCAGGAAAACCTTTAAAATTGTAGGTGCTTCATCTGGGAGTGAAATCGCGACAGCTTGGCATTTATTAATGAATGACTGTGACTGGGTCACCTTGTTTGTTATTGCAAATCTGCCTTTCAACTGACTTGATGCTATCTTTTGTTCCTTTCACTCTATAGACGGCTGGACATCCTTCTTGTACCTTGGCGCTAGCTGGATGACGGGACCTTATCATGATCAGTGTAAGCCAATGTACTGTACCCTCTCTGGTCCTTCCAGTGCTTTTTATATGAGTTAAGGCCAGGGAGCGCTTCGTGGTAAAATAGCTAGCTGGTGTCTCACAAGCGGGAATTTCTTTGCACTGGTCCATCATAAGTTGCCACTATTATAACCGATTTCTCAGTGCCAGTGCACATACACAGTTCTACTAATAATTCGTTCCCCTAAGCCTTACAAAATTTAGTCACTGCTATGTAAGAACTCAAAAATTAACTCTTGTATCATACGAGTATTCCATACATGAGCAAAAATTTGCTACAACAGTGTACATTACACCTTGCTTCCCTAATGCACAAATGTATTCAAGCTAGTATTCGATTAGTTCGGTATTCTGAATGTTTTCTGTGTGATTTAGTTTCTTTACAGGAATTTACTGTACAGTATCAGCAAGCAGTCTAAGATTTATGTGTGCTGTGAAAGGTGTGCTTTGCCGCTAGAATTGATAATACATGGGCCGAGGCTTCCATACAAGGACGAAGTTCAATTTCGCTCTACCACCGTCAGCACTTGGCTGGCGCTTGCGAATTGGATCACATCAGGTAGCTTGTGCCAGACTGTTTTTTAACCTTATAGTGAAGAGATCACACAGTGATATGTGGAGGCGCCTGCAGCTGAGATATAGATTGCGCTGTAACATATGTGCGTGTAGAACAGGCATGATGTTGAGGGTTCCAGCAGTTTGCAGAGGTGCTTTCAAAATTTTGTCATAACTGCAATTTTACCTGCGCTTTATTTATCACCTATTTCAATAATATCATTGGAGGTGTTATCAGAGTTTAGCAATCTATTTGTCCTAGCCCATTAGCCTGCCACATTTGCCTTTTCACTAGGTGGGCAATTATTCAGCATGGACTTGAATACACCTTTTTGTGTGCAGTGGCTTCTCAATTACAAGTCAACATAGATGCTCAGAATTACCCGAGGCTATAGATTCACTGATGAATTTGCTACCTATACGAATCACTTTGCACATTCTCGCGCAAGCAGCATGTTAACACTTCCAAGACAGTGGGCAATGTTATCCTTCGATCACATCATGAGATACTTTCAATTTTGTATGACACATCATCCAAGGTGTTGCATCATTTGTGTGAGGTATTGCCCTAAGCCAACTAGGGTCACTTGAAAATATATCAACAAAAGTGATTGATCCAGCTAGGAACGTTGCTTTGGAACACAAATCTATCATCACTCCTCCTTTGCATGCTACCCGCTTACTCTGTACTGTGTCATATTTAAGTTGAAAGAAAGGCAACAGCTAGACAGTGCAAAATGCCCAAACTTGCTTTTAGTTCAACAATATAAAACGCTATTTAACTTTTTAATTAAGTTAGTACATCATTTACCTGCAGAGTGAATTACTGTTTTAAACTGATTTGCAGGAAGCTTCTCAGACTTGTTTGAAAGGTTGATAAGTGGCTTTTAGCCACAAAACACCATATAGTAATTTAAAGCCTGACTCTGCTATGCAACTTAATGACTACATGGCAGGAACAAGGTCTCCGAGTTGTGGCGCTGGATAACACTCCCAGGGTTCTACTAGGACACCTAAATACCCAAGAATGTGGAAGGGAAAACGACGCCGCGGTAGCTCAATTGGTAGAGCATAGCACGCGAAATGCGAAGGTTGTGGGTTCGGTTCCCACCTGCGGCAAGGTTTTTTTTCATCCACTTTAATTTCCATTAATTTATCGTTTCTTTATTTCATTTATTAAGCACAAATAATTTCCCCTATGGTGTCCTTGGTGTCAGTGTTTGTTGGCTTCTTATGATGGGAAATGTACTAGTCATTTTAAACATCATCGCATACGTACCTTAAGATACCCGTAATTTAAGAGCAAGGAGTGCTTAAATTTATTTTTAATGTGAGCCAAACTTCATACTTAGCACGCATTGCTAATTGAAGTTCTAATTTCAATATTCCAATTTCCTCCCTCGCCTTTTTTTCCTCTTCTGTGCAGGTATTGCTTGCCTATGTCTGCAAGAACCGTCACGCGTGGCCTGTGACAGCAAGCTTTTGTGGGCAGCAAGTGCTCTCCTACGAAGGCTGGCCTACTCTAGCAGTGGCGGCAATCATCTTCAAGATTTATCCATGATTACCTTTGCTGCTATTTGTCACTCTTGTTAATTAAACATTCTGCATCTTTTCTAATTTATTAGGTAATAAAGTATGAGTATGTGACATGGTGTGAAGTTAATGTCTTGCTGCATTTTCGCTCGCAATAATCCTTTATGCATGAAAAGCTCATCGTACAGTTTATGAAAAAAAATAACAGCATATTATGATTTATCTGTCAGTTCTGGTAACATGCAACGTACAAGGAATTCACTAATGGATGGTATGCCGAAGAACTGGCCATCGTTTCTTCGTGCTGTTTCTTCTTCTTGCACATGCTGTGCAAGCATGTGGCGTTACCTTACAATAGGCACCCACAAAGTAAGTTGCAATTTACTTTTAAATGAAGCATGGACATCAGAAAAAATATATTTATATTGACATTTAGAGTGGTTTGCAGAGTGTTTTTCCAGATGTGTACTATCCTTTATGTCTTAACTCATTGCAGCACAGTGTTCTGTTTCATATACTGGTGTAAGGTTATTGTGCCCCCTGTAGCTGAAACGAGGATGTAATTTTTGCCTGAACTCCAGCATCACTGACAAAATTTTTCTTTGCTAGAAACTTTCAATTTGGTGAAGACCCAGCAGGGCGAAGTTTTGTCAATAATGACGTGTTTCATGCAGAGATGTTCTTGTTTAAGTCAATGGGTGAACATTGGAATATCAGCATACAATACAGATCTTGTTTTATTCGCAATAATTCTGACAGGCGGTATACAATCGATTGGTCTAATTAAAAAACACTAATTGACCAATGAGACTGTACTGCACTATTCCCTTGGTTCACATCTGAAAAAACTACCTGTGCATCACTCTATCCGACAATAGAAACTTTTTTTTTCTGATGTTCATGCCTCGTTTAAAATAAGTTGTAATTGTGGGCAAACATGGTGTTATTGTAACAGCTGCCGCAAAAATTTGAGGGAATGTCCAATAAAAGTCTTCATTTGTACTTGTCAAGCTGTCCATTAGCCAACTTTTAGCGTAACGTTAGCAGGGCTTACTGAAGTACTTTTAGATGTCCATGGCTACAAAATGTCTTGATCAAGACAGCTACTAGGTTTTTGAATTAGCCGTTCAAGACATCTTTTAGACATCAAATAGCTGCTGCGTGTTTCGTGGGTATCTCTCTTCCAGCAGAAACAATAGCAATGCGCTGGCGCCCTACACGACGCATATTAAACGTCCGGGAACAAAAAAAAAATCTCGCAGAAACTCCTGTGGGAGTTAGACTATGCGTAAGCAGCGTAAGCATTGTGCCACAAGCTCATCTCCGCGCAGCCCGGTGTCATCACCAATGTTGTGTAACTTGATTAGGCCATTACTAACGACAGCTCAGTGGCGACACGAACTGGTGCCGACGGCGGCGCAAGGAGCATTGATGACGCAAGCAACGTACTGCAGGTGGAGGCCCGAGGTCCGCTGATGACCGTTCCGATCATTTTATAAGACGTTATCGCTCTTCAGCGCCTTATTCATCCACGTGAAACCATTGGAGACTTTTAATGTGTCCGGTATTCCGGCAAACGGGGGTGGTTTGGGCGTATTCCCGGATGGACGGGAGCAACGTGAGCGGCCGGCGCGATGCAGCTCAACCAGACAAACACAGAACCAAAATTTTAGTAAGCTACTATATTCTGCTCCACTGCCAGTGCAAATTTTTGGCAGTGGCATAATTGTCCAGACGATTACGCCGCTGTCCAAAATTTACACCAGCAGCCAAGCAGAATATATCAATTGGCTCCGTGTTTGTGTGGTTGAGCTTTGCGCCAACAGCTGGCGCCACCAATCTAGCCGCTGAATTTTACGCCCCGTTCCCCTGGCAAACCGCCCGCGCTTGTCGGAATACTGGACGCACTAAAATTCTCTATTATTGAGCCATGAACATACTCAGGCGGCGGCTTATGTCAATGCCGCGTGGGACGCAGCTTGAAAGCGATCTGCGATGCCCACAAAAATGTGCCAACAGCTCATAGCTTCGAGCGCTGTGTTCTTGCCGCTTACATAGTCTTGAAGAGACGCGGGTCCGCCTAACTTCAAAGCGATCTGCGAAAGTTGCAGAATGAGGCGCTAATTGAAAGCAAAGCCAGCCCTGTGTTTTCGCCGCTTCGTTGCCGTTGAAGCGGAAGGCAGCGCAAAGGCAAATTCGTTCGCTACTGCGGGCGCTATCTCGAAAGCGGTCGTCTTATTACGGGACGGACGAAAGGCGGTTTTCTCTTTGGGTAAGCATATAATTGCTTAAGCATTCAGAATTAAAATTTACCTACACCGCCTAAACTCTGCAGATGCGGGCTGGCCCGAACACACCGCGCGCCCTGGCCCAGCCAGGGACGCAAAACCAAATACATCTAGGGCGCGTGCCATAGCGCTTCGGCGAAAAAGTACCTAGAAATGTAGTACGTGAGGGCGGCGCGTGGGGGCGCAGCGATCGAGCGCTGGGCTTTGGAGGAAATAGAAACACGCATGCGGGTAAGCAGGGACAACAGAGGACTGCCTGTGTGTCTCCCATGCTGAAGTTGCTGATGACTGTGATGTTTTACGGCGCTGGCACGTTTCAAACAGTCGTCGGAGGTCCGGCCTGCATACAGACACTTTGCTATGAGCTTATAATCGCAGTTCAGAAGCGTGATTGGACGCCATGCTCTCAGATCGGTCCTCCTCGACTCGTCCTTACAAAGGAGAGTGATTAGCCCCTCTCGTTGAGACGCTGACAAAGTCCTTTCACTGAGTAGCCTGTTCACCAGTGACGTGAACGGCTTCCCTAACATTGTCCAAAATTTAACATAAAACTCAACTGTAAGACCATCGGATCCTGGACTGCGATGACGCTTCATAGACTTCAAGGCTAAAAATAGCTCGTCCTCATCTATGGCTGAGTCGCACACTTGCGGCGGCTCAGCTGGTAAAGCAAACGGAAAGACAGCTGGACATGCAACTGGTTCGGCATACAAGGACATGTAAAACTGCATCGCCAGAGCAAGAACTCCATCTGGTGAGTCGACTATGCTACCATCGCTTGGATGTATTAGGGAAGAGAGAGTTGTGCTCTTCCTTGAAAGATGTTTACGTAGGACGTTTCTGCTGCACCACGCTTCCATTTCCCACAGCTCTGCTCGGGTTGGCCCTCAAGCCATCCCAGCGACGCTGCTAAGCCCTGTTTTGGGCCCGTACCAGGCATGTAGTGTCCAGGGGCGCTCTACTCAGCTTCACGGTTTAGCAGTGAGGGACCTTATCCTGTGGGCAAACACCAGGAAACTTCCAGGTATTCTTTGCTCCTTTGATCAGGAGAAGGCTTTCGACATCATTAGCCATAGGTACCTTTTCCGTGTTTTGGAAGAGGCTGGTTTTAATGTGGGTTTTCGGCAGATGGTCCAGCTTCGTATTCTCGACCGACTTCTGCTGCTGTCATACGGGACCGCGTCTCGGAGGCGTTCATTGTGGGGCGTGGTGTACGGCAGGGCGACCCCCTCTCACCTGCCCTCTACGTGCTCGCTTTTGAACCGCTTCTGCAGAGGTTGTCCTGTGACAGCAGAATTGGCAGGTTCCTCCTCCCACCAGGTTCCCCTCCGGTTGCACTTTTTGCCTACGCGGATGACTTGTCCATTGTCGTCCCGGACGAAGCATCAGCTTACGGCGTCTTGGAGGTCATGGACAGTTACTGCAGGGCGAGCGTTGCAAGGTTGAATAGGTTGAAAAGTCCACTCCGTCCAGTGCGCAGCCCGTTCATGGTCCCCCCCGTGAAAATGCGGCTGCGCATTCTAGGCTTCCAATTCGAACCAGTTGGTCTGTCTCCTGGAAATTGGCAACAGGCTAAGGAGAAGCTTCAAACCAGAATTCAGAAGTTCAGCGCGTTGTAATGCCCATTGACTGCTCGAGCGACAATTGTGCGCTGACTTTTGTTTTCGTTCCTGACGTATGTGGCATGTGTGTCTCCTGTTCCAACCCGAACCAAGCTTATCTTGGAGAAGGTCCTCTTTCGCTTCCTTTGGAAGGGTACAAATGGTTGTGTAGCTAGGCGGGTGCTCAAGTTTCCCAGGGATAAGGGAGGACTCGGAATTCCCGACCTGGGCATCGTGGCTACTGCACTACACGTCAGATGGCCCCAGGTCGCTCTTAGCTCGGATATGCTCCTGACTTGAAGCTTTACCTTGTTTTTCCTTAGCACCCGACTCCGTTTGTTTTCGCAGAGCACATTTTGCCACTGTGTTCCTCGCGCAGGTACACCCTCCAGCATTTATGCGGCGGCTGCCAACTCATTGGTTAGCCTCCGCACGGTTCGCCCCGACATCGACGTAGTTTCAACTACACTCCAAGAATTAGTAGACATCCTTACCCCAGGCCTCCCCCGCATTGCCAAATGTATGACCTGTCCATTCACAGGCCAAACTGGAAGCTCATCACGGCCAGTTTCCTCGACGCTAGGCGAGCCACTTTCATGTATCGCCTGGCGCGATGGTGCCTGCCGTTGGGCTACAGGCCCTTCACAGCCGTCCCGGCTAGTGGAGTGTGCCCGTTCTGTGGCGCTCGTGAGGACTCGGTTCATGCTTTTGCGCAGTGTTTGCTTCGTGCAGCTCTTCTCCGTAGGATTGCTAGTCTTTTTAATCTCCCAGGCGTCCTTTATCAGACAGTTCGATTTTTGCAGCCTTTGCCTAATCAGGCGGTCAACCAGTTCGTTCTTCTCCTCGCCGAGTGCTCCTACCAAATGTGGTTGGCGCGCGGCGATGCAGTTTTCGGGGGGAGGGCGCCGGGCCTTCACGAAGTGCTTGCGAAAGCACGGAAGGAGGTCTGGGGCCCTATAACGTAAAACTATTCCAATATGTTTCTATTCCGATCTCCTGACGTCAAATTTGCGTAACCACCAACGCAAGCACCGGGCGGTCACCCGCAGGGTTGTATGAACAGACCAATCAAACGCTCTCCTCGTTCATAGGAGGTCACTTTTGTTTGCTTGAAAAACGAATAACATTGCCTACACTGAGCGGCTTGTCGTATCTAATTGGCTGATAAAAGGCGAGGAGAACGCTCAAGTGGAGAGGGATTCGATGGGGCCGAGCCACTGCACTGAAAGTCGATTACCGGATGAAGAGGGTGGTGCCGGCGTCTACGATTGGTCGGCTTTCCCTTACTTAGCTTGCGGTGGCTGGTCGAAAATCGCGGCGGCATGCAACGGAAGCTCAAGAATGAAGCTAAAATGGACCCTCAGCAAAGAAGAGTTGGCAGAATCAGGGGGTAAACGTGCCGAAAGTGCCCGAAAACGTTACACGGCCACGCAAGAAGTCTTAATATACGCAAATACAACCATGCTCTCCGGCAGGTTCGAGTAGCCAGCGTCTGAGCGATCGGCGGCAGCCATCTTCTATTCCTTTCGGAACGGCGCAGCCTGCGGCTATTCCGAAGAAAATTCAGTTTTTTTCGGCATAATAATGCATCTTTATCGCGTACACGTCACTTTGACGCCGTCAGTTCTTGCGGTTTCTTGACGTCGCGTGACAGGCAGGTGAAGTGGGTGCAGCCCGAAAACTTTTTACCAATAGCCGAGGGCTAATGGCAAAAAGGGGTCGAATCAGAAATAACTGTTTTTCTTTTTTCTGTCAAATCATGCATAATCAGTGTGTACACATCATATCAGATGGGGAGGTATCGCGGTTTTCGTGACGTCACGTGAAAGACAGGTGAAGTGGGGGTGGTCGAAAAAAGTTTTTGACCAATCGTGGAGGGCTGATAGCAGAATTGTAATAGAAAAGCTTGAAATAGTTTTACGGTATAGCGCCCCTGGTTCCATCTCACTCGGGAGCGGCACCGCTTGGGCGAGAAGAAGTTTCTCTAAGTGTGGGTCCGTCCTGCAGTGATTTTTGAAGAGTCAGGTGGAAAGCTATCCAATTAGTTATGATGCATGCTCCTAAGGTCGCTCGACTCGGCCGTGTGTGCCAGTCGATCTACGGGGTTTTGTTTGGTTCAATGGAACCCAGAGCTGGAACCGGTGGTGGCGCACCCTTGGTTGGTCGCGTTGCTCCGCGGACGGCTTTGGTGCTCTCCATGGTTGTATGCCTGGCCTGTTTTGCGCCAAAGCAGTTTGAGGGTCAGTCAGGCTTAAGTCCTGTAAGACCGACATGGCTGTTTGTGTGTTGAGTGCAGTAACTCTGTGTTGCTGCACCACAACAGACCCCTTGTCTGGGAAGGACCGATGGCCCGAACCAAAGCCCCCCGCCCAGTAAACCCGGGTTGAAGGGGGGAACCGGGGTCAATGTATCGAATGATGCTGGGTTGATGAGTACACGAAAGCTCATGGACGTGGCGCCTTCAAAGGTGCCAAGTCCTCTTCCCATCTGACAACGGTTCCTCAGTCAACAGTGTGCCACGCAGTTGTAAAGGTGACTCTGCTCATCGCGAAGCAGCCGCGCCCGACGCTGGTGCGCTTCCCGCAGTCGCGGAAAGATTGAATGCGAGCGTATTTTCTCATCTCCTGTAACTACACATGCCATCACCAGTTATTAGCGCTGACGGCCATACTTACGCTCAGCATGCCGAACTGTCACGCACTGATCCACCGAATAGGAAACATGCGCATTGACATAATAAAAAAGTAGCCCAAATAAGTCAGTCATGCAGAACATGTGCGCTTACCAATGTTGTGGCGCTTTCCCTCTTCTTTCGCAGCTTCCTCTTTCCGTTTTTGCTTCAGGTTGGTCCAGCATTTTTTCAGTTGCAGGTGATCGCGCCGCGTACTCCCGTGGTTGGCATTATAATGTTTTGCTATTTCTTTCCATGCCTGATTCTTCTTGGTCAACGACGCGACATCAGTTTTCTTGCATGCCACAATATGCTTGTAGTCGTTCACGAGTGTCGTCAGCAGGCTCTTTTCGTCTTCTGTAAAACGGGGTGGCGTCTTGCGTTGCGGTGCATTCTCTTGGGAGGAGAGCGTACGTGAGTGCGACATTTCAGCGTCAAAGCCTGTAGACAGAACAGCAATTTCGTAACAAATGCGGCGCACGGCCATCATCGCGCGAGCCCCACAACTTGTTTTCCTAACAAATGACACTTTCCTAGCAGACTACACGCACTGCCAATTTGCGATGTCTACGACTGTGCCACACTCTCCCTCTCGTTGTTCTCGACAAGCCCTCCGTGCGAAGTAGACAAATCGTTCGCACGTGTCATTTTGTTCATTTATTTTGTTTTTCATCGGGTGTTTAAACCCATATGAGTCCGGGCAGGGGACTCTACGGCGCTCGGTACTCTTCGTTCGCAGCACACGTTGCAGTTTTTTTCTTGTTTGTGACTCCGGCCTAGTGCGTTCGAATAGGTTGGTCTTTTCTTCAAAGGGTCACGTAGCCCGAGCAGAACAAGGGCCGTCGCCTTCCTCCTGGAATGCCTATAGGCGAAAAGGGACGCGCGAGCTCCCTCAGAAACCGACCGTATGCCTCGTCTCGGCCTCTTGTATCCGGTTGCCGGCCCAGACGGCGCATGAACGCCTTGCGGCAATCGAGAACAAAAGCCTTTTAAAGACCACCATAGCAATCAACCATTTCGTTCGCTTCTCTACGGCCAGTTATACAAACACGCAACAAGACCTCTGAGTTAAAGATAAGCTAAAACCAAAATAAATGTGACGATAAAATTGATTTGCACCCAAATACACTGTTGCCTAAAAGTGTAGTGGCGACTTGAAAAAATGGTGAAACCTACAACTCAAAAAGCGCGCCAAAACACCGAAACTTGAAGACCACTTAAACCCGCCGGGAACGAGCGCTTTCCGCAAGCAACACTGCCCATCGCAGCGGCGGACGTAGCCAGATGGAATAAGTTTACGCAAACTATTCTTCAGCACTTATGCCCTGGTGGAAATTCGGAAAGATACATACTTTTTTGCTGTACAACGTGCCTTACGCTAATAAATTTATTGTTAACCTCGAACCTGCTTTTGCATTGAAGCACAGTCTTGACTTGACGATGCAAGTCAGCTTGAGCGTCTATGAAACGCGAAAGCCGACTTGGGCGTTTTGAAGCCCGCCTCTTGCTTCGGGTCGACTTCGTCAAGTCCAAGCCCGATCCAAGATAGATCTGTGCATTCGGCGGTTAGTGCCACAGGTGCCGTGGCATCGACTGCACCGACGGTCCTTCCGGCGCACACACTGTTGAATTGCGGATCAACTACAGGACGTAATAGCACAACTTTCATCAAATTCTTCCGTACAGTGTGATACGATGGGAGAGTGCCAGAGGAGGAGATTATTCAGAGAGAGGCTTTTCATGAGCCCGGAACAAAGAAAGCGCGAAGGGTCATATCTATGATATTCGACATCGGCGCAGCACACGAAAGATACTGCGGCTACATTACATAGTCCCAGGGATTTTGTGGTTCTCAATGCATACAAAATGCACCACAATTTCTCTCGGCACAGCGTACACACGATTAAACAACCACATCGGCCGGCGTCATTGCAGCGCGCACTCACATGTAGCGACAGCTGAAGACGGGAAAATAAAATCATCTGCGACTTTACCGGCGCTACCTGTGCCGCCACCTGTAGGCCGCCACCGAAAGCGACCATGCTTTCGGTGATCTCATGGATGGTGACGGCGTTCTATTTCGATGTTATGCGAGTCGTGCAGCGTCTTGTACGGCGTGTTTCAGCAACGTTGTTTTAAGAGAGAGGGCAGCAATCTGCGTAGCGGCCGTATAGGCCGTTTTTTCTTAGGCGCCGCCATATTGTGAACGCAGCGGCGCCGCCTATGAGCAGAGCCATACCGGCTTGGGTGAAAGCGGTTTTTTGCATGGCAGGTATGCGGTCCGTGGTAGCTTCTGGCGCTTGTTTTCGCGGTCGTGCAGTCTGTTTAGTATGACGCGCATTTGTTACGTTGTAAACGGTTCTGTAAGACGTGCTGAAATGGTTTTAGGCGTCATGACCGGAATTTCTGCTGGCGTTGAGGTGGACGGAACACGCAGCGCGACATATGTGCGTATATTTGAGCGTAGAATCAGCCTCGGAGATCAATTGTGTATTTCTGAATGTTCCAATCACTAATGTGACCTTATTGCAGTATTATCCTCTATTTCTAAGCTGTGGTTTATGAGCCATGAAACATACGCGACGATCGTAACAGCGTGGGTACCGCTCTGCTACGATAGGAGCTGTGCTGTTATACTTGACAAGCGTTCAAACTGTTCGCTGCAGGTTACATTGCGTGACTACTTGGTTGGATGGATGAGGTTTCGACCCATGAATAGAATAGTTTTGGCAAGTAATAGCAGCATACCTTACAGTCTGAATTAAGCTTGTCCAGCAAAAGGACTGTTTACGAACTGCGCGAGCGTCCTAAGCAGTAGTAGGTGCTGGATTACATATATGTTTTTCCTATATACCGCATGGTCCAAGCATACGGCATCAGCGGTTATATATTTATAAACGTTGTGCGGCGTGACTATGCGACGTCCTACTGCGGCGTTAGCCCGTTTTATCTTGCTTTTTCGAGAAAGAGAATGACAACCGAATTTTTTTTTTCGGTTGTGTTCGTTCCGTCCTCTACGACGCACTCACAAGTATTACGGAAATGTTGTCCTCAAAAATAGGCATCGCCTTGTTTCTATGCGATCCCTCTCATACATTACGGCTGTATGCAGGCCAAAAAGGCAATGCCGAAGCGCACACCTTACATATGTATCGTGCTGGTTCACCAACTGCAGTGATCGCTGTGTTGAGCAGCGCCATCAGCCTCATGCAGGAAGGCTAGCGTAGACATATGGTAATTTGAAGCTTACTAGACTTCAAATGCGCGAGAACCATGCCGGGGCATCACAAATATTTGACAGTGCCTGCCGCTTAGATGTTTCGTGGTTGCCTTAGGTTGGCCGTGCAAGCGCATGCGCTCTTATGCTTTATGTTTTACTCCCTACGCCAAGCAATCAGATAGTGAGCAGATTTAATATTCCATGCTGCTAATACAGAGACACCGGTGTTCTTTGTTGAGTTAAAACCGATATAAGCAAAATAGTTCACAACACATACACAGACCGCGACTGATAAAGCGCGTCACATTTTTGCGCCCCCAAGAGATATTTCCGCCTACTGTAGTTACCGATCCACCGAAAGGCTTCCCTGACGACCTTATATGAACGAACATGGCATAAATTTCACAAAGTACCATCTAAAACATCTGGAAACCGTTCCGCAGCACGCGACAGCAACACTTTCAAGCAGCGCCGCGCCGGATCGCCGAAGTGAGAGAGGAGGAAAGGCTCTCCGCGCGCCCTATCCTCCTCGCCCGATGAAACGATATATAGACGTGTCAGGACCGGAAATCGGTTTGAAATTCGTAGCATATCGTAGTCGGGTCTGTGAATGTTCCGATGTGTTCCTGTTTTTCTGACGCGTAATTAACAACACATTTGGAGTAGAGCAGTGCCATCGATGCATTGCTTCCCCTTGTTTTTTGTGCGTCGTTTTTCGGGTGTGTACTGTTCATGAGTAGTGCCCTCCATGCATCGGACGTTGCTGCCACGGTGGCTTGATTTCTTGGTTTATTGTGAACGTGTTGCTACTCTGCTGGGTCATATTTAATTTATTTATATTTATTTCGTACTGCCAGCCTGTTTTAGAGGCCCTAGGCCGGAGTGGGATATTCATAAAGGGTTTAACAACCTAATAACATGTGAAACACAAGAAAGAACAAAGAAAAAAAGGTGGAAACAAGCAGAGCGTCATCCTGTTACAAAGCAAAAAAGAAGAAACAACAATAAAAAGGAAGGAAAAAAAGGAAGGAAGATATCAAAGAATTCTGCAATACAGCACATGTTTACGCAATGGCTTCTATAAAAAATAGGGGGGCTCCTAACATGATATGATCTATGCCACATAGTATATGGTATAGGGCCGAGATCGTGGGAAACGTTTCTGGTCATATAATAATGAGAGCGTGCACAAAGGACCAAAAGGTTGAGCTTTGAAGGTTTTCAGGCAGGGCGTTCCAGTCATGGATGGTACGGGGGGAAAACGACTGCTTAAATAAAGTGGTATGCTGCGCATACTCGTCTCACCTCAATGAATGTGATAAACGCGTTGGGCGCCGGCTACAAGGGGTAATATACAATTTTTTATCTAGCTTTACATGCTCCCGATGAATTAATTATACCATCTTGAGCCTCTCTCGATACCGTCTTACCTCTAGAGTTTCCAGGTTCGCCTCCTGTAAAAGAGCGCTAACTCATGTATGACGGCGGCAGGAATTAAAAATAAACCTGACTGATTTCCGCTGTTCATTCCAATAATATTTATGCTTGCTTGGATGTAAGGGTCCCAGAAAGGAGTAGCGTACTCTAACAATGATCTGATGAAAGTCTTGTAAGCTAATAATTTTATATTACTTGTAGACTTAGCCAAGGCCCTCCTCAGGTATCCGAGCTTCTTCATGGCTTTTGTTTTAATGTGAGCTACATGGCTATTCCACCTAAGGTCTGACGTAATTACTAAACCAAGGTATTTATGTTCTGTAACAGAGGATAAGTTATGGCCAATAATGCTGTATACAAAGGGTAACAGCTTCTTTTTGCGTGCTATGATCATTGATACTGTTTTCCCTGGTTAATGCTCATTTGCTACTCTAAGCACCCTGTCGCTATTGTTGATATACATAAATTTAGGATTGTCTGATCTGCCTCGCTGTGAATTTCATGGTAAAGTACGCCGTCACCTGCAAACAGCCGAATTTTAACTGGTATATTATTCACTATATCATTGATAAAAACTAGAAAGAACAGAGGGCCCAAGACTGATCCCTGTGGGATTCCAGATTGCACATCGGATAAGTCTGATTTCGCATCATCAACAACGACTGTCTGTCGCCTGCCCGTAAGATACGCCTCAATCCAGTGAAGTAGTTGGTCGTTTTTGAGAATGGTTTTAACTTTGAAAACAACTTTTGGTGGGACACACGGTCGAAGGCTTTCTCAAAATCTAAGAATACCATGTCAATTTGGCCTTTACCGTCTAGTGCTGCCGTGATTTCATGCACTGTTTCGAATAGTTGTGCTACGGTGGATTAACCACGACGGAATCCGTGTTGTCGCGCATCCCAGGGGCCATTATTTTCTATGAAGAATAAGATGTGCTTAAATATTATGTGTTCTATCACTTTTGATGAAGTACAAAGTAAGGAGATAGGACGGTAAGATTGGAGTAATGAACGGTCGCCTGATCTAGGGATGAGAATTATTTTTGCATGTTTCCAATCACATGGGATTTCTGCACATGAGAGTGATTTATTATGAATAACGTAAAGATATTTGGCGCACCATTCGGCGTATCTCACCAAAAGGCATTAAGTATTTCGTCGACGCCTGGCGAGTTCTTTGTATCAAGATCAAGAAGCAAGGACAGTACGCCTGCTTCGTTTACGTCGAGATCACCGATGGGTGGAATATTATTTAAAACAGCTATGTGCGGTGTCTTTCCATCATCGATCGTGAACACGGAGCAAGAGTACTTGTTAAGGGCATTTGCAATTTTCAGTTTATCTGTCGGTATGAACCATCGACACAAATATCGGACACGTGGTTTTTTTTCGGCGATAAGTACCGCCAGAACTTATCCGGGGATGACAGAAGAAAGTTTCTTAAAACAACATTTTCATAATAGCCTTTAGCTTTCGAAATACCAGTTTTAAGCTGTAGAATCAGATTGGCTAGCTTTTCAACGTTAGCCTTTGAGGGTCGTGCTTTATGTTGCTTTCTTACTTGCTTTAGTTTTCGCCCAAGACGTACGAGGTCTCTTGTCATCCACTGATTCGTTTCACATAAAACTTTCCGCTTTTTGGGCACAAAAGTGTTGAGAAAGTTGTGAACAAGATTTTTAAAGAAACACCATAAATTGTCAACGGACACAAGGCGAGATTCTGAAAGAGATGCAAATTCAGAAAATTTATTGTCTAAGGCATCAAGTATGTCGGCATCACTAGCGCGCGGGAAGTCAGGAATCATATACTGGTTTTTACAGGGTTTTAATCTGAAATTTAGCTCTAGTGTAAGGCATATCATTCTATGATCCGAAATTCCCTGGAATATGTCGACACTCGGATTACGATCGAGGACTTGGTCGTGTACAAGAAAGAGATCTAATGTGTTTTGCGCGCAAGTTGGTTGTTTTGCCAGTTGAGTCAATGCATGAAAAAGAACGATGTCAGTTAAAGGCTCAGCTGCCGCGCAAAAGGCATCAGGGAAATCAGTTGACCAGTCCACTGACGGGACGTTGAAATCACCAGCAAGCAAAACATTCTTGAAATGTATGCCGGTTGTACACAAAAATTCATTAAGAGCATCGAAGAATGCGTCACAATGTGGTGGGCGGTAAAAACCACCAATAATAAGACGGAAATCGTCCAAAAACACTTTTGCGATGACGCATTCAGTGCCGCCAATACCAGGTAACCTTTGCACTTGCAAACAGTCTTGAAACAACAAAGCGACTCCGCAGGAATCTCGATCTTTCCTGTATATTTTGTACCCCGGTGGTGTTATCTCGAAGTCCAGGATACCAGAGTGCAACCAAGTTTCAGTTATTATCATTACATGTTACGCCACTGCAATGTTTTGCAAGTCGGAAAGTTCGTTTACGATGCTGCGAGTGTTTAGATTAAGGCAACGGAAACTTTTTTGAGTGCTCGAAAAAGTTCACTGTTTCTTCCTAGGTTTTTTAGTGGGTGCTAAAAGGGAATTTTCTTCATTTCAGTAGCGTCCCAGGTATACATTTCTCCGTTTATAACAATTTTGTCATGCACAAGCCTTACTTTTTCGCCGCCCTTTCTGATATTTGCAGTGCTTTCCCATAGGTGCCTTCTTATTTGCCTAGTTTCTGCAGAAAAGTCTTCTGCAATCGAGATTTCTTTTCCTTTTAGCTTAGAGCAGTTTCTGAGAACTTTAATTTTTTCACGGTGGTCGATTAGCTTGAGCACAAGGGGATTATTTTTGTTTCGCTTCTTTTGTCCGATTCGGTGAATTCTTTCGGCTGTTGACACCTTTACACCGAGCATATTCTCAAATATTTCAGAAACCACAGAATTTGTTAGCGATTGAAATGTTTCATCAGGACGTTCCGGTAAACCGAACACGAGAAGATTATTGCGCCTGCTCCTGTCCTCGAGGTTGATCAATTTACTTTGTATGGTATTTATGGTTGTCTCAAGGCTAGAAATTTTGGCCGTAAGTTCTGTAAATGTTACTGCGGAAAGTTCGACCTTGGTTTCAATAGTGTCAAGTCTTGCGTGCATGGTTCTTGCGCAGGTGGGAACCGAACCCACAACCTTCACATTTCGCATGTGATGCTCTACCAATTGAGCTACAGCGGCGGAGTTTCCCCATCCACTTTCTTGGGTATTTATGTGCTCTAGTAGAGCCCTGGGAGTGCTAAGCCAGCGCCACCACTCTCAAACCTTGGCGGCGGACGTGGAACGTCCTTTTTGCCGCAGGCGCCACGAGAACGTGATTTTTTTGAGTGAAGGCAACTGGTCAATAAACCCACACATGCTACCTGAAGGCATCAATGTTGCCGGATTCGAGACCCTCGTTATGTAATAAACGAGAAGAAAGGGGGTTAACGGAGGGGCCCGATTTTTATTAGTCATATCATAAGAAGCCGCAGGTGGGAACCGAACCCATAATCTTTGCATTTCGCATTTCGCGAAGGTTGTGGGTTTGGTTCCCACCTGCGGCAAGTTGTTTTTTCAGCTACCTTAATTTCCAATAATTTATCGTTTCTTTATTTCATTTATTAGGCACAAGTAATTTCCCCTATGTTGTACTTGGTGTCAGTGTTTTTTGGCTTCTTATGATGTGACTAATAAAAACCGGGCCCCTCGGTTAAGCCCCTTTCTTCTCGTTTACTCTACTGGGTGTCACACGGCGCACTTTTGATCGCGATCAGGCCCGATCCGGATCGAATTTCTCGTTTGTCATTAGTTCCTTTGCGCAAGCTGCGCGTGGAAGCCAATTGCAGTCGAGAATTACCATTCGGATAGGGCTTGATCGCGATCTAAATGTTCGTGTGACACCGGTATATGAACGTCCGTACTGCCTGTCGCAGGCGCTTTCGTACACCGCTTGCGTTGTTTGCATATGTGTGCGTGCGTGCTCGACCGCGTTTTGTATGCGTCGTTAGTGTGTCAGAGCTTTTCAAAAGTCTACGCGTTATTAAACGACACGGCTTGCGAAATCGCTTTGTTTGTCTGCATGTGTGCGTGCATGCAGCTTTATTTGAAAGCTACAGTGGCAGCCATTGGTCACGCAATTTCTGTAGAGCTTGAGAATAGCCGCAATTTAGCACTAAGTGCTGAATTGTCAGGATATCGAAAAAAAAAAGTTCCTTCCCCGTTCTGTTCAAGCATTAAACTGGTATGTATGGTGCCATCCAGTGTGGTTGCCACAAAGCTCCAGATTGAAACCACTTTTGTGCCAAACAGGCGCCCCTGTATGGTGGCAGTGCGTCCAGTATAAGCCAGTTTAGTTGCAAACAGGGCCCCTGTTAAAATCTATTTCAGTGTAAACTGGTCGTGCGTAAACCTGTTTGCATGCCAAACGGGTCACCGTTCAGACCTGTTCGTGTGTAAACTGGCCCTGTTTATACCTGTTTTTTGCTAAACAGGTCCCTGTTAAACCCAGTTTCAACCTGTATAACCCAGTTTGAATTTAAATAGGATGTTCCAATAGGGTATGCCGTAGTGCAGCACGAACATGCGCCCCGTGCCGTCGGTGCCGCCAGATTGCACTCCGGCCATGATGGACTTTAAGGATTCGTCGCGTTGTTCAGCGCGCATGTCGGTCATGTCTGTAAAAGCCATCACGCAGGTCACCCGATCATGCACAGCAAGTTCAGGGGGATCCACACAGTGACGAAAGAGGCAGTCAGCGTCCTCGTGGAGGCGCCCAGACTTGTCATTGACAATAAATGACAATTCCTGGAATCGCAAAGCCCGGCGACCAAGACGTCCTTTCGCGTCCCGGAGGGAAGACAGCCAGCAGAGTGCGTGGTGCGCTGTAACGACCGAAAGCGCGCGGCCGTGCAAATATGGCCGGAACTTGGCGACAGCCCAAACTAAACGCAAGTACTACCGCCCGGTCATGGAGTAAGGCAGGTGACAGCAGGCGGCTGGCGTAAGCTATCACGCACTCGGTACCACTCTCTTGGGTGAGAACAGCGCCGATGCCATGGCCGCTTGCGTCGGTGTGGACTTCGGTCGGTGCAGATGGATCAAAATGGGCAAGTATGGGAGGGGTGGTAAGACACCTGATGAGAGCGCCGAATGCGTGAGCTTGCTTCGGGGCCCATGAGAATGGCGTGTTCTTCTTAAGATCTGTCAAAGGTCGAGCAACGTCAGCGAAGCTTTTGACCAAATAGCGAAAGTATGAACGCAGGCCGACGAAGCAACGCACGTCAGAAGCAGACGTGACACAGGGAAACTGCGAATGGCGCAACCTTTTTCCGGATCTGGTTGTACACCGGATGCGTAAACGAGGTTTGCCAACATGGTAGTCTGACGGCGTGCGAATTGATGTTTCGTGGAGTTCAGTTGGAGACCTGCTTTTCGGAAGACCGCAAGAATGGTAGCGAGTCGGGTAAGGTGGCTGTCGAACGTCGGAGAAAAAACAATGACGTTGTTAAGGTAAGAAAGACAGGTGGCTCATTTGTAGCCTCGCAGACGAGAGTCCATCATGCGTTCAAATATCGCAAGTGCATTGCATAGGCCAAAGGGCATTACTTCGAACTGATATAGACCATCCGGCTTTATGAAGGCCGTCTTCTCGCGGTCCATTTCGTCAAATCAAATCTGCCAGTAGGCGGATCGAAGATCGGTGGACGAGAAGTATGTATTAAAGCTTCGTTCTTGGCGAGTTGGTGCATACTTGACATAAAAATTGTCACAACGCAATCACATGCAACCACAAGTATGAAGGACGGGACACAAGCGCTAATAAATCACTCTCAGCACTTGTGTCCCGTCCTTCATACTTGCGGTTGCATGTGATTGCGCTGTAAGAATTTTTATGAGAAGTATTTAGCTCCATGCAAGCAGTCCAAGGTGTCATCGATGCGTGGTAGTGGCTCAAATCAATCACGTACTTTCGCATGATCTTGTTCAGGTGGCAAAAATTGACGCAAAAAACAGCTTTTTTTCTACAGGACAACAGACGAAGCCCAAAGCCAAGCTGATGGCTCGATGGCCCCTTTGCGGAACATTATGGCCAATTCTGATTGGATGACCCGAGGTTCAGCATGCGATACACCACCGGGACGTCGACGAATAGGATTCGTGTCTCCATTGTTTATACAGTGATGAACATCAGATATTACGCCTGAAGGCCTCTCGCCGAAATCAAAGAGGTCACTCTACGATTCGGGCAGGAGACGTATGTGCGTGACCTGTGCTGAGGTGAGGTCAGGTGCAATCATTTTCGCGGAGTCATCCGTTAAGGAGCCAAAGCTGTGAGCTGCAATTGGCGCTAATAAATCACTCTCAGCATTCAGTTTCTCAATGTCAAATTCGGAACTACTGAAAACGCTGGCCAAGAACATGCCGGCCAGAAGCACTTGATGGCAGAGGCTGAAGTTCAGAAGAGGTAGAAGGACGTCGTTATTAGTAACCGTCACCGGCGTATGCGGAACAGCAACATGCCGGTTCAAAAGCACGTCGGCGATCGGCCGAAGCACATATTCACCGTCAGGAACCTGTGGCTGAGCGGTCAAAGTGACGTAAGTAACTGCCTCGGGTGACAGACGCACATCCTGATTCGAGCACAAGTTCGATGGCGTGGTGCTCGGAGCATCGGCGAGTTGACGCAGTTAACGCCGGTTTGCGCAGTCGATGAGAGCAAAATGATTGCTTAAGAAGTCCACAACAAGGCTAACGTTGTGAGGGCAGTTGTCGATCACAGCAAAGGGCACAGAAGTAGGGCGGCCGGCTATACTTAAAGGCGCAGTACACGTACCAAGAACAACCATCACGCCGCCGTCGGCCACACAAAGCACTTGTGCAGTTGCTGGGGTGAGGACCTTACTTAAACGTCCGCGTACCCTAGCACTCATCACAGTTACTTGGGCTCCAGTGTGGACGAGTGCTTGGACAGGTACGCCGTCTATTTTACCGTCAATTACACTGCTCTAAGTGGGCACAGACAGAGGATTTGCCGCAGTTGTAGGCAGTGCAGCACCACCTCCGCGGGCTGTATTTCTTAGTTTTCCGGAAGGGTATGGCCAAAAACCACAGCGGACGAAAGGCGACGTGGCCGTGGCAAACAGGAAAATGGGCGATGTGTCACCGGTGAACGAGACTGGTGTGCGCCCGGCGATGCTGAGCGACTACACCACGTGTTCCTGGCAGGGGTCTCGGCGCTGTTAGACTCGGCGGTGGGCAAAATATTGCGGATATTGATAGGCTTTACGACAAAGCGCCAGCACGTTCTGGATGTACGTACGAGACATAGAACTCCGTGGGAGATTGGCCACGGGAGGCCAGTTCCTGCTTCGCGTCAATTTTACGGCCAGCTGGTTTGCCGAACAACTCTGTCAACTTCTATTTGCCTTGATCTCAGATCGTTAGCTCCTCTTTGTGGTTTTCGTACAACACCTTTGCCGTACCTCTTAAGTAAAACAACAGCTTAGCTAGCATAAGCTTACGGTTCCATCTGTTCATTCCACTCACGCGTTCGTGCATCGCCACCCATTCCGCAACAGTGTCACAGAAAGCACCAGGATCCTTGGATTGCACAGCCACAACCGAAGGGGACAGCGATGTAGCTGGCGAAGGCTACGTTGGAGGCGGCCACGACGTTGATCCCGCGTGCTCACTGTCATTCATAGTGGGGACGGTGAAGCGACGGCCACTGCGTAGCTCCGTTGCCAGCCGTGGTAAGCAGCACCTCCCACCAATTTATTACGGGAATGTTGAAAGCATAGAAAGACTGTATTTACAATATATATACACAAGCAGAGTCAGTGTAGTTAAATATGGCTGATCAGCAACAACACGCAGCAGCCGGCGTCTCGCGATCTTCTTCTTCCTTCCTCTTCTTTTAGCTTTCCTTAACAATATGCAAGCCTGCAAAGCTCAGTACAAGATACGTGCTGAAGTCCCCCGTTCGAAACTATTGCCGATACTCAATTTCAGTTGTTAGTTTCTTGGATTTACCTTGTGCACCTTTTCCCGAGAAAACATTGTAACTTCATTGCAGGTAATACACAACGCTTTTCTGTTGTTTTGCTCGTTTAAAGCTTTTGTGTAATGTTTTGCATTCCCAGCTGCCTCGATTAGCAACGACAATAAAATATGTGGCTACAATTGGGAGGGTATTTAGGACACTTGAATTTACGCGTTTGTAAGAAGGACACCGATTACTTGAATTATTACTTGGTTACTTGACGCTGTTAAGAACGGCCAGCTGCAGTGCAAGTTTTGCCACCCAGTTGCGACTATGGCGGCAACATTGCGGGAGCGTCGCCGCACACCTCTAGCAACGGCGTGACACAACAACATGTGCGTCCTCGACTCTCCGTCGTTGGAGCCGAGTTTGACGAAGTCGCTATTGTAACTAAACTGGCTCGGCGGACCAACTATTGTCACTGAGCTGCGGGAACTTCAACTGACACCCCTTCCCATGCGCCGACCAAGACGCCAGACTATAGGCGGCCGGCGGGCACGCTGCAGTTCGGAGAATAAATGCCCCTATGGTGCCTCGTTCTCCCCTATGGTGCCTCGTTCTCCCCTACGGTGCCTGGTCAACTCACCTACGGTGCTTGGACGGCCGTTTCCGTTCACCTGGATATCAGGGGAGGACCGAGTGTTTAAAAACCGCTGTTGTGCGGCTGCTTAGGACACTCTCTCACAAGCAGTCATGTCAGACTGATGCACTTTCTCAAACAGTAATGTTAGACTGATATAAATACTGTAAATAAACCCATATTCCTCGTTCTCGATGAGAAGCAGTCCTTCCCTTCATTAACGTCCTCAGCGTGGATAAGTTGGACGATGGCATGGGCCAGCTACCTTCTAATTCATGCCCGACTCCAATCTTGATAACGGATCACGAGCGATGGGATTGAACCCCCAATCATAACAACGCCCCTTGATTTTCGCTGTGCTATTAGAGATGCAACAATGGCACAGTTTTTAAATCCTATCAAGGATAGCAGCTATAGCAGTGATCACGGATTTTTCCTGGCAGGCCTAAAGAAAAACAGAAAAAAAGGCAAGTTCATTCTTGCACTGAACAGTGCAGAGCAAGAATCATTAGACTACCTAGCTTGGCACGTCGCGACCAATGTGCTTCAAAACACAGTGTGATGTAGTGAGTGAAAGACAGCAAAGCAGTCAAACAGTGCTCGTATGCTGGCACAGATGAAACCTTCCATAAGCGACATTACCCTTGTGATGCCTTCGCCATCAGCAGTTCTATATTTATTGGAAGCTGCAGAGAGTCTGTTTCGTGCAAACAGCCGAGGCCTTCTGCCTAATAAAGTCCCTCTTGAACAGCTGGAAACCTCTGGTTTGGATAATATACAGTCGGTAAACGGTTTTCCGTCTTGTCATGGTGCAGAGAAGAAGCTGTTGAGCCTGTTTTTCAGGGTACGGTTGCACATTAATTTGAAGAAGGAAAATGAGCGTGCAGCTTCAAAGAGTTCAAACTTGAAGTGGGGCAGTCGCAGTGTGGGAAGCAAGTGGCAACAACTGGCGTCAGGTGAGAACAGTTTTGTTAACGTCGCCTAGTTTTTTTACATTGGTTCTCGCTTTAAAAGTCATTTATAATTCAGCATTGCCATTTGTTGGGCGTGTTGGTAAACTGAAAGCATATTTAGCGCCAACAAACCAGGACGGAAGGGAGACGACACCACAACGCGCTAAATTCAACAACTTGATTTTCAGCAAATACACCTATGTAAGCCATACACAGTGGCGCCACCTGATCCAAATCTTAACCATCCAAAAAAGCCGTCTCCTTATCTAACAAGTCGACCGATATGCCACTTTTAATTGATAAAAAAGATATCCCACTTTGAATTGATAAAGAAGCACCACACATGTTTCTTTATGCAGCTACCTTTGCCAAATATGGACGTTAGCCGTAACTTTAGCTGCGTTACTTTATTATTTTATTCTCAGCAATACTTAGCGATTGTCTATTGTGATTTAAATGAAAGGATTTCTGCAGTGAATGCGATTTAATAAACACATAAAACTAGATCCTACTCTAGTTTAAACGCATGCATGCGAAGAATGCTTATGTTCCTTAGTGTAATTATGCACGGCGTCTTGTGACTCCAAAAGCAAACCTGTAATGCATCTATGCTGAAAGTGAAATATGAACTTTCAGCTGGAATGCTGTTTCATATCATTTTTACCTCTATGAAGATATATTTCACTTAACACAACTTCGGCCGCGTCATAGCTATATCAATATATAAAGTCGTATATCCGAAATGCTACATTGCAGCGAGCGCAACCGTCCTCCATGCATGCACCTTAGTGCAACTAGGTTCCGGACAAGTACGTCGCTTAATGAACGGACGAACCAACGCCCGATGAAACGTTATTCGTGATAAGTCACTAACGTCAAAAAACTTATTCAAGCCCACTAAGTCCTTGTTTGAGACTGAGTGAAGCGTTGTCATCGCCTTCCGGCTTCGCGATCGAATGCTAAAAAACTTATTTTGTTTTCTTATGTACGCAGAGTCCCGATTCGATGATCGGCCGCGGTATTTCTGTCGACATTGAGGCGCGAGGACCATAGTAGCACCAGCGTCAACATCTGAGCCTTTACGCGTGCTTACGAGATTGGCAAGTACGAACGTTGGCGGCACTGTCGCTTGTAATTCTCTTTCGAACCTTCAGAGCAGCGATCACTCGTGCCCTCTGTCAGTGTTTGTATGTCATAGCTGATACGCGTCGCGAATTCACATGGTAAGGATGGTGCGGATTATTTAGGCCACTGAGGACTTGCTGGAGGTAAGGATTTGGCATTCTATGGTAAACGTGTTATTTACGACTCGCAACGAATATCTTGCGACACGCGCTTCACAAATGTTGCGTACCTAATTGTAGCGCACGCGATACATTCGGAGTCGTCAAGGCACAGCGTTAGCGCTCGTTCGATACTCTGTTAAGTGTCAAGACGCGTTATAGTTCGATTGCTAAAGCGCTCAGATAGCAGAGCACCGCAGCGAGAGGACACAGAGCTTCGGCAACACAGACACAAGGCTTCCAACCACACGTTGTCGTCGTCTTTCTCTAAGCAGTGCCTACTGCTTGTTCTTCTTCACTACAATTGCCTCCCCGGGGAAGAGGAGCCGCCTCAGCGACCTACGGGCAAGATAGCACAGGTGGGTCAAAGTACGGCTTGAGCCACTGAACGTGCGCGATTTCGCGCCCTCGGCGGCGCTTACCGGAAGGAGGCTCAAGGGGGTTCTACCAAATAGTTCACAGGAGACGTTTGACTGATGACACTGTAGGGACCCTTGTACTTCGACACAAGCTTGGGTGAAAGTCCAGGGCTGGTAGCGGGAGCCCAAAGCCAGACTAGTGAGTCAGGGGCACAGGGTGCCGGAGAAGAAGGAAAATCCCTAAGGTGCTTCTGTCGCTGCTGATCTTCCGAAGTAAATGTGCGGGCGAGCTTCCGGCACTCTTTCGCGTGTGCAGCAGCCTCGGACAGGGTAGTAGCCTCCGTTGTGCCCGGGCGATACGGAAGGATGGTGTCCATTGTGCAGGAAGGCTCGCGTCCGTAAAGAAGAAAGAGCGGGGAAAATCCTGTAGTACTCTGTGTGGCGGTATTATACGCGTACGTCACGAAGGGTGGAATTCGGTCCCGATTGGTTTGGCGAGATGCGACGTACATGGCTAACATATCGCCAAGAGTGCGGTTAAAGCGCTCAGTCATGTCAATGGTTTGCGGGTGGTATGCAGTAGAGCTACGGTGAATTACGTTGCATTCCTTGCGCAGGGCTTCTACAACATCAAACAGAAAGACACGGCCTCTGTCGCTCAGCAACTCTCTGGGGGCTCCATGGTGAAGTATGATGTTACGCAGAAGGAACCAAGCAACATCCCGCGCAGATGCGTTGGGAAGAGGCGAAGTTTCGGCGTAGCGTGTCAGATGGTCAATCGCCACTATCACCCAGCGGTTGCCATCTGAAGTACACGGAAGGGGCCCATAGAGATCAACTCCGACCCTGTCAAAGGCCCGTCCTGGAAAAAGCAATGGTTGCAGTGGAGCAGCTAAGGCATGAGGGGCATTCTTGCGGCGTTCGCAAGCGAGGTAGGAACGAACATATTGGTGGACGAATCGGTACATCCCGCGCCAGTAATAACGAATTCGCAGGCACGCGTATGTTTTGAGTGCTCTTGCATGTGCGCATTGCGGGTCATCGTGAAACGCTGCACATATATCCGAACGTAGGTGCCGAGGAACCACGAATAACCATTTGCGCCCATCCGAGAGGTAGTTACGGCGATATAGGAGCCCGTCACAAACAGCAAAGTGGTGTGCTTGGCGACGCAATGCACGGCCAGTAGAAGGCCCTGAAGGGTCTGACAGAAAAGCCAGCATAGCAACAATCCATGGATCCTTCTGCTGCTCCGAAAGCATATCCGTGGCGGTGAGGGAGGACTCGCATATTTGTGCTTTCTGACGATTGGGCTGGCCTTACACTGGGGAGCGAGACAAGGCATCCGCGTCCGAATGTTTACGGCCAGAGCGGTACAGCACTCGAATATCATACTCTTGGAGGCGAAGCGCCCATCGAGCGAGGCGGCCTGAGGGATCTTTCAAGGACGACAGCCAGCAGAGTGCATGGAGGTCCGTGATGACGTCGAACGGACGGCCGTAGAGGTAAGGACGAAACTTAGTCATGGCCCAAATGATAGCCAGGCATTCTTTTTCTGTAACGGAATATTTTGCTTCCGCTTTCGTGAGTGCACGGCTAGCGAAGGCAACAACGCATTCATCGAAGCCAGACTTTCGTGGTGCAAGAACAGCGCCAATGCCGACGCCACTGGCATCCGTGTGTATTTCTGTTGGTGCGCTTGGGTCAAAATGTCTGAGTATGGGGGGTGAGGTTAGAAGACGACGCAGCGTCGTGAATGCGGCATCGCAAACTGGCGGCCAGGCGAAGAGGTCGTGGTTACCCGCGAGAAGCTGCGTGAAAGGCGCTATTAAGGTGGCGAAGTTGCGGATGAATCGACGAAAATAGGAGCCTAATCCGATGAAGCTGCGGAGTTCTTTTGTGGTCTTTCGTCGTGGGAATTCGGCAACGGCTTGGAGTTCGGTTGGATGTGGGAGCAAACCATCTTTCGAAGCAACGTGGCCGAGGATGACTAGCTGCCGGGTGGCGAAGCGACACTTCATTAAGTTGAGCTGGAGTCCAGCATCGGCAAGGCAAATGAGCACGCGTTTGCGTCGGAACAGGTGAGAAGAAAAGTCCGGAGAAAAGATGACAGTGTCATCGAGATAACAAAGGCACGTCTGCCATTTGAGGCGCAGGAGGATGTTATCCATCATTCTTTCAAATGTTGCAGGCGCATTTCAGAGGCCAAAGCGCATCACGGTAAATTCATATAAGCTATAAGGCGTAACAAAAGCTATTTTTGGTCGGTCTGCCTCAGCCGCGGGGACCTGCCAATAACCGGATCGTAAGTCTAAGGACGAAAAGAATTCAGCGCCTTGGAGGCAGTCCAGTGCGTCGTCGATACGGGGAAGAGGATAGACATCTTTCCGGGTTATCTTGTTTAGACGTCGATAGTCCACAGAAAAACGAATAGTACCATCTTTCTTTTTGACCAGCACAACCGGAAAAGCCCAGGGACTGTGTGATGGCTGTATCACGCCGCGTCGAAGCATGTATCTTACGTGCTCATCGATGACTTGGCGCTCCGTCGCGAACACACGGTATGGACGTTGGCGTAGAGGCGCGTGGCTGCCGGCGTCGATGTGATGCACGACTGTGGAGGTACGTCCTAAACATTGTTTTTGGAGGTCCAAAGAAGTTTGAAATTGTTTAAGGAGGTCGACGATCTGCGTGCGCTGACTCGGAGTGAGGTTAGGATCAATAAATGGAGCAAACGTTCGGTCACATGCAGGCGCAGAGACAGGGACAGCCATGGCGTCAACGTGCGGAGGAGTCGAGTCATCAGACACATCGTACAGAGAGCTCGTGTCGAATTCCTCAGCAAAACCGAGGCATTCGCCACGATGTAAGCTTGATGGACACGAAAACGGATTCGAAATGTAAAGTGCGCTGGAGCCCTGGCGAAAGGGAAGGCGGGCAAAGGGAAGCAAGAAGGGATGACGGCGTGCAGTGAGTTGAGATGGCGTGAGAAGAACTGTGGAATCGCAGAAAGCAGCACAGGAAACGGGTACAAGTGCGGAAGAGAAAGGAGGGATATCAGCGTCGGTGGCGACGAACACCCGAGCAGAAGGTGGAGGCAAATCTTCAGAAGGACTGCGGCAAAATGGAGTCAGCGCAAGTTCTGCACGCGCACATTCAATAACAGCGTGATGAGATGAGAGGAAGTCCCATCCTAGAATGATGGCATGAGAGCAGCGGGGAAGAACAACAAACTCAATGTGGTGTAAACAGTCTTGTATGGCAACACGGACGGTACATGTTCCCAAGTGCTCAATTGGCTCAGCGCTGGCTGTACGTAGCGAAATGAAAGAAAATGGTGTCGCGAATTTTCGGAGCGTACGGCGAAGCTGGTCGGCAATCACGGACACTGTGGCACCCGTGTCGACAAGAGCGTGAACGGCGCCACCTTCGGCTAAAACTTGAATGATGTTCGTAGCGAATAAACGAGAGCTTGAGCAGTTCGCAGAGATCGCAGTTCTTGCCTCCGGAACTGCGCCTTTTAGTTTTCCTCCACAGCTGGAGGGCGGCGGACCATGGGGGAGAGGGAACGTCAACGGGGAGATGGAGACCGAGGAGTGTTGAAGCTTCGGGGAACAGGAGATGAAGGAGCGAAGTGCGGAACTGGTGGCGAATAGCAGGACTGGGAGTCAGGAGCATTCCCTTGACATCTCGCAGTATCGGGAGGATAACAACCCCGCAGGCGGCAGAACCGTGCCACGTGGCCAGCAAAGGCACACGCGAAGCAGATCGGCCGGTTGTCTTGGGTACGCCACGGATTATCAACAGGGGGCATAGGTAGCGGCGCACTGTTTTGAGCTGGGCGTAGGGGCTGCGGAGGCGCGCAGAAGCCGCTTCTGGGCAAGTAGTTCGCAGGTGGAGAAGGCGAGGCGTAGAAGCCGCTTGTGGGGGTGTAGTGCGCAACTTCAGGCGGTGGTCTTGGCTGGCGACGACGGCAGCATACGTGAGCGGAACTGGCGCTGAGGGTGGCTGATTAGCGAGAGGTAGTGCGTCGCTGACTTGTTCATGTATGACGCGTCGGAGTTCCGGGGACAAAGAGGAGTCAGACGGCTGGGTAGCAGGCAGCAGTGACAGTTGACGCGCGACTTCTTCGCGAATGAATTGGTTGATGTGGTCGAGGAACGAAGAGTGGGCGGGAGCAGCACTGGAAGTATCAGTTAAAGCCGAAATTGTGTCGTCTGGCGCGGCAGCTCGGCGCGTAGTAAGGCGTGGTTTGCGGAGCTCATCGTAGCTCTGGCACAGTGTAATGACCTCGTCAATCGTTTGAGGATTCTTCACCAAGAGCATTTGGAAGGCGTCATCCTCTATGCATTTCATGGCATTCTTGATCTTTTCAGAGTCGGGCATGGGGGCATTAATGTGCCGGTAAAGGTCAACTACGTCCTCAATGTAGCTTGTGAAGTTTTCACCCTTTTGCTGAGCGCGACTACCCAAGCGTTGTTCTGCGCGAAGTTTGCGCACAGCAGGGCGACCGAAGACTTCTTTGAAAGAATGGGTAAATGCTGTCCAGGTGGAAAGGTTGGATTTGTGATTCCGGAACCAGAGATTAGCGACTCCAGAAAGATAGAAGATGACGTTAGTCAGTTTAGCTTTGTCATCCCATTTGTTATGCGCACTCACGCGATCGTATGACGAGGGCCAATCCTCCACATCATGATCGTCGTTGCCGCTGAAGACCGCAGGATCTCGTTGGCGTAGAGCACCGGAGCAGACGACAGGCGATGCCAGAGGAGGATCGGGCTGCGCGGCGTCCTGAGGCATGGCAGAAACGGTAGGGAGCGTCCGGCTGCGGAGTTCCAGAGAGAGAGAGAGCGAAGGGAAGAAGGAAAGGCAGGGAGGTTAACCAGACTGAGTCCAGTTTTCTACCCTACACGTGGGGAGGGGAATGGGGAGTGAAAGAGAGAGAGAACTTAGGTGTAGGATGCCTATAGTCGGGCACTCAAAGTCTGTGGCCTTCATCATCATCACCAGCCTGATTACGCCCACTGCTGGGCAAAGGCCTCTCCCATACTTCTCCAACTACCCCGGTCATGTACTAATTGTGACCATGTTGACCCTCCAAACTTCCTAATCTCATCTGCCCACCTAACTTTCTGCCGCCCCCTGCTACGCTTCCCTTCCCTAGGAATCCAGTCCGTAACCCTTAATGACCATCGGTTATCTTCCCTCCTCATTACATGTCCTGCCCATGCCCTTTTCTTTTTCTTGATTTCAACTAAGATGTCATTAACGCGCGTTTGTTCCCTCACCCAATCTGCTCTTTTCTTATCCCTTAACGTTACACCTATCATTCTTCTTTCCATAGCTCGTTGCGTCGTCCTCAATTTAAGTAGAACCCTTTTCGTAAGCCTCCAGGTTTCTGCCCCGTACGTGAGTACTGGTAAGACACAGCTGTTATACACTTTTCTCTTGAGGGATAATGCCAACCTGCTGTTCATAATCTGCGAATGCCTACCAAACGCACCCCAGCCCATTCTTATTCTTCTGATTATTTCACTCTCATGATCTGGCTCAGCAGTCACTACCTGTCCTCAGTAGAGGTATTCTCTTACCACTACCAGTGCCTCGCTACCTATCGTAAACTGCTTGTTCCCTTCCGAGACTGTTAAACATTACTTCAGTTTTCTGCAGATTCATTTTTAGTACCACCCTTCTGCTCTGCCTCTCCAGATCAGTGAGCATGCATTGCAGTTGGTCCCCTGAGTTACTAAGCAAGGCAATATCATCAGCCAAGCGCAAGTTACTAAGGTATTCTCCATTTACTCTTATCCCCAATTCTTCCCAATCCAGGTCTCTGAATACCTCCTGTAAACACGCTGTGAATAGCATCGGAGAGATCGTATCTCCCTGCCTGACGCCTTTCTTTATTGGGTTTTTGTTGCTTTCTTTATGGAGGACTACGGTGGCTGTGGAGCCGCTATAGATATCTTTCAGTATTTTTACAAACGGCTCGTCTACACCCTGATTCCGCAGTGCCTCCATGACTGCTGAGGTTTCGACTGAATCAAACGCTTTCTCGTAATCAATGAAAGCTATATATAATGGTTGGTTATATTCCGCACATTTCTCTATCACCTGATTGATAGTGTGAATGTGATCTATTGTTGAGTAGCCTTTACGGAATCCTGCCTTGTCCTTTGGTTGACGGAAGTCTAAGGTGTTCCGGATTCTATTTGCAATTACCTTAGTAAATACTTTGTAGGCAACGGACAGTAAGCTGATCGGTCTATAATTTTTCAAGTCTTTGGCGTTGCCTTTCTTATGAATTAGGATTATGTTAGCGTTCTTCCAAGATTCCGGTACGGTCGAGGTCTTGAGGCATTGTGTATACAGGGTGGCCAGTTTTTCTAGAACAATCTGCCCACCATCCTTCAGCAAATCTGCTGTTACCTGATCCTCCCCAGCTGCCTTCCCCCTTTGCATAGCTCCCAAGGCTTTCTTTACTTCTTCCGGCGTTACTTCTGGGATATCGAATTCCTCTAGATTAATCTCTCTTCCATTATCATCGTGGGTGCCACTCGTACTGTATAAATCTCTGTAGAACTCCTCAGCCACTTGAACTATCTCATCCATATTAGTAATGATATTGCCGGCTTTGTCTCTTAACGCATACATCTGATTCTTGCCAATTCCTAGTTTCTTCTTCACTGCTTTTAGGCTTCCTCCGTTTCTGAGAGCTTGTTCAATTCTATCCATGTTATACTTCCTTATGTCAGCTGTCTTACGCTTGTTGATTAACTTCGAAAGTTCTGCCAGTTCAATTCTAGCTGTAGGGTTAGAGGCTTTCATACATTGGCGTTTCTTGATCAGATCTTTCGTCTCCTGCGATAGCTTACTGGTATCCTGTCTAACGGAGTTACCACCGACTTCTATTGCACACTCCTTAATGATGCCCACAAGATTGTCGTTCATTGCTTCAACACTAAGGTCCTCTTCGTGACTTAAAACCGAATACCTGTTCTGTAGCTTGATCTGGAATTCCTCTATTTTCCCTCTTAGCGCTAACTCATTGATGGGCTTCTTATGTACCACTTTCCTCCGTTCCCTCCTCAGGTCTAGGCTAATTCGAGTTCTTACCATCCTGTGGTCACTGCAGCGCACCTTACCGAGCACGTCCACATCTTGTATGATGCCAGGGTTAGCGCAGAGTATGAAATCTATTTCATTTCCAGTCTCGCCGTTCGGGCTCCTCCATGTCCACTTTCGGTTATTCCGCTTGCGGAAGAAGGTATTCATTATCCTCATATTATTCTGTTCTGCAAACTCTACTAATAACTCCCCCCTGCTATTCCTAGTGCCTATGCCATATTCCCCCACTGCCTTGTCTCCAGCATGCTTCTTGCCTACCTTGGCATTGAAATCGCCCATCAGTATACTGTATTTTGTTTTGACTTTACCCATCGCTGATTCCACGTCTTCATAGAAGCTTTCGACTTCCTGGTCATCATGACTGGATGTAGGGGCGTAGACCTGTACAACCTTCATTTTGTACCTCTTATTACGTTTCACAACAAGACATGCCACCCTCTCGTTAATGCTATAGAATTCCTGTATGTTACCAGCTATATTCTTATTAATCAGGAATCCGACTCCTAGTTCTCGCCTCTCCGCTAAGCCCCGGTAGCACAGGACGTGCCCGCTCCTTAACACTGTATATGCTTAACACTGTGGCCTTCAGGTAGTGAAAAAGCGCTCGAACTGCTTTCTGCACTAAGGAACTGTGAGGCCAGGCTCCCAGGATCTTCGCTTCCGTAAATGGCCTGTCACCCAGTCTATTCAAGGCACACGGGAGAGTCTCACGTTGATTATATTCCATGTTTGGGAAGGGCCCAGCACCTCCACCAAATGTCAAGAGGCGTTATAGTTCGATTGCTAAAACGCTCAGATAGCAGAGCACCGCAGCGAGAGGACACAGAGCTTCGGCAACACAGGCACAAGGCTTCCAACCACACGCTGTCGTCGTCTTTCTCTAAGCAGTGCCTACTGCTCGTTCTTATTCAGTACATAAGAAATAGTTAGCAAACCAGAAAAAAAAAACTGCCATCATTGAATTTGTATAACCATCCGTATAGAAATTCTGTGCTACACACGATGTTACGAGGAGCTGGAAAACCAACGCGAACGCTTAAAGCGCACTGCCTTGCTATGCGTGCATTCACTCTGCGAAAGGTCGCCTGCTACGCTCAAACTGTGTAAGCGGCGCCATAGCCTAGGGAGAAGCGTGAAAGAGCAGAAACGAGGAGGAGTGAAGGTGCAGGTGGAGAGCGTCGCTAGTTTACGAAGTTTAAACTCCTGCTCAGGCTATTTTTTGACCATGTCAAGGTAATGGAATATTTATTGTTGTTGAGACACGGGGGGGCCTGTCACGCGTCTAATCGTAGAATTGTTTCGTAAATTCGGGAATAATTTTAAACGCGCAAAAAAAGCGCAAGAACGAAATAGGACTAAGCAGCTGAGCGAACCTCTTTGCGTGACGTCACGGTTGTCTCCACCGGGGAGGGCGCGCAAGACGTGCCGGTCTCGCCCGCTTGGCTGAATCGTGACCGCGCCAGATCTTAGGGTGACGATGGCAGTTGAACCAGCTCTTCGTATCTGTCAAATATTCAGAGTCATTATTCTGACCTAATTCGATAGCCACGAATTGCCGCTCGCATTCGACCCGCCATCATGAGAGCCAGCGCCCATGCGCTACATATCGTGCTGTACCACGAAGACCAAGGGTAGCCCTAACCACGATTTTGTACGCTCTTTTAGGTGTTTTATCCCTTCTCAGGGAAGCTCTTCGCTTCCTCACTGTAAGGTCTGGAGCACGATTTTGCGGACTTGTATTCCGCAAGAACGTCGCTGACAGTCCAAAGCACCGAACGGTGCATTTGTTTACATCGGCATGTACTGCGACCACTCGTCGTTCCCTCAGGATATAATGCTAGCCGCTCATCTGTGACATCGATTAATGTCTGAGCATATCAAAGCAGGCACATTTTGTGCATGTAAGAACCGTTGGATCACTGTGAATCGCGCTGATATGAGCGACCACACACCTTCGAAAACATCGAGCCGGAGAGCGTACTACGGGAGCGTTGTTATGCTTCCTACGTATGATTCTTCGTATTCTCTTCATGCACACAATAAGTTCCGTAAAGTGGACGTAGATGAGGACTTGGCGTGTATGATCATTCATTTAGAGAACGCGTAGTTTTCTCGTGGAAACGCCGATGACAGTATAGACACCGTTGCCAGCTGAACGAGGCGGTTGTTTAAGCTGCTGAATAGACGGGCCTACGCTTGCTGCCAATTTAGGTTACGAGACAAACAGTGCGACTCGGAAACTAAATAATGAGTCTGCGTGACAAGACCTAAAAATAGACCCACCTCCCTAGTCACATTTAATTTAAGGAAGTGCCGGTGAGCGCGGCGAGCACCTTTCCGTCGTAAACGGCAACGCACCGATGTGGATACTGCTCCGTGTCTTCATTTCTCGGTTTTTGTATGTGCACTGTACGAAATGAGGAATCCTTTATTTCAAATCAGTGTGGTAAAAAATTAATTACAGAAGGAGTTTTCTTCAACTTGAGGCTTAATTAGCTTCAGGTCAGTCGCTCAGGCCCGCCAGCAGCAGACGCATGAACAACGCGACTGTGACATATAGGCCTAACCTCGGCTGAACGCGATCGGCATCGGCTCAAACTGTGTGTGCGGGTGGCGAGGGCTGAAGTTCGTGCAGCTAGCAACGCAACAGCACTTGCCTCCAGTATATTGCACGTCTACAGGGAACTCAACTTCTCGCGACAGCAACTTCTCACGCCATGCATGCACGAACCAGCTCACGATCGTCGACTCCTCGACCCTCTCGTCCCTGTTGTCTGCATGATTCCGGGATGCTCTTCATGGAAGACTCCTGACATCAAACACAATGTGGCCTGTAACTGAGAAGTCAAGGTAGGGTGTTCGAGGCCATTAATTAAATTCATTTGTAAAAAATCTGTGCAACTCCCAAACCTACTTTTTGTGGACATGACGGAAGTGTTCAGAGGTACGTACCCAGCGAATTTCATTGACATCCGTTGATACCGAAAAATCTCCGGAGTTGCCCTTTAAGCGGCTTTACGAACCCATGATCACACCCTGTCTCTCCTCCGGAGGAAGGACATGCCTGTGTTTTGCTCGTGCCTTGAGCTGCGTCTAATTCTTCGTGTACATAAACCCTCACATTAAAGGGCGCGTATGATGAACCGACAGTGGCTGAATCGGTTAGCCTGGTGGTCGCGCACGCTGGAGGCCGATGGCTCCAATGCGCAGCCCGACAAGCTATCTTTATTTTCGCCCGGCTTGAGTTTTTTCGTACAGCAACACCAACACGAGCGCGGCAATGCAAGCTTCGCTTGAAAAGAAGAAAAATGGTGACGTGCTAGTAAGACGAGAAACGAGGGAAGATGTGACGGCCTATGACGACAGGGAATACAATTTTCCTGCACATTCGTTCAAACTAGACACGATGGCACAAAACTTGTATATAAGAAAGGATCCACGGGCCTCTGTATCATAACTTGAACGCAATCCATATTCAAGCAACGTGACGTTCAGCTCATTAAATTGGTGATTAGGGAGGTGCACATGCTTTGAGATGGGCGGGCGGGGTAACGTGTTAGCATGGTATTTACAGATTGTTAAATCGCCGTATGCCGTATGCGATCCAACCGATTTTTATTCTTCTATGAATTTCCTTGTCATGGTCAAGGTTCCATGTGATTAGTTGACCTAGGTAAACGTACTCCTTCACAGACTCTAGAGGCTGCCTGGCGATCCCGAATTCTTGTTTCCTTGCCCGGTTATTCATCATTATCTTTGTTCTTCGGCATATTAATATTCAGCCCCACTCTTACACTCCCTCTGTTAAGGTACTCAGTCATTTGTTGTAACTCGTCCGCAGTGTTGCTTGATAGAACAATGCGACTGGCAAACCGAAGGTTGCTGAGGTATTCGTCGTCAATCCTTACTCCCAGACCATCCAAGTTTAATAGCTTGAATATTTCTTCCAAGCACGCAGTGAATGGCATTGGAGAGATTGTGTCTCCTTGTCTGACTTCTTTCTTTATAGGTATCTTCCTACTTTTCTTGTGTCGAATTAAAGTGGCGGTGCAATCTCTGTAGATATTTTTCAAG
Source organism: Dermacentor andersoni (assembly GCF_023375885.2). NCBI lineage: Eukaryota > Metazoa > Arthropoda > Arachnida > Ixodida > Ixodidae > Dermacentor > Dermacentor andersoni. The sequence continues at coordinate 233,972,895 of NC_092816.1, read as the reverse complement.
ATGTCTCTGTAGATATCTACAAAGACAATAACAGTATATCTCGAATATATATAGCTTCACGGTACACTCCTTTACGCGGTTCAGAGAAGATGTTTTTCAGGCATTCACTTTGCATTAGCATATTTTGGTGCTCCTTTAGTACACAGGAAACATGCGGGATTGACGCAGATTGGGTTTGGACGAGATTTGTCTGGCGTGAAGGAGTCAGTTTCGTCGCATTGTATAGAAGCGCCCTATGGTTATGCGCGTCTGCGCGTTTTATTGCGTAGTCAATTAGTTGCGGTGGATAATTTTGTTTGAATGTTTCCTTTGGACCTCATCGCGGACTGTGCCTGGGCACCTTTGCCGTATCTCTTTTTTCTGGACGATATTAACCGGTTCCACGCAAACGTGTTGGGTGTACCGCAATGTTCTACACGTATACAGACTAAACAAATAGTGTGGGTGCTCCTCAGTCCCTCAATCTCTACCCAATCTGTCTACCATGGGAGCTTCTTTCAAGCCGTCGCATGCGCACACTGTACAGCGGCATCTCGAAGTGCGCGGAAGACTGGCATTCCTCTACCATTCCGTAACCGACAGCTGCAGTCTCGTCCATCGTCTGTGGTCGCAGGTGGGATCCGAATATGCTTTCTGGACTTCGTGGTAAGGATGTAGAAGACTCTCGATAACTATTCCTGAGTGAGTTCTGCTAACCCAGGGGACGATCTCTTCTATCTCCATCCCATTTCTTTCTATCTCACGGGCCTGGCGAAAACCTGGTACTCCAATGACGAGATTTATTTCGCGCAGAGGTCCACATTCAAACAGTAACTTTTGGAAATTTTCTGCACGCCGGTGGTTTCTTCCGCTCTTGCCAAAAAGACCCTCGACGCTCCGCAACATTACTTTGGCGTGTCTTATACGTCATAATCGAGGATGACCTTGCACTTCCACATGCTCAGAGTAGTCGTGCCCCAGCCTTCAACTGTCCCACCATCAAGAACGCCGCTACCGGTGCAGGCATCCTCGCTAGGTTCTTTCAGCGCCTTTACGAACTGGAGTCCATACAGTTGCAGGCGGACTGTGCAAAATCATTCAACCTCAGATCCCTTCTTGCCTACGAAAATTCGCGCAATATTATGCGAAGAGCTGTAGTCTCTTGGCTTCTCAGTACCTCGCGTTTCTTAAACTTAACCTTCCAGTACCATTTTCCGCGACGTCATAAAATATTATTTGGTGTTAATTACCGGTGCTGCGCATGCGGACCCTCCTGCCCCTAGGCCTGCGCCAAAATACACGCAGGTTGCTGCCATGACTTCGGCCATTGTCCAATAAACGCCGCCTGAACCTTTGCCAGGCCCACCTGGCTGCCTTACCTACCCACGCACAAAGCCAACCCTACTATCTGTCCGAACATTTGTCACGTCCGGTTTGCTACTGTTGTAGATATCGCGGCTAAATTTCATACCCGTGGAATATTTCCAGATCATTGGTAATAATTAAACTGTGCAACATTAGCAGAGTAGGTGGAACACAAGCAAAACATACACACAAAGCCCCAAGAACGTCAGGAGACGGACACTGTGAATGAGTTCCAGTACCCCATTGAATGATAGTTTGCGATTTTTTCGTGTAAATAGAAACGTTCTGCCCTACAAATGTGCCCCACTGGAGGATAATATAAGATCAGTTCACCGCAGTCAGCGGCGCTCCAATACCAGAAAATCGGAATAAATTGTCCAGAGTGGTACGCCACCGCGTGAATTTCAACGCGATCTGTCGACCAGCCATCCACACTAACACGGAGACGGTTATGCCACGGTCCATCTCGCCTTTGCACACTAAAGAAAAATAACGCGAAATGGGAGTAAACCGCTCGTCCTGCATCGCATTCCCATTACTGTTTTTTTTTTACTACGTACCAGTCGAGGTAAAAATTTACTACCATGCTGACCAAGTTTTTTGTATGTAGAAACGAGAGTAATTTTTTAATCTGTGTGAAGGTTTTTAGGGAGGACAGTGGGACTATATTTTTACTTTCATCACGAAGTTCTAGCCGCTATTCCTGAGTTATTTTTCAAGCCCATTCGCGAGTTTCTTGGGTCTGATGCTAGGGTATATTTTTACCTATTTCATTCACTTTTCTCAGCTTTGTCTGATAGTAATTTTTCAAGCCCATTCTGGAATTTGTTAGAGGTGATTTGGGATTACTTTTTTACATAATTTATCTAGATTTCTAGGCTATTCCTGGGAGTTATTTCCAGGCCTACTCTCGAGTTTTTTGGTACTGATGTGGGGGTATTTTTTACCTTGTAATCAAGGTTTCTTAGGTCTACCTGAGAGTAATTTATTAAGCCCATTCTATAGTTTGCTGGAGCTGATCTCGGAGTATTTTTTTACCTCGTTCATCAGGTTTTGTCGGTTCTTTCCGAGAAAACCGTAATTTTTCAAGCCCATTCTTGAGTTTCTTGGGGCTGATGTGGAAGTATTTCGAAGACAATTGAAAGATTACAAGGATGACTTCAAGCATCCCAAGCATGAGTGATTGTTTATTAGTTCTGAAATGTTTCTCATAAAAAAAGTAAGGCATGAGTTATTCATCACAAAACTGTGGCCTTAAAAAATGCTGTGATAAGCATAATAAATATTTGTACTAATACATAGACTGGGGCTGGTAGCTGGCCATTAGATCTCTCATAGCAAAATAAGATATATCACAACGCATTGAATGTGCAATCCCACTAAAGTACAGTGAAAACAAACAACACACACTATACGATCTAACTGATAAATATACAGTCAGTAGTCATCATCATCATCATCATCATCAGCCTGGTTACGCCCACTGCAGGGCAAAGGCCTCTCCCATACTTCTCCAACTTCCCCGATCATGTACTAATGTGGCCATGTTGACCCTCCAAACTTCCTGATCTCATCTGCCCACTTAACTTTCTGTCACCCCCTGCTACGCTTTCCTTCCCTCGGAATCCAGTCCGTAACCCTTAATGACCATCGGTTATCTTCCCTCCTCCTTACATGTCCTGCCCTTGCCCATTTCTTTTTCTTGATTTCAACTAAGATGTCAATAACGCGCGTTTGTTCCTTCACCCAATCTGCTCTTTTCTTATCCCTTAACGTTACACCCATCATTCTTCTTTCCATAGCTCGTTGCGTCGTCCTCAATTTAAGTAGAACCCTTTTCGTAAGCCTCCAGGTTTCTGCCCCGTACATGAGTACTGGTAAGACACAGCTGTTATACACTTTTTTCTTGAGGGATAATGGCAACCTGCTGTTCATGATCTGCGAATGCCTGCCAAATGCACTCCAGCCCATTCTTATTCTTCTTATTATTTCACTCTCATGATCCGGATCAGCAGTCACTACCTGTCCTAAGTAGATGTATTCCCTTACCACTTCCAGTGCCTCGCTACCTATCGTAAACTGCTGTTCCCTTCCGAGACTGTTAAACATTACTTTAGTTTTCTGCAGATTAATTTTTAGACCCACCCTTCTGCTTTGCCTCTCCAGGTCAGTGAGCATGGATTGCAATTGGTCTCCTGAGTTACTACCCTATTGCAAAAACCAGCGCCACTGGGACCCAGTGCGCCGGATTATGGGCCCAGTGCAGCGCGCTGTACAACAGGCAGTTGTCCAGAACATGGGTGTGCAGTGCATCCAATGGATCAGTATGAGCAATACCATGCAACATTAGAATATCGCACTTAAGAGCAAATAGCATCTGTTGCTAATGACCATTACTGCCCCAGCGAAATGAAACAATCGTGAAAAATACAGCAAACATTCATACTATCACATTAGTGTAGGCAACTGCCCACTATATCTTTCATTGCAAAAGAAAAACTATCACAATACATTCAAGATGTAGTGAAACTAAAGTACAGTGAAAATAAACAAGTGACACAATATATAAAATCTAACCCTTAAGTATTGCAACAAGCAAATGAGAGAGCACTAGAGATTATTATTAGACCCATTGATAGCATAGTGACCTTCAAACAGCTAGTTGCCGAAGACGTGGGTGCACAGTGCAATGAATGGATAGTTAGGAAGAAAACTGCAACAACCATGAGCAGCATATTCTATCAACTTTCAAACTTTCTAAAATATGACCTCACTCAGATGAGGAAAGTGGTGATTGCTAATAAACACATGACAAAACATATATGTGAAAACAGCCATTAACTGATGCCACTCCCCCTTGTGCTCAAAGAAAACGTATGCAGCCCTTTTTCCACAGAAGAGGAACATGTTGCACAACTGTATTGCGGTACTCATGGGTATAGGCCATATTTCAATTTTGTTGCCTAAAAATTGTAGTGATTCTTAGATAGTCTAAAAGGTAATTGAGTCCGTTGCCCTTGTCTGTTTCTAGGCATGCGGTTGCGATGAATGCCATATGCTTGTGTCACAAATTGAACATAGTGCTACCTAGGTGCAACTACAAGGATGTATATTTGTAGCTGCCCTCAATCCCCTTCATGTTGCCAGTCAGCATCTATTGTGTCTCTTCGTATTGTTCATCTAGCACTGTTTACACACAAAAGGCATGTCTGAACATTAAACCACCTTATTCTCCACAGTTATTTTAAAGTAAATGCGTTGTGACAAAGTGTAATGTGAGAAGTCCATGATAATGAAAAAGAAGAAATAAAAATAGCTAATTCAACTCCCCCTTGAATGACCCATTTCTGGGCCATTAAGGTTTGCATAATACACTTGTGGTGATTAACACAGAGCCACGTTCGCCTAACCCTAGTGGCACAGGACATCCTTCAAATTATCAGTTGGTACAAAACCATTGAGCATGCTGCTGGTGCTCTTGCCCTCGCTCAGAATACCAGTGACATACTAACACACATTTTGTTGCTAAAGGTCCATTACAGAGACACTAAGGAGAAAGAGTAAATAATTTTAGACTGATAAAACAATCCTTGAGAACTTTGTATTCACGAACATTGTGGCAATAAGTGGATTAATACAAGAGGAAATAAAGATTTAACTTTAATTTTTCAAATTTTATGTAGCGCCCGCACAATAGTGTGGAGTCATACTTCAACTAAGTTTATTCTTTGACTCCTTTAGAACAGGATTCATAAATATTGGCCAGTAGAACATTACCTAGACCCGAACAGACACTGTCAAATTCCATATCACAGCAAGCTAGTGCAGGAATTATAAGGTGGTGGTTGCGACAAAAGTTTTCGTTTTTGTAAGTTATTTGCCTTATCAAGCCAATTCTCACGGTAAGAGTTGTTTTTTTTAGGTGTTGTAGAAGAATGATTTAATAAGGCTCAAATAAATTTTGGCTTTCGTGTCCCTTTAAAACAAGCACTGTGCTACATGGCTTGGGCAACCTGCCGGCCACAGAACCCAAGAGTGCTTTTGTTAGGCAAAATAATTTTTACAGAAGCTTTTCTGAGAATATGCGTCTGAAAATTTTTTTGCCTAGCAAAAGTTCTTGTAAAAATTTAACGACTCCAATGCTTTCACCTGTGGCTTTGTGTAGCTTAAATCCAGAAAGCAGTGCTCAATAACTGTCAAAATCTTGTGGGCCTTTTCTTTGGGTAGATAACGTGGAAGACACAGAACGAAGCGAAAAGGCAGGCCAGGCCTGCCAGCAGTGACGATGTCACAAACAATCGCTGCGCATCGATGTGTAGCGCCTCCCTTCAATCTCTTCTTTTGTAAAAGGAGCCTTAAGGAGACCCCCCGCGAACTGAAAGCTTGAGTTAGCATCCAGCCGCAGCCTCTTCAGCAGGCCATTTTCAATATATACACCGTCAACGATGTCTACCTGTGAAACAATAGAACAATCACAGATTCGTTTTATACACTTTTGATCAAGGAATGGTTAGGAAATAGGGTAAGGTTTGCAAAAACGGAAGTAGCTGCTTCTTGTTGATTCGGTTTAAAGAACAAAGCACCCTTACGTATACCATACATGCATTGTGCTGAGCTGTGTACTTTCACCTAAGACTAGAAAGTATTGGGAACTTCAATGCGAAAGAAAGACATTCATCTGCCTAGACCTAAGCAAATGCGTTTCACCCCTTGACACAGAATGAGGTCTGGTGCTGTTCTAGTGATTAGAAGACATTGAAAACTTCAAGCCTGATTCAGTATTGGGTCAAGGGTCAAGCTGTACTCAATTAGTGCTGCACAAATGCTCGAGAACTACTAAACAAGATGCAATTGTCTTCGATTTACTGACTGCACTTCGTCGTAAAGATGTTGTCAGACAAAGTGAATAAACCAAATACACAAGCAGCATTTTCATAGTTAGCAAAGTTTTTAATAGATACTGATACCTTCAATTTAGAAAGCCCTGAATATTGGGCCTCATAAAACTAATTTCATAAAAGGTTTGGCAAGGTAGAAGCACAGAATTTTAGAGTCATTAGAAGACAGGTGAAATTAGTTAATTATTGCAATTATTACTCACATTTAAAATTTAGACCGCTCATCCAAATGAGAAATTGATGCCAGCAGTTTGTACAAGCCACATAAGCATTTAGATATCAAAAATAGGGGTTAGAGAAAACCTTCGCTTGGAGGTTCAACATTACAAGCAGCCATGCCCTCGAGGAGAAATAACTTCTTTTTCTGTAGGTAGAAATGAGGTTCGAGTACTTTATTGACACATATATGTGCCATGCATATATGTTATCTCTGTTGTAAACCTTTTTTTCATGTAAATGCAAGGTGTGTTTGTAACATCTCATTGTGCATAAAATCAAATCCATAGGAACCCGACAAGAAGCTAAACAAACAAGAGAGCAATCCCAGTGACAAACCATGCTAAACCAACGAGATAGCCATCCCAGTAACAAACCATACCAAAAGTTTTACTGACGAACTCTGACCTTCGAAACAGAGCATATGTATATGAATGCTATCTACATTAGGGCGATGGGCAATTTTAAACAATGGCTACGCCAACATCAGAACCATGTGGATCAGAAAAGAGTGGCATCAAATGCTTTGGGAGAGCATGCAGCAATGACTGCACACAATAGTGACTGGACAGTGTCTAGCATAATCGGCCACGAAAGAAATTGGAAGCCATGCGTGTACCCGGATTCCCTAGAGATGCAATCAACAGGACACACGTTCATCTGAAACCAAGAAGCCCACCCCCCGTCTTATGCTATCATCATCATCATCATCGTCAGCCTGGTTATGCCCACTGCAGGGCAAAGGCCTCTCCCATACTTCTCCAACTACCCCGGTCATGTACTAATTGTGGCCATGTTGTCCCTGCAAACTTCTTAATCTCATCCGCCCACCTAACTTTCTGCCGCCCTCTGCTACGCTCTCCTTCCATTGGAATCCATTCCGTAACTATTAATGACCATCGGTTATCTTCCCTCCTCATTACGTGTCCTGCCCAGGCCCATTTATTTTTCTTGATTTCAACTAAGATATCATTAACTCGCGTTTGTTCCCTCACCCAATCTGCTCTTTTCTTATCCCTTAACGATACATCTATTATTCTTCTTTCCATAGGTCGTTGCGTCGTCCTCAATTTAAGTAGAACCCTATTCGTAAGCCTCCAGGTTTCTGCTCCGTACGTGAGTACTGGTAAGACACAGCTGTTATAAACTTTTATCTTGAGGGATAATGGCAACCTGCTGTTCATGATCTGAGAATGCCTGCCAAACGCACCCCAGCCCATTCTCATTCTTCTGATTATTTCAGTCTCATGATCCGGATCCGCAGTCACTACCTGTCCTAAGTAGATGTATTCGCTTACTACTTCCAGTGCCTCACTACCTATTGTAAACTGCTCTTCCCTTCCGAGAATGTTAAACATTACTTTAGTTTTCTGCAGATAAATTTTTAGACCCACCCTTCGGCTTTGCCTCTCCAGGTCAGTGAGCATACATTGCAGTTGGTCCCCTGAGTTACTAAGCAAGGCAATATCATCGGCGAATCGCAAGTTACTAAGGTATTCTCCATTTACTCTTATCCCCAATTCTTCCCAATCCAGGTCTCTGAATACCTCCTGTAAACACGCTGTGAATAGCATCGGAGAGATCGTATCTCCCTGCCTGACGCCTTTCTTTATTGGGTTTTTGTTGCTTTCTTTATGGAGGACTACGGTGGCTGTGGAGCCGCTATAGATATCTTTCAGTATTTTTACATACGGCTCGTCTACACCCTGATTCCGCAATGCCTCCATGACTGCTGAGGTATCGACTGAATCAAACGCTTTCTCGTAATCAATGAAAGCTATATATAAAGGTTGGTTATATTCCGCACATTTTTCTCTCACCTGAGTGATAGTGTGACTATGGTCTATTGTTGAGTAGCCTTTACGGAATCCTGCCTGGTCCTTTGGTTGACGGAAGTCTAAGGTGTTCCTGATTCTATCTGCAATTACCTTAGTAAATACTTTGTAGGCAACGGACAGTAAACTGATAGGTCTATAATTTTTCAAGTCCTTGGCGTCCCCTTTCCTACGAATTAAGATAATCTTAGCGTTTTTCCAAGATTCCGGTACGCTCGAAGTCCTGAGGCATTGCGCATACAGGGTGGCCAGTTTCTCGAGAACAATCTGGCCACCATCCTTCAACAAATCAGCTGTTACCTGATTCTTCCCAGTTGCCTTCCCCCTTTGCATAGCTCCCAAGGCTTTCTTTACTTCTTCCGCTGTTACCTGTGGGATTTTGAATTCCTCTAGACTATTCTCTCTTCCATTATCGTTGTGGGTGCCACTGGTACTCTATACATCTCTAGAGAACTCCTCAGCCACTTGAACTATCTCATCCATTTTAGCAATGATATTGCTGGCTTTGTCTCTTAACGCATACATCTGATTCTTGCCAATTCCTAGTTTTTTCTTCACTGCTTTTAGGCTTCCTCCGTTCCTGAGAGCATGTTCAATTCTATCCATATTATACTTCCTTATGTCAGCTGTCTTACGCTTGTTGATTAACTTCGAAAGTTCTGCCAGTTCTATTCTAGCTGTAGGGTTCGAGGCCCTATGCTAAAGCTTACATAAATATGCACTTCTACTTTTTTGCCCCATTGTGAAGAAGGCTTCCTGGAAGCCGAAATATATTGCTTTTAATGTTGTATTTGGTGGGTCTATGTCTCTCTTTGTCATGTTTCATACCGACCATGGTTTAGGCACTTTTGCCTATACCATGTCTTTAGGTGGTAGAACTCATTTTTCTAGACATTCTAGAGCACATTATTCATAGCACGAAACCTCAATTTGTGGTTCTTAAAAAGGTATTTTGGCTAGATTAATATATAGTCTATATGCAGTACGTCAGGCATAATTACTCAAGCCCCCAATTATATTTAACTCAGAGGAGGCTACTTTATGTAAATTAAGTAAACTGAGGCCACTCCACCAAAACATAAAATTCGTGATCAGCCACTAGAAATCCTGAAAATGGCAATACAGCAAAATGATTGCATGTTACACAAATGTATCCTAAAACTCGAAAGGCAGCGGCAGTTTTGTACGCACCTTTGAGAAGGCACACAGATCTGGTGCTTTATCGTCGTGCTGTCCAGCTTCCAGCAGTGCAGCAAGTTCCTGCGGGATGTAGGGATGCCTCCAGAATCCGCATAGCCTTCAAAAGTAAGAAATGTTTACTTATTTTGCTGTGAACCTAAAAATTTGTGATTTACGAGCGTCATGTCCAATTGCAAAGAGAGCCCCACACAGCCAGCTGCATGAATTCGCGCCTGGTTGTACAAATGTCTCTTTGTTATACCTCAGGAGGTTACACTGCTATTTTGTAACAAGTGAAATTTCAGGAAGGAGCGAAATCAGCAGCAACAACAGACTACCAGCACAATCAACAACAAAACTCAAATATGTAGTAAAACATGGAGCATTGGATTAAACAAAAATATTGAGCATATGAAAAGCATTCTGAAAGCTAGACCGCGATATTGTAGCGATGCTATTCCTTTTCGCTATACCGACGCCCGGCCCGTGCTACGTACTCGAACAGCTGGCCGTTAGCGGGTGGCGAGAAGAGGGGTAAAGAATCGAGGGGTAAGTATCGCTACAAAATCGCAGTCCTTACTTTATTACGCACTGCCGTCACCTACCATTGCAATAACTGACATTCCCTTCTTAAAAACTGGTTGGTCTATGTCTTTCTTAAAGGCCGGCGTCGGATTGAAATGTCTCAATTAAAAAATAATATCGGCCTATATCCGCTCTGCAACACAGAAGACAAATACGCGAAGACACCCAAGAACATAAACAATACACACAGGTTCTCGCTACGCGGACCTCCAAACCGAACTGTATACATACAAAAATCTTCATACAAGCTTCTATCTGCTTAAGCGTCAAACATAGCAATCGTGTGCCAACGCGCAAAGCCCATGATACATCGACGTATACATTACACATGTACTGTACTTGCGGGAATGCCTATATAGCGAATAACTTCTTGCCAGGAAACTACCGAACGAACAGCAACTTTCAGTGTTTTCATAATTGTGTGCCTATTCAGGCATAGCAATCAAGGCGGGTAGCATATATTTCACAGCAGAATGCAAGTACGCTGTAACATCAGAGGAAGCCTTCGTGAAATTGCTTGCTAAATGTGCACAGCAACATGGCCAACCTACGATCAGAAAGCGCTTTGCTCTAGCTAGTTACACAACGCTCATTACGTAAATCATAAGCTTCAAGAATGCGCGCAAGCGCCAAACTTGCTTACCTTTCAAGACTCAGCAAACGCTCCTTCGTGTCACAGGTACCGATGCACCGACGTTTTTCTGGCGCAAGCACTGTAGAACTTCCGATGAACTCCAGCTCAAGAAAAGCACAACCTTCAACAATGTTCCATACACTACGATTCGAAGCCCCAGTACCAGACTTTTCACGAGAGTGCGGGCGGGCAGCTCGGCAGAAATAAGGCAGCTTGGAGGGGCGCTGTAGTTAGGGCACTCACTGTCGGCACTGGTGGATCGCACGAAACACAGGGCGAACTAACGGCGTTACACGAGTGCGGAAGGTTTGCGATTGTTAATGCACACGACAAGGAGTACATTTTGTCGAGGCACTTCTAATATATAATCCAACTAACACCTTACTGCAAGGAGCATTCAGTAGAACCAACGTGGCCTGTCGGCCAAACAAATACTGCAGTAGCGCCGCTCTTCGGTTTTTAGAAAAATTCATCGTAAATGAGAAAATTACGTGTTTTTTCCTAATAACAATCGGTAGGGACCCTTTAAAAAATTTGTTGGGTCCAAAAGTATGTACTTTGTACTTTGTGATATGAAGTTTAAGGAAATGTATACATAAAAAAACGAAGCGGATGTTGCCTTCAAGATTCGCAACCACTTCAGGGGTGCGCAGTTTGCAAAAGCGCGGCCTTCGAGATCGGACTTTGTCACTTAAGGGAAGCTGTAGCTGGGAGCAGGGAAGGCACTTAGGCCCCAATTGTTGAGTTTACAGTGCCTAGGTAGGCCTCCTAATTTATAAACAATATACAGGGACTTACACCGAACCATGAGCGAGCTTTAAGCAGGATACGCACGGTACGATCCGGCGTGCGGCATACAACGACTCGGGGCACACGGTGCGTGCATCTTAAGAGGAAGCTTTAGCTCGAGTGCTCCTATATAAATACAGGTAAAAACAGAATTCGTTTTTCTCAGCAACCACAAAATTTGATGAGGTCTGTTGCATTTAAAGGAAAAACTTAAAATCTAGGGACTGTTGGTTTCCAATTTTCGGTTTAGGTCCTCAATTTTTTTATAAAAAATTGGCAAAAATCAAACATTTTCAGGAAACCATAGCATCAAGTTTACAACTCTGTAACTCAACAACAAAAAACGATAATACAATTCTGTGAATTGCAACTAATAGCACATCTAACGCGGAAAAAATTGATACGTTACACATGAATTTAAAAATAATTAGCATTATGGAAATACAGCTTTTGTAGAACCCTTGTGAACAACGTAACAAATTTACCTAAGATATAATATGACGTATCGAATTTCTCCGCTTTTAACAATATAATGTGTGCCGTTTACAGAACCGCGATATCTTTCTTGATGCAGAGATATGAATTTGTAAACTTCGTGCTTCTATTTTTTTCAAGCTTTCGAATTTTTAAATTTTTTTTACCAAAATGCAGGACCTAAATCGAAATTCCGTTTCCAACAGTCACTAGAATTTAACTTTCTCTCTCAAATGCAACAAATTTGATTAAAATCGGCCCAGGGTTATCTCAGAAAAACGTTCTTGCATTTCACATGTATTTGAATAGGCCGCGTCGGAGCTCCAGATCCAGCCCCCCTGCTCGACTTCATATCCACGTCGAGAAACGCCATATAAACAACTCTGCACAACACTGCTTCGCTTTACGCGAACACTGTCAATAAAATTATGCCCCTATATGTGACAGAACACTGCATGACGGCGCGTTATCCACTGACGACTCCGATAACAGTCAGCGATAGGGCCGGTAGGCCTAGCTAGGCGGACGCCGCGGCCGACGGCGCTTACGATACAACCCGAGCTCGTCGAAGAGCGCTTATGTTTGTCAGAACAATTACCACTGTACAGTTAGGTCGCCCATAATTAAATACAATTTGTTTACTCAACGCAGTCGTTGCAAAGGACAAACGGGCAAGCGAAGCGAGCAGCCTCGCTCAGACGGTCGCTGTGTGATGCCTGCCCGCGAAATGGCCTCGCCTCGCGGCTCCCGATCCCGCCAGTAGCTTAGTGCTAGCGTACTAAGCGCTGCTTTGCATAACAGGCACACGTTCGAGATAATTTTACTGAACTGGTAACTATTTCGTGTCGGAAACAAACTGCAGCAGGCAAGGAAAAAAAAAAGGACTGCGAGAAACCGGCCAGCCAGCGCCGCCTCCGTGGAGGGAACGTCGGAGAACGTCACATGGTAGCGCTGGCATTTGGCTGCGGCCGGACGACGGTGCGGTTGTCGGACGCGTCGGGCGATGAAAATCTGCCTAGTTTGTCGGATGCCGGACGTCCGATCCGGCGCTTTGGCACGATAAAACCGGCAAAACACCTCGATTCCGGCTGCCGTTCCGGCGCGTCGGACGCCGGATCGGACACCAAATCGGACCGTGTGTCTCACGCTTTTGTTGGCGAACACGAGCCGATCAGCGCGCCGTCCATGCAGTTGCGTCTGCTTGCAATGGTGGATGGCCATGGGCTTCTTTGACACCTAGTGATCACAAATTCATGATCACCGCTCGTATACACGTTTCCTACGGCACTAGCTGTCGTGTTTACGAGAATATGTGCCCTCATCATGAATTGATGAGACCATATTGCCTATCAGCTAGCGTCCGGCATTAGAAGCAATTTTTTTCTATATGAACATTCTACTATCATCTGTTACTAGGAAGTTGATTAAAAATTAGGTAAACAGTTACTGTGCAAAAAAAAAATGTTGAAGAGCAGCCAGTCTTTGCATATTCATTCATAATGAAGATTATGTCTTCCATTCATTTTTCAATAAATCACTTTTACAAACTTCCTAATCACCAGTGTTACTAGAAAGTTGATTGTAAATCAAGCTAATTTACACCTATGCATGAAACAAGACTGTCTTGTACCAGCCATGTTCACTGAATAATTATAAGCGTATTGAATAATATTGACACGTGTACTTATCTTTATCGGGCAATCACGTTTCGCCGCCTAACAAATGTAATCGCACAGCGTTGGACGCGCCTGCATGTATCCGAAGTTTCTGGAAAGTTATCGATGCTTCTACCCGGCTGTCTGTTGTCGCCGAACCTTATGTTATCTGATTTCATCACCTGACGCGAATGGTGTAGAGCTTTGTGGAAGGCACGCAGGTCCAAATGATTAGTCTGGAACATTCGACGACTGCTGTATGAAAGCCGACGCGCTTGACCCGCTGATCAGATTTTCGACGATCGCCGAGCGTGTTCGCCGCTATCGTTGTGCTATAAGTGTAGCCTGTTTTGTGGGCACAGGTTCGCCAATAAAAGTTTGTTTTGTCGTTCACAGTATTGCTACTGTGTTATTCAACGTCACCACCACGTGACATCTGGTGGAGGTGTTTTTCGTTCATGTACCGGACGCCCCCGACAAGCCGTGATCCAAGCCCGGACCGCAAAGAGAACACCAACGTAGTCCCGGAGCATCCAGCAAGCCGCCGTCTTCAACAGCTGCCCCCGGAGCACGGACTTCTAACTGAGAAGACCAAGAAGATTGTGGACAAGGCAACCCCAATGGCAGCCCCAGCGTCCCCCATCGTGCTGCAGCAGCCCAGGGAACCTCCGACGTTCCGCGGATCAACATTCGAGGACCCGGAAACCTGGCTCGAAACGTATGAGAGGGTCGCTAAGTTTAACAGTTGGGACAGCGACGACAAGCTGCGGCATGTCTATTTCGCATTGGAAGACGCCGCCAGGACGTGGTTCGAGAATCGGGAAGCCACCTTAACGACGTGGGACCTTTTCCGAAGCGGCTTCTTACACACGTTTACAAGCGTCGTGCGAAAAGAGCGAGCCCAAGCTCTACTAGAAACCAGAGTGCAGCTGCCAAACGAGACGATCGCGATCTTCACGGAGGAGATGGCCTTGGGCCTTGGAGGAGATGACTTTGGGGCTTCGCGTAACTGACCTTTGGACTTTGTTTCTTTTCGTTGTTTTGTTACTTATGTTTATTAAGTGTCCTTTTGTGTTTCGCTCTCTTATATTTGTAGCATCGGGACGACGCTTTTTAAGAGGGGGGTATTGACACGTGTACTTATCTTTATCGGGCAATCACGTTTCGCCGCCTAACAAATGTAATCGCACAGCGTTGGACGCGCCTGCATGTATCCGAAGTTTCTGGAAAGTTATCGATGCTTCTACCCGGCTGTCTGTTGTCGCCGAACCTTATGTTATCTGATTTCATCACCTGACGCGAATGGTGTAGAACTTTGTGGAAGGCACGCAGGTCCCAATGATTAGTCTGGAACATTCGACGACTGGTGTATAAAAGCCGACGCGCTTGACCCGCTGATCAGATTTTCGACGATCGCCGAGCGTGTTCGCCGCTATCGTTGTGCTATAAGTGTAGCCTGTTTTGTGGGCACAGGTTCGCCCAATAAAAGTTTGTTTTGTCGTTCACAGTATTGCTACTGTGTTATTCAACGTCACCACCACGTGACAATATTATGCATGTTCTGTAACTTGGGTTAAGTAGCTTAAAAGCATAAATATTTTTATTGACTTCCTATTGAATGGTGTTTATAAAAAGTTAAAATAGTGTGTATTACATTCTAGTGACTTATATTTAACAAACTGAAGTTAGAAAGAAAGCAACCAACTTTCTTTTGACAATTGTTACTAAAAAGTAAAAGTCTATAGGATGTTGCTAAAGTTGATAGAAAGTTCTAAAGAAAGTAAGGAAGCATTTTTGTATGGGTAAGAATGAGTGTTCCAAGGTGCTTTTTATTGCGAAGCTATACTACTTTAGGTCGCACTTCATCCCGTTCCGTGGCGAGGCGGTGGTAGGCACCATTGACCTTTAGCGTGACCTCGCTGCGTGACGTCACACCA
The DNA here is from genome assembly GCF_023375885.2 of Dermacentor andersoni. Lineage (NCBI taxonomy): Eukaryota > Metazoa > Arthropoda > Arachnida > Ixodida > Ixodidae > Dermacentor > Dermacentor andersoni. Next base: position 233,957,349 of record NC_092816.1, on the reverse strand, counting down.
CGTGACCTAGAGTGACGTCACATAAATAACGTCATTTCATAAATAAAAGACATCTTGTAAGGTGGGCTGGTGGGAATCGAACCAGGGTCTCCGGAGTGTGAAACGGAGACCCTACCACTCAGCCACGAGTTTTTTTTATTTATTGCCTGTTTTGTGCTTCTATATCAAACAACAAATGACATTTGAGAAAACAAGACAAATTTGCAAGTTTTCAGCACCAAGTGTCAGCCTTATAGGGCTGACTATTTTAGAATTCATTGAGCGCGGTCAAGGGTTCCACCCTTGACAGCCACGCAAGTACACAATCTTGTGCTTTCTGAATTTCCACAAATCTCGACATGCATTCTCGGAAAAGCATTCGTGCAGGCCGAGCATCCGGATCGCAGTGATACCCCGCCATACGGGCGCGCCATAGACAGTGAAGGCCAACTAGCATAATTAGGTCGAATGGCAGTCCATCATCGTTTTCTATAGATAAATATGTAATACCCTGTGGATCTAAAGGAAAGTCCTTTTTGATAGTCCTCTGAAGTACATCCCAAAAGAAGACACCCGCCCAACAATCTAGAAATACATGATCTATAGTTTCTGTTTTCTTACAGATCAAGCGATGCGAGCCCCAGGGTAAGAAAAACCCACGATCTTCTAAAAAGGTTTTGACATTCAACGTACCCGTGTGAAGCTTAAAAAAGAAAGACTTGGTCTCTGGCGTTACTTGAATTCTTTTCACCCGCTTAAGCACGTCTTGCCCTTGACCTCCACTGTCTATGGCCCTGTACATTGGCACAGGGAGAACTACATCGCATACATCTTTGTACAATGTTTTACGTTTCACTGAAAAAAGGTACTTATTTGAAAATCTAACGGACAAAAACCGTACACTTAAAATAACTTCTTTAAGAAATCCACAAACAGGACCGCTTATATTGTCTGAGCAGACTACATAGCCAGGTAACGCGCTCCTTAGCCTCACTTGGCACACCGTGCGCAAGAAGGGATCGCTTAAGTCGCGGGAAAATAAAAACCGGTTTACGACCTGTCGTGTAAAAAGGTGCGTCATTCCCAAACCTCCGTCTTTAACTCGCCTGAACAAATTCGTTCGACTGCATCGTTCCCAATCCGAAGCCCACACAAATACTGCGAATACCCGGTGCAACTTCTGTATATGTACCCTTGAACAATGCAATATCTGCATGACATACCATACTTTTGCGACAAAAAATAGATTGCAGACTGTAGCTCTTGCAAACATTGACAGATGTCCACCTTTCCACGTGTTCGCTTTTATCTGTGTTTCTCTTGTTTGACCTTGCCAATACTCATCGTTATTTTTGTAATATTCCAGCGGGACGCCTAGATATTTAACGGGTGTCGACAGCCACTTGACATTGGCGAAAGTGACCGGCGTGGAAGGCCATTCTCCGTGCCAGAAGCCAAGACACTTTCCCCAGTTTACCATGCTCCCAGTTACCTTGCCAAAAGCCTTCACTACAGCGATAGCTGCAGCTACACTCTCTTTATCTGTACAACAAACTGCGACGTCATCCGCATACGCCAGAATTTTAACTTCCGATGCATTTAATCTGAAGCCGTGAATGTTGCTGCTTTCAATGATCGCTAGGCACATTGTTTCTATGTATATACTGAACAGAAGGGGACTTAGTGGGAAGCCCTGGCGTACAGAACGCTTTAGGTTAATGCGGGCCCCCACTGACTTGTTAACAATGAATCGCGTAGTGCAGTTCCGGTACGCCAAAGCTACCCCATCTCTAATGATGGATCCGACATTAATGTGGTCTAGGATGTCAAGCAAAATACCATGAGGTACACAATCAAACGCTTTCTCCAGATCGAGCTGTAGAATTGCTACCCCTGCTTGCATAATGTCGCAGCACTCCATCACGCACCGCATCTTATGTATATTAGTCACAATCGAACGCCCCATAATTCCACATGTTTGGTGAGGACCAACCAATTCCTTAATTACTTTCTGTAGCCGCCTTCCTAGTACTTTCATCAAGATTTTATAATCACAATTAGTTAATGATATAGGCCTGCATGAGGAAACCAATTTTAACTTCTCTGTCTGTTCTGTCTTTGGTATTAATACAGTATGTGCTTCCCCAAAAGACCGGGGCAAGACATCTAGTTCGTAAGCCTCATTAAAAAGAACTGTAAGCAGATGAGACAATTCTTTTTTAAACGTCTTGTAAAACGAAGCGCTCAGACCGTCAGGCCCTGGGGACTTGCCGAGATTCAGGTTATCTATAGCCTTTTCTACTTCCGTTTGTGATATGGGTGATTCCAACTCTGTTCTGGTGTCATCTTGCAGTCGTGGCATTCTCTCAAGAAATTCTTCTTTAAACCTCTGCATTCACAGGTCTAGAAGCAAAAAGCGCTTCGTAATGTCGAGCAAAAGCACGTCCTAGGCTGTCATTGTCTGTCATAACTATCCCGTTATCTTCAATGACATCTATATGGTTTCGCCAGGCGCGACATTTTTCGAGTCCAAGTGCGCGTTTTGTTGGACATTCATTTATAGCCATCGCGTCCACCCTTGCTCTCACTTGCGCTCCGCGATAACGGTTCTCATCATAAAGCTCCAATTTCTGTTTGGTGCTACGCAGATCTTAGGCATACACACCTGGCGTTTCGCATTCAAGCGCTGTTCACTTTTCAAAAATCCTCTTAAGCTCTTTCTCTTTCTGTTTGGCTTCAAACAATAAAATGCTGGATCTTTCTATCGCTTTAATTTTTATCTGTTGTTTAAAAATTTCCCACTGCTCTCCTATTCTTTCCCCACTATCTTCATGGATATTCTTAATTGCACGAATCACAGCTGCATTGAAAGATTCATCCCTTAATAAATTGGAATTCAATTTCCATTGCTCCCATGAAAAACTCTTGCTCTCTTTCCTTGATCCTATTTGACATTTTACAAGGCAGTGATCATTAAAAGAAATTGGCGAAACATCATAACTGCGGCACTTTGGGATCGTATCCACTGACAGGTACAGTCGGTCCAAGCGGGCATGGCTGTTGCCCTGAAAATGAGTGTACTTCACAGCTCGGGAGCACTCAGCCACGAGTTCGCTGCTTCAAAACGGGACAAAATCGGCTCTAGTGAATGCGGTGTTGCCTTAGAAACGTGCCGTAGAAAGTTATACTGCGGTATATATCGGTAATTATGACCACGTAACTTACAGAAGCCGCAGTTTCACGAGTAGCGAAGTACCTTTCCACTACATTTCTTGCGCGCTCTGCGCACACGCAGAGCCATCTTGGGGCAAACACAGAAGACACCCTCCTCGCAATGTACGGAGCTGCCCCGACACGTGGCGCACCACTCGCCCCATGATCGCGTCCGCCTTCATGGCGCGTCGGGGCCCGGCTATCTTTGCCGATCGCGACGTTTGGCTGGCGTAGCGCGTTTGAGTAGGCGGTGCGAACGGGGTGCGATAACGCTATCGCGTTCCACTCTTGAAGGCGGCCTAACTCCCGAACAAGGCAGCTCGGCAGAATGCAAAGAGAAAGCATCAGCGAGCTACGGAGACGGAAGAAGAACGAGAAGAACGAGAAGAACGACTTTCTAAGCGGCGTGCCCAGTATGCAGCTCGGCTACACATTATTGCTTCGCAATCACCAGGCTTAACCAAGCTAAGCCACGGCCGTTTTTTTTTTCTTTATTATAAAGTGTCACACGGCCACTTTCGATCATGATCGAGCCCGATCCCGTTCGAAATTCTCGACTTTGATAGGCTTCCTCTCTCGGCTTGCTCAAGGGGGGCACAAGCGACCGAGAAATTCGATCCTGATCGGGTTTGATCGCCATGGAGAGTGCGCGGTGTGACACCCGTATTACACTACTCGAAATACGAACTACCCCTCGACATGATCGCATCTATTTCTAGTGCGCGAGGCTTTCCATTGACTGTCGCTACAACTAACAAATGTTTTTCTTTTGTGCTACAGCGGGCCGTGAAGATTCCGTTTATAGCTTCAAAGTGGACAAGAGACAGCTGTTTTCTGGCTCGCAGAAGCATGAAAAAGTGGGCTTGTGCTGGCAATGAACTCTGACCGACACGTTTGCTTCCGGCCGGAGCAGCAGACGCGACAACTCGCCGTTTGTAGGCTGCCGGCCGATGGAGGTATCCCTCGCGAGCGGCAAGATATTTCCCTGCCCTAGAGAGGATCGGTCCAGGAACGATTCTTGAGGCGATTTTTGTCGTTGAATGCGAGCATGGCCACGCCGGTTCGCCATGCAGAGCGGAATCGAAACATTATTTTTCGATGAGTTCGCACTGAGGCAATGCAGTCGATTGGCTCGTCGGTCGTGCAACGGGCGGCGCGCCGGCAGAAAGCCGCGTCCACTTGACACACCTCTTAAGCGACGTACATACGTTCCAAGTTTCCAACGTTCCGCGGTTCCATTGGCGGATGCACCACCACGGCATCGATCTTTGCCATTTCTGCCGCGGCCGTGCCTGTCGCCGAGCATAGGCTTAACTGGCTTGGGTGGAGCTTGCAATGATCGAGGCCTTGCGGAGTACAGTGGTAGTATTTGATCATGTGATCTTCAGGTTGGTTCCAGATCACGCGGTTTTAAACTCTCAACAGATGGCTTTTGGTCACGTGATGTAAAACTCTGTACGTCGTGAAGCCGGCTCATGACATCCTTTTACTACGTTTCTCAAAGATGGTAGTAATGTAACGCATTTTACTGCCTCATGCCAGAGTGATTTTCTGGTGCACGGTAGTCTTCAAAGCTCATGAGCCGCAAGAACCCTAATGTCGGCTAACTTTTGCTAACAGTGTGGTAAACTAAAGGCATCAATGTGTTCCGCAGTGGTCATGGTGGATTTTCTGTCTTTGTGCTCTTTCCTCCCTGCTTCTGTTGATTCCCATGTTTTGCGAGCTTTGAAACCATTAGTGGTCCCTCATTTCGATTGGATTAGATTGGTGCGGGTGCCAATGCTTCATGGTTTATTCCTAAAGAAAACGGCAAACTTCTTGTCGAAAGCGCCCCATAGTGGCCTGCCTATGCAAATCCTATCGGCAGCAGCTTCATAGCGATGAGATGTGGGAAAGAAATGATGGTCCGTAATTTTGCACCCCGTCTCTAACAATCTCCTCAGACTTTTAACGCCTGTCATATTATTGCAGCAGCATAAACTCTGTCAAACGCGAACACTTATTTCAAGCCGCAATCGCTAGACTACGCTGTGGAATCGCAATTCTTATTTTTAGCTACCGAGAGCTGGTCTGGTACCCTGACCGAATTGTTCGATTTGTGGGGCACATGAAACAAAGCGTCATTTTGTCGTTTATTCTCAAAGAGTAGTTATGTGGAATAAAAATAACTTAAAAACACCGTTCCACTTTCTTCGATTAAATCGAATGCTTCATGTTTGCTATCTTTGCGTGCCTCGACCCTTGGGCATAGGGAGAGGAAGGTTGGCGATACTGTCCAGGATTTTCTTGCAGGACCAATGAGATTTAGACTGTTAATATTTACCGCTTCAACATCAATCCACACAGTTGACTTCTATTGGCTGTATTTTTGTTTTCATTCATTTCTTCAATCTGATCAAATCGTTATCGACACTCTATGTCTTAATTCTCACCTACCTGTTCTCAAATTGTCTTTGAAGTGTTGCACATTTCTTATTTCCTATTTTGTGTTGGGCTACTCGGTTCTTGGCCAATCTGCCAGAGTGGGTATGTGCCACTAGCGTCTAGGGCTCTACATCTCCGAAAACGACAACTGTGGCGCTGGCGAAGTGGAAAAAGAAGTTTCGCGCGCCGCCTGCCACTGCCTGGCCGTCTAAGCGCAGCGAGACATCTGCCCACCGACGCCATGAGGAACCACCAAGCGCCATTAGCTGAAACCCACCGACGTCCGATGTCCGAGCGGCGTTTCTTGTGGCGGGACCTCTTTTCCCTTCCTGTGCTGGGACCTGTGAGCGCGATCCTGCTGATCGTGCTCGTGGTGATGTGTACCCAGCTTCGCTTCCGCGCCGATGTGGGCTCCGACTCGGCGAAAAAGGATGGCGAAGTGAGTTCCGACGCTTTTACTTACACCAGTGAAAAACAGCACGACTCTGTTTCCACTGATAAACTACTTGTTTAAAACTATTACTAATTTGTTTGTAAAAGGTAGATTATTCCAAGGAAAAATAAAACCAATGTTCATATTTATTTAACATTTCGTACCAGAACGCGCCAGTATGACGCCATGAAATTACAAGTAAATTTTTGTTTCATTTGGGCTATTGTGACGCAGTATGTGTTCTTGAAACTTGCTTGCTTCAGTCTGTGGTTCACTTATAATGTAACCCTCTAATTATGGTACAAAAATTTTAAGAACTTGCCAGAAAATGCATGCTTTCGTTTACGTGCGAACCATTCGGATGATAAATAAATCAAGACCGCGCAAAAATTTTTCTTCAGAAAGGTGCGGCTTAGTGGCAAAAATAGTTTTTTCTTTCACATTGCAGAATGCAGTTGGGATTCATTGCACGCAGCGAGTTTAGGCTCACAAATTCAATAGGGTGTCGCCTTTCTCTTAGGACGCTCTTTGCGATTTGATGTTTTTTACAACAAGCAGAACAAGCACTAAATAGACGCTTGCCACAGCAACAGGGGAGCTCAAATCGTGTTCAGGCTTGCATAAAAAAGGAAACGCCCTAGACAAGCTGGTCTCGTTGGTCATCCTATATTGTAGTCACGCGTTTGATGAGCTCGTCTTGGCTTCTGGCCGTAAAGGAACAGTCTAGTTTATCTGTACCGTTCAAAAAGAAGCTACGCTAAATCTGACGTCATCAAAATACATGACGTCGCAGCGAGCTGGTTCGGGAACTTGAAGGCAGGGCTACTACGTGTATTTTGCCTTTACTTCTTTTCTGGCTTACTTGGCCTCTTCTCGTGATAAGGGTAGCCGTTATTTATTGTGGGAATGTAATTTACTAATACTGGTACAATTATCGGTTTCTCTTGAGGTTCCTTTAAGTCGATAAATGTGGAAAGTACGCCCCACGGGTGTGTTTCAGCCATCGCTGACTCACGGCCAATTTGTCGGTTAGATATACATACATATATATGTGTTCATTTGTAGTTACCTGGTACATGCTCGTAAAAATGCCTTGCGATGTGCTGGATGTGTTCTATATAATGTGGGATAGCTTATGTGGCGTTGTAGAACTTTCATAAATACTGTCGTGACATTTCGCACTGCCTAGCCTACTAGCGTTTGAATGAATTGTTGAGTTTTACTTACCAAAGCCACAATTCGACAATGAGGAATGCCATAGGGGTCACTGCAGATTAATTTTGACCACCAGGGAATCTTTCACTGCCCCTTTCCACGGCGCCCTGGCGTTCTTGTATTTCGCGCCCATTGAAATGCGGCCGCGATTTCATTCCACGACCTCGTGCTTAATCGCAACACCATAGCCACTAAGCCACCGCGGCGGACGACTAAACCTTCATTGCTCCATGAAAAAAAATCTACTTGCTAAAAGCGCATGACTGAAACCAGGTGTGCCCTAGGAGGAGGTCAGTTTTGCTGTCGCAAATACGGCCCTTGTCAAAAGTACGCGTTGCGAAGAAGACTGTCGCGGGGCCGCAGACGTCAAAGAGACGCGTGCATTCATTGCCTCTGTGAAACCTAAGCTCCCTTTCCGGCGCGCAGTGTGGGTCCTCTTGTTTCTTCTTGAGCTGAAACGTACTCTTTGTTCTGTTACGAGTTTTGGTTTTCGTTCCGTTCTGCGTACACAAAGAAACCTGCATCGCCGGCACGTAATTGAAGACTGCAGGAGAGGCCCGTATTTTGTTGTATGCGCACTGTTCCTTTCGTAATCGTCCTTTTATATTCAATGTATCCGATCTTTTGTTATATGTGCCCTTCTTACTTTTTGTTTGTGCTATGCCTCTTTCTCGCTTACGTTCTGTTGAAACAGTTTTTTTTTTCAGTTTATTTGTTATGCTTTTTACTGTACGTGTGTCCTTGTACTCGAACCTCAGTGTGGCTCCTGAACACGTTCCGTAAGCTATTTAATGATTGATTCACTATAACAATGATTAATATTACTATTATTATTCCTATTATTACTATTATTATTAGTAGTAGTAGTAGTATCAGTGCCGCAGCACGGCGCCGACTAAGGACGCAGTCTTGCTTTGCTCGTGTCTTTTTACTCCGGTAGCAATTATATGGACACTCCAGGCGTATTTTTGCTGACGGCGTCGCCGTGATGTTATGTATCAAGTCCAAGGGCGATAACAGCGTCGCCACCCGCCGTATCCTCTATCTGCGATGGCAAGCACGCGAGGGAGGAAATCAGAGAGCGCACGCGCCATCTTCTGTCGCAGCTTCTTCAGGCCGTGGAGGATGGGAGGGAGGGGTGGCGGCGCTGCGCTCCGGCAGCAACGGCATATTTCGCGATCAGACGCAAGGGGAATTGACGATCGCGGTTCAGTCTTGTGCGCGAAAGTTAGAAAAGTAGGAGCGCGGGCGCGGCTTCTTCTCCGCCCGAAACTGCGTACTTTGCGCGCCGCACCTTGAAAGCAATCTGCAGACGGCTGATACCTTTGCTCGTGCTGTGTTCGCGCCGCTCAGTTTGCGTTGAAGCAATAGGAAGCACGAAGTTCACTTTGCTCGCTGCTGCTGCCACTCTTGCTGACGAGCCAGCCTTCTGACTGCGAGCGTCCGCAGTCATCGAGTGGGACGTGTTCATGTTTGCCCGTATGCGCTGACACTGTTTGTTAATTAACTTAAGCCATTGTTTCCAGCTTCCCGCAGCCAATAAATCTGCTATGCTGACTTCGCATGGCTGTCCTCTAACTTTCTATGGCAATAGGTGCTTTGGCTTTCACGAAAACTGTGTTCTTTTTTCGGTACAGAATAGTTTGTTTTTTCATAATGAAAGCTAAACAAAAGTGGTCTCCTATCCACGCGGTGAAGGTAGCTGGATAGCGAAGCTGTAAACTGGAATTAGAATACTCATGCTGACGTAGCTCGAAATTTTTCAAATGGCGACATTCATATACCCTTTGCCTAATTATTATCCTAACACTTTTCAGCGGCCTGCGACTTGGCGCATGCCGCTACTTCTTGAACGGGCGAAGAGCGCACACGAAGAAGAGAAAGCACGTAACCACATTTTAGCAGCACCTCGCATCGATATGCACGCTACTCTTTAGGACTTGCCACTTCATCGCAACTTCAGCGTATGCAACAGCGCTCTCAAACAGGGAACACTTCAGGCGAACGCTAGGCGCCAAGGCGAGCTGTCTGGTTCTTCTGGGTCACGGCCGTCTGGTTCTTCTGTCTGGTTCACGGCCGGCGCCGCGGATCAATGGAAGGATTGATGCCATGAGCGTCCCCTTTGAAACACGTTAGTGGGTTGCTCCACGAAAATCTCATTTTGCCTAATGTCCTACCTGTATTTTTGAGAAAACACACAAACACAAAGGAATCCCAGCATCAAACTTTTTGAACCATTCCAAGGCACTCTGTTTTTGTACGCCTTCATATTTTCTTGCCTCCCTATTTTTCTGCGCCAATCATCCAATCGCATCTTACTAATCTTTCTTCCGGACATCTTTCAACTTCAACCTTCTACTTCAGCTTCATTATTTCACATTTCTTCATTTTAGAAAGAAAAGGCGGAAACGTTTACACAGAAAAAAAGGCTACAGCAAAGTAGTTTGACTAGGTTCCTACCCAGTCTTGGTACAGAGGACCTGCCGTGGTTGCTCAGTGGCTATGGTGTTGGGCTGCTGAGCACGAGGTAGCGGGATCGAATCCTGACCACGGCGGCCGCATTTTGATGGGGGCGGAGTGCGAAAATACCCGTGTACATAGATTTAGGTGCACGTTAAAGATCCCCCGGTGGGCGAAATTTCCGGTGTCCTACCCTACGGCGTGCCTCATAATCAGAAAGCGGTTTTGGCACGTAAAACGCCATAATTTGTTTTTTTGACGCAGAGGGTAATAAGCAAACTATACAGTTTATAGAATGAACATAATGAATACAGGCGAGCAACGCATCCAAAAATGCAGTCATATAATTCCTACGAGGGACAACACATCAAAAGAACACATTCATGGTAGAATTATTTCACATACACAGTAAAGGTGCACGTAGTGGAATGCGTAAATAACATTAAAGCTAGTGTACACAGTTTATTTAAGCATTTATTTCACTATACATTTAGTAAATTGTATGTATTAGAGTGAAACATATAGATATATTAGTTGAACAAGAGATAGTATCTAACAATTTAATAAGTGCGACGTTTGAAATGTGTGTAACGCTATACCTGGGCGTAATCAATTTATGTTCAGAAGAAGAAATCTCTTAGGCTCCAAATCGATTCCTTGGCAATGTAAGTGTCTTAAGTAAATGGGCATACAATGTTCTAGCCTATTTAATCCGCGGTTTGTGCGTGAAAAAGACATTAACCATTGGTATCTGTTCCTGATATTGGCTTTTATGAGGTTTTCTAAAATTACTTAACATTATAAAAGGTTTGTTATCAAATTTAACGCTGAGTTCATGTTTCTTAAGATCAAAGTGGAAAATGTTTTGTAGAGGAATCACGTTCATCGCAGCAAACAGCTCGGCCGTGTGCGCATCACTAGAAGCATTTGCAATGTGGCGAATGGGCTTCTTCCGTAAAAATAGAGTTTGTTAATGTAGCTTGTTAGAGTCTTTCACCACACGCTACAATACTTTATGTGGGCGGCGAAGATAGAATTATAAAGGAACAATTCACCCTTGGGTTGAAGTGCCTGCTGAAATTTAGATAGTGTGTCACAGGCTTTTGCGTAATATTTCACCACACAATACGCATGCGTGTTCCAGTTCATGTGCGGATTAAAAATCACACGTTTTGACCTCCAGCACAAGTTCTATCTTTTCTGATCCTAAGTGTAGTAGTCTGAGGTTACGATTTACAAGGTTTTGAACATGTGTAAACAAAGAAACCTTAGTTTTGCCGGCATTAATTTCAAAGAAATTAATGTTAGTCCATTATAATAATGCATGTACTGTAATATTCCCTAAGTTAGCGTGTGATTGTTTGTAGACTGGGGAAAGAGGGCACTGTCATCTGCGTGCATAGCCCACTTGGCACGTCTATTCACCCTGGTTAGGTCATTTACCTCAACATTAAATTGTAGTGGCGCCAGTGTGCATCCCTGCGAAACTTCATGTTATTTAAAAGAGAGAGGAATGATTTTCATTAATTACAACGCACTGCTTTATACTTTTTAAGCACGACTTAAGAAGGTCAATTGAAACACGAAGTAATCCATAATGCTCAAGTTTAACGGCTAATATTTTATGGTTTATTCTATCGAATGCCTTCGAAAGTCAATATATGTCAGACATTTATTCCAGCGAAGCTGTATATGACTCACATCCGGCATTTCCTGGTGTCTGCGGGCCGAAATTATTATCAGCAGCAATGACTCTAGCTTCGTCTTCTCCTTTGATGCCCCTACACACTTAAAAAAAGGGAGTTTCAACTGACTCTTTTCGGGGTGTATCTGCCCGTCACACATATGATGACCTTTTGGGTGGCAACACGGACTCTCTTGGAAATACAGTACCTGCGACTACCTCACAGTACCGGTGACTCTCTCCCACAAGAGCTACTGAGGTGTATGTATTACTCCCAAAGCAGGAGTTGATGCGACTACCTCAGTGGTCCATGCAAGTACCCCTTGGTAGTCAGAGGAACCCCTTTGGAATGGCAACAATGACCCTTCCTAGGGTAGTCATCTGAAGACTGACAATGGTGGCGTACATGAATACCATTGCAAGAGTTGGTGAAAATATCCCTTGGTAGTAGCGGAACCCCTTTGGAATGGCAACAATTACCCTCCCTAGGGTAGTCATCTGAAGACTGACAATGGTGGTGTACATGGTTACCATCACAAGAGTTGGTGAAACTACCTCCTGGTACTTAACCGGACCCTTTGCAGCAACTGCTTTGACCTCTGCCTGGATAGTCAATAGACTATCTCTACGCTAAGATGGAAGTTCACAACATAATAGATTTTAGTTTGGATGTGCAACAAATGCCTAGTTATTCAGCCACCATTATATGTTATGATAAACTGCAATACTATAAACAACTAAAAAAACACTGAGCAGATAGCACTACAGTGAGTGAAACACCAAGAGCAAATATTTCACTACTGTCACTGTATTAACCTCAAATGCATCAATGGACTATACCTTGCAAAAACAGAAGACAACAGTCTGATTTGCTAAATTGGAATCAATGGCCAACCTTGAGAAAGACCATGCTTCAGTTTACAAGGCATACTAAACAGCTGCAATATGTCCAAATTTATGAGGTAATGTAGCGTTTCAGGCATTTGAACAAGGATTTAACCCTTTGCCACGACAAAGGGCTCATATATTTCAATATGCCACGGAGGCATGCAATGAGAAAGGAATTAAATTTCAATATTGATATTAATCGACAAATTTACAATCTCTCCAAATCAAAGCAATCATACAGCATCGATGCTAATGGAAGAAAAAAAAATATGCCTAAACACCAGATAAATGCAAAACCGGACATTATAAATAGCGCCAGTTCAATATCCCCGTGGTGCCTGCATAGTAAGTACATCCCATAATGTCTCAAAAGTGCAACATCTTCGCCATCATTTAATCCAATTTTTCAAAAAAGACTGTTGTCTCACCTCCTAAATGTTTCCGTCAGCACTGGCTCTATGTTTGCGTCAAATGCTACCTGCTCCGGTTAAGATATGAAAGAACAGCACAACTGTTAAAAGTTTGTAAACACTTTATTCAATAAGAATATGAACACATCACAGTAACCTTTAGCAAAAGCACATATAGTAATCACAAGGAACACTTATTTCTTATAAGCGGAGAATCCAGTTTACAGCAGGAAGAGAAGAGCCAGAGAATAGCTATAATGCATCCGTTGATGTTCTCTTTGAACGAACCACAAATGGCCTTGCCATCAGGACATATCACAAGCCCACACATGTGGATACACAAGAGGCAGAAAATATTTAATTAAGTATAAGGATATAAGTATAAATTCATTTTCCAGATTCAACTGGAGGGTAGGTTCTTGGCAAAAAGCTGCCTGCACAGCTTGACTGTGTCCAGAAAACCCCTACAAGCAGTAGCACACGAGTGGTACAGGAAATCTTCAACAGACACACAGAATAGTCACATTCAATAAAGAGAAACATTCACTATTTATCCGCTATAAAGTGTTTTGATAAAGGCTACGTAGCTGGTGTTGCAGCTAAACTTTTTGAAAACATTGGGATTATGAGAACTGAAATTCGATGGTTTCCTGCGCATATGGGAAAAGTGGACGAAACTCGGATAAACCTCAATGAGGTTGCTCATGAATTGGCACGAGGACTTGCTAACCGTGACAGTCACAGCCGAGCCGTTCACCATCAAGCCAGGAAATCTAGAGGTCATTTAATAGGATACAATGACATTACCAAACACTACTATTTAGGGCGCAGGCAATTCCCATTGCCACATTCAAAACTGAACAGGGCTCAGGCAGTCTCACTGCGCTTATTGCAAACAGGTACATTTCCCACACCGTACACCATTAATTAAATATATCCAGAGAGGGAGATTAAGATGGACTGCAACGATTGTAATGGCATCATTGGAATCAGACATATGCTGGCGGGGTGCCCCGCGATTCTCCCCAACCTCGTTGAAGAATGGACACAGTGGGAGAAAAGGATTCAAAGCCCATTGTTTCAGGACCAACTAAGGGCCGTCCAGAGGGCCCATGATGTCGCTGAAAGGCTTGGCCTGACAGTGCCAACGTGGGAGTGGCCCGCCTTGACTTAAGAAGTCCAGCCTCCGGACCTCATTCCAATAAATGTTTTCACACACACACACTATTTATGCATGGAGAGTCTAATAATCTTTGCACAAAATTTGAACAATAAAATCAAAATCGTAACGCTGAAATGGTCATACATCTGTTCATAAATATTAAAAGTAATAACTAAGCAAAGATGCGGCCTCTACTAGCAAAGACATAAAATCACATTTCAACAAAATATTTCCGCAGCTCAGCTTTGCTATACCCTTTTGTATGTTTATACTTGCTTATAGCATGGGGCAAGTTGTAAGTCATTTGTAATTTATAATTAGCGCGATAACATGGTATATTCCATGTATCAAAAGCCCTTGTATGTATGTTAGCACGACGCATGTCCAAAGATGGCAGAGAATAAAAATTGGCAGTGGATGCCGTTGAAAAATTAAAGTTATACAACTTAAAGTTATACAAACGATTGACGCGGACAATGTTATGCGCTTCAAAAGCACACTTGGACGTAGTTGTATTATCAACATTAGCGAGTATTCGAACAATTTTCTTCTACAATACGAGAACCTTATTTATGTTTGTTTTGGTCATTGTGGCCCATACTAAACTGCAGTAGTTAAAGCGAGAATATACATGGCTTCACTTTGCTGTAAGTAATTTGAGACAACAGCTGTCTTTCAATAATGGGGCTCACTGCTGTGAACTTATAGCATAATGCCCTCCAATGTCACATTTTCACATGAAATCTACAGAAAGTTTACATGCGCGGTCACAAAAGGGTTAAATACAAAACAAATTATTTTATACCTAAATGTGCAAAAGACATCGAGAATAAGCATAATCAACAAAAATAAAGGATATTTTGTAGAAACTCCTTTAGTAATATGGGGGAAGAAGTGGGCTTCTCCCCAAGCGACATATGGCTGTGTTTGGAATTTGTACAGAAAGCGCTTTGCATATGTGTACTATAGGTGTACATTTCTTTGCATTGTGTGTCTGAGCTCACTACAGCTGGAGATCTTGCAATGGTCTGTCTCCTCTGACCGTGCTTTCCAAAGAAAACGAGTCCTATGTCTTTTTTTTTCCATCCTGTGTTCCTGCTCTAAACCGACAAATGACACTTGCTGCCAGTAATTCAGTGCTGGCACTATACATTTAACAAGAAACTTCTTACTCAATGCCAAAAATCAGCAAGAAAAATTAATATTTTTTGTTATGCTGTATGCAGAACTCGTCAATGAAGGGTTAAAACAACTGAAGTGTCAGAGCAGCATAGCCACACACTTATCACTACATCTTAACATGTATATCAATATACATTACAGTGCGAATGCTGTATTACTAGTCTATAAATGCGTCTACCACTACATCTTGAACTAATTTTTCACTCTAGGTTCAAGGTGGCGATGCGATATGATATTTTCCTTCTTTGATCACGTACAAAATTTCTGATGACAGCATTGCAGATATTGTTGCTATAGCCGGATTGCATATTTTCATTTGTTAAAAAAAATGTAAATGAAACGAACAAGTACATCAACAGAAGCAACTAAATGTTTCAACTAAAAATTAAATTATGGGGTTTTACGTGCCAAAACCACTTTCTGATTAAGAGGCACGCGGTAGTGCAGGACTCCGGAAATTTCGACCGCCTGGGGTTCTTTAACGTGCACCTAAATCTAAGTACACGGGTGTTTTCGCATTCCGCCCCCATACAAATGCGGCCGCCGTGGCCGGGATTCAATCCCGCGACCTCATGCTCAGCAGCCTAACACCATAGCCACTGAGGAACCACGGCGGGTATGTTTCAACTAAGCCACATAACAAAGAAAGGACAGTCAGTTTATCTAATGAAATATGCATGCAAACTTGCAACTGATCACTTCTCTTCAAAACCCAGATTTTGAGCATGTGTCACAACTTTCGCTTGCCCTTCTTGCTTTCACTTCTGCATCGACTTCAGGGCATCCTGGTGGCATTCACTTTCGCATGTTTTTGTACTTGTTTCCTAGGCACATATACCAAGAGAACTGGAATGAATGAAAGCAATTGACTTTACATGCCTAATCAACAGTTCAATGACTTCTAGTTTTCAGGTTTTGAAATAAACTGTAAACACAGTACAGTTAAACATGGAGTTGCCCAAACATTAGCTTGCTTTTTGCACTGTTTCCTTCATGTTCCAAAATGTACCAAGTGAGCTATTTTAGCACACCTTTCAACACAATATCTGAGAATTACTTTCAGTATTGGTGTTGGTAAAAACTGTAATGCATGAAAACAGCTACAGGTACAAATATATATTACTTAACCAAATATATATTTAGCTGAGCATGCAATTAATTTTACAAGAGGTGGCCATATGCATGCCAGATGCAGAGGTGCTGTTGATATGTTCTTATTTAGTTAAGCTGCAAAGCTTTAAAACCACCACATCTCTACTCAATCACAAGCACACAGACCTGAACAGCTGCAAGCAAGGATGGCCATAAATTTTACAAAGTACTAAGAAAGGCTTTGGCAGCATGCTTAACGTAAACGAATTATATGGTTTTATGCGCCAAAACCACGATCTGATTAAGAGGCGTGACGTAGTGGGGCACTCCGGAAATTCGGATCACCTGGGGTTCTTTAACGTACACCTAAATCTAAGTACAAGGGTGTTTTTGCATTATGCCCCCATCGATATGCGGCTGCCTTGGCCAGGATATCCTTAACATCTAAATGTGCAAAAGAAATCAAAAAAAGATATAAGAAACTGCTCTTACATGGCCAAGGTGCAATGTGTCCCTCACTGCTGGTTACTGGTTTACGAGGCTCCTTGCAGCAAAATTGCACAATTTATTTGGGTACCTGATGTTTAAAAAACATGCATCAACCTTCGACATCAAACAATACACAAAATACAATATGCAACAGCAGTGTAGCGCAACCATTTCCATGAAATAATATCAAACACTTGAAGTGTGATTCATCAGATGGGAGAATTTAAGTAAACTGTACCATGAAAGCATTAGGTGCGTGACGAGACCGAGGTTAGAGAATTGGTCAGATGAATTTGACACAGGACAGGGGTAAGATTTAATCCTTTTCTCCTGCAATAACTAAGATAAACTGATAATCATCACCAGAGTTCACAAACTCTTAAAATACTTTCACCAAAGAAGATGTTATAAAAGGTTTTAATTAACATTTCAAATTAGCTTATTACTAAAACTTGCAGACAAGGGAAAATTAGCCATGAATACAAACTTGAAGGAGCATCTCCTATAAAAATTTACCAGGGCAGCTTATTAAGCTAGTTGTTGATCCATTATCGTGAGTGTACAGTGCAAAGGTTAAGCAAGGACATAGACACAAGCACTGACTACCAATGGAGGTTTTATTGCTGAATACACATAATAGTGATATAGCTATCTGAAAAATTACTAAAAAGGAGAACAAAGCAGACCATCAAGAGGCACACGAAGAAATGTAGAGTTGCGTAAAAAATGCTGGCAGTAGGTTTGACTTCCCAGAAACTTGAGCTCTCTTTCTGATAAGGCAATGAATGGCTTGCTGATGCATGCCCTCTGTTCCCATGCCAATTGTGCTACTTCAAGTATGATATGGGTAAGACCATCCTTGTGCTTGCGAATAACTGACATTCTTTCAAACCAAGGAGTGCAGCCACGCATGCTAGTATGATGTGCCAAAAAAACTTCTTCTGCCATTGCGCACATTATATGCATGTTCGCACAACCTCTCATGAAGGCATCTGGCAGTCTGCCCCATATGACAAGCGCCGCATGAAAGAGAAATTTCGTACGCAACCTTTTACGTGGAGTCAACATGCCAAATCTTGCGCTTGACCTTGCAGATGCCTTTCTGACTGCCCTATCAGAAAAAGAGCTAAAGTTCGCCTGGAAGTCACGTGAACGGCCTGTATTTGTGATGCAATCTTACATTTTTTTTGTATCTCGATTTCCAGCGTAGTTCATTTTTTGCCCACTCGTCTGCTTTTCTTGTTTCCATCTTCAGAACTTAATGTTTTTCAGATAGCTCTTTCACTTGCTTGTGTAAATTCGGCACATTGAATAATAACATTTTAGTTGACAGTCGGCACTTCTGTCTATGTACTCGTTTACCTTTGTAGTGTACACTACCTATAAGAACTTTAACCAGCAGCTGAAGAAGCTTTATTCAACGCGTCATTCTAGCGCCCTCGCTCACTCATTAACCCAAGACTCATGGCAAGGAAACCATGGAGGATATTGCTCCATTGAAGCATGACATAATTTGTGTCATGCTAAACCGACAACTGCAAACCGGCTGACTGGGTGTTAACCTTTCTGTAGCTTTCATGACTGTTTTTTCTGAAGAAAGAGGAATGGAAGTAGACGAAATGCTGCTGGTGGTAACCGAACGCACAAATTTGACATGACGCATGCAGCGCTGCACCAATTCATCTAGCCATGACTATCTTTCCCTCCTGGTAGCCAAACCCCCATATTTCACATGAAACACGCAGCACTTTACGAATTCATCTAGCCACAACTGTCTTTCCATCCAATTATCACTTGGTTTTGTATGCCCACATAAAATGTAGCGCTGGTAGTGTTAGGGTTCGTGTTGTTAGCCAGAATAAAGAAAATGGGTTCAGGGCTGCAATGTCGACATTGCCATTGAATATTTCAATTTCGAGGTCATGAGTGAACTCTAATTCACAACTAGTCAACGATGTATCACTGATAAAAACATTTCGAACGAACAATGCCATGTACACTGCTAAACACTTAAAAAGGCACTACACAATTTGGATATTGTTCACTGCCCCAATGCAGAGCTTAGGAAAACAATTGTTTCCCCTCGGTTATCGAGAGTTTTCAAGGGGAACTACGCAGCAACTAAGTTATAATCATGAATTAGACAACAAAAACTTGTTTTGATTACAGACACCTCCCACTTGCCGTAGTGACATAACCGCATGAGAATGGAGGGCAATACCCTTTCTAATTAACATTGTGCTTACCTTTCATATTGCAATACAAGGTTGGGAAAAATGCGTGACCGAACATAATTGAGATATTCACGGTGGAATGAATTCTCATTAAGTACATTCTATTCCAACTTTATTTACATCTGGCATAGGTTGGAAACTGATGCATGGAGTCGACTCACTCAGACTGATCTCGAAAGTGAGTCTCAGTGAGTCCGACTGAGTCGAATTTCTGTAGGTCTTAGCCCGAATGAACCCGGCTGAATAGAATTTTGGTGAGTGTGAGTGAGTTCTCATTATTTTGCTCACCTATGCATCCAGGTAATTGTTGTGACTTAGATTGTCTGAGATGACGAATTGTAGGCAATCCATTCAATTTTTTTTTTGAAGATTGTCAGGCACGCCTCCTGCTGTAATATTTCAGAGGTGTGCAGCAATGTCAATGGGCATCGGAGGCAGTGTGTACGTTGACAATTCCTTGTACTGTGCTTTGACTGCATTCTCCACATGTCCAACTGCACTACTAGACAGCCTTAAAAACAGAAGTATTCATTGAAATCAACAACAAAATCCAGTGCTAGAAAAACAAAAGATATGGTATCACAAACTATCACTCCACATGCTCAAATTTACCTACTATATAGTTAGTGACGAGCTAAGAATACAGGAAGGGCTCTTGATAAATATGGGCACATTTGCCATGGCAAATGGAGCCCATTGCTGTTCAAGGATAATGATGTACGAACAGCAAAAATCACTGACTGAGACAACTGACTTGTTACAGCATGAATGTGCTGTTAAAACCAAATTTAAAGAGGAATTTTATCACCCCCTATACAGATAGCTCTTTACCAGCACACCATGGCACCTCTCCCCCTTTTCGCATTGGTACCATACACAAGGAAGGCGCATTATTGGTCCCTTCACAGATATTGGTACCATGAGCAAAAAGCTCCCCCACCAAGGTGAAATAAGCAACCATAGTGACGCACCTGCAAACATTCCTTCTGAGGAAAACTTGTTGCTAGCTACATCGTCTACAGAGGTATTGCTTCGTGAAGGACAAATACTGGGCCATAAAGTGCCAAGTCCACACTAGCATTGTCTTGGGACCAGAAACAGAACAAAAGCAGGTCAGGTAAAGGCCAAGGATGATTTGATAGAACAAAAATATACTAGAACATTCTGGTTCTCAAATACACAAACTAGACTGCTTGTGTTTATCCAAACATTATTAACTCCCTATCACATTTCCGGTGGCTAATGAATTAATATTTCAATGAATGTATTTTTTCTGACAACTTCTTGGTGCCTTTGTTTATAAGCCTTTTTGTGAAACATGGCTATTATTTCAAACAGGAAGTCACAATTTCCCTCAGCATTACATAAATCTGAGCTACTGAGACAGATACAAATGTCAAGGTCGGAAAAGACTGTGAAAGGTGATATGGAAGGATTGAGGAGTCACAAACATGGTAGAGCTTCTTAAGATCTTCATACTGACACGTGTACTTGTCTTTATCGTGCGACACGTTTTGCCGCCTAACAAATGCTATCGCACAGCGCGGGACGCGCCTGCATGTATCCGAAGTTTCTGGAAAGTTATCGATGCTTCTATCCGCTGTCTGTTGTCGCCGAACCTTGTGTTATCTGATTTCATTGCTTGACACGAATGGTGTAGAACTTTGTAGAAGGCATGCGGGTCCCAACGATTAGTCTGGAACATTCGATGACTGCTGTTTAAAAGCGGACGCACTTGACCCGCTGATCAGATTTTCGACGATCGCCGACAGTGTTCGCCGCTATCGTTGTAATATAAGTGTAGCCTCTTTTGTGGGCACAGGTTCACCCAATAAAAGTTAGTTTTGTGTTTCACAGTATTGCTACTGTGTTCTTTGACGTCATGACAACGTGACATCTGGTGGAGGTGCTTTGCGTTCATGTACCGGACGCCCCCACAAAGCCGTGACTCAAGCCCTCACGCGGAAGACACCAACGTCGCAAAGAACCAGCGAGGTAGCAGCAGGCTGCAAGGACTGCCCCCGGAGCACGGACTTTGCCTGAGACGACTAGGAAGATCGCCACCAAGTCCACCACAATAGCAGCCCCAGCGTCCCCCGTCGTGCTGCAGCAGCCCAGGGAGCCTCCGACTTTGCGCGGTTCAACTTTTGAGGACCCGGAAAGCTGGCTTGAGACGTATGAGAGAGTCGCTGCGTTTAACAACTGGAACAGCGACGAAAAACTGCGACATGTCTTCTTCGCATTGGAAGACGCGGCCAGGACGTGGTTCGAGAACCGAGAAGCCACCTTAACGACCTGGGAACTTTTCCGTAGCGGCTTCCTGCAGACATTCGGAAGCGTCGTGCGCCGAGAACGACCCCAAGCGCTATTGGAAACTCGGGTGCAGCTACCTAATGAGACAACCGCGATCTTCACGGAGGAAATGAGTCGTCTCTTCCGCCACGCCGACCCTGAAATGCCCGAGGAGAAGAAAGTCCGCCTACTCATGCGTGGTGTGAAGGAGGAACTTTTTGCCGGAATGGTACGAAGCCCACCGAAGACCGTCGACGAGTTTCTTCGCGAGGCCACCAGCATCGAGAAGACACTCGAGATGCGAAACCGGCAATTCGACCGCCGCCCGAACTCGACAAACTACGCCGGAGTTAAGCCACTGGCCACCGACGGCCTACGCGAGACTATCCGAGCTGTCGTGCGGGAGGAGCTACAGAAGATGTTCCCGTCGTCGCAGCCTCAAGTGGCCTCGATCGCTGACATCGCCAAAGATGAGGTTCAGCGGTCGCTTGGAATTCCGGAGGTGCAACCAGAATTACCGCAACCCCAGCCAGAAGCGATGACCTACGCCGCCGTCGCACGCCGTCAAGGTCCTCCTCCGCGACCGCGCCAGGGCCCTGTAACGCCGCAATTCCGTCGACCACCGCCGCCGCCGCCGCCGCCAGCACGCCCACCCGTCGCCCAGCGGAGCTACCCGAGGAAGACAGACGTTTGGCGTGCTCCTGACCACCACTCGCTCTGCTACCACTGCGCAGAAGCGGGTCACGTCTACCGACGATGTCCATACCGAGAGATGGGACTGCGAGTTTTCACCGTCAACGCTCCGCGCCCGCAGCAAGGTGAACGCCCCCGCGATACCGCCGACTACCTCGCCGCTACTCAGTGGAGCTCTCGACGGCCGTCGCGTTCGCCATCAACAGGCCGCTACCTGTCGCCGCAGCGCCGACCATATACTGCCCAGCCCGGGGCTGGTCAGCGAGCCCATATCCGGAAAACTAAAAGCAGCAACCGATGGAGGTGCGGTTGCTGTTCGTCGAACTGACGAAGATCCTCCGCCGCCGACGATGACGCCGAAGAAACTACCTCGACGACATAACGACACGCCGCCGTCCCGACGAAGTCTGGAAGCAAAGAATACGACAACCAAAGACGACCTGACGAGACGTTCCAGCTTCAGTTCAACACGACGCAGCCGTGATCCGACGCCGAGACCTAACTGCAACGCCAGACAAAGAACCACCGACCTCGACGTGCTTCTCGACGGCCACGCAGTTACCGCCTTAGTGGACACAGGGGCCGATTACTCCGTAATGAGTGGACACATCGCCGCCCAGTTGAAGAAGGTTAAGACTGCATGGGTGGGTCCCCAAATTCGGACCGCTGGAGGACACCTAATTACGCCAACTGGAATCTGCACGGCAAGAATGACCGGTCATGACGGGACTTACCCTGCCACCTTCGTTATCCTCCAACAGTGTTCGCGAGACGTCATTTTCGGCATGGACTTCCTGAACCAACACGGCGCAATCATTGACCTGAAGTAGAAGTCCATAACGCTATCAGAAGATCGAGTGATACCGCCGGAGAGCTCTAGTAGTCACCATGCCTTAAGTGTGCTCGAAAGTCAAGTCAGCATCCCGCCTCGCTCCAACATTGTCATATCCGTAGGCACCAAAACGCCTGCCGACGTAGAAGGCGTCATCGAGGGTGACCAACGTCTACTGCTAGACCGTGAAATTTACGTCGCAAGAGGGATCGTTCGACTGCATGGACGGAAAACTTTAGTCTTGCTGACAAACTTCAGCCAGGAGTTCAAGCACATCAACAAGGGCACAATGATCGCGTAAATCGAGGAAATTCTTGAAACCAGTAATGCGTTTGTCCTCTCGGATTCCGCCGCATCTACCCCGACGACCATGGTTCCCGAACCAGACTACGACATTAATCCATGTCTCCCCGTGATTAAGCAACAGCAGCTCAGAAGTCTGCTCCGACGATACAAAGGCTGCTTTTCGACGTCATCGAGGATTGGACAAACACCAGTCGCCAAGCATAGCATAATAACCGAGGAGAGCGCTCGGCCACTCCACCAGAGCCCTTACCGAGTTTCGCCGCGAGAACGTGAAGCTATAAGACAACAAGTCGACGAAATGCTGCGAGACGACATCATCCAGCCGTCGAAAAGCCCGTGGGCATCCCCTGTTGTCTTGGTGAAGAAAAAGGACGGCAACTTACGTTTCTGCGTCGATTATCGTCGACTGAACAAAATCACAAAGAAGGATGTATACCCCCTACCACGGATAGACGACGCATTAGATCGGCTCTGCAACGCAAAATACTTCTCGTCGATGGATCTCAAGTCTGGCTACTGGCAAATAGAAGTCGACGAGAGAGATGACAAAAAGACCGCCTTCATCACGCCAGACGGCCTCTACGAGTTCAAGGTCATGCCATTCGGACTCTGCTCGGCGCCAGCAACATTCCCGCGCGTCATGGACACGGTGTTAGCAGGATTGAAGTGGCAGACCTGTCTTGTTTACTTGGATGACGTCGTCGTCTTCGCCGAAAATCTCGACGATCACCTTAGGCTGCTTGCGACAGTAGTATAGGCCATCAAGTCATCAGGGCTCACTCTGAAGCCAGAAAAGTGCCGCTTCGCTTACGATGAGCTTCTGCTCCTAGGCCACGTCATCAGCAAGTCTGGAGTTCGCCCCGACCCGCAGAAGACAGCTGCCATTGCAAAGTTCCCGCAGCCCATCGACAAGAAGGCAGTGCGAAGATTTCTAGGCATGTGTGCCTACTACAGGCGATTTGTCAAGGACTTTTCACGTATCGCTGAGCCGCTGATACAGCTAACTAAATGTGACGTCGAGTTCAAGTGGGAAACGCCGCAGGCCGACGCATTTCAATAACTCAAACGACGCATGCAGTCGCCGCCCGTACTTGCGCATTTCGACGAGCACGCCGATACCGAAATCCACACTGACGCCAGTACCCTAGGCCTCGGTGCCGTGCTAGTCCAGAGAAAAGATGGTCATGAACACGTGATATCTTACGCTAGCCGGTCGTTGTCAAAAGCGGAAGGCAATTATTCTACAACCGAAAAGGAATGCATCGCCATCGTTTGGGCTACAGCGAAATTTCGCCTCTACCTATATGGCAGGCAATTCAAAGTCGTCAGCGACCATCACGCTTTGTGTTGTCTAGCGAATTTAAAGGATCCTTCAGGATGGCTGGCGCGGTGGAACCTAAGACTGCAAGAATATGATATCACTGTAACGTATAAGTCCGGACGAAAACACTGATGCCGATTGCCTATCACGCGCCCCCATTGACTCGCCGCCGCAAGATGACGAAGATGACGACGCCTTCCTCGGCATTTTAAGCGCAGAAGACTTCGCTGAACAGCAGCGAGGAGACCCGGAGTTGAAAAACCTCATCGAGTATTTGGAAGGGCAGACCGACGTTGTCCCTAGGCCATTTAAGCGAGGATTATCTTCGTTCTCGCTTCAAAACAACCTACTCGTGAAGAAGAACTTCTCACCAATGCGCACCAACTACCTTCTTGTTGTCCCGTCAGGACTGCGTCCAGAAGTGTTGCTCGCCCTACACGACGATCCAACCGCTGGGCACCTTGGATTCTCCCGGACGCTGTCGAGGATACAGGAAAGGCATTATTGGCCGCGCCTGACCGCCGACGTCGCCCGTTATGTCAGAACATGCCGAGACTGTCAGCGAAGCAAGACACCACCGACAAGACCAGCCGGATTACTACAGCCAATCGAGCCTCCTTGCCGACCATTCCAGCACATCGGGATGGACTTGTTGGGACCTTTTCCGACATCAACAATCGGAAATAAGTGGATCGTCGTGGCGACGGACTACCTCACCCGCTTCGCTCAAACTAAAGCACTGCCGAAAGGTAGCGCCGCCGAAGTAGCGAAATTCTTTGTCGAAAACATCCTGCTGCGACAAGGCGCCCCAGAAGTACTCATCACCGACAGAGGAACGGCCTTTACAGCGGAGCTCACCCAGGCCATTCTGCAATAGTCAGACAAGGCACAGGAGGACAACTGCCTACCATCCACAGACGAATGGTCTTACGGAGCGGCTGAATAAGACCCTCGCCGACGTGCTAGCAATGGATGTCGACGTCGAACACAAGACCTGGGATGCTGTCCTGCCGTACGTAACACACGCTTACAACACGGCGGTGCAAGAAACAACAGAGATTACGCCGTTCAAGTTGGTTTACGGCAGGAACCCGACGACGACGCTCGACGCCATGTTGCCGCACGTAACTGACGAAAAGAATCTTGACGTCGCTACCTATCTCCAGCGCGCCGAAGAAGCCCGACAGCTCGCCCACCTGCGAATCAAGAACCAGCAGAGGACCGACAGCCGACACTACAACCTCCGACGACGCTTCGTCGAGTATCAGCCCGGCGACCGTGTTTGGGTATGGACCCCGATACGCCGACCAGGACTGAGTGAGAAACTATTGCGACACTATTTCGGACCCTACAAGGTCATCCGACGTATTGGCGCACTGGACTATGAGGTCGTGCCAGACGGCATTTCGCATTCACAGCGACGTCGCGCACGACATGAAGTGGTCCACGTACTCCTTCTTAAACCGTTTTACGGACGCTAACGAACTTCCCTTATTTTTTTTTTTTATTTGCTACGAGTGCTTATTTATTACTTTCGTTTGCTTGCAGCATCGGGTCGATGCTTTGTAAGAGGGGGGTATTGACACGTGTACTTGTCTTGATCGGGCGACACGTTTTGCCGCCTAACAAATGTTATCGCACAGCGCGGGACGCGCCTGCATGTATCCGAAGTTTCTGGAAAGTTATCGATGCTTCTATCCGCTGTCTGTTGTCGCCGAACCTTGTGTTATCTGATTTCATCCCTAGACACGAATGGTGTAGAACTTTGTAGAAGGCATGCGGGTCCCAACGATTAGTCTGGAACATTCGATGACTGCTGTATAAAAGCGACGTGCTTGACCCGCTGATCAGATTTTCGACGATCGCCGACCGTGTTCGCCGCTATCGTTGTGCTATAAGTGTAGCCTCTTGTGGGCATAGGTTCGCCCAATAAAAGTTAGTTTTGTGTTTCACAGCATTGCTACTGTGTTCTTTGACGTCACGACCACGTGACAATATATCATCAGTTATATTTGGGATGTCTAGAGTGCACAAAATTTTATTTAAATGTTTTGCCGCTTTTTGTTTTTATGTTTTCATAAATACACCTCATTTGTCACATCTATTAGTAGCAGAGCATTGCAATATTTAACAAGGACCGTGGTATGCTATAAAAGTGGAACTAGGACTATCCAGATACATAAAAACATTAGGGGGAAAAAACGTTTTATTTTTACATAGTGTGATTGCCCCTATGGCATGCATTTATTTGTTTACTAAATTCCCATGAGCTTATTCCACAAAGTTAAGATAGAACCAGGGGCAGAAAAAAGCTTTAGGACAGGAATGAGTGTCACTTGCTACTACTTTATTGAATACAAACAGGATCATATTTATAGGTGAAGGTGGCCATGGGCGCACATATGTTTGCATGGAATACTCAAACAAGTTTGCGTTATTATTCAGTCGTACAGTGTAGAAACTATCGTTCCGTTTAGTTCAAGCCACAGATGTATCACTGATATAGACGTCACATTTCATGTTGATGAAACAGGCCTCCATTAATTCCCCCCCCCCCATGCCAGACAATCTGTGCTTTTATCAAGAATGCGGATATGGAAAAGATATGGCTCACACGTGCGGTAAGTGCAGTGCATAGGCAAATGGGCATTATTCTTATTCCTGACAGACAGCTCTTGTTCCCTTGCCAAATCGTTGATGCAACAGCCTGTCTGGCTCATATGCACCCTGCTGCAATTAAGTGGAATTTCGTGCACCATGCCGACCGCGCAAGTCACATATAGCCTTGTATGATTTTTGCCACGAAGGGTCAGTTTCTGTGGGTCTGAGATGCGTGGGCACAGGCCAGTAAGCTTCCGTGGAGCCAAGAAAATAATAAGTACTTTGTACCTGCTGGCCATATTCTTTAAATCGTGGGCCACTTCATGCAGGTATGAAACAACATGCAGCCTTTTACGTGTCATCTCCACTAGTGGCTTGGCAAGGGGCATCAAAGCGTTCTTTTTGGCTGTGACGCTCGCCTCCTTAAATCATGGGTTTGCGGAACTGCAATATTTCTATCTCAGTTATTAATAAGCCAATTTGAAAATTTTTGCTGTAGAATGCTCCCAAGAGGGTACCTAACAACTTCCAGCGTATAATAAAATTAGCTATGTGGCCTGGTGAGGGCCTCTTGAAAGTACTGCTCAAATACCGGTATTATAACTTTCCAGCATACGACAGGTTTTAATGTTATACAGCGTTAATGCATGAGTACAGATTACGGGTGCATACGGCTTTTTTGATGCCTCTGATGCTTCGGAGTGGCTTGGGGAGACAACCAAGTTAATCAATGCTCCATCACACACTGTCGTGCTTTCACCCATGTCGATGTAGCCCTGAAACCGGTCGTTGGAAGACCTGAAAGCCCACCCAGATGGTTTATCAATAGTTTTGCACATTAGAAGTGAAGCAGTGAGCACTGAACAGGCATTGATTAATTAAACAGCCTTTCTTTATGGTTGCTGTACTGTCCCAAACAGGTTTGTTATTTAGAGCCATCACAACACAGCACGGCACTAATCCTGCTGACCATATGTGAGTTAAGTACAGGACGCATTAAGCTAAGGCTAAGCTTACTTATGCAATGTCAGCAACCATCACTGTATAAGAACAGATGATTTCACAAAGATAGAACAATGTTGCTGATTGCCCAAGGTTTTCACAGTCCTATTGCTGAAAATTCCAGCAATTTTTTTTTTCCTCAGTTGGTTCAATTTAACTTCATTGCTGCGTGAATGTTGCAGCGCACATATGACGACAAAGATTGAACAGGCAAAGAAGTCCGTTTTCCGCGTCTTGTCTGTTTTAATAGTTAAACGCTGCAGAAATTTGCAGAATATGGCATACTGCGACGAGTTATGCTAACTAAAGCACCATTACATTAACTCAAGCAGTTACTACTCCCTCTCCTACCAGATAGGGTAGCGATTGCACACCTGACCTCAATATCAGTAGCAAACCAACTGCACAAGTTTTCAGAAGATGGAAGTCCTGAAAAAGCTAGTTTCCTTGCGGCTTCTCGACACGGCAATAATTATAGTTGAACAACGTTGTGTTCGTACGGGCAAGTATGCGCTACACTTCTCAATATAAGGTCAAGTGCATTGGCTGCGACGAAACAAAAATATTAGTAGTTGACAGCACAGTGAAGCGACACAGAGCAGTTTCGTAACGATCGATCTGTCAGTTCAACGCGCGGCAACCGAACAGTTATTAATCGTGCTCGACATTTCCGCTACGCATAGTGTTGCTACTTTGCCCATATGAACCAAACAATGACCAAATCCTCTTTGCGCTCCATAACGCGCAGTACATTTAGGCTCACCTGTATTTTGCCCCAACCACTGGCACGCGCCGAAAGCTTCGGCGCGCGCTGGCAAGCAAATGCGTCGCTTCGCTTCGGCTGGAGGGAAAGGGCGCGCAACCACTGGAGACAAGCTCCGACGCGCGCCGAAGCTCGCTCCTCGGCTGCGGCGCACTGTTGCTGGACTATTCTGTCTTCATCCGTCAAAGTCCGGCCTAAAACAGCTTGCTGTAAACTAAGCTTGAAACAATAAGTTAGTGATCTGTATGTGTTTTTAGATATAAAAAACACGTTTGAATAATGAACATACACCTGCCGCAACAGTTTTTTATTTTTGAAGTAACAATAGTGTACAAAATATCGACATCAGCGCTCGCGCGTCGTCTGTCTGCAAGATCGCTTTGCAAACACCTGCACGACGATGCCATATATCAAAAACTGTTGCACCATTTCATTTTTTGGTAGCTTATTGCACAGCCAACTATGTAAGAATTAGGCGTGCAATGTATAACTGAAAAAAATCTGTGTTGGAAATATTGCCACGTAGTAGTGACGGTAAATAAATAGTGCCGGCTCAATCGCAACGATAGCGGCGAGCAATGTCGGCAATCGTAGAAAATCTCATCTTTAATCTCATCTGCGGGTCAAGCGCGTCGGTTTGCATACGGCAGTCGTCGAAAGTTACAGCCTATTCGCTGGTGCCCGCGCGCCTTCCAGAAACTACAACAGAATTCGTGTCGCGTATGCAATCAGATTAGCAAGGTTCGTCGACAACAGACAGAACCATGGATAACATTCGCGAAGCTTCCGATACGTTCAGGCGCATCCTGCACCGAGCGATAACGTTTAACGTTTTTTAGCCGGTGAAATACGGTAACCGGATACAGATAAAGCATCCGTGTCAGTATAATTATGCTTGTTTGTGCATGAGAGAAACATGAAAAAGTGGGTTCTGAGAAAATCAGCAAAACAGAATTGAAACACCTGTAGCACTCAAAAAAAAAAAAAAACTAGTATAGCTAAAATGTATGTAATTCGTATCTTGTCTCCCCCAAATTCTTGATTCTGCCAAATCTAGCCCATGGAGCACCTCTATTGTTCTAGGTTGTTTTGATGCATCAACACCGCATCCGGAGGCCTTCACATTCATTGTATTGCTACAAAACATTTTCACAGTGTAAGGGCCACGTTCTATTGTAACTGGTTTCCACATATCAAGTTTGCCTTTCTTTACATTAATGAAATGACATACCGTCAGATAATACAAGCTTGAGAATTAGAGGGTTTTAATAGGAGTCTTTCGTTACCCTTTGCCAAGTCGTACTATTGAAACACTTATTCGAATGTATGAGAGCAGCTCATTTGCATAGTATAAGAAATATATAAACAGGTTATTTTCACAATCTATACACTTCGTCACCACAAAAAGAAAAATTGCAGTTTATTGTTTTCAGCCTGCTATGATGTTTTGACTGAGAAAGATATATTCAATTTGTTCTGCGAGGCACGCAATAATTGCTGTGGCATATTATTTTTTTGCACAACACTGCATACAGTAGCCAGCCATTATTAAAACTCAGAAGAAATTAATAGCACAATGCATATGATCAGGCACATAGCATATTATTGCACTTTCTTAATTCATGCCAGAACGACGACCACAGGCATCCTTCTCCAACAAGGTCAGCATCCATCGTGCCTCCTTACCATCGGGCTTCACACCCTAAGCACGTTCAACCTCAGCTTTGTGGTGTTTAAAACAACCTCAAGTGCGTCTTACGGTTCCAGGGATAAGAAAGAAGACCATCCTGCCTACCTTGGCCTTGAAGCAAGCAGCTCTGGATTGTTTGCACACTTTCTACTTTGATCGAGTCCACATATATACGGATGGTTCTTCCACTCAGACCAGCTCCACCAGCGCAGTGGTTATACCATCACGATCACTAAGCATCCAATACAAGATTTCTCACTTGACAACATCGACCGGTTCGGAGCTTGTTGCCCTCCGAGGTGCCGTTGATTATATTAATAACCAACCGGCTAATCGGTGGGCAATATTCTGCGATTCAAAGGCGGCCTTACAATGTCTTCTATCATCTCTTCGTCGCGGGTCATGTGAACAACTCGTGTCGGAGATACGAGAAATGCACCATCACATGATCATGAAAGGACACGACGTCGTGTTTCAGTGGCTGCCTGGTCATTGCGGTATCTCCGGCAACGACCTCGCTGACGAAGCTGCTAGGAAAGCCCACGAAGGAGCAACCCTTGTTTCTGTACCTTTATCGCGGACTGACGCAGCCCAACACTTAGGCAAGCTAGCGGACATTGGAAAAGTGGCACACACCTGAATTCACTCAACATCGATTGCATTCCCTCGATCCCTCTATGCAACTGCGGCTGTTACCAGGTCTTCTGCGAAATGAGGAAACAGTGCTGTGCCGCTTACGTTTGGGCGTCGCATTCACCAGTGCATATGCATTTTTGATTGGAATGGCTGATAGCGCCGAGTGCAATGCCTGCGGTGTCGAGAAACCATAGAACACCTAATGTGCTACTGCCCATCTTTTGAAGATGAAAGGCAAGACCTCTGCAGAGCTCTCAATCAGCTAGATGGAAAGCCGTTCACCTTGAACAAGATCTTGGGACCATGGCCTCGCATATCGCAGCTACAAAAGGCCACAAAAGCGCTGCTGCGATATTTGAAAGATACCGGATTGAGTCAACGTCATGATCCAGACTGAGTGACCGACTGATATCCCCAGTGGACTTTCTCTTTTAATCTTTCCGTTTCCCTTTCCCCAGTGTAGGGTAGCCAACCGGGCTCAGTCCTGGTTAACCTCCCTACCTTTCATTTATCATTTTCTCTCTCTCTTCTTAATTTATGCCCTTTTTTTAATTGCACGAAAGCTACTGCACTAAAATAGTATACTAGTACATACTTAAAAAGCACAATTTTACACTACGATAATAATCAATCATTCAAATTTTTATTGTAGTGCCCAGGAAGAGCTAGAGAGCCTTTGTACCGGTGCACTTAACGAGCACTATGTGAGACAAAATGTAGAGAAAACATGAATGTAGTAGACAAAAAAATGGAAGATAGAGAAACAAATAGGGAAAAAAGGAAACGTGGAAAAGTAAAAGGGAGTTAATCCTACGTGATTATCTACAGATACACAAAACAGAGGAAATGAACTCTGAAGTATGTTTTGGAGTCGAGTCTTATTAGCACAATCTTGTAACAAGCCCAGGCAACGAATGTGGAATGCTACCTGGTATACTGTTGCGGCACAAACAAATGCATATGATCAAGAAGCTTTAAGGAATGTATAATGTCATGGACCACCTTATACAGGAACAAGAGGTGCGAGTTGAAGTATATTTGAGAAGGCTCAACTGTGGTCGCCAGAATGGCAAAAGTGGTGCTTGAAGATAGACATCAATTTATTCTGGATGCGCTAAATGAGGTTAGAATTAGATTTGCTCATTGCACCCCCCTCCTACAGAGGCATACTCTAGTAGTTGGAGGCACACAGCAGAATTTCAGAAACACAACAGGTGAGTGGAAATCATGCAATATACGGCATGCAATTCCAAGAGCGTGAAGGGCATCTTGTGTAATTATCAATGTGAAGAGAAGCTTAGCATTTTGTCGAAGTACACACCAAGATCTTTCATTTCATCGACCCTAAGGAGTGGAGCATCACGTAGGGTGTATCAAAATTTCACATGGTGCGTTTTGTGCATATAACTTAATGCCATAGTGTTGGAAGCATTTAAGAGTACTTATTGCTTCTGCACCAGTTTGAGAGTGAAAAAATGTCTTTTTGGAAGTCGATGCAGTGGTGAACACCGTTGACCGTCTGAAATAGTCTGAATGTCTGAAATGTCGGCACACAAAGTCATGTTGTTCATTTATTAAAATGCTCTTAGCACTAACAGAAAGCGAGGAATCCCATATCGATTCAAACACCTGACGCACTGAAGAGGATAAATATAGGTCGGCAGTTAGTAACTGCACATCTAGCACCTGATTTGTGCATGGGCAATGTTCATGCTACCTTCCGAGTGCTAGAAAAGGTACTAGACTTTAGGGAGCTATTGAAGATGCTTGTGAGAACGAGGAACAAGTATGCTTCCATACGTCTTAACCCTTTCAGACACCACTTTATCCCGTTGGTTGAAAAGTTGTTTTCACCACATCTCTTGCATCCTCAGAATCGTAGAAAATGTACAGCTGTAGCAAATATTAAGAATTTTCAATTGTTTAGCGAGTCTTGTCAAGTTTACAAAATTTCGACTCCATGCGAAAACTCACTACAGGAACACAAGATATGAGAACATGTACTATTTCGTGTTTTGAATAGCTTGAAAAGCACTTATCCAGCCACTTGACAATTATGCCTGGTGCACAACATTGTAAAAAACAATGAAAGAAGTGAACCCACTACATACAACATACTGACACAGTAACAACACCCAGCCGTCTACCTTCCCACTCATTTTGTTAAAACATTCTGCACGTTATTCAAAATTGCAGCACAGTTCCAATAATAAGTGTTTCAATATGTATGAAACACATTTTAAATACCATTACTTTCATCAGTGCTTTTGCTATTGATGCACGCTCCTGCTGTGTCCAATTGTGTAGACAGCGTCTCAAAGGGTTAAGCTCTGTGGAGGAAATACCATCAACACCACAAGAAAGGGAAAGTTTAAGGCAAAGTTTAAGGCACTTCATATACTTGGAAACGAGGTTTTCATTGACTGTTAGCATACACTGCGCCAGACTGAGAAGGAAGGTTACTTGAAGCATATTTCACACCATATAGCAAACAGAAATGTTCTGCAAAGGCATCAGCAGTCTTCGAGACAAGACACTATTTTCATGAAGAAGACGTACATCTTTGGCACTTTTAGAAGAGAGAGCCCACAAAGCTCCAGAAATATTTTGAATTATGTGTCACGCTGGCTTCAACACAATCAATGTGGTCAAAGTGATGATTCTAATAATAATATTAATAATAATAATCTTAGTGGTAACTTGGCACACTAGACTAAAAAGAAGGCTGATGCCTGTATGTTAGAGCATCTGATAACCAGCCATCTAAAGCAGGAATTTGCAGGATGCAGAAGACACTTCCTTCCCCTCCACGTGCACACACACTTGCTCAATAACACAGCACGGCGCACACGCACACATTCGACAGGTGCACAACACACAGGAGTGCCAATGAAGTCTGGTTCCAAGGAACGAGAATCCACATCGCCAGGGGGGTGGAGAGAAAGCTCTGCATGCCAGATATAATCATGGAGTTGTGGTGTCGGGCCATAGAGGTGTGATGAGGGCTCAGGCTGTGCTGACCACTTGTTCAGACGAACTGAAGAAAGATTAGTGCTGTCCAGAGAGACGTCAAACATCCTGCAGTATAGACTAGTGCAATGTTGCGTTGGTATTGCAGGGTGTGCTACTTGAGGGGTTTGAGGCAATCCTCGAAGGCTGGCATGAGCTTGTGACAACCGAAAAGACGGGAGTAAAGGGTGCGTATTGTCCAGCGCTGAACAAGCTTAAGTTTGTTAGCGTCGTGAGTTTGGTACGGGAACTATACTGATGAGCAGTACTCAAGTTGTGACAGAATGATAGAAGTGTAGAGTGCTCGGAAAACCTTAGGTCATCAGGGAAGGGAGACACGGGACACAAAGCCAAGAAAGGGCCGGTGCTTACATACAGTGCTGGTGACATATGCGGAAAAGTTGAGAGAAGAGCTAAATGCTACACCCAGAATGGGAAGAGCCCGAACAGTCTTTATAGAAGTGCCTCCAAGGAAGAAGGTTGGACGTGCAGCAGTTTCGTTGTGGCTGATTCGCATGGCAGCACTTTTTACGGTGCTACTACAAAGTTTGATATTGTAGGCCCAGTCGTTCACCTTTACGGAATGTATTTATTGTAAGCACATATGCTGTGCATCGGCATATTGTTGTTGTGGAAGCGTTAACTTGTTAATCAAACACATTCTGCGCAGGCGCATTAGTAACTTGGTTTTGGGTAGATCTTTGTCCTGACTACAATTTATAGTATCGCAGCAAGAAACATTTTAGTAGAGGCTGAAGGGATTCCAGCAGTTTAAGCATACTGACTGCACAAAACACTGATGACACCTTTTCACCTTCCCCACAATGCACTCACACCATCTACACTTTCCATAAGCAAAAAGTGAGATAAAAAATCAATTACAGTTTCATTGACTCAGTACTTGCTGCTTCTGAAGCGGGCATCGAAGCAATCGTGGTATACGCTGCTACATGCATAGGTCTTGCATGATGCAGGTCCTGCTATGCACTGCACACAGGGCACACGTTGCAAACAGATAATTTTTTTTTTTGCAGTGCTCAACTATAACGACACACTGACTCAAACATGACTGCGTTGTCACGTATGCTTCAGTGCGTCAGTGTTCTTGATTGCTACACGAGCGATTTATGCCCAACTAGCCCAAAAGACGGACGCACTAGAAAAAAGTGAGTGAATGAGTACAGTGAACTTGTACTGAACTGGATTCACATGCCGAATAGAAGAGCGCAGTGTCAGCTGAATCAGGCGGCACGGCTGATTATGTAAGTACTTCCAATAGTTTGGCTACTAGTGTATTTCGCTTTCGGAAGTTATCTTTACCACTGGAAACAGCGCAGAGCTTGCCCGTTAAACTTGAGTCAACCGACACCACACGAAACACGCCACGGTTGAGCAACCCAACTTCCACACGGTTCATTCACCACATCACAGGTCACACGAAGTCAAGAGTGCCATATTTTAAATCACTGCAGCACCAAACGGACCTGAAAATTCATTTCCTTCGACAGAGTTTCTCAGGTGAGTTCGTTCACTCGCCAGTTACGAACTCGATGGACGCGCTAGGCCTACGCGTAACGTAAACAACATCGGCGATAGGCGAGTGTTGATTATCCAGACTTCGGAGCTCGTAAAGGTGTTTCCATTCGTTTTGAGCACAACAAAATGCACATACAACAAGCACAGACGTTGCGGCAATCATGATTCGGTTGGCTGTTTTAGCAGACGATCGTACCGAGCCCGGCGGAACCCAGTGGGCAGGTTGAATTAGTCGGCGTCGTTCGAAGTCGCTTCGGATCCACGTCGCACTGCCACAACCCACGGTCGTCGGTCGGTCGGTCGTGTCGTTGTCGGCCTACTATTACAACACTGTCTTTCAGGAACACTGTCGCGCGCGTCGTGCGTCCAAAAAACTCGGACGATCGTTGGTGCCGGGGCCTTCGCAATGCTTCGCACGGTCGGCCATTACAGACCTAGCAGCCGGAGACTCCGCAGCCTCCGATTGGTTGACGCCCGCGAGGCGTCGCAGCCTCCCATTGGTGCACGCCGGCGCAGCTTCGCCGCGCGCCGGCAAACTTCTAGCATCGGCAGTAGACATAATCGCTGCGCGACGTTCCGCTTCAGCGAGTTCCCGAGCGACGCTTTGACGCATTTGACCCTTCGGCGCGCGCCGAAGCTTTACGGCGCGTGCCAGTGGTTGGGGCATTAGAAGATCGTTGCCTGTCATTAGGTACACGAACCCTCCCGTCCGCAGGCTTTCGTGGAGGTCGGCGAGTTTCCGGGCGCCTGTAAGCTTCCCGGTTTTCTTTGATGGCCCCTGCGAAACGAGGCAAGCCGCTTCTTCCGCACCAGTCGGCGAGCGTTCAGTTGAAGCCGGATCGGACGACATGCTGCCACCGCTGTCAGGTTTCACAGGCGCAACGCAAGCAAGAGGCAAACCGCTCCTTCCACACCAGTTGGCAAGCGTTCAGTTGAAGGCGGATTGGACGCCATACTGCCACCGCTGTCAGGTTTCACAGGCGCAACGCAAGCAAGAGGCAAACAACTCCTTCCACATCAGTCGGGGAGCGTTCAGTTGAAGGCGGATCGGACGACATGCTGCCACCGCTGTCAGGTTTCACAGGCGCAACGCAAACAAGAGAGGAATGCCACTCGCATTTAGATACTCGTTCACCGCCGTAGATTGCAAGGTGCGGTCCGAGCCATCGCCGCGCTTCTCATAGTTGCGAATCCAAAGTCGAAGTAAATACGAAAGCCATAAGTGATGTGCTGGTTCCTGAATATTTCACTGCGCGCGTTCGCAAAACATTTTTCGCTCACCACTGCACTACCCTTGCTCAAATTTGCCAGAACGACCACATTTTGGCGTCTACTTCGTTTAGTATAACACTTAGCACAGTTAATTTCCTGATTTTTGTTAATGCAAACTTACCGGCCCTCAGGAGAATGCGAGCTGCTGCCGCGACGGTGCAAGCATAAACTTGTAGCGCCGCCTGCCGTCAGCTTCAGAAAGCAGCATATCAGGGAGCGCTGCCGCGTGTTGCCTGCTCCTGGAACAGGCGACCATCCTCCGTAAGACGCTGCTTTTTAAAGCTGACGGCAGGCGGCGAAACAGGTTTATGCTTGCGCCGTTACGGCAGCTGTTTGCAGCCTCATGGGCGCAGGCAAATTTGAGTTTTTTTTTTTTTTTTACTAACAAGGCATTTATCTGTGCCAAGTGTAAAGTCGACGCCTAAATGCGATCGCTCAACAACATTTGAGTAAGAACAGAGCAGCGGTTTGCACGTTTTTTGCACAGGGGTTTGCAGAAGAGTACACGAAGTTTGCACATTCCATCGTGGCCGCAATGATTGTACAAACAGACCACAACGTTTTTAGATTCTAAATCTAAAACGTTCACAGACCACCACGACCCACAGAACCCTTCGTGCGAGGCAATACCCCTCTAAAGGGCACTGCTTCGCAGAAGTGGTGCCTTTTCTGACTGTTGCCTCAGATTTTCGCTTCTAAAATCCTAGAGGGAAACGAAGGCTGGGAGGTTTACCTCCTATTCAGAGAAGTTGTAGGCATGCTTTTGTCTGATGAGCTTCCCACAGAGTCTCTTATTCATATGGAGGTGAAAATTCAAGAATTTCTCCGTTCATTCGTTACCCGCTACCCAGAAGCCCGCATAATCCCTAAATTACATTACCTTGTACACTACCCACGCATGATCTCTCTTTTCGGACCACTCAAACAAATCTGGCGTATGAGGTTCGAGGCATCAAAGATGAAAAACTTCAAAAACATATGTAAAACCCTTGCAGAGCTTCGCCAACTTTCGGAAAGCTATGAATTCCGTGAGATTGTCTTCAACCAGCGCCACACCATGTACGGCCTGCAACCTGTGCGAAGATCTGTTTTACATCCGTGCATTAAGGAGCGCCTGCCTGCAGGTAACGTATGGCAGGCAAAGTCAGTCACTATGCCGCAAATGGCATCCATGTGGGAGACGTGCTTTTAATGGTCAAGGGAGACGAAATTGACTTATGGGGTTTTACGTGCCAAAACCACTTTCCGAATATGAGGCACTTGTAGTGGAGGACTCCAGAAATTTCGACCACCTGGGGTTCTTTAATGTGCACCTAAATCTAAGTAGACGGGTACACGAGCGCCGGTAATTTGCACAGATTGCAGGTATTTTTGCGGCTCAGGATGAGGTTCTGTTCTTGTTAGACAAGATGGGACTTGTTGAATTCAGGAGACATTGATAAGCATTTAAGGTATCCAAACGGCGCTGCCACGAGATGAGGTATTAACAGAGTTCCTCGATCTTTATCTCGCAGAGGAAGTGGTACCCAGATGTGAATTATTGTTGTTTCATTAAAAATAGTAATATTTGCTTAGCTTTATGTTATGAACTCTAATTGGTGTACTTCACAATTTGTGTTCTGTTGACATTGTGTGTATATTCATGTTATATTTTTTTTTCTTGTTTTTTCCATTCTGTGCATGGCCAATCAATATTCATGCAGTCCCCCCTCCCCCCTTTAGTATCTTTATATACAAAATACATATTATTGTACAGTGTGTTGCATAA
Organism: Dermacentor andersoni; assembly: GCF_023375885.2. Lineage (NCBI taxonomy): Eukaryota > Metazoa > Arthropoda > Arachnida > Ixodida > Ixodidae > Dermacentor > Dermacentor andersoni. The sequence goes on along the minus strand of NC_092816.1, from coordinate 233,918,763 downwards.
ATATACCAACCAGTGTTATTACTTTTGGAGTTTGGCGTAGTACCATCCTGCTTCAATTATTTCTTACTGAATAACTAAAAAAACAATTTGCCTTTCTTGCTATGCTGATTTTGCAGCAATGCAGCACTGCATGAAACGCATTTTACTTTTTGCGGCTATAGAGTTCAACTCGGGTAGTTACATATTATGCTGTTTTCTTTGGTATAGTCAATCAGTTATTTGATTGAATGAACCAAGGAATCCACATTGGCTGCAACCTATAACATCATATGCGCCTTTCACTGACTCCCTTCAAGCAGCATGGGAGTCCTCCATTTCATGCCTCATTCCTAACTTCGTTTTGTGACTACCCTAGGAAAAAAAGGTAGTCAGCGGCTGAAAGAAAGAGTGGAGCTAGTCGTGACCTTCTTGTGACTCTCTTTTTTTTTAAGAGTGTAGGCGCAAGGGCGCGAACACGCCCGTGCCACTGCTCGCGCGTTTGACGTCGTCGTCTTCCACAACTGACTCCGTTGAGCGAAAAACTATCATCGTCATCAATGGCTGTTTCGAGTGAGGCTGACGTCACGGCTTTATAAGTGAACGAAGATAATTGATCTGAGTATCGTTCTGCCGGTGCAATGGGTGGGCCGCGCGTCCTCAGGACTGCAGAATAGCAGAGCGCATATGAAGAGCCACGGAGGGAGCAGCGACGGGAGTGTGATCGTAGAGGGCATGCGGACGCGGCGGCCGACGAGTGCCCGCGAGACGGCACGTAAGCGACTAGCGAGAACCGGTGAAGCACGCATACAAGGGCTCAACGTGGATGAGTTCAAGGGTGCGAGGTTCCAAGAATAATTCCTTCATTGTCATTGCTCTACCTCCAACGTCTATGACAGACTATGGTTCGATAACGACCTCACTGCCATCGGTGCCGTGAGGGACGATGAGAAGCGGCAACGCGCATTGGAAGTGTTAACGCTGTGCTACCTCTGCGAGTGTGGGTCGGAATTTCGTGTTTGTGGTATGTGTAGAGAGGCCCTGCTGAAGGGTGCGCTTCCACGTTTCTCGACGACGAACGGTTACCACCTTCCGAAGCTCAAGGCTACGCCGATCAGCGTCACTGGTCATCGACCTTCGCAGAGTGGAATGGCTCCTGGTTTTATTTTTCGAAACCATTGAGAATAAGTTCTGAGTTAATAACGCTAGTTCAGTCGACATACAGCGGCGAAAACCAAGCAGCTATAGAGATAGTAAAGAGTCTTTTTCACAAAAGGAAGGAACTCGTTCTCAAATTTTTTTCTAAACATTTGGAGATGACAGGTAATATAGATATCTACCTGTAATTTGAGAAGCTGTTCCTGTAACCAGATTTAAATATTAGTTTGTCTGGTGCGCTGTATATTTTAAGGAAAAGCACGCCTGGATAGACAAATGTTAAGGATAAAGAAGAGTACTGATGACAAGATGTCAAGGATATTTTTAACGGGCTTAATTTCGATTCCATCAATGCACGAGCCCTGCTGTTTTTTTTTATAGAGGTGAAAGTTGAAGATATTTTTTCGGGAGTTGTTGGTTTTAGGAAAGCCGTTTTGGAGTGTGAAACATTTAAGAATGGTTTTACTGCATCACGCTGTACATCAGATTTTGGTGAGACTAGAGTTAAAAAACATGTATTGACCCTATGCGGTAATTCTTTGCCCTTTCTTATTGTGCTATGAGCTTTTATTTGAGCTCAACTTTCCCAGAAGAACCGTTAGTAAAGAGTTTAATAACTTCTCGCCAGAATGAATCGCTATTACCAAGTCTCTTGGTAATAGCGATTCATTGTGGGTAGTTTTGATTCAGTGCTAAAATTTGGTCACGCGATTTCTGCATTCTTTAAAATCAGAAATACCGTTCCGGTTCTTTGTTGTTACGAATTTGGCAAATAAGATATCCTTTTAGAGCGGAGCTGTTATGCGCTGGTTCCCAGCGGATGGCTGCGTGCGCAGACCGAGCGCTATGACCTCAGCGCCGCCGCCTCCTCGACACGACGCAATGGCGTCTCGCCGGCGCACCCGCTACACGGGCGGTGCATCGTCCGTAGATTGCGCTACAATGAAGCCTACCTACAATGGAAACAATAAGAAGATAAGCTACAACATGAAAATCGCGAATGCGTGTGTCTCTTTGCTCCGTGACGTCACGCAGTGCATATCTCAGTGGCGTTCCGCTCGTCTAAAGGGCAGGCCGCGTACTTCGCGGATCGAGCATGACGAACGACGGCGTGAGCAGAAGCGGGAACGGGCGCCAAGGCGGCGGGAGGCTGTCAGCGCCGAGTCTACCGTAGGGACCGCAAAGCTCTGGTAGGCTTAGTGACAAAATAATAGGGACGGTAAAAAAAATGACCATTGATGTGGTATGTATCTTCATTTTAATTATTATAGTTTATCACCATATATACAGCTCCGCTGGTCATCCACCTACACAGAGTAGAGTGGCACTGAGTTTTTCTCTTAACCAATCTATAACACTCATTTGTCATCCAAGGTTTTCGTAGTGTTCTTGACCGTTCAACTTATTTCAGCTTAAAACAGTTGTGACAGGCCAACTGAAGTAAACCCATGAAAACATCGTACACTTTCTCAGCGCTCGTGAATCAATATGCTGGGCTCCAATCATTGTTTGTCATTTCACATCGAAATGCACCTAAAGTGCAGGCTTTTACATCTTGTATAGCATACAATTCAGATTTTTGTGCTCTTTTATTAAAACTGGACTTGCATTTGTAAAGCACATAAACAAGGATGGGGTCACTGGCTCCTGATATAATCAGGCCACTTCTGTTATGGCATTTAGGCAATAAAAAGACTCAAGCAATATTTGGAAATAGGGAGTGGTAGCTCTGCTCTGAAGCATGGTAATGTTACAGTTTCCACCTATGTTTACGCGGAAGTTATTTTTGTCAACAAAATTTAACAACCATCTCAGGAATACAAAAAGAAATCACTAGCGCACCTATCTGGTTGGCGGTGCACAACCACCAACAAATATTTGGCATGCTCTAAAGTAAGAACCTCGTAGTCAGAGGTGATTTTCACGTATTGTGGCAACAGGGCGCATGAAGTTTCCTCTGATATTAGTTCTAATGCACTTACACCACGTTGATAGCATCTCTTAGGGTAATAACTTTGGTATATTGTAATCGAAGTAAATCTGATTCGAAGCACATTGTATCTATTGTATCCCTATAGTGCTCTGTGTTCATTATGGCCGCATTTCTCTTCCCATTTCCTATTATTGTTCCCGTTCCTGTGTCTCCATATATCTATCTCCTTCGTTTATCCATACACCAAGGTTTTTTATTATTTTACGCGAGGTATTTCCTGGCCCTGCATTACCACTGTCTTTTCACTATTTCTATGGAATACCTTAAAGCTGAATTTTTAAATAAATTATAACAATAGATCTTCAATTACTTGTCCAGAGATATCAGCCATACACTGCATATCAATTTGCTGTCATCCGCATAAAACAAACCTAGGAGCCACTGCTCAATTGTTGAGCCCGCTTTCGGTGATAGCGGTCACGCTTGTCTCAGTCGCTTGGTGAAATATACTTTCTCCTCACTCCTCATCCCTTCCCATTTAACGAAAACGGTATTTTCTCAGTAAATCTCACTGAAAAGTTGTATACAGTTGTTGCCTTTACTTTCCCCTTCCGGAATATCTCACATAATGTTGCCGTCTGAGTTGTCATAACTCCCGGTAAAGTCCAAAAAAGCCTGAGGTAGTTGTTTCCTTTCTAATCTAGATATTTCGATACACTTAGTGAGAACAAATAAGTTATCGTCCCCACGCCGACGAATTTCGAAGCCATCCTTATGTTCTCCCAATACACTGTTATTGTCTGCTCATACTTGCAGATTCAATTTTATCTCCTGTACTGATAACCTGCATATGAGCGATGTAATTGTAAACGGTCTATATGACTGAAGTATATCTTCTTCCGTCTTGCCTTTATAAGTTAAATTCATTGTGCTTTGCCGCCAACTGTCTGATATTCGTCAATCTTGTAAGCTTTTTTATACTACTTTCAACAAAGCTTCCTTAATTGTGGCTCCCAGCTCATTATTAACCTCATGGGAACCTCCTCCAACCCTTTGGCTGTAAGCTTAAAAATTTTGTCTTCGGCTTTCTTCGAATTGACATGTCTCAGCACCAGCTTTCTCTCAATCTGATTCTCGTTCATTCTTTTTTTTTTCCTGAAATATTACCTCGTCATTGCCTTGGAATGATTCGGCTTATTTCCAGGATATAATTTAATGCCACGTCTCCTTTCAGCTTGTTTCGATCTTCGTCGAGGATGTGTTGTAGTCTTGTTCCAGACTTCCTGCTTAATAAGTTGATGTAGTTCCAAAATACTCTGTGTGGGGCCTTTTTTTCATCACATATTTCTAACAACCCACGTTAAGTTTCACCTTTTATCTTTGCTTGAACCAGTATTTGAACCATAGATTTTTCTCCCGGTATATTTCTAAATCTCTTGATACTTCATCCGGCGGCAACTGCGCTTTTCTTGCCTGTCAGTGCTCTCGGGATGCTTTCTGTCGTTCGCCGATAGCTTCTCGTACCTTCCTGTTCTACCAGTTTTTCGATTCCCTCTTTCCGTTCCAATGAGCATGTTGCTTCTCTTTCCACATTGCTGTCATCATTACACTTAGCAGCTCACTATATTCCCTCTCCTTGCTTGGCCATATTCTAAGTTCTTTCTCCACTATTGTGACTATATTTGCTTTTTGTTCACCGTTCAAATTTGGAATAGCCATTCTTCGCTCCTTGCTGCTTTTCCCAACTACATAAGCCATTTTCAAACTGATGCGCTTGTGGTCCCCTCTATGCTGCTATATCCTTCCTCCTCAATGACCCTTTTTTTAACTTATCATAAATTCCTTCTGTTATCAGGCAGTAATCGATGGCCGATTGCCTATTTCCGCCTTTCCAGGTGATCTGACCATCACATTTAGGCCCCGTATTCAGGAAAACGAGGTTACATTGCTCACAGAGATATTGCAATAACTTCACTTTGTTCTCGGTATAAGCGTCTTGATCCTGTATGTGGGCATTCATGTCACCCAACAGGATAACTTCGGCATCATTCCCTAAACTACTAATGTCTACACTTGCGCATTCTACTAACTATTGATAACTCTTGAGCCATAAATCGTCCATAAATACGTCACGCCAAGCCAAGTTTTCTTTCAACGGACTGTGCCAGATAACCAAAGGTGCTCTTGACTCTGAATTTGGTCTTTCTCATCTACCTCCCTGAGCATTTCGACTCTTACGACCACTATTCGACGACCATTATTTCCTATTTTCTTAAGTTGCGCCCTTCCTAAACATAATTCTCAATAATTGGTGGCTCTTTCAAGCCTCTAAGGTGCATTTATGTAACCACATACACACCTATTTGTTTTCTACTTTACCTGCTCCTCGATCTCCTCGAGCTCCTCGAACCATTCTTCCATTCTTATGCCGACATGCATGTTCCCGTAACCTGATGCACGGGGAGCTCTCTTCTTTCTTTTGTCGTTTTTCTGTAGATGCCGGTGATGCTTCTTTCTTCTTCCTGATGTTGAAGGTGATGCTTCTACCTTCTTCCTTACTACTTACCCTGACCTCCTGAGCACCAGTAGGCCCCTTAAAAAAGCAATTGTGCGATCAGCATGCCGCCAGTCCACTTTTTGTCGAAGCCCAGCATTTAAGTGGATTCTCTCTCTTTGAAAACTACCATACTTTCCAACTTCCCTGTTGACTTCCACAACTTCAAAGCCTTTCTCTCGGCTCATTTTCCAAATCGCCTCAAGAGTGGCCGCAACAGCTCTTTGTACGCTACTGTCATGTACATGTACCTCCGGCACCCGGCGTACCACAATCTGCAACCAAGGGGACATCTCGCGCAAGTCGTCTCACCATTCGCCAAACGCTGGGCTAATCCTGCCTCTTTCCTGTGTAAGGCGTCAGTTAAGCCACCCGGTACTACAAGGTTGTGTGCATGTGCATTCGCCGCGAGCTTTTCTCTAGCTCGCTCCACGATATACCGCAATGTCCGACCTGGAAACGTCCAGAATGCCACTCTTTCGTAGCCTTTTACCCCCTCCACGACTGCCTCTGAGAGGCTAGACAGATTTGAGTCACGTGGAATATCACTTTTTCACTCTTTCCTAGGGACGAGGCCTCTCCCTGCTTCCCTTTGTCATCTGTTTACGCCGGTTTAGGATTTGGCACGGGGCATTGACCCCTGTTTCCTTTGGGGTAGCTTCAAGTGGGGTGACCCTCGTTCCGGCTGTCCAACGCGCGCGGTCCCTGTGTGGCACACGCTTTGTCGGCACTTCCAGTCCTGTCACGCTGGCACCCGGCGTTCCATCGTCACTACCATTTGCGTTCGTGAGGGCGGCCCTGTTCAGTTTTTCCTCGGCTGCTCAGAGTATTTCTTCGACCGTTTTCCGTACATAACGCTCCATATTGAGCTCATTTTCAGCTCTTTGATTCGTTTCACAAGCTCACCTTGGACATCCTCCATTTTCTTTAGCGTAGCATCGACATCCCAGTGTCTGCCGAATGGCTCAATTTGTGCTTCATGCTCATCCATCCCCTCGTCTACCCTGAGGGGCACGCTGCACGCTTTACCGCCTTTCTTGCCATATGTTGCACTTTGCTTTCTCTAATGCTATCATCGAACTTTTCAACGCACGTACCTGCAAGCAAATGCCTATAGGCAAATAACCTAAAACCTTAAAATACCATAACTTATTTATCTGCAATGTCTTGAACAGCAGTAACTCTCGAACAGACTTAAGTCATGGCACACGTTGGCACGTGTTCAAACACGTGGCCATGCTCTGAATGTGCTACAAAAGCAATATTCTCGATACCAATACACAGATAATAAAAACACTAATGGCTAATATTTTTCCCACTTCCAACCTGCTATTTCAAAACTAAGATGATTTATTTATTTATTTATTTTTTTACTATGACCTCACAGGCTCCCCTAGGATTACGACGTAAGGGGGTATAAAGGGAAACAGTGCTATAAAAGCTAGTAAACATTGTATAGCAAGTGGCACTTATACATTTCTAATACAAGGCATTCAAACACAAGGGATACATCATACTTTCAAAATGTAACCGATGCGCAGTACAAACCAGAATGCGACTGAGAAATAACAATGTAAAGCTATAAGTCGGTGAACAGATTAAAAGGGTGTTATTCAAAGGTGACTGCTGACTTGGTTGCGGAAAGAATCATGGTTTGTTAAGGAAGCAATACTATCGGGGAAATGGTTCCACAGAGAAATGGCACGTGGAAACTCAGAGCTCTTGAAGGTGAATCTGTGACCGAAGATGCGCGAGTAACTGAAATTGTTATTGAGGCGTTTTGACATGCGCAAAGGCCTTTCGAGAGGTAGTGGAGACGGCCTATTACCATGAACGTACTTGTGGAACAGAGAAGTGCGATGCAACGGCAAGCTTCAAGTGAAATCATGTCATTATTCTGTTTATTCTCACTCACGCTACGAGAATAGTTATAATCGCAACAAATAAAACGTGCTGCGCTGTTTTGTACGGCTTGTAGCATCTTGATTAGATATTTTTGATGAGGCGACCACACAGGACTTACAAATTCTAGTTGAGGCCGGACTAATGTTGCATATGCAAGCTTCCGGGTGCTGGTGGCAGCGTTTTCTAAGTTTCTTCGTAAATACCCCAAAGTTCGTGAGGCTTTGGCGCAAATGGCGGTGACGTGGGATTTCCAGGACAGGTTAGGAGCGAGGTGAACTCCGAGATGTTTAAATGAAGATGCTTCCGAGACCTGAGAGTGGTTAACAAAGTAGGTGAACTTAGAATTGACATGCTTATGGCTAACAGTGATAACGTTAAATTTAGATTCGTTAAGAGGCATTTGCCAGGTACTACACCAATCAGAAACACTTTTGAGGTCAACTTGAAGTGCAGTGTGGTCGTCGATAGAATTAATGGTATGGTAAATTATACAATCGTCAGCAAAAAGACAGATGGAAGATATGTTAGTAGGCAGGGCGTTTATGCATATTAGAAATAGCAAGGGTCCGAAAACGTTGCCTTGTGGAACACAGGAAGTGTGACATAGCAAGGGGGTGAATACGAATTGTTAACAACTGCGAATTGCTGGTTAAGTGACAAAAGATTCCGTAGCCAAGAAAGAGTTACCGAATCTAGCCGGAGTGAAGATAATTTCGAGATTAGACGACAATGAGCGACATGGTCAAACCCTTTTGAGTAATCAAGGAAACTACAAGCGGATTGTTTGTTGTTATTCATGCTAAAATTTAGGTAGGTTCTAAGTTCAAATAGCTGTAAATCGCATGAAAACCCTTTCCTGAAGCCATGTTGGTTAGTAAAAAAAAATTATTGAACTCAAAGTGGCTGTAGACATGAGAAGCGATGATGTGTTCAAGCAATTTACAAGAAAGGCAAGTAAGGAGATAGGATGGTAGTTAGCAGGCGAATATCTATCTCCCGCCTTAAATACAGGCACTACCTTAGCAATTTTCCAGTCAGAATGAAGGCGACGGGATGATAATTATTGTCGGAATATGTGATATCATATTTGACTGGAAACTGAGACAGTGTTATTTAGTAATTTGGAGCTAATGTTATCAATACCGGCAGATGTAGATAATTTAAGGTGCGTAATTAGACGAGAAATACCTTCGACGGTGATGTTAATAGGGTCCATGTAAGGGTAGTCGGGATCACGGATAAGGGGTTCAGTACACTTATCCTCCGTCGTAAATACTGATGAAAAAAAATTTGTTAAAAGCGACAGGGCACTCGTGGTCAGCTAGAGGTATAAATTGTAGGCTCCGTGCAGGGAAATCCGAGTTGAGACATTGTCCGGTGAAACCCTTTTGTAAAACCTTTTGGGGTCCGATTTGAGGAGTGAGGGTAGATCATGGTTGTAATATTTGTCTTTGGCAGCATATATAGTGTAGCGGTAAGTTTTTAAAAAGTTTTTGTACTCAACCCAAGCTGTCGGGTTTTGCTTGGATTTCTGGTATAAGCGTTTTTTTCCTATTTCTTAACCTACGAATGTACTTGTTAAAGCATTGGTTACTGCTGCGATTATATATGGTAACCAATTGGACATACTTGTCAACTAGCGAAGATATATTGTCCTTGAAAAGAGTCCAGTTTTCATCTACGGGACGTAGAGAAAGAGGGCATAAATTCTTGGCGGAAGAACATTTCATGATCGGAATTCATATCTTTATAGTTACCTATATTATAGTTTCTTATTTTCTTGGATGTAAAGCTGACATCTTCAAGCGGTATGTAAAGAGGTATTTGCAGTAATTTATGATCACTCAATCCATCGAAGGTGAGTATTTGTCCTAAGTCTAACAAATTTTGACCCCGGGTGGGTTCATTAATGACCTGAAATAAATTAAAATCTAAAGCTAAGTAAATCAAGTTTATAGCTTTACGACACGGGGAAAACAAGGAAGGCCAATCAGTGAGGGCATATTTAAAATGTCCAAAAATGTACATGTAAACAGAAGGAAATAACTCCACAGCTGTGGCTATACCATTGCGAAGTTCATCCACAAAGGATTGGCGAAAGTCAGGTGGTCGATAACACGCACCTATAAGTACCTTAGTCGATGAGGATGAACATGCACACCAAACAATTTCAAGATCGTATTTCGAATCGATTACAACGGAAGAAAACCTTTTTTTATGCCTAGCAGGACGCCGCCTCCCCTTTTAATTCTACGATCATGGCGGTAAACATTGTAAGAGTTGTTATCAGGAAATATTTCAGTATCATTAATTTCGGGGGTCAGCGAAGTTTCTGTCTGGACAACGATATCAGAGTTACTATCATCTAGGAAAGAACAAAGTTGGTCGCGTTTCGGAAGCAAGCTTATTATGTTTGTAAATGAAGCAGATAAAGAAAGAGGTAACTGAAACTGCCTGGTGTAAGTTTGACAGGAGTTGTGAGTAGTGCGTGAAGGCGGCCTACGGTTTAGCTATCTTGGTGATGTCATGACAGTGTCTGACGCAGGATCATACACGTATCTGCCTCCAACGCGCAGTCTATCAACATTAAACTTGAAAGGAACATTTAAAGCTTCGCCGTACTCACGCAACTGTTTCCTGGCGATACGTGTCTGGAGCGAAAAGTCCTCCCGAACAGCATATTCAGTGTCCATAAGTTTTTACCTAATCCGATAACCTTATCTTTGTCTTTAAAGTGCATGAACTTTACAATGATAGGCCTAATTTTATCTGGCTGATGTCGTCCAAGGCGGTGAGCACGTTCAATCTGGGATGAAACAATGGTAATACCGAGAAGTTCCGAACACAAGTCGATCACATTTTTCTCGGAAATCGACCATGTCTCGGCAGAGTCATCAGGGATGGCAAAAAAACTTAATTGGATGGTCGTCGCCTGTTTTTTGCGTCGTCGCAGCGCGATTCTAGTTTCTTTAGCTGTAGTGCGATGCTGTCAGGTACGGACGCTGGTGGGACTGCAGAGGCATGGGCGCTCTACGTTCTACACGGTTCCACGTGTTGAAACATGTGGTCACGTGCCATTTTTTTCCTTTATTCTCCTTAAAAAGCAAGTCTCAAAAACCGTCGAATAATACACTAATAGCATTACCCACTTTTGTTCTCTAATCAGTAAAACTAACTCGGATTAATTGTACCATCAGTTGAATCATTCAAAAGCGTATGATATCCCGTACAAAAATGAGTGTTGATTAACCATGGATATATTGTTGGGGAATTGTTGAAACAACAGACTTCAACAAATTTTACAAAGCAATTGAATTCACTCAACCCTTGCATAACAATATTACCATTGAGTGTTCTCAATAAACAATTTATTGGGTAATTTGTGTTGATGTCTCTAGTTGTTGTTTTTTTGTTGTGTAGCAGTTCAGTCCAGTACACAATAATTAGGACTCGCATATGAAGACATTCCAAAAATGTATTGCGAAGCGTTCCAACCTCATTCCTGTCACTTTGCGGCAGGTAGGTTCTTCTTTCGCCTCGCTTTCATTAAAAGAAAATAATGTGTGACCGATGGGGTGGAATCGAACGTCGGTCGTCGAGCCCGGTACTCTAACCAATAGGCCACGAGCGCGCGCATATTCCTCTCATTCGAAAGCCAATAAGCTCTGAAATGCTTGACGTGTGCGCCGCGTGCCACTTCCTCGTGCTGTCGCTACAGCTGGCGCTTTGAAGCGCCTATCTCCTGGAGCGCCTCACTTTCGTAGCCGTTTTCGCTGCGTAAAAACTGAAACGTTAAACTTGATTCATGACCGTAGAAGTTCATAACAATTTATTTCTTCGCCGGTGTACAAATGCCATCGTCGTTTTAACATACACTAGATGACATACCCATTGGTACGATCCAAAATGAGCACGTTTCGGGGAGCAGAAGAATGCGAAATACACTTGCAAACACGGTGACTACGCGCATGTGGGGTTCCCAAAAGTAGACACGGCGGCAGCGCGGCCGGCGATAAGACAGGCGCGGACACGCGACGAGGCTACCTTGGAGCATCGGACGCGCTGTAGGAACCGTACGATGCAAGCGCGCACACGCTACAAACATACATATGTGAGGCCTTCGAATTTCCCGCGACGTACCCTCTGTCCGTAAAGAAAATATAGTTTTGTTATCCAATGCCCGTGGTACTAGAGATCAAAGAACGAACGCGCTTTGAGATCGCAGCGCGAAGCCCCTATAACCATTGACTTCAAAGAGTTTCGGAATCAGCAACAGCAACAGTATCACAGCTAATCGCTGTATCTGCGCCTGCTGCCGACTCTCGCCTTGCAATATTCAGTTAATAGAAGAACACCAAAGGGAAATGAAAGAAATACAGGTACCAGACTCTTATCATACCTTACTTGTCACTTTGCCATCTGCGAAGCCGCTACAAACTAATTTAAAAATGTTACTTTTGTAAAAATAGCAATACTAGTAGTAATTTTTATATTTAGGCGGCGCTACAAACGTCAAGGTAGCGTTCAGGTGTGTGTGTGTGTGTGTGTGTGTGTGTGTGTGTGTGTGTGTGTGTGCGCGCGCGCGTACGCGGTTGCAACCGTTGTAGCTTCGTTTTGCGCACACTTTTGCAACAGTAGACATGGTTACCGCTAGTTTCGTAGTCGCATTTTTTGGTCGTAGTATTTGTTGTTTACGCTACAAATAAAGTTGTTCTTAAAAATTTATGAAGGTTAGTGGATGAGAAATTATTGCTAATTATTTAGTGGTTTTTCAGTGCCGTTATTTTGTGTTTGAAGGGTTTTTATAACTCAATACGATAGTGATGCTTTGAACGGCGTTCGGACTCAGTTACTTGGTTGCAGTTGTTCGCGCACTTGTGCTAGAGTGCCCGGAACGAGGTTCCAAAAGTGAAGCCAAACGACCGTAACGCCGCTGGGGGCGCTGCGATCGGTAGCACTCACGCGGCCTGGTGCAGAGGTAGAATGTCTGCTTCCCACGCAAAAGACCTAGGTTCGAATCTCAGCAAGGCGTAGTATTTTTCTCTTTTTTTTTAATACCTCATGCGTTGATGTTTATATTATCTATACGGCTGCTTAATTCTTGCTTCCGTTGCCATCTAATGCAACAAAGAGCCAACCATACCATGCAGGAATAATAACAAAATAATTTTTTTAACGTTGAACGATAATTACTGCAGCGCCACCTCACGGTAATGGACAAAACTATCTCAAATAAAACATAGCCTCCGAGACCCGTACGCATACACAAGCCTGCCGAAGCCGGCTCGACGGGCTCCGCTTGCTTCGCTGGCTGTGCTACCCGAAGCCATCGACGCAAAAGGGAGAAACGGGCTGTAGTAGCCGACGTTCGGTGACCGCGAAACGGCGCAGGTTCGAATACCACTAAAGAAGCGATATTGTGCCTGTGCTTTCATTCTTGCCAACTGTAAACAAAACTGTGGACATGGTAGTTTTCATGAGCAAAGTGCATGTAAATGAGATCTATACGTAGAGCTAGGTTTAATTAAATAACAAGAGAAGACTACATTTCTTGAACAACCTTCTTTATTGGCGTAATACTTTGTCTTTTCAAGATATTTACCGGAGTGCATGCTTCTTGCATACCATCAGCGATGGGAGACTTCTCTTGGGGTGCATTCAGTGTATGTACGTATGAGAACGCGCGTTGACGCAGCATATGAAGTGGCTGTTGAAAGCACTGCGGTGGATGCAAGAATGAGCGCTCTAAGCAGAGAGACCGGAAACTTCAGCATATCAAGAGACAGGCATGGATGAAGAAGATAAGCAAGCGGAAAACAGGCTGGAAATGTTTCGCCGGTGCTTGATGTGTTGCCAAAGGTCAATATATAGTTGATTCGTGTCCCCGCGCACAGGCGCGCGTGTGGTTGAGAGCGTGTCCCAAAGAGAATGAATTAGCGCAGTCTGAATGGAAAGAAATCGCGATCAAATGAATGGAAAGCTGGCGCGCAAATAGAAACACTGCCGACGGAGCTCAAGGAAACGGACATTTGCTTTATCTGCATTTGCGTCAGACTTGTACGTAACTAGTTACACTTAAGTAATTAATTGTAGTAATTAATTATAATCAATGAAATTTCTGGTAAATTTGTAATTTCATGATTACTTTGTATATACTTAGTAAATCTCACTGTAAATTAATAATCAATAGTAAAGAGTCATTTTACTGACAAGACAAGCTAGCTCTGACATGTGACGTGACATTGAGAATTAGCCTGAGCAAATTTGCCGGGAAATGCAGTAGAATTCAGACCTAGAGCGTGCGCATCTGCCTCTCGGATGTGAATGTTCAGGTACGGAAACCCGGGAGCTCATGAAGTATTTGTTTCCTCATCTGAACACTCTACCAGATGACGGCCAACGAATTCAACCGATGTTGGTGAGCGACGATCGAACACTTGTATAGGATATGTCGCCTAATTAAATTATACCCGGAAATCACATAAGGGCGAGTTTTGTCAACGTTTCTTTGGGCTAACCAGGCGCGTCTTTTCTAAGTCACATCAGCAATGAAGCGCTACCATTCATTGATTGGAATCTAGATGCTGGATCCAGTATAACGATCAATCTTGTGCGTAAGTTATCCCTTCATTACAACTTTACCGCCCTGCCTTCCCGTGCGCACATCGAATGAGTTTTCAACGTCGCTGTACATGCCTTCACTACAAAAACAAGAAACGATGACCGGCGAAATTTTCGAAAATCAATATTGCTAGTGAAGTTACCCAATGTGTGTCAATGAGCCGCAGAGGACGAACTGAAACTGGCAAACCAGCTGGTCGGTTTGTTTAGTATATAATAAAAGTTCGAAGGAAAGTAGTGTAGAGGCAATCAATTGTGACACGTGTGCTCATTTATCCTTATCTCGGAGACTGCATTTCACCCGCTAACAAATTAATGTTGTCGCTCAGCGTTAGACGCGCCTGCGCGAAGTCGAACTTACACGAATGTTAGCGTGGATTCTATCTGCTGTGCGTGTTCTCGCCAAGCCTTGTATAAGCAGACTGCATGCGCGACACGAATTGTGTAGCAGTTTTTGGAAGGCACGTGGACACCAGCAATTACGGCCGTAATTTTCGACGCGTCATATGTAAAAGCCGACGCGCTTGACTCGCAGATTAGATTTCGATGATCGCCGAATGTGCTCACCGCTGTCTTTGTGCTTTGAGTGCCACTTGTTTTGCTGGGCACAGGTTCGCCCAATAAAGCATTAATGTTTTGATGTCAGGATTTTTGAGTATATGTTATTATACGTCGTCACGACAACGCGACATTATTTTGAGTAATTCCTCAATAACTTTTGTGGGGCCGTAATTGGTAACCGCGATCAATACCATTTTCGAATGAAGTAATTGTGATCGATGAATTTTCTTCTGGGATGTGTGCAAGTCTGATTTGCATACTGCATGAATTAATGATATAGAGCCAGGGCTGGCTCAATTATGAGCACCTGCTCTGCTTTCTCTCTTGCGCAGATCTACGCCTAGACGGTCGTGCACGGTTCAAGGCTTTGACGTAGAAGCGCAACCTCGTTAGCAGATAGAAACCCATGATCCGCTCAGTCAGCTGAACGCAGTGGTCTTCACACCCCACTAGCTTGACTTTGTTGCCTTTTAGAATTTCCACCAAATCAAGAATACTGTTGTAGTGCACGCGGCGTGCGCTAAAACAGTCTGTGAACGTGTCCTCCAAAAAGGCTATAAATTCAAACAAACTTGACGACGGGTACAAAAGGCCACCGTAATCGCACTGCAGGGTGAGCTCGGCGACGGTGCTGCCTGCGTCTTCTTGAGAAACGAGCAAGTGCCTTTCACAAGCGGTACACTTCACTGGCAAGACGCATTTTCGTGCCACATACCCGCCGATGTAGTGCACCAGCCTGCGGTCACTCCTGGCTGAGATATAAGCTGCATGGTCGTTCTCGTCTTCTAACAAATCGTTGAGCAGTTCTTCGTTGCCTACAAATGGAATGCTTGCAAGTTCATGTGCGATGCTCGGCTTCTGAGGCGAGGATCGAGGGCGCATTTTGGGAGACAAGAGAGCTTGAACCGTGTTGGGCCCTACATTGCCCTTGTCTGGCGAGCGCACAAGGTTGGAGAAGCTGATGCAGGACATTGTGTCTAGGAACTGCTGCGGTGTAGGGTGGTCATTATTGCCGCTGCACTGCCGCACTATACCAAAAGTGCTCTCCAGCGGGTCTTGGTTGAGCCTGGAAGTCATAAGGTATTTGTAACCTATTTTCAAAGTCAGGTACTCTAACAGCAGCAGTGCGCTTTTGATCGTGACCCGTAAACCTGCTGCTGTTGACTGACTCATGAAGCCCCGTGTTCCTTTCGTGTGTGTCTCCCACTCAGTCACGTACGCAAGGAAGGCAGAGAGGCAGTCGACGGCGGTTGAGTTAATCCGTAACGCACTTCTGGGGTGCCGAGACGACATAATGGTAATGATACTGTGGACCATCCTGCATATATAAAAGAGAAAGAAAACATTAAAAAAAGATGCATCGCGTTATTGTCCTTTTTTTTTAATTTGTGCCGTTACTACGCGTGGTCTAATTTTCTAAAATAACGCACAATGCATAGATACTGCCTGCAATGCGCGGAACCACGTGTTTCATTCCATTATTTAATTTCACGACCATCTCGTATAATTTCGTTCTAGAAAAATACATACACCGTAATTTGTACACAGATGATCAAAGGCGCGGAAAGTTGCAAAATTGCCACAAAATAAACCCAGCAACTATAAAATGAGACAGAATGTGTGTAAACAAAATTGCCCTTTCACTCGATGAACGCGATGCTTCTGGACACGCCGCTCTACTTTCGAAACTGCGTATATTCAGGCGTGCTAACAAGCGCAGCCAGCTCGTTCCCGGTCAATGCGGGAGGGGAACGAAAGGTCTTGGCGATGAGGTGTCCGCGGTGCCTACCATAACACTGCGCAGTTCTAATGGTTAGATTCAGCCGGCTGAAGTGTCCAAGTGGAAGCACTGCAGGGTGACGTACTGAATAAAATGCCTTAGCGACCGCCTGCACTTGCCTGTCGTCCCTTATGACAACAAGCAGGGCTCTGTAAAGTGATACACGTCGAGACCTTACAGACTTGTTAATTGCGATATGTGCGCTACACTCACACTACAGCATACGCTCGTCCGAGCGCCTTGTGTAAAAACCCAGCTCGGCGCCATCTACACGATTCCGTTCGTTTTCCTATCTTAGCTATCACCTCGTTCGCTTTGCCCTTGTGGCCACCTCTAATACTGGGCAAACTCACTCAAAAAACCGCAGCGTTGGCTCTATGCAACTGCCCGTTCCTTGCTCCTCATCTTGCTGGAAAAAACGCAGGCCACGGATTACTTGGGGACCGAACAGCTGGTAGGCGTACGTGACGCGCATTTTCTGGAAGTTGTTTGGGTTCAGGTGGGCCTCGCGTATCCCATGCATCACGCGAAGTGTCACGGCGCTTCCATCCATGGCGTAGACATTTTTGACGGTGTCTAAGGATACCTGAAACGAAAAAAAAAAGTATATTGCTTGATTAATGTTGCCCTGTATTGACGAAAAGTGCATAGCCAAGCGATAAAGTGACAAAAATAGCAAGATTCATTTGAGTACTTGTGCGCCATTTGTTTTGTCAGAGGCCATTTCATGACATATGTGAGTTATGTATGCTTTTAATTTTTTGAGTGGACTCTTCGGGACACTTGAAACACTAAATGAGGGGCACAAGCGGCAATTTTCAACTAAATTAAGTTTACTTCAAGACGCTGTTACGGTGTTACGTAGAAAACGTACCAGGCCATCAGGAGTCTCGAAGTCGTGACAGAGCAGGTTGTTGCGCAGACACTTCACCAAGTGTGGAAAGTCTGAAAGGAAATGGAGGTAGCGACTAGCGTCTTTCGGATGCCTCATTCTGCACTTAATAGAGGCTGAAGTCGCTCCAATTCCCACCACTTTCCACATCTTGCGGTTCCACGTGGCACCGTCGCACGTCACGAAGTCAACGAAAAGGCCTGCATCTTCTGCGAGTAATACGGCCTCGACCAGCAGCTTTGCAAGCAACTCGCCTTTCACGTTTCCATGTGTTGCGAACACTGCAAGAACCTGCGTCCACTTGCCTGTGAATGGCGCAAACATAATTACCATGCCATGGTCGCATGGGTCATATTTTTCTCTTGGCGGTGTAAACCGGCCAAGGTCTACCAAACCTTCAATTGTGGCTGCAGATGTGACTGACAAGTGCTCCGACAATTTCAGTTCGTCGACTAGAAGGCCTCCGTGCCTCTTAAAGGAGTCCATCCCTCTGGTTTGTTCTTTCAGGGCCCTGAGGGCTCTTGTGCAAAAACCGAAGCCTGTCTTATACGAGCTTAAATATTTCCTTAAAGTATCTTCACTAGGTAAAACTAGAATTTTGTTCTTCCTCATGTAGTTGTACAGCTTTGGGCTCTTCATCTTCATGAGCAGACACTCTAGAATCCAATCCTGTGTGAATTCCATGCCCCGGGTGCTTTTTCGCTTGGAAGCACGGAAAAAATGGAGTGCTGCTTCTCTTTGCTTTTGAGGCATGCCTTCAATGCTTTCTTCAAACGTGGCTTGCTTCACCCCTTTACACTGTTTCGTCATCGCCTGCAGCTTTTCTTTCAGGTTCGATAGTCTAGTTTTTAGTCGCCGGTGCTGCTGTCTCAAGTTCTTCTGTTGGCGGTAGCGACTGCGTTTTGTAGCGCCGGAACGGCTCAGCTCATACTTCCTCCTCATGATGGACAGCCTTCCTTTGGCACACGGTCGGCATTTTCCACCTGCAAATAATTACCAGTAATGAACCTTAGTATACCTTATTGTCATTAACAGAATATATTCAACCCGCCGTTGTTGCTCAGTGGCTATGGTACGTGTTGGGCTGCTGAGCACGAGGTCGCGGCATCGAATCCCAGCCACGGCGGCCGCATTTCAATGGGGGCGAAATGCGAAAGCGCCCGTGTACTTAGACGTAGGTGCAAGTTAAAGAACCCCAGGTGGTCGAAATTTACGGAGTCCTCCACTACGGCGTGCCTCGTAATCAGAAAGTGGTTTTGGCGCGTACAACCCCATAATTTTTTTTAAATAATATTTTCCTCCGCAATTCCTGCTTATTTGTGTGTTAAAACATTAACGTTAAGACAAAGGCGCACATTCCTCATGGCTGCTGATTGCACAACCTACTTGGACTAGACAACGCACGCGTAGCTTCTCGCTTTCTCGATAACGTACGCACGTACAAGTGTGTGCGTGACTGGCTACAATTTATCGCTTTAAAGGAATATGTATTTAGTGTATTATTTTGCTCAAGCATCCAATATTCATGCGTGTGGCCCGACACTTTCTACTCCTGTGGAAAACCAGAACAAACTAATGCAAATAAAAGCACACATTAATAATGCTGTAAGTTTCGCTATGTTTGCGCTTCCGGTTGCTCAACCACATATATTTTATCGAAGTATGCGCGCACTCCTTTATTTAGAGACCCTTCTCCATCTGACTCGTATGCAATCGGCTCACCTTTGTCAGGTACCGTGCACTGGCAGCTTGTACTGTAGAAGACTTCTCCATGGCACCTGAGATTGAGATCGAGACCTGAGGCTGTAATCCTGACATGGCTTTCAGCAAGCTCATTCTTCCCTATGGCGCCTCGGCAAACTGACATTGCATCAACTTTCTTTATATGTTCTTCCGCATCTGCCAGGGAAAGACCTTTCCTTTCATCGTAAAGAATGCCGTTAATGTGTGTCCGGCACAGCAGTGTGTCTTCCTCATACGTCAGGAATACAACTCGTTCATGATATATTTCTGCTGGTGGTGCCAGTCTAGAGGTCACGTAGAACACACCACCAACGTTCGGGAACTGAAGAACTGTCCATCTGGATGTTGAAGGCGTCATCAGAGACAGGAGGGTCGGCGTGTTTTTTTTGGTCATTGCTGTCTACACAGTCTATCTCCAGATTACCGTCATTCATGGAGTGATCTGCTTTGTTATACTTCATTAGCAGATTTTCCGTAAGGCTCGCAGCGCTGGATGTCCTTTTTCTCTTTTCGCACTGGGCCGTTGATGGCTCACGGGTCTCTTGAGTGTCATCCAAGGTTGCTGTGCCGAACAGTTTGGTGTGATCAGGATGCGTCGGCTGCTTGGTATCTTCCCCTCCATCGCCCTGCAGTCGATGCCCTGCGCTGACTCCGACAGGCACCGCTCCAACGGCTAGCTTTGGCCGCTCACGGGGCAGCCTGACTTCTTTGCCGTGTATGGTGTGGACAAAGTCTCGGATAACATGACGTGGCTCGAAATGTGCCTCGCACACCGCACTCATGATTGTCAAGCTTCCTTTGCGCAGTTGCAAGTTGTCTTCCAATTTCTCTCTCAGGGTAGGGCTCTTAGGGACAACAAACAGGGAACGTTTCCGATCTTCGGATACTCTCATGGAGTTTGCCGCGCACCCGGGAACAGAGCAGAAGTTCCGCCTCTTTGGTTTCATTGCCTGGAAATATGTATAAAACTTATCACTCTCGTGTACACTGCAAGCGAAGAGGCTTGAGTTAAATACCCAGTAAATAGTGGCAAACGCTCGATCGAAAACAATCTGTTCAATCTGCTCCAGATCATACAAAATTGGCAATTAGGGCTCACAAGGATATATATATATATATATATATATATATATATATAGGCGAATGCACGCATGTTTTCATCTAGGTGAAATATTATGGCTATTAAAGAAACAACGAAGTAGCACATATTTCTCCACGTTTGTTACACCCTCACTGATCTGCTATCGTATCACTTTAACTGCCCTAACAATGTTTTTCTGACACTTCTTACAACATAATTGCATACAATATATAACCAGTACATTCGCAATACATACTACGCAACTCCGATGGTAGGTATTTATTAGTATTAAGTAAAAAAAGTAAATATATTAGTAGGTAGCTAGGTAAATAAATAAATAACTAAATAAATAAATAAGTAAATAAATATTTTCTACCAAATCTTAGCGGAAGGTGGTTACCGTCTGGGTTTAATTGAGGGATTACCACAGTCATGCAAGTGCTACCGAAATGTAAAGCTTCTTGGAGTTATACATATTGCTCCTAGGACACAAACCACACGAGACATTTACTGGGCTAGCTGTGCAACACAACGGGCAAAAGGCTACGGTAGAGCAATATATCTTAATACCAAACAGGAAAAAAATATATTAAATGTTTGCTTATGCTCATTTGGAACACTAAATGGTCCGAATTGCACTGATCTACTTAAGATAATGTAATCACTTGCACGGCTATTGCCATGTTCTGCCCACCTTCAAGTAAACGTACATTATAGCTCATATATAAAGCATCGTCAACGAGCACGCCTTTCCCTGTTCTTTCGAAACACTTCGTCACGTTCGCAAACACCTCATTTAACCTGCAAAGTTTTAGAAAGCTATCGTACTCACGTTAAACAATTCCGTGTTTGAACTTTACCGACAACGGTGGAGCCGTGTGTTGCTATCTGTCATATTCGATGTCACATACTACAAAATATGCTACAACACTTTATTGTGGTTAGCGCTTTTCTAATTCAGCATGTTATAATTACGAGTTCCACTTACCTCTTTAGGGGGCAAGCTGGATCTGTGAACATTAAAAGCACAGCAAGCGGAGGAGCCTTGGACGCCTTTTTCTGTTTCGCTGCCGTTGAAATCGAAGCAGACGGCAAAAAGATGAAAAAAGTGCGCCTACAACGGGGCGGCCGTTGACGAATAATTAACACACATAAATGAATTGCCATAATTTATTTTACTTTGCTTCAGCTGTAACATAGAGTAAAGAAATAGTACATTTTTGTTTTCTTTATTTCTTTTTTCAAACGTCTGTTTCGCAGAGAATTTTACATGACGTCTGCGCACAATCGCACGAGTGTCGCCACTCCTAGCAGACGACAAGTCAAGAGCGCGCAATGATCGCACGGCGGAGCCCGTCGAGCCGGCGTCGGCAGGCTTGTGTATGCGTACGGGTCTCGGAGGCTATGTTTTATTTGAGATAGTTTTGTCCATTCCCGTGAGGTGACGCTGCAGTAATTATCGTTCAACGTTAAAAAAAAATTATTTTGTTATTATTTCTGCATGTTATGGTTGGCTCTTTGTTGCATTAGATGGCAACGGAAGCAGGAATTAAGCAGCCGTATAGATAATATAAACATCAACGCATGAAGTATTAAAAAAAAGAGAAAAACACTACCCCTTGCTGAGATTCGAACCCAGGTCTTTTGCGTGGGAAGCACACATTCTACCTCGGCACCACGCCGCGTGAGTGCTACCCATCGCAGCGCCCCCAGCGGCGTTACGGTCGTTTGGCTTCACTTTGAATGCATTGAAAGAGCGGCCGTTCCGGACACTCTCCACACTCTACTTGTGCGGTGGTTCACGCCTCGTGCTTTTTGATGAAAGTATTTTTCTTTCTTTTCGGACATCATGACGCACATTTTAGTGAAATACTTTAACGACGATAAGTGGGACGTTTATCTGTTGAAGTCGTTGGCTCACCTAGCTACTAGCCTTCGACTGATGTGCGAGCCTGGTTGTTTTGATGAGTTGCGCGGCAGAGGTCATGATGTCTGTTGGAGAGCAGGCACCCCGAAACAGTCGCAGCCGAAATTCTGCAGATAGGTAAGTAATGTCGTTTTCTTGAACACGTAGCCTTTTCTTTCTATTTTGACATTGACAAGCGTGAGATGTTAAGCACACCGTTCACTTTCTTTAAGGAAACCGCATGCCCCGGAGCAAAAGCGCGATACTAACTCGCTGCCGCCGTCACTTCGTTTGAAACAATGGTAGGCGAAGAGGCAGCGG
Organism: Dermacentor andersoni; assembly: GCF_023375885.2. NCBI lineage: Eukaryota > Metazoa > Arthropoda > Arachnida > Ixodida > Ixodidae > Dermacentor > Dermacentor andersoni. The sequence goes on along the minus strand of NC_092816.1, from coordinate 233,896,332 downwards.
CGCCCCGCGTGCGTAAAATTGCATTGCTGCATTTGTTCCTGTCAATAACGTTTCCTTAATTTGTATGAGAGAACACAATTGGAACATAAGGATCGGCTTCTCTGCGCAGTGAATTTTGTACCGTGGCCCGTCATCTTTCATAGGGGGTCACGTGGGCTGTCTACACTCTTAAAATTTTCACACCCTTATGGGTGCATTGCGCGTGTACTTATCTTTTCACCCTTGTAAACACCCTTGAAACACCCCTTTTTAACGGGAAAGGGTATTCAATAAGAAAACACCCTTGGAACACCCCAGTATTTCTAATTTACACCTTAATTATAGGGGAGTAAGTGAACACGCTTACAGTATATGATAAATGAACATTGGCAGTTAACGCGTTTATATTGGCTATACATGAAACGCGTGCTAACTGCGCTTGAATCAGGTAGCTGGAACGATTAGATCGGGGCATCTAGGCAGCAGCGCACTGACTCCGAACAGCGGTCAAAAATGAAGTTTCCCACGCATGTTGATATCGTACGGATGACACTAACGCGCCGACTTTGCATAGCCAGATATCTGCAACAGGCTTCGCATGATCAATGGCAAAATATTTACAATGCTATCACTGAATACTTAAAGGTGTGCAACCAGTTGGACTGGGAATGGTTAGGAGTGACGGATAAAGGTAAATAGCTCACCAACTTATTGTTTGTAGATGACATTGGCATACTCAGCAACGCTGCAGACTATTTGCAACAAACGTTTGAGGACCTTAGCGCAGAAAGTGTAAAAGTATGATTGAAAGTTAGTATGCAGAAGGGAAAAGTAATGTTCCACAGCCTGGCAAGAGAACAAAATGTCATGGTCGGTAGTCAGCCTCTAGAACGTGCGCAGAAATACGTTTATTGAGGTTAATTACTCGTAGGGGCCTCTGATCAAGGAACTTAACAAAAATAAAAAAATAGTTGGAGAGCTTACGGCAGGCATTACTAAATCATGACCATGGAACTTACTGCTAATCATTGCTTTCTGCCGTTACTAATGTATGGGGCCAAAACTTGGAAGTTACCAAAGAAGCTTGGGAAGACGTTGAAGACCGCGCAACGAGCGATGGAATGAAAAATATTAGGCATGACGGTAACAGACTGTAAGACAGCGATGTGGATTAGAGAGCGAACGGGGATAGCTGATATTCTGGTTGACATCTAGAGGAAGAAGTCGTGCTGGGCACACATTGCAATGCGTAAGAGACATAACTGCTAGTCTACTGGAGTTGCAGAATGGGTATTAAGGGAAGGGAAGCACAGTCGAAGAAGGCAGAGAATAAGGTGGGCATGATGGAATTAGGAAACTTGAAGACACGTGGAAACAGTTAACACAAGACAGGGATTGGAGATCGCTGGAGAAGGTTTCGTCCTGCGATGGACATCAAAATAGGCTGATGATGATTGATGATGTCACGACATCCATGCCAGCTTCGCGGCATGTCATTCATGTTATGTCATGCACGTTCTGATAGCTCGACGTGCGTCGATGGCGGGGGGGGGGGGGGGAGCGAGTAGCGGCGTAGCCAAGGGGGGCACGCCGGGCACTTGTAACGATCAATAACAGTAAATTTTTTGCTACTATGAAATGGCCCCGCTCCTTCCCCCTCCACGGTCAGTTGGGACCCCCCCCCCCCTCCCTCACACGAAAAGTTTTCTGGCTACGCCACTGTGGGGAGGGGTGTGTGAGATTGCTCTAGACCCCTCCCCCTAACTTGTCAACGGAAACGGGGGAGGGAAGGGGAGCTGTCACCAGGCCGCAAACTTTAGGCAGCCCAATTACCGGTTGCATCTCATTTTGGACGTGAATACTGCTCTAATGCCATTACACAGCTGGATTCATGGCGGTTCGATGGCATGCGACAATAAAAAAAAGCACATACAGCCATCAGCAAGTCTCAGCTAGAGCAGATCTTTGTGAGCTGGGCAAGACTCTCATAAAAAGAAAAGCTTCCCACCCCTCTTACATGCATTGTCAACTCTGGGTCACTGCCGAGTGCACATTTCCGGTAAAGAAAATCACACAGGAACTCCTCTGGGATTTGTCTGAGTATGCGTAGGCACTGTGATTCTTCCTCATCTGCACGCAGTCCATGTCGTTATCAATGCTATGAAACTTGATCCGACGTGTATAAGCGACAGCGCTGCGGCGACACGAGCTGCTGTGGTGGGCGGCGCCAAGTGAATGGCGCAAGCAAAGTGCTCCAGGTGGCGGGGCCAGGTGCGCTAGTGACGTTCCTTTTATTTTGAGCTGTTATCGCTCTTTAGCACTTCTCATCCCCGTCGAACGATTATCAACCGTTCTCTGGCGGCGGCTTCTTGTGGCCCGGCCGCGTGAACCGTATCTTGAAAGCGAACTGCAATGCGGACAGAGCGTGCCCACTGCTTAAAACTTCACGTGCTGGGTTCTCACAGTTTACTTCGCTTTGAAAACAGACGCGCGTACACCTATCTTGAAAGTGATCTGCGAAAAGCGCATAGTGCGGCATGAGCTGAGAGCTCCGTGAGCGCTATGGTCTTGCCGCTGCGGTCGCGTTGAAGCGAGAGCTAGCACGAAGGTGAATTCACTCGCTGCTGCGGGTTTTATTTTGAAAGATATCGTGCGGTACGAACTGACGGATAGATGGTTTTTCTTGTTGGATAAGTATAGAAATGCTTACGCTATAAAAAAATTGCAGGGTTCGCGAATTTCGTGGTAAGAACCAACACCAACCTACTCCCCCGCCCCCGCTGAGCGATGCCGTCTTGGTCGTCCCCTCCCCAGCACCGGGAAAAGGGACACTACGCCTCTAAGTTGAAGTAACGACGATGAAACGTTAACAACGTTAACAACGACAAGAACGGCGTATCCTTTACGCGTTGTCTCATGGCCTCCGAGATTTGCATGCGAAGCTGGCGCAGGCGAACCTAGGAGACCATATTTACCGCTTAATCGCATAAAAAGGCAAAAAAGTAATGCCAAGTGACACAGTAAAAAACTGTAAACAAGGAACTGATCTTAACCATGCTGTTTGGGGAAAAGAAATAAAAAAATTAGACAGTCGCAACACACGCCACTAAAGCCACCACCGCCGGCATAACGTCAGAATCAACAGTTGGCAACATTGGTTCACCGCTGCCTCGTCTCCGCAACGAGAGCCGCCATCTTCTCGCGCCTAACGTTTTGTATAATTCTGTCCTCTGCAAGTACGCGCACGCGGCTCATCGGAGGATGCACGGCGTCGCAATGCGGCCTGCGTCATTTTCTCATGTTAGCATAATCGGTGTGAGACATGTCGCATGTGAAATGTTTGATGGAAGTGCCTCCCGTCCAAGTGAACCGGCCGTACGGGGTTCGGAAGCGTCGACGTGTTTCCGGCATGCGGATTTAAGGTACGTGCAAATGCCTTTCGCCCTCCTATTGAGCTCCGGAGCATAGCGTGCAATATTTCATGTGAAAGATGCAGTGACCGTCATCATGGTGTGAATTTCGAGCGGCACACGAGAACTGCGGCACTTAGCGCACACCGCGGCTGCTAAGTCAGCGTGGAAATTGTTTTACGTTACCGTAATATGTTGCTGTCAGTCTAACCTGCGGCTTGTGGACAGCTAGCCCATTGACTTTTGCTTGTGTATGTATGTATGCAAATGGAAGCGGTAATAATTTTCGAGAGCAGACAGTTATTTCGCTCGATGTTTGGTCGTGTTCATGGCGTTATGAAGGCTAGAAAACTGTCTTGATCGTGCTTAGTTCTAACTCCAAGAGGCGTAACGTTGGCATTGTATTTGTTTTCCGTGCCGCGAGTACCACTGTCACGCTTTTGTTGCATTAGAGTGGTAGTTGCTACATGCCGCCTGGGCAGAATACAATAAAAGCAATTTTCTCACTTTCATCCGTATGCAATGTGACGGAACAAAATTTCCAGTGTTTTATTCGGAGCGTAAACATCCAGTACAGTTTAGTAGGAAACTCAAATTCTATCTTAGCTTAGTAGGCGTGAAACAAGTGAAACTCGCTTTCCTTTTTGAATTGTTCGCCCAAACCGCACCGCCCGCAGATGCGTCATCGGGTATTTGACAGTAGCTTCGCTACGTGAGTTGTTTTATGCGCAAATATTGCCCGGTTAAGTATCGTGTTAATTTATGCCGACGCTCGTTCATCTTAATTTTAAGCGATTACTATCCCAGAGTACCGGACGATGCCAAACTTGTGGTGAGGTGTAGCAAACGCGGGAAATTCAATGTGGCGTGGCATCAAGTTTCTGTTTTTAGGTTTCTTGCATTCAAAGCCAACAGACACAGTATCACTGATTTATTTCTATTTCTGCTGTACTTGATCAATATAATGAGACAACTGTATCTGCTCTTTAATGTTCTTCATTTATTGTGTATTCAGCTTGGCTGCCAGAAAATGCTTGAATTTTTTTCGGTATCCAAGTGACGGAATATTTTACTGACGGCCGTGTGTGAAACACACAAGATGACAAAACTGATAGCAAAATGATGAGATGTTTCTTTGATGGAGTTCGGACTCGACTTTTGGTGAGGATGTCGATCGACCTTGGGCCTGCTGACAGCACACCGGACATGGCCAAAGTGCAGCCTGTCAGTTGAGTGGCCCCGAATGGACCATCAACATCGGAAAATGAAGCAGAGCCAGGTAGGGGCAATTTTCGCTTTGGAACAGAATACTGACAGCTGCTTTTTTTTTTGAAAACTAAATAACATATTTACAAAACAATCCTTTCTCTTTGCGCAGCCTACAGAGAATTGTTTTTTGCTTGTTATACAGATCTTCAGAAAGCAGTTCTTCTGAACTCTTCTTGCATGCACAAATAAATACAGAGTGCACTTTCTGAAGAAATTGATGCACTGAAATGTGCATTCGGAACACGCGAAGATGCAAAATAACCAACAACTTTAAAGCGGTAAAAAAAAAAAAACAGGTTTGAAAGTTCTAACATCCTAACCCGCCTTGGCATATGGAACTAAATATAACAGCAATAGAGGTGCATGCAGAGAAGTGTTTGTAAATGTTTGCAAGAGGTGGAGAGTGCCTAAGAAATTGTTTTTATTTACTCAGAGCTTCTTGGTGCCATGGCAGTGCAGTAAAACCTCAAGATGATGTCCTGCTCTTAACAAACACCTTTAGATTTTAAAATTAAATTAATGGCTATTACATTCCAAAGTCGCATCCTGAAGTTTTGGGAACCTGGGCTTCTTTAATGTACACTTGAATTTAAGTGCATAAGCGTTATTGCATTTTACCCCCATTGGAGGGCAGCAGCCATGGCCTACATTGAAGCTGTGACCAACACGACTGAGCAGCATGGCATCATAGTAACTGGGCTATAACACAAGGTCAGAATGAGAAATACTGCTTAGAACTACCAACTTCTTGGCTCACAAGCATTTTGCACTAAGTTAAAGGAGTATGGAGTACTAACAGTGACCGTTTATGTACCAATTTCTTTTTAGGCTGTAGACTCCATTATTAGTGCGCGAAGCTTCAATTATTCAAAACAAGCCTAAATTACAGAACCAGCTCAACACACGCACAATGTATAGCTGGATTTGGACATGAAAAGGGAGTCGATTCATGTCGCCGAAAATGGAGGTGGCAGTCACACTATTTCATGCGTTTTTCCTAAAACATAGTCAATAATAATTATTCAATTTCTAAAATATTCTTCTCAAAAAGTGTTTTTTTCTAGCATGAAGGAAGGAGCCAAATGGTGTTCAGGTGCACGAGTGGTTAGTTGCACAGCACTTCTTGGATGCATTCACAGGCTTCTTTCAAGCTTGAAAAAAATAAGTTTGTATTGCACCTATTGAGCAGTAGAAAGCTGGATTGGGAATTTTTCAGGATGCTCTACAATTTTCGCACTGACACTTTTACTTTGAATATAATATTTGAGCAGGTAAATAATTGCTAATAACTAATTACCTAATTAGGAAAAATGCAAGAATTGGTTTCACTGGCTCAAAACGATGGCAAACGACATTACCTTGGTTCTGTCCAGTTACGTGGCACTTGTACATATTTAAAGCTTGCACAAGTCACACAGACTACCTGGTACTTACCAGGCATATATAGAAGTGGCTAAGTTGTTTGAGCCAGCCATGTGTAGCGAATCATGAGAAACGGCCATGTTTCTTTGACTTAAGGGCATGATGAGATTTACATGCTCGACACCTTGTATCAGTGTGCTCTAGGCCTGTTCGTAGTTTAGCTGCTACATAAACAATATTTCTCCACATGTAACCCCTGTCTCCACAGTATATTGCCTCGTGTTTCCAAAATAAACCATCCTCGCGCTTCCTTCATTATGTCTTCATCTGTTCCTGTGCTAAATTTTTAACATGCAACTGCACAAATTTTCATCTAGTTTTCATATTTCCTCGTTGTTTCGTGGCTTATTTCTGAACAAGTTACTTTCTTTAAACCCTGTTGCACACAGCAGTACACAGCATTGCTTTATAGAGTGGGAATTGTTTTTTTCTTCAGATTTACATTAATACACCTTGCCTGGGCAATGAAGCCTTAATACGTAACACGGTCCTGCAATAATGTTTTTATTGCATTCCAGCACTATGCAAAAGCTGTTTACTTACCAGATGAGAATGTGTATAAGTGTTGGAAGTAACAGAACTGAAAGAAGCCAGCAGATAATGAGGCCAAGGAAAGCATACAGGAACATGTTTTTAGCTTTTTATATGAAGTATAGAAATGATCAATTCAAGGGAAATGAAAGTGGATGAAAAGACATCCACCTGTGGGTGGGAAACGGACCCATAACGTTCACATTACGCATGTGATATACTAACCACTGTGGTACTACGGCCGCGTTCGAGAGTCTACAATCTGAGGGGCCATTGTTGACGGTTGAATGCTGCCTTGGTAGCACAGTGGTTAGTGCATCGCATGCCTAATGCAAAGGTTGTAGGTTCTTTCTCCAGCCATGGCTGGTTGTTTTTCTTTTGACCATTTTCATTGGCCTTTATCATTTCTACATTGAAATGGAACATTACAAATAAGGTTCCACGTGCCTTCCCTGGCATCTTCCAGCTGTGATTAAGAAAAATTTTGACCCTAAGTTCTCTTCTCGTTTGGAAGAACAGGAGCTTCATTTTAAAAATAATAAATTCACCTTGTACAGCATCTCAATGTGGTAAAGAAATCGTATAACAGCATGTGTATTACTAAGTGAAGTTTTTGTTAAGATGATGACATTGCATGGGACCTAATGAGTAGCCCTTGTGTACAGAGATATGACTAGTCTAATAAATAGGAGGATTTTAAGAAGCACTTCTAACATGGTCTAGTCATGTGTTTAAAGAAACTGTAATCTAACAGGATTTCAGGCATAACAGTTGCCCCTGAAAAATATTTGGATCTGCATTGGCATTGTTTTTAGAGAGCACCAATACTGCGTTGATTGGAGTATCCTCATGGAACATGAAGCATCGCTTCTTGCTGAGTCAAGGAAATATCTGCATATCGGAGGTGCATGCGCCATTTGCTCGAATGCTGTTTAAAGGCTGCTAATAAGAAAATTGCTTCGCTAGTCTTCCAGAGATTGCTGAGATTGCTTCAGTAGTCTATGCTACTCGATCATAACCAATTTACCACAGTGAACTTTCATCACAGTTGGCTTTGCAATGTTTATGCAAAATACCACAGTTGCCTACTAGGCGTGTGACTGCACTAAAACTTGGAATTAATGACCAGTAAGATTTATAGTAAGATTTATGGGACAGCAAAAGTTAGTTTAATACTCCAGAACAAAATGCCTGACACTACGGTAATTTCTGCCATAGAGTTTTTTACAGTAATTATTAGAAGGAACTCTGGCACTGCAGTCGTTGTACCACCATGGGAATGATGGGAAGCACATGGATTTGTCTGATCTTCGGGCTTGTGAATTCAGATGTTCTTGTGGCTTTGTATATTATACGCTATATAAATCGTATTGTTGTAAATTTCAGCGCAGTCTATACTCTTCGAAGTGAAGAAGACGCCGCCAACACGCATAATTGTTATTAATTGCAACGATTGAGCTTGTTCAGGTGACCAAATTGAAACGCTCCAAGCGTCTCAAGGCACTGCTATGCCCGCGATAAGTTGATGAGGGCGTTGCACTCGCTTGTCGTTACATGCCTCCGTGGCTTAATAGTTTCAATATCAGACTGCTGTTCTAGAGTTCCTGTGTTCGAATCCTGTCATCAGATGGTTTGAATGATGTTTATTTATTTATTACACAGTATATTGTTGAAAATGGCTAGTTTACAAAGTGACAAAGCCGTTTTAAGCCAAACAGACGAAGCTTAGGCAAATGGATGTACTTCCCATAATTCCCATGCTGGTACAGCCGCTCTTGTTTGATCTCCTGTAGACACTAATATCAGAGTTCCCTCTAGTAATTATTGTATGAAACTGATTTGTGCACCTCGCTCGTGCAGAAGCGGCACCACACCTGCTGCCTAAACGTGCACTACATTTGGGCCAAGTGCAGGAAATGTTGTGAACTCGACCTGTACAAAGCTTGCACTAAGTAAAACGAATCACAACTTGCAGTTGCTGCCATGTTGAACTGGTGGAACGAGTAGTGAAATGCAGCACCTCCTGAACTAGTTCAGAAAGTGCAGGTTAATCGAGTGGAGATTATATAGTAACAGAAGTTGGAGTGATTCAGCATTACATTCACGAAATATACTTCATGATACCTTTCCATTAATTTCTTTAATTATTAAGAATACCTTTTGCATTGCTGGACAAAACTACAGAATGCCAACATATTTTCTAGCATTCACTGGTAGCAAACATGTCACAACGTCTTCTACTTTCTGGATTGCCGCTTTACCCGTGAGCCCCCAAGTTAATTCCGGAAAAATGCACCAAATTTTCCAAATATTTTATGTACTCATTTTTACGGTGTCATTCTCATTCTAAAAATATATTACTTCATTGGTCTATGGTTAGAAATTAGACGAAAATAAAAGCTGCTCTTGAGGGCAGCTTTCCCTCAATGCCGACAGTAACTCATCTTTGACAATAAGAGCAGCTTAACATCGGGCAGAAAGAATGCGACTTGTCATTGGCGATATTGGTACTACCTCCAGTCACTAGTACAGCTCGGGATAAACGGTTAAAGGTTGCGACCTCATTGCTGCCCAATTTTAATTCTGCAGCTTTTACACTTGGGTTTAGCGTGTGTATGTAACATAATTAAGAGTTCGACGAAAGTTCGTCTGGTCAGGCATGGAAATGAAGGGATTACGGTCACTGACCAAGTCTGATAAATAATCTGACGTTTCGGAACCGCGTACGGGTTCCTTGTTCACTGAATTGGACATGAAATCGTCGTCACTTATATAGCCAGCACGTGACGTAATGAACGTGCTGGCTTTGATGTACGTGTGCACGCATTAAAATGACTTCATGCTAGAGCAAAGCAACTGTAGTGCAGAGAGGCATCAGTCATCTTTATATATTTGCTTTGTAAAAATGCGCTAAGTTTGCTTTTGCATTATAGACTTGGCGCTCCTTGGCCAAAGATGCCCTTGTGTTATTAAAACCTATCAATTAGCTTTTTGCAATAACAGATGCTTATTCTTTTTCAAGATCGGTGCGCCAGTTTTCATTTGTTTTTCTTGAACTGGTGCAATTCCCACACACAGGAATGCATGTCATCTGATGTGTTCTTTTTTCAATCAAAAATGTTGAGGTTGTCTTTGTGAAACTCGATTTCTTGCCTGAAACGAGCTTGTACAAACTGACCGAGCTGATAATTCTACCTGCTTATACATGAAATATGTTGCGGTTATGAACCCTTATAATTAATAATATATAGTACAAGAATTTTATGTATTAAAACAATTTCATGAAATTTTTCGTGTTTTTTGCGTTCGCGTTGTCCACTTCTCTACTCTTGTGTCCTGTCTGTACACCTTGCATAATAAATATTGTCTAATTTACCAATGCTTTCTTTACCACTACGCAGGGAGAATAAGTTCCGGTAACACCATGCATTCAGTATGGTGGCCCAGACGTGTATGCAAGCAACCTCCTTTATGTGGACCAAGAACTACTCTTTAGTGTCTCGCAGACTTCCATGCGAAGCCCTCAACATTCTCGTCTCAGTGGAATGGCTGCTCATCTATCAGCGTGTCCATCACCAAGACTGCCAGTTGTAAAGCTTCTGAACCCCTTTAAGAAAGCTCAATGATGTTTTTATTTACTTTTCACGGTTGGCCGTAGAATCTGAACATTTTTCATGTTTCTAACATTTTTACCTGGCACATACGGTGCAATAACTTTAAACCAGTGTAATGTATTTAAGTGATGCTCACTTTAATGCCTATCTCGTTTTGTTAGTGTTTAAGAAATTTGAATGTCTGATGAGGTAACAGCATTTGGACTTGTCATCGTGGCTCGTTTCAATGAGCTGCTAGGAAATAAGACGCAAAACTTACCACACGCCAGTTGTAGCATTTTTGTTTTCATGGCTACAGTATACACGTTTCAAAAGATGGAAAGTGGGGAAAAAAGCCTCGAGAACATAATCATCCTAGGATTGTCATGTCCTTACAGCTCTGCAATAACTAATGCCTCATACATTTTGGGAGCACATTTGTCGCAATGCCTGCAGGTATATTTGATAAGAGAATAGCTTGCACCCAGATTTGCCACACAGTTGATGGCTGAGGGCTTTTTTTGTCGTCTTCATGTTATTACTATGTATTCAATATTCATTTAGATGCAAAGGACACTACAGGCACTGAAGTACCAAATGGCACTTGCATTTCAGGGGACCAAGTGTCCAGCATGCCTGTCACTAAATGTGTTCTAGGCGTTACCTTGCCTCTATAGGTAAATGGACACCAGATGCTCTGTATACAATGTAATCGGTGTACTTGTCTGGAATGCTTGAAAGATATGCTACGGGCTGTACTGGCACTGTTTGAAGATAATGCATGGTTCTAGAAAGTCTGCAGCTGAGCATCTGCCACTGTACTGAAGGAAATGTCCTAATTTATTTGGTTGATGTGGTTGAAATTTAGGAGCTGCAATGAATAGTTGTGACTGTGGCAATGCTGCCGAACTAAAGCACAAATTACACACCTCGACTCACACACTGTACTCTGAAAGTTTCGCTACGTGGTATCTGTTTGCTGCCTGACCTTATGACACCTTTACGAGCAGTCGCAGGTGATTGCAACTGCTGAGGCTTTATCAACTGGCAAGGTGAAAAAAGAATGCTGTGCCACCAGTCTGGCTGCACACTCCAAGATGCAAGCTATCTTGAACCAGGTATTCGGTAGACGGTAAGTGTGCAGCCAAAACATATTGTTTTGAGCCCTATAGGCAACTGCATTCACAACTGCAAACAAGTGTGCTGTCACAGCAGAAAGTTGAGAACAAGCGGCATTTTTACCGGTGTTTCTTCAAAACATTAGTGCCAGTCATTCTTTCACCGAGGCTGCTACTCATGCATACTTAATGAGAACGGCATTTGTGACACACAAGGGGTCATGTGTCTAAAGTTTATTTTGATCAGTAATCTATGAGATGGAATTATAAAAAAGTATACCTTTTGTTCCTCGGTGGTCTCTTGGAGACACATGACCATTTCTGGCAGTTTAGTTTTGACTTCTAATGTCTAGATTTGGTGTGCATATTTCAACTATAACTAACAGTCAGTGCTCTGTCTTGCCCAGTTTTTATGCTGTCTTTGTGATATTTGCAATATTTTGCCGTTCAGCTGAGTGAAGTATATGTCTACTATTACTAGTTTTCATGTTCAACTTTTGTGCAGTGCTCACTGGTTATTAGTAGGCAGGGTTTGTTCACATATGTTCTTGGATTGTAGCGCGAAGTGACACGGACACAGACTAGAAGCAGACAGGACGCGCGCTAACTCTCAACTAAATTTTTGTTGAAACGCAGAACACACACACACACACACACACATATATATATATATATATATATATATATATATATATATATATATATATATATAGGTGATTGCAAAAAACCGCAGCATAACTACATGACAAGATATGAAGACATCAGTTAAACATATCAGGAAGTAGGGAAGTGAAGAAAGGAAAGAACAAAAGGACACTACTTCAGATTAACACACGTGTTGTGAAGATACTGAAATTCGCATTCTAACAGAGCCAAAGATGCATGGCTAACGCGAGTCTCTCCTAACCTTTTAATGTGGAATGCCTTGATTATTTCCCGTGTGGTTTGGCATTTGTGTCTTGAAAGAATTTTTGTCTTCAAACAAAGGTTTACAACCGCAGTTGAAACAATGTGGCGCTAGATGTGAAGCATTAGGGTTGTTAAGTGAATGTTTGTGTTCTTTTAGTCTAATATCGATACACCTGCCGCTCTGTCCAATTTAAGTCTTCCCGCACTTGAGAGGAATCTGATAAACTATATTATTGTTACGAGGCACAAAAGGGGACACATGTCTAACGCCGCAATCATCTTTTCTTTTCTTGCCACCCTGTTCAAGTTTCCTATTTATCATAGGGCACATGATAGACAACTTCCGGGGGGCCAAGAAAACTGTATCGACGTCATACCTATTGGCCAAGTTCCGTAAACCATGTAATAATCTATGTACATAGGGCACCACAGCAAACCTTTTTTTCTGTTTTTCTTGTTTCTTAGCGGGGATCTTTACCCATTTAAGTGTTTTTCGCAGGTTAGTGAGAATAAATGCACAGCATAACTAGCCTTCTCGAGCCTATGTATTTGTTGTGAAAAACTGTTTCATATTGTGTGGACATGACAGTAATGGCAGACTTAGCTGAGTAAGCTAGTCATGTCCACACAATATGAAACAGTTTTTCACAACAAATAGATAGGCTCAAGAAAGCTAGTTATCCTGTGCATTTATTATCACTAACCTGCGAGAAGCTTTTAAAATGGGTAAAAAGCCCCCCTAAAAAACAAGGAAAACAAAAAAGAAAAAGACGTTAGCAGTGGTGACCTATGTACATAGATTATCCCATGGTTTACGGAACGTAGCCAATAGAAATTACGCCCATACAGTTTTCTCGGCCCCCCGCAAGTTATCATGTGACCTATCATAAATAGGAAAACTGAAGGAGGGTGGTAGAAAAGAAAAGATGATTGCGGCGTTAGACATGTATCGCCTTTAGTGCCTTGTAACACTGGTATAATTTACCAGATTCCTCTCAAGTGCGGGAAGACTTACATTCAACAGAGCGGCAGGTGTATAAACATAAGACTAAAAGAACACAAACATTCACTTAACAACCCTAATGCTTCACATCTAGCATCCCTTTGTTTCAATTGCGGTTGTAAACCTTTGTCTGAAGACACTAAAATTCTTTTAAGACACAAATGCCAAACCACACGGGAAATAATCGAGGCATTCCACATTAAAGATCAGGAGAGACTTGCAGTAGCTATGCATCTTTGCCTCTGTTAAAATGTGAACTGCAGTATCTTCACAACACGTGTGTTAATCTGAAGTTGTCTTTTCGTTGTTTCCTTTTTTGACTTCCCTACTTCCTGATATGTTTAACTGATGTCTTCATAGCTTGTCATGTTCTTATGCTGCGGTATTTTGCAATCACCAATATATATATGTTCTTCGTTTCAATAAAAATTTAGTTGAGAGTTAGCGCTCGTCCTGTCTGCTTCTAGTCTGTGTCCGTGTCACTTTGCGCTACAATCCAAGACCATGTTACCGCACCAACTCGCCCAACTTTCTATCGTTTTGTTCTCATAGGCACACTCAGACTTGTTCTTATGTGGTCAGTTATTTTCGTACTTTATGATAAGGTGCAGTGCTTTTCGAATGAAAACATGTGATAGTTCATAGTGAGGTTATATAAAATTACTTTTCTGCCTAAAATCTGCTTGAACGAGCCTGTGCCATTATTCAGTGCCATGTTTTTAATCCTTATCTTCCTTTTTACTTTTGAAATGTGCAAACATTATTATGTAACCATTTCTCTTTAATGAAATAATAAATACTTCTGACATTTCTTCACAAATTTTACGATGATTTTGTTCAATTAGGTAACCTTAGACTAACTGATTGTTATTCTGGTAGCTTCACTTACAACGCCTGTGGGATATTCACTGCAAGCACATGGTGAAAAATAAACTAAATTATTGGGTATATGCAGGTCACTGGCAGTAAATGAAGCATACATAAATTTCAGGAAATAATGCATGCTTATAAAACAGCATGCACAGCTGCACATGCAGTTTTGTTTGTAAATGCTGAAACATTACTCTCAGTGGAAGCGCTTTGTTGCACTTTGTTGTTTGGCTTTCAGTGCTCTAACCCTACAGCTAGAATAGAACTGGCAGAACTTTCGAAGTTAATCAACAAGCGTAAGACAGCGGACATAAGGAAGTATAACATGGATAGAATCGAACAAGCTCTCAGGAACGGAGGAAGCCTAAAAGCAGTGAAGAAGAAACTAGGAATTGGCAAGAGTCAGATGTATGCGTTAAGAGACAAAGCCGGCAATATCATTACTAATATGGATGAGATAGTTCAAGTCGCTGAGGAGTTCTATAGAGATTTATACAGTACGAGTGGTACCCACGATGATAATGGAAGAGAGAATAATCTAGAGGAATTCGATATCCCAGAAGTAACGCCGGAAGAAGTAAAGAAAGCCTTGGGAGCTATGCAAAGGGGGAAGGCAGCTGGGGAGGATCAGGTAACAGCAGATTTGCTGAAGGATGGTGGGCAGATTGTTCTAGAAAAACTGGCCACCCTGTATACACAATGCCTCAAGACCTCGAGCGTACCGGAATCTTGGAAGAACGCTAACATAATCCTAATCCATAAGAAAGGCGACGCCAAAGACTTGAAAAATTATAGACCAATCAGCTTACTGTCCGTTGCCTACAAAGTATTTACTAAGGTAATTGCAAATAGAATCCGGAACACCTTAGACTTCCGTCAACCAAAGGACCAGGCAGGATTCCGTAAAGGCTACTCAACAATAGATCATATTCACACTATCAATCAGGTGATAGAGAAATGTGCGGAATATAACCAACCATTATATATAGCTTTCATTGATTACGAGAAAGCGTTTGATTCAGTCGAAACCTCAGCAGTCATGGAGGCATTGCGGAATCAGGGTGTAGACGAGCCGTATGTAAAAATACTGAAAGATATCTATAGCGGCTCCACAGCCACTGTACTCCTCCATAAAGAAAGCAACAAAATCCCAATAAAGAAAGGCGTCAGGCAGGGAGATACGATCTCTCCAATCCTATTCACAGCGTGTTTACAGGAGGTATTCAGAGACCTGGATTGGGAAGAATTGGGGATAAGAGTAAATGGAGAATACCTTAGTAACTTGCGCTTCGCTGATGATATTGCCTTGCTTAGTAACTCAGGGGACCAACTGCAATGCATGCTCACTGATCTGGAGAGGCAGAGCAGAAGGGTGGGACTAAAAATGAATCTGCAGAAAACTAAAGTAATGTTTAACAGTCTCGGAAGGGAACAGCAGTTTACGATAGGTAGCGAGGCACTGGAAGTGGTAAGAGAATACATCTACTTAGGACAGGTAGTGACTGCTGATCCAGATCATGAGAGTGAAATAATCAGAAGAATAAGAATGGGCTGGGGTGCGTTTGGCAGGCATTCGCAGATCATGAACAGCAGGTTGCCATTATCCCTCAAGAGAAAAGTGTATAACAGCTGTGTCTTACCAGTACTCACGTACGGGGCAGAAACCTGGAGGCTTACGAAAAGGGTTCTACTTAAATTGAGGACGACGCAACGAGCTATGGAAAGAAGAATGATAGGTGTAACGTTAAGGGATAAGAAAAGAGCAGATTGGGTGAGGACACAAACGCGCGTTAATGACATCTTAGTTGAAATCAAGAAAAAGAAATGGGCATGGGCAGGACATGTAATGAGGAGGGAAGATAACCGATGGTCATTAAGGGTTACGGACTGGATTCCGAGGGAAGGGAAGCGTAGCAGGGGGCGACAGAAAGTTAGGTGGGCAGATGAGATTAGGAATTTTGGAGGGCCAACATGGCCACAATTAGTACATGACCGGGGTAGTTGGAGAAGTATGGGAGAGGCCTTTGCCCTGCAGTGGGCGTAATCAGGCTGATGATGATGATGATGATGATGCTATCTTTAGGTCATTATATATGTGAAGGTACGAGCAGTAGCATACCGTGGAGATAAATGACAACTTTGCTTAATAGAGGTATCAAATATGTACTTAAAACGCAAGAACTGCTTAACAGGCAAACGTATGCTTCTGTAGTACACTGCTTACCGTCACCAATCCATGCATTGCTTGCGCTCTATTGCATTCAGTATGAGCTACGAGCTGTGGTGGCTTTCCCTCCTGGTCAAGCTGGTGTTGCTGCAAAAATTTTTGACCAAGAAAAGTGGAGGTTTTTAATTATTTCAGAAACGCATGTAACATGCTTTTGGTTGTGTGCTGCTTCCATGGAGTGATAAGTATTGGTGCACCAAGGTGCGGGAGATACTGTGTTTTTAGTGCAGCGTGCGTTGTTATTACGCTCTGCATCCTGCCGGCAGTGTACTATCACTGCAGAGGAAGATGACGAAAAGCATAGGGTGTGTGCATTGCTGCGGTCGTGAAATTTGAAAGGGTCACACGTTATATATGCTACCACATGACAGACCAGAAGCGCGATATGACGACGCCTCACACATTCTGGCTCATACTGAACAAGGTAGTATCATACCTAAGGCTAGGCAGCATCACAACAGCTAGTCTGTCCATTAACTACATGGCTGTAGTGAACGCTAAAATACTTCCAGGGGGTGAACAACACCCTTTGGAAGGGTGTTGTTCATGCTACGCCCATATTGAAAGGGTGGTGTCTGTGTTACACCCATATAGGAAGGGTGTTGTTTGTTTTACACCCATAGGCAAAGTGACGTCATATTAACACCTTTTCCTTTTTGCGGTGTTAATTTACACCCCTCTGTTTGGGGTGTTGCAATACACCCAAAAAGGGTGTCACCCATGGGACAAGTCATTTACACCCTTAAGGGTGTTAAAATTTTTAGAGTCTAAGCGCTTGTTATCGCGTTTCGATACTTGAGAGGCGCGCTTCCTTTTAAGGTATTTAGGCAGGCATTAAGAGCTTAGGAGAACCGTGACAAATAATTGTGCAGCAGGTGTGCAGGTGTGCTACGCTTGTACCACACTCGTACCGGAAGGCAGTGTTCCACTTCACGCTTATGCATTTCGGAACTATGGCGGCCGCCGTGGCAATTTGGGGCTCGAGGTCGTGGATACGATCCCTGCAGTGGCCGCATTCCAAAGGAGCGGAATGCAAAAACGCTCCTGCAATTTGCATTGTATGCACGTAAAAATTTCCAAGATGTCAAAATCAATACGGAGTCCCCAACTACGACCTGCCTCATAATCAGATCGTTGGTTTGGCACGTAGGACATCAGAAATATTTTTTTTAATCCGTACACTCTAAGAACAGTTTACACCCTTTGGCGTGCCCCTTCTGCCACACAACAATAATCGTCATCTGCCTTGATGCGTTTCCTTTCTTTATCGCTGCGAGCCCGGAACTTTCCAGTAAAGAACGGCACGCGCGTTATCAGCATAGAAGAGTTTACACCCTTTGGAGTGCCCTTCTGATAACGCGCGTGCCGTTCGTTACCGGAAAGTTCCGGGCTCGCAGCGATAAAGAAAGGAAACGCATCAAGGCAGATGACGATTATCGTTGTGTGGCAGAAGGGGCACGGCAAAGGGTGTAATCTGTTCTTAGAGTGTAGTGGCTTATCGTATACCATACGGTTAGTGTGATCACCTTTTATGCCGTAGCGGTTAAGCGCGCCTCGGTTTAGGTTGCGGCTAATGATGCGGCGCATTGAAAAATATATTTCTCCTCTGGGATTTGCGGGGAACGGCCAACCGATTAGTCACAGCTTCCACGCGGTGACTGTACACGGATACACAGCGCAAATGAAAAGGTGTGGTGACGACGTCGCCAAAGAACACAGCCGCCGAAGGGCGCGCCTTATCGCCTATCACCGCCAAAACTACCGCAGTAAGCATCTTTATCTAGCGCGGCGGGTTGCCGTTGAAGGCGTACTGTATAATTTTAATAGGCCATAACGGAAACATGCCCCCGTTCTCGGCTGCCTCTTTGAGTTGGACCGATCCGAATGTGCGTTGCTTGCATAAGCGAAAGGAGCGCCAATCGGCGCGTTGTCGCCTCGAGCTAAGCGTCGCACTCGAGCACCATTTGCGCGGCGAATAATGACGCGTGCATGAAGCTAGCTCACTGCTACGCTACCGCGCAAAACGCGCAGAGGCGTGTACGCGACGTTCTGCACACAAATCGAGTCGGATGATCGGAGCCACGCCGGAGCGGCTAGCTTCAAAGAAGCAGTACATGTTCTCACTCGTACAGGCACGTGCACTCAGGATCGCATCGCTCTCGGCGTATCTTTAGGTCATTCCTTCTGCTCGACTTCTACACACAAAGATTTCATATCTGCTTGGTTTGGGCTATGCACTGTCGCGTGGTCTTTGGTTCTGCGAGAGAGCCGGGAATATTTTTCCCCGCTTTGAAACATCGCTGTGCGTGTTTTAGCTAACATTTACCGTAGCAACCCATTTCTTCCTTTTCACGACGGCACTCGTAAAGAGTCGCAAATTTTTACTTGCCAGTGTAGTGTGTACTTCTATTTCGTGCGTACTTATGTGCAGTGTGTGGCAGGTTCTTAATCCGCGTAATCTCATTTTCTGTCCGCATTCCCTTCTCACAGGTTACGCATGCAGCAAATTCCCAGGTGCTAAAGTGTTCCACGTCAAGAGCACCTTGGCGTCGTGCAAGAGACACCCGTTGATATGTGGCTGATTCACTAGCAAGCTCGCATCTCTGTTGCCACCCTCCATCAAGTGGGATTTTGAACTGCACTTTGGTGTACAAGCTGCCGCATGGAGGCTGTGAAGGCTTATTTTCGATTTGCTCTGGCGTTTAGTAGTAAAGGATGGGCTATCTTTTGAGGAGACGCATTTACTTTTGCTTGTGAGAATGTTTTCCAGCCTAATCAAGTGATACGTGTGTACTGGAAACAGCAGCACGAACAGAGGCGGGCGACGGACGACGAAATGGGTAGGAGCACACACGAGCGCAAGCTCAACTTAAAGTTTATTTTTGAAGACAGAGGTATTAAAGACACTCGTCAACTTTACAAAGATAAAAAGCCGTGCATGCGTGGCAGAAACAGCCACGTGCGACAAGAAAAAAATATGAGAGACCATGTCATGTAGAATAAACGTGCGTGAAAAACGAGAACTATCGGACAAATCTTTCGAAAAAGCGAAAGATTTGTCCAATAAGTGATACTAACCAACGAGGAATACTCTTTTGAGAACTGCAACTTTTTCCCACTGAGGCCAACAGATAACTTGGCTATGTATTTGTTTCGTTTGTGATCAATAAATATTGCTTCTGGAACTCCTCTGGTGTTGCGGTATAGAGCAGAAAGAACGATTGTTTCATCACAAACCAGAACACAAGATTATGGAAGCATTATTTATTGATCACGAAGAAAAATTCAAAAACGAGGTTTCTGTGACCCTTAGTGGGAAAGAGTTGCTGCAGTACTCGTTCATATTGCTTACAGAACAAACCTTTCCGTTTTCATGTTTTTGTTAGTGTTTGACGCACATGTTTATTCTACAGGACGTCTTTCGGTCCTCTTTTGTTGTGCCGTGCTGTTTCTGCTGCGCATCCATGGCTTTTTCTTTGTGAAGTTGGCTAGTGTGTTTAAAATCTGTCTGCACGAATAAACTTCTAGTTGAGTCAGCGTTCATGTGTGTCCCTACCTTAATTCATCCTTCTAGTCTCTGGGTGGTTGTCAAATATAAATGTACACCGAATCGGCGAAGTGGCCATAGAATTGATACATGAAGTTATTTGTGCTGTTTATTTCAGGAACAGCGCTACAGGGTCTTATCTTCTCTTTGTTTTAACACTGATGTACATTTTCTAGTTCAACTTCAAGGAGTGCCTTGAGGAAGCCAATAAGAGTGATGGTAACTTAATGTGTAAGATTTATGAATTTCATCCACTCAAGGCATGACATGTCACATGCCTGTTTGTAGGTATGCAAGCATTCGTACTTTTTAAACATACTAAGCTCTACTTTTTGGTTCTCATGACGATGCTTTGTACTGTGCTGCATTATCCAGGCGCAGGAACCTTCTTTATGCGGTAAGTGCATGTGTTCTTTTTGTATATATTGGGGAAACATTTGTGAGCCTAAATATGCATGTATATCACTTGTAATTTTTTTCGACACGGGTGCTGTATCTCCCTCCGTCTTTGTTACTGTTTTGCCCCAATTTTTGTGCAACCTTATGTATTTTATGCAATAAAATTCTGGTAGCATTTTAATAACATTTTACCAGCGCAATTGAGGTCATTGGTGTTTCGTATACGCATTTATTTGCGTTTTTTATTGTCTCAACCATCTAGCTGTCCAGTCATTGGAACCTTTTCTCATCCTTTATGGCTATTTCTGGGGTACTTGATGCTGCAAGTGCAGGTGACCATCTATATGGCTGTTTGGAATTGTGTTAGCCGTGTGTTACTACCAATTTTCTGTGCTAAATCATTATTTTTTCTCTTATCACTCAGTGTATTAGCCTTGCCTTGTCTCTTTACTGACTGAGGTACCACTTAGTTGCTGGGTATCGTGAAAAAAGGCCCGCAAAAGTGCTCTCATTAGCTTTGTGCAAGTCCGAAAAATTAACTGAAAATGAGCTCACTCAATTCAGGAAATGCCACCAGCAAATTCTTCTGTACCCCAAATTAACATATGTAAACGGTGTACTGTTCTTCACTTGTGCCAGGGAGATAAGCTGCATTCAGTACACAAAAGCTTTGCAAGTTTATTTCTGAAGAAAGCATACCTGGCTCGTGAGAAACATGATTCAGGTGTTCACCATGCCCGACCACTTTCTAAATGATGTCGCGTCAATTAATAGCTAAGTTGAGTGAGGCTATATCATAAAATAATTGGGCAACATGAAAATATATACATCTCGAAGACAAAAAGCTCAGGCAAGTCTACTTTGGTACTTCATTAAATTTTAATTGCGGTGAAAGACGTGTGCTAAAGCTTGTGCATATTTAGTGAAGTCATTTGTTTCAAATCTTATTTTGGCTTCTCAGAGTCAGCCGTAGCTTTTCCTGTGATGTGTTAGTCTGCGAAACATTTTAATGTAACATATTCAGATGTCTTTGTATTCACACGCAAGCAGCTTCAAGTGTCGATTTGTTCAAAGTTGGTTATTACAAGGGTATGCTTAACCCCTGCCTTTTGAGTCGCTTTGCCGTCTAGTCATAAACTTAAGTCGAAAGTGAAGACCACAATGATCGTTTTGATTGAATTCATATGTAGAGGTTTTTTTTTCATATGGATTGACACTGCTACAGTGCTGTAGGTACTAGCCTATGTCTCCAGGTTCGATGTAGTGGTGCTTTATGTACTGTACTAATGTTCGATGTGCACGCATCCTTAGTGTAAATAAAGGTACTTCAAATTGATCAGTCTCTCCTTCGCTTTTGTTTATATTTGGGAAAGTTATGAGCAGGCACCGGGCATGCAAGTGCGAACAGCAAAGCAATTTCAATATATGAATAAAAATCCACTAGCCCAACGAAACGTCAATCATATTATAATGACGACTTCTGAAGTCTCAGTGCCATCTCAACTGGGCCACAATGTACTTTTCAGTGCTGTGGCAATAATAAAGCAACAACAGGTCAACATAACTACCACAACGTCAGTTCAACGCAGAATCAATGGTAACCCAACCACCATGGAACAAAACGAACACAACGGGCCGTCTAAGCACAATGGACTTTCAATGGTAACTTAACAATTAATTGAGATACCCAATCGCGTTTCAATTAAATTTCAGTGGCCAATATTCAAGAGCCCTCAACACTCAACTCAACAATTCTCCAACAAACCCTCAATAATTCCTCAATAAAAAAACTCAACATTGACCAACAATATTTCAATGCCTTCTCAATAATTTTTGTACGGCATATGTATACCAAAATATCGATCAGAACTATCATTATGCACTTCCACGTGTTACGGTTAAGAAGCACAGGAGAGTTAGGAGATCACACCTTCACTGTTCAAGTGCAATAAAGAAAAAAACTGCATGTTCTCTCGTTATTTTGGAAACCAAGATGGAGGCAGATTTAGTCGAGATTAAAAAGTATGAACGAATTAAGCTTGGACCTAAAGAAAGTAAAATATGCATATTATGAAAATAAAATCTGCCCTGTAATTAACAACTCTAAACTGCATTGGGGAGTTAATAAAATTACGGGAACTGAAAGACCAGGTATCATAGCAAATTACACGTTGCAACAGCAGCCCTCTCGCGTTGCACTTGCAAATCACCTTAATATGCACTTAATATGCATTTTTGGCTTCAGGTAGCTTTGGTGGCCCCAAGATAGCACCAGTCCCAAAATCTGCTATTTCATACATTCCTACGGTCTACCGTCATTCTCTGTTTTTGGCGTCTACCTCAGAAGAGATTGCATCCACTGTATACGCATGAAAGACACGTGCTCATCCGGTTGCGATGAAATCAGCGCTCTGTCAAAGCAGCTATCTATCACCCCCCTCCCCCCATTTTCGGTTCACTATCTTACATCTGTAACAGAATGCTGGCTAATGGAAGTTCCTTGACCAAATGAAAGCTGCACGAGTCGTAGTCCTACTTAAAGGTGGTAGTAAAAATGATCTCAGTAATTCTCGACCCATGTCGGTATTGCCACTTCTTTCTAGAATCCCGGAGCATATAATCAATTCCTACTGGTTAAAAGTATTTCTCTAAACTACAGTTTGGCTTTCAGTCTGGAAAGCTATTGGGATCTGCACTACTAAAAGAAAACATACTTAGTAAGTCTGAAGAACCACTTTTTACCGCAGGAATGTTTCTTGATCTCCGAAAAGTTTTTGATTCTATGAAACAGCAAATCTTGTTTCAAAAGTTAACGACATACGGCATCCGTGGGTTGACGCTTACATTAACAGAGACTTTGAAGGTAGGGTGCAACACACAGAGCTTCACGAATTCCAGTCAGGTTTGGGGGATATATATGTTGGAGACCCACAAGAATTCATTTTCGGTCCTTTGCTTTTTTTGATACATTAATGATATCACCAATATTCCTTAAACTCCTGTCATTGCTATGTGCTCCGATAACAGTCTTGTTTTCTGGTGGAGATCTTAACTCATTAGAGCAGCGTGCTAACGTCTGGCTTAATCTGAATTAGATGAACCTAAGCGTGAAGAAAACACAGCACATATTATTTCGTCCAGAATATAAATCGCTCCTTCATGACATAAAATTGAGCATCAAGAATTATATAACGGCCGTAAACTATTGTCAATTTCTGGGAGTCTTTTTCAGGCTTCACCTCCGTCGCTCTGACCATATAAATTAAGTTCGCGTTAAGTTATTTATATCTGTGTCTTATATAGACAAATGTTTTGCCGTTACGTGTTAGGAAACAACTGTATTTTTGATTCTTCCAATCTCATCTAACATACTGTCATCTAGTCTCGGGAGCGTGCAACAAAATATGTTCTGAACGTCGGTCTTCTCTACAATAAAGAAGCTTAAAAATGATTACTTCTCATCCGTCCTGATCAACGAACTCCCTTTATGAAACCCTAAGCGTATTGCCATATTCACAATTGTATAAGTTTTGCTTAGCCACATTGATTTTCCACAAAGATCAAGACGATTATGCCACCTTTTCAAGCAAGCATTTAAACAGAGATGTGTTACAACCAATGCATTGTTTCACTGACCTGGGACAACAAGGACTATGGTCATAAATATATAGATAATCAGATAATTTCGTTGTGTAATGCATACCCATCCTTAATCAAACTCGCCAATGATAACGCATCTATGTCTCGTTTACAAAAGAAAAATAAAACAAGTAAAGCTACTTCTCCTGCCTTCCACAAACTTACAACAGCTTTTTCAGGATGTCTAATAAATTCCTGAGAAATACCTCCACGATTCTTACTGAATGGCTAAACTTGATATACTGCTGCTCCGTGGTTGTGGAATGGTTACATGGTTTGTTGGAGATTGTATAACCTTTTCCACTAATAATCGTGGTCCAATGTTTTTTCTTACTTTCATTCCTGTTTGCATTCCAGTGTAATGAGTACTGTAATTATCATTGTTTGCAACATGTGCCTAATGGTTTTGTGCCAGCGGGCAGAAATGAGAGTCTGGGGTGAAAACCTCGTGAAAAGAATTGAGTCTCCATTTTCCTTTCCACGTGGGCATTTTCCCATTGTGTATATATGCCGAAATAAACTGAAATTGAAAGGACGCTTTGACTCTCCTGCAATAACAAATACACACAATAAACACATGCACGCACAAAAAAAAACGAAAGACGCTTAAGCTTCACCTTCAAGAGTGAAACGCGATAGCGTTATCGCACCTCGTTCACACCACCCACTCATTCGCTCGGCATGCTCTTGACGAGACAAAGGGGAGAAGCGGGCGAGTGGCGCGCCACCTGTTGGGGCAGCGCCGAACACTGCAAGAAGAGGGTCTTCTGTGTTTGCCGCAAGATAGCTCTTCGTGTGCGCCAAGCGCAGATGAAATGTAACGGAAACGTACTTCGCTACTCGTTTAACTGTGACTTCTATAATTTACATGCGCATAATTACCGATATACACCGCAGTATAACTTTCTACCGCACGCTTCTAAGGCAACACCGCATTCACTAGAGGCACTTTTGTCCCGTATGAACCATCGAACTCATGGCTGAGTGGTGGCGGCTCCGTCTCACACTCCGGAGACCCTGGTTCGATTCCAACCCAGCCCACCTTGCAAGTTGTTTTTATTTATGAATTGTCTTCCAGGATTTTTTGCTCGCGGCCAACGCCGCCGACACCGACGACACCGGCTTCTCTGCGACACGAGCTCCTTAACGCTGTCGCGTTAAAATCTACTAGCTGATAGGCATGCCATTTCTATCCTACTATGCGAAGGCAAAAAAACGCAGCAAGTCTAACAACAGAAGCAAGCTCACTTCACACACAAACAACTCAGTGCCCTTCCATTCTGTGGAGGATGACCAGTAATGCTATGTGGGCCCTTTAATGGTGAACTGCACCTCCGCCGCGGGTCGGTCGGCATTTCACACCTTCGGAATCGGCCCACGTATGGAGACTGCTTAACGCCTGCTTTACCTCCGCCGCGGCTAGGCCCAGTATTTCAACAGCTTCGGGAATGGCCCACGTATGGGGAGTGCTCGACGCCTGCTTCACCTGCGCTGTGGGTCGGCCAGCCATTGCATTATCTGTGGGATCAGCTCACGTATGGGGACGGCTTAACGCCTGCATCACCTTCGGCGCTGGTAGGCCCGGCATTACACTATCTTCGCCATATTTTTCTACACGCTGTCACAATTGTGGGGAAAGTAGCCCTTAACAGCTTAGCTATAAAAAGATAACGACAATTGCTATACTCTGTACAGCAAAATTTCAGCGCAGCTCTATATGTGTTTCCATTTGTCGGTCAATTTGTCTCGTGCGGCACGTTGAAAGGGAGCGAAGTCTGGCGCCGGTCTTGCGTGGATGACGCGTGGGCGTGATTGACAGCAGCCGCCCTTCACAGAATTCTGCTCATGCAGCGCTTTGTTTTCATATGTCTGGCGCATGCCGCTCTGGCGCCAGCCATAGCCATCGTCCAGAACCCGTCTTGCACGGCACTACTCTACTCGAGATTTTGCCATACACTCCTCCGCTGCTTTACCCCTCATAATTCCGCTCTACCCTCCTTCTACGCTTTCATCCTCGTGCTCTCTTTGCTATCGTCGTCTTTCATGACCCGCTGCGCTAGACATTCGCTCTTTCCTTCTTCACTGCGCTTATTCGCTCCGTTGCGAGGGACTCCGAGGCACGCCGACGCTCAACGCAGGAGCAGGCGCCTAACAGCTGCGGCATAAAAATTTGTGTTTCTGTCGACGCCAAGGAGCACCGGAGAAAAAGTCCGCCCGCCACTGCTGCTCGAACCAAACTCGCCTCCGCGGATGGATGGATGGATGGATGTTATGACCGTCCCCACTTGAACGCGGCGGTGGGTTGCGCAACAAAGCTCTTGGTTATGTACCGACTAATGTACATGAACTCCCACAACCAAATTTTCTGATCCATAATTGCAAACTTTGCTTTTATACGTCACAGTTTTTTGTCGTTTCCCTACTTTTCTTCCACCAATCTTCCAATCGCCTCTTACTAATCTCTATTGCGGACATGTTTACTTTTCTAATGCTTACACTGAACCCAAGGGCTTCAAGGAGGCCAGTGGTGCCTAAATCGACTGCTGGGCAGACGTCTTCACATTCTAATAAAACATGCTCCATGATTTTCCTAGCTTTACCGCAGCAAGCACATACTTCTTCTTCCTTCTTATATGTCGCTTTATAGGTGCGTGTTCAAGGCATCCCGATCTCACTTCAAAAGGTAATGAGTTCCCTTTGAGTTATCATAAAGTGTTTCTTTCCGAATTTTCATTTCTTCCTCTTAAGTAGGCAGGTTTCGTTTCCATTGCCACCACCCATGAGATTATTGCAGCTTCTCTGACTTTCCGCTTGACCTTTTTTGTTCCTGTGTTGCCCACCTTACAGGCCGCATACTTGCTGGTAAGCTTCCTAGTTCTTTTCCTCCACTGTGAATCAATATTTTTCATGTACAGATACCTCCACACTCTCCCAGCGCATTCACTTTCTTCCATATTCCTCAATCGTTCTTAATAACCAATTCTACTGCGACCTTCCCTCACTTCAAAACTAGTCCAGCCCATGTCACCCTGCACAGCTTCATTTGTAGTATTCCCATAAGCGCCCAATGCGAGGCGTCCAACTGGCCTTTGTTTCCCATCGAGTCCTGATTGTATCAATGATTTCAAGCAAACAACCGCATTTCCAAACGTAAGCCCTAGAACCATTACACTTTTCTACATATCCCGGAGCGCCTCGTACCTATTGTATCCCCATAGCACTCTGTGCGTCATTCTGGCTGCATTTCTCTTCCCCTTGACTGTTTTGGTTTTTTCCTGTGTTTCCATATATCCATTGCCTATGTTTATCCATATACCAAGGTACTTATATTCTGTTACCCGAGGTATTTCTTGGCCCTGTGTCTCCACTGTCTGTTCACGGTTTTCATTGAAAAGCATAACACATGATTTTCTAACACTAAATTTCAAACCTAAATTGTTGCCTTCCTGTCCACAGATATTAGCCAGACGTTGCAAATCGCTTTGCTTGTTAGCGAGCAACACAATGTCGTCTGCATAAAATAAACCTGGGAGTTGCTGCTCTATTACTGTACCTGCCTGTTTGTATGAGAGATTAAACTCGATATTACTTCCTTCTAGCGCCCTCTCCATCCTCACCATGTACATCATAAACAGCAGCGGGGATAAAGGGCACCGCTGCCTCAGTCCCTTGTCTATATGAACTTTCTCCGCGCTCCTCATCCCTTCCCATTCAACACAAACGGTTTTTTCTAGGTAAATCTCTCTCAAAAGCTGTAGACAATCGTTACCTAAGCCTTCCCCTTCCAGAATATCCCACAAAATGTTGCGGTTTACGTTGTCGTAGGATCCTGTAATGTCCAAAAAAGGCCGCATACAACGGTCTGCTTTCTGCTTTTGATATTTCAATACACTGAGTAGGAAGAAACAAGTTATCATCCAAACGCCTACCTATTCTAAAGCCATTCTGAAGATCTCCCAAAATTCCATTATTCTCTGCCCATCCTTGAAGCTTTAATTTGATTGCCTGCATTGCTAGCCTGTATATTACCGATGTAATGGTCAACGGTCTATACGAGTCAATTCTGTCGTTGTCCCCTTTACCTTCATAAATTAAATTCATTCTACTTTGTCCCCAACTGTCTGTCTTTTAAAGTTTTTTCCACTGCTTTCACCAGAGCTTCCTTAGTTTTTGGTCCCAATTCATTTATCAGCCTAAGGAGAACCTCGTCTAGCCCTGTGGCTGTGGGCTTAGGAATTTTCTCTTCCGCTTTCTTCCAGTCTAAATTTGTCAGCACCAGCTCCTTTTCCACTTGGGTCTCTTTCATTCTCTTTTTTTCTTCAATTACAACCTCGTCCTTGCCTTGGAAAGATTCGGCTGTTACTTTTTGGATGTAATTTATTGCCGCTTCTCCTTCCAGTCTGTTTTCATCTTCGTCTAGGATATGTTGTTGTATTGTTGTTGAGTTCCTGCCTAATAATTTTACGTGATTCCAAAATATTCTAGGTGCGGCCTTCTTTTTCTCACGTATTTCTGACAACCAACGTTCACTTTCACCTTTTAATTTTGCTTGCACCAATATTTGAACCACAGACTTTGTCTCCCGGTATATTTCCCATTTACTGGTTACTTCATCCTGTGGCAACTGCGCCTTCTTTGCCTGCCTGTGCTCTCGAGATGCTTTCTGTCGTTCGGCAATCGCTTCTCGTATCTCCTTATTCCACCAGCTTTTCGGTTTCTTTTTTCCTTTCCAACGAACATGTTGTTTCTCTTTCCGTATTTCTGTCGTTACAACACTTAGAAGCTCACCATATTCCCACTCCTTACTTGGCCACTTGCCAAGTTCTTCCTCAACTCTAGTGACTATATTTGCTATTTGTTCAGCGTTCAAATTTGGACTGGCCATTGTGCTTTCCTTGCTCTCTTTCCCAACTACATATCCCATTTTCAAAATGACCCGTTTATGGTCACTCCCTATGCTGTTAAACCCTTCCTCATCGATGACCATTTCTCTCAACTTATCATGAATTCCTTCTGTCATCAGACAGTAATCAATGGTCGAGTGCCGGTTTCCCAATTCCAACGTGACCTGTCCTTCACACTTAGCACCTGTATTCACGATCACGACGTTATGTTGCTCGCAAAGGTCTAGCATTGACTTCCCGTTACTGTCGGTATAGCCATCTAAATCCTGTATGTGGGCATTCATGTCACCTAACAGGACAATCTCAGCACCATTCCCGAAACCCTTAATATCAGCGCTTATGCATTCCACTAACTCTTTATTCTTGTCTGTGCAATTTTTTCCGGTCCACAAATACGTTACTCCCAGCAAAGCTTCTTTCCCACTCATTGTACCTGATAACCAAAGATGCTCCTTACATTGTGAATTTACTCTTTTCCATTTGGCTCCCTGATGGATGAGCATTCCGACTCCCCCTCCCTTTCTTTCCGACTTAGTTCTGTTGCACCCTTCCCATACATAATTCTCAATAACTGGCGGCTCTTCTGAGTCTCTAAGGTGCGTTTCTGTAACCGTATACACCCCTATTTGTTCTCTATGTAACTGCTCCTCAATCTCTGCCCACTTTTCCTTTCTTCTGCCGCCCTGCATGTTTATGTAGTCTATTGCATGGCGAGCTCTTGTTCTTGCTTTACTCCTTTTTTTGTTATCGACGGCGATGCTCAGCTGATGTTCCCCTAGGGGACCTTCTTCATTACTACCTACTCTGACCTCCTGAGCGCCCGCGGGCCCCCTAAAAAAGCAAGAGCGCGACCCCCAAGTCGCCAACCCACTTCTCGTGCTAGCCTGTAATTGAAGTGGATCCCTTCTCGTTTAAAACCACCACAACTTCTAACTTCCCTGTTTACTTCGACAACCTCGAAGCCTTTCTCTCGACTCATTTTCCATATTGCCTCATTGGCAGCCATTACGGCTCTTTGTACGTGACTGTCACGCACAGGCACCTCCGGCACCGTGCACACCACAATCTGCACCTGAGGGGATAGCTCGCGCAAGTCGTCCACCCCCTTCGCCAAGCGCTGGGCCAGTCCTGTCCCTTTCCTGTTTAGGACGTCATTTAGCCCACCTGCTACTACGACAAGGTGGCGCACGTGGGCACTTTCCGTGAGCTTTTCTTTTGCTCGCTCCATGACAGAACTCAGTGTCTGCCCTGGAAATGCCTCTACCGCCTCTCTTTTGTCGCCTTTAACCCTCTCCACAATTTCTTTTGAGCACCCAGCCATGTTTGAGTCGCCAGCGATAATCACCCTTGCACTCTCTCTTACCTCACCCTGCTTCCCTGTGTCCTTTTCCACGTGATTCGGACTCGACAAAGGGCATTGACCCCTGGGCTCCTGCTTTTTCCGCGTGGCGGGCTGAAGGTGGGTGCCGCTCTTTCCAACTTCCTGTGGCTGCAGCGTCGCCTCACTCGGGGCGTGTTGCGCTGCTTCACTATAACTACGCCGATTCACCGGCGGCGAGCGGGGGACCGCTTGCTTTGGCTCCCTGCCTCCCACTTAGCCTGTAGGGTCTACCCTACTTTCTGAGTCTTTGCCACCGCTTTGGTGTCCTGACCCGACATTCTCCGCTGCCCACGTCTCAAGCGCGTCGAGCCGCTTTTTCAGTTCGGCGCTCCTTTCTTTCTCTTCCTCAAGCTCGGCCACAGTCCTTACTAAGTGCGCGGCCTGGGCCGCCTCCACCTTGATGAAATTTTCAACTTTCGCCTGCAGTGCTACCCGCTTCTCCTGTTCCTCCCTCAGGTTTGCCTTAAGCTCTTCGAACTTAGCCGCCCAATTCCCTTCCCGTTTTTGGATGGCATCCCTGACGCCCTCGCACGACCTGCACGTGAAGCTAGACGCCTCAGCGTCTGCTAAATTCTGGAATTTAGTCTCGTCGAGGAAGCACCATCGCAGGCACTCATCGCACTGCACTTGCTCCCCGTCCCCCTCGGCCTTCACGTTCTTCGATTTCATCGCTAGGCCTACGTCCCTAGGTCCAACAAGCAAGTTCGCCAAATCACTCACGCAAAGCCGACCTCGACCGCTATCCAAAACAAAAATAAAGAATTATCACTCCCTACTCCATGTAAGAATCCGAAGAGCTAGCTGAAAGAATTAAAAAAGCCTATCAAATAGGTCCCTCATACCACCTAGGCTTAACGGGGGAGCCGCCAGACCTAGACAAAGCCGGTACGTTTACTACTCCTACCAAGAATTCAAAAATGCACGGAGCCTAGCGCCATCTGTTGGTGCTTCAAGGAACGAAGCGGGGCAGGCGCACACTCCGCCCCAGTGTTTGCCTGTGGAGACGACAGACTCACTGGGATGTAGCGCTACACAGCTTCGCTGTAAAACGTGTACATGAGAAGAGGGTAACCTGGCGGGACGACGAACTGGAGCTTTAGAAATATGGATCGCGCTCATTTTTCTGCAAATTTTGTGATGAACACAGCGTCTTAAGCCTGCTGACAACAATCCCGTGGAGTGCTCCCAGTAGCTTTCCAGTTCTCACACTGGTGCCCCCTTCGTCTCATGTGCCCCACCGTGTGAACTTCGTGGTTATATGGCCGGTCTGCGCTGCCTCCTCGTCGACGCGCTCGAACGAATCTCGTTCCTGAGCGAAGAGGTTTTTCAACTGCGAGATTAGAATGAATGCCTTAGCCGTGCTCCCTTAAGGGCTTCAGAATATAGTGCCAACCTTTCCCTTTCGCATACAGAACCACTTCTCTGGCAATAACCATTACCGCGGTGTGGAGCAATAGACGTAAGTCGTCGCCTCTCTTCCTGCATGGGTCCATTGTCTGCGCGAGGAACTGTCGTGATGTGCAAATGCCAAGCCTGGGAAGACGCCTGTCGATTTCAGAAGGTCTACTACTTATACTACTTCTTAATTTCTGCCTAAACGCGACCTGTTGTGCCTCTATATGAAAGCACAGTATAACAACGGGTTCCCATTTCCTCAGCTGCTTTTGCTTCCTCCTCTGAAAAAAGCTCCCGAGACAAAAGTAAAAGATAGCGCAGTTCCTACGAAAATTTTCCTGGCGATTTTTCACGATATCGCTAGACGTTTTGTGCACAACTGCTTCGTAAAGTTGCAAGCACTCCGTGGACACTTTCCTGGGCACTGTGAGTGTTTATCTCTACCTTCTACAACCGCTTTATCATTGTGGCTCGGCCGCCGCCTTACTAGCCCTAGCGAGGGGAGCCTCTACTCTGACGTGGCACGCGCTCGCTAGCGTGGCGCCGCAGCTCTTGTGTTGCTCTCTCATGCAAGTCGTCGCTACCCCCGCTTCGGCTGCAATTTTTGTGCTAATATATTGATACGTGTACTTATCTTTATCGGGCGACCACGTTTCGCCGCTTAACAACTGTAATCGCACTGCGACGGACGCGCCTGCATGTATCCGACGTTTCTGGAAAGTTATCGATGCTTCTACCCGGCTGTCTGTTGTCGCCGAACCTTATGTTATCTGATTTCATCGCCTGACGCGAATGGCGTAGAACATTGTGGAATACGCGCGGGTCCCAGCGATTAGTCTGGAACATTCGACCACTGCTGTATAAAAGCCGACGCGCTTGACCCGCTGATCAGATTTTCGACGATCGCCGACAGTGTTCGCCGCTATCGTTGTGCTATAAGTGTAGCCTGTTTTTGTGGGCACAGGTTCGCCCAATAAAAGCTAGTTTTTGTTCTTCACAGTATTACTACTGTGTTCTTGAACGTCACCACCACGTGACATCTGGTGGAGGTGCTTTTCTTTCATGTACCGGACACCCCCGACAAGCCGTGATCCAAGCCCGGACCGCAAAGAGAACACCAACGTAGCCCCGGAGCATCGAGCAAGCCGCCGTCTTCAACAGCTGCCCCCGGAGCACGGACTTCTACCTGAGAAGACCAAGAAGATTGTGGACAAGGCAACCCCAATGGCAGCCCCAGCGTCCCCCATCGTGCTGAAGCAGCCCAGGGAACCTCCGACGTTCCGCGGATCAACATTTGAGGACCCGGAAACCTGGCTAGAGACGTATGAGAGGGTCGCTACGTTTAACAGTTGGGACAGCGACGACAAGCTGCGGCATGTCTATTTCGCACTGGAAGACGCCGCCAGGACCTGGTTCGAGAATCGAGAAGCCACCTTAACGACGTGGGACCTGTTCCGAAGCGGCTTCTTGCAAACGTTTACAAGCGTCGTGCGAAAAGAGCGAGCCCAAGCACTACTAGAAACCAGAGTGCAGCTGCCAAACGAGACGATCGCGATCTTCACGGAAGAGATGGCCCGTCTTTTCCGGCACGCCGACCCGGAAATGTCAGAAGAGAAAAAAGTCCGCTTCCTGATGCGGGGCGTCAAGCAAGAACTTTTTGCAGGACTGATTCGTAACCCGCCGAAGACCGTAGCTGAGTTTTCGGCAGAGGCATCGACGATCGAGAAAACTCTGGAGATGCGCACCCGGCAATATAACCGCCAGGGGCTCACGCCGCAGTACGCCATCCAAGGACTAGATTCCGGCGACCTTCAGGAGACCATCAGGGCCATTGTGCGCGAAGAACTGCGCAAGGTCCTGCCTTCGTTGCAGCCCCAAGTGGCTTCGATCGCCGACATCGTCAAAGAAGAGGTGCACCGATCGCTTGGAGTTCCCGAGCTGCAACCACAATTACTGCAGCCCCAGCCAGAAGCGATGACCTACGCCGCCGTCGCACGCCGTCAAGGTCCCCCGCCGCGACCGCGCCAGGGCCCTGTCACGCCGCAGTTCCGTCGTCCGCCGCCGCCGCCGCCAGCACGCCCACCCGTCACCCAGCGTACCTACGCGAGGAAGACGGACATTTGGCGAGCCCCCGACCACCGCCCGCTCTGCTATCACTGCGGAGAAGCCGGCCATGTGTATCGCCGATGCCCATACCGGGAGATGGGACTGCGAGGCTTCGCCGTCAACGCACAGCGCCCGAGGGAAGGTGAACGCCCTCGTGACATCGCCGACTACCTCGCCGCTACTAAGTGGAGCCCTCGACGACCGTCCCGTTCGCCGTCACCAGGCCGCTACCTGTCGCCGCAGCGCCGACCATACACTGGCCCAGCCCGAGGCCGGTCCGTCAGCCCATATCCGGAAAACTAAAAGCAGCAACCGGTGGAGGTGCGGTTGCTGTTCGTCGAACTGACGAAGATCCTCCGCCGCCGACGAAGACGCAGAAAAGACTATCTCCACGACATAACAACGACGACACACCGCCGTCCCGACGAAGTCTGGCAGGAAAGAACACGCTGACGAAAGACCACCTGACGACGCCACGTACCAACCACAGGTCAACGCGACACAGCCGTGATCCGACGCCAAGGCCTAACTGCAACGCAAGACAAAGAACCACCGACCTCGACGTGCTTCTCGACGGCCACGCAGTCACAGCGTTAGTAGACACCGGAGCCGATTACTCCGTCATGAGTGGACCCATCGCAGCCCAATTGAAGAAAGTTAAGACTGCATGGGAAGGCCCGTTAATTCGGACCGCTGGAGGACACCTCATCACGCCGAGTGGAATCTGCACGGCAAGAATTACCATTCATGACCGGACTTACCCTGCCACCTTCGTTATCCTGCAACAGTGTTCACGAGACGTCATTCTCGGCATGGACTTCCTCAACCAACACGGCGCAATCATCGACCTGAAGTCGAAGTCAATAACGCTGTCGGAAGATCAAGCGATACCGCCGGAGAGCCCTCGTAGTCACCACGCCTTGAGTGTGCTCGAAGATCAAGTGAGAATCCCGCCTCGCTCCAGCATTGTTATTTCGGTCGGCACCGAAACACCCGCTGACGTAGAAGGCGTCATCGAAGGCGACCAACGTCTACTGCTCGACCGTGAAATTTGCGTCGCAAGAGGGATCGCTCGACTGCACGGAGGAAGCACGAAAGTGTTGCTGACAAACTTCAGCCAGGAGTTCAAGCACATCAACAAGGGCACGACGATCGCATACATCGAGGACATTCAGGAAACCAGCGATGCGTTTGTCCTCTCCGATTCTGTCGCATCTACCCCGACGACCGTAGTTCCCGAGCCAGACTTCGACATAAATCCAAGTCTCCCAGTGATTAAGCAGCAACAGCTCAGAAGTCTGCTTCGACGATACAAAGACTGCTTTTCGACGTCGTCCAGGATTCGACAAACACCAGTCGCAAAGCATCGCATAATAACCGAAGAGTGCGCTCGACCACTCCGCCAGAGCCCTTACCGAGTTTCGACGCGAGAACGCGAAGCTATAAGACAACAAGTCGACGAAATGCTGCGCGACGACATCATCCAGCCGTCGAAAAGCCCGTGGGCGTCTCCAGTTGTTTTAGTGAAGAAAAAGGACGGAACTCTACGTTTCTGCGTCGACTATCGTCGACTGAACAAAATCACGAAGAAAGACGTATACCCCCTCCCACGGATAGACGACGCATTAGATCGGCTCTGCAATGCTAAATACTTCTCGTCAATGGACCTCAAGTCTGGCTACTGGCAAATAGAAGTCGACGAAAGAGATCGCGAAAAGACCGCCTTCATCACGCCAGACGGCCTCTATGAGTTCAAGGTTATGCCATTTGGACTGTGCTCGGCGCCTGCAACGTTCCAGCGCGTTATGGACACGGTTTTAGCAGGATTGAAGTGGCAGACCTGTCTTGTTTACTTGGATGACGTCGTCGTCTTCGCCGGAAATTTCGACGATCACCTTAAGCGGCTTGGGACGGTATTAGAGGTCATCAAGTCATCAGGGCTCACTCTGAAGCCGGAAAAATGTCGCTTCGCTTATGATGAGCTTCTATTCCTAGGCCACGTCATCAGCAAATCTGGAGTACGCCACGACCCGCAGAAGACAGCTGCCATCGCAAAGTTCCCGCAGCCAATCGACAAGAAGGCAGTGCGCAGATTCCTTGGCATGTGTGCCTACTATAGGCGCTTTGTCAAGGATTTTTCACGCATCGCGGAGCCGCTAACACATCTAACGAAATGTGATGTGGAGTTCAAGTGGGAAATGCCGCAGGCCGACGCATTTCAAGAACTGAAACGACGCATGCAGTCGCCGCCGGTACTTGCACACTTCGACGAAGACGCCGATACTGAAATCCACACTGACGCCAGTAGCCTAGGCCTCGGTGCCGTCCTAGTCCAGAGAAAAGATGGACATGAACACGTGATAGCTTACGCTAGCCGGTCGCTGTCAAAAGCGGAAGGCAATTATTCTACAACCGAAAAGGAATGCCTCGCCATCATTTGGGCTACAGCGAAATTTCGCCCTTACCTCTATGGCAGGCCATTCAAAGTGGTCAGCGACCATCACGCGTTGTGTTGGCTAGCTAACTTAAAGGACCCTTCAGGACGGCTGGCGCGGTGGAGCCTCAGACTACAAGAATACGACATCACTGTAACATACAAGTCCGGAAGAAAACACTCAGATGCCGATTGCCTATCACGCGCCCCCATTGACCCACCGCCGCAAGATGACGAGGATGACGACGCCTTCCTCGGCATAATAAGCGCGGAAGACTTCGCCGAACAACAACGAGGGGACCCGGAGCTAAAAGCCCTAGTCGAGTATTTGGAAGGGCACACCGACGTTGTCCCTAGGGCATTTAAGCGTGGATTATCTTCGTTCACGCTACAAAACAACCTGCTCGTGAAGAAGAATTTCTCACCAGTCCGCGCCAGCTACCTTCTTGTTGTACCGTCAGCGCTGCGTCCAGAAGTACTGCACGCCCTACACGACGATCCAACCGCTGGGCACCTTGGATTCTCCCGGACGCTGTCGAGGATACAGGAAAGGTATTACTGGCCGCATCTGACCGCCGACGTCGCTCGTTATGTCAAGACATGCCGAGATTGTCAACGACGCAAGACACCATCGACAAGGCCAGCTGGATTACTACAGCCGATCGAACCTCCTCGCCGACCATTCCAGCAGATTGGGATGGATTTGTTGGGGCCGTTTCCGATGTCAACATCCGGGAATAAGTGGATCGTCGTGGCGACGGACTATCTCACCCGCTTTGCTGAAACTAAAGCTCTACCAAAAGGCAGCGCAGCCGAAGTGGCGAAATTTTTCGTCGAAAACATCCTGCTGCGACATGGTGCCCCAGAAGTCCTCATCACCGACAGAGGAACGGCTTTTACAGCAGAGCTCACCCAAGCCATTCTGCAGTACAGCCAGACAAGCCACAGGAGGACAACTGCCTACCATCCGCAGACGAATGATCTCACGGAGCGCCTGAACAATACCCTCGCCGACATGCTAGCAATGTACGTCGACGTTGAACACAAGACGTGGGACGCGGTCCTGCCGTACGTAACCTTTGCGTACAACACGGCGGTGCAAGAAACAACACAGATCACGCCGTTCAAGCTGGTCTACGGCAGGAACCCGACGACGACGCTCGACGCCATGCTACCCCACGTCACTGACGAAGAGAATGTTGACGTCGCTAGCTATCTACAGCGCGCCGAAGAAGCTCGACAGCTCGCCCGCCTGCGAATCAAGAGCCAGCAGAGGACCGACAGCCGACACTACAACCTCCGACGACGCTTCGTCGAGTACCAGCCTGGCGACCGTGTTTGGGTCTGGACCCCGATACGCCGACGAGGACTCAGTGAGAAGCTACTCCGACGCTATTTCGGACCCTACAAGGTCATCCGACGTATTGGCGCTCTGGACTATGAGGTCGTGCCAGACGGCATTTCGCATTCACAGCGGCGCCGCGCACGATCAGAAGTGGTCCACGTGGTGCGTCTTAAACCCTTTTACGGACGCTGACGAACTTCGTCATTTTTGTTCTTTTCTTTGCTACGAATGCTTTTGTTTATTAACTTCGTTTGTTTGCAGCATCGGGTCGATGCTTTTTAAGAGGGGGGTATTGATACGTGTACTTATCTTTATCGGGCGACCACGTTTCGCCGCTTAACAACTGTAATCGCACTGCGACGGACGCGCCTGCATGTATCCGACGTTTCTGGAAAGTTATCGATGCTTCTACCCGGCTGTCTGTTGTCGCCGAACCTTATGTTATCTGATTTCATCGCCTGACGCGAATGGCGTAGAACATTGTGGAATACGCGCGGGTCCCAGCGATTAGTCTGGAACATTCGACCACTGCTGTATAAAAGCCGACGCGCTTGACCCGCTGATCAGATTTTCGACGATCGCCGACAGTGTTCGCCGCTATCGTTGTGCTATAAGTGTAGCCTGTTTTTGTGGGCACAGGTTCGCCCAATAAAAGCTAGTTTTTGTTCTTCACAGTATTACTACTGTGTTCTTGAACGTCACCACCACGTGACAATATGGAGTACCAATTGACCGTAGAGGATGTTGCCCTGGAGAAAATCACCCGGGATCAAGGCTGGCAGACTGCACCTTTCACCGCGCCGCAGCCCAACGTGAGAGAGTTAACCCTACTCTGCCATGGGGCGTGTTGAAACGCGGAGGAACTGAGACACGCGGCCACGAAAAGGTCAAAAACACCATCATCCATGCGAGCAGTGTGCCACCATTGCCAAAAGACGATATTCGCATTATTGTAGGGCCTCGTGGGGGACTCACCATAGTAAGGGTTGGCCCTACAGTGGTTGCCGACGCCATTGCCGCCTCGCCGGCCTCAGCCCGGCAGAACAACACTCGGACAAGCTATGTCCCAACAACAAGCAGAATATCTTAGTGGCAAGCGCTCTGCTCATAGAAAATGCTAACCGCTACGTGCAAATAAAGTAAATATGCATCGAAGGCAAAAACCACAACATCAGCTCCTACGAGGGGGCACCGCAGTCCACTTGCAAGGGGTCTGCATCATCGTGTTCCACTTGTAAGCTACTCGAAAGTCGTCAATGACAGAAAGCCACTGGCATTGGCCGCCAAGCCTATAAGCACCACAACCGCCTTAATCATTGCATTCGACGGCCATCGCTTGTCGAATTTCGTGCGCATAGGATCGGTGCTCATGGACTGCACGCTATACCGCAGGCCGGTCGACGTATGTTATGCCTGCGGTCGGCTCTGCCACCGCGCGGACGTGTGCCCCAACCCTGGGGACGTTATCAGCCGACGCTGTAGTGCCCCGAACCCCACTCAGGAGCACCACTGTTCACAAAAGGTAAGGTATGCACCGGCCCACATTTCATCGCCGAAAAAGCCTGCAAGGGAGGCTGCCGCATTCCATACTTGGTATTACGACGGCGATGGAGAGAGCGCGCTCAATGAGAAACGAATACGACTGTGCTACAGTGCACAAGTCTGTCATCGCTACCAGCGATGACGACTACGCGGGCCTCCCCGAAGGTGACCGGGCCTCTGACAACAACCGACCCCAGTCCAGATCCAGGATCCTGGAGCCGCTCAACGCAGGCAACAAAATCCCGGAGCCGTCCCTGGGGCGCGCTCCCGTGGTACGCCACGCGACGCATTTTGGGACCGCTCCGGTTCTCGCTCCAGGTCTACGCCCGGGTGCCGTTCTGGCTTCCCTTCTCAATCCCACCCCGTGACCTCCTGTCAACAATCGCCAAGCTCGCCGGCACCCACGACGAGCAACAGGAAGAAGCGAGGCACCCTCATTTGGACGGACGTTGTCCGGGTAAGAAGAAACGACACCACTTCATAGGTAAGGTTACGCTCCCTCCCAGAGCACGATGCACACACTAACCCATCCGAGATAGTGTTACTAACATTACTGTATTACTAACAAGATATTATCCCCTGAACATTACAACCACCGTACTTCTTTCTATAGCTCGTTACGGCGCCCTCAGTTTAAGTAGAACCCTTTTCGTAAGCCTCCATGTTTCTGCCCCGTAGATGAGTACTGGTGAGACACAGTTGTTATACGCTTTTCGCTTGAGGGATAATGGCAACCTGCTGTTCATGATCTGAGATTCCTGCCAAACGCACCCCAGCCCATTCTTATCCTTCCGATTATTTCAGTCTAATGATCCAGATTCACGGTCACTACCTCCCCTAAGTATATGTATTCCCTTACCACTTCCATTGCTTCCCTACTATCGTAAACTGCTGTTCTGACTGTTAAACATTACTTTACTTTTCTGCAGAATAATTTTTAGAGCCACTCTTCTTCTTTGCTTGTCCATGTCAGTAAGCATGCATGTCAGTCGGTCCCCTGAATTACTAAGCAAGACAATAGATCAGCGAATCGCAAGTTATTAAGGTATTCCCCATTAAATCTTATCCCCAATTCTTCCCATTCCAGGTCTCTGAACACCTCCGGTAAACACGCTGTGAATAACATTCGACAGATCACATCTCCCTGTCTAACGCCCTTTTTTATTGAGATTTTGTTGCTTTCTTTATGGAGTACTACGGTGGCTGTGGGCCACTATAGATATCATTCAGTATTTTTGCATTCGGCTCGTCTACACTCTGATTCCGTAATACCTGTATGACTGTTGAGGTTTCGACTGACTCAAACGCTTTTTCGTAATCAATGAAAGCTATATATAAGGATTGTTTATATTGCACACATTTCTATATCACCATAATATTAGTGTGAATATTGTCTATTGTTGAGTATCCTTCTCCTTTGGTTGATAGAAGTCTAAGCTGTTCCTGGTTATATTTCCGATTACCTTAGCAAATACTTTGCAGGCAACGGTCAGTAAGCAGATCGGTCTATAATTTTTCATGCCTTTGGCGTCCCCTTTCTTATGGATTAAAATTGTGTTAACGTTCCCGTACGCTAGAGGTGATGATGCATTGCGTATACAGGTTGGCAAGTTTTTCTAGAACAATCTGCCCTCCATCCTTCAACAAATCTGCTATTACCGGATACTCCCGAGCTGCCTTCTCCCTCTGCATAGCTCACAAGGCTTTCTTTACTTCTTCCGGCGTTACTTGTGGGAGTCTAACCCGAGTTAGACTAGGGTAAAGTACGCTCTCAGGAATTGGAGAGAGCCTCCAGTTTCTAGGAGAGACTATGGCCCTCGTACAGTTCATCCTAGAAGCCAACGTTAATCGGTTGGGGACAGTCGAACATTATCTCGAAAACGTCGTAGACCCTGCAATTGCCGCGGGTATGCCGCTCTCGCCACAACACCCCACGCCCCTCTACCCCCAAACGTGGCCCCCTTTGAACTGTTGGGCGCCCGGGCCGACCCCCACAAGCATCAAGACCGCGAGGCCAGACGAAGTGTTTCACATCTGGCAGTGGAACTGGAAAAGTTTTTCACTGCGCGGAAAGCCTCCCTGCACCAATACCTCCGCAGACACGATGCGAAGGCTCACGTATTCCTATTGCAAGAAACTCTCACACACACCGCCACGTTCACCGGCTATCAGTGGTTACCCGACGACGCGGGAGGACGCGGTAGCGCCCTGCTGTTTGCTGAAAAGCTCATCTACCTTGCGCACGACCTCGGCACGTTCGGTCTGAAAATCTTTATGACGGAGATTCTGTAGAGCGACGCATCCCCCGAAAGTGTGTGCATCTTCAGCGTGTACAGCAGCCCCAGAAAAAAGAGTCAACATTTCCAACGCCTATTACAGAGAGCCATCAGTTTTGCAGGCTCGAACCCGCTCGTGATAGCTGGCGAATTTAACCCTGCGCATCGCACCTAGGGTTACCTGGATGACGCCCTCCTCCCAAGGGCACCACGCTGTGGCTGCATGCGAACGACCGGGATCTCAGCCTAGTGCTGGACAAGGCGTTCCCAACACACATCAGCACGTCCACGCGCAGTGACACAAACCCGAATTCCTGCTTCGCGAGGAATACAGCTGATGCCCGCTGGTCCAATCTCGCGGAGTATCTTGGCAGCGACCATCTCATACAGGCCGTGCACGTACGCACCGTCGTCAGGGCGCCCAGGTCGTACACGTGGTCCGACTGGGACCTCTTTCGCAAGACTCACGAAGCACGATTCCCTTCTGACACTGCCTCGAACCCCGAGACGTGGACGGCTCAGTTGTAGGCTAACGTAGTACCGTAGTAGGTTGTGCCACGAAAACAGTCAGTGCGAACATGCCTACCGAGAAGATGGGCAGCCACATTAACAACTTGCTCGAGGCCAAACAATCTCTACTGACCCAACGATTCGTCTCAACCGCAGGTCCCGCAAATGCATTGCAGAACTGAACAAGAACATAATCGAACACGGCAGCACCCTATCGCATTGGCAGTGGGACGAGGTCTGTCAATTGGTCGACCGACAGCTCCGCAACGGGAAGATGAGGAACATCCTCAAACGCCTGCTCAACGACATCAACACCCGCATGAACCAGCGTCACTCGTTCACTAAAGTACTTCACCAGGCCAAAGGTACCGCTTCGCGGCATGACGTCGTCAAGACCCTTGTGCAAAAGTACCTACCGATACCCACAGACCCGCCGACCCTACATCCCGAATACACCGGTACCGACAAGACCCTTTTCGACGCCGAATTTTTCGTTGAAGAGGTGTGCCGGGCTCTCCACGAACTCAACGGCGATTCCGTCCCGGGCCCCGATGGTATAACCAACACGCCCCGGCGAAACTGAGACCCCTCGGTCGTGTATCTCATGGACGCCATCAACGACGTGGGGTGACGGGGTGAGTTACCCGACGCCCAGAAACTCGCCCACATGATTCTCATTCCAAAGACAAACAAGGCGCCTGGCGTCGATAACTTCGCCCCATCTAGCTCACGTCGTGCGTGGGTAAGGTGTCCGAGGATGTCGTACTCAACAGAGTCGGCCGGTATCTCGAAGACGAAGACTGCTTCACGCTCCGCATGATCGGGTTCCGACCCGGGCTCTTGATGCAGGACCCGATGCTTCTTCTTAAACACCAGATCATAAACGCTGGGGCACCATGGACACCCGCACTGTACTCGGCCTCGGCCAGGAGAAGGCGTTCGATAACAGCGATAACTCGGCAATACCTAATGCTATCCGGACCTAGGGCTCGGGCGCCGGTTCTACGAGTTCGTCCGCTCCTTCCTAAACCGTCGCAAGGCAGTGCTGCGTGCCGGTGACCTCACATCGGAAGAAGCCGAGCTCGGAAAGCGTGGTACCTCGCAGGGCTCCGCCATCTCGCTGACGCTGTTCAACCTGGTAATGATTGGTCTCTCCGAACGCCTCTCGAAGGTAGAAGGCCTCAAGCATGCGCTATATGCGAACATCACCATCTGGTGCTGCGCGGGGTTGGACGCCTTTATCGAATCCGGTCTGCAGGAGGCAACGGAAACCGCCGAGTCCTACATCGACCACACGGGACTCAAGTGCTCCTCCGCTAAAACGAAGCTGCTGCTGTACTGTACAATATGACAAGGCAAAACGCCCAAGGGGTGGAAACCCCCGACCAAGCGCAACATCACCGTCAGCAAGAGAGTCGGTCGCCCCTTCCCCAGAGTCGACTTCATCCGAGTCCCGGGAATGGTAATCGAGGTGGGCAGGTGAACCACTGAAATCGTCCACAAGCTGACGACAAATACGGACAACGCGATACGACTCGTACGGCCAACCGTCACCACGGCCTCAAAGAAGGCAATCTGCTACGTCTCGTACACGCGTTCGTCCTATGTCACTTAACACCTACATCGCAACAATGCGCAAGTGGAAGCAATCGGAGAGTGACAAGCTCAATACACTCATCCGAAATGTAGTGAAGCGGGCCCTCAGGCTCCCGATCACCACACCGACGCATCGACTCCTCGATCTCGGGGTGCACAATACGCTGGAAGAGATCGCTGATAGTCAGGAGAGAGCGTACATGATGCGACTGACGTCCACCAAGACGGGCCGTCACATCTTGCACGAGCTGGGCAACTTCCAACCGACCACCCAGGAACCGCCGGAGTTTACGCCGGTTCCCCGCGAGCTCCGCGACCTAAACACGATCGCACGCATTCCACGAAACGTACACCCGTGCCTCGCTCGGGTGACCCGATTCCTCAAACGCATAGATAAGAAAGCGGATGACGTCGCCTTGGTGGAGGCCGTCGCCTACAGCGGCAACCGAGCTTTCGTGGTGGTCGTGGTCTCACCCTTGCAGGAGACCTTAAACGCCGCCGCGGTACTCACACGCGACCCCGTGGTAGCGAAGCTAGTGGCCATAGCCCTGGCAATGCGCGACGACTCGCGAGAGGTAATATTCAGCGACTACAGACTGGCCTTCGAGAGAGGAGTCTTCTCCGACCAGACGTTACGCGTCCGCCCCGACGGTGATCCGAGCACCCTCAAGCACCATAGCTAGGGCCATCTCATTTCCCGCCCTTCCTGGGTCGGATCCCGGGTGCCCCACCCAACCTCAACTAGACAGCCCATCAGGCTGCGGGCGCGCTTACCGACCGCGTGTCGACGAGTTGGAGGTGAACAAAGACGCCACAGTAACGTACCACGAAATACTTAACGCTTTTACCTGGGACCACGTCTCTTTCCCCCTCACACCCCAAATTGACAGGCCGCAGGCGCTAAGGCTACGCTTGTTACAGACAGATACCTATCCAAACCCCGTCACGTTACACATCCCCCCCCCCCCCCCAACGTCCACCCCGACGATGCGTGTCGCTCGTGCGACGACACGGCGACACTCGCACACGTGCTCTGGGAGTGTAGAAATGCTCCGCCCGGCTTTACCTCGGACAACTAGGAAAAGAGCCTACAAAGCCCGCTACTACAATGCCAGAAAAGGCTGTATAGCAGGCCCGTGTAGCGGCCAGGTACGCCCTGTTGGTCCCTGCGTGGGAAACGACCGCTGCGCACTGACGCGCGTCCTGCAGGACCTTTATTACAGTTTATCCAATCCAATTTAGCCAAAGGTAAGTGGGACGCCTCACATTGGGCACTCACGGGAAGACTACAAATGAAGCTGTGCAGGATGGTACGGGCTAGACAAGTTTTGAAGTGAGGGAAGCTCGCAGTAAAATTGAGTATGAAGAACGATTGAGGAATCTGGAAGAAAGTAAATGAGCTGGGAGA
This sequence comes from Dermacentor andersoni, assembly GCF_023375885.2. Classification (NCBI taxonomy): domain Eukaryota; kingdom Metazoa; phylum Arthropoda; class Arachnida; order Ixodida; family Ixodidae; genus Dermacentor; species Dermacentor andersoni. The sequence continues at coordinate 233,851,519 of NC_092816.1, read as the reverse complement.
GTGTTGAGGTATTTCTAGAGGAAACAGATTCATTCACAGTGAAGGAAAAGAACTAGGAAGCTTATCAGCAAGTGTGCGGCCTGTAGGGTGGCCAACTCAGCCACAAAAAACGTCAAGCGGAAAGTCAGAGAGGATGAAAAAATCTCATGGGTGGCGGCAAAGAAAAAGAAACCTGCCATGAGTAACTACTTAAGAGGAAAAAACGAAAATAGGAAAGAAACAATTATGATAGCTCCAAAGTGAAGCTCATTACTTCTCTAAGCGAGATCTGGATGCCTTCGAAGACGCACCTATAAAGCGAGATATTAGAAGGAAGAAGAATCATGTGCTTGCTGCCGTAAAGCTAGGGGAACGATGGAGCATGTTTATTAGAATGTGAAGACATTTGCCCAATGGTCGATTTAGGCACCACTGGACTCCTTGAAGCCCTTGGGTTCAGCGAGAGCAGGGGAAAAGAAAATATGTCCGCAATAGAGATGGTGAAGAGGCGATTGGAGGATTGGCGGAAGAAAAGTAGGCAAACGACAAAAAACAGAAACGTACAAAAGCAATGTTCGCAATAGGGGGTCAGAAAATTTGGCTGTGAGAGTTCGGAGTGTTCTTTTTCTTTTCTTTTTTAACCTAGGTAGGGGATTAGGCAGTATAATAAGAATGTCTTAGCGGCGCAACCCACCGCCCCGTTCCAAAGGGGACGCTCATAACATCCACCCACATCCATCCATCCGTGAGGTAGCGGTGCCCTTTGTCCCCACTTCTGTGTAAGATGTACATGGTGGGGATAAAAAAAAGCGCTAGAGGGAAGTAGTATCGGGTTTGATCTATCATACAAACATGCGAGTGCAATAGTACAGCAGCAGCTTCCAGGCTTGTTTTATGCGGATGAAATTATGTTGCTAGCTAAGGAAAGTGATATGAAACGTCTGGCTCATATCTGTGGACAGGAAGGCGAGAATTTAAGTCTGAAATTTAGCGTTAAAGATTATGTGTCATGATATTCAATAAAAAACAGCGAACAGTGTCAGTACAGGGCCACGAAATACCTCGCCTTAAAGAATATAAATGTTGTTGAGAGGCGGAGACAAGCACGAGTGTTCTTCATGCAAGGGGAGTGCTGAAGGCACCAGCTGGGGCTAGAACATGTCGGCCGAAGCCGCCCAGCAGCAACAACTCTTCCTCTTCGTCCCTTGTCTGCATGCACGCCCTGTTCCGCATCGCGACACCAAGCCGCCGCAATTGGAGCGCCGACCCGGCGGAAGCGATGATGGCCATGCAAAGGCACGCACGTAGGGCTTTAAACGGGAGACATGAACAACATCGTTTCGTGGTCGTACGAAGAATGCGCCTGGCTCTTCGGGAGCAGTCTCGTACGTCACATTCGAAAGCTGTCGCAGGATCCGCTTGGGACTTTATTATTGCGACAGAAATATTTCCGATAGGCCCACACGACGAGATGATGACCACAGGAACACGAAAATACTGCACGTCCCTATGGCACGTACTGTAACGGCACTTGTGAGAAGACAGGGATTCAATAAGGCGAGCGCGGGAAATCTGACGGGCCTGTGCAGCCATAGAAATCGCATCGCAACCATAAGCAGTGTGCGACTGGGTGACTTGTGGAAGTACAGTGTACCGCGGCAAAGCGGGATCACGGCCAAACAGTAGATAAAACGGGGAGTAACCTGCAGTGTCGTGGCGGGACAAATTGTGCGCGAAGGTGACATACGGCAGAACGACGTCCCAGTCATGGTGGTCTGGAGACATGTACGTAGCGTGTCGGTAAGCCTTCTGTTCAGTCCCTCTGTGAGACCATTAGTCTGCGGATGGCATGCAGTGGCTATTTGATGCTCAGTAGAGTATAGGCGGAGGATATTGTCAATGATCTTTGACAAGATGCAGCGTCCGCGATCCGTGTGAAGCTGATGGGGAGCACCGTGGTGCAGGATGACGTTGTGTAGTTTGAAATCCGCGACGCCAAACAATATAATTGTTCTTCCACATGGCAGAAATATTACGTAGTCGAGAAAGCATATGACAAGTTAACCTCTCAAACTAAACACGTTTCTTTCTACCACTTTACCAGCTATGCTACAAACTAACTTGAAGCGATTTTCGATAACTAATAATCCTAATCAATGGAATGAGATTTCAGTTAACAATAACTCCGGACTTCCGATCCCTGAGACTGCGGGTGCACATCTTCTTAATACAACATTTCAATCGTTTTTTACTAATGAATTACCAAACGGCTTGCCCGATCCACTATACTTCGCGTATCCACTCATGGAAAATATCAAATTTCATCCCATCGGCTTTGTCAAAGTAATTGAATCATTGAAGAACTCGTCATTCAGGGCACTAGATGGTATCGATGCCAAAGTGCTAAAACATACTAAACATGTGTGCCGCCTGTTTTTATCACTCATATTCCAGGAATCGCTTAACAGAGCTTCAATTCCACATGAATGGCAGGTGGGCAAAATCATCCCAGTCTTCAAGAAAGGAAGCCGATCATCACCGAGTAACTACCGCCCTATTTCCATAACAAGCGTGTCTTGTAAATTAATGGAACATATTTTATACTCGCATATTGCAAATTTTCTAACATCCGTCAATTTGTTTCACCCAAGTCAACATGGTTCCCGCAAAAATTATTCCTGTGGCACCCAACTTGCTCTTTTCTTGCACGACTTACATTTACACCTGGATCATAATATTCCGACTGACACAATATCTTTAAATGTTGAAAAAGCGTTCGATAAGGTCACCCATGTTCGTCTCTTAATAAATTTATCCTGTCTTAACACTCATCCTTGTGTCCTAAGCTGAATTCGAGGGTTTTTAGCTAACCGTCAGCAGTTCGTATACGCTAACTCACACTATTCATCCTTAACACCCGTGCTTTCAGGCGAACCTCAAGGTACTGTACTTGGTCCCCTCCTTTTCTTAATATACATCAGTGACCTGCCTTGTAATATTTCTTCTCATATGCGACCCTTCGCAGGTGATTGCGTGATTTACCGAGCAGTTTCTAACCCCACCGACCATTTGGCGATAAAAAATGACCTATCGTGCATACAAAACTGGTGTAACACTTGGCTCATGTCATTAAATGTAGCTAAAACCGTGTTAATGTGTATTCATCATCCTCGTAATTACGATATGCCTAATTTTTAGCGTCAATAACATGCAGATTGCAAGTAATTTATTCAAATATCTTAGTGTGTATATCTCGCGTGACTTAATTTGGACCTAATTCAGCTAATCGTACTCTAAGTTATCTGCACCAAAACCTTTTCCTCGCTCCTCCCTCTATTAAACAACTTGCTTTTCTAACATTTGTGTGGCCCAAACTGGAGTATGCCGATGCTATTTTTGACCCCCACCACAATAGTCTTATTAACGCCCTCGAGTCGGTTCAGAACCGCGCGACACGATTTATTTTGTCAACCTCTTTGTAGATATAAAGCATTTCAGCACTAAAAGCCCAAATAAACTTACCCTCTCTAGCCTCAAGCCGTGGAATAGCACGTCTTAACCTGGTTGATAAAATTTTCAATTCTTTGCTTTTTGACAACCCCTACATAAAAAGAGCACATCGCATCGCCCGCACCAGTCACTCTAGCACAGTATATCCGCCACAAGCGCATACCGTGACATTTCAGCAATTATTTTTTCTGCGCAAAACGCGAGACTGGAATGGCCTGCCCACCGAAGTTGCCACTATCATCGACCCACTTGCATTCAAGCGGCTCATGGAAAATATCCCTTTGTAATTTGTAGTATCATTCTTTGTCACGAACCCCCCCCCCCCCCCCCCCCTCATGTAATGTATCAACAAGAGGCCTTTCAAGAAATAAATAAATAAACGACTTGTGTGTAGAGCTCCCGTAATAGCAAAGCGCCTGGCGTAATCGGTTGCAACCGCAACCCATTTGTTGCCCTTAGTAGAAAAAGGGAAAGGGCCAAGTAGGTCGAGTCTCACGTGAAAGAAAGGCTCTGTGGGAATATCAATGGGTTGTAAAAGCCCAGCTGTGGCCATGGGAGTAGGCTTCCGGCGTTGGCAGAGGTCGCAAGCAGTCACATACCGGCGTACGGAGCGGTGGAGGTCGGGGCAGAAGAAACGGCGCCGGACTCGGTCAAAGGTGCGAGTAACACCGAGATGCCCAGCGGTGGGGGCGTCGTGGAGTTGCTGAAGCCTGGTGTGCCGAAGGTGCCCCGGTGCGGCCAGCAGTAGGTCAGCAGCATTGGGGCGCAAGTTGCGTTTGTACAGGACTCTGTCGGACATACAGAAGAGACGCAGGGAAGGATCAGCAGTTGGCGAGCTTAACCGATCTATGATGGTTCGCAGAAAGAGATCACGCGCTGTTCCTCGCCAATGTTGAGGAATCCTGAGATGGACATAACGCTGGTGTCTGACTTGCGGTCTTTCGCTTCGGGTGCGTCAACAGGGTGGCGGGAAAAGCAGTCGGCGTCCTGATGTAAACGGCCCGATATTACACTACAGAGAAAGTGCACTCTTGCAAGCGCAATGCCCCACGCCCAAGACGCCCTGTAGGGTCCTCCAACGAGGAGAGCCAGCAGAGTGCATGGTGGTCGGAAATTACGCAGAAATGGCGACCAAATAGGTATAGGCGAAACTTCACTATCGCTCAAACCAGCGCTAGGCACTCTCGTTCCGGGATAGAATAGTTGCACTCGGCCGTGGACAGAAGACGGCTTGCGTAAGCGGCGTCGCAGTCTTGGACACGATAAGTCTGGGCAAGAACAGCACCAATGCCGTGACCACTAGCATCTGTACGGATTTGAGTGGATGCCGAAGGGTAAAAATGGCCTGAATTGGGGAACTCGTCAAGAGTCTGATGAATTCTGTGAAGGCTTCGGCCTGCCGCTGTCCTCGCGTGAAAGCCGCGTCTTTCTTTAAAAGCTCGGTGAGTGTGCGCGCAATGTCAGCAAACGTTTAAGCAAAGCGAAGAAATTACGAGCATGAGCATATGAAGCTGCGAAATTCCTTTACTGAGCATGGCACAGGTAAGTTTTGCACTGCTTGAACTTTGGCCGGGTAAGGTTGAATTGCATTGGCGTTTACAAGAATCTCGAGAACGGTTATTTCACGATGACCGAAGTGACACTTGGACGAGTTGAGCTGAAGTTTCGCTGCGCGAAATACAGCAAGGCCAGTCGCGAGACGCTCAATGTGGGTTTCAAAGTATCGAGCAAAAACGATTACGTCTTCGAAATAACACAGACAGATGGTACACTTCAAGCATCGGAGAATGGTGTCCATCATCCTCTCGAACGTCGCTGAGGCATTGAAAAGCCCAACGGGCATGACTGAATTGAAAAATTCCATCAGGCGCAATAAAGACTGTCTTCTAGCGATCGTTCTCTTTAACAGCTATCTGCCAGTAGCCCGAGTGGAAGTCAACCGATGAAAAATATTTCGCCCCATGTAGACAGTCAAGTGCATCATCAATACGAGGCAATGGATACACGTCCGTCTTTGTGATGTCCTTTAGATGGCAATAGTCACCACAAGATATTCAGGTGTTGTCTTTCTTCTTGACCAGGACTGCTGGCGAGGCCCACAGGCTAGCGAAAGGCTCGATGATGTTCTTCAGCATCTTGAACACTTCGATTTCAATGATGCTGCGCTCTGCTTGGATTCGCGGTAGGGGCGGCGATGAACGCGACTTGCGTCCACGGTGTGAACTACGGCTGTCTGGCCGAGTGGGCCTTCATCTAAATAAAAAATATCATGGTAACTAAACAGAATGGCCTAAGGTATTTGGTTTGAGCTGGATATAGGTCGGTAGCGATCAGTTTATTGACGTCGTGCTTGGGTGACGAAGCCGAACGGGAACACACGACAATAGGGCTGACAGAGCCGGAAATATTGTGCACGAGCGGAGATATCTCGTACTCGTGCAAAGGCGTCAGCCGGGCCACTGTCATATTACTGCGAAGAACATATGCAACAGACACAAAGTTGAGAACGGGAAGCCATGTATAATTATCGACAATGGTGACAACGATACTTGGGAGCACGACGCCATGCTGTATAATAACATCGACAAGCGGAGAGACGATGTAGTCGCCATCAGGAACATGTGGTCGGGCGTTAAAAGGTACAGTAGTAGCGCCTTGAGGCGGCAACTGGGAGAATTCGGCAGAACACAGAGACCGATGATGTGCATCAGAAACAAAGTAGCCTAGAGAAGGAAGGTCCTAAAGCACGACATCTGTAGCGCAGTCTTTCACGGCAAAATGGGCCCAAAAGAAGTCCAGCCACAAAATCAAGTCATGCGGACAGCGCTCGAACACAACTAACAAGACTGTGGTTTGATGGCCGGCAATGATTACTCGTGCTGCACGCATGCCGACAACCGGTGGCGTACTGCCGTCGGCCACGCATATTGTCCACGGTACGGCAGACGTGAGGACCTTTCAGAGTCTTTTGCGAAGTGTGGCACTCATTACAGACATCTGCGTACCGGTGTCGACGTAGGACTTCACTGGGACTCCATCCACCTCAACGTCTAATATACTTCCAAGGTGAGGCAGTTTGATCCGAGGATTTGCAGGCCCAGAAGGTTCCCCTCCTGGCGCTCCATCACGAACGCGTGGGAAGAGCGGTGGGCCTGGGGCGAACAAGATGTAAGACTTAGGGCCGATGGTGACCGGCTGGCTCGGAATGTCGGAGGTGCGTTGTGCGTATTCGTAGATGAAGAATGCGCAGAGAAACGGGGGGCAGCTTGATCTGGACGGTCGGACGGGAAGCTCGACCTAAGGGGTCATGGCCAATGACTGCGGCAATGAAGAGCAATATGTCCAACACGCTAGCAATTGAAACAAATCGGCCTATCGTCTGGTGTTCTCCAGTCGGCCGGGTTACGATGGCGAGTTGTAATCGTTGAAAACGGGGAAGCAGTGTTTGGGCGGGGCCGGTCCTGACTAACAGCAGCATCACGAATAGGGAAGAGAGATGGCGGGCCTAAATTTGCCATCTCTTGTCTGACAACAGCCTGTATAAGCGATACAGAACATGCGTTGTCTGCGCAATGCTGACGAGGAACGGCGGGAGACATGACATCGAGCTCGCGGTGAATTAATATCGTCAAATTTTCTTTCCCAGACAGAGGAGGTCCACGTGGCTGTTCTTTGCACGAGAACGTCGAAGCTGTATTTGGTAGCCTGTTGAACTGCTGCGTAATGCGGCGACACTTCATCGGTTCGAAATTGCGACACACTTTGATGATCGCTTCCATCAAGTCATAGTTCTTGCAGATAAACAGGTTGAATGCGTCATCTGCTATGCCCTTCAGGATGTGGTCAATCTTGTCGGTCTCGTCCATGTCTTCGTCGGCCTTACGACAGAACGCGTGGACACCATGGATATATGCCATGTAAGATTCTCTTCCCGTTTGAGCCCGGGCCAATAGCTCCTTTTTTGCTGCCAGATGACGGCGAAAGGGCTTTCCAAAGAGGTCTAGAATCTCCTGCTTGCAAACGCCCCATCTCGTTATGTCGTGTTAGTCTGTCTCATACCACGCAAGCGCAGTGCCTCGGAGGTAGAATGTCACATTCACCAGCATTAGAGTTGGGTCCCACAGAATATTTTCGCTTAGACGCTCATACCAGTAAATCCAGTCTTCGACGACCGCACCATCGATGCCATTAAAGGTCCCTGATTCTCGCGGCTGGGACAACACGATGGAAGTCGAGTCTGCGGCACCGGAGGTGGGCGGACGCTCATTGTGGCGCTTTGGCGGTGAACCATCGTGTCAGGGCTCCCATGCGGTGACCGCTGCGGAGCTCCGTGCTGGTACCCCGCACGTCCACGAAAATGTTGCGAGGCTGGGACAAGAGCGAATGTTCTTTATGCAGGGCGGATGCTGAAGGCCCCAGCACTAGAACATGGCTTCCGAAGCGGCCCAGCAACAACAATTCCTCTTCGTCTCTTGTCTGCATGCATGTCCTGTTCTGCATCGCGACAACATCTTCGTATAAGGATAATCGAAGACAATAGATATATGGAAACATAGAGATAAGGGGAAGAGAAATGCAGCCACAATGAAACACAGAGCTCTGTGGGGATACAATAAGTACGAGGAGCTCCGGGGTATGTGGAAATGCCTAATGGTTTCAGGATTTCCACTTGGAAATGCGGTTGTTTGCTTGATGTCAGGGGTACAATCAGGAGTCGATGGCAACAAAAGGTCAGTGAATCGCCTCGTATTCGCGCTCACGAGAAAACTAGAACTGAAGCTGTGCAGGGCGATATGGGCTGGACAACTTTTCAAGTGAGGGAAGCCACACAGCAAAACTGATTATGAAGAACGACTGAAGTATATGAAAGAAAGCAAATGGGCTCGGAGGGTGTTCAGGTGTTTCGACAGGAAAAACACTGATTCACAGGGGAGGAAAAGAACAAGGAAGCTTACCAGCAAGTATACGACCTGTATGGCCAGGAACATGGCATCAAAGAACGTCAAGTGGAAAGACAGAGACGCTGTGGTAATCTCATGGGTGGCGGCAATGTAAGAGAAACCTGCTATGAGTAACTACTTAAGAGGAAAACACGAAATCAGGGAACAATTTACGATAGCTCAAAAGGAAGCTCTTTACATTTAGAAGCGAGATCAGGATGCCTTAGAAAACGCACTTATAAAGCTTATAAATCGAGATACAATAAGGAAGAAGACGCATGTGTCTGCTGCAGCAAAGCTACTGAAACGATGGATTATATTTTGGAATGTGAAGATATCTGCCCAGCGGTCGAGTTAGGCACCGCTAGCCTCTTTGAAGCCCTTGGGTTGAGCCAGAGCAGGGGAACGTAAACGTGTCCACCTTAGAGATCAGTAAGAGGCCATTGGAAGATGGCTGGAAGAAAAGTAGGGAAACAAGAAATAACGGAGGTGTACAAAATCAAAAGTTCGACGTAATATTTTTGCGGAAACGCGCAAGGTGGAGAGACGTAATTAATAAAGTGAAAATCAGACATCCACCCGTTCGTAGCAGTTCGAAACCCATACGGGTTCTTTGAAATAAAATTTGAGAATTATTACGCCAAACACTTGCCTTTGCTTCGAGTTGTTGACAAATTCCACTTCGTCCTGCCATCTGCCAGCCGCCTGGCTAGCTCAGATTGTAGAACGCCTGTCCCAGAAAGGCGGTGGTCCCGGGTTCGAGTCCCGTACCATAAAGAATTTCTCAACTGCGAAGCTTTTCTTTGGAGTAACCCGTATTGGTTTCCTTTGTAGGAATTGCTATGAACGGTTGGATGTCTGATTTTCCCTTTATTAAAACAAAGTTCATAATAGGGGTTCAGAACGCTTGGTTACGGAAATTCATTGTGGGCTTTTTCTTTCTTTTTTTGTTTTTTTTTTTTTAACATAGAACTTCAGTCAATACAATAAAGAGAGCTTGGTGGCGCAAACCCCCACCATGTGTTTCGCCACCAAGCTCATAGCATCCATCCATCCATTAATGGAGGTGAACATTCCAGAAAGTACAATGAATATAACTTATAAAGGCAAGGGGAAAAAGATAAAGTTCACATCACATCCGTAATACACAGGTTTGGAACGGGGCGAATAAATTAAAGCTGCAAGCAGGGGCAGAGAGTAATAGAATTATCTGAGAACTTCAGAATGGTGTCAGATTCCGTATGCGTCTGGATGATAATATACTTGTCCTTACTCAGTGCACTGAAATATCCAGTGTAGAAAGGATACCGCTATATGTGGCTTTCTTAGTCATTACCAGAGCGCACAAAAACGTAGACTGCAATATTTTGTGGGATATTCTGGAAGGGGAAAGCATAGGCGACGATTGCATACAGCTTTTGATAGGGATATTTGGTTAGAAAATGCCGTTTGCGTTGAACGGCAAGCGATGAGGAGCGAGGCGAAAGTTGAAATCAACAAAAGACTGAGGCAGGCATGCCCTTTATTTCCACTGCTGTTTATTACATACGTGGTAAGGATGGAAATGACGATAGAGGGGAGTAATATAGGGTTTAATCTCTCATACAAACACGCGGGTACAGTAGTAGAGCAGCAACTTTCACGTTTGTTTTATGTGGACGACATTGTCTTGCTAGCTAACAAGCGAAGTGATATGTTAAATCTGGTTTATATCTGAGGACAGGAAAGCGAGAATTTAGGACTGAAAATTAGCGTTAGATTCAGATATCTTGGTATGCAAAGAAAACAATCAACAGACAGTGTAATTGCAGGGCCAGGAAATACCTCAGGCAAAAGTATAAGTACTTTCGCATATGCACAAACGAAGGCAATAGATATATGGAAACACAGGAAAAAACAAGAATGACAGCAAAGGGGAAGAGAAATGCGGCCCTTATGAAACACATAGCGCTATGTAGAGATAATAGTTATGAGGTTCTCCGGGGTATGTGGAAAGGAGTAATTGTTCCAGGACGCACTTGCATTTGGAAATGCGCTTGCTTGCTTGAAGCCAGGGGTACAATCAGGACTAGATGGCAACCAAAGGACCGTGGGACGCCTCGCATTGGGGGCTAACCGGAAGACTACAAATGAAAATGTACAGGCTGATATGGCCCTGTGCCTGGATTTGGTGAAGCTTTCAAATGAGAGAAGCTTACTGCAAAATTCGTTATGAAGAACGGCTGAGGAATATGGCAGAAAGTAAATGGGCTGGGAGAGTTTTCATATATTTGTACAGGAAAAACATTGATTCACAGTGGAAGAAAAGAGCTCACCAGCAAATCTGCGACCGGTATGTTGTGCAACATGGCAGCAGTGAACGTGAAGCGAAAAGTCAGAGAGGCTGAAATAATCTCATGGGTGGCGGCAATGGAAAAGAAACCTGCTATGGGTAACTACTTAAGAGGGAAAAACAAAATCAGGAAAGAAACAATTTCGGATAACTGAAAGCGAAGCTCATTTCCTTTTGAAGCGAGATCAGGATACCTCAAAACACGTCCTTATAAAGCGATACAAGGAAGAAGCATGTGCTTGCTGAGATAAAGCTAGGGACGCGATGCAGCATGTTTTAATAGAATGTAAAGATATCCCCCAAGCGGTCGATTTAGGCACCTCCTTGAAGCCCTTGGGTTCAGCGAGGGCAGGGGGAAAGTGAACATGTCGCAACAGAGATTAATATGAGGCGATCGGAATATTGGTGGAAAAAAAGGAGGTGAACAAGAAGCAACAGATGCGCACAAAAACAAAGTTCTCAGTATGGGCGCAGAAAGATTTGTAATGGGCACTCTTCGTGTTCTTTCCTTCCCGTTTTTCTAACATGGGTAGGACATTACCCCAGCGCCCCGTTCTAAAGGGGACGCTCATGGCATCCATCCATCCATCCGCGGAGGTGAGCGTATAGCATACCTGTATAGCACACAAGGCTTATCCTACCTGATTAAATCAAGCAAGCTAGGTACCCCGTTTCATAGGGGATGTCATTAAACCATCATCATCATCACCGCGGCGGAAAGTGGGAAATAAAGATTGACGAAGTTAGCCTTCGAGCATAGCGTTCGCCGCAAGCGTTTTCCGGTAAACATTACGCTTGCCTGAGGGAAGTGGCAACTGTGCGCGTGCAGTGCCGCGCGCCGCGGATTTTTGTGCGCTGCGGCGGACGAACCTTCGACTTCTCGGTCAGCAGCTGCGCCCGGCTCTTTTGGGCACCCCGCAAGTACGCGAACGAGGCGTCATCTGCGAGGTGTTGCAATGCTTTCGCATTCATCCACGTAGGGAAACCTAAGTCCATTAATTTTGCTCCTCTCCTGCAAGCGGCTCAGAGCAAATATGAGTCGTATTTTTCTCTTGAGGTAGCCGTCGATTGTCCTTAAATGCCTGAACGACCCATCAATGTGCTCAATAGGGCGCCTGTTAGGCTGTTCCGTAGGGTGCTATACTTCAGGGCATGCTTCGTGCTTCTCAGATGGCCCCCAAAGATAAAGGTGGTGTGTAATTTTAGATTTACAGTTCGTTTTTATTCACACATTTGAAGAAATTCCCCCGAAGAGAGGCAAAAGGAGACAGTCTCCTGACTGGGCCTACTGCTGGTGCTGCGCTTCGGACAGCGAAGCAGAACACAAAAACACTTCGTCACTTCGTCTTCTTTTCCTATTCTTTATTTTTGTAACGTTGCTCCGCAGGGCAATTTCCTCTTCAGACATTTTTCCAGCGCACTACAACGTATTCCGCCCTGACCGGGATTTCGGTACGTCTCAACGCAAAAGTGGTGGCATGCTGATTGCTGATGACAGCCCACTGAGTTCGGCGCAAACGCAAAGAAAGTGTGGGAGTCGGCTTCGCTACAAGGAAGCGTAGCGCATTATGAAAAATTAGTAATTGGATCTATCTACATATCATGAAATATTTCGCCTGTCTGGTTTATGAGGTGATCTCTTCTATTGAAACTCCAATAGCTTTACATAGCAAGTACAAACTAATTATTCTTTGTGATTTGAATGCACCTGGCATTGCTTGGAACACGCTGAGGTATCCTACTGCAATGCTTACATATAATGTAATGAAGCAGACGCGCGCCTGCGTATGTGCCGTCTGAAGAGGAAGACGAAGGGCCGTGCCGTGATCGCGAGCGAGCCCCGTGCTACGGACAGCCCTTACAGTGCTTTGATTGATCTAGCGTTCCACACCGTTGTGAACGACAATAAACCTCATCGCATTTGGTGGAGGTTGCTGAGATCCTTCGCACCGTCCTGGAGCTCCGCACTCGAACCCTGCCAACAAGATCGCCCAGCACAATGCCTGATCCCGCCACCTCGTTGCCTGCGCCCTCGGCTGCCACTGTCATCTGCGCCGGCATCCCTCGTCAACGCGACCCACCCATTTTCAGTGGGACCGCCGAACACGACGTGGAAGACTGGCTGTCATCGTACGAACGTGTAAGTGCCCGTAACAGATGGGATGACCAGTCTAAGCTGACCCACGTGCCGTTCTACCTAGCCGACGTAGCCAAACTTTGGTTATTAAACCACGAATCAGACTTTACGAGCTGGTCCGCGTTTAAGGCTCTGTTTGCGGAAGTCTGATCGCCCAGCTGTGCGTAAGCTACGCGCTGAGCAGCGTCTACGCCAGCGCGCACAGCAACCTGGAGAGACATTCCCCAGCTACATCGAGGATGTTCTCGATTTGTGCAAGCGGGTAAATCCCAGCATGTCAGAGGATGACAAGATTAAACACATCCTCAAGGACATCGAGGACAGCGCATTCCAGATGTTGCTGGCCAAAAGCCCAACTAGCGTATCAGTCCTCATTAACCTCTGCCAGAGCTTTGACGAGCTGCGCCGCCAACGTTCCATCGCCCGCCAGAACATTCAGCACGCCGATTCCGTCTCGAGCATCGCGGTTTCTACCGAAATAAGCAACTCGACCCTCTCGCAGCATATTAAAGATTTTATTCGTGAAGAGGTGGCCAGGCAGCTCTCGCTGCTCTCTCACAGCGACGCACCTACGGCAGCTTTGCCTCCAACGCTGCAGCAAGCCATCTGAACTCAGATATCTGAAGCGCTTCCTGCAGCTCCTACAACACCCCTACCCAATCCTGTGAGTGTGCCGCTGGCCCATACCACCTTTGCCACTCACCCTACGTCGCTACCGCTCAGTTATGCAGCCGTGGTTGCGCGGCCACCTGCACAGACAGCTTCCTTTTTATCGCCCATGCACCCGGCTTCATTTCCAGTTGCCCGACCGTCACCACAGTTTTTGCGTCCCACCGAGACGTGGCGCACTCAAGATAACCGGCCTATCTGCTTCGCCTGCGGCATTGCTGGTCATGTAGCGCGCTTCTGTCGCCGCCGCGCCCCAACTGAGCGTACCAGCTTTGAGACGCCCAGCTACGCGCCACAATACGCCACGCCGCCCCACCTCCATTTTTACTGCGACGTCTCGACACTGATCGCCGGTCGGAAACTCGGCGCTCTCTTTCCCCTCGTCGGCGTTCGATTTCGCCCCTGCGTCGTCCAGTTCCCACTGAACAGGGAAACTGATTGCTGCAGTTCCTGAGGCAAGAACTGCAAATACATCGACGTTCTCAAGACTTCAATCTTCGCCGCAAAATGTTATTAGCGTTTTTGTAGAGGGAGTACCCGCAGTCGCACTAGTCGATACCGGAGCAGCCGTTTCCGTCATTCACGAGAGCCTTTGCCGCAAGCTACGAAAAGTGACTACAGTTCGCTCTGGCCTGGTGCTCGCCACTGCCAGCGCGCATGCAATTCACCCTTCAGCTGTATGCACGGCCCGTGTCGTCATCAACGACGTTCTGTACATTATCGAGTGTTTCGTGCTATCATCTTGCTCTCACGACCTCATCCTTGGTTGGGATTTCCTGTCACGTCATCAAGCTGTCATTGACTGTTCGCGTGCAGAAGTGTCGCTTTTACCACTATGTGAATCACTGCCGACCAGCTCTCCTCACTTTGCCGACAAACTCACTGTTGATGCCGACACAACCATACCTCCTGAGTCGTCGATGGCTGTTGTCTTGTCGTCTGATGCCGCATCTGATGCCACTGTGGTGTTCACTCCGTCCGATGTGTTTGCTCAACGCAAGGGCATTGTTCTTCCGTTTGCCGTGCTTACTGTAACATCTGGGTCAACTGTGATGCTGGTCACCAACTACTACCAGTACCCGATCAGCCTACTGCGTGGAAAGACCGTAGGATACTTCCAGGCGGTCGACTACGTCGACGACCTCGATGTTTCTACCGGCTCCCTCCGTCATGTTGACGCCATCGCTTCGGTGTCCGGCTCATCACCTTCAGTGGTTTTTGACAACGCCATCGACCCTGCTCTTTCCCCACCTCATCGCCGCCAACTTCTCGCTCTCCTTCACCAGTTTGTCAACTCCTTCGACTGTAATCAGACGTCACTGGGCCGTGCCACCGGTGTTTCTCACACCATCGAAACCGGTTCCCACTCCCCCTTGCGACAGCGCCCGTATCGTGTCTCCGCCGAAGAGCGCCGACTCATCATGGAGCAAGTGGACGACATGCTCAAACGTAGAGTCATCCGTCCCTCTCAAAGTCCTTGATCTTCACCTGTCGTATTGGTGAGAAAAAAAGATGGCTCCATTCGCTTTTGTGTCGACTACAGACGCCTAAACAAGGTAACGAGAAAAGACGTTTATCCACTGCCTCGAATCGATGACGCTCTCGATTGTTTACAAGGCGCAGAATACTTCAGTTCCTTGGATCTGCTCTCCGGGTACTGGCAAGTTCCAATGGCCGAGCCTTACCGTCCGAAAACCGCATTCGTTACACCCGATGGCCTCTACGAGTTTAACGTCATGCCCTTCGGGTTGTGCAACGCGCCTGGAACTTTTGAGCGTATGATCGACACCATCCTTCGCGGTCACAAATGGAAGACCTGTTTGTTACCTAGACGACATCGTCGTTTTCTCAACCGATTTTCCGACACACCTCGCTCGCCTGCATGACTTTCTGACCTGTCTCGCATCTGCCGGCCTACAGCTTAACCTCAAGAAGTGCCGTTCTGCTGCAAGAAAACTAACCATATTGGTTCACGTTGTCTCAAAAGACGGCGTCCTCCCGGACCCAGACAAGCTCCGCGCCGTTGCCGACTTTCCAACGCCCACGTCTATCAAAACCCTCAGAAGTTTTATTGGATTATGTTCCTATTTTCGTCGCTTCGTACGCAATTTCGCATCCATCATGGCACCTTTGACAAGTTTACTTTCCGCCAGTAACGGCATAGCAGCGTGGTCACCTGAATGTGATGCAGCGTTTCGGCAGTTACGCCACTTGTTGACCTCACCACCGAATTTTCGCCACTACGACCCTGATGCTCCCACGGAAGTCCATACTGACGCCAGCGGAGTTGGCGTTGGCGCTATCTTAGCGCAACGGAAAGCTGGCTATGATGAATACGTCGTCGCTTATGCGAGCCGTACGCTAAAGAAAGCAGAATTAAATTACTCCGTCACAGAAAAGGAGTGCCTAGCGATCATCTGGGCACTAAGCAAGTTTCGCCCATACCTTTACGGCCGTTCTTTCGCCGTTGTTACTGACCACCATGCCCTTTATTGGCTTTCTTCCTTGAAAGATCCGACTGGACGCTTGGGACGTTGGGCGCTTCGCTTGCAAGAGTAGGACATCCGCGTCATGTACCGCTCCGGTCGCAAGCACTCTGACGCTGATGCGCTCTCTCGCTCTCCACTGACGCCTGATTTGGCGTCTTTGTCAGCTTCCTTGTCCAACCTGTCACCGTAACCATCACTGACATGCTCACAGAACAGCGCAAGGACCCAACCCTTGTAAAGTTACTTGACTACCTTGCCGCTCCGTCTGACGTCCCTTCGACACGAGCACTGTGTCGCCAAGCAACCCACTTTTCCGTGCGGGACAACATTCTATATCGTCGCAATTACATGCCCGACGGACGCAAATGGCTCCTCGCTATACCTCGTCATATGCGCTCTGACGTCTGCACGTCTTTTCACTCTGATCCCCTAAGCGCCCATGCCGGCGTCCTCAAAACTTACACAAGGTTGCGTCAGCGTTATTATTGGAGAGGCATGTACAACTTTGTGCAAAAGTTCATTCAGTCTTGCACTACATGCCAACAAGGCAAGACACCTACCCAGCGTTTCACAGGACCGTTGCAGCCGCTACCATGCCCGTCTCGTCCGTTCGACCGCGTCGGCATCCACCTCTACGGCCCGTTTCCATGCAGCGGGCGTGGAAATCGGTGGATTATTGTCGGGGTAGATCACCTTACTCGCTACGCTGAGACTGCAGCTCTGCCAGCAGCGACCGCCCGTGACGTTGGTTTTTTCATTCTTCGCAATTTTGTTCTTCGCCACAGTGCTCCCCGAGAATTACTGAGTGATAGGGGTCGTGTCTTCCTGTCGGAGGGTATCCAAGCCCTTCTCGTTGAGTGCAGGATAATTCATCGCAAATCGACCGCGTACCATCCCCAGACCAACGGTCTGACCGAGTGCTTCAATCGCACACTTGGCGACATGTTGCGGATGTATATTTCATCCGTCCACTCCAACTGGGACACCGTACTCCCTTTGTTACGTTCGCGTACAACACTGCGACGCAAGCGACCACCGGCTTTTCCCCCTTTTTCCTGGTGTATGGCCGTGAGCCATCATGCACTTTGGACACCATACTGCCGTACCAACCTGACGCTACAGAGTATACTCCGCTTTCCGAAGTCGCCAAATATGCTGAAGATTGCCGTCAGCTGGCACGTACCCTGACTAGTGAAACTCAAGAACGTCAAAACACAAGACATGACCGTGATCATCAACCACCGCACAACTTTGCTCCTGGTTCGCTTGTGTGGCTTTGGATACCAGCCCACATTCCTGGCCTTTCTTCCAAACTCCTGGCCAGTTATCACGGTCCGTACCGTATCATCGAGGCCATTTTACCGGTAAACTACATCGTCGAGCCGCTCACCGTGTCACCAGACCTGCGTCGTCGTGGGCGCGAGACAGTACATGTCAACCGCCTGAAACAGTATTACGACCCGCTCATCTTTTCCGCGCCCTGAGTCGCCAGGATGGCTAGGCTTCGCTCCCGGGGCATTGTAATGAAGCAGACGCGCCCCTGTGTATGTGCCGTCTGAAGAGGAAGACGAAGGGCCGTGCCGTGATCGCGAGCGAGCCCCGTGCTACGGACAGCCCTTGCAGTGCTTTGATTGATCTAGCGTTCCACACCGTTGTGAACGACAATAAACCTCATCGCAAGAAAACTAATGCAGCGAGTTAGTGGACTTTCTGGCCTTCTCTTCAGCAGCACACCTTGACCACCAGTATGCACTGAGCGGCTGTCGTAAGGCGCCAGCAGCGCACGGGAGAACAGTGCCGCGAACGGCAACAGAAAGAAAACTAGCATGTCAGGCACATAAACGGGACGGAGGTGCACATGGAGGCTTCAGCGATTTCGCAATGCGGTATGTAAGGCTTCACGGAACAGAAACTACATTGGTATTAGTCTTCTCCTGAGAAAGCTGACCGCATGTACGAGGCGGGTAAGTCAGATCGATGACATAGTAGTATTTAAAGCAGATAAGTGCAAATTGCAACTCAAATGCACCGCGCGGAAGTGGAAGTGTTTTCATTTTTCTGGGGTGGGGGGAGAGGCCTACCAGCTTTCAAAACCCTCTCCCCACACCAACACACACACACACACACACACACACACACACACACACACACACACACACACACACACACACATATATATATATATATATATATATATATATATATATATATATATATATATATATATATATATATATATATATATATATATATATATATATATATACATATATATATATTTCTTGCACTTGTAGAAACTTGGTGTGACCTCGAAGAATAGAACGATGAAGTGACCGCGTTATATGAGTATATACAAGCCCTCATATTAGGAGACAGTTCAATTTCACAGCCTGAGTTCTCTCGGCAGTGCAATCTTCCTTCGTGTGATTTTCACATACTTTGGTATCACTAATACTGCTTCTGCTTCGCCTTTCCGGGAAAAGTGCAGTCTCGCTCTCTCTTTTGTGCGTCCAAGTATAAGCGCTGCTGCGCATGACTGCTGTTGATTCCTATTTAAAGTGAATCCGGCTAGGCCTCACTTAAGTTGCTGAATGAATTACAGTCTTCCCCAGTTATCATGCATTAAAGAAAGAGCAGTTGCGTTACACGAAGAAAACCTAGTATATATTGTTTACAGTACGGTGTGGTAGGTGCCGGTAAGTCTTTCGTTATTGAGATTTAATTCAATAATTGCAATTGATTTCTAACTCAAGTAGTACTGTCCGTATTTTCAAAGTGTCAATGAGGCCTTTGTAGGCACCCCAAAATGACACCTAGCTGCGGTGTTTTCAGACGTACTAATTTCGTAATTTTTTGTCTGGCTTTCAAAGAAACATCACGAAGTACGAAAAATACGACGTGAGTGCGCTCCCACTCGTGCCATAAAGCAGCGCCCTCAAATAAGCTGAGTGAAAGCAACTCCATTGCCCGTCGCAAACACGAAGAGACAGCGCATCACGTTGATAATGGTGCGGAAGGAGCCCCAACATAGGCTTCGCAGCCATTCCTTCCTCTCATTTCTACATCACACTTATTATCCGTGTCTCAAGGCCGACTGACCACATTGAAAGCAAAAGCCCTTGACAACGCGGCCGAAGCGCCGCTGTGGTCACGCACGAAATGTCAAAAGCAATGTAATAGGCACAGAACGTTTCAAAACCCCGGCTTTGCTCGCACCGCATCGAAAGAGTGCGGATGAAGCTATGTTTCGCGCCAGAAACTTGCCTTTGAGCAAAGCCGAATTAAAGTGACCACTTGATCTTTCATGAAAGTGTATACGTGCTACAAAAGCAGGTTCCTGTCAAATAAATAGCGACCAACGTGTAGAGAAAAGGCAAAACCGATGCGTTCAAGAAAGTAAATATGCCACTTCTAAGTGAACCAAACTGGCAATGACGATGTCTGCACCAAAAAAAAAAAACTCGTCATATTTCAGTGCGCCCTCATTATCGATGAATTCGTAAGCTCCGCTGAACACCAGCCTAGAGAACGTGCGCAGTACTCTGTCTGTTTTATCACATCTTTAGTGGTTTTCTTGATGACCGACGCCGGAATTCTGCGGCTGACAACAGTTATTAATGCTTTGATGTAATCTAACGTCTGTCTAGATCTCGTAAGCACAATCTTTCACATAACCACAAAGAAATAAATCGAGCGGAGAGAGCACAGGTTACCTAACGGGCCAATTTACAGGCCCTTGCCTTCCAACCTATTGCGCACGAAAAGTCGCATCCAGCCAGTTTGGTGCTCGGCTGCTGCTGTTTTCTGGCTTGCTGATAATCTGGCTGGCTTGCTGGTATCTTGCTGATACCACATAAGTGGAAGATCTGAGAGCGCGACTTCGCTGAGCAGCTCATCAACCACTCCTTCAGGGATTTCGTTCACATAACACTGTCAGTGTATGATCGAAGAAGATGGGACCGATTATAGTACCGGCGTAAATTACGGACCCCACATTGAAAGGCCACCGGTACTGGCGCCGATTGTGCTTTGCCCAGTGTGCATTGTAGTCACTTCAATAGTGTGGTTTACGTAAACTTATGTGGGCGTTTCTGCGAAAATTGGCTTCATTGTGAGGACCCAATTCGAGAAATCTAGAGGACTCTACAGGGCCCTATCTTCTAACCATTGCTGCTGATTCAGATGGTGCGGGCCGTCATTCAGAATCCCCCAAACTGATGACTTGGAAAGTGGTACCTGGGCGGCCACGCCCGCACGCTAGCATGAGGCTCGGAGGCCATGAATGTTCGAAGGACACAAAGAGGGAGTCCTTCGCCGCTGAAGCTGCCAGTTTGTGGGAGGTTTCCATAATTTCTGACGATAACGATAGTCGATGCGTTTGGTCTACCGCCACACTTTCATGACTGATATATATACATTTGCGGCCTTCCTCTTGTTACCAGTTGCAGATCCCAAGGCAACAAGCATATTTACCTTCTGCTCATTAAAGAAACACATGGCGACTGGGACGAAACAACACGCACCTTAAACCTGTCCATCAGCTATTGTGATGATAGGTATTGTGGTAGAACAAGAAAAAAAAAGACATCCGTGCATTTTATCTACGCTAAAACAACAGCTGTCACAGCTTGTTTCCAACTAACACCAAACGCGGCGTGTTACTTCGGCCGGGGCGCGGCAGATAAGGCACCAGCTCGATCACGATGTTTTTCTTTATTTCGTTATTTTGTTCAGGATAACTCAGCGAGAGCCTGTTCGAGGGGCGCTGCTTTATTATCCGGGTGGAAGCGTAGTCACGTGGGGTTCTTCATATTTCGCGGGGTTTATTTATCGGTCAGAAAAAAACTTAGTATGCAATTAGTACGTCGCTGAAAATACTGCAGTTAGATGTCCCTTGGCTGCGCCTTCAAATGCCTCACTGACACTTCGATAATTAGGATCATGCGTCTCGAGTTAGATAATTAGAATTACCTAAATAAACCTCAGTAACGAAAAACATTACTGGCAGCTACTTCACTGTACTGTAACTAATATGCACGATGTTTTCTTCGAGTAACGCATTGCTCTTTTCTTTCAGTCTTGATGCATGATAGTTAATGTTGACACCCTGTATATATTTATGACCATTGCATCCAACTAACGATGTTTCCATCTCTAATAGTTGTTGTAAATTATTAGAGATGTTTTTTTTCTTGAGCCAATAGAATTGATTAATGGAAAGAGAAGCAGTACTGAGGCACACCGCATTCACGCGCATTTCACACACCATTTATAAAATACTGCTGAAGTTAGTCTATAGGATTTTTTTGAGTGTCAAAAAAGCATGCAAGGCACTTTCAAGCGCGGTGAAGTTGCAACAACATATTCATTCTGTAGGCATAGGCTATCCATACGTTTAGGAACAATTTTTAATTCTATACCTCGATCTCTTTGTCATGTGTGTATTTTGTCCTTTGTGTACACTTAAATATATTGGGTGTGTGCATGCTATTTGCCGCAGAAATTTAAAACAACGTTGAAATGAGAAAATACGGATGAAGCAGCCGCCGCTAGTGCTTCTAGTGCGTGTGTCCCCCTATTGTCAGGATTTGAAGAAATAAAGCGAAAGCATCAATTAAAAGCCGCGCACGTCCGCGCCAACAATGATGCAGCAAGCTATCAGCCCCCGTAAAATATCAAGTAAAAAGGTCGAGGCAAGTCAAAAGAAACTTCACATGATGTGGGTGACAAAGCTCTGGTAATGGAGCTTTAGGTGTGTGTGGGGGGGGGGGGGGGGGGCTTCGGCATCGGCCGAGGGGGGGGGGTGACTGAGCCCCTCAAGGAAAACTGGAGGGGGCTCGGACGCCGGAGCTCCCCAGTTGTCGGCGCCTATGACCGCGCTAACAAAGCTCATCGCGGCAAGCTATGACCTCGAACTCCTAGTTATTTTGCAGATGTTCTTTTGTGTGTGTTAACTTTGTCATGTATTAATTCATGTAGATGAGCGCAGCAGCAGTAAAATCATGGATAAAAGGAGGCGCACCTCTCTTTTTTTTTTCACTGCTATGTTGATCGCACGTGCGTCGGCATGGGCGAGTTCTCTGCCTCTTTCTTTTTTTGGGGGGAAAGCTATCATATGGACAGTCCAGGTGACTAACTTCCACGTCGCTGTCGGCATCCCCTTGGGGCTCCGCGTAAAGTCCACATTAGCGATATTATCGTCGACGCGTGCCTATATACGAGCGGAAGCTTGCGAGGGTGAACCGCCGGCTCAAAATCTCGCGTTTCAATCCACGTTAGTTTAGGCTGGGGAAGATAAAGCATAAACACCTTATCAGCAACAGTTAAATGAGACTGAACACACCACTGAGTGTAAAGGTTTGCTTATTTTGCGGATTTTTCCTTCTGCGTCTGGGGAAACACGAAACTCGCATATAGAAGCTGCGTCGATTCAGCGTCTGTTCCGAGCAACGAAAGACACTTTCAAACGCTGCCAGACTACTTGGCGCGGTAACACATGAGCAGCAGCCACGCGTCCGTAGCTTTCCCTTCATAGCCACAGATAGTTGTCCACGAGTATAGTATGCCTACGTTTACAAGCTTATACGGCCGATAAAACTACTATGCTCACTTCGTGTAGCTTCACACTAATTTGCTATAGCAGCTGATGCTTCCCCTTTCAAGAGGAAGTGCGACTTTTTTTTTTCACTGCTTCCCGGATTCAAATGTCTCAGAAACTAGCGCACTCTTTAGTGTAGTTCTACTTTACACAGCTCTGAGCTACGATAAGCGTATCTCGCGGCTCGTGCACGTGTAAGTCCCGCATTATTGGCAAGGATGAACACGCAGCTGCGTTGGCATGCATCGTGGATGCAGAGCCATGGCCGCTGGATAAAAAAAAAAATTATCCAGCCGCCGTGCCAGAGTACACAGAGCCGAGCACCAGACGCCGCCAGAGCTGGAATGCGCGAGGAAGAAAATTTTGACCTCTAGGAGAGGACGGCAAAACGAGTACAAATCCAGGTGTTCACTCTCGGAGCCCAAGCTCCGCAGTCATCAGATCTGCGAACGGGAAGACGCAACACAATTTACACGCAACACGAAGCTTCTTGCGAATGAATGGCTCGTTAATTTGTATCATAACAACTATAGAAAAGGAATGCAGCTTCGGATATGTACTATCGTGAGCAGTATGAGCGGGAACACGCGCGCGTGTGGCAAATAGCCTCGAAACCAACTTATAGCGATACGCCGATGGCACTGTCTAAAACAGAGGGGAAAGAGGGGCGCTCTTCCGCCAACTGTTGGCACTCCCACTACGCCTGCTTTTTTCGAAAACGGTAGCTCACGTGATTTCACTGGCCACCGCCAGCCGATAAGACGGTTATGTGTCACAGTGACTTACAGCTAATCATGTTTTTATTTAATCCTTTTTATATTTTTAGAGCACAGCTATTAGGCCCCCGTTCATGCGTTTAGCGTAGAATGCTTTCATATATACCCAACAGGATTTCGTGTATACCTTATGGAGCGCATCGTGTCAGGCAGGCGGACAAATTTCCCCGGCAAGAAGAATGCTTACGCATGGAAACAGTGATACTATTGGTAACCGCAATATCAAACAGCGTTATCAATGCGCGCTGGCGATGTGAAGTTCCGCACTTTCTATGAAGAGACGCATGGTGGGAGTGCCAACAGCTATTAGAAAAGCGTCCTTCTTTGTTTCCGACGGCGGTCGCCGCGTATCGCCCATAGCCGGGTTCGAGGCTATCTAACACGCGCTCCTGCGTTCCCGCTCATATTGCTCACGATAGTACGCACTGTTGCCTGGGGACCGTGCCGACCCGACTGATTCTGTCATTCTATCTGGTGACGCCGCGACAAAATCGATGGACGCGAATCACGTCACCAGCTTCAGGCTTGTTTGTTCGTGCACCTAGAAACGCATCAGGTTTCTTTCCATTCGTTTCCACGTGGTATTTCGGCAGTGCAAAACAAAAGAAAGGACGAAACGTAATCAGCCAACTATTTTAGCTGGCAACAGCGCTTGCAGCGCCCGGCCCATTACATTGATGGAACCACTGCAAAACGCGCCACCGCTAGAGAGTCAGCCCGTGCCCGGTGCACACTGCTTTGATAGCGTCTTAGGCTTTTGGCTGGCGCATGTTCAAGTTGTAGATATTTTTCGTTCTGATGTTTCCCTTCTGTGCGACTATAAGTTTAACCCGTGGCCAAACATAACTGCCTGTGTCAGCCCTGAGGCAGACATCCTCCATTGGCCTAAATGAGTGGGTTTATTTTACATTCAAGGGGGGTTATTACGTTGGCCTATATGATTTCTTGTTCACGACTGATAGGTGGTGAACAAGAAGTCAAAGGTCACTGTCTGCAGAAAAACCCGCAGTTGATGACCAAGTAGATCAGTTTACAGAACTTGTTTTGAGCCATATGCGCAAATAGATTCGCTCGTACAGACCTAAGCACTCCAAATATCCCCACTGGTTATCCTCTGGATTTATAGGCGCCCTTAAGTATAAACGTAGTTCTCACCAAGCACATAGAATTCGTATGCCTAATGAGTGCAGCGAGAAATTCCGCTTTCTTGTGGGCCCTTTTCGAAGGCCGCTATGAGCGCGATCACGGCTGAAATATTGCATTCTTGTTAAACAGTGACTCTCATCAACCAGCTGAATTTTGTAACTATATCCGCAAGCGCTCTGGTAAATGTGGGGAGCGTTTTTTTCATGCTCAACTCTAGCACAGTACAATAAAAGCAATAGCGGAATGTATTGCTGCCAATTTCTCATCTTTATTGACATCTTTCAACGCGATCCCGTGGGCGCTGCCATGTTTGATCATGTGGTGACGCGTCTATTGCTTGCCTCAGCTTTATCCAATGTATCTGTGTTCACAACGCATGCACAGTGCTCGTGGATCGAAACGCGATTAAGCGCGTGGCCGCCGGTACGTGCAGCGCCGCCCGTAGTGGAAGCAAGCGGCGAGAGCGTACTGCTGCCAATGAGCGGGACTGTGGTTCTCTGCAGCGCCAGCGGGGCGCTGCAAGCCTAGCGCGCTTGCGTGCCGACAGTTTCGCGGCGTGCTCTGCTCATGCGCTCTTGTTAGGCGTCGCCTTCCGTTGCGGCGCATGTGCTGTGCGAGAAAGGCAGCGTTCATCTGAATGATACTAACGTCTATACGGCAGAATAGAAAACTTTATTCCGGAATGTAAACTTCTAGAAAAAAAGAAGAAAGAATAACGTTTTTTATTCATTCATGCAGACAATCGTTTTATTCACATGAACAGTGCCTTACTTGCACAGCAGATGCACCGCTTCGGAAGGCCACGCCTAAAATGAGCGCGCGAGCAGAGAATGCCGCGAAACTGTAGGCGGCGCACAAGCGCGCTGCGGGCAACCACAGTCCCGCTCGCTCTAAACGCTCTGACCCTCACGGTACACCACAATGCAACACTTTGCTGTGACGGCCACGCGCTCTCAGTGTCACGCTTCACTCCGGGAGCACTGTACGTGATGGCCGCGCGGATCTGTAAACGTCTGTTTCGGGGGATACCTTAGGCGGTGACTGCGTAGATGACGCGCCAAGCTTTGGCTACAGCGTCAAAGGACATGTAAGCGCTTTCGGAGCAAATTATGCTTTGTCGAAACCGCGCGAGCAGGGTTTACGCTGCTTGTAATAAACGCGAGACTAAAAATGCGTTCCAAGCTATCCTAAGTTTCCGATTAGGAGTTGAATCAGTGTCACTCTGTCTACCTCTTCGTTACATATAAGCTGCTCCTTGTCCCGCTTTTGGCTCGGGCAAAGTTCTCCGGGCCGTCACTATCGGATTGTTTATTTTCTGCCTGACTGCTCGCTGTTGTGCTCAGTTGCGATAGATTCGTTCTTGCTGGGCACAAAGCTTGTAGCAGAAATGTTTTGTACGCAGTAACAGCTTGTAGCAAAAATACGTATTATCACTATAGTCACTCGCTTACTGTGTGGACCGCTACGAAACATTCAGCTTTGAACATTAGTGTGCTGTCAGTGTGGTCGCCGTCACCCATGCACCGGACTCGCCGTGGTTGCTTAGTGGCCATGGTGTTGTGCTACTAAGCAAGTGGTGGCGGGATCAAATCCCGGCCATGGCGGCTGCATTCGGAAGAGGGCAGAATGCGAAAACACCCGCGTACTTAGATTTAAGTACACGTTGAAGAACCCGAGGTGGCCAAAATCTTTCCGGAGTCCCTCACTACATCGTGCCTCATAATCATATCGCGATTTTGGCACTTAAAACTCCATATTTTAATGATCCGGTGCGTTTATTCAAGTGTGAGCCCGTTCACTTATTATTTATATGTTGGCCATAGTGGGTGTAAGTTTGGGGGTGAGTTAGTGTCGACGTCTATAGATAACATGAGAGAAACGCACTATATATCAAGAAGCGGCGCTACTTCTTTTTTCACTCGTGCAGACGTTGCGGGGTTCAAGTCCTCTCCTTGGAGGTTAGCGCTACAACGCTGGCGGATGAGTGAATTTGTTTTTATCCTCGAGAGAAGCCGTGCATCGTGAAGAGCCAGCGACGCAGGCAGTCCTTATGTGGCAGCGGTCCGTGAACTTGGACACAGGTTCCTTCCATTCCTTAATATGCAGTCACAATTTTTTCAGCGTATACTACTGCACACTTCTTCCCTCCACCAGTCCCAATTTTGGAGCAGGAACAGAGCCTTAGCGAAAGCCCAGTTGCATTTCCGACAATCGATCGCGCAGGGCCGAAGAGGCGATGATGTCGCAGTCGGGCGCTTTCGCCGAGACAACGTGCGGCGTGCCGCTGAAAGCCTATCTGCTCTCTCTAAGCAAACTACTTCGCGAAAATGGTCAGCATCAAGCTTCAGACTTCAAGCTGCTGTAAGTCAGCAAAGTAGGACGGTTCCTACATCTACTGCTGTTTTCTTTGATGAAAAGTTCATCAGTGGATGCCTTAAGCGCTTAAAGCCTTCCCTATCCAGCGGTCCTCAAGGCATCCCTTTCGTAATTCTAGAAGCCTAAGTATAAGTTTGCTCTTTGTATAATAACTATTTAATAATAACTTTAATAACTTCATACCTTAAAGAATTCCGGCTATGCTCTGTATCGCCATGATCGGAGCAACCGGAGAGGAGGGGGTGTTTTGTTAGCTATCAGAAACACCTTCTCATCTTCCCTGATCAGTCGGGATGATAACCTCCAACTATTGTGCACTTGCGCTTACAATGGTGCTCAAAAGACAATTTTTGGCGTGTGCTATAGGCCGCCGGACAGCCATCCGTCGTTCTGCGATTCACTCCGTAAAGCACTAACCGACATCACTGACAAATTCCCTAGCGCACCTATTCACCTCTTTTGGCGATTTCAATTACCCTAACATTAATTGGCCTCTGCTTTCTGTAACCAACAGGTCACCGTTATCTGAAGCTAAACAATTTATTGACCTTATTCTAGACTTCAACCTACATCAGGTGATATCATGTCCTACAAGAGGGGATAACACCCTTGACCTTATGCTCATAACTTGCCCTGATAGCTTAAAGAGCGTTACCACACTACCCGGTCTTAGTGATCACAACCTAATCCATATCTGCATGACAATAGCGCTTAAGAAAAAGTCACCCACAACAAAAATATTAAAAGATTACCAAAGGGCGGACTTTGACGCCATAAATAAAGAACTCCATAAATTTTTTAATGATTTTCAGCAGTCTTACTTATCAAGAACTGTCGATAGCAACTGGGAACTTTATAAGAATGTATTGCTCAACCTGGAAGCTAGATACATACTAACAGTTCTCGTGAAATCCGACTCTAACAATGAATGGTTTAATAAACGACTGAAAGCTCTCCTTACTAAAAAGAAAAGGCTTTACCGAAAAGCTAAACTTACATATAACTCAGAAACATGGGGAAAATACGAAATGTGCGCTAACCAATATATTCAGGAGCTGACGATAGCCAAAGATAACTTCTTTAATCATGACGTTCTGACGATTCTACGATCAAACCCCAGCAAATTCTGGCGCTTACTTTCAGTAAAGACACATTCTAGAGAGATTGAACAAACAGATCCGGATGGTAATCTCATTAACTCTGAGAAATGCGCGTCAGCTCTTAACGACTACTTCAACTCCGTTTTCTCCAACACTAATGACACTCTCATTGAACCAATACCAGCACTCCCAGTAAAATTAATGCCAGACATCAAGATAAACCCTGATGGCATATGTAGCCTCATTAATCCACTCAAACTAACCACCTCAGCCGGGTGTGATGGAATTAACGCCAAAATACTAGTTACCACAAGTAACATTTCTAGCCAGGTACTACATCTAATATTTACGCAATCCTTAAAGACTGAAAGCTTGCCCGACGACTGGAAAAAGGCCCATGTCGTACCAATCTTGAAGACTGGCGATCACTCCCGTGCTATAAATTATCGCCCAATTTCTCTCAGCAGCATTCCTTCTAAACTTCTAGAACATATAATCTCATCCAACCTAATGTCTCACCTGGAATCTATCAACTTATTTTACCCTCACCAGCACGGCTTCAGAAAACTATTTTCATGCGAGACCCAACTCGCCGAGTTCACCCATGACATTCTACATTTCATGGACCTACATTTGCAGATTGATGCCATTTTCTTGGATTGCTCAAAAGCATTCGACCACGTTTCCCACAATCACCTACTTCAAAAACTCGCACCTATCGGAATCCCAAATAGCTTGCTTACCTGGC
Organism: Dermacentor andersoni; assembly: GCF_023375885.2. Taxonomy (NCBI): domain Eukaryota; kingdom Metazoa; phylum Arthropoda; class Arachnida; order Ixodida; family Ixodidae; genus Dermacentor; species Dermacentor andersoni. The sequence continues at coordinate 233,822,719 of NC_092816.1, read as the reverse complement.
TTGAACACTTCTTAAAAGGGCGCACACATTTTACCTCTGCAAATAACCATAATTCATCTCTTAGCAGCGTAACATCGGGTGTGCCACAGGGCGCTGGTTTATCGCCTCTACTTTTCCTCATCTACATCAATGACTTACCTGCTAACATTAAGAATAAATTACGTCTTTTCGCGGGTGACTGTGTCCTATATTCCCCAATCAAAAGCTCGAATGAAATCACCGCACTACAACAGGGTCTCGATTCCATCGCAGTATGGTGCGAGAAATGGTAAATGCCGCTTAACCTTACTAAATGCAAAGCTATGTCATTCACCCGCAACCACAGCTTAACCAGTCACACCTACACAATAAATTCAGCTCCTATCAATCATGCCCCGTCTTACAAATATCTCGGCGTTCACATGACATCGACACTATCATGGGCAACTCATATTGACACCACCTGTTCTAATGCTTCACGCACCCTTGGATATTTAAAACGCAACCTGAAAGCCGCATCACCAGAAATAAGAAAGCTAGCATATCTAACATTCGTACGTCCGCAGTTAGAATATGCGTTATCTATCTGGCATCCTTCCCAATCATATCTAACCTATGACATAGAAGCAATACAATATCGCGCTGCTCGGTTTATAACTTCCAATTACTCTCGTGATACCAGCATCACCGCACTAAAACGTACACTTGAACTACCAATACTTGCTTCCCGCCGGATCATCTCTCGTCTCTGCTTGCTTCACACCTTCTATTACCATCCACACTCCAGGCATTCCCTGTTAAATCCACCCTTACGTACATCATCTCGCTTAAGCCACAGTCGTCCCATAGCAAACATTAACACCCGATCATCTGCCATGAACACTTCATTCTTCCCCGACGCTATAACCCATTGGGACCATCTCCCAGAAGATATCGTGTCATGCACTGACCGTAAAACGTTCCGCGAAATGGTAAATAACCACACTGCTTAATTACTGATCCCACTTACCCTTACTCTAACACGATGTTCCTTTTTTTCGCAATTGTTCCTGGCTTGTGTTTGTTTATTTTTGTTTCTTTAATGTTCTGTACATTTCTTCTAACATTGTTACAATGATTAAAGCCCTCCCTTATGTAATGCCTCCGGGCCCTTAAGGTGAAAATAAATGAAATGAAATTAATAACTCTTTGAATACTTCCACTTTCCTGCTCCTGTTCTTTTGTATTTAAGTCTATCTGTAAAACTGATGTCTGCAATTATCGCCAATACCACTTCCCTTTTTCAAGCCTATGATTTTTTAGCTTACACCTCACAACATATTGATTTTACTGGGAAGAACTCATTGATTCAGAATCAGCATGCATTTCAGACTGGCCACTCCCCTATAGAATGATATGCCTTACACTAGAGCAAAATTTCAGATTAAAACCTTCTAAAAACCAGTACTCGATTCCTGGCTTCTCGCTCGAGTACTAGTGATGTCCACATACTTGATGCCTTAGACAATAAATTTTCTGAATTTGCATCTCTTTCAGAATCTCACGTTGTGTCCGTTGACAATTTGTGGTGTTTCTTTAAAATCTTCTTCACAACTGTATCGACACTGTTGTACCCAAAAAGCTGAAAGTTATATGTGAAACGAATCCGTGGATGATAAGAGACCTCGTACGACTTGGGTGAAAACTAAAGCAAGTAAGAAAGCATCATAAAGCACGACCCTCAAAGACTAACGTCGAAAAGCTAACCAACCTGCGTCTACACCTTAAAACTGGTATTTCGAAAGCTAAAGACTATAATCAAAATGTTGTTTTAAAAAACTTTCTTCTGTCATCCCCGGATAAGTTCTGGCGGTACTTATCGCCGAAAAAAACCCACGTGTCCGATATTTGTGTGCATGGTTTCATACTGACGGATAAACTGAAATTGCAAATGCACTTAACAAGTAGTTTTGCTCTGTGTTCACGAACAGTGATTGAAAGACACCACATATAGCTGTTTTAAACGATGTTTCACCCATCGGTGAACTCGATGTAAACGAAGCAGGTGTACTTTCCTTGCTTCTTGATCTTGATATAAAGAACTCGCCAGGCGCCGACGAAATACCTAATGCTTTTTTGGTGAGATGCGCCGAATGGTGCGCCAAATATCTTTACGTTATTTTGAATAAATAACTTTCATGTTCAGAAATCCCACGTGATTGAAAACATAGAAAAATAATTCCCACCCCTAAATCAGTCGACCATTCATTGCTCCAATCGTACCGTCCTATCTCCCTACTTTGTAATTCATCAAAAGGGATAGAACACATAATTTTTAAGCACATCTCAGTCTTCGTAGAAAGTAATGGCCTCTGTGACGCGCGACAACACGGCTTCCGTCGCGGTAAAGCCACCGTAACACAACTATTAGAAACAGTGCATGAAATCTCGGCAGCATTAGACGGTAAAGGCCAAATTGACATGGTATTCTTAGATTTTGAGAAAGCCTTCGATCGTGTGTCCCACCAAAAGTTGTTTTCAAAGTTAAAACGTATTCTCAAAAACGACCAACTACTTCACTGGATTGAGGCGTATCTTACGGGCAGGCGACACACAGTGCAATATCAGACTTATCCGATGTGCAATCTGGAATCCCACAGGGATCAATCTTGGGCCCTCTATTCTTTCTAGTTTTTATCAATGATATAGTGAATAATATACCAGTTAAAATTCGGCTGTTTTCAGATGACGGCGTACTTTATCATGAAATTCACAGCGAGGCAGATCAGACGATCCTAAATTCATCTATATCAAAAATAGCGACAGGGTGCTTAGAGTGGCAAATGAGCACTAACCTAGGAAAAACAGTATCAATGATTATAGCACGCAAAAAGAGCCGTTACCCTTTGTATACAGCATTATTGGCCATAACTGATCCTCTGTTACAGAATATAAATACCTTGGTTTAGTAATTACGTCAGACCTTAGGTGGAATAGCCATGTAGCTCACATTAAAACAAAAGCCATGAAGAAGCTCGGATACCTGAGGAGGGCCTTGGCTAAGTCTACAAGTAATATAAAATTATTAGCTTACAAGACTTTCATCAAATCATTGTTAGAGTACGCTACTTCCTGTCTGGGACCCTTACATCCAAGCAAGCATAAATATTATTGGAATGAACAGCGGAAATCAGTCAGGTTTATTTTTAATTCCTACCGCCGTCATACATCAGTTAGCGCTCTTTTACAGGAGGCAAACCTGGAAACCCTAGAGGTAAGACAGTATCTAGAGAGGCTCAAGATGTTATATTTATTTCATCGGGAGCATGTAAACCTAGATAAAAAATTGTATATTACCCCTTGTAGCGGGCGCCCAACGCGTTCATCACATTCATTGAGGTTAGACGGGTATGAGCAGCATACCACTTTATTTGAGCAGTCGTTTTTCCCCCGAACCATCCATGACTGGAACGCCCTGCCTGAAAACCTTCGTCAAAGCTCAACCTTATCGTCCTTTGTGCACGCTCTCATTAATCTATCACCGAAAACGTTTCCCACGATCTCGGTCCTATACCATATACTATGTGGTATGGATCATATCATGTTAGGAGCACCCTTATTTTTTTATATAAGCCATTGTGTAAACATGTGCTGTATTGCAGAATTCTTTGATATCTTCCTTCCTTTTTCTCCTTCCTTTTTTATTGTTGTTTCTTCTTTATTGCATTGTAACAAGATGACGCTCTGCTTGTTTCCACGCTTTCTTTCTTTTTTCTTTCTTTTGTTTCACGTGTTATTAGGTTGTTTAACCCTTTATGAATATCCCACTCCGGCCTGGGGCCTCTAAAACAGGCTGGCAGTACGAAACAAATAAGTAAAAAGATCTAGAAAGCTTCATAATTTTTCGCGGTCTCCATAGTTCTTGTAGCGGCCTATCACTGTTCTTTTGCGAGCATTGCGTTGTGATTTCCTGAACTTAATTCGCACGGCAAGCTGGGCGAGTTGGTGATTGAACATGTTCCTATGATGGGCAGCGCAACCCGGACGAAAGACGCAAGGAAGTACATAATACGAGCGCAGACTTACAACTGGTTTATTTTTTTAAACGAGTGACTAAAATGTACCGAAAATGCAAACACGTGTAAAGTGACGCTTACAATGGTGAAAGGGTGTTATCCTATCTTACAATTCAAAAGGGCAATTTCTTTATCCTGCAGAGTGATAGAAGTCTGGCTGACGCATGCGCCTGAGTTTACATGCATGAAGTAGGCTTCCACAATCTCGCGGTTGATCTGATTCATATTTTTATACAATATTTCTGTTTGTTCAAACATAGGTTTGCATAAGCAAACTCTACAATTCGTGGCCAGATTAGAACCTGTTGCAATCCTGATCACACCTTGGTGCTCCCTAAGGCGGATGTCAAGGTAGCGTCCCGTCTGCCCAAAGTACTTTTCGCCGCACGAAAGTGGAATGACGTGTACCACTCCCACCGAGCCTGCCACAAGCTGCCCCGAGTGTTTGACGCGACACGTAGCCTTGGACGCCTGTTTAGGTTTATTGACAAGATTGCAAATCTTGTATTGACAAGATTGCAAATCTTGTTTAACGAGTTCCTTGCCGAAAAAACGACTTGAACACCATATTTCATGGCTGTCTTTTATATCCCACGCCCCATGTGATGTACATAGGGGATGACTGCATACGTTTTAACTTTTTCGATCTGTGTTTGTGCTGCTTCCCCGTTTTTATTTTATTTATGAGGCCTTCACATATTGACACGATAATATATTTTGGAAAACCGGCTTTCTCTAGACGATTGAGTTGTTGCGAAATGCTCAGATTGGCAAGGTGGTGGAATGACTTTCTAAGTGCGGAACCTAAACACGCCATAGCAATTCCTCTTTAAACTAGTGTTGATTGTGCCAACGTGTAGTTTGGAATTGGTTTACTTGTCATGGGGTTATATTGCCAACAAATGTGTTGCGCAGTTATCCTTAACTGCTAATGCAAAAATTGAATTTCATTATTAATCGGCAGTTCATGAGTTGATCTGACACCCATTCCTTCGTTATCAAAGGCTGCGAGAATAACTCCAATATCTTTGGAACTGGTTTGGGAGCGGATAACTACAAAGTAGTCATCATCAAACCTGAAACACTTGATCAATGTTCCTGTCAAGACGCTCTCGAGGGTCCGGTCAACAGTGACGAAAAAGATGTCGCTAAGAATTGGTATGACCTGAGAGCCAACGCAGACCCTCTGCTTCTGAATCATAATTTCATTATCCCAGATACCGAAGGCGGAATTTAAATAAAAAACCAAGAGTTCAAGAAAGAACTGAACCGGGACGCCACTTTCATTCCTAAACTTTAACTCGTCGCTTTCCATAATGCAATGTTTGATTGTTTTGATCAGCTGATTTCTAGGAAGGGGATAATATAAATCTGTGACGTCGATGCTGAACGCTGTGCATGCTGGATACACCCCTTGTTGTAAAAAGCTAACGACATTTTCCGAGTTTGTTTAGTTTGAATGGGTCTTCTACCTGGAGCCCTGTTAAATTCTTCTGAAGATAACCGGAGACTATCTGTTGCCATGTGTTTCTCTCAGACACAATTGTGCGTAATGGTTGCTCAGGTTTATGCGTTTTTATCGTATTGTGTACTTCCTTTCGTCTTTCGTCCGGGTTGCGCTGCCCACCCATAGGAACACGTGATTTCATAGTTTCACACATTGTGCAATTGCCCTACTCTGTTCGTTTCTTTAAATTTACCTAGGACTTCGTTGTATGTACGTTCTTATTTTCATACCGGGTATCCTTATTCATTGCGTTTTTTTTGCTAATATTCCCCTGCAGTTCATTTTATTTTGGCTCTTGGTTTTTAATGTATGGATGCGGGAGGCCCGCGCTCAGGCCTTCAGACCTTACGGTTATTCCTGAGCAGAGTAAATAAATATGTGATTGATAGGTACACAGACAGACGGACGGACAGACAGACAGACAGACAGACAGACAGACAGACAGACAGACAGACAGACAGACAGACAGACAGACAGACAGACAGACAGACAGACAGACAGACAGACAGACAGACAGACAGACAGACAGACAGACAGACAGGCAGACAGACGGTCCGACAGACAGACAGACATACAGACAGACAGACATACAGACGGTCCGACAGACAGACAGACAGACAGACGGACGGTCCGACAGACAGACAGAAAGACAGACAGACGGACGGTCCGACAGACAGACTGACGGTCCGACAGACAGACAGACAGACAGACGGGCGGACATACGGACGGACGGACGGACGGAGACAGACAGACACACAGACAGACAGACAGACGGTCCGACAGACACAGACAGACAGACAGACAGTTGGACAGGTTTCTCCCATGCCCTTTTCTGTTTCTTTATTTCAAATAACATGTCATTAACTCCCGTTTGTTCCCTCACCCAATCTGCTCTTTTCTTATCCCTTAACGTTACACCTATCATTCTTCTTTCCATAGCTCGATGCATCGTCCTCAATTTAAGCAGAACCGTTTTCGTAAGCCTCCAGGTTTCTGCTCCGTACGTAAGTACTGGTAAGACACAGCTGTTATAAACTTTTCTCTTGAAGGATAATGGCAACCTGCTGTTCATGATCTGAGAATGCCTGCCAAACGCACCTCAGCCCATTCTTATTCTTCTGGTTATTTTAGTCTCATGATCCGGATCCGCAGTCACTACCTGTCGTAAGTAGATGTAGTCCCCTACCACTTCCAGTGCCTCGCTACCTATCGTAAACTGCTGTTCTATTCCGAGACTGGCAAACATTACTTTAGTTTTCTGCAGATTAATTTTTATCCCCACACTTATGCTTTGCCTCTCGAGGTTAGTGAGCATGCATTGCAGTTGATCCCCTGAGTTACTGAGCAAGGCAATGTCATCAGCGAATCGCAAGTTACTAAGGTATTCTCCATTAATTCTTATCCCGAATTCATCCCAATCCAGGTCTCTGACTACCTCGTGCAAACACGCTGTCAATAGCATTGGAGAGATCGTATCTCCCTGCCTGACGCCTTTCTTTATTGGGATTTTGTTGCTTTCTTTATAGAGGACTACGGTGGCTGAGGAGCCGCTATAGATATCTTTCAGTATTTTTACATGCGGCTCTTCTACACCCTGATTCCGTAATGCCTCCATGACTGCCGCGGTTTCGACTGAATCAAACGCTTTCTCGTAAGCAATGAAAGCTATATATAAGGGTTCGTTATACTCCGCACATTTCTCTATCACCTGATTGATAGTGTGAATATGGTTTATTGTTGAGTAGCCTTTACGGAATCCTGCCTGGTCCTTTGATTGACGGAAGTCTGTGTTCCTGATTCTATTTGCAATTACCTTAGTAAATACTTTGTAGGCAACGGACAGTAAGCTGATCGGTCTATAATTTTTCAAGTCTTTGGCGTCCCCTTTCTTCTGGATTAGGATTATGCTAGCGTTCTTCCTTTGTGACGTGCTACAGCGAGGCTGTAGCACACCACAAGGGGTTAGACAACGGTGCATGTATTTACTTTCATACACGGTGCATGTATGGAAGTGACGATAGCTCTGTGATTACATTGTTATATGCGGAGTGGTTAGGTTACAACATCAGACAGATTCTTGGCCATAGTTAAATATACCCACGACCATTGTTGAGCCGTTGAGTGACTTGGATTGGTGTGGCACTTCAAACCAAACTCCTATAACACAAATTGAGCGAATCCATTCTTCTCTGGTTTTGCAATGTGCACATTGAATTCTCCAACGATGATAACAGTGGTGTCATCATCGGCGGCGGCGGCAGCCTGCCGGTCGAACTCGCATTGTCCTTTCGGGAGAGCAGCAGCAGCAGCAGCAGCAAGCAGCAAGCAGCAAGCAGCAAGCAGCAGCAGCGTGTAATGCTGTGTGCTGCTGCTGTGTGTAATGAACAATTCAACATTACCACCTGACTAATTAAGAGGAAATTACTTAAGGGAAGTCTTCAGCTCTAAACCAGTCCGGTTGCCGTCGCACACGAGCACCCCGACGTAGTGGTGGCTGTTCCTCCGAATTGGGTGCAGCTGGCGCGGGTGAATCCGCCAAGTCTTGCGGTACAGGCTGCTGTGTGGGTGGCGGTACTGATTCGCCGTGCTCTAGTCTTATTCTGCAATTAGGGTCTGCTGTCGTCCCAGGGGAACTGGCACCATCCTGGTCGGCCTGCGGTTGTCTTGGTGTCGGGGTGCGGTCGTCTGCCGATAGCCCTTCTGGTGGTGTTTGTTTCACACCCACCTCCGCGTGCGGGGGCGTCTTGCCGGGGTCAGCGTGTCCAGGACGCTGGTGATCGGCGTGTGTGAACCGGAGTTGATCGCGCACTTTCACCATATATATCGCAGCACTGACAATTTGGATCACAACACCTTCTTCCCACGAAACGCGTTCACCACGCACAGTTTTCACCAACACCCGGTTATGAGCACCAACACCCGTTGGTGCTCATAAATTCTGCAAACTCTTCTGAGGTGAACTGTGGCTCGTTGTCACTCACCAATATGTCGGGCAAGCAATAAGCGGCAAAAGCACCCCGAAGTTTTTCCTATGTTTTTTTGTGCAGAGGTTGACATCATCGGCCATACTTCGATCCATTTCGAGAATGAGTCGACCAATACCAGAAACACGTTCGTACCCTTCTGTGCAAAATCTACATGGACGCGTGACCAACACTGCACGGGGTATTGCCAAGGGTGAAGAGGAACCGGCCGAGAAGCTGGCTGAACTGCTTGGCAAATTTTGCACCTCTGAACGTACTGTTCAATGGCCAAATCGATTCCTGGCCACCATATAAAACACCTCGCTAGCATGTTAATGCGTCTGGTGCCGGGTGCTCTTCGTGCAGCATGTTTAGCACGCGGTCCCTCAGCAGCTCCGGAATTACGACTCTTACGCCCGACGTCACGCAGCCCTGCTCTAGTGACAGCTCATCGTGGCGAACATAGTAAGATTTCAATTCATCTGCCTGCTGTTTAGGCCACCCGTTTAGCTTATATTTTGCCACGCGGCATAGAGTTAAGCTTCGCTTCGATACCCTTGCAATCTCCTCTGCTGTCAGTTGGAGACACTGAAAGATTGGCACGAAATCTGATGGCTCGTCGTTCATCGGCCCTGGTTGGGGCAGCCTAGACAAGGCGTCTGCCACTTGATCATTTTTTCCTTTCCTAAATTTCAGCCGGTACCTGTAAGCTGCGAGGGTTAAAGCCCAGCGTTGCATGCGCGCGGCAGTGATAGTCGGGATACGCTTACCGTGCCCTAGTATTCCGAGCAGTGGCTGGTGGTCTGTATATATAGTGAATTCTCGGCCGTGCAGGTACCGGTGAAATTTCTTTAGGCCAAAGATTAACGCCAGGGCCTCGCGTTCGCACTGCGCTTATTTTTTTTCTGCTTCCGACAGTGTAAGCGAAGCAAAAGCAATTGGCTTTTCTTCACCTTCAGCCGTCTCGTGAAAGATAACGGCTCCTAAGCCATATGACGATGCATCGTAAAGCATTGCGAGCGGTTTATTGACATCATAGAATGTGAGCACCTTGCTGCTTGTTAGCAAGTGCTTCGTATCTTTAAACGCGCTGCTGCACTCCTTTGGCCACGACCATTTTTGTTCTTATTTAAGTAGCCGATAAAGCGGCTCTGCTACTGTCGAAGCGTTCTTGAGAAACTTTGAGTAAAAATTCCACATTCCCAAGTATGCCTTAAGCTCTATAACTGTTGTGGGCTCGGGGGCATGTAAGATTGCGCTCTTTTTGTCGGTAGGGTAAATGCCTCGCTCAGTCACTGTGTGACCCAAATATGTAACCGATTTTCGGAAAAAACGGCATTTATCCAGGTTAAGCGTAATGTTGTATTCACTGAGGCGTTGCAAGACACGTTCTAGTGTCTCCTGGCAGTCGCCGATATATGTGCCTGTGACGATAACGTCGTCAATATAACAGCCTACATGTGGGATGCCATGAAGTACCTCGTCCATCATTGCCTGAAAGATAGCGGGTGCACTTGCCACCCCGTAAGGAAGGCGCTGAAATTCGAGCAACCCAAGACTAGTGTTTACTTTCAAGAATGGTCGTGATTCCGGAGTGAGTGGCAGCTGCTGGTACGCCGAAGAAAGGTCTAGTACACTGAACACCTTTCCTCCCGCTAAGGCAGTGTACAAGTCCTCTGGTCTGGGTAGGGGGTAATGATCTGTTTTGAGAGAGGGGTTTACTGTAGTCTTGTAATCCCCACATAACCGGACACTGCCGTTTTCCTTCACAACTGTGACAACTGCCAGTCACTTCGCATTACAGGACGTAGCATGCCCGTTTCCACATGTTCTCGCAGCTGCCGCTCAACTCTTTCCTGCAACACAAACGGAACTGGTCTAGCGCGGCAAAATACACGAACTGTACCCGGTTTCATAACAATCTTTGCTTCAAAGTTTTGTATTGTCCCCAGCTTTTTAGAAAACACGGAAGGGTACTTCTGTTTTAGCACCGCAACTCTGTCTTCAACAGCAATATGGCCAATTTCTAGCCAGTCAAGCTTCAAACGTTCTAACCAATTTCGCCCCATTAGTACAGGCGACTTCCTCCCGTTGTCTTTTACAACAATTACTGGTAGAGGCATGCTCCGATTGTTGTACTTAACCACCACGTCACACTGCCCTTTTAGCTGTATTTGCTTCCCAGTATACGTGCGAAGCGACATTTTGCATGGTTCACATTTTACGTGTGGAAATTCAGACAGGTACACTTGCTCCGGGACAGTTGTGACAGCCGCTCCCGTGTCAATTTGCATATTCAGTGTACGCTCTTCTATTTCCATACTCACTTCATAAGATGATTGGTTGGTGTTAATGACATGGTACAGTTCCTGCTCCGAGTCCTCGTCAGAACACTCGAGCGCATGCATGTTTTTTGGCTTCGCTCTAGCAACTGGGCACGTGCTTTTCAAATGACCTACAGCCGAACACTCGCGACAAATAGTTTTTGTACCAACGTTCTTCCGAGGAGTGCCCCCTGCCGCATCTCGCGCATTTTTCGTTCTTGCGGGCTTCATATGTTTAGGATTAGCTAGTCTCTGATACTGGTGTGGTCGGCTTTTCACGACCAGCACGGGTGCCTCTCGTTCTCTTGACCACAGTTTTTCAGTGTCTCGCGCCGCTAGTTCTCTATCCAGGGTGATCTTGCAAGCGCCATCAAATGTCAGCTCTCGTTCAGCAAACAGAGCACGCTGGGTCTCTTCGTTCCGTATGCCAGCAACCAGCCTATCTCGGAGGGCGTCTTGCAAAAAGTCACCGTAGTCACACTTCCTGACTAAACGTTTAAGTTCCACGTTGAACCCCTCCACGCTTTCGCCCTCCTGTTGTACGCGCCGGTTGAACTTGCATCGTTCTGCTATTACGAAACTCCTGGGGCTGTAGTGCTCCTTCAGGAGCCGTTTAACTTCTGCGTACGACTTTTCTCCCGGGACTGCCGACACAACAAGACTTCTCGGTACTTCGTAAGCCTCTGGGCCTATGACTGTCAAAAAGACGGGAAGGTGCTTTGCGTCGACGATATTATTAGCCGTTAAGAAATGTTCAAAATGCTCTACGTACGACTCGAAGTTTTGCGTTTTCGGGTCGAACTCGGACATCTTTCCCAGTGGCGGCATTTTGACAGAAATACATATATCCGTTACTCATCAGTTTGGCGTTTCCTTGCTTGGACGTGCTGCCAGCTGCAAGCCCCGCTGTCGTTCCTTGTGGCCGAGTACTTCCTCAGCAGGAGTGTTCGGGGGGCGGTGCCGTACTCCAGGGGCACGTGCAGTGCGTTGAAGCTGGACAAAAACTGCGGTCGCTTGCTTCCGTTCGTGCCTGTCCACCCGTGCAGGCCCAAGGCCATCGCTATATATATATATATATATATATATATATATATATATATATATATATATATATATATATATATATATATCGCTATGTGACGTCACATGGATCATGGCAGTTAGCCCGCCCAGTACACATGCGGCATGACGTGCTGCGCTATCACACTATGTCCGGGGTCTGCCAACGCTCACCTTTTTATTCTTGACGCGCAAAGAAAAAATACATGGAAACCTAGCCACATACAGCTTCGCAGTAAAAAACGGGGAGACAATCACTAATATTCCGTGATGGGAAGCTACCGCGCTAAGCAAGCAGAGCAAGCTAAGGCGTTTTAGGTCCAGCCAATCTATAGAGGGTTAGTTTTTACCGTATACTCCTCGGCTATCTTGTACACATGTGGTGGAAAAATAAAAAATTGAATTGAATCAAATATACAATTTCATTCAAAGTCCCTTAGACCGCGCGCACCCACCCAGAGACGGACACGACAGTGCCTCGCGATTATATGGCGGGATAATTAAGGACTCTTGCTATTTGTAATATCTGCTGACGGCCGTCAGAGCTTAACAATACTTCCGTTGAGGCCACTTCTTCACCATCCACTTGTTTGCAGGCTGGACTGCAACCTGAGGAAAATCCGAATTTCTTGATCACGGTGACGCCTACCCGCTCGGATGAGTGCGAGTCGCAGGCGTGCCTGTGGAACCGCGACTATCTGTTCCGCTTCGGCTACAGCACTAGCAACCCGTGCGAGGACTTCTACGAACACGTCTGCGACGCATTCCTGTGAGTGTGACGTGTGCCTAAGTCCGCACTTTCGTACGAGATGCGAAACACTTGCCCTCGCGCCAAGCACTGAAATAAACTTCCGGTGACGATATGTCTCGTAGAAGACACTGCAGAAAAAAAGCCGCAGCTGTTCTCACTAGCTTTTCTTAAATTGCCAACTTCTTCACACGCAGCAATTTCACGAGGGGAAAGATTCATTACTGTGGGTCTGAAGAACAATCATACCTGATGGTTCTTCAGGAAACTAAAGCTAAACTCTAAAAGGAGACAGGTGCATTGTGAATCGTTCACGTCGGTGGAATACCGCTTCCGTCAGAATACTGTCTTGCAGCGCGCTTAGCTGTCTAGTTCATATCAAGCAGAAAGTACTGTCAGTGCGTCCTTAATTTTCAGTGTCCCCAATAATCTATAGAAGCAACACTGTGTGATCATCATCAGCAGCAGCAGTAGCGGGCAAGAACAGCAGCAGCCGCCGCCAATTTATTGTTCACTGCAGGACGAAGACCTTTCCCTGCGATCCCCAATTATACCCGTCTTGCGCTAGCTGATTCCAACTTGTGGCTGCAAATTGCCTAAATTCAACGGCCCACCTAGTTTTCTGCCGTCCTCGACTGTGCTTTCCTTGCCTTTGTACTCATTCTCCAACTCTAATGGTCCACCGATTAGCTACCCTACGCATTACATTAAAAACAATTATGGGGTTTTACGCGCCAAAATCACTTTCTGATTATGAGGCACGCCGTAGTAAAGAACTCCGGAAATTTTGACCACCTGGGGTTCTTTAACGTGCACCTAAATCTAAGTACACGAGTGTTTTCGTATTTCGCCCCCATTACGCATTACATTGCCAGCCACCTCGTTTATATAGGACTAAACTAAGAAAAAGGTGGTGGCTAATGAGTACTCGAAATTCAAACTATGTGCGCTAATTACGGCCTTCGCAATTAATTACGCATGCAAGCGCTGCGCAACGCTATGTTTCACGAAATTTGCGGACTGCCCTGGCGTAACTACGATTTCCAGCAAGACCAAGTTCATTGAACGTAGGAGCAAGTCCATCTCAAATTTGTGTAACAAAGTAAAAGCATGCGTCTCAGTTACTACTTGTGAAAAACTTTATTTACAATGTGCTCGAAAGTATTACGCTCCTGTTGTCAGTTACCTTTTCCTATGTCCCAAGAGACCTTTATAAAAAAATAACACTTTGTAGAAATGCGCAGCGTGTCATTTGCAAGGTGGACCAAGCTTATTATTCTTAAAATTTTGGGGTTTTACCTTCCAAATCCACAATCTGATTGTGAGGCACACCATAGCGGGGGACTCCGCAAAATTTGGACAACATGAGGTATGTTACAGTGCACCGAAATCTAAATACACGTGTGCTTTCGGATTTCACCGCTTTTGAAAAGCGGCCGTCGTTGCCGGGATTCGATCCAGTGACCTCCTGCCTAGCAGCCGAAGACCAAGCCACTAAGCAACCCCGGCGGGTAAAATTTCATGTCCTTGGCTTAAATAGCAGCCTTACCAATAATTATCGCACCCTAGATTTTCTTTTTATTCGTTATATGAAGTTGGCCTCGTGTTCTCGGTAAAATAAACAAGGCAGCTTCTTTATGTTTCCTGGCAGTAAGGGACAGGTGATGCGAAGTTAGGAATTAGTGAACTGAATGGAGCCTTGGAAATGAATTAACTGTGAAAACACTCTGAAGCGTTACGCAGTGGCCTGGCAAGAGGGCCATTATTTGGATTGCTGCTATCACAGAAGTACTAATGCCATCGAGTATAAAATTTAGGGAGAAATAATCTGTGTGGAGATAAATAATTGTGGATAAAATTCAGCATTTTTAATGACATTTTATTCAAGTGTTAGAAAGTGTCACACGGCATTGTGATCACATATGCTTCCAAGAGTTCTCACGGAGCTGTAGGTTACACTAGATTTATATCTCGCTGAAATGAGGATATGTGAAGGGCAATTTGTGGCAACGTTTTCTTGTTCATATGTCATGTGTAAGAGACATGCGGCGCCATACGACGATGACGAAGACGAGAGGAAAGCGTTTGAAACAGCACGAGTGCATCAGGAGAAAGCTCCGGAGGCACGAGGCGCATGAGCCCAGCCTTGATTGGGAGAAAAGCAGCATTGAGCTGGCATTGTCTGCATAGCTCTGGTTGAAGAAGGTTGTCTCGCCAGCACCGTACTGGTGACGGGAGCAGCGTGTGTTCGCTTCCAGAGGCCGTGATGCTGGCATCCAGAGGCATGGCCATCGACCTCGACGACATTGGAGTGAGGCTCGTCGGGCGTGCTGCAGCCTCCCACAGTAGTTCCGGACACGGCAGCCACAATCCTGCTTCGAAGGCAGAGCAGCGTAAGACAGTCCCTGGGGTGCCTTGTCGCCACTTGAGCAATGCACTGGACGAAAGCGGTAGCCGAGCCCGGGCCTAGGCATAATCTGCTAGGCTTCGCTGCCGTGTCATCGAGGACGACCGGGACAGAGGCATCAGAGAGAGGCGGATGTTTCCAGCTTCTACTCAGGCGACGGCATATGCAAGATCGTCGGGAGTATCGGCTATTGACGAGTTGCCACCAAGCTCAGATATTGAGGCAACACAAGCCGTTCATAGAAAGTAAGAACGACACATTTGTGTGGTGACGCAGCTAGAGCGGCCAAGGTGGTCAGACTGCTGTGACCAGTGAGGACAAGAATTCACGTGGTCAGCATGGAAAGCACTACAACTAATTGTTAGATTTGTTTGAGATTGCTTTAGAATATGTCGTAGAGAATTTACATATGTGTATGTTTAGCGATTGTTATTAGTTCTCATCTTCTTTTGGTGATTATTGCTCTGCAATTAAATCACGTCTGCGGTGCCACTCGGCATCCCTCATTTCGAACTCCGGAACGCACGCCCCGAGATCTGTGACATCATGGCTTAATTAGAAGCCTCACATACACATATACCTAATTCTCGTTCTTCACGATTCTTACGTGATCATCCGACATTCCTAGTTGGTTTCTTGATAGCCCTCAGTGAGCTAAACAAGCTGTATCTTGTTTACGTTTGCGGAAAATAAGGAGCACGTCACCGGTAATGTGTAGACAAAGTTCAAAGTGTGCGGACTAATACTTTCTTTGCAGTAAACTTCGTATGCCAGCAGTATGGATGTTTATAAGTGTATTGTGTCACCAAGAACCCCGATTTTACACCGCTAACATTTGTAGAACTGCGGGCGCAATAGAGATCAAATTTATGTGAAAATCGGAGTGGTTTTGTTGGAGAGGGGGGGGGGGGCAGTGAAAAAAAGGAGCCACTATGGCCGATGTTCTGGTTAAGTAAACTGTGCGTGAATGGATGACTGCCTTTGTAAAAAATGTTTAGCCATTGCTGGAAAGTGTTATGTGCGGGCAAAGTTTCAAGACAAGTCATGTACGGGCAACGTGTTCATGTTTTGATATTATTACAGGCAACTGAAACTTTTATTACAACTACCCTAAATATACTGCCACACTTTAAATTATGTGCTGATTCTGCCAGGTCGCACAATTATGCTTAGTATTTTCTTGTCTATGCTTGTTTCGGGCTTTTTTAACAAAAGGAGAATTCATGTATCTGATGGCGAGATAGAACCTGACTCCATCCACAACAGCCTGATGCCCTAACGATTAGAACGCATTCTTTTTTATTGTTGTTATCTTTGTTGTAGTTTGATACCATGCCTGCTTTATACTAAAATGACAACTTGGTGGACGAGGGCAACAGTGCCCTGCACTTCATGTTTCAGTTCCAAGCATTCTCAAGCATTCATTAAGAAATTTCCGAGACGTTTCAACTTTTAAGTGAACACAAGTAACTGAAGTCTTGGAGCCATGGCACGTGTGTTTCTCTTGCTCCAACTCTAGCTAGCTTCCTGACTACCTCGTCCGTCACATCACATAACGGGAGCGAGACCCTGTGCTTGCGTGCCGGTTTCCACTAGGTCAAGCTGTCTTTGCCGTGCAGCCCTAGCAGCAGCGTGCCAGTTTCTGCTATTCTTACCTCATGGCAGGGGGCTCTTTGAGACGCGGTGTTAGACTGCGCCACCTTCGGGAGCGGTCCAGTTGTAAGTGAACAGGTCGTTTCTCCGTCGAAGCAAAAATAGAACTGTCGTCATGCGGTTGTGGTCATACTAGCGTCACCGCCGTCGATCTTATGCTTCTGTCGCACACACAAAACAATCACTTCCTTTGCACAAACAGGTTGTCTTTCTGGTAACTCTGTGAAGAATGAACGACGCTGGATAGCCAGCTATCTTCAATATTATTCGCATAACATGGATTCCCATAGTGTGTGGAATTTGCATATATATTAAGGCGAAAGCCTTTAGCGGCTCAAACCCCCGATGGCCTTGAAAAAAAAAACGTGTCGCTGGGTCTAATGGTACCAAAACTATTACCATCAGCAATGGCTCATACTCCCTAAGCAAGCAAAAATGCAATGACTCATCACTCTGGTAGTGCGGAAGCTACAAGCAATCAGCAAAGTGAAGCGCACAGTGCAAAGACTCATTGGAAACACGCATGTAACGTAAAGAAACTCAGCGTCTAGTGGAGTTGTACAAAAACCACGTGACCTTCTCAATAGCTCATATGCCTGTAGGGCGGCGGCTACAATCGTTCAGCAGCGAACAGTGCATACATTCGTTAAAAGCACCCCTACAACACACAGAACAACGTATGTTTCAATCACTTGCTGGTAGGATGCGACGTAAAGTCGAAGAGAAACGTCCGTGGCTCGAGTCTTGCCCTGCTATACGAGCGCGGGAAGCCCCAGGTAACCTTCGAAAACGGGCCAAAGCCGGAACTGCGAACGCAGCTAGGCGACGATGCGAGACTGCGCATTATTACCAAGTCTGCAGAACGCTTTCGCCTTTTCGTGTTGCAGGAGTGTAACAAGCGGCCAAACTTTATTTTACTATTTTACACAGGCTTCATTATTTGTCGGGTTCATGTGGTCGTAAAGAAGGAAAGCCGTAGACCTCTATGCATAATAGTGAGCACATAGTTTCGTCCAGGTATTACGAAAGGGAACTGTGGCAATGCGATCTTTTTGTCGCCATGGGAATGATGGTTATTACATAGATTTGTCTGATCCTCGTGCTCGTGGCTTCTGAAATTCTTGTGGCTTTGTTTATTACGCTTTATGTGCCAGTCTTTCAAGATATTCTAAATTTTTCTAAACGCAGAAGGCAAGAAAACTTCGAGAATACGCATAATTGCTGCGAAGTGCCACGGTTCCACCTGCCTAGGTGTTCCTAAGGGTGTTCTCTGCCCGTTGCCGATACACGAGTCATGGCGTAATTGTTTCAGTATTGGACTCCTGTGCCATAGTATTCAAATGCCGCGGCCGTGCAATGTTAATACTGGATTTAATTATTTATAACAAAGACTTTGGTATAGATTAACAGCTTACAAAATCCTGAAGTGCTTCAAAGCGCCAACAATGAAGTCTAGACAAATCCCTTCACTGATCATCATTTCCTTGCTCCCTGAACTAACCTGCGTGCACATCCCGTAGATGATTATTGGCACACACCTTGTAACTAGGCGGAGACAATTGGTTACCTAGCCTGCTTGACTTATTCAGGTTTTACTGCATCTATTGCCATCTATCCATCTACCTATCTGGCCTGGATCTGAACTTACGCAATCGATTAGTGTTTTGTACCATTAGCTACGCTTGCAATGACCCCGGTTCTTTACACCTCCCTGATTTTTTCCGCCAATACTCTAACCTCTCTTACTTATCACCACTGATGATCAGCTAATCCTTCCATATGATCACGACTGCTTACCAGTTAATATTTCTATATTTTTTGAAGCACGACATTTCTAGTAGGTGGACGTACCTACCGGTCTCCTTGGGTGATTATCTTCACAGTGCATTACTAGGTGCACAGTCATTTCAGGCTTTCTTTTTTTTTTCTAGCCCACACATGCCTCACCCTGTGGCGCATACTTGCTCCGGTATGTCTTTGTCCTCTGGCAGCCGTCTCGGGGCTGCAATGACAACGCACTGTCCCTTGCATTATCATTCTCATTTTGCCTTCTGATTTACCTCTTGTGATTCTTGTAAATTTGCATGGTCCTTTTTGTTTCTATTCTTTACACCCAATTCACTGTCTCTCTCTCTTTATTTTTGATGTGTCCTGGTTGTATGCACTTTCAATGACCCTGTACTTGGTTGCCTATTTCCTTGAGCTCTTCCTCCACTCCATGTTCATGTTTTTCAAGTACAGATTTTGTCCACTTAAGACGGCCGTTTCTTTTCTTTCATGTTCCTGAGTTTTTCTTAAAAACTACTTTTCCTCTGCACTTCTCTTCCTTCAAAAGAAGCCAAACTCATGTCACTTAGCACTACCTCATTTGTGGTTTTGCCATGAGCCAGTCCAATCGGCCCACCGACCATTGGTTAATGTCCAAACCCGACAAGATTCCTGATTTGAAGCACATAATTTCATTTGAAAATGTAAGCACTGGCACCATTACACTTAGACACTAGCGCCAGAGTTCCCTCTAGTAATTATTGTTTGAAACTCTATGATAGGGAGGGTCCCTAAATCTGCGTGATTTGTGTTATACGGTAGTATACGAGGGTTTCTTGGGCAGTTTTCAGCCCGTAAGTTCACGCATGGCATGACCCTTGAAAGAATGTTCTACATTCGCTGCCATGGCCATGAGCGGCGTGGATTAACGTTATCTGGCCGAGACCTTGTGTACATGCCGAAATATACAAGAAAACACACAGGATGAAAGGCGATGCAGTAGCTCTAGTATATCGCACGCGTAATGCAGGAGATACAATCTTCTTTTTAATGGGCTTGAGAAAACGAAGACTAGACTATGTATTCATGTGCAACGACTTGTATGACAGCTAGTTAATTTACTTGGCTTTTATTTGGTTGGTTCCATCGAGGGAAGGAAACCTATGGGGGGGGGGGGGGGGGGTACCGGACAGCCTGGCTGTGTTGGAGAAGGTATAGCCGAATTCTCGTCTTTTTGCAAAGAACCGCTGTGACGGATGATCAAAACTGTAATCTTGTCCTAGCAAGCGTGCCTCGGTGTCCTAGTCTAGCGAGCAAATAAACACGGTGCTCACAACCACTCTGCAGCTATTTGCGCGTCCACGCTTGCACCGCTAACAGAGCGCGCCGCATGTTCGCGGAAATTTTCGTTCCTTTGAGGCTGCGTCCTGCAATCCGTGCAACGCAAGCTCGGGTGCAGGGCACGCAAACGTGGCGGAGGAGATATCAACTGCAGGGTCTTTGGGAAGGAGCGTGGCACAAACACTAGAAAGAGAATCATGAGTGGCCCAACAAGAGCATCCGACTTCAAAAAAGAACGTTGAGGCCGCTCCAATTTTGTTTCCTTCCTGCGTACTTGTTTTCTTTCATCTATCAGCCCTATCGAAAATATGCGCACAAGAATAAACGGACGCTCAAATTGAGCGTCCGTATATTCACACTGTAGGGCGGCAGTGAAAGTGTGCAACTTAAGAGGAAGCTTTAATATTATAAGTACACGTAAAAGGAGAATTCGTTTTTCTCGGAAACCACTGCGCCACATTTGACGAGGCTTGTTGCATTTACATTAAAAACTTAATATTGATTGACTGTTGGTTTCCAATTTTGGTTTTGATCGCGAATTTTTAATAAAAATTGACAAGAATTCAAGATCTTCTGAAAACGATACTGTCAAGTTTCCAACTCTCTAACTGAGCAAGAAAAAAACGATATCACAATTCTGTGAATTGAAACTGATAGTACATCTAAAGCATACAAAATTGATATGTTACACACGAATAAAAAAAATTAAGTAATATGAAAATTTGCAGAGCCCTTGTACAGAATGTAACAAATTCACGTAAGATATAAATTGACGTATCGAATTTGTCCGCCTTGAATGATCTGATGAATGCCGTTTACAGAAAGGCGATATTTCTTTTTGATGCAGAGCTTTTAATTTCTAAATTTTGTGCGTCTATCTTTTTCGAACTTTCAAATATTTGAAGTTATCTTCACAAACTTCAGGCCCTGAATCGCAATTTCGCTTCCATTGGTCACTAGAATGTAACGTTCTCTCTCAAATGCAAGAATTTCATTACAATCGGTCCAGGGGTTATCTCAGAAAAGCGTTTTTGCGTTTTACATGTATTTCAGTAGGGCGCGCCAAAGTTGGGCCCGACCTTAAGCTTCCTCTTAAGCTATCCTCATGCATGAGTTGCACCGAGACATATTAGGTGCATACACAGTAAGAAAAACAAACGTGGCAGTTTTGCAATTTTTTAGTCGTGGAATGAGAACCTTAGCCATAATTGCCTAGATCACAATGAGCGCAATGTCACCATATACAAGCAGTGTAGTGTAACGCTGAAAGGGCACAATTTAGCTCGACCTTATACACGTGTTAAAGGAGATTAGAGAATTCGCAGAGGGAGGGTGCAAGAAGAGAAAGAAAAACTGCAATTTCCAAGGTCGCGGGTAATTAGAACAATCCTGATGATAAATCAAAATGGACTGATTCAACGCTGTGGTACCCTAACCACACGGGGCACTTTCGACCATGAAGCCCAATCGAATTGTATTTCTCGATCCAGATTGGCTCCCTTTAAGATATTGCGATAAGGAGACAATCACGATTTAGAATTTTGATCCTGACCGGGCTCGATCGGGACCGGAATCGCCTGGCGACAAAATACATGGCGACAACTTTCTGTGGCAGTGCAGCAAAGGTTGCGGAGCCGAGTCGCAGCTGTTTTGCTACGCCCCTGCATGTAGTTAACCCTGCAGAAATAATCTTTACTCCATGCAGGTTAAATAATGATGTTACAGTACCTTGCACGTTTTCAATGCAAGATATTAATACAATAATCAAGAAAAACGTTGCCGTGACGAAGGAATTTCATTTCACGCTATTCCATGCTTTGAAGTTTTCTGGCATCCATCACGTTGTTTTCATCACCTTTAAACGAGTATGGCGTCCTCGGGTTGCAGCACGTCAACGTCGCCTGCCGACGCACATCCACAGCGTTCCGAGACCTCAGCCGCCGTGCATGTGTGGCAAGATTTGTCTAAGGAAAAGCTGTGCACGCCGTCCAAGAAAGTCGTGCACAACGTTTACACACAAGTATGCAAAAGCGACCCGTAGCTGGCTATCACAGACGCGTGTTAGCCGACTGGGGTTAGCGAACACAGCGTGTACCAGATTAAGCACGACGTACAGTGTGGCACCTAGAAGTCCCCGAAGCGCGAACGGCCGCGTGTCCCTGCCACACACAGCAAGGCCAGAACCAGAAGAACGAGACTGCAACGTCACGATAGTTTCTCCCTAGCCGCTTTACGAAGAAAAGTGCACCAGGATTTCATGCTAAATGAAATTGCGGCAGCGGCGAAATTTGCTCAAGGTGTGACCAGTGAAAGTGACATGGATGTACGTGCAAAGCAAAGGCTGCTCAATGACATTGGGTTTTCTTTTCGTAAACGGAAGAGAAACTCTGCTCTCCTTGAGAGAATCTTCTTCTGGTGGCGGCCGTACCTGCGTGTCATCCACGAAGTTCGCAGCCAAAAGCGGTACGTACAATAATCGACACTTCTTGCAAATTTTGTTGTGTAAGGACAAATAAGTTATTTCTTATCACCCCGTAAACTTGAACTTTTATTGTCCCGTGAAAATATTTTTACCAAAACCAAAATGACACGAACTGCGTTTCGCTGTTATTGTTAGCATGAAAACTGGGTAGCGCCCAAGCTTACGCTGCTCACAGAAGCGCTTTGTGCACAAACGCAAGCGTTGGAGCTTGACACTTCGGTGCGTTGTTTATCCTCGCGGAACAGACACTAAGGTTAGCGTTGTAAGAGGCGGCGTTGTTTTGTCGCCGCATGCCGTGCATGTCCACATGCCCGCTACGCAGCTCACGCCAATCACCTGCCCAATGTTCGTGCGTGGAACAGAATAAGATGCTTCGCTTGTTGTGTCTCACGAACATGTGGTGCCTGGATATTGCTTAATCATAACGGCTGAGCAGTGCAAATTCACTCAGAGCTTCACCTGTCTTGATAAACTGCTAACTGCGTGTGCCTGGCGACATGCTTCAAGTCTTTTTGTTGTTTGTTTCTTTTTTGCAGGACCATGTACTACCTCGACGAAACTTCGGTCAACGCTGGACGTACCAGGGAAAATGTCTGGGAGGACGTGAACGTCGTTACACGCGAGGATGCTTTTCGGGAAGGTTTGGCAACAGGTCTTCGCGCACCCAGCGGCATAGGTGGCAGGCCGATCATATTGCGCGCTGGTAACGAGGATGGCTTCGCAAATGGTGCTTGCCTCGTTTTCCGAACAGCGAAAGGAACTGGTGACTACCACAAAGGAATGAATGGGCCACGGTTTGAGAAGTAGTTCTCTTAACAGCTTCTACCAAACACTAAACCACGCAGCGTTATAGTAATAGACAATGGAGCCTACGACAGTGTTCACATCGAGAAAGTACCGGCAGCATCAACACGAAAGATTGACGTTCAGTCATGGCTAACCGAGAAAGGCATCACGTTTTGTCAGGGTCAATTAAAGCCAAAGTTGCTGGAGCTCATCAACCAACACAAAAAGATGTTTTCGGCCTATCACGTGGATGTGGTTGCTAAGGCTACCGGTCACGACGCCGTGAGCCTTCTTCGATGCAAATGCGAGTTGAATCTTATTGAACTGATTCGGAGCCAGGTGAAATGTTATGTGGCGGCTAACAATACCGCATTCACCCTTGCAGCAATCGATAAATTGCTGCAGGAAAGCATCAATTTTGCAACGGTAGAAAAGTGGCTGAGGACGTGTTCTCATATTCAGAGGATGGAAGAGGAATTTTGGCAACGTGACGACATCATTCACGCAAGCCTCGACAAGCTTGAAATTTCCCTCGTATCAGATAGAGATGAGCCGAATGGAAGAGCCACTGTGAATGCGAGCACGGTCGCAGAACCCTCCACAACATTGTGTTTTGTGCTTGTGCTTCTGCCTTAAGCTTTTAGTAAACACGCGGCATAAGAAATCATTGACTATGAGGTTTTACGTGCCAAAACCACAGTAGGATCCCAAGGAATAGCGTCGAGCTCCACCCTGGAACAATGTGTGCCACTTCATGTTTTTCCTTTTAATTTGGAAGCTACTCCTTAGGCTTAACCAAGCGGGCGTATAAAATGGGTGAACAAACTCGTTCTTTGACGTGCACCAAAATTTAATGTACAGGTGCGTTTACATTTAGCCCACATGGAAATTTGGCCACAGTGATCGAATCCACAAGCTTGCGCTTAGCAGCGCGTAGCTGCCAAGCAGTCGTGGTGGGTGCAGGACATGTGAATTTCTATGGCGGACATAACAGTGGTGGGGATAGTTATGAATACTTTTGGAATGCTGCAATCACCCAGAAAGAAAGTTTGTATGAAAAAATACGTTGACTTTGCTTCTTGCAATGAAACATTCGCATGGTACGTCGCAGCGTGGCATGCCGCACATTGTATAATAGAATGCGCAGCAAAGCGCATAGTCGGAGAAATTTTACAAAACTGACAGAAATAGCGTAGTTACGCGATTCTAAGCACCCCCTTTTTTTTGCGATCGCGATGCCCAAAGGGGGGGGGGGTGCTTAGATTCGAAAAATCTAGAATGACCCCCCCTCCCTCTTTTCGCTGCGACATCATGACGAGATGGGTGCGAGAAATAACATTTTATTTTGCAAACATTCAAAAGAAAAATCGATGCAGACAGTAAACCCACCGCTTCTGTAGGATGCTCAGTCACTATCCCTCCCACTCGAGTTCGTCGCACCGCTTGAACCGCTGCTCTCGGTATCCCACAGCAGGTCGTCTTCCGTTCCGTCGAAGTTGTTTGTGATCGAGCACGTAAATTATTTGACCACAACGTCCACTTGGACCCTCTTCCACGCGTCCGAATTCCACTTTGCGATGGTTGATGGGGACGATTTCTGCAGCTTTCCCGTCGGCGTCTTCTTCCGGTCAGGGTTTCGCACCCACTCTTCGTACTCCTGTCGGAGATTGGCTTTGAAGGGTGTGTTGACTGAAACATCGAGGGGTTCCAGCACTGGCGTCATGCCACCCGGAATCACAACCACGTCGCTATTGATGTTCCGAAGCTTTGTCTTTACCTCCGGGGTCAGATGGCCGCGAAACGCGTCCAACAGAAGCATCAACAGCGTGCCTGCAGGTCTGCCAAGCAATGATTCCAGAGTGAGCAAGCGCGTTTGGCGGCCTTGGCTACGCGCTGTTCCTAACAAATAGGGGGGTGCTTAGATTCGCATGCAAACTTTTTTCCTAACCTGATTGCGAAAGTAGAGGGGGGTGCTTAGAATCGCGAAAATACGGTAGTGCATTTTCCATAAGAGTTCAACTGTAATTGAGTTCGTACGTAGTTACAACAGCGATTCTTTAAAGTTAATGGTTGCTCGCAAAACAACATATCTTTAAGTATTCCGATATATATATATATATATATATATATATATATATATATATATATATATATATATATATATTGACACAATGATGTGGGCCTCCCGCACCGCAGGACGGCGCGCGCAAAGGTAGGCGCCACGAAAGACGACGAAGTGCGTAAGCTGCACGCTCTTGTTCTGGTCCGCCATTAAAAAAAAGCGTCTATTTTGCAAGACTCCGTCTCCAATCTACGTTACATTTTTGTGGTGGAGGTGCGAGGTACACGCTACCACTCCCAGATCGAACACCGTCTACAAGCCCGGTACGAAGTTCGGTCGAGCTGACTCCTGTGCACGTACGGACAAGCCGCCAACTTCAAAGACTGCCGCCTGAGCACCAACCTCTACCCAATCAACTCAGAAAGATGACTACATCGGTTCCACCTTCTTCACCGACCTCGCCGACTGAGGTCGTCCTCAATCAGCCGCGAATCCCCACGTCCTTCCATGGGGACACCTTCGAGGATGTAGAGGACTGACTCGCTCACTTTGAGCTTGTCGCAGAATTCGACCGCTGGACTCCAGAGCGAAAGCTATGCAACACCTACTTCGCCCTCGAGGACTATGCGCGGACATGGTTTGAGAAGCGTGAGGCGGCCCTATCGAGATGGGACGAATTCCGACGACAGCTATTCGGCACATACGCCAGCCTCGATCGCAAGGAGCGAGCTGAGTCTGCAATTTAGGCGAGAGTACAGAGGCCGAACGAAAGCGTCGCAATGTTTGTCGAAGTGCTGACTTTTCCGACGCGCAGATCCTTCCATGCAGGAAGAAAAGAAGCTCAGGAACTTGATGCGCGGTGTCAAGCAAGAGTTATTCGGTGCCCTAATACGCAACCCACCAAAGACCGGTTCAGAGTTTCTCGCGGGAGCCGTATCAACGGAAAGGGAACTGCAACAGCGAACAAGGCAGTACCACCGCGACGTGTCGATCCTATCACGTGACTCTCTCGCTACACCCCTGGACAATACCAACGCCTTGCTGGAGCTCATTAGGCTTATCGTTCGAGAAGAGCTACAAAAGCTTCAGGTGGCTCTGGCATCGGTACAGCGACTCGCTCAGGCTGAGGTCGTCCGGAAGGAAATCAGGCAGGCAGTCCAAGTCCCAGAGCAAAGCGAGACACCACAGTAGGAGGTACGGCATCCACAACCTCGCATGTCGTATGCGGAACCTGTGGGAAGTTCGTTGACCCCGATTTTTCGCGATGTGAGTGACGTCCAGGACTATCATGGTGTGCCCACCGTTGAAAAGCAACTGGTGACTTCAGGCCTCGCAGCACGCCATTCATGGCTGAAACACTACCACCCCGCAAGAGCGACGTATGGCGCACCACAGACCGGGCACCCTTGTGTTTTCATTGCGGTGAAGCCGATCCTCTACAGGGCGTGTCCTTACCGCCGAGCTGGGCTCCGTGGATTTTCACTGAATGCGCCGTGCCCACGCAATGGTGAACGCCCCCTCGAGATTGAAGCATAACTCGCGGAGGCCAGGACTTCGTTTGCCCCACGATTCCGTGTCCCCCGGGCACCGTCACCCACCAGAAACCGAAACAGGTCTTCCAGCCCCGTCTTCACGCTGAGTGCAACAAGGCGTCGCTCACCCAGCCCTACCTCCTCAGAAAACTGAGTCCAGCGACCTGCGGAGGTGAGATCACTGACGTTGCGAACGCTGCAGATCCTCAACTACGATGACCGCAATATGACGTAACTGAGACGCATAAAAAACAGTGTAGTTCGGTGTCAGTATCTTGCGACCTACCGGTTACCGTAGATGACCACGAAGTCATGGCGTTAATCAACACGCGTGCGGACACGTCTGTTATGAGCCAGGATCTCGCACGTATGCTGTACAAAGTTTCGACTCAATGGACCAGAACTCAGATTCGTACAGCAGGAGGGCACCTCATAACTCCAATGGGCCGCTGCATGGCACGAGTCAACATTCCAGCCTTCACGTACATCGGCAACTTCGTCATTCTTCCTGAATGTTCAAAGGACCTTTACTCGGCATGAATTTCCTTCGAGCGAACGGTGCCATCATCGACTTGCAAAAGTCAAGAGTCAGCTTTGCTACTACGCAAGCCACAGTAAACAGCAATGACAACGATCGTGACATCGCGCTTCGCGTAGCTGACGATCACGTCACGTTGCCACCCAAGAGCAGCGTGCTTACCCTTGTCCGATGCGACATGGAGGACGACGCCGAAGGAATTGCCGAGGCAAACATCCCCCTGCTTCTTGGGCGTCACATTTGAATAGCCAGAGGGCTTCTTCAGATGTGAAACAAATGTTCAGTTGTTTGCTAACAAACTTTAGCAACGAGTATCGGCATGTACCGCGAGGAAGGACAATCGCTTTTCTTCGCGAAATCGTTGATGTTAATAACATTGCCACACTGGAAATCGCACTGACTCAGCAATCTCAGTTATGCAGCCTAAAAGAATGGATTCACGTTAAAGCTGCTCTGACAGACCATCACAAAGTTAGTCTACTGAGTCTCGTGAATAAATTTGCACACTGTTTTTCAACGTCGTCCAAAGTACGGCGCACGTCCATTACAAAGCATCGCATTATAACGGACGAGTCTGCACGTCCTGTTCGTCAGCATCCTTACAAAGTGTCTCCAGTGGAAATGGAAGCGATCAAGCATCAGGTGAAAGAGATGCTCCAAGACGACGTGATCCAGCCGTCCACAAGCCCGTGGGCCTCCCCTGTAGTGTTAGTCAGAAAGGAAGACAACACACTACGCTTCTGTGTAAATTATAGAAAGTTGAACCATGTCACCAAGCGCGATGTTTATCCATTGCCACGCATCGACGACGCATTGGATCGTCTACAACATGCCAAGTTTTTTTCTTCGTTGGATCTTTAATTAGGGTATAGGCAAATCGAAGTTGATGAACAGGACCGTGAAAAAACAGCGTTTGTGACACTTGACGGGCTTTATGAGTTCAAAGTTCTCCCCTTCGGTCTCAGGTCCGCACCTGCCACCTTTCAGCGGATGATGGATACCGTGCTTGCTGAATTCAAATGGCAAACCTGCCTCGTATAACTGGACGACGTCGTCGTGTTCTCGAGCACGTTTGACGAACATCTCGCACGACTCGAGAGTGTCATCGCGGCGATCCGTGCTGCGGGCCTCACGATCAAGCCTGAAAAATGCTACTTCGGGTTCCAAGAGCTCAAATTTTTGGCCATGTCATTGGTCCTAAAGGCGTCCGACCAGACCCCGACAAGTTAGCTGCCGTAGCCGAGTTTCCGCCACCCACAGACAAGAAGGCGGTCCAAAGCTTCCTTGGTTTGTGCGCATAATATAGGCGCTTCACCGAGGGATTCTGCAGAATTGCTGAGCCTCTGACACGGCTCACACACGGCGATGTGCCTCTCAATTGGGCGGATGAGCAGCAGCAGTCGTTGAATGAATTGCGCAAGCGCTTGCAAGCGGCCCCAATACTTGCTCATTTCGACGAAGACGCTGACTCTGAAATTCATAGTGACGCCAGCAATACGGGTCTCGGTGCAGTTCTTGTGCAGTGGTGAGCTGGTGTTGAACGCCTCATTGCTTATGCAAGCCGCAGTCTCACCAAGGCTGAGAAAAACTACTCAACCACTGAAAAAGAATGCTTAGTGGTTGTGTGGGCAATTAGTAAATTCCGACCCTACTTGTACGGTAGACCCTTTAAGGCTGTGCTGGCTTGCCAACCTCAAGGATCCTTCAGGCAGACTAGCCAGTTGGAGCCTGCGCTTACAAGAGTACGACAAAACAGTTGTATATCAATCTGGAAGGAAGCACAGCGACGCTGACTGTTTGACACGCGCACCACTCCCTACGACGTCCTCGGACCCTGACCATGACTTGCCATTTGTCGGCGATATCGACACCATAAAGATGGCTGAGCACCATTGCGCTGACCCTGAGCTGCTGCCGCTGATCGAGCACCTTTAAGGAGTAGAAGGTGTCTTACCCCGCTCGCTCGTGCGCGGCTTATCATCGTTCTCTTTGCACAACAACGCACTTTACAGAAAAAACTGCGGAAGCGGTCTAAATGCGTACCTCCTTGTCGTGTTGTCGGCGCTGTGCCAAGACATTTTGCAAGCCTGCCATGATGAGCCATGCGCGGGACACCTGGGAATCGCTAAGACATTAGCAAGGATACACTGGAAGTATTACTGGGCCCGGCTTTTTTCTTCTGTTCAACGTGACAAAGCTAAAATCATCTGCGAATAAAAAAACTAGGCTTCCTAGACGTCATCGTCACGACGCCCCTTAATAGGTATAGCTGCTTGCTTATAAATAAATAATCAGGCCAGAACTTGAGTATGTATCCGCCACCTGGAATCCACAGCAAGCATGCCTCATTGACATATTAGAAGCTGTGCGAAACAGAGCCGCCCATTTCATTCACCGCTCCTACTCATCCTATATTAGTGTTTCATCTCTCAAGCTAGAGTCCCAATTATGCAGTCTGTCCCTCCGTCGCCGTATTTCTAGCCTTTGCTTATTTCGCAAATTTTATTATTCCCAGCTCAAACAGAGGCCATACATCTGCGCACCGTCATAACGCACGTTTCACCTAATTGGTCATCCGCTGAAAGTTTCATGCCAACATGCCCGTACGACTAAATTTTCGAAGTCATTTTTCCTCCAAGCAGAAAGCGACTGGAACGACCTTCCCCATGAAATTGCAGCCATCACCCGTCCATCAACCTTCCTAGAAGAAGTTACACAATGGGAGAAATCGCGGAGGCCCAACAGCTAGCGCAACACCAAAGATTGACAAAGTCACGAGCTGGCAGGAACATATTACAGGCAATAGGCGCAGGACTGAATATATCAAGGAGCCCAAAAGAGGCTGAAGTAGAATTAAGGACTGAAGTTAGGAACAAGATCAGAACCAACCCTCTCCCCAGAAACACGCGTCCAGAATATAATGTCGAAATCAGAAAGGCAAGAGCTAAAGCACTCTTGCAGGAAACAGAGCCGCAGAACCAACTGGCAGCTATAGTTGATGCTGCCTGGGTGAAAGGTAAAGAAGCGTATACGGCCATTGTATCAAATTATCAAGGGAAGGTGCAAGACGCTCTCACTATTTTTACCAAGGACCCCATGGTGGCGGAACAAGCGGCAATTGCTCTAGCCATCAGGAGTAATAAGTGGGCCTGCTTTTACAGTGAGTCTAAATCCGCTATAACGTGTTTTGACAAAGGCTACGTAGCTGGAGTTGCAGCTAAATTTTTGAAAACATTGGGGTTATGAGAATTGAAATCCGGTGGTTTCCTGCGCATATGGAGAAAGTGGTGGAGACTCGGGTAAACCCCAATGAGGTTGCTCATGACTTGGCACGAGGACTTGCTAACAGTGACAGTCACAACCGAGCCGTTCACCATCAAGCCAGGGAATCTAGAGATCATTAATAACATACAATGACGTTAGCAAACATTACTTTTTAGGACGCAGACAGTTCCCATTGCCACATTCAAAACTGAACAGGGCTCAGGCAGTCTCAGTGCGCTTATTGCAAACGCGTACATATCCCAAACCGTACACCATTAATAAAATATATCCAGAGAGGGAGATTAAGATGGACTGCAACGATTCTAATGGCATCATTGGAAACAGACATATGCTGGCGGGGTGTGCCGCGACTCTCCGCAACCACGTTGAAGAATGGACACAGTGGGAGAAAAAGATATAAAGCCCATTGTTTCAGGACCAACTTAGGGCAGTCCAGAGGGCCCATGATGTCGCTGAAAGGCTTGGCCTGACAGTGCCAACGTGGGAGCGGCCCACCTTGGCTTAAGAAATCCAGACTCAGGACCTCATTACAATAAAAGTTTTCACGCACGCACGCACGCACGCACGGACGCACGCACACACACACACACACACCCACACACACACACACACACACACACACACACCCACACACACCTGTCATCATGAAAAAAATTGTTTTGCTTCCTCATGTTAACCCCACCCCTTGGATAAACCCTCTACAGGGGGGTCTTTAATGAAATAAATATGAAATATGAAAGATGTATATATATATATATATCCTCATCATCAGCCTGGCTGCGCCTACTTCAGGGCAAAGACCTCTCCCATACTTCTCCAACTACCCCGGTCATGTGCTAATTATGCCCATGTTGTCCCTGCAAACTTCTTAATCTCATCCGCCCACCTAATTTTCTGCCGCCCCCTGCTACGCTTCCCTTCCCTTGGAATGTAGTCCGTAAACCTTAATGACCATCGGTTATCTTCCCTCCTCATTACATATCCAGCCCATGCCCATTTCTTTCTCCTAATTTCAACTAAGACGTGATTAACTCGCGTTTGTTTCCTCACCCAATCCTCTCTTTTCTTATCCCTTAACGTTACACCCATCATTCTTCTTTCCATAGCTCGTTGCGTCATCCTCAATTTAAGTAGAGCCCTTTTCGCAAACCTCCAGGTTTCTGCCCCGTAGGTGAGTACTGGTAAGACACAGCTGTTATAAGCTTGTCTCTTGAGGGATAACGGCAACCTGCTGTTCATGATCTGAGAATGCCTGCCTAACGCACCCCAGCCCATTCTTATTCGCCTGATGAATTCAGACTCAAGATCCGGACCCGTGGTCACTACCTGCCCTAAGTATATATATATATATATATATATATATATATATATATATATATATATATATATATATATATATGTTTTAAGAGAGAAGCAAATGAGTGTAGCCATGACTGAACATGCGAAACAAAATTTTTGCTGAAGCTTTACTTTTGTGCCGATGATCGTACCAGGTTGATTGTTTTATAAAGATTTTTTATGTGGTCTATATATATATATATATATATATATATACCGGGTGCGATATCCGCTTGAAATAAAACGTCAGCTGTCCATAAATGTGGCGGGATATACATATGATGATTCTCTACAGTGCCTTAACACGTCTAATATATATTTACCACATGCATGCACGAAATGAGCAATCGAAAACGCCCATTTGCGCAAAGCGCTGGTGCAACCGAAACCTCGAGTGATAGGTTCCGACTACTTCGTGCAGTAATACATGTGCATAGGCTCCGCCCACGCAGCCTTCGCTGGGCTGCCACAGGAAGTTCTCGCCAGGTGTAGGCATAAAGCACAGTCATTTTTAACGTGGATTAGAGCGCAGCACAAACACTACGTGTTCCCCTCGCAAATACAGCTCCCTCTTGCCCATTGATTTCAGTCAAGGCAGCGTCATGTCACTACCTTGACATCATGACGTTATATGGTCAACACATCGCCTTTGCCGTTATTGTCATAGTGTCGTCGTCTTCGTGATGTCTGCACTATTCAAAAATGTCAGTAGTGTCTAATGTTGTATATTTTTGTTGTTGTTCTTGCACCTCCAGGTACAAGAGGGCGGGTTTCGGACAGCAGCCGTACCCTCCATTGAGCACCGGTCAGCTCCTCCTCGATGTGGACATGTTCTTCAAGAGATTTATTGCCATCAAAGGGCGATATCCAAGACCCATTGAAAGCAACTTTCTTGTTCAGGCTATGTGGGTTCACGAGAAGTGCAAGGCGGCCCATGTCACGGGCGACACTTTGTCGGCCTGGACAAAAGTTCTGGACTCGCTCGACCTGAGCGGATGGCCGTACGGAAAATTCTCTGGTGACCTAGTGAAGCTCGTGTCCACCGGAGATCGATACTTAATGCTCGAAACGTTGTTCAGGGTCAACGTCCTTCGAACAGTTGGCGGTCAAAGCATGTCGCAGATTGTTCTCAAGGCGCCGGTGACCTATTTGAGACGCTACATTTCCCTCTCGAGACCGAATGCAACGAAACGGTACCTAGAAACAATCGTACAAGCTTTGAGCCTGTACCGAAACTTAACTATGGGTGAAATGATAGGCAAACAAGTGTCGAGACTGGAAATCGCGCTGGAAAACCTGACATCTGAGGACACCATGCCAGCCGAATACGCAGTGAAGGACCTGTGGTCCATCGATATGCTTCACAAGAGCGACAACTGGGATTGGCTAAGGTACATGAGACTGTTATTCAAGACAGAGACGCGTGTCATCGGAACAACCTTTATGTACGTGGAGGATCCCTCGTTCTTTTCTCGCATGCACACCGTCTTCGATATGGACGACTACGAGACCGCGATCGCCAACTACGTCGGCTTTAAAGCTATGGTCACGTTCTCGCCGTTCATGCCATCCGATTACCGACTTCTGTACGAATTCAGCCACGGCTACGACACCAGCCGCATAGACGCGCAGCTGGCGGCGTGCAGCTTCCTCCTCGAGAAGATGTACCGCTATGGCGTCGGCGTGGCCGCCAAGCTCACTTCCAGCAAGGAATTCGCAAGCGTCTACAGGACGTACAACGACGACCAGTTCGCCGCGCTGTTCAACGAGACGCGCACCACCGTGCGCGATCTCCTGCAGTCGGGCCGCTCCTGGTTCTCGCGCGACGACTTGAAGACGGCTCAGCGGAAGCTGGATGCCATGACGCTCGTCTTCGGCACGCAGGCCAACTTCGTCCAATACGAGGGTTATCGCCAGACTCCCGCGTTGGCCCTGGAATCCAAGATCAGCGTCTTGGACACTGTGCTCGCCATCTTTTCATACGCGTCTTCCATATACTGGGACGCGCTTGTCGGCAGTGGTGCTGTGAGGACGGGGGCGGCGTACGACAACGCCTACGTGACGTCCATCTTCGATTGGGGTAGCGAGTACCAGGCCACCAACAACTTGGTGTTCGTTCCGAACGGCGTGGTTGGCTTTCTCTCCACAGTGTCGAACAAGATTCCGTTCCAGCTGTACCCAGTCGTCCTGGCGCACGTCGTCAGACCTGCGCTGCGCGCTCTCGTGCGCAGTAACTCGCTCTTCGACGACCGCATGGTGCCGCGCAAGTGGTGGAGCGCCCAGACGGTCGGCGCGTACGAGAACCTCATGCAGTGCCTGCGGCGGCGGTACGAGGCGGCCGCGCGCGCTGACGAAGGAACTGCCGACTCGCGGGCTCCCGGCAGGTTCAGCACGGCGCGCCTCGAGAACGACTTCTTGGACAACGCCGTGCTGCGACCCCTGTATGAGTTGTACGAGAAGTCCCTGGAAAAATACAATGCGACGCGCATGTACTACCAGCTACCCGAGTTGCGCGTCACGTCCAAAGAGCTGTTTTTTTACAACTACGCGTCCGCTTTCTGCGACGGTGCCGACAAAGCGACGCGTAAGCTCCAGCGCAGCCTGGCGATCACACCGGCCAAGTTGCGCGTCAACGTTCCTCTCGGGAACTTTGAGCCATTCCTCAGAACATTTTCGTGCCCAAAAAAGAGAGATCAGCTACCGCGATGCGAAGTGTGGCAGGGCTTCGACTGATGCTGCACCGCTGAGCACGAGAATGTAGGCTTGCTCTGCACCGTTTTACGCAGCGATGATTTTCAGCCTAAATTAGATTGTTTTTCTCGTAAAATTGAAATTTCTGGATATGTATCTATAAGCTTGGAAAAAGATATTCCATGTTATTATGCAGAGTGCGTCTAGTTTCCTCTACTCGCTGTGAAAAAATGGTTACACCGCGATAACGTGCTCCGTAAAACAGGGAGTCCTTCTATTACGACATATGCGGACGAAATACGCGTTCACTTAGAGCTTTGCCTCGTCGTTCGTTACCCTGATGTTTCCTCTGTGTTTAGGTAAAACGGAAGAACATTTGTTTTCTTTTGCTTTTTTACTAATGTGAAAACGCCCATGTACCACATATATTGGGCGCACGGTAAAGAACTTCCCGGTGGTTGAAATTAACGCGGAGTCGCCCATTACGGAATGTACAATAATCATGCACGTCACGGTTTGGCTCGTAAAACCGAAGAATTTATTAAAATAACCTATTATGCAACACAGGTGCCGTGTAGCGAAAAAAAAGGTAATACGTAGGAAATATTTCTATTTTTAGCAAACAAGAATTATTTTAACGGAAATCATACAGATTCATGAATGCTTACGTTTTTCTCTTTTTTGCGCTGAAATGCATCTTGTTTCATCGGGCCATGAATGCTTTCATAATTACTGCTAGCGAAACTGGTTTTGTTTCTTTACTATTCTCAGTTAACATATGGGTGTGGCCTGACTATCTAACTAAATGCCGGTAAACAGGTCTCGTATGAGGGGAAATAATCAGGAAATAAACAGCAGTAATGAAGTTCTACTACCTTTATTCAGAACCATGTTGAGCTGCAGAATTAGGAAACAACAATGCATGCGTCAGTCAAGTTCCGCTTCTTAATGATGCTCAACGACGTTCGCAGTGACTGAACAGAATTTTAGTCTAAGCGACAGTAAGAAATATTTTAAAAAAGAAAACAAAAATAAGAAGACACCTCACTCACCTCCTAACACAAAGGAAAGAAATTTCACTTTGAGCAGAGCTTGCAGCACAGTCTGTTGTCACTGCATCAAATATCTTCTTTTTATTACAAAAGGTGATGGGTTTTATTTATCTAGAAGTAGTTTTTAGGCGCAAAATAAGACACGGACTCAGAGTAAGTATCGCTAAGCGCCCACGTGCAGCTGATTTATTTTCTCTACGCTTCACTATATATATATATCTAACTTGGGACATTCGCCCAACAGTACAACGAAGGGCTTTAACAGGTTTACACCAACATAAACTTATAAAATCATGACACCATATTGATACCGTAAGTTTCCACTACAATCTAGTATTGGAAGTCACTCTTTTTTCACCACCTTGCTACGTTTTAGCTAGAACCGGTCAATTTTTCAAAGTAAGCTTACCATCATGTCGCACTAACTGATATGATTCTTTCGTCACAAGAACCATCACAGAATGGAACCACCTTCCCTCCTTCATTGCTACCATTGCGGATACAGCACGATTCAAGATCGCCTTGAAAAATACCTTGTAGCGGTTTCTTTCTGTTATTTCAGTGCACAGCTTTTTGTCCATACCACCCCTCTCTGTAGTGCCTTCTGCCCCTTATGCGCATAGGGAAGCTTTGCAATGACAACAGCGGATGCGATACGGCGGCATTAATGATTGACAAGGCGTGCTCCCCGTGCAAGCTGTCAGTTTTACGCCAAGCTGCTCCGCCGACGTACTTGCCACAACTTAAAGTAAATTTATATAGGACTCCTACCGGGCATTTTGAGAAGCACCTTATGTGCTTCTTTTGTGACGAAGATCGGCAGGCTGAAAAGCCCCGTTGCCATCGCGTGGCTCGTTGGTTGGTTCGCTGGCTGCGCCCTAGCTGCTGTTGCCGCATTGGTCGCTGCTTTTCTACGACCCGAATAAACCCCCTTTACAATTGGTGGAGCTGCTGGGTACAACCGGAATTCTGGAACTTCGCAACCGGACACTGCAGCCTGTCTTCATTATGCCGGAAGAAGTACCACCGCAACCACAACCCGCTGCCCCGGTGACTACCGTGGTCTGACCTGGCTCGTTGCGTCAACGCCACCCACTCATCTTCAGCGGTACCGAAGACCATGAAGTAGAAGACTGGCTCGCTGACTACGACCGGGTGAGCATCCACAACCACTGGGACGACACCAAAAAACTGAATTACTTATCGTTTCATTTGAGCGGTGTCGCCAGCGTGTGGCGCCGCAACCATGAACGTGATCTCACGACGCGGAAAGCCTTCAAAACTAACGTAACGGAGGTATTCGGGCGCCCCGCCGTTCGCAAGCTTCGCCCCGAGCAACGTTTGCTCAGTCGTGCGCAACAGTGCGGGGAGACATTTACAAGTTATATAGAAGATGTTGTCGACCTCTGCAACCACGTTGACGTCGCAATGGCTGATGCCGAGAAGATCCGCCATATCTTGAAAGGCATTGAAGACGACGCCTTCCAGATGCTGTTGGCGAAAAATCCGGCGACAGTCTCTGAACTCGTCAGTCTCTGCCAAAGCTTCGACGAACTCCGCAAACAACGCATAGCCACCCGCCAATCTCCTCCTCAGGCGACTTCAATGTCGAGCTTGGCTGTTTCCCCGGATAACACGTCGCTACTGCTACAAATCAAGAAGTTCGTCCGTGAAGAGGTGGCTCGTCAGCTTTTCTGACTCCCCTACACACGGCCAGTCGAATTCTCCGTTGGCGCCTTCTCTCCAATCTGTCATCAAGGAGCAGGTAGCCGACCGCATTCCACCTTCTCTCCAGCAGACTCCGGCTGCCGCTCCCCTGACGTACGCCGAAGTCGCTTCGAGGCCTGCACCACAGACCTACGGTCCCCTTCGCCCGCATTTGCGCCCGTCCGTATCCACTCTAGTCCGGCCACTGGTGCAGTATGCACGACCTCAAGATCATTGGCGCACGGAAGACAATCGCCCGATTTGTTTTTATTGTGGCCGTGCTGGACACGTAGCACGTCACTGTAGCCTCCTTACATCAAACGTCCCCAACAATGTGCGTCCATGTGCGCCACGTTTCCAACAACGCCGCAACTATTCTGACACCTTTGAATCTCCTCCTGTCGTCGACACCGCATTTTCAGCCGCTCGCCGTTCACCTTCTCCTCGCCGCCGCTCGCTTTCCCCCATGCACCGGCGTCGGAGCCCTTTGCGCCAGAAAAACTAAATATCGCAGTTGGGGAGGCGAGAACTGCGGTACCAGCGATAGATAGATAGATAGATAGATAGATAGATAGATAGATAGATAGATAGATAGATAGATAGATTTTAATAAAATAATAATAAAAAATAACAGCTAATGGTCGGGGCCCTTAGTCCAGGGCTCCGCTGGCTCTTGCCATCTTCTCAGCTCTCTTTATCAGCTTAAGCTGGTCGTCGAGGGCCGAGCTGGACAGCTTTGCCTCCCATTGCTCCCTCGTGGTGTTCGTGTCTGGGTGCGCTATGTTGTGTAGTGTGCACTCCCACGTAATGTGGTACAGGGTTGGTGTGGCCCCACACCATGGGCATTCGTCCCTGTAGGCTGTGGGGTGTATCCTATGTAATATGTGTAAGTTCGTGTAAGTGCCTGTCTGGAGCCTACGCCAGGCAGCGGCATCTTCTGTGTTTAGATTTCGATGGGGTGGTGGATATCACAAGCGACGCCCTCTGTGGTAGTTCACGATGGCTGAATACTCGAGGTCGACAGGGTCCAGGTCTTCTGCAGCCGGCGTGTCGAGTGCTCGGTTATGTACGAATCCTCGAGCTGCTCTGTCGGCCTGCAGGTTGCCCGTGATGCCAGTGTGGCCCGGTATCCAGATGATGGTTTGGGTGACGAAGACCTCAGGGTCCTCCTTGAGTATTCCGGCTAGGACTTGTGCAGCAGGTCTTCCAATTCTTCCCTGTAGGAAGTTGCGGCAGGCCTGCTGGGAATCCGTGAGGATCGTCAGTGGTTGGTTTGCGTGTAGACCCTCGCGGATGGCTAACGCGATGGCCAGCTCCTCGGCTTCCGTAATCGTGCAGGGGCGGGTCGATGCAGCGGAGGTAACGTGGCCTCGGTAGTCGCGTGCCACTGAAACTGCGCCCTTGTTGTTCGTGCCATACATGGC
Source organism: Dermacentor andersoni (assembly GCF_023375885.2). Taxonomy (NCBI): domain Eukaryota; kingdom Metazoa; phylum Arthropoda; class Arachnida; order Ixodida; family Ixodidae; genus Dermacentor; species Dermacentor andersoni. The sequence goes on along the minus strand of NC_092816.1, from coordinate 233,784,019 downwards.
AGCGTCCGTAAAAAATGTATAAGGCCTCACACTTCCCCGAAGAACGTTATTGAAGTCCCAATAAGAAGGAACGTTGACGCTAGCACTTGTCGACACCGGCGCTGCACTTTCAGCGATAGATACCTGTATTTGCCGCAAGATACGAAAAGTGACGACGCCGCTTTCTGGACTGTCTCTTCGAACTGCCAACGCGCAGCACGTCGAGCCATCCGGCGCCTGCACTGCTCGTGTCGTAATTCAGGAGGTCATCTATATCATAGAATTCTTCGCGTTGCCATCATGTTCACACGGCGTCATATTAGGTTGGGACTTTCTCTCCACACATCATGCGATCATTGACTGCGCCCGCGCCGAAATCGAGCTGTTTCAGTTTTCGACCGATATTATCACTGACCATAAGGACCATTGTCGCAAAATCACTGTATCAGAAGACACCGTTATACCTGCCTGGTCTTCCACTCTTGTCAGTATCTCTTGCGAATCGGTAGATGACGGCACAGTACTCCTCGCTCCGTCCGAACTCTCAGTTCGCCGCCTTTCACTACCACTGCCGTTCACCGTTCTCGAGCTCAAAGCTGGCGCCTCTCTCATGTGCGTCTCAAACCCATCGGCTGAACCAATTACTTTACGCCGCCGTGAAAGCCTTGGCAGAGCAGAGCCACTGACCTCATCTTCAATATTTGACACGATGGACGACTCCACTTATCTTGCTGCTCTCGAGGCATCGCCTCCCTAGTCACTGCCGCGTTCTTTAACGCCAGCTATTGGCAGTGACCTTACGACGACGCAGCGCGACGAACTTCTTCGCTTGCTCCAAGGCTTCTCTTCGTGTTTTGACTGCCAAGCAACATCACTCGGCCGCACAACGACTGTTTCGCACACTATCGACACTGGGAGCCATGCACCAATTCGAAAGCGTCCCTACCGAGTATCGGCGACTGAAAGACGCGCTATCAATCACCAGGTGAACGATATGCTCAATCGCGGTGTCATCCAACCTTCTAGTTGTCCTTGGGCATCACCAGTCGTCCCAGTTAAAAAGAAAGACGGCACCATACGATTTTGCGTCGATTATGGAAGGCTTAACAAGATTACCCGAAATGATGTATACCCGTTACCACGTATTGACGACGCACTTGACTGTTTGCAAGGAGCGGAGTCTTTTTCCTTCTAGATCTCCGCTCTGGCTACTGGCAGGTGCCCATGGCTGACGCTGACTGTTCTAAGACCGCGTTTGTAACACCAGATGGCTTGTATGAATACACTGTAATGCCGTTCGGTTTGTGCAATGCGCCCGCCACCTTCGAACGCATGATGGACGGCATCCTACGCGGCCTGAAGTGGCATAGTTGCCTCTGCTACCTCGACGACGTTGTCGTCTTTTCCCCTGATTTTCGACCCATCTTCGGCGTTTACATCAAGTTTTGACCTGTCTCCGGAATGCTGGTCTCCAGCTTAACTTAAGGAAGTGCCGATTTGCAGCTCGAAAACTGACTGTATTAGGCCACGTTGTCTCCAAAGAAGGCATTCTTCCTGATCCTGATAAACTTCGCGCCGTATCCAAATTTCCGAAGCCCACTAACTTGAAAGCACTACGCAGCTTCATTGGCCTATGCTCCTATTTTCGACGTTTCGTTCGCAATTTCGCTACTGTGATCGCACCGCTTAACCAACTTCTCCAAGGCGACAATGAACTTTCTGCTTGGTCCGAAGCCTCTGATGATGCCTTTACGACTCTTCGTCACCTACTCACGTCTCCTCCAGTCTTGCGCCAATTTGATCCAAGCGCACCTACAGAACTTCACAGACACCAGTGGTGTCGGCCTTGGTGCCGTGCTCGCACAACGCAAGAACACTAATGCCGAATACGTAGTCGCTTATGCCAGTCGTGCCCTCACGAAACCTGAGGCCAATTACTCAGTCACACAAAAAGAGTGCCTGGCTATCGTGTGGGCTCTTCAAAAATTTCGTCCATATCTCTACGGTCGACGCTTTGACGTGGTGACGGATCATCACGCTCTTTGCTGGTTGTCCAACCTAAAAGACCCGTCGGGCCGCCTCGCTCGGTGGGACCTCCGAATCCAGGAATATGATATCGTTTCGTCTATCGTTCTGGACACAAATACTCTGACGCCGATGCCCTCTCGCGCTCCCCAGTTACTTCAGACAGCAGCACTTCTACCAACAGACATGACATCTCACCACTTGACATCCTGGACATGGCATCGGAGCAACGAAAAGACCCATGGATCGTCATGGTATTCGACTTTTTGCCAAATCCTCCGGCAACTTCGGCACCTCGAGTGTTACGCCGACAGGCGCAGCATTTCACAATCCGCGACGGACTTTTATACCGCCGCAACTACCACAATGACGGCCGCAAATGGCTCTTAGTAGTGCCTCGCCACCTACGACAAGATTTATGCTCCGCTTTTCATTCTGACCCGCAGTGTGGTCACGGCGGAGCGTCAAAAACCTAGACACAGCTTCGCCTACGATATTATTGGCGAGGGATGTACACCTTCGTCCACAAATACGTACGCTCCTGCATTGCCTGCCAACGACGCAAATGTGTCCCGCATCTTTCCACCGCACCTCTCCAACCACTTCCATGCCCAGCTCAGCCATTCGACCGTGTCAGCATTGATATATACGGGCCTCTTCCATCTACTGGCGCTGGCAACCGATGGATTGTTGTCTCCGTAGATCATTTGACACTGTATCCTGAAACGACCGCCTTGCCTGCCGCATCAGCAAAAGACATTGCCTCGTTCATTCTAAACAACTTCGTTCTTCGCCATGGCGCCCCTCATGAAATGTTGAGCGATCGGGGCCGCGTATTCCTCTCGGACGTCCTGCAGTCACTCCTATCTGAATGCCAAATTATTCACCGCACTACTACTGCTTATCATCCACAGACCAATGGCTTAACAGAACGATTCAACAGAACTCTTGGTGACATGCTATCAATGTATGTTGCATCTGACCACTCCAACTGGGATCTTGTACTTCCGTTCGTCACTTACGCATATAACACTGCCTCTCAAGCCACTACCGGATTCTCACCATTCTTTTTGCTTTACGGCCGCCATCCCTCCAGCACCATTGATACTGTTCTCCCGTACCGGCCGGACCCTGCTGAATGCTCACCTGTTTCTGCGATTGCTCAGCACGCCGAGAAATGCCGACAACTGGCCCGTTCTTTAACGTCCGCTCAACAGTGCCGCCAAAAAGAGCGCCATGACCTCAATCCTCCCCCTTACCCCTTCCCCGTCGACTCACTCGTGTGGCTTTGGGTCCCGCCTGTTGCTGCTCCTGGCCTTTAGTCCAAGCTCCTCCCGAAGTACCACGGGCCCTACCGCGTGGTTGCACAAACATCACCAGTGAACCACGTGGTCGAACCCGTATCGCCATCTCCCGATCTGCGTCGTCGGGGGCGAGACACTGTGCACATTGACCGGCTGAAGCAGTATTACGATCCGCCCACCTCTTCCTAGGTCGCCAGGATGGCTACTCTTCAATTCCGGGGGTGATTGTGACGAAGAAGATCGGCAGGCTGAAAAGCCCCGTTGCCATCGCGTGGCTCGTACCCAGTTCGTTCGCTGGCTGCGCCCTACCTGCTGTTGTCGCGTTGGTCGCTGCTTCTCTATGACCCGAATAAACCCCCTTTACACTTGTCATACTTGGCGCTTTTATCTAATGCTGACACGCATGCACAAATACGTGACAATTTAGAGGGAGCCGAAAACACTACCGCTACATCGTATCTTGATGCCACATTTTAAAAACAAACGGGCCACCCTGTGGAAATGCGGAATCACCGCATGGCGCATTTTCCTTTTCCCCTTTCCTCTGCTGTAGCACTCGGCTCACGACACAATTTCTTTAACGAAGCTTCCGCAACCGAAACCAGCAGTGAAGTTGGGGAGCACGCGGACTAAAGTCCACAAATATGCAAAGTGAAGCTCTCCTGAACGACATAATGGCAGGACGTACTTAGTGACAACTAAACACTTGATAGCAATCGCTCCCTCGATAGTTTTTGAGCGAGCAGAGTCAAACGGCAAAACATTCTTTCCGCGCACGGGTTTGGTACAACCAACACACACGTCTCTCAATTAAGCATGGTGTGCAGGCCTAAAAATTACAGCTTGTCAATTCTAGTAAGCTCGTAAGTGATATTGAGCCCTTGTCCAAGTACTTCAAGCGCGTCTAAAACACCAGTAACGCATTCAGTGTAGTCCTTGCGCTGCAGCTTCGACAACTGAAAATTCATCTACATACATGAACACCTGTAACACATTGTCCTTCCACGAAGCAGTTTCAAGGTTGTGGTCAACGTCAGGAGGGAAAATATTGCATGAAACAGGCACTACGCATGACCCAATGCATATACCTTCCTTCTGAAAACGCAGCTGATCTCCAAATAAAAGAAATGTCCCTAGATAACATTCCAAAAATGTTGTAAAATTTTCCACCTGAATGTCGGCGTTGTTTTGGAAGCTATCACGAGCTAAAGTAGAAGCAAAAGTACGTAGCACCAAGCGGGGAAGATACGAAAAAGCAGCGTAGGCAGCACCGCCATTTTCTCAAAAAGAAGACAGTGCAATCATTCGGAGGACAATAATCACTCTTTATCGTTGTGCACCTGTCTTACAAATCTCGGTGACTCCCACATATTAAAAACACTGCGCTCCCTGGCTGCAAGTCACTTGCGAAGTTTACGATCAATATGAGTACCTGGGCACAAAGACATAATTATCAATGCAGTGGCAGACAGCTTGGCCGAGGCTAGCATTAGACGCCATGTGCTTACCCCTCTTCCAACGAAGAGTTTTATCTTTAAGGATTAGAAGATTTATAGCTTTGACATCAATATAAAATTTGCCATCATTCTCACAACTGCACCAACTACAATTCCCTTGGAGCAGGAAATTCTGCAAAGCCAGACAAACTGAAGTGATATTAAAGAGGCTGCGATGTCGAATCTCACCCCTAAGTTTATACATCCTGAGATCTGGAATGGCAATCTCCCCGTAGTGCCATTTCTGCAACACATTAAAAACGATCGAACACAACTCATTGAACTGCCGGCGTTTCTCCTCCGAGAAAAAGGACATCACGAATTACACTGCGACAGCTCGGCCTGCCATTGACCACTTCGGTACTGCAGTCTTTCAGGGCGTCTGAGCTTGGGCATTCATATAGGAATGTATGCATCCCCATCCATAAGTCATTATTGAATCAAACCGATTTCATTGTTGACCGTATTATACATTTCATTCCTCCCTTATTGCCTATTTTATGATTATATATACTGAAAGGCGAATTTATTGAAGCTCCTCCGAGGGATCGCAAGTAGATCTGTGGGACCAGTCCCACAGAATGGCAGTGCGCACAGTGCTGCCTGCATATTCATCACTACAGTACATTTTTTACATGTATATTGAATGACTGTCTGCTGAATCGTATTGGACTTTACTCGCTCTAATTTATTAATCAAAATTTTAGCATTCTAAATTTATTCATTTAAGACATATGTAAAATCTTCCTGACTCTTGCCCAATCCCTGTGAGTGGGTATGTGTCAAAAGTATTAAGGCCATCATCATAAGCAGCAGCAGCAACATCCGGAGGAGAAAATGGAAATAAAAAAAATTGGCTAAAGGCTTAGCTTGGTTAAGCCTGGAAGATTGCAAAAGCAATACTCTTGGCTGCGCCTTGGTTCGGCTGATGGTGTGGACATGGTTGCCCTTTGTTAAACTTCTTGCTACACATCACCCGACATAGCGCAAGGCAGCGCGCCGACCACTGCGAGGAGCCGAGCTATAGCCCCATTTATCCTCCTAGCGTGACGTCACACCAGCGAGCGCCCTCTCTCGGTAGCGCCGCAGCAGCGGCGCGCAAGGCTTCGCCTCCACCATTGATGCCGCGAGCTGGGGCCCCGTCTCTCGGTCTGGCGTGAAGTTACACCAGCGAGCGCCCCCTCTCGGTAGCGCCGCAGCAGCGGCACGCAAGGCTTCGCCTCCACCATCGTTCTCGCGAGCTGGGGCCCCGTCTCTCGGTCTGGCGTGACGTCACACGGTCACGTGACGCGCAGCTGTGTAAGGAGGCGCCACGACCACCGATGGGCCAAAAGTGCGAGCAGTATTGCTTTCGCAATAAAAGAAGATGGAAGAGTGGTCCGGAAGGAAGAAAGAGTTGCGTGGGAGAACATCGAGAGACGAGAGGAAGTAAGAGGTTCACTTGGCGGAGAGGCCGTGAACCGTTGGCGTGGGCACCGAAGGCCTGAATAGCAGGGGCACACCATTGGCTCTGCATCAGCCTGGGTTCATCCTGCACACCCGCGGCTGTGCCCCGTAGTCTCCGATAAAGGGTCGCTCCGATGACCCCGTTCTACGCCACGGGAACAACCTCGCCAACGGCAGCGCTACGGAGAGAGCCTCTCAGCAGAGATGCCAGTGGTCCACCGGGCCACTTCGAAGGACAAAGCCAAATAATATATGTAAGCGGCACATGACAGTTAAGTTATTAAAACTTTTCAGCGGGAAATGCGTACTCGATCGTTTAAGGACTCCTGAAAGATAATAGCGTAAGTATAGAGACAAAACACGCAGCAAGTCAGTTTAACTAGACCATTTATCCAGGATTACGTCGTTTTAATGTGCAGTTATGTACTGTGTGTTAATATTATAATTGTGTCTTGCGTGTCATTCATGCCTCATTCATGTCTCATGACCCATTTTTTTTATTTCTATACATGACGGCAGAGCCTGAAAGAGCACCGTGTGTGGAATCTAACGAAATAACTGTTCGACTTCAATCGAGAAAAAGTACCCGACAAGGTAGTTGCCCTCAAAGAATGCTATTATATCATAGCAATTCTCCACAAGGAACGGATCGTCCGACACAAGTGTGCTCAGGCTGCCACCCCACTCCGGCAGCGCGGGCTCCGAATTTCAGACAATGTTCGCGTACGCGCTGGGCATTCCATATGCATTCACTATGGAGATATCAGCTATATTGCATTAGAAAGCTTGCTTTATGAGCGTTAGAATGGCATCCAGAAGTCTCACCTAGCAGGATGGAACCCGCCGTGGTGGCTTAGCTGTGTTGGCGTCGCGCTACTAAGCACAAGGTCACGGTTTCAAATCCAGGCCCTGGCGGCCACGTTTAGTGGTATGAGAAATACAAAAACACTGGTGTATCGTGTATTTGGTGTTCGTTAAAGAATCCCAGGTTATTCTGAAGCCCGCAATTACGGCAGGCCCAATAATTATGTTTGGGTTTTTGCATGTCAAACCTCATAACGTAAAACGCATGAAGGGTTGCTTGACGGCCATCAAAACATTACTAGTAAAAAACCGTTGTTCTTGCTCTACTAGCATCGAAATCTCAAGCTTTACGGCGACACTGTTCAACATTACATAATGTAGTTTGCTGTGCCTTAAGATAGAGTATACAACTTACAACAACATGTACTACATTGGGCACGGCGGTGCCAGTGGAATGACGGTCACTAATTCGTTTGGCTTCATCGTGCAGGAAAGAAGACAATATTGTCACGTTGTATAATGACAAAGAAAACAGTCGCAAAACTATGAATGATGAAACTACCTTTAATTGGCTGAACTTGTGCTCGCAAAAGCAAGTTATGCTCAAAGCACATCCATAGCGGCGAACACAGTCTGCGATCGTCGAAACCTTATCTGCGGGGCAAGCGCGCCGGCTTTTCTGCGTGAGTCAACGAAGATTCCACAATAATCGCTGGTGCCCGCGTATCTTTCAGTAACTACTACGCAGTTCAGGTCGCGCATACAATCAGATTACAGAAGGTTCGGGGACAACAGATAATGGATAGAAATATGTTGCAACAGAACTGCTTGTTGGCCTAGTTGCATTGATAACATTTGAGAAACTTCCGATACTTGCAGGTGCGTCCTGCGCTTATCGATAACGTTTAACCTTTGTTAGCCGGTGGTCACCCTAGAAAGAAAGAAGTGGTGAGCGCGGAAAAATGAATATTTTTACCCTCATCACTTATCAAAAAAAACATGCTAAGTGATTTATGTGGCGAGAAGCTTGTTTCCGTTTATGTAAATTGACTAAACAGGCTATTCACAAGCTGTAGACCAAACCAGCTGGAAAATGATCCAGTTAGTGAAGTGCGCCTTCCCGCAATGCTGCCTCGGGCACTCAGTCACCTGGGTCTAGCGAAGTGTACTTTGCAGCAAAGCCAGAGCGGCGCGCTCCAGCGCTGTAGCAGACGACGCGAAGCACCTCCCCTAGGTGCGTGTGCGCCTGCGCCGCGTCGCTTCGATGCGCCGGACGCACTGGCGCCCTGAGGAGCGCGGCCACGGTCAGCCGTGTTCACCATAAAATGCTAAAACGCACTCGCACCCTGCGGAGCGCCGCCATGGTCAGCCGTGTTCACCATAAAATGCTCTATTTACAGCTTTCAGTGGCTAACAGAGGTCTTCATGTTTTACTGAGGTCTCCGTCGTCTTGAGTGGTCGGCGCCTCTATTCCAGAGCACCGCTGAGCCTGGTCCCTTGGAGAGCGTTTTGCACCAATCCTTTTTGGACTGTGAGCATGCCGCTGGTGAGCAGGCCCTCCCACTGTTCCGCACTGGCTTTTTTTTCTATATGGAAAGAGAAGTTATTTCTGCACTCCCTTGTGATATGATATAGTGTTGGGGTGGCCCCACACCATGGGCATGTGTCCCTGTATTGACTTGGAAACATTTTGTGTAGGATGCGTAGATTGGAGACTGTTCCTGTCTGCAGCCTTCGCCAGCCGACTGCTTCGTGTTGTGTTGAAGGTGGGTGGGGTGGAGGATATATCATTCTTTTGCCTCGGTGATGGCTTAGTATTTCCGCGTACGTTGGTTCCACCGTCATAGTGGTATCCGGGTCCATTGACTGTCCCACTCGGTATGTGAGCTCGCGAGCTAGACTGTCGGCCCTCTGGTTACCCTCTATTCCGGTGTGACCCGGCACCCAGAAAATCGTATGCAGTATCTTTTCGTTTGGAAGCCCTGCCTCGAGGAGGATTCGCAGCGCCCCTTTGTTGATTCTACCTGCCGTGTAATTTCTGCACGCTTCCTTGAAGTCTGTCAGTATTATCAAGGATCTGTTTCTACGGTAACCCTCCACCGCTGCTAGAGCCACAGCTGCTTCTTCCCCCTCTGTTAGCGTGCAGCTCCTTAGGGTTGCGCTGCTTATCAGCTCTCCCATGTGATCCTCGGTCACGGCCGCAACTCTATGTTCTTTGGTGTTGTGGTCCCACGGGTATAGGGCTGCATCCGTGTATGCCACATTGTTTTTAGTGGCCAGGTGTTTTTCTACGTATTCTGCTCGCGCCTGTCTTCTGGCCGCTTGCAGATCCGGGTCCATATTCCTCGGTAGGGGGCTAGCTTACAATGTCTGGCGAAAAAAGTCTGGTATGTTAGCCATACTATCCTTCGTTGCTTCTATGTTTTTGTAGCCTAATCTTTTAAGGAGCACCCTGCCGGTGGTTGACTGCGGGAGCCTGTGCAGCTGCGCACCCAGTTTTGCCTCCTTGAGCTCTTCAAATGTGTTGTGGATACCCAGCTTGAGTAGCTTGTCGTTCGACGTGTTTCTGGGCAGATGCAACGCCATCCTGTAGGCTTTACTGATGAGAGCTTCGGCTTGTTCTCTCTCTTGTTGCGTCATGTTGTGGTACGGGAGTGAGTACGTGACCCTGCTGACCACCAGGCTCCTGACCAGCTTGATCGTGTCCCCCTCCTTCATGCCGCTCCGTCTTTGCGATACTCTCGTGATCATCTTGCTGACTTGCTCCATCGATTGCTTGAGCAGGCCTAGCGTGTGTCCGCACCGTTTGCTGCTCTGGATCCACATGCCGAGGATGCGTATTATGTCTTTCTCTGTATGACTTGACCTTCCAAATAGACTTCTATTTTTTCCTTGGTTGTGTTCTTTCCAATCCTCAGAATTTCTGATTTCTCAGTTGAGCACGCGAGGCCTCTCTCCTTGACGAATTGTTCGACGCATGTTGCCGCCTTCTGAAGCTTTTCTTCTTTCTGCCCCAATGATCCCTGATTTACCCAGACCGTGATGTCATCCGCATACATGGCGTGCTGGATGCCCTCGATCTCGTTCAGTTTCTGGGCTAGCCAGATCATCGCGATGTTAAAGAGAACTGGCGAAATGACCGAGCCCTGCAGGGTACCCTTGTTAGGCGTGTCAAAGGTATCACTCCGCAGGTCTCGGAGTCCTACTGTCGCCGTGCGGTTTGACAAGAATGCCCGCACGTAATCGTGGACTCTCTTGCCGCAGTTGGTCGTGTTTAGCCCTTCCATGATGGCTCCATGGCTGACATATTCAAAAGCTCCTTTGAGGTCTAGGGCCATGATGATGTTTTCGCCTGCTTTGGGGATCATGTTAAGGATCTCTTCCTTTATTTGCACCAAGACATCCTGTGTTGACAGGTTCGCCGGAAGCCAAAAATGCTGTGGGGGTACAGTTCGTAGTCTTCTAGGTGTCGCTGTATTCTTCTGGTGACGACTCTTTCGTAAAGCTTGCCGAGACACGAGGTTAGCGAGATGGGCCGCAAGTTTTCTATCTGTAGCTTCTTGCCGGGTTTGGGTATCATGACCACTTCCGCGTGCTTCCATTCTTTTGGTACTGTGCCCGCTTCCCACTGCGTATTGAGGTAGTCCGTGAGTTGGGCCACCGCTTCATCGCTGAGGTTGCGGATCAAGGAGTTCTTAATTTTGTCGGCTCCTGCTGCCGTGTTTTTGGTGACTGCTCTGATGGTGGCATACACCTCTTCTCTTGTAATTCGCTTGTCGAGTTCCGGGTTCTCCGTTCCCTGGTTTCGGGTTCCGGGTTCCGTTCCGGGTTCCGAGTTCCGGGTTCTCCGTTCCCTTCGTATTATTGCTGGTTGTCCCGGCCATAACATTTGATCCGGAATTCCTCTAATAATTCCTCGTCTTGTCCCTCATATTGGTGGACGAGCTGTTGAAATGCCTTGTTGCTCGCAGATTCGGTTTTGGTTGGGTCTATGACTGCCTTGAGTATTCGCCACGTTTTGGCTGTGCTGAGCGTGCCGTTTAGTGAGTTGCTAAACTGCTGCCAGCTTTGTCTTGCCAATTGCGCTGCGTATTCCTCTGCCTTCTGGGTGACTTCAGCAATATTCTTCTTTAGCTTCTTATTTAGCCTCTGTTTTTTCCATCTCTTGGTGAGCCCGCGTCTCGCCTCCCATAGCTTGAGTAGCCGCGGGTCCACTTCCGGTGTTTGTTCCGTTCTGTCTATTTCTTGCGTGTATTGTTTTTGTAGTTGCTGTAGCTGTTGGCACTATTCTTCTATTGAAGTAATCTCCGACTTCATGTGTTTACTGTTCTTCCGAAAGGCGTCCCAGTCCGTTATGTGGGCTGTGCCAATCTTCCTCTTGATGTTCTCGGCTTCTATAGTTATATTCAGTACTTAATTATCGCTGCCTAGTTTCTCCAGCAAGTTTTTTCCATTCGACCTGTTTTGCTCCTCTAACGTACGTTAGGTCGGGGCAGGTATCTGGGCTAACGCCGTTGCCTAGACGCGTTGGCTGATTTTCGTCCGTTATGAGGGTGCAGTTTGTGTCCTCCGCGGCCATGCTAACTAGTTGCCCCTTCCTGTGTCCTTTCTTATACCCCCAGCTGGGGTCCCTCGCTTAAAGTCTCCTGCTATAGAAAGGGTGTTGGATATTGCTAACCTGCCTGCCCCCGCGAAAAGTTTGCTAAAGTTGCCATCTTTTTGTCTGTGCGGGCTGTATAAGTTTACTATGAACTTGCTTTTTGCATTATGCTTTTTCTAGGGTATCACCTCAGTTATCACGTGTTCTATCCCGGTATTTGATATTTCGCAATGTGCTATGGTAACTAGTGTGTTGCTAATTAGTGGCGCCGTGTGGCCCTTTTCCTGGCATGTATATCCCCTATATCCCCTGAGTGTTGGCGTGACATTTGTCTCTTGCAACATTATGATGTCTGGGTGTGCAGCCGGGACTCCTGCTGCAGGAGTCCCTGCTTGGCCCGGTATCCCCTGCAGTTCCATTGCCATATGCTTTTTTTATGGGATTTTACGTGCCAAAACCACTTTCTGATTATGAGGCACGCCGTAGTGGAGGACTCCGGAAATTTCGACTACCTGGGGTTCTTTAACGTGCACCTAAATCTAAGTACACGGGTGTTTTCGCATTTCACCTCCATCGAAATGCGGCCGCCGTTGCCGGGATTCGATCCGGCGACCTCGTGCTCAGCAGCCTGCCATATGCTTGGTGTGTTTTGTCCAGCCATGTTGTATTGTTATTGTTGTTGTTTTGAGTTTCGGATCCGAATCTTCTTTCGTGATAAAGCCTGTCCCTGGCTTCGCTAGTGATTTTCTGTGTGTTCTGACTTTTTATTTAGCTGCGAAAAGTCTGTTCCTGCAGCACCATATTTTGTTGCACCTGTGCAATCTGCTCCTGCATGGTGTGCATAAAGCTTTCCGTATTTTCTTCTAGGCTCTTTTCCCCCCACTGTGTTTGTTGTATCTGTTGTTCGGGCACGGGGCTGGCTGGCGATATGGGCGGGCTGCCCTTTCTTTGTGCCTGCAACTCTCTTATTAAATCATCGATTCTTTTCTTTAGTTGCCTTGTTTCTTCTCGGCTTAGCTCTAGCTCCCTTTTGAGCGCCTTGTTTTTCTCTTAGTTTCGTGTCATTGCTCGATTGTCCCGAGTGCGGAAACAGTGATTTGGGAGAGCCGTTCCCCAGCTCACCTTGACTCCGCCTTTCTTCTGCTGTTGTTGTTGTTTCAGCGGCCCTTGGTTGTTTTGCTTTCCCAAGGGGGGGGGGGGGAGAGAAGGACTCGTCCCTGGGTCTGCCTCCGCCTTGGCTGCGGCTCCGGCTCCTGCTTCATGACCGGTTCCACGCATAGTTTCCTACAAAAATTACTAGAGGGATCTCTGGCGCTGCAGTTCTTGTCCTACCATTGGAATGATGGGAAGTACATGGATTTGTCTGATCTTCGTGTTTGTGGATTCAAACGTTCTTGTGGCTCTGTATATTACGCTATATTAGTCTTATTCTCGTATATTTCGGCGCAATCTATATTCTTCAAAGTGCAAAAGACGCCGGGAACGCGTACAATTGCTATTAATTGCAATGATTGAGCTTGTCCAGGTGGCCAAATCGAAACGCGCCAAGCATCTAAAGGCACTGGCATGCCTGCGATAAATTCATAAGGGCATTTCATTCTCTTGTTGATACATACGTCCGTGGCTTAATGGTTTCAATATCAGGCTTCTGTGCTAGAGTCCCTGTGTTCGAATCCTGCCGTCGGGCAATCTTAATGATGTTTATTTAATTATTTATTGCGCAATATACTGTTGAAAATGACGAGTTTACAAAGTCACAAAGCAGTTTGAAGCCAAAAGGACGAAGTTTAGGCAAATCCATGTACTTCCCATAATTCCCATGCTGGGACAACCGCTCCCATTGCAGCTCCCGTAGACACTAGCGCCAGAGTTCCCTCTAGTAATTCTTGTAGGAAACTCTATGGTTCCAGGCCGCGGCCTGGCTGCCACCTCGGCTCCGGGACTGGCTCTCGCCACCCTCTGAGCTGAACCATCTCGGTTGGCGTCTCCGGCTCCGGCCCCGTCGCTGCTGCTGCTGCTGCTGGCCATGGTTGCCCAGTGGCGGGCGCCCGCGTAGCTCCTCATCGGTCTTGAGCCGGATCCTGCAATCTCTGGTGCCGGTGACATGTTCGCCTCCGCATACCATGCATTTCGGTTGGCATTGGTGTCCGTCGATGGGATTGCTGATTCCGCAGCTTCTGCAGGTTCTCGCCTCGGGCGTTGGGCGTACGTCCGATCGGTGTCCCTGCAGGCTGCATACATAACAGCATTGTCTCGTTGGCCTGTATAGGTAGGTCTTGTACTTGCCGGCGCTGAAGATGACCCACTTCGGAATGCTTGGAACGTCGAAGGTGATGAGCGCCGTCTCAGTCTTCCCCAGCATTCGTGCTGCTAAGATCTCGGCTCCTTGCGTACGTAGTCTTAGTTTCGATTCCAGTACGTCCGATGGCATGCCCGCTGGCAATCCGTGAATTACCGCGTGCTTGACATCGCCTGGCAAGGCCACATATGCCTGTACTGGGTAGCTCGTTCCTCCGAAGGGAAAGTGCTTGACCTTGCGTATTTCGTTTGCTGCTTCTTCTTCAGAGGTGCTCGCGATCATTATGTTCGAGCCCGGTCGGAGCCTGACCAGAAAATCCTCCTCCTTGATTCTTCCTCCACGTGCTTCCACGATAGCACACGTGGCTTGATACGGCTTCATTGCCTGAACTTTGAGTCCTCCACGGGATCGGATAATGATCTTGGCGTCGTCCATAGGGAGCGGCGGTAGCTTCTGCCTTGGCTGCCGCTGTGCTACTGCTGTAAGTCCTTGAGCCGGCGTGTGCCTTCCACCGGATTTTGTCATCCCGCCGGCAGCTGCGTCTGCCGGTGCCATCTTGCCATTGTTTTTCATCGCTTGGGAGCGGCCCCTCTGGCTTCAAAACGGCGTCGCCCTTGGCAGCGTGCTGGATTCTTTTCTTGTATCGTCTGGTGTGGTATATCTGCCAATTTCTTTCTTCATATCGCACCAGGCTCTCGCCGTCGCTGACGTCCTGTTGCATGCTTGCGTCTTCCATGGCTCCTTCGGGGACGTTCCACTCTCCCTGCGCGCCGGAACTAGTGGTCGCCGGTGCGGCCTCCATCTCTTGAGTTTCCGCCTGATCCTGGGCTGGGCCAGCTCCAAAATTATTTGCGGCAAGGTTGCTTGGTGCCCGAGATGCCATTCCTGTCTTCCCCGAAGGCCTTCAGCTTGACAGGGCGCCCGCTCGGGGCGGGGTCCGCTAAGCATCGCGTTAGCCTTAGCTCCCCGGCCACGAGGTCATGACTTCCAAACCCGATAAAAGTCCAAAACGTTGGCCTACCGGGCTGAATTCGGTGTCCTCGTGGTCTTCATGCTTATCTTCGGCGATCTTGCCCTGATCTTGCCCTGATCTAGCAGAAATTGCCAAGTAGTTGAAGAAAGTTACTACCGATGTCAAAGAAATTCGAGGCACGGCTTGCTGCTCTGGATAAAAACCCTAGATACCCTCTCGCGCACTGAGCGGAAGATAACCTCATGCGTAAGCTGGATAGAAGACATGCATCAGGGGCGCTATAACGTAAAGCTATTCCAAACCTTTCTATTCCAATTATGCAACCAGCGCTCCGCGATTGGTCAAAAACGTTTTTGTACCACCCCCACTTTTCCTGTATGTCATGCGACGTCCCGAAAACGGCGACAGCTCCCCATCTGATATGACTTGTACACACTGAGTACGCATGATCTGACCGAACACAATAAAAATTCTTATTTCACATTCGACGCCTTTTCGCCATTAGCCGTCGGCTATTGGTCAAAGTTGTTTAGGCTGCACCCACTTCGCCTGCCTATAACGCGACGTCACAAAACTGTAAAAACTCACTGCGCCAACGTGACGTGTACACGTTAAAAATGTATTCAAATGCCGAACAAAACTGAATTTTCTTCTCAATAGCTGCAAGCTGCCCCGTTCCAAAAGGAATAAAAGGTGGCTGCCGCCTATTGCTCAGGCACTGGCTACTCGCACCTGCCGGAGATCCTGGGTTTATTTGCGTATAATAAAACCTTTCGGGTGGTGATTTAACGTTTTCGAGTAGTTTGGGCTCGTTTAAGACCTCGTTCTTCCAACTCTTATTTGCTAAGGATCCGATTCAGCGCCATTCTTAAGGTTCCGTTGTATGCCACCGCGATTTTCGACCAGCCACCGCAATCTATGTAAGGGAAAGCGGACCAATCGCAGACGCCGGCACTACCCTCTTCATCCGGTTATCGATTTTTAGTGCAGTGGCTCAGCCTCATCTAATCCCTCTCCACTTGAGCGTGCTCCTCGCCTCTTGTCAGCCAAAAAACACAGCCACTCAGTGCAGGCAATGTTATCGTTTTCGTTATGAGATTCGAATAAAAACATATTGGAATTGTTTTACGTTATAGGGCCCCACATTACCGAACAAAATTGAAAAAAGGACTGGACGACTTGGAAATCCAGAGCAGAATCTGTGATATTATAGAATACGGTTTAACGGGAACGCAGGGTGAAAACAGTGAAAAGTGAGAACAAACTCTAAATAAAACCATTATACAGGACACGCGTCTCTTGCAGCTCGTTGCCAAGAGTGAGCCCGTCGCCTCGGCAAACGAGTCCATAACGAAACGATACCAGTAATTCTTACGCTTCTCGATTCTATACATAAATCAAAAATATTAGGAAACGGACACAAGTTGAAAAACACAGGTCTGTCTATTGGGGAAGAATGCTATAAAAAACTAGAGAAATGCGAAAAATGCTGCGGAACAGCGCAAAGGAAGACCGAGAAAAACACGACAAGGTTTCTTTGTCATTAGACAAGCTTTACATAAATGGCCAAACTTAGGACGAGGACAAGGGGAGAGAGTTCAGCTCAGAAAAAACGCAGGAGCAATGCGTCTAAACACAGAAGCCAAATACAGCCGAACAGCTAACGCTACTAAATGTAAACCCCAGAAGCATTTTAAATAGCATTGACGCAACTGAAAGTTTGCTCCTTACACATAATCGCGATATAGTAGCGATAACCGAAACATGGCTTTCCCCACCTATTTAGAATCACGCAATCGTGCCTCCAAATTACTCCATCATTCGGAAAGACGGACCATCAGGTGGGGGTGGTGTGGCACAGTTGATAAAGAAATCTTTTCCATCCGTACTATTGCCAGATGTGAGTGAAGCTCAGGCTGTGTTCTGCAGAATTATAAACTACAACACTGCCATAATTGCAGCTGCATAGCCGAAGTACTGACTCAGAAGAAAACTGCATGAGGAATGTACAGGACATTCTGCAGAGACATGATCACAAGCTAATATTATCATTATGGGGGATTTTAACCTATCAGAAATTACCTAGAACAAAACGCAGTACTTATCACGTGCTTCACAAGCTTTGACTTAATGTTAAATTTTTACCTACAACAAGTAATTGATCAACCAACACGCCCACGTGGTACTGCAGATAATATACTGGACCTGATACCCCTCTGTTATCACTTATTTATAAACAAAATGCAAAGTAATATTGTCAGAGGCATATCTGACAACGATATATCGATATGTCCTCTACTTCTGTCGCATTCTATACCAAAAAAATCCTTCGAAGACATTACCACTGACTTTGAGAAATCGGATGACGCTAATGTCTTGACGTATTACATGGCCCGCGAATTCACAGCATATTCAGAACTGGCTTGTGATCCGTGCAGTAGACGAGAATACCCTCTATAATAAGTTGAAGACACTACTACATGAAGACCAATGTTAGGCGGAAGCCCGTCTGGCCGGGACGGAACATGGTGAAGAGGTAGGAGAAACCTGGGGCAGTACGCCGACACCCTTTCGTCGACAACTTTTCGTCTAAGCGTAATCGCCAAAGCTGAGAGGCAACTCTTACAAGCACGGATCAAAGACTGCCGGAAAAAGGTGAGAACTCTAGAGAACCAAGCTTTATTTGCTTGCCGTCACCTCAAGTTTAGCTAGCTGAACGATTTCTCAAGCGTACAGCTACATGCCAATTTTCAAGCAAGTCTTCGTGCAGGGAGAGATAATCTGTAGCACGATAACATTCGCAGAATTCAAGTCCACCAAAGCGACGTAGAATGCAAGGCAGGGAAGTACACAGTTCTCAACATGTCCTCGTACAAACCAGATGAAACTGTGCTTTCTGTCCTCACCCTTGGGCTCAATTTCAACGCCGTAGTCACAGCGGATAAAAAGAAGTTTGTATCTGCCTTGGTAAACGCCATTAGTCAAGTTGATCCCGAGCACAGTAATGAGGTCCGCACTCGCGTTGTGTCTGTTCTCTCCAGACTTCGGGGCCCACCTTCCTCGTCCCTGTCTGCAAAAGAGCGCCAAGCGGTGAAGAGACATCGTGGCAACTATAAGGTCGTGATCCTTCCCGCGGACAAGGGGAACGCAAATGTTCTGTTGGACAAAGTCTAATACTCCCAGAAGATGTGGACGTTGTTAGAAGGCATGAACATATACGTTCAAGATTACCGGGATCCAACACCCAAGGCGCAAATAGACTACCAGAAGCTTTTGGCCGATGTGTCAAAATCGCTCAAAATAAAACTGAAGCAATCCAAAAGACAACACTTTAATACTACCCTACCTATCTTTTTGAAAAATAAACCGCACATATTTTGGAATCACTTCCGTGCTGCTGCGGCGCTACCGGGAGAGGGCGTTCGCTGGTTTGACGTCACGCCAGACCGAGAGACGGGGCCCCAGGTCGCGGCATCGATGGTGGAGGCGAAGCCTTGCGCGCCGCTGCTGCGGCGCTACCGAGAGAGGGCGCTCGCTGGTGTGACGTCACGCTAGGAGGATAAATGGGGCTACAGCTCGGCTCCTCGCAGTGGTCGGCGCGCTGCCTTGCGCTATGTCGGATGATGTATAGCCATAAGTGTAACAAAGGGCAACCATGTCCACACCATCAGCCGAACCATGGCGTAGCCAAGGGTATTGCTTTCCCAATCTTGCAGGCTTAACCAAGCTAAGCCTTCAACCAATTTTATAAAGGTTGCTCGTGGCAGATATCACAATTATAGTTTTTGAGATGGTCTACTGTAAGCGGCGGCCACTACTTGCACAAAAAATGTAATCCAAAGCCGTCTAATTAACAAGAATTCACTAGTTAACTTTTAGCTAATTATCTTATGATCCATATTGCAATTTAGAAATTCCAGCAGTAGATTTCGCAAGCCGGATCCACTTGGAACGAATTCTCAGAACGACAAAAGGTTCGAGGTATAAATTCCCGAACTTTGCGGAGAAATGCATTGGCGTTCCAGTTACTTGTGTGCTTCATTGCATAAAACGACGATTTGTTAACAAATTAACTGGAACGCCAATGCATTTCTCCGCAAAGTTCTGGAATTTATATCTCACAACCGGTGTCAGCTTGAAAATTTGCTCCAAGGGGATCCGCCTTGCAAATTGCAAGGCTAGACTTTGTAAATTGCAATATGGGCCAGAATGTAATTAGATAAATACTTAATGAGCGAATTTTTATTATTTAGTCAATTTTGCATCTCAGTTTTTTGTGCAGGTATTGTCCGCCGCTTCGAGTAGACCAGCTCAAAAACTAGAATTGTGATATCTGCCACAGGCAACTCTGTAATCTCATCTGCATGCGTACAAGACCTGGCAAAAAGCAAATAACAATCCATAAATCAGGTGAGGCAATCTTTCCTGCCAACGGTAGACCCATTTCGCTAACCAGTACATCATGCAAGGTACTAGAACGTATAAATTTTAGACACCTGACAATATACTTTGAAGACAATAATATACCAACAGCTAACAACCATGGCTTCCGACGTGGGATGTCAACAGCTATACAGTTGACTGAGGTTATACATGACCTAGCACAGACTATTGACAATCGTGGTCAGACATAATATTGCTAGATTAGCAAAGCCTTCGATTGTGTGTCAGAACAAGCTAACTACAAAATAAGAGGCAATTATTGGAAGCGGAAGCATTATAGCGTCGATTAGGGATTTTTTATCCCATCGTCCACAGTTTGTCGATCAAGCGTGATCTGATATTCTTCCTGCACATCTGGCATCCCCAAGGCTACGTCTTAGGGCCCTTACTATTTTTAATCTACACTATATGATATCTTCGCAAAGATTGAAATCAATATAAACGATTTTGTAGATGACTGCAATATATATAAGAAAATAAATGTTACGAAGACCACACTAAACAGAAGCCTCAACGGGATAGATGCCTGTTGCCAACGACGGAAAATTCTTATCAACACCAACAAATCAGTGTCCAATGAAGGTAACAACAAAGAATACGTCAGAATTGGCCTACTTAATGACGCTGCACTAATTAAAGTTCAACAGCAGAAATATATAGGACTAAGGCTAGCATCTGACCTGAACTGGAACACATTGCCAACATGACCACAACAGCCACTCGTAAGCTATTCTTCTCTAAATGGCCCCTGGGGCCTGCTCTCAGTCACATCAAATTCCCATGTTACAAAACCTTTGTACGGCCAATAATAGAATACGCTTACATGGTTTGGCTTCCTCACATAAAGCCTAACCTAACCGAACTGGAAAAATTCCAAGGAAAGCTATACAGTTTATTCATAACAAATATAAACGTGCTGACTCGCCTGCAAGACTTCCAGCGTCATCTGCACTATAGTAGACACACTGACAGCCAGAACAAAGGAAGCTCGATTAAATTTATACATAAGATACTGCGCATCGCTTCAGCATATGTTGTTCAAGGTATGTGAACTTCTCTACATGCCGGATTTATCGTCATTAGCATAATAAAACGTTAGTTGAGTACTCTTGCATTGCAGTTAGAGATTCACTTTTTCCTAGTGCGCTTAGGGAGTGGGACCGCCTCGACTAATTTATAGTTAACATAGGATCACCATCAACTCTTCGTAACATGATATAAAATAATCAGCACTGAGCAAGTAAAACGATTCTCATGTTTAGGTAAAATTGATCTTGCGTTTCTTCGATGGCCATATACAACACCTATACATGTGGATCACATTAAATATTAGTTCTATGTTGCCCGCTGTGTCCATAAGCACATAGCTGGCCACAGTGACGAATTCGACAGCGTTAACAAGAGGGTACCAGTAGTCGTTATCAAACTTAATAAGAGGCCTAGATTAAAGGTAGTACAAGCCTACGCTCCAACATCCAGTCACACCGATGAGGTAGTAGATCAGTTTTATGAAGATCAACTAGCGATGAGAACAGTGCAAATTCGGTATACAGTAGTAATGGGTGACTTCAATGCAAAAGCGGAGAAAAAGCAGGCGGGCGAACAGGCAATTGGCCACTATGGCGTCGATTCCAGAAACGCTAGAGGAGAGGTGCTGGTAAAATTAGCAGACGGGAATAAGCTGAGAATAATGAACACCTTTTTCAGGAAACGTAGCAACATAAAGTGGACCTGGAAAAGCGCTAATGGCCAAACAAGAAATGAAATTGATTTCATACTTTCTGCCGATGCCAGCATAGGGCGTGGTGTAGATGTGATAGGTAGGGTAAAGTGCAGTGATGATAGGTTAGTGAGGGCTAGGACCATGCTAGAAACATGGTACACCAGACAGGTTTGCCATGTGAGGCCTGAGAGTACCATGTCCATTAGTCGTTGAAACGTTGCCGGCGCAGAACACAAACCGAAGGGGAGCACCTGAAATTCATAAAGTCCGTCGGGCGTCACAAAAGCGGTCTTCTCTCTCATCAACTTCTATTTGCCAGTAGCCGCTTTTCAAGTCCATCGACGGAAAGTAATGTACGTTTCGTAGCCTGTCCAGTGAATCGTCGATACGCGGTAGCGGATAAACGTCTTTCTTTGTGATCTGGGGTGCTATGCAGGATGCGCCGAGTTTCTCCTTCACCCGAGTTTTACCCGAGTTTGCTCGACGGCAGTCAGTGATCTGAGATAGCGTGCAACGCGCAAAAGTTACAGGCAAAAAAATATTTAGACAAAAAGCCTTCGCGGCTCGCTGCTTCCACGTTTCAAGCGCAGAAGGCTGCACAACGAAACGCGCGAGCGCCGCGTATTGTTATCAACGGATTATCGCAACTTAGCGATACCGTGACTGTCCCGCTGTCTGTCTGCACACTTGCCGTGAGCCGCTTGCCACGCCTTTTCCGGGCGCGTCAAGGGCGTGCCTCTTCTTTCGGGCACTATCTTTCTATCCTCCATCGAATGCGAACAGGGCTCATGCAGCGCATTCTTGCACCTACACTTTCGCTCAAACGAATACGTCAAAATACGACAAATAAAATGACAAACATTTTTATTTCTTTAAGTATCTGTTTTTAGTTTTGAATGCTAGAAATTTCTCATGAAAAACGGAGATCGAGCAAATTATTAAGTTTTACACTTCTTGCCGCGAGTGGCGACAGTGAGGCGAAAGCTTAGAAGCGGATACATTGAAGAGGATCACACGCACGAGGGAGTTCATACGGTGATAAGTCGCCTAGGGGCGCTGCAGTGCTATTCTCAATAAAGCCAATCATGACCACTCTTTCTCTGTTAGGGGAATGAAAACGCAGCGCCGCGGTAGGGCTGTTCATCGCAGGCGCTTCACTAAACTGTCAAGGCTCCCGCTCAACCCACTAAACACGAGACACTAGCAACGGCTGTCGCAGCAAAATGGCGGTACTTTATTTTATGGTCCGTAGTGACGCAGTTCAGTTAAAATGTGCCAGTTTATCTTTGTGCGCGAAGCCTCTGCGATGCATTGCGACGGAGTGCGTGCTTTCCAGCGACACAATTCATCGCTTGTCTTTGCTTGCCCAGTGAAAGAGCCTCTGAGCGCATGTACGCAGTATTTGAGTGTGTTGTGCACTCTAAAGGTGCCTGCGGATTACCTCTGATGGAGCCAGCAGCGATCGCAGATGGATATCGTAACGACACCGCAGCAATCGCATTTTGGCAGGTGAGGGCTCATGTGTGCAGTAATGAAATCAGACTTCGAGCGGAGAGAGGTGTTGCAACTGTTGAGTGCGCAGTGCTTGTGATGAAGAAATGCCATTGCACTGTGTCTAGAAGAGAGAGCGATTTTCGGACGCTGATCGTGTTTACGACGCTGTGGCTCCGATACATCACCGATGACAAAGCAGCCATCTCAATCGACTGCTGCGATACGCACTCCTCAGCATCGTCGTCCCCCTCGGCGCATCGACGCCTTGCAAGCAGCTACAGTGACGTGCCGGTAATTATTTACTGTGCGCGACGTCACCACAATGCAGGCAATGAAACCGTGTTGTGGGGCCATCTCAGCCCGAGAATATATATGCATAAGCCAGCGACAGTCAACGCTACGTTTTTGGTAGTGGTGCTCAGTACATCACCGATGACAGTGCGTTGTGCGTGTTTTATGTCGGCGGTCAATATTGTTGATGCCTCTCAGCTCGGCACCGCGTCACTGTTGCCGAAAGATAAGTTGGGCGTGGCCCAACCGTGGTGGGTGGGCGCACAAGAGTTAGATGCTTCGCGCGGGGCGTGACCTCTGGTTTTGATTGACAGGCGAACTCGTGCTAAACTCGTACATCGCGAAGCCCCCTCCGAGTTCAACTCGGGAACATCGCGGCGGCAGCAGCAGCCTGTGTCATTGCATCCAGCGGCAGCAAGCTTTAGTATGACCATCTGGACCAGTTCACCTACATCACCGACGTGGGGTTTCAGCGTCATTTTCGCTTGTCGAAGACCTCAGTGCGCTGGCTGTGTGACGAGCTAGGCGAAGACTCGTTTGTGGAGACGAGTCTTCGTTGCAGCGCGAGATGCGGATGTTGCGCCAAGCCGGTTGTGCCTATGCATTTGTGGCGAAATGAAAATGCATTGAGAATCTTAGTGTGTTGGCTTCCATGAAGAAAATACTTCGGAGTGTTTGCTCTGTTCACTGTTGATGCATGGGCCATAGGTTCAGCGTATCTTCTTTTTTTTTTGGGGGGGGGGGGGGGGAAGTGTACATTTTCGTCTCATAATGGAGCTCTAATTCTTAAGCAGTAGAACAATACAGATCCAATGCTCTGCACAACTCGGTGTGCGTGAAGATGTCATGAACCACCAAGGCCATATTACATATCAGGAGAAGTGTGGTGCAGATGCCAATGAAAAGTGGGTCTTTAGCCCGCCATGATAAAAATAAAAATTGCAGAGCGAGTAGACCTTTTCTACAGCTTTAGAGCAATAATTGAACAAAATGTAATGTGCTCAAACGTGTAAAAGCTTGCCGCAATGTCAAAGTAGGATGAGCGACATGCAGCATATTTTGGCATTGAACATGTCTTGTAACTGCTATTTTTATTGTAAGCCTCGCTGTCACTCCTTTCCCTCTGGCACTCCCTTTACTGAAACGTGGCACTGTATTTCCATTGGTGTCATGATGGTGATGGTGACGGCAGCAGTAAGGCTGGTTAATACTTGCCCCTTTGATTCCTGTGAGTTTAGTGGTAAAGAATATGGCACGTGCATACACCTGTGCTGCAAAATTTAATGCTTGTGATTTTTTGGAGAGTTAGTTTGTGTTGCGCCATAGTGGCTTAGTAACTAGAGCATTGGTGAGGTTGAAGACTGGGTGTATTGGTACAGAAGCTTGAAGTTGAATTGCACAACAATTAGACGGGACACAAAGAAGAGAAATACACACAGCAGAACACTCTGCTGTGTATGTTACTCTTCTTTGTGTGTTGTCGAATTGTTGCGCGATCCAACTTCAAATAGAGCATTGGGCGTCTTTAATGCAGACCGAGGAAGTGTGAGCTGTTCAACAACATGCCAGTGCCTTGCCACACAATTATGGAAGTCTGAAGATTTGCAAACAAAGCTTTGTTTTCAAGTCCACCTGCTCATCTAATACAAGCACTGATTGAAAGAACTTTCATACAAAAATAATGGTGAAATGAATGGCCTTTGAAAAGTGTAATTTGTATATTGACACTTGACATAATAGCTGCCACACCGGATTCAACAATTGTACTGGACAGAGCAGTTTATTTCCCATGTGAAGCACAAGCTTCCATTACATGCTGTGCAGACAACTAAGCTCAGTTTGTTTTGACGTGTTACACAACATTCACTGTAATCTGTTATAGATTCTAAAAAAGTGCCAAACACCACGTCTTTCTCAAGGACGTCATGGGAATATTTGGCGAAACCTTTTTACAGCCCCTCATAATGGAAGTGTGGCCAGCCAGCTTTGCTTGGATGCCTTTATAGATTTCTGTTCCTGATCATTGTGTGCTATCAAGTTGCTAAAGTCTATGCAACCGGTGCAAGGCATTACGTGATTCTATAGTCCGATACAACTTTAGGAGGCCGTGGAATCTTCACTTCAAAGGCAGGTGAACACAAGCCTCCACCAATGGGCACGCACTCTAGACTGATGTCGTGCCGCCGGACACACAATACCGGCTCGTTAGAGAGGGACTATTTCTTTAGACGTGGAGGCAATCGGCTGCTGCGCTTTGGTCATCTGGACTGCCTCCTGTCTTCTGAAGTTGTATCCGAATGTAGGGGATGCCGCTTTTCGTACAACACAAAAGGACAACATATACAATTATTTGGCCTATGAAACGGATACATCACAAGTGAGCCATGCTGGGTGAGCTAGGCTTAAGCTGTGTGAAAATTAGTGCATTCAAATATGTGGTATCGAACATGCATATAATGGCACGTTTGAATTGGGGAGTGTTGCATTCATATGGACAGTCTATAGGTGATAGCATTATTACACTCCTGCTGTGTTTCCTCTCTTTTCATTGTGAATTACACACACAGTTCACCTTGTGGCTAATCAACATGCACTGTATTCTTGCACATAGAAAGATTAAATAGCACAGTGACGTGTATGCTGCATTAGTGTTTTTCATTTACATGGTCCGAGAGCGGCACAGGTTGTCTTACGTTTTTGCCCATTTTGAAGTGACACCAAGTGCGTGTTACAAGTGTCCTAATACGCACAGCACAATGTTTACTGCAGTAATTTTATTCATGCTCTTGAGTAATAAAGTGAAAGCTCCTTTATAAGGTGTCTTCTGGGGGCTGGTCTGGAGAGCAGTGAGGGCACCGATACTGCTGTTGCAGAGCAGCCCTCTGGACCTCTGCCACACTCTCAAGAGCAGGTGCCTGGTGCTCGCCTTCTGCCACCACACGGTTGAGTGCATCCAGGAGGAGATTGTTCTGCTGCAAAAAAAAGTGGATTGTTGGAATGAGTCAACCGCATGCAAACCATTATTTACAAAGAAAAATGCTCGTTGCACTATTGGTACTAAGCGCCCTTAACTGTGGAAGCCTTTAGTGTAGTATGCATAATAAAACAATGTGTTGGGACAACGTTGCTTTATTTTTCATAACTGCGGTTGTCTTTTTCAGAGCCAATTGTAATGTTGATTAGTGTGGCAGCAGCTGAGGTGTCCCGCACCTTCACGAGTCTTTACTTTCAAAACCACAAACCTATTTTTGGTCACTGCAAAACAAATGCCTCTCCCTACAATCCAGTCTTATGCGAGCTGATTGCATCCTATGCCTACAAACATCATACTTTTGTCCCATTATGCAATTTTCTACCATCCTCAGCTGCAGTTCTGTCTCCTTGACATCCATTCTGTCACGCTTATGTAATCGCCTGTTATGAATTGGCAACAAGCGATTGAAGACGTGCATGGCCTCTACACCGACTGCATTTTTTTTTCTTAATCTCGACTAGCAAATCAGTTGCCCCGGTTCACTACGCCACTGTCTTCCTGCCTTAATGCTATTTCCAACAATTTTTGTTACTTTGCTCTTTGCACAGTCCTCGACTTCTCAAGTTCCTCGACTTCTCAGGTTCCTCGACTTCTCAAGTTTCTTTGTTAACCTCCAGCTTTATGTCCCATATTGCATAACCAGTAGAATGCAATTATTCTAAATTTTTTTGAGGATATTGGTAACGTGGCGATCACGATTCGGTAATGCCTTCCATGTGCTGTTCAACCCAAGAAATTTTTGTATAGGTTTCCTGCTTTATGTCAGTACCTGCTATTGAGATTTCACCTGGGGAAAGATACTCTTCCATAGACTCTGCGGGCTGATGGTCACTTATGAATTTCTGTTATCTCACCAAGTTAGTGAAGGTTACCTTTATCTTTCCTATATTATTCAAACTTCCAATACTCACTCTAGGTCAAGACGCATGACGCCCCGACCTAGCCTTTTTTGCTGCAGGTAGTGCGAGTTCGCTTTCCGCCACGCTTCTGGCTATAACATATGCCTACTGGGGGGAGTGGCATGGCTTCGAAGCTCGGGCAAACGCGATCACTTTTAAATTTTTGCGGGCCCACGTGCATTTAAAAGAGCGAACACTCATTGGCTCTCAATGCCTTTTTTACACTGCTGGACATTCAGTTCGTTACTACGAAAGTGACTTAATCTGTGCGCTATTATTATGCTAAATATGAAACAGTAGAAATATACTTATCTGCAGTTTGTCGATGTCTCCTTCACTGTGTTGGTTGCGAGATCCATCGTAGGCGCCACCTCCTTGTAACATCGTAGCTATATAGGCTATCTTCCTTTCGCACATACTATGTAATATTCGTGACGCTCGCAGAGTGGAGGAACTCGGTGCACTCACAGAAACGGTACCGGACAAGTTGTTTCTTCAGCATTACACCGTGAACAGTAGGAGCGCGTTACGACCTGTAAAATCACCGAAGCTATTGGCAGTTTTTCGGGGTGCACGGAAAGATTGCTCACGGAGGAACAGAACTATCTAATAGTGGCCATCGTCGAGCCTGATCACTACGTCGCGCACTGCAAGCTCGTTGTACGAGTGTGTTTACACTGGACATCTCCGATGCTTAGCCGCCATGCTCGCCCGGTGAATGGATGCGATGACGCCACCACAGCGTTCCCTCGTGGTATAAAGCGAAGCGTACTAAATTACAAATTAGTCTAATACGCTTTCAATGCACATCTTGTAAGCTTTAAAATGCTTCTGAACCACGGTAGAGTAACTAATAATATTGTACTAAATGCATTTGTTTTATAACTTGCTTGTGCGTGTAATGCACTCGGTGGAACGACAAACAAGTGAAAGAAGGCACGACCATGCACCGACGGTATGATCACGTGAGCCCAGTTTGTCGACCGCCCAGAAGGAAACGCCCAAGGAATGATAGCCACCCAGAGTGATTGGATTGGAAAAACTTTAATAGAAGTCCTGCAGGACGCACGTCAGCGCGCAGTGGGCGTCTCCCACGCAGGGACCGACAGGGAGTACCTGGCGGCCGCTGCGCGAGCCTGCTGGACGGCCCATTGCTGGTCTTCTAGGAGCGGACTTCGTATCGTCCTTTCCCACTTGTCGGAGGTAGAGTCGGGCGGAGCGTTTCTGCACTCCCAGAGCACGTGTGCGAGTGTCGCCGTGACCCCGCACGAGGGGCACGCATTGTCTGGGTAGACGTCCGGGTAGATGATGTGTAAGGTGGCGGGGTTCGGATAGGTATCTGTCTGTAATAAGCGTAGCGTTAGCGCCTGTGGCCTGTTTAGTTTGGGGTGCGGGGGCGGAAAGAGACGTCGTCCCAAGTAAAAGTGTTTGGTTATTTCATTGTAGGTTACTGGAGCGTCCCTGTTCGCCTCCAACTCATCGAGACGTGGTTGCCCGGGGGTGACGGCGCGTTCGGTAAGCGCGCGCGCAGCGTCGTGGGCTGTCTCGTTGAGGTTGGGCGGGGCGCCCGGGATCCGACCCAGGTGGGCGGGAAACCAGACGACGGTGTGGTGTTTGAGGGTGCTTGGATCAGCGCCGCGAAGAATGCGTAACGCCTTGACGGAGACGACTCCTCTCTCGAACGCTTTGATGGCCGGTCTCAAGTCGCTGAATATTGTCGTTCGCTTATCGTCGAGCATTGCCAATAAACCAATGAAACTGGAGGCTTGTCGAAAGGTAAACTGTGTCTCGGTACCATTTGTGCTTTCATCTTGGGGTGTCGCTAGAGCTCGTGAAGATCCCGAGTTTCGCCAAACTCGGAGCATCCTGCATAGCACCCCTGGTTGAGTTTTCGATAGTCGACACAGAAGCGCAGGCTGCCGTCCTTCTTTTTCACCAATACGACAGCGATGCCCAAGGACTCTTAGAGGGCCGAATAACTCCGTCCTCAAGCATGGTCTTCATTTGTCTTTGTATTGCCTCGCGCTCTTTAGGTGCTACACGATAAGGATTCTGCCGAATTGGTCTGGCGTCGGCTTCGGTGACAATACGGTGCTTAGTGAGCGGCGTCTGGCCAACTCGTGATGTGAATGAGAAGCAGCTCCTAAACTCATCGATGAGCTCAAGAAGTCTGTGGCGTTTCACGGGCGATAAGTTGGTACTGATGTCAACTACAGGCGCAGGCATAACCACGGTGGACGTCGCGTGCTCCACTGAGAGGCAGTCCTGTATTGAAGTAAATTCGTCGAAGTAAGCAACAGCCGTGCCTTTAACAATGTGTCGACGTTTCCTGGTAAAATTCGTCAGCAGGCGTTCAGCATGCCCGTCGTGTACGTTAATTATGGCCCTGGCGATGGAAACCCCTTGACTCAGTACCAGTGCGTCGATGTGTTCAGCAACGCCAGTCCCGCTGTTCAAGTTGTCGCAGACTACAGGTGCGAGGGAACAGCTTCGCGGCGGGAGCGTGACGTCGTCGTCGGCGATACGTAAGCGGGGTCGCTGGTGTTCCGCGAGGTCGACGTCGTCTGAGCTCGTAGAAAATGAGACGACGGGGTCACGGACATGAATCACTGCACCGTACTCTCTCAAGAAATCCATTCCCAAGATAAGTTCCTTACAACACTCAAAGAGAATGACAAGGGTGGCGACAAAGGTTGCACCGGCAATTACTATCCTGGCTGTACATTTTCCAATCGGCGTCATCAACTGGCCGCCGGCAGTTCTGATGTTGGGCCCGGTCCACGGCGTCTTCATGTCTATGGGCCAGCTTTTTACTTATTTTCGAAAAATGCGAACCAGTATCGACGAGAGCGGCCACTTGGTGGCCGTCAATACAAACAAGATCGGCGCTGACGGCGTCAGTTACAAGGGGTGTGGTTGGAGTCGTCGGAGTTGTAGCGTCGGGGGTCGCCGGAGATGGGGGCTCTGGGATATTTAGCCTGTTTGCAACCTCATCCCAGGACGTTGCTGCATCTAGTTTTCTCGGCGCGGGCTAGGGGACCTGCCCCTAGAGGCGTCAGAAAAATCGCGACGGGTCGGTGGGGTGTAACGAGCCAGAGAAGGGGAACGCGATCGTGGCATCGTTGAGCCTTCTGGCCGAAAGTGTGTAGAATTTTCGTCGCAGCTACGTGCAGCATCAGACACAGGGTAAGTGCAGTTGGGAAATCTTGGATACCCAGCTGCGCGGTAGTGGCACAGGCGGTAATCATGTCCTGCTTCGCCGCAATGAAAGCATAGCGGCCAGTGGTCAGCGGTGCGCCACAAATCGGTCTTTCGAAGCGGGTAGCCGGCCGAGGATTCACCGTAGAAACGAGGCGCAGCAATCGACTGGCGGCGATACGGCATAGTTGGCGGCGGCTGTGACTGTCGAAAATAGGGCGTCGGGGGGGGGGGGGGGGGGGGGGGTGATGGCTGCGTCGTAGTGGTCGACGGTGTCAGCAGCATCGAAGTGGCGGGAGGTAGACGACAGAGAGCTTCCGCGTAGGTTAATGGTCGAGGCACCGCCTGCCAGTCGGGCGACGAAAAGGCCTCTCGAACTTCCTCCCGAACGCTATCAGCGACAGAAGCCAGTGCTGGTGCCATGGGAGAGATCCCGAGCGGCCGGATCTTCTCTCGCACAATCTCTCGGATGACTTCACGCAGAGACGTGCTGCAGCTCTCAGGTAGGATTGAAGCATTCACCGGCGAGCTCTTGCGGTCATATTGGCGGTACCGTTGCTGTAGTGCCCGTTCGATAGCGGTAGCCTCCTTGGTGAATTCGGCCACTGTCGTCGGTGGGTTCCCCACGAGCCCGGCAAACAGTTCCTCCTTCACTCCGCGCATGAGATAGCGCAACTTCTTTTCTTCGGCCATTTCAGGGTCTGCTCTGCGGAAAAGGCGGGTCATATCTTCTGCAAACATGGCAACGTCCTCGTTTGCTTTTTGAATACGGGATTTGAGAAGGCGCTGCGCGTTGTCTTTTCTGTCGCTACTAGTGAATGTGTCTAGCAGCTGGGTGCGGAAGGCATCCCACGTGGTCAAATGTCTCTCCCGGTTCACAAACTACGTACGCGCACTGTCTTGAAGCGCAAAATAGACATTAGACAACTTTTGCTGGGAGCCCCAGTCATTATAACTGGCGACACGCTCAAATTGGTCCAGCCAATCTTGGACATCTTCAAAAGCGTCACCATGGAAACTTTCTGGGACCTTGAGATTCTGCAGCCTCACCTGCGATGGAGTTGCAGTGTCCATGGCGGAAATCGGTAGACGCGTTCTGTCAGAGTCCTGCAAAGGGTTGAACTCAGGCGTCAGGTCTAGCAGGCGGCGACTGTATCGGTGAAGAGGAGTTTCGACGAACGCAGGTGATTCCGTGTTCGATTTATGGTTCCGCGAAGGGGTGCCGATCATGACGCAATCCTACCCGTACCTCCACCAGTGTCACAGCCTAGTAGGAGACGGGAAAGCCGGTGTCGAGGACGTGGAAAAGCACTTTATGAGAGCAGTCAACGGGACGTCGTTGTCGTCTCTGTTTTTCTACTCGCGCGCTATTTCAGCGTCGTTCTCACCGCCTGGCACATACCCGCGGCGACCATATAGGATGTGTCAATATCATCAGCAATCTCGAAGGTATAATAAAAGCACAAGAATTCTATACATACCTGTACACTACCCAGAGGACTCAGGAGTACTCTATTCAAAAATAATCTACAGTACACAGAAACTCCTCATATAACTAGAGATGATGTCAGAAGGGCCTTGCAAGATACAAAACTGAAACGCGGCAGGAGCACATGGAATAACAGTCGATATAATTAAAGATGGAGGAGACATAGTGCTAGGAAAACTGGCGGCTCTCTATACAAAATGTCTATCGACTGCAAGGGTCCCAGGAACCTGGAAGAATGCAAGCATTAGACTAATCTACAAAAAAGGGAAGACGTTAAAGAACTGAAAAATTAAAGGCCAATCAGCAAACTCCCAGTATAACATAAAACATTTAACAAAATAATCTCCAATAGAACAAGGGCAACACTCGACGTTAGTCAGCCAAGTGAACAGACTGGCATAGGCAACCTTCGGTTTGTTGATGACATTGTTTTGTTGAGCAACACTGCGGACGAGTTACAGCAAATGATTGAGGACCTTAACAGAGGGAGTGCAAGAGTGGCACTGAGGATAAATATGCAGTAGACTAAGATAATGATAAATAGCCAAGCAAAGGAACAACAGTTGAGGATCGCCTGTCGGCCTCTAAAGTCTGTGAAAGAGTACGTTTACCCAGCTGAATTATTCACAGGGAACCCTGATCACGAGAAGGAAATTCAAAGAATAAACATGCATTGGATCGCATATGGAAGACATTGCCAGCTCCTTACTGGAAGCTTGTCATTATCATTGAAAGGGAACGTTACAATCAGTGCATTTTACCATTGCTGACGTATGAGGCAGAGACTTGGACACTGACAAAGAAGCTTGAGAACAAGTTGAGGACCGCGCAAAGAGCGATGGAACGAAGAATGCAAGGCGTACCTTTAACAGACAGAAAAAGAGCGGTTCGGATCAGAGAGCAAACGGGAATAGACGATATTTTATTTGACATCAAGAGGAAGAAATGGAGCTAGGCAGGCCATCTAATGCGCAGATTAGATAACCGTTGGACCATTATGGTGATAGAATGGGTATCAAGAGAAGGGAAGCGCAGTAGAGGACGGCAAAGGACTAGGTGGTGCGACGAAATTAGGAAATTAGCGCGTGGTAGTTGGAATCGGTTGGCGCAGGACAGGGGTAATTGGAGCTCGCAGGGAGAGGGCTTCATCCTGCAATGGCCCTAAAATGGGCTTATGATGATAATATTTATGATGTATACTGCAAAACCTGTCTTCGCTGCACAAATACAACCATCAAGTTTACACTTTTGAGCATGTATGTAACCGCAACGGTTATCACGAAATATAACAGAACAATTATCACGATTTCCAGTTCTGTATATAATGCAACACAGACTGGTAAGGCACATGCGGCATTATTCAAGTTCACCGAAAATGTATCGTACATCTAGCCAGGTTCATGACCGCATGCGTACGGTTTACTCTGAAACCACGATGTTGGAACCATTGAGAAATACTACGCCCGGTCAACTGCGCACGTGCGATTCCAGAACTACGATGCCGGAACCGTTTAGAAATCGTTCTATATTGAGTTACCCATCGCGATCAGGAAAACACTTCTATCACGGATAAATCAAAATCTTAAGGCGTGTAGGGCCCTCGGGGCTGTGTTTGTCGGTGATTAGGTAGACTCCCCGCCTGCGGGATTATCTGACGGAGGTATGGCAAATGCTCCGTTGCTATAGTCGGAAGTTTAAATCCCGCTATAAGTTTTTTTCTATGGTGGGGAGCTTGAAATTCAGCTCCTCCAGTGCACAACTTCTGCAGGCTTTTTTTTTTTTTATTCAATACTGCCGGCCGCCTTTTGGTAGCCAGGGCAGGAGTGGGTACATGACGCTTTTCATATTAATGGTCCATCAAGAAAACAACAACAGTAACAGTTACGACAGAGAACCACATAGGCACACAGAGGGTTACTGCGAAGCAAAGCAAACAAGACAAGATGCAAACGCGTTACATTCAAATCCAAAAAAGAAAAAACGAGCTCACAAATGTTATTGGCTAGAACTGACTGCTGAAAAAAATGCATCGGGTGATGATAAGGTGGCCACATCGTAGGGCAACTTGTTCCAGTCTGCTATCGTTCTTGGAAAGAACGACAGCTTGTATGTGTTGGTTCTGCACTGAGGCATTATAATTGTTTTTTCGTGTTTGTGTCGAGTCTGTCGGGTTCTGTTGTACTGCATGTAAGTGTGGAAGTCTAATTTGGTATGATTATTAATGATTGCAAATAGCATCTTCAGACGGTGCATTTTTCGACGAGATTCCAAGGTGGGAAGACCGGAGCGGCTAAGAAGATCAGATATCGATACCTGTCTTCCGTAGGCATGGTGTATAAATCGCAGTGCCTTTCTCTGAACCCCCTCGATACTTTTTACATTCGTTTTAGTGTGCGGATCCCAGATCACGCCAGCATATTCCAGTAGGGGACACACGAGCGAAGTATAAACTACAAGTTTTGTTTTAGTGGTTGCATGTTTTAACCGGTGTCTTATTAGCCATAGTCTTTCGCATGCCACTGAAACCATGTTTTTAATGTGGGGGCTCCAACTGAGGTTCGAGCTGATCGTTACGCCAAGATACTTAAATTGTTCTACTGGTTCTAGAGGAGCGCTATTGATTTTGTACGAATACTTCAGTGGATCTTTCTTTCGGGTAAAGGTCATTTGTTTGCATTTCGTGATATTTAATGCCATCGACCAGTTTTGGCACCAATTACTAACAGCACACAAGTAGTTATTTAGAACGAGCTGGTCACGTTCGGTGAGAATTGTGTGATAAATTACGCAGTCATCTGCGAAAAAACGGGCCCGCAGAGGAGAGTCAAGTTTTAGGTCATTTAAATATATAAGAAAAAGAAGCGGCCCAAGGACTGAGCCCTGTGGCACTCCTGAAAATACTGGAGCGATGGGTGAGCTTGAACTGGATATCTGGACGTACTGTTGCCGGTGAGATAGGTATGAATCAAGCCACTGTAAAATTTGTTGATTCTGTAAGATGTGTCTAAGTTTTAGCAGAAGTTTACTATGCAGTACGCGGTCGAAGGCTTTTTCGAAGTCCAGAAAAATGGCATCTATTTGTTCTGCTTTGTCAAGGGTTTTACAGAAATCATTGGTAGTGTGAATTAGCTGTGTCACAGTAGATAACCCGCGACGAAATCCATGTTGAGCTTCAGAAAAAAAATTATTGCCTTCCAAGAATGAGGCGATGTGCTTGAAAACAAAGTGTTCCATCACTTTACCTGCGGTGCACAACAAGCTAATTGGCCTGTAATTAGCGACATGGAGCTTGGTACCAGATTTGTGCACAGGAATAACCTTAGCCAGCTTCCAATCCCTAGGAACGTCACCCTCTCGTACGGAATATTATGGAGTATGGACTAGTATGGAGTCGCGCCT
This sequence comes from Dermacentor andersoni, assembly GCF_023375885.2. Classification (NCBI taxonomy): domain Eukaryota; kingdom Metazoa; phylum Arthropoda; class Arachnida; order Ixodida; family Ixodidae; genus Dermacentor; species Dermacentor andersoni. Next base: position 233,749,123 of record NC_092816.1, on the reverse strand, counting down.
GTCACCGGCAGAACATGCCGAGAGCAAGTGGAGCTATACTAATTAAAGTACAACCAAATTACAAAGGCCCACAAGACACTCCCTCACCAGATCAGGAATTGGCCTCCCGGGTGCAGTATTCGGCCACCCCCTCCCAAATGGCTCACTCAATCACCCAATGGCCCTCAGTCCACAGCAGCTGCGGAGCAGCTGACGAAGGTGGCAGTCAGACATGTAACGCCGCAAAGGGTGCTAAGCACCACTGGAAACTGACTCTTGCAATGTTTACCACCAGAACCCTCTCGAGTGAGGCTAGCTTAGCAGGACTCTGACGAATTATCAGACATTGTTTGCGATGTCATCGGCCTTAGTGAGATTAGAAGAACTGGTGAGTCTTATACATTGCTGAATAACGGACATGTCCTCTGCTATAGAAGTCTCCTAGATAAGAACCAACACGAAGTAGCATTCGTAGACAATGAGGACATAGCGGGCGACTTTGACGAATTCTACATCATTAATGAGAGGGCAGCTATAGTCGTAATCAAGCTTAATAAGAGGTATCGATTAAAGATAGTACAAGCCTACACTCCAACATCCAGTCAAGATGATGAGGAAGTAGATCAGGTTTATGAAGATGTTGAATTAGAGATGAGAAAAGTGCAAACTCAGTACACTGTAGTAATAGGCGACTTCAATGCAAAAGTGGGGGAAAAGCAGGCTGCTGAACAAGCAATTGGCAATTACGGCGTCGATTCTAGTAACGCTAGAGGAGAGGTGCTGGTGAAATTCGCAGAAAGGAATAAGCTTCGAATAATTAACACCTTTTTCAGCAAGTGTAGCAACAGAAAGTGGACCTGGAAATGCGCTAACGGTGAAACAATAAATGAAATTGACTTGATAGTTTCTGCTGATCCCAGCATAGTGCAGGGTGTAGAAGTGATAGGTAGGGTAAAGTGCAGTGATCATAGGTTCGTGAGGACTAGGATTCACCTCAATTTGAAGAGAGGAAGAGTAAAATTAGTCAAGAAGAAACAGGACAACCTAGAGGCAGTAAGGGTAAAAGCCGACAAATTCAGGCTGGTACTTGCAAACAAATATTAAGCCTTACAACAGAGAGAAGGTGATGACATGGAGCTAATGAATGAAGCCTTAACTAGGTTAGCTTCAGAGGCAGGAACTGACGTGAGAGCCAAGACACCAAGGCGACCAATAGGCAAGCTATCCCAAGTAACAAAGAACCGAATAAAGATACGGCAAAAACGAAATTGTCCAACTTAAGACATATGATCTAATTAGCGGAACTGTCAAAACTGATCAACAAGGCGAAAATAAGGAATATTCGAAACTGTGACGTGAGAAAGATTGAAGAAGCCGTAAAAAATGTATGCAGCCTGAAATCCGTGAGAAAGAAACTTGGCATAGGACAAACCATGAAGTATGCACTGAAAGATAAGCAGGGTATTATCATCAGAAATAGTATCCAGAGGAGTCAGGACTCCTCAATTAGAAACAGCAATGAAAAGGATACAGGAACTCCTCCTATAACTAGCGATGAGGTCAGAAGAGCCTAGCAAGACATGAAACGAGGAAGAGGGGCAGGAGTAGGTAGAATAAAAGTCGATTTATTCAAAGATGGGGGAGACTTAATGTTTAAACAACTGGCGGCTCTTTATACGAAATGTCTATCGAGTGTAAGCGTCCAAGAAAACTGGAAGAATGCGAACATGATACTAATCCACGAAAAAGAAGAGGTTAAACAATTGAAAAATTATAGGCCCATTAGCTTACTCCCAGTATTATATAAAATATTTACCAACATAGTCTCCCATAGAATAAGGGCAACACTGGACTTTAGTCAACCAAGGGTACAGGTTGGCTTCACGAAGGGACACTCTACAATGAATCGCATCCAATTAGGTTATCGAGAAATCCGCAGAGTGTTGTAAGCCTCTCTTTATGGCTTTCATAGATTACGAAAAGGCATTTCATTTAGTAGAGATACCAACAGCCATAGCGGCATTACGTAATCAACGACTACAGAACGGTTAAGTAAATACCTTAGAAAATATCTACACAGGGTCTACAGCCACCTTAATGCTGCACAAGAAAAGCAGGAAGATACTTATAAAGAAAGGGGCGAGACAGGGAGACACAATCTCTCCAATGCTATTTACTGTGTGCATAGAAGAAGTATTCAAGCTATTGAACTGGGAAGGCTCAGGAGTAAAGATCGACGGCGAATATCTCATCAACCTTCAGTTTGCCGATGACATTGTTCTATTCAGCAACACTGCAGACGAATTACAGCAAATGATTGAGGACCTAAACAGAGAGAGTGTGAGAGTGGCGTTGAAGATTAATATGCAATAACAAAGATGATGATAAATAGCCAAGCAAAGGAACAAGAGTTGAGGATCGCCAGTCGGCCTCTAAAGTCTGTGAAGGAGTACGTTTACCCAGGTCAATTGATCACAGGGAACCCCGATCATGAGAAGGAAATTCACAGAATAAAAAATGAGTTAGATCGCATACGGCAGGCATTGCCAGCTCCTTACTGGAAACTTTCCATTATCATTTAAAGGGAAGTTGTACAATCAGTGCATTTTGCCAGTGCTGACATATGGGGCAGAAACTTGGAGACTGACAAAGAAACTTGAGAACAAGTTAAGGACCGCGAAAAGAGCGATGGAACGAAGAATGCGAGGCATACCTTTAACAGACAAAAAGAGAGCGATTTGGATCAGAGAGCAAACGGGTATGGAGGAAAAATGAGCTTGGCAGGTCATGTAATGTGCCGGTTAAATAACCGTTCGGCCATTAGTGTTGCAGAATGGCTACCAAGAGAACGAAAACGCAATGGAGGACGACAGAAGACTAGGTGGAGCGATGAAATTAGGAAATTCGCGGGCGCTTGTTAGTATCGGTTAGCGCAGGACAGGGGTAATTGGAGATCGCAGGGAGAGGGCTTCGTCCTGCAGTGGACATAAAACAGGCTGATTCTGATGATGATGATGATGATGACAATACAGAGTACAATATATAGACAAATCACATGAAACCTAAACATGCGCAATCACCAAACACATTGGCAAGTACATGAACATTCACATTCTCCACACAAGTATTTAAAAATATATGTATTGATCAAATCGGTCCCTATTAGAGGAGAGACTATGTTTGCTTTGAAGTGTTTTGGCACTCATAAAGGAATGAGTTTTCAGTATTAAGCTATAATGTACGGAAATTCATGTTTTGATGCTCTGAAAAAGGGGGGATATTGAAAAGGTCAATTAGGGAAGTACATGAAATGCAGAACAAGCTCACGACAAGAAACACACTTGTTCTTTTGTACACCGACGTCATGACAAAGCATTATGAAAAGTTGATTGGGAAAGTCGATGTAAGGCATAACTGGCCAATATTTTTGATAGACAGAAACAATATTTACTAGGCATAAACGTGCTTTAAATGAGCTTTAATTCGAAAGCATTATTCCAAATTTTCGCTTTCCATCAAGATTACTTGAGCACAAAAATTAGGTTGAATTTTTAGGTCATCAGTCATTTTTTTTCTTACGTGAAAATAGAGTTCTCTGGGCAATAGGTGCTGTGTACCAGATTTTCTACGCAGATTTTTTAATTACAATTCCGGTTTCATTTAATTTGTGCTTTGTAACCCGAAGGCACTGGGCTGTTATACAACAAGCCATTTGAAAATAAATTCTTTTCTCACTGTAAACCAAAAGAGTGAAATATTCTACATATTGTACTGTTTGGGTGCAAAGTGCGTTATTAATGGAGGCCTGATAAAAACCACTGCTCATTATACTATTTTGCTGAGCACAAGTGGTGGATGAAGATTCCTAAATACGTTGTAAATTGCTAAATTATTTGCACTTAGGTGTGGTAATGCAAGATTAGGGATGGTTGTAGCATCTGAGTAAGCAAATGAGCAAATATGTTTTATTAAATCAGCCATACTCTGGTTACTAAAAGAAAATTCGAAGTGTAAGTTCGAAATTTTTTTAACACAGGCAATCATGCATAAGTTAAAATTAAACATCACACTCTTAACATCTTCCAGCAAGAAATGCTTGTATCAAACAGTGCAACTGACAGTATCAAACACAGTCTGTAAGGTCACCGTCACCACTGCTTGATCTACATCGTTATTTCGGGGACGTCGAAGGGCGTGCGACCAGGAAGACCACTGTTTGCTTCTAGGGCTTCTTTGCACGTGGCTACTGCCAAATCCTCTGGGACACTAGTGAAAAGCGATGGGACGTCGAACGAGACCATGGCGTCATCTTCTCTCATGGTGGTGTCCTTTATCTTTGCTACAAATGCGGATGAGTTTTCGACGTGCGTCGAGGTCTTACCGGCAAGAGGGCTCAACACCTGGCCCTTTGACGTCCCCGATCTTAAGGAGCTGCTGCGGTTTTGTCTAAGCAACACGATTTTTCTTATGCGGCAGCCTTTATCAGCAAACGCATGGCACGGCGATGGGAGCGTCAGTATCGGTCACCACGGCTAATCTAGTAATGGACGTCTTCAAAGGGAAGGTGCTGATTCAATCCGGCACCCAAAGTTTTTATCTCTACGGGGATGACTGCTTTTGTATTTCGAATAACCAAGACATCCAACGCTTCCTGGACTGCCTGAACGCCCAATATGAGCCCATACAATTCACCGTTGAACAGGAGAGGGACAACTTGTTGCCTTTCTTGGATTTACTGGCTCGTCGGGATGGGGGCGCTCTCGCCTTCTAAGTATGCAGGAAGAGAAGCGGATATTACAGCCAAGCTCGCAGAACAACACGACAATCTGTGCACGTGCAGCCATCTCTTACGTTCAAGGAATCAGCGAGGCACTGTGCCGTGTATTTTCAAAATACGACTTGCGCAGTACCCATATCCCAACCAGCAAGCTCCAGAATTACCTAATGAATGTGAAAGACAGGTTACATGTTGAGTCATTCCCAGGAGTCGTGTATAAGATACCATGTGCTGATTGCAACAAAGTAGGTATTGGTGAAACAGGGAAGTTCTCCAGACGCCTCAAGGACCATAAACGTGATGTAAGAAATAATAGTCACACGCCGAACGCCATTGCCGAGCATTTCCAGGAGCATAATCACTAGATTTCCTGGGAGAATGCCACTGTTGTTGCCAAAGAAAAGAACATGTCATCCCGATGGCTGCTAGAATCGCTAATCATTCAATCGACGCCAGCTACGATGAACTGGACGCCAGGGAATATGCCTGGCATTTACGCACGTTCGTTACGTCACGTGCTGGCTAGATAAGTGACGACAATTTCCTGTCCAACTCAGTGAACGAGGAACCCCTACGCAGTTCAGAAACGTCGCATTATACATCAGACTTGGTCATTGACCGTGATCTTCTTCAAATGTGTTAGCTTGGCAGTAGGGTGACAATCAGTATTCCCTTATTTAACCTTATGATCCTTCCTCATGCTCCCAATTTTTTAGTAAAATGTTTAGCGTGCACAATTGACAAAGACACAGTGAAGGGGGACACACGAGCGCTAACTCCCAACAATTTTATTTTCGGAAAGATACAGAACATATATACCCCAGCTATCGGCGCTGTGCATGTGCAACAAAAGTGGTCAGTAAAACAAACACATTAAAAATAGATGAAGACGGTTCAACCAGTAGTTAAAAATGCAAAATCATTTTCAGTGATTGCAACCGATGTTTGGCTTATGAATTTTTCAGCGCACTATTGATATGAAATGCTTCTGTGATTTCACGTATTAGTTTGTTTTTATCTGAAAACAAAATGTCAGTGTAAAAAATACCGGATCACAATGAAATCGATTACAGTGGTTGGACAAGTGGGAATAGTTTTTTTTACCGAGAGAACGTTCATGTTCTTTTAGACTCTATCTATGTCATTGTGATCCGGTATTTTGTGAGACGGTAAACGAACATTGCTTTTCTGCAAATAAATTGGTAGCACGAAGGTCATACGAAATTAGCACTGAATGTACAATGCAGAATACGGTGCTGCAATGCCCCACTCTGTGAATATCCTTGCACAAAGGAACAAACATGCTCATGAAAGGCCATCAAGAAATTGCAAGTGTAAAGTTTGGATACGCAGCCACACCAGGCGCGTGGAACTAGTGCGCCGTCTTTGGACCGTATCGGCATTCGGCTGGACCGTCCTATCAACGTCACTATCGGACACGGAGACCAACGCCAGGCGACAGGAATCACGTCTGACACTATAAATCGGTCAGCGTCAACCAACGGCTTCAGTGGGCACGGCGGCACTGCGTATACAATGTCTTCTAACTGTCTTCTGTTCCTTGAACAGGCTAGTTATTGCAATCATTATGGCTACAAGAATGATAATCGCGTCGTTGTTGTGCTGCCGTGCCCAGAAGTGACTTTTTCCGGCTTTGGATCTTTGTGTCTGTTGCTGCTGCCTGGCAACGTAGAAATGAACCCTGGGCCAGAAGCGAAGGTGATTTTAAAGGAATTGTGCGATGTTCAAAAGGCAATACAATCAGATCTAGAGAGCATGAGCAGCGACTGAAGGTGGTTGGAAACAGCCTTAAAATATTTAAGGAACAAGCGAGTACAATTGCTCAACTGTCTAAAACAGTCAAACAGTTAGAGAGTACACTTCGGCAGCAACAGGAAAGAATGGACAGCTTTGAGGACACAAGTAGGTGAAATAACCTAGTGGTATTTGGAACAGCAGAAGGGGAGAGGGAATTCTTAATAGACCTTGAAGCGAAAGTATTAGTAGGTGTATTCGAAGAAAAGCTTGAGTACCGTGCAACGAATACATCGAATAGGAAAAACGAGCACCCTGCCTCGACCTGTAATTCTCAGGTTGTATGACTATAAGGAAAAAGCTGAAATTTGCAAGAAGTGCAGAAAGCTTAAGGGCAGTGGCGTCTCCATTTCTGATGATTTTTCAAAAGAAACACTGGCAAAGCGTAAAATGCTCTGGGATTCCGCGAAACAAGAAAGGGCGGACGGGCGTCGCGTGCGCTTAAATTACGACAAACTACACGTGGGATCAACCACAGCGCAGCCGTGTGAAGGTTCCGCATCCTGATTGACTGAACAAAGAATGTGAATGCCTTCCGCTTGGTCAATTTAAATGTTAGAAGTTTAGTAAACAAAATTGGAGACTTAGAATACATGCTGGGTAATTACGATCCTCATGTGCTTAATATAACCGAAACGTGACTGTGGCCCACAATACAAGACGAAGTGTACCACCTAATTATAAAATCATACACAGAGACCACGATGCTCGAGGGGGCGGAGTTGCTATCGTATTCAAGGCTGATATTGACTGTGTGCAAATGATTGGCATTCGAACACATTAAAGCATCTGGTGGGAAATTCAGCTAGATAAAACAAGGATAACCCTTGGAACTGTTTATAGGCCGCCTAAATCACCCATTTACTATCTTGAATATATGCAGCTTTACTTACACAGCTTTAAAAAGCGCAGCTGTCGCATAATCATTGCTGGGGATTTCAATTTGCCAGGAATTGATTGGTCCACGCTTAGCGCACAGCCTCGCGAACATTCCCATTCTGAACTACTACTAGAAATAGCTTTCGGTAAGGATTTACAACAGTTAGTTCACGAGTGCACAAGCGTACTTGGGAAATCAAGATCTATATTAGATTTGGTGTTCCTAGACGGGCGATTTGAAGACTATGACGTATTGGTTGAAAGCGGCCTCTCGGGTCATAAGCTAGTTTATGTGGAGATAAAGTGTACCGCTGTATACCCGAAGGGGGGTTGGTAGTACTACGCATGCTCTTGTGTTTTGATAGAGCTGACGACACAAACATTCTTGGTCATCTTTCGCTGTGTTTCGATGAATTGGATTCGATGGATGACGTCAATGCGATGTCGATTGCATCCCAGCTACAACTATGTGAAGACCACGTGTAGTGCGTTCGCCTGAGTAAGAAGCTGCCTACCGTTAAACGAAAATGAGGTGAAATAATGGTGAAACAAAAGATTTACAATATAGATTGCTTCCGAAGTTTGACTTGCATGGTATAACATTCGATGGAACTAACACAGCTTCGCTGTTCCACCATCGTCACGGACTAAATCATGCTGGGACAAATTCCTGACGATTTCTCTGACGACGCACGCTACAAACACAAACGCAGCTTTGTCGCAGCAGTACTTAACCACTACAGACAATGCTTCACAAGCTTGCCTATAAAGACGTCACGCATCGAAACGGCGGAGGAAGCGGCTATAGCGTTAGCCATAGCACAAACCAGCGCATACTATATAATCAGCGATTCCCAGACGGCAGTACGCAACTTCGCGAACGACAGGATTTCAGCTGGTACACTAAACATACTCAGAAAAGGCAAACCAACAAGGGAAGACAGATGGGTCCAAGTCCTGTGGATACCAGCCTACACCACCGACTCAACGGGAGAGGACAACCTTAACGCGGTGGCACACAACGTAGCTCGAGGACTTACTTTCCGAGCTGTGACGAACGTAGTCCCCTCAACAGGGCCCTCCGAAGTATGGGATTGGGAAGACAGAATGACCAGGTTCAACGACGTCATCAACCATTACAAGACGCAAAGATGCACTTATCCGCCACCCCATCAACAACTCACTAAATCGCAAGCTGTTCATTGCTGACAACTACAAATGAAATCATACAAGAGCCAGATTCTAATGCACGCTATTTATCCAGACATATACACAACAGAGAGATGCAAAGTGTGTGGTACCAGAGCCACGCTAGAACACATGCTATGGGAATGCCAGGAACTAATAACGGACAATGCGAGCGGAGCCTCCACCGGCCGCCTCCGCGCGCGATGGCAGGCCGCGCTGCTCAGTTCGAACCTGGAAGACCAACGCTGGGCAGCGGGCCAAGGGAGCCGCCGAGAGGCGAGATCTCTTGGCCGTAACCTCGGCGGGTGCCCTAGCCCACTAACTCGCCGGACGCCAATTGTTCTGATTCGAAATGAAGTTCTTTCACTCACTCCCTCTCTGACCCCACCACATTATCTTAATTAATTTTGTTACTTTTTGGGACACTTTTAAGGCACGCTCGCCGCGCCTGGGGTTGCGGCGCTGTCAGCGAAAAGCAGCTCGGCTGGGGTGACAAAGTTTGGCGCGACCCAGTCTTAGTGGCACAAGCTACACCGCTGCGACCAAACTTGATCGAGCCGAGGTGTTCAAGCCTCGCCCGAAGATCACAAGAACAACAACGCCTCATCTTACTACTAAATTCTCAAACGCACTCCCAAGCGTGAATAACATCCTCAGTAAATACTACCCAATTCTCACCAGCAACAAGAAACTTAATAAGATTTTTCCCGACCCTCCCAGAGTAGACTACTGACGCAACACTAATTTTAATGATGTTCTTGTGCACGCCAAACTAAAGACAAAGAGGAAGTTGGGAACCAATCGCTGTGGCCAGCCCAGGTGCTCTACATGCAAACATATTCAATCTACTACTACAGTAAAAAGTACCGCGTCGAATTACGCACACAAGGTAACTTCGGCTTTCACCTGCACATCAAGCAACGTAGTCTACTGTCTAGAATGCGCCGCTTGTAGCAAACAATACATAGGCGAGACCGGACAACAAATTCATACAAGACTAAACGGTCACCGCGCGGACACAAAACACAATTTGCTCAAAGCAGTAGCCAGCCACTTTAATGAACACGGTCAGATATTTGACAAAGCAAGGCTCTATATACTACAAACAAATTTCCGTTCCCGTCTACGTATAAGGAAGTATACGGAATCGTATCATATACACAAGTTTAATTGCTTACACCAGACGGGAATTAATTTGGCACGTGGCAACTTAGAATCTTTAAAAGCGGTAACTTAAATCTGAAATTCTCATATCATCAACCAAGACACAAAACACATTATGCCACCAGCTAACCTTAATTCTTAATCCCACCTACTCTTCCACTTCGAAAGTTTTTTTCCTGCCTACTACTCAATTTCAAGTTTTTACGTCTATATCAACTGTACGACCCCCTTCTCCCACGTACACTTGCCCCCATCCGCTTCTGCGCACGTCACCCTCCTGTTTGTTATTCCGGTTTCGGTCCCCCCCCCCTCGTTTCCCTTCTTTTTTATTTGTACATTTTTTAAACTCCCTTACCGACACATTCCGAAGTCAATATGCCTTTTTCGGCCCCTCAACCTGTATCAGAATGGGCTATCGCGCATGTGCGCCGATATCGTTTGCCACTTCTTTTCCTGACTCTCCTTTCCCTCGCTGCCTACGCAAGTACATAAGCGTATGAATAAACGACCAGTGGGTCATTCCTTGCTCAGCAACAAGTCGCCTCGGTCAATTACTTCAAACACGATATATGGTGTCAGAAGTGTTTGTCTCCGCAGCAGAATTGACGCCGTCAAGCCCCCGGAGCCGTTGCAGCTTTCCGGAAACTTGAGAACAAACTGGCTACTGTTTAAGCAGAAGTTGGAACTCTACATCACTGCGACGTCGTCAGACAAGCCAAGGAAGGAACCTGTAAAAGCGGCAGTACTTCGCAGCACCGCAGGTGACGATGCCTTGGACGTGTACAACAACTTCGTGTTTGCCGAAGGTGAGGACAAAGAAGATTATCAAACTTCGGTCAGGAAGTTTGAAGAGTACTGTCTCCCCGAAGGAAATGAAGTTTATGAAAGGCACGTTTTCCCCCTTCGAGTGCAGGACGAGGCAAAACATTTGAAAGCTTTTTGCGAGATCTCAAGAAGCAAGCGAAACTCTGCAACTTCGGAGAGCTTGAACCATCCATGATAAGGGACCAAGTGGTCTTTGGTATCAACGACAAAAAGTTCAGGCAGAGGTTACGGCGAGAAGGCCCTTAGCTTGCAGAATGCTGACCAAATGTGCAAAGCAGCCGAAGTTTCTGCGCAGCAAAATGCATCGTGGTCAAAGGAAAGGCTGCAAGTAGAGTACACGAGAGAAACTCAACGAGACAGCAAAAAATATCGATGCCGTCAATGCGGAAGAATTCATGCGCCAGAAGAATGTCCGGCTCGCGGAAAGTTTTGCTACGCATGCAAGAAAAAGAACCACTTCGCGGCATGTTGCAGAAGACGCCAGATAAACCAATTCGACGAAGCAGAAAAGGCCGTTGATAACTTCGATATCCTTAATATCTGCGTGTGCGGCATAACTGACGGTGCGGGAGCAGATTGGACAGTTCGCGGCAAGATAGCCGGCCAAGAATTGCGATTTAAAGTAGACACTGGCTCGCAAGCAAACCTACTACCTCTGTCTGTGTTCAGGCGTGCCAATCGAGCAATGGAGCCAAGAAAAAGCGCAGCAGTTTTAACGGCATATAACGGAAGCATTATCAATCATGTGGGAGGTGGTGGTGGTGAAAACTTTTAATTGCTGCAAGAGAGTTTGGGAGCCACATAGTGGCCCCGCTACATGGTCGGCGTCCCTAGTCCAGGACATCGCATGACAATGCCCCGTCTCTCGCCCGTTTCAACAGAGCCCTTTGGGACTCAAGCGAGGAGCAGTTGAGGAGGGCAGTCTCCCATGCCTCTCTGGAAGGGGTAGGGGAAGAGGGGAGGTGGGGATTTTGAGTACATGCCCACACCATGTGGAAGATATCACTGGTCTCCCCACAGTGCGGGCATCGCCCATCCGTGTTAGGATCGTAATGCTTTAAGAAGCATGTGGGAGTCTCAACAGAAGTCCTGAGCATAAACGGCCAAGAACGTCACGTTACATTTTTTATTGTGAAGAAAGGTCGCTATGCCATCATTGGTCTCAAGGCATGTCGGGAATTCGGACTGATTCAAACAGTGAATGCAGTAGACTCAGGCGAAAAAGGCGCTCCCCAGCTGGTTTTTCCCCACCTATTTCGCGGAACCGGCCGCGTAATGCGACTGTGCAAGATGCTACTGCGACGGGATGCCGTTCCAGTGGTGCAGCCTGCCCGCAGGGTACCGTTGGCAATGAAGGAACCGCTTCGCGAAGAAATGAACCGCATGTCAGGGGCCTCTATCATTGCGAAAGTGGACGGGCCTACCGACTGGCTAAGCCCTTTTGTTGTAGTAAGAAAAAAGGACGGCCGGCTTCGCATGTGTTTGGATCCAAGGGCCATAAACAAAAGTATACTGCGGGAACATTATCCGATGCCATCCCGGGAAGACATTGAAAGCGAAATATCGGGCGCAAAGTGCTTTTCTCGGCTTGACGCAAACGCTGGTTTCCATCAGATACCATTAGACGAAGCTACGTCACGCGTGTGCACTTTTGCAACGCCCTTCGGGCGCTACAGGTTTTTAAGGCTGCCGTTTGGAATCTCTTCAGCGAGCGAGGTCTTCCAGAAGACATTAACAGAAATATTCGAAGGCCTGACAAGAGTACGCGTATACATTGACGACATTCTAGTCTGGGGTGACTCGACAGAGCAGCATAATGAAAGTCTTCGAGCCGTACTAAAGCTAGCGGATCAAGCTGGGCTGACGTTTAATGAAAAAAAAAAATGTGTATTTTGTGTGACACAGGTAACATTTCTTAGTGACGTGATCGGCGAAAACGGTGTCCGTCCCAGCCCAGACTTAATTGAGAGCATACACGCCATACCACCTCCGAAGGATAAGCAGGTGGTTCGAAGAATATTGGGCGTCGTGAATTACTTTCGCAAATATGTACCCTCACTCAGTGAAAAGACGTCATTACTTCGTGGCCTTATGAAGGAAAGCGCGGTGTTTGAATGGACATCAGCGCACGCGCAGGAGTGGGCTCAGATCTGCGAAGCACTCATACACCCACCGCTTCTAGGCCTCTTCGATTCAAAGAAAGAAACGAAGGTAACGGCAGATGCCTCGGGAACCGGCATTGGTGCCGCCTTATTGCAAAAGCACGGAAACGACTGGCGCCCAGTCACGTACGCATCGCGGGTTCTGAGCGAGAGTAAAACGCGGTATGCTCAAATCAAAAAGGAGGCGCTCGCTATAGTTTGTGCGTGCAAAAAGTTTCATCAGTTTGTGTATGGCCGCAGGATCCTAGTCGAAACTGATCACAGGCCACTGATTGCTATCGCTCAAAAAAGTGTTGTGGACATGCCACCAAGGCTGCAGCGATTTTTTATCCGTCTCTTCAAATATGATTGTCTTGCAGTTCATCCCTGGGAAAGACTTGCTGCTAGCAGATATGCTGTCCCGTGCTGCCACGCTGCCTGGGTGCGCTGAAGAAACGGAAGACGTGGATATCCACGCAGTTCAAGTGGTCTCGAGCCTTGTAAGCACGAGAACAAAGCAACGGCTGGAAGAACAAACTCGCACGGATCCGTATTTAAGCAGCGTTATAGAACAACTAAACACAGGTGCGGCCATTCAAGGGGAACTTAAGCCGTTCACATCTGAGTTGGCGGCAGTGGATGGCGTACTGCTAAAAGGAAGCAAGGTTGTCATACCAAAAGCCACGAGGGCCGAAATTCTGCGGCGGGTACACGAGGGTCACTTGGGACAGAAGAAATGCAAAGCCAGGGCACGTAGGCTAGTTATTTGGCCAGGAACGGGCAGTGATATTGCGAACCTGGTACGAACGTGCCATGTGTGTCAGAAATACGCCTACAGCCAACCGAGCAAGCCCCTGCTACTACGGCCTACGCCGCAACGACCATACCACCGTCTCGGAATTGACCTGTTCCAATACGCAGGGCACTCGTACGTGGTAGTGTATGACGACCACTCGAACTTCCCAGAGGTTGCAAGGTTGCTGGGCACAACAGCGACGGAAACCATTTCTAAGATATCTGCCATATTCTCTCGCTATGGCATTCCTGCGCAAGTCTGCACTGACAACGGGCCCCAGTTCGCTTCAAGTGACTTCGCTGCTTTCGCAAGACGGTACGGCTTCGAACATATAACATCCAGTCCTTATTTCCCGCTTTCAAACGGCCTAGACGAAAAGGAGGTACAAATTGTTAAAAGAATTCTCAAGAAAGCTACGGAGTGCCGTGAGGATTTCTGGTTGGGCCTTTTGGTTTATCGATCGTCTCTCTTAGAAGATGTGCGGTCTCCCGGAGAGATGCTGCAAGGTCGTCATCTTCGGACAACTGTTCCCGAGTTCAACACTGATGGGGGATGCCATGTATCAAAACATCGGCAATCACTGCGGGGCAAGCCAATATCGCCTCGTGAAGCAGGAAACGTTGTTCGGATAAAAAATGGGAACTGGTCACGCAAAGCAACGGTGCTTAAAGAAGCAGCGCCACGTTCATATATGGTCCAAACTGAGAACCACCAACAGCTGAGGCGCAATCTACAACATTTGCGGGGAACAGACGAGCACTGCGAAAACGTGAGCGACTACGAGAGCTGCCGGGAAGACACTGAGCCGAAACCGAATAACGTATTACAACCGATCGAAGACTTTGAACCGGCAAACGACACTGCGGCAGCCGACGGCTGCTCAAGCCGGCAAATGACCGGGGTTCCTGACTCAGCCGGGCAACAAGACACACCGGGAAACCCATCCACACTGCCAACAATTCGTCGGTCTACCAGATCCCGGACGGAGCCGAAGCGTCTTTACTACGACGGAAACTTTCGTCAAGTCTGCTAATTTAATTTTGTTTTTTTGTGTGTTTTTGTGTGAAGACAAGCAAGTCTCCCAATTGTATGAAGAAAAGATGTATCAGAATGGGCTATCGCGCATGTGCGCCGATATCGTTTGCCACTTCTTTCCCTGACTTTCCTTTCCCTCGCTGCCTACGGAAGTACATAAGCGTATGAATAAACCAGTGGGTCATTCTTTGCTCGGCAACAACTCGCCTCGGTCCGTTACTTCAAACACGATACACAACCCAGGGTATCGCCATTTCTGGATGCCGCCATAACGACACCTACGTTGAGCGACTGCGGCAATGCCCGTTGAAAGACCATGCCGCTGCCTTTCAGTCACCCCATACATTGCAACGCAGACTACTCGTCGCCATCTTAACTACTTCAAAATTACCCAACGTATTGCTGCTATGCTACTCAAGTCACTCTTTTAACTCATGTTTTTTTTTTATTTCTTTGTCATTTGTGTTACTATCGCACTGACCGCCTGACCGGCTCTTCTAATGCCACAAGAACATGCCGCCAACGATACCCCTGAATGCCTCTCGCATGCCCAACACGCCCCCAGGCCCCCGTCTTTCCTAATTTTTTTTCTTTCTTGTTCGTTCTCTCTCCTTTGTTTGTCTTGGTGTCACCCTGGCTGCCCCCCCCCCCTTGTGTTTCCTTTTATTTCTCCACCTCTCTTTCTTTTCTTTCCCCCCGCGTCCCCACTCTTCCACGCTTGACCCCCCGTCTTGGGAACGAAGCTCACAGACGTCGGACGACAGTGCTCGTTTCCTCCGAAGTCTCTCCTTTTAAAACCAGCCACTAGCGACAACACCCGCACGTGACGTCACTGCACTAACCCTTTAAAACTAATATGCCGAGGATGACGAGGTCGCCATTGAAGAAGATAGGTCCTCCTATCGAAACGAAAGGCCAGCCTTTCTGAGGCACCTTATCCCTGTTTACAAACCTTATACCAAAGCGTAGCGAAAGAAATTCAGCAAGAGCGGACACTCCCGTGAAGCCCAGCGACCGAACTGACTGTAGCGCACCAAGCGCATGGGACTAACACAGCCCGATTTCCGTATGAGCGTGTGCGTTTAGAAAGCCAGCTGGTACACGCCACGCCGGCTCCACTGATCAGCGCGGCATCTTTTATTTTTGTGCTTCTACTGCTGAACTACGCGCAGCCTTGGAGCGGAAACGTTTTATTATTTAGTAAAAATAATTGCGAACGATCTTTACAAGCCTCCATCGAATCTATGCCACGCGCAATTTCATAATGTAAACGCAGGACGTCTTCTTAAATGATGAAATGTTTATTTTGATCTGTATTGACGCGTGTACTTATCTTTATCGGGCGACCACGTTTCGCCGCCTAACAAATGTTATCGCACAGCGTGGGACGCGCCTGCATGTATCCAAAGTTTCTGGAAAGTTATCGATGCTTCTATTCGGTGTCTGTTGTCGCCGAACCTTATGTTATTTGATTTCATCACCTGACGCGAATGGTGTAGAACTTTGTGGAAGGCACGCGGGTTCCAACGATTAGTCCGGAACATTCGACGATTGATCTATAAAAGCCGACGCGCTTGACCCGTTGATCAGGTTTCGACGATCGCTGACCGTGTTCGCCGCTATCCTTGTGCTATAAATGTAGCCTGTTTTGTGGGCACAGGTTCGCCCAATAAAAATTTGTTTTGTCGTTAACAGTATTGCTGCTGTGTTCTTCAACGTCACCACCACGTGACATCTGGTGGAGGTGCTTTACGTTCATGTACCGGACGCCCCCGACAAGCCTTAATTCAAGCCCGGACCGCAAAGACAACAGCAACGTCGTCCCTGAACATCGAGCAAGCCGCCGGCTACAGCAGCTTCCCCCGCAACACGGAATTCTACCAGAGACGACCAAAAAGATCGTCCGAGAAGATCGTGGAGAGACGACCAAGAAGACAGCCGGAGTGGCAGCCTCAGCGGCCCCAATAGTTCTGCAGCAGCCCAGGGATCCACCGACGTTCCGCGGTTCCACACTTGTAGGACCCGGAAAGCTGGCTTGAGACGTATGAGTGGGTCTCTATGTTTAACAGTTGGGATAGCGACGACAAGCTGCGACATGTGTATTTCGCATTGGAAGACGCCGCCAGGACCTGGTTCGAGAATCGAGAATCCACCTTAACGACGTGGGACCTGTTCCGAAGCGGTTTCTACCAAACATTTACAAGCGTCGTGCGAAAAGAGCGAGCCCAAGCTCTACTAGAAACCAAAGCGCACCTTCCAAATGAGACGATCGCGATCTTCACGGAGGAGATGGCCCGTCTTTTCCGGCACGCCAACCCGGAAATGTCGGAGGAGAGAAAAGTCCGCTTCCTGATGCGGGGCGTCAAGCAAGAACTTTTTGCCGGACTTATTTATTCGCAACCCACCGAAGACTGTGGCTGAGTTTTCTGCAGAGGCATCGACGATCGAGAAAACTCTGGAGATGCGCACCCGGCAATATAACCGCCAGGGGCTGTACGCCATCCAAGGACTGCGTTCCGAAGACCTTCAAGAGACCATCAGGGCCATTGTACGCGAACAACTGCGCAAGGTCCTGCCTTCGCCGCAGCCTCAAGTGGCCTCGATCGCCGACATCGTGAAAGATGAGGTTCAGCGATCACTTAGGGTTCCTGACGTACAACCTCAATTACCGCAGCCCCAGCCAGAAGCGATGATCTACGCCGCCGTGGCACGCCGTCGAGGCCCCCCTCAACGGCCGCGCCAGGACCCTGTGACACCGCTGTTCCGTCGTCCGCCGCCGCCGGTGCCAGCACACCCACCCGTCGCCCAGCGCACCAACGCGAGGAAGACGGACATTTGGCGAGTCCCCGACCGCCGCCCGCTCTGCTATCACTGCGGAGAAGCCGGCCATGTGTATCGCCGATGCCCATACCGCGACATGGGACTCAGAGGTTTCGCCGTAAACGAGCACCGTCCAACTCTTAGGGAGCGCCCACGTGACATCACCGATTACCTAGCCGCCACTCAGTGGAACTCTCGACGACCGTCCCGTTCACCGTCACCAGGCCACTACATGTCGCCGCAGCGCCGACCATACACCGGCCCAGCCCGGGGCCGCTCTGCGAGCCAATATCCGGAAAACTAAAAGCAGCAACCGATGGAGGTGCGGTTGCTGTTCGTAGAACTGACGAAGGTCCTCCGCTGCCAACGAAGACGACAAAAAGACCATCTCGACGACATAATAACGACACGCCGCCGTGCTGACGAAGTAAGGAAGCCAAGACTACACCGACGAAAGACGACGACACGACGTCGCAGCTGCAGTTCAACACGACGCAGCCGTGATCCGACGCCAAGGCCTAACAGCAACGCCAGTCAAAGAACCAGCGACCTCGACGTGCTCCTCGAAGGCCACGCAGTTACCGCCTTAGTGGACACAGGCGCCGATTACTCCATCATGAGTGGACACATCGCCGCCCAGTTGAAGAAGGTTAAGACTACATGGGAGCGCCCTCAAATTCGGACCGCTGGAGGACACCTCATGACGCTGACTGGAATCTGCACGGCAAGAATAACCATTCATGACAGGACTTACCCTGCCACCTTCGTTATCCTCCAAAAGTGTTCACGAGACGTCATTCTCGGTATGGACTTCCTGAACCAACACGGCGCATCATTGACCTGAAGTCGAAGTCAATAACGCTGTCGGAAGATAAAGCGATACTGCCGGAGAGCCCTCGTGGTCACCACGCCTCGAGTGTGCTCCAAGATCAAGTGAGACTCCCGCCTCGCTCCAGCATTGTTATTTCGGTCGGCACCGCAACACCCGCTGACATAGAAGGCGTCATCGAAGGCGACCAACGTCTACAGCTAGACCGTGAAGTTTGCGTCGCAAGAGGGATCGCTCGACAGTATGGAGGGAAAACTGAAGTGTTGCTGAGAAACTTCAGCCGGAGTTCAAGCTCGGATTCCGCCGCATCTACCCCGACGACCATGGTTCCCGAACCAGACTACGACATTAATCCAAGTCTCCCCGTGATTAAGCAACCGCAGCTCAGAAGTCTGCTCCGACGATACAAAGGCTGCTTTACGACGTCATCGAGGATTCGACAAACACCAGTCGCCAAGCATCGCATAATCACCGAGGAGTGCGCTCGACCACTCCGCCAGAGCCCTTACCGAGTTTCGCCGCGAGAACGTGCAGCTATAAGAGAACAAGTCGACGAAATGCTGCGCAACGACATCATCCAGCCGTCGAAAAGCCCGTGGGCATCCCCTGTTGTCCTGGTAAAGAAAAGGGACGGAACCCTACGTTTCTGCGTCGATGATTGTCGTGTGAACCAGATCACGAAGAAGGATGTATACCCCCTCCCACGGATAGACGACGCTTTGGATCGGCTCTGCAACGCTAAATACTTCTCGTCGATGGACCTCAAGTCTGGCTATGGGCAAATAGAAGTCGACGAACGAGATCGCGAAAAGACCGCCTTCATCACCCCAGACGGCCTCTACGAGTTCAAGGTTATGCCACTTGGACCGTGCTCAGCGCCGGCAACGTTCCAGCGCGTGATGGACACGGTTTTAGCAGGATTGAAGTGGCAGACTTGTCTCGTTTACTTGGATGACGTCGTTGTCTTCGCCGGAAATTTCAACGACCACCTTAGGTGGCTTGCCACAGTACTAGATGCCATCAAGTCAACAGGGCTCACTCTGAAGCCAGAAAAGTGCCGCTTCGCTTACGACGAGCTTCTGTTCCTAGGCCACGTCATCAGCAAGTCTGGAGTCCGCCCCGACCCGCAGAAGACAGCTGCCATCGCAAAGTTCCCGCAGCCCATCGTCAAGAAGGCAGTGCGTATATTTCTTGGCATGTGTGCCTACTACAGGCGATTTGTCAAGGACTCTTCACGCATCGCTGAGCCGCTGACACAGCTAACTAAATGTGACGTCGAGTTCAAGTGGGAGACGCCGCAGGCCGACGCATTTCAAGAACTCAAACGACGCATGCCGTCGCCGCCCTTGCTTGCGCACTTCGACGAGCACGCCGATACCGAAATACACACTGACGCCAGTAGCCTAGGCCGCGGTGCCGTCCTAGTCCAGAGAAAAGATCGACATGAACACGTGATAGCTTACGCTAGCCGGTCGTTGTCAAAAGCGGAAGGCGATTATTCTACAACCGAAAAGGAATGCCTCGCCATCGTTTGGGCTACAGCGAAATATCGCCCTTACCTATATGGCAGGCCATTCAAAGTGGTCAGGGACCATCACGCGTTGTATTGCCTAGCTAACTTAAAGGACCCTTCATGACGGCTGGCACGGTGGAGCCTCAGACTACAAGAATACGACATCACTGTAACATACAAGTCCGGACGAAAACATTCAGATGCCGATTGCCTATCACGCGCACCCATTGACCCGCCGCCGCAAGATGACGAGGATAAGGACGCCTTCCTTGGAATAATAAGCGTGGAAGACTTCGCCGAACAGCAACGAGGAGACCCGGAGCTAAAAGCCCTAGTCGAGTATTTGGAAGGCCACACCGACGTTGTCCCTAGGGCATTTAAGCGTGGATTGTCTTCGTTCGCGCTTCAAAACGACCTACTCGTGAAGAAGAACTTCTCACCAGTCCGCGCCAGCTACCTTCTTGTTGTTCCGTCGGCACTGCATCCGGAAGTACTTCACGCCCTACATGACGATCCGACCGCTGGGCACCTCGGCTTCTCCCGGACGCTATCGAGGATACAAGAAAGGTATTACTGGCCGCACCTAACCGGCGATGTTGCCCGTTACGTCAAGACATGCCGAGACTGTCAGCGACGCAAGACACCACCGACAAGGCCAGCGGGATTACTACAGAAGATCAAGCCTCCTTACCGACCTTTTCAGCAGATCGGGATGGACTTGCTGGGACCGTTTCCAAATCAACTTCCGGAAATAAGTGGATCGTCGTGGCGACGGACTATCTCACCCGCTTCGCTGAAACTAAAGCTCTACCGAAAGTCAGGGCAGCCGAAGTGGCGAAATTTTTCGTCGAGAACATCCTGCTGCGACATGGTGCTCCAGAAGTCCTCATCACCGACAGAGGAACGGCTTTTACAGCAGAGCTCACGCAAGCCATTCTGCAATACAGCCAGACAAGTCACAGGAGGACAACTGCCTACCATCCGCAAACGAATGGTCTCACGGAGCGCCTGATCAAGACCCTCGCCCACATGCTAGCAATGTACGTCGACGTCGAGCACAAGACGTGGGATGCGGTCCTGCCACACGTAACATTCGCTTACAACACGGCGGTGCAAGAAACAACACAGCTCACGCCATTTAAGCTGGTTTACGACAGGAACCCGACGACTAGGCTCGACGCCATGCTGCCGCACGTCACTGACGAAGAGAATCTTGACGTCGCTACCTATCTCCAGCGCGCCGAAGAAGCCCGACAGCTCGCCCGCCTGCGGATCAAGAACCAGCAGTGTACCGACAGCCGACACTACAACCTGCGACGACGCTTCGTCGAGTACCAGCCCGGCGACCGTGTTTGGGTATGAACCCCGATACGCCGACGAGGACTCAGTGAGAAACTACTGCGACGCTATTTCGGACCCTACAAGGTCATCGGACGTATTGGCGCACTGGACTATGAGGCCGTGCCAGACGGCATTTCGCATTCACAGCGGCGCAGTGCGCGATCTGAAGTGGTCCACGTGGTGCGCCTTAAACCCTTTTACGGACGCTGACGAACTTCCTTATTGTGTTGTTTTCTTTGCTACGAGTGCTTTTCTTTATTACTTTGGTTTGTTTGCAGCATCGGGTCGATGCTTTTTAAGAGGGGGGCAATGACACATGTTTAAGGAAGGGAACTGCGCTAAAAAAGACACGGACGAGTAATGACATGGACGGGCGCCCGTCCATGTCATTACTCGTCCGTGTCTTTTTTAGCGCAGTTCCCTTCCTTAAGTATGTACGACCGACTCGCCCAACAACGTGCCCTCCTGAATGACACATGTACTTATCTTTATCGGGCGACCACGTTTCGTCGCCTAACAAATGTTATCGCGCAGCGCGGGATGCGCCTGCATGTATCCGAAGTTTCTGGAAAGTTAACGATGCTTCTATTCGCTGTCTGTTGTCGCCGAACCTTATGGTATCTGATTTCATCGCCTGACGCGAATGGTGTAGAACTTTGTGGAAGGCACGCGGGTCCCAACGATTAGTCTGGAACATGCGACGATTGCTGTATAAAAGCCGACGCGCTTGACCCGTTGATCAGGTTTCGACGATCGCCGACCGTGTTCGCCGCTATCCTTGTGCTGTAAGTGTAGCGTGTTTTGTGTGCACATGTTCGCCCAATAAAAGTTAGTTTTGTCGTTCGCAGTATTGCTACTGCGTTCTTCAACGTCACCACCACGTGACAATATGAATGCTCGTTCTAGGCGTTTAGCGCATTCATCTAAAGTTGTGGCACCAGGCAATCAGCAGTTGTTGCCGTAGGAAACTGCACCGGACGGCGTTAGCTGAAAAAGTAAATTACAAGCATGCATAATTTGGTGTATAGACCTAACAGTAATGCTGCGTGGGAAGGTGAAACGAGCGTAAGTAGTGAATGGGTGGCATATTACAAATAAATTCACTTTTACATAAATGGCGTACAACATAAAGTCCCCCTACACAATACCATAAAATATAAAAAGTGACATCTGATTTTGAGAAGAAAGAAGACTCGCTCGAGCCAAAGCACTCCTCCGACATGCAGCCGCCTTCGGGAAAGCATGCTGCATTACGGGCGAAGCCAAGTATCCTGGCAGACGAGCCTATGTAGCAGCGGTTGCCAGCAAAGATGGCACGGTCATCAACGCGTGCACGGTCCGCACTGATAGTCCTGAGGTGGGCGAGCAGGCGACCATCAGCCTTTCACTCCTAGGAAATGGTTAATGCTTGGTATACTGCGACTCCAAGACGGCAATTCTGTCCTTAGGAACAAGGTGCATATCACCGACCGTCGGCAGAATACTTGGTACTCGCTACCTCACCCCACACTAGATCAATTGGGTCCCGGCACACATGGGACCACTGGAGGGGCCGCTCCCAAGCCTCAACGAGAGGGCACACGATGCCGCACGAGATCTAACTCACCGTGTGAGTTCGGACTCGCTCTCGGCGGGATGGGAGAGCGAGCGCAACCACCTGGTCATTTACAACGATCTCACCCAGCAATGCAATGTAGTCAAGAGAACCATGCCGCTACCGCACAAAGTGCTCAATAAAGCACAAGTCACGTACAGGTGGTATCAGACAGGCACTTACCCATGCCCGGCCTTCCTGCACAAAATCTTTCCGGACGCGCACCATTACAATGTGTGTCGCTTTTGTAAAGATATTGCTCACATGCTCTCGGGTTGCCCCCTGGCGCCGGGGGCCAGGACCACCAAGGAAGAGTGGGGCCGAGCTCTACGCAGCTCGGACCTTGAAGCACAACTCTGGGCTGTCCATAGAGCCTGCGATGCGGCGGAGGGGCATGACCGCTCTGTCCCGACGTGGGAGCGGCCCGCTGCGCGCTAATCGCACGCCCCGAGGGACCGCAATAAAGTTATTCATCCATCAATCCACCCATCCATCCATCCTTTTGATTTTCAAGTATTCCGCCCTTCCCGGTCATCATTTCTTGCACTTTAAGAGCACAAATACACGAGTGACCATGCGCTTCCGAAACAACTTGGTCTCAGTCGTAGCGATGGTACGCTACGTATATACACGGAGGTGGCCACAAAGCAGGCTCTAAGCCAGACCAGGCTACATGCTCACAAAATGCCTTCTCTTCGCACCGCAGACAAATGCGTGCGTGCAAATCCTGTTTTCAGTCATTCTCGTCGTTGGAATCCTCTACCCGGTAATATTCGTTCACTATCACTAAAATATTTCATAGCTGCACTGGTAAGCACGTCGCTAACATGTAAAGCTCTTCTTTTTGATTATTCATGTTTTCTGTTTATGTGTGTTTTTGATGTGTAATGCATAGTAATATACAATGCTTCCACTCCTGCTATAGCCTTATATTGGGCTGCAGTATGTGTAAATAAATAAGTAAATAAATTAGATTTAATTTTCGAGTTACGGGTTCCAGGTTTTTGACCTCCTCGGCGTTATCTGTTGCGCGTTCTGCTGGTGCCAGCAACACACTCCCGTGTTATCACTCTTGGCAATCGCTCGTCGCGTTTTCCGCAAGCGTGAGTGCCGAAAGGAGGTATATGTTGTTGCGGGGCGATAAAAAGCGCCACAATCTTGTCCCGCTAAAGTTCAGTAAACGCCAAAGTAACTGCGTCAGCAGGGCCGAGCTACTTTTCGCTAACTGCGTCACAACGCCAGGCGGGGCGCGCATGCCTACAAAAAATTTAATTGTGGGGTTTTACGTTCCGCAACCACTTTCTGATTATGAGGTACGCCGTAGTGTGGAACTCCGGAAATTTCGACCACCTGGGGTTGTTTAAGGTGCACCTAAATCTAAGTACACCGGTGCTTTCGCCCCCATCGAAATGCGGCCGCCGTGGCCGGTATTCGATCCGGCGACCTTGTGCTCAGCATCCCAACAGCATAACCACCAAGCAACCACGCCGGGTAACGCGTACCTCAGAAGCATAGGCCCTGACTACGGCGGGGCTCCGGGGCCCGAGCCACCTCTGCAGTTTTCCGAAGGTGGGGGGGAGCCTCCCTTCCCCCTCCTCCCTACACACAAACACCTACAGTGTCATTACTAGGGCTTTTTAACCCACATCATTTGACGTTTCTCTTGACTTGCCTCGACCTTTTCCCTTATAATTTTGTTTTGGCTAATAGCTTACTGCATCATTGTTGACGCGGAAGTGCATGGCTTTTAGTTCATACTTTCGCTTTATTTCTGCAAATTCTGACAATATGAGGACAAGTCCAGTAGAAGAACCAACGCCAGCTTACTCATCCGTATTTTCTCACTTCAACATTGTTTTAAATGTACACTGTAAAAACTACGCACGTACGCAGTATGTACAACTATTTCCGTATACTTATGAACGAGAAGGAGGCAGTCAAATAACTATTGAGTTATCGATAGCTTATGCGTAGAGAATGAACACGTTGCTATATGTTCACCTCGCTTCAAATTGCTTCACGTGCTTTTTCGAGACCCTGAGACTTCAGAGACCCCTTCGGCTGAGTCTTTTATTATTGGCGTCTGAAATGCACGTGTATGTGTCTCAATATTGCTTCTTTTTCTAGTAAACAAGCTAACGACTCGTAAAAAACACAATTTTAATAATTTATACCAGAGATGAAGGCATCGTCACTTGCATGCGGGGGTCATAAATATATACTAGGCGTCCCAATGAACTATCATTCACAAAGATTTATATAAAGAGCAATGCGTTACTCGAAGAGAATCTAGTGCATACTGTTTCCAGTACAGCGAAGTATGTGCAAGTAATTTTTTTCTCAATACTGAGATTTAATTAGGTAATTGCAATTCTTTGACTCGAGACGTACTATGTCACTTACCAAAGTGTCAATAAGGCATTTGCAGGCACAGCCAAGGGACCTCTAATTGCGGTGTTTTCAGCGACGTAGTAATTGCGTACTAATATTTTAGGACTGATAAATAAACGCTGTGAAATACGGAGAAACCACTTTACGGCCCTACCACCCGGATCATAAAGCAGCGCCCTCGAACATGCTCCGTCTGAGTTAACCAGGACGGAATAAATGAAATAAAAAGAAAATGTCGTAATCGAGCTTCTGCCTTATCTGCCGCGCCCAGGCCGAAGTACCACGTCGCGTTCAGTGTTAGTTGGATACAAGCAGTGACAGCCGTTGTTTAAGCGTTGATAAAGCTCAGAGATGGTCCCTTTTTTTCACGAAACCTATTACCACAAAAGCGAGTTGACAACGTCCGTGGCAATGGTCGTTTCGTTTCGTCCCAGTCGCCATGTCTTTCTCTAATGAGCAGAAGAAAAAACATGATCCCTTTCCTTGGGAGCTAAAAATGGCAACAAGACAAAGGCCTCAAATATATATTAGTCATGGAAGTTTGGTGGTAGAACAAACGCATCAACTATCATCACAAATTATGAAAACCCAAGACAAACCGGCACCTTCATGAAACAGCGGCGAAAGATTCCATCTTTGAGACGTAGCATATACGGACGGATGTTCTACCATTTATGGCTTCAAGCCCTCATGCTAGCGTGTGGAACGTGGCAGGCCAGGTAGGAATTTCCAAGTCATCATTCAGGAATATTCTGAATGGCGGCCTCCTTTCACCCGTACCATCTGATAATACTTGGAAGATATGCCCTGTAGGATCGCCCAGATTTCTCGAATTGCGTCTTCACAAAAGCCGATGCGTCACGGGACTTCTTAAGCAACATTATATGCACAAATAAAGCCAATTTTCATAAAAACGCCCAGGTTAATTTGCATAATGAACACTATTGCAGTGATTCCAATCCACACAGAGTAAAATGCAATTTGAACCGGTACCAGTGGTCGTTCAATGTGGGGTGCGGAATTTACGCCGGTGCTATAATCGGTCCCATCTTCTTCGATCACACGCTGACTGGTGTTGTGCCATACCACGTGGCTATCATCGAGGCAACGGGAGCTGCCATACTACGTGCACCACGTGCATATAAGTGAGGCAACGGGAGCTCCCACTTCTCCGCGACGATTCAAGAATTTGACGCGAGTGACATCGGCACCTGCCAAACTGGTTCGTGCCGAAGTGGGGTCGCAAAAGGGACTAAAGGGAGAAACGGCCCATTGTGAGGAAGGAGAGTCGCTTCCAGTCGCCCAGTTGGTCTGATGCGCTCTTGAAGGTGAATGTGCACTACCATCCACTATCTGTAAATATTGTATAAAGATTTTCATTTCTTCTTCGTCTGCGGAAAGAATCCGTCTTTCGTCCTCCACCCCGAAGTCACAACACTGGACAGAGTTGCATGAACGAAATCCTTGAAGGATGGTGGATGAGTTTTTCAGCAAAATCCCGCTGTCACGTCTTCCACTTCTCTGGCATCAGGAAGATGGGGCACGCGCACACAGCAGCAGCCTAGCACAAAACTGGCTGGATGCGACTTTCATGCGCATTAGATTAGAAGGCGCGGGCCTGTAATGTGGCCGACTAGGTCACCTGACTTCTTTTGACTCGTTTTCTTTCTTTGGGGTTATGTGAAAGGTCGTGCTTACATGATCAAGGCGGACGTCAGATTAGCTCAAGGCAAGGATAACGGATGTCTGCCGTAGAATTCTAGCGTCGGTCATCAAGAAAGCCACTGAAGATGTTATAAAGCGGGCTGAGTACTGCGTAGCTGCAGAAGGAGACCTATTCGAACACGTCCCATAGGCTGGTGTTCAACGAAGCTTACGAATTCATAGATAATAATGGAGCAATGGAATCTGATGTTCTTTTTATATTTTATTTTGTGCATGCATCCCGATTGCCATCAGGCTCATTTAGAAGTGATCTATTTTCTTTCTTGAACGCATCGGTTTTGTCTTTTCTCTACACGTAGGCCGCTTCTTGGTCTGTTTGTCTCGCTTTTATATTTTGGCACAAACTTGGTTTTTGCAGCACGCATACACTTTCATGAAAAATAAAACCGTCACTGTAATTTGGCTTTGGTCCGAAGCAAGTTTCTGGCGCGAAGAATAGCTACACTCGCCCTCTTTCGATTCGGTGCCGAGCAGAGCCAATGCCACCTAGATAGCACAAGGCCTGTTCACTCCGATCCATGACGTCACGATACCTGGCCCGAAATTTCCATTGACAGGGCTGGCGTGATGAAAGCGGTGACGTCAAAATCACTGTTGCCTACTCGGGAGTATCCCCATTACATTCTATGGCAATCGGGCCAAGTAACATGACGTCATGGATTGGAGTGAAAAGGCCTTGTGCTATCAAGTTGGCGTTGGCAGAGCCCCCTATTCTTTTGATTATCGCATTTCGTGCGTGGTCACAGCGACGCTTCGGTAGCGTTATCAAGGGGCTTTTGTGATCAATGCGATCAGGCGGTCTTAAGTGTCCCGTAACAATGAAAGGAAGGAATAGATGCGAAACGCCAAGCATGCTGTTGGTGATCCTTCTGTACCATTATGAAGGTGATGCGCTGTCTCTTTGGGTTGGCGACTGTCAAGGATCACCTCCGGAGAAAACTCTGACCGAAAGAATGGACTAGGCGACAGGTGTACCTACACAGACGCACATTTAATACAACCTACGCGACACAAACACTAGCAGACAAACCAAACAAAACTAACACAACATACAAAGGCTATCAGTACACACCACCCGCTAACACTGCTACTGGCGTTCTCCTGTTATCGGTTGGCGTTCGTGCTCACGTTTGGTTCGGTGCCGATGTGGCGTGGTATGGGTCCCGTAGCTGGCGTCGAAGTGGCGTTTGACGTTCCAGAGCTGGCGTCGCTGGCGAGCTGGCGTTGGCTGCGTCGTACACGCTTCCGGTTCAAACGCCCGTGGAGGTGTTGCCGATGATGTTGGCGCTGGGGCACCACCCGGATGAGTGGCAACAGCGCTGGAGACCTCCCTGGCCGAAGCAGGCGGTAGCGTCCTCCGTGGACTCTCCGGAACGGGCCCAGGAACGGCAGGAAGTTTGCGGTGCGAAGCCGCAGAACGTGAGCTCACCAGAGCAGTAGCCGGCGTCGCTCTCTTCCGGCCGAATCGTCCCTGACCCGCAGAGCCTCCACTGCTTTGTTCTTCCCCCCTTGTCTCGCCCTTCCTCACCCTTTTATAGCCTTGACGTTAATCCACGTAATCCTTCTCTTCGTCCTCTTCTCTTCTCCACCAATCATCGCTTTGCATCTCACCGGATAGTTCATCTCCACCAATCCTCTCTCGTCACCTCACTGAGTACTTCTTTATCTTCTTTAGTCTTCGGTTAATCCACGTCATTCTTAACGTCATCCTCGTCGTCTTCTTGAAATCTTTCTTCGTTTATAATTTTCTCTTAGTCTCCCTCTTATATGTGACAAGGCCCCCTCTATCAAGAGTTTTTCCATGAAAAACTGCTCACGTCATCCTCCTCTTCAAGCCATCCAGCCAACCGACTACCTTCTGCGGCGATTCTGGACCCAGCACACAACACAACACACCGCAGATGACCAGCACACCAAAAGCACACCACTAACACATCCCACCAAAGTGTGTTTTCGGAACACCAACACATCACTGTCGTCGTCCAGACGGGGTGCTTAATAAACATGTTAATGTCCACAATCAAACTGCGTTTTCAGAACACTAACACACTACTGCCGCTGTACATACGGTGTCCTTAATAAACATGTTAATGTTCACAACACATTCCTTTGTATAATCACGTAACAACCACAACAACCCCAACTACACGATACATCCCTGAAATACATAGCACAGCAGCAATAACAAGATACATTCCAGAGATACCTAGAGCTGTTCACTTGGCCCTACTGATGAAGTCCCCTCCAACGTTATCCCTGCCTTTAATATCTTCCACCTGAAATGAGTACTCTTGTAAGGCCAAACTGGACTTACTGGACTCCTTGCTCCGCTTGTCCTTGCTGTGCTTTTCTTTGCTTCCGTGCTTGTCCTTGTTGTGGTGTTTCTCCTTGCTTTGTTGCTTTTCATTACTTTGCTTATCCTTGCTGTGTTTCTCCTTGCTGCTCTTTTCGTTGCTGTGCTTCTCCTTGAAGGCCCGCTTCTTGCTCGACTTATCCTTACTGCCTTTGTCCGCCTTCTCCATGCTTCCTTTGGAGTGGATTCCTTGCTCTTGCCTCCCCCTTTCTCTTTGGTGCTCTTGCTACTTCTGCTGCTTAGCCAGGGACAGAAACCCTTCTTTTTCTTCTTGGCTTTCCTACACTTGCCTTTCCTTTTCTTGTCCTTGCCTTTCTTCTTGTCTTTGGACTTCTCCTTTCCCTCTTTCTTTCTTTTTCAAACGCTGCGTTGCTGTGGCTGTCGCTTGAGCACTTGTCCTCACTGCCGGCGAAAAACTGACTGCCCCACCACCCACCTGAGCTGTTGTGGGCCTTTCCTCCTTTCGGTTTCCTTCAACGTCGAGCATCCTCCGCTCGGCATCGGGGTCCTCGACACTTCTTGCACCCGTAATGTTTCCCAAGATGAGGTCGTAGATGGGTTGCTCTACGCATTTTGCCACTACCTGTCCGGTATAATATGGCGTGGACACTAGAATCCTGGCTTCAGGAAGGTAACTTACTGTGCTATCTACAAGACTGAGGGCCGACGTTTCCCCTGTAAGATCCTCGTCGTCCTTCACCAGGCTTCTCCGAACCAAAAATTTGTTGGCTCCGCTGTCTCTAAGCACCAATACAGGACGGTCTCCTATTTGTCCAACCACCACCGGCATTGCTACTTTTGACTTGGGTGCTCCACTCACCACCTCATTTCCCAGCGGCGTTTGTTCTCCTTTCCGCTGTGGAACTTCAGGTGGTGTGACAAGTTCTGCCCGAGAGTCGACAACGCATGCAGCTTGGCCTTGCCCCAGAGCTATCCGCTCGAATCGTTGCAGATACGCGTCCAAATCATCTCTTGTCATCAAAAGGAGCCGTCAACTTTCTTGGGCAAACCGTGGCCGGTCTAGGAGATTCGGTACCCGCTAAGGAACGCTGATCATCGTCCGTGATCCTCTCATAGCCTCCTATGATATTCGCCTGTTTCCACAAAAGGAACTCCTTCTCCCGTTCTATCCTTCTTTTCTCCTGTTCTGCCTCGCGAGCTCTTCTAGCCTCTCGCTCTTCTACTTCGCGAGTGTCTGCGCGTGCTTGCACCCTTTCCTCTCTCTGCCTTTTTGCTTCTTCTTTCTTCTCGTCCCAGAGACGCATCGCCTCTTCCTTGCTTAACCCTAGCTTGAGCGCAAGTTCTAGCGTTTTTTCCAAATCCATACGTTCTGCCGTCGAGAGATCGGGAAGGTCACCGAGTACTTCTGTATCTTCTTTAGTCTTCGGTTAAGCCACGCCATCCTTAACGCCATCCTCGCCGTCTTCTTGAAACCTTTCTTCGTTTGTAATTTTCTCTTAGTCTCCTTCTTATATGTGACAGCGACAGCCAATGCAGTTGCTTTCAATCAGCTTAACTGAGGCCGCTGCTCTATGTGAGGGTGTGAGCGCACTCGCGGGGTATCTTTCGTACCTCGTGAGGTTCCTTTGCCAGTTGGATAAAAATTGTGAGCATTTAGTACGTCGCTGAAAACACCGCAGTTAGTCATTTGGGCGAGCCTACAAATGTCCCATTGACACTTTGATTATTAGGACAGTACCTCTCGAGTTAGATAATTAATTTCAGTTACCGAAATAAATCTCAGCAACAAAAAAGATTACTGGCGGCTGGAGTAACGTAACTGCTCTTTTTTAAGTCTTGGTGCATAATAGTTTGAGCACCCTGTATCATTTACTCAGTAACCGAATTGAGGCCAAGCCGGATTCACTCGAAATCAGAATCAACAGCAGCCATTAAAAAAATTTAATTATGGGATTTTACGTGCCAAAACCACTTTTTGATTATGAGGCACGCCGTAGTGGAGGACTCAGAAACTTCGACCACCTGGCCTTCTTTAACGTGCACCTAAATCTAAGTACACCGGTGTTTTTGCATTTTGCCCCCATCGAAATGCGGCCGCCGTGGCCGGGATTCGATCCCGCGACCTCCTGCTTAGCAGCCCAACACCATAGCCACTAAGCAACCACGGCGGGTACAGCAGTCATGAGCAGCGCTTCTACTCGGAGTCACAGGAAAAAAAAGAAACAGAGCCTGCACTTTCACCGGAACGGCGTAGCAGTATTAGAGATACAGCCAAGTATACGGAAATTACACGAAGCAAGATTACACCACCGAGAGACGCCAGACTCTTGGTGGTGCGAGAGGAATCAGACTGTGAAACTCAACTCTCTCCTTCTATGAGGTGTTGTAAATTCTGATATGCTCCGGGAAATGACCTCTCTCTCTCTCTCTCTCTCTCTCTCTCTATATATATATATATATATAGCGTTCCGAAATCTAGCAAAATGAGAACTAGAACCCCAAGCAAAATTAAACCTTTCCGTCTATGCCCAGAGGTATCCGAAAAGTAGCGAAATTATTTACCATAATATTGGCGGGTCAGGGAAAGCGTAACGAACTTGTCGCAGTAATATTGTCACGTGGTGGTGACGTTGAATACAACAGTAGCAATACTGTGAACGACAAAACTAACTTTTATTGGGCGAACCTGTGCCCACAAGACAGGCTACACTTATAGCACAACGATAGCGGCGAACACACTCGGCGATCGTCGAAAATCTGATCAGCGGGTCAAGCGCGTCGGCTTTTATAGATCAGTCGTCGAATGTTCCACATTAACCGATGGGACCCGCGTGTCTTCCACAAAGTTCTACACTATTCGCGTCGCGCATACATGCAATCAGATTACACAGGTGGCGGTGAAAGACAGTGTACGGAACCATCGATAACATTCCAGAAACTTCTTTTACATACAGGCGCGTCCTGCGCTGCGCGATAACATTTGTTAGGCGGCCAAGCGTGGTCGCCCGATAAGGTTAAGTGCACGTGTCATTACCCCCATCTTAAAAAAAGCATCGACCCGAAGCTGCAAACAAACGAAAGTAATAAAAAAAAGAAGCACTCGTAGCAAAGAAAACCACAAAATAAGGAAGTTCGTCAGCGTCCATAAAAGGATTTAAGGCGCACCACGTGGACGACTTCAGGTCGTGCGCGGCGCCGCTGTGAAAGCGGAATGCCGTCTGGCACGACATCATAGTCCAGTGCGCCAATACGTCGGATGACCTTGTAGGGTCCGAAATAGCGTCGCAATAGTTTCTCACTCAGTCCTCGTCGGCGTATCGGGGTCCATACCCAAACACGGTCGCCGGGCTGGTACTCGACGAAGCGTCGTCGCAGGTTGTAGTGTCGGCTGTAGGTACGCTGCTGGTTCTTGATCCGCAGGCGGGCGAGCTGTCGGGCTTCTTCGGCGCGCTGGAGATAGGTAGCGACGTCAAGATTCTCTTCGTCAGTGACGTGCGGCAGCATGGCGTCGAGCCTAGTCGTCGGGTTCCTGTCGTAAACCAGCTTAAATGGCGTGAGCTGTGTTGTTTCTTGCACCGCCGTGTTGTAAGCGAATGTTACGTATGGCAGGACCGCATCCCACGTCTTGTGCTCGACGTCGACGTACATTGCTAGCATGTGGGCGAGGGTCTTGATCAGGCGCTCCGTGAGACCATTCGTTTGCGGATGGTAGGCAGTTGTCCTCCTGTGACTTGTCTGGCTGTATTGCAGAATGGCTTGCGTGAGCTCTGCTGTAAAAGCCGTTGCTCTGTCGGTGATGAGGACTTCTGGAGCACCATGTCGCAGCAGGATGTTCTCGACGAAAAATTTCGCCACTTCGGCTGCACTGCCTTTCGGTAGAGCTTTAGTTTCAGCGAAGCGAGTGAGATAGTCCGTCGCCACGACGATCCACTTATTTGCGGAAGTTGATGTTGGAAACGGTCCCAACAAGTCCATCCCGATCTGCTGAAAAGGTCGGTAAGGAGGCTTGATCGGCTGTAGTAATCCCGCTGGCGTTGTCGGTGGTGTCTTGCGTCGCTGACAGTCTCGGCATGTCTTGACGTAACGGGCAACATCGCCGGTTAGGTGCGGCGAGTAATACCTTTCTTGTATCCTCGATAGCGTCCGGGAGAAGCCGAGGTGCCCAGCGGTCGGATCGTCATGTAGGGCGTGCAGTAATTCTGGACGCAGTGCCGACGGAACAACAAGAAGGTAGCTGGCGCGGACTGGTGAGAAGTTCTTCTTCACGAGTAGGTCGTTTTGAAGCGCGAACGAAGACAATCCACGCTTAAATGCCCTAGGGACAACGTCGGTGTGCCCTTCCAAATACTCGACTAGGGCTTTTAACTCCGGGCCTCCTCGTTGCTGTTCGGCGAAGTCTTCCGCGCTTATCATTCCAAGGAAGGCGTCGGCATCCTCGTCATCTTGCGGCGGCGGGTCAATGGGGGCGCGTGATAGGCAATCAGCATCTGAGTGTTTTCGTCCAGACTTGTATGTTACAGTGATGTCGTATTCTTGTAGTCTGAGGCTCCACCGTGCCAGCCGTCGTGAAGGGTCCTTTAAGTTGGCTAGCCAACACAACGCGTGATGGTCGCTGACCACTTTGAATGGCCTGCCATATAGGTAAGGGCGAAATTTTGCTGTAGCCCAAACGATGGCGAGGCTTTTCTTTTCGGTTGTAGAATAATTGCCTTCCGCTTTTGACAACGACCGGCTAGCGTAAGCTATCACGTGTTAATGTCCATCTTTTCTCTGGACTAGGACGGCACCGAGACCTAGGCTATTGGCGTCAGTGTGGATTTCGGTATCGGCGTGCTCGTCGAAGTGCGCAAGTACGGGCGGCGACTGCATGCGTAGTTTTAGTTCTTGAAATGCGTCGGCCTGCGGCGTTTCCCACTTGAACTCGACGTCACATTTAGTTAGCTGTGTCAGCGGCTCAGCGATGCGTGAAAAGTCCTTGACAAATCGCCTGTAGTAGGCACACATGCCAAGAAATCTACGCACTGCCTTCTTGTCGGTGGGCTGCTGGAACTTTGCGATGGCAGCTGTCTTCTGCGGATCAAGGCGGACTCCAGACTTGCTGATGACGTGGCCTAGGAACAGAAGCTCATCGTAAGCGAAGCGGCACTTTTCTGGCTTCAGAGTGAGCCCTGATGACTTGATGGCCTCAAGTACCGTGGCAAGCCGCCTAAGGTGATCGTCGAAATTTCCGGCGAATACAACAACGTCATCCAAGTAAACGAGACAGGTCTGACACTTCAATCCTGCTAAAACCGTGTCCATCACGCGCTGGAACGTTGCAGGCGCTGAGCACAGTCCAAATGGCATAACCTTGAACTCGAAGAGGCCATCTGGGGTGATGAAGGCGGTCTTTTCGCGATCTCGTTCGTTGACTTCTATTTGCCAATAGCCAGACTTGAGGTCCATCGACGAGAAGTATTTAGCGTTGCAGAGCCGATCCAATGCGTCGTCTATCCGTGGGAGGGGGTACACATCCTTCTTCGTGACCTTGTTCAGACGACGATAATCGACGCAGAAACGTAGGGTTCCGTCTTTTTTCTTTACCAGGACAACTAGCAATGCCCACGGGCTTTTCGACGGCTGGATGATGTCGTCGCGTAGCATTTCGTCGACTTGTTCTCTTATAGCTTCGCGTTCTCGCGGCGCAACTCGGTAAGGGCTCTGGCAGAGTGGTCGAGCGTACTCCTCGGTGTTTATGCGAAGCTTGGCGACTGGTGTCTGTCGAATCATTGATGACGTCGCAAAGCAGCCTTTGTATCGTCGGAGCAGACTTCTGAGCTCCTGTTGCTTAATCATGGGAGACTTGAATTAATGTCGTAGTCTGGTTCGGGAACCATGGTCGTCGGGGAAGATGCGGCGAAATCCGAGAGAAGAAACGCATTACTGGTTTCCAGAATTTCCTCGATGTACGCGATCGTCGGGCCCTTGTTGATGTGCTTGAACTCCTGGCTGAAGTTTGTCAGCAACACTTCAGTTTTCCCTCCATGCAGTCGAGCGATCCCTCTTGCGACGCAAATTTCACGGTCTAGCAGTAGACGTTGGTCGCCTTCGATGACACCTTCTACTTCAGCGTGTATTTCGGTGCCGACCGTAGTAATAATGCTGGAGCGAGGAGGGATGCTCACTTGATCTTCGAGCACACTCAAGGCGTGGTGACTACGAGGGCTCTCCGGCGGTATCGCTTTATCTTGCGACAGCGTTATTGACTTCGACTTCAGGTGGATGATTGCGCCGTGTTGGTTCAGGGAGTCCATACCGAGAATGACGTCTCGTGAACACTGTTGGAGGATAACGAAGGTGGCAGGGTAAGTCCGGTCATGAATGGTTATTCTTGCCGTGCAGATTCCAGTCGGCGTAATCAGGTGTCCTCCAGCGGTGCGAATTTGAGGGCCTTCCCATGCAGTCTTAACCTTCTTCAACTGGGCGGCGATGTGTCCACTCTTGACGGAGTAATGAGCCCCTGTGTCCACTAAGGCGGTAACTGCGTGGCCGTCGAGAAGCACGTCGAGGTCGGTGGTTCTTAGTTTGGCGTTGCAGTTGGGTCTTGGCGTCGGATCACGGCTGCGTCGTGTTGAACTGAAGCTGGAATGTCGCGTCAAGTCGTCTTTCGTCGGTGTAGTCTTGGCTTCCTGACTTCGTCGGGACGGCGGCGTGTCGTTATGTCGTCGAGGTGGTCTCTTCGTCGTCTTCGTCGGCGGCGGAGGATCTTCGTCAGTTCGACGAACAGCAACCGCACCTCCATCGGTTGCTGCTTTTAGTTTTCCGGATATGGGCTCGTAGAGCGGCCCCGGGCTGGGCCGGTGTATGGTCGGCGCTGCGGCGACAGGTAGCGGCCTGGTGACACGAACGGGACGGCCGTCGAGGGCTCCACTGAGTAGCGGCGAGGTAATCGGCGATGTCACGTGGGCGCTCGCCAAGATGTGGACGCGGCGCGTTGATGGCGAACCCTCTCAGTCCCAAGTCGCGGTATGGGCATCGGCGGTAAACATGGCCGGCTTCTCCGCAGTGATAGCAGAGCGGCCGGTGATCGGGGGCTCGCCAAAATCTGTCTTCCTCGGGTAGCTGCGCTGGGCGACGGGTGGGCGTGCTGGCGGCGGCGGCGGTGGTCGACGGAATTGCGGCGTTGCAGGGCCCTGGCGCGGTCGTGCAGGGGGACCTTGACGGCGGGCGACGGCGGCGTAGGTCATCGCTTCTGGCTGGGGCTGCGATTATTGTGGTTGTAACTCGGGAATCCCAAGCGATCGCTGAACTTCTTTGACAATTTCGGCGACTGTGGCCACTTGAGGTTGCGATGAAGGGAAGATCCTTTGAAGCTCCTCTCGTACGACTGCCCTGATGGTCTCGCGCAGGTCGTCGGTGGCCAGTGACTGAACTCCGGCGCAGTTTGTCGAGCTCGTGCGGCGGTTGAATTGCCGGTTCCGCATTTCGAGTGTCTTCTCAATGCTGGTGGCCTCTCGAAGGAACTCTTCTACGGTCGTTGGTGGGCTTCGTATCATTGCGCCGAAAAGTTCCTCCTTTACACCACGCATCAGCAGGCGGACTTTCTTCTCCTCGGACATTTCCGGGTCGGCGTGGTTGAACAGACGGTTCATTTCCTCAGTGAAGATCGCGATCGTCTCATTCGGCAGCTGCGCTCTGGTCTCCAGTAGAGCTTGGGCTCGCTCTTCTCGTACGACGCTTGTAAATGTTTGCAGAAAGCCGCTTCGGAACAGGTCCCACGTCGTCAAGGTGGCTTCTCAATTCCGGAAGCCCGTCCTGGCGGCGTCCTCCAATGCTAAATAAACATGTCGCAGCTTGTCGTCGCTTGCCCAGCTGTTAAACGTAGCGACCTTTCATACGTTTCCAGCCAGCTTTCCGGGTCCTCAAATGTGGAACCCCGGAACGTCGGTGGTTCCCTGGGCTGCTGCAGCACGATGGGGTACGCTGGGGCTGCCATTGGAGTTGCCTTTGACACAATCTTCTTGGTCTCAGGTAGAAGTCCGTGCTCCGGGGGCAGCTGTTGAAGACGGCGGCTTGCTCGATGTTCCGGGACGGCGCTGGTGTTGTCTTTGCGGTCCGGGCTTGAATTACGGCTTCTCGGAGGCGTCCGGTACATGAACGTAAAGCACCTCCACCAGATGTCACGTGGTGGTGACGTTGAATAACACAGTATCAACACTGTGAACGACAAAACTAACTTTTATTGGGCGAACCTGTGCCCACAAGACTGGCTACACTTATAGCACAACGATAGCGGCGAACACGCTCGGCGATCGTCGAAAATCTGATCAGCGGGTCAAGCGCGTCGGCTTTTATAGATCAGTCGTCGAATGTTCCAGATTAACCGATGGGACCCGCGTGTCTTCCACAAAGTTCTACACTATTCGCGTCTCGGATACATGCAATCAGATTACACAGGTGGCGGTGAAAGACAGTGTACGGAACCATCGATAACATTCCAGAAACTTCTTTTACATACAGGCGCGTCCTGCGCTGCGCGATAACATTTGTTAGGCGGCCAAGCGTAGTCGCCCGATAAAGATAAGTACACGTGTCAATATTCAGTGCACGCGGAGCTGTCACCATGGTCGAGCTGCTTTTCGCTAACTGCCGCACAAAGCCGGGTGCGGCGAGCGTGCCCAGAAGCTACCGAAATGAGTTACAATAATCTTGCGGCTCATAGAAAGCATCGCAAACATCTCCCAGCACGAGTCGTTAACTCAAGTTCACTGCACCAGAAAGGCCGAACTGTGTTTCGCTAACTGCGTAACTAATCTAGGTTTCTCGCCGTAAGCCTAAATTTGCTTGAAATGCGTCGCCGACTGCGAAACAGTTTCTCACCTTGCCCTAGTCAAATAGTGCAATAGTGCTGTGTCGAAGCGCAGTAGGAACGCAGCAATACGCAGGGTACCAATAAACCAAACTATAGCTAAAAATGAAAAAAAAAACTGGTCGCCAAACAGGCGAAGTTCACATGCGCAGCAGGCCTCGCTCGCTTCGGTGGCGTGTCTGGCGCATGACAGATGTGTATGACACGTCTGGCGTGCCGCCAGCTTGTTGTTAGGCAACGTGACAAAAATAAGTCACAAAGTATAAGTTTATTTATACGCTAAACTATGTAGTTTTAACACGAAACAATAAAAAATAAACGTTGTCTTTAGGCTCATTTCGCATTCTGTTTTTCCAATGCTCCCGTCAACTAACGGATGCGATTAACACTAGTCGTGACGAGTTTGCTGTTGCCAGTGTTCGCCGATTGTCCCCTCTTGTTGAATTTCTTTCTCTATGGTAATAGTTTGTGACGCTCTTTATGCCCCCGCAACAACATATACTTTTGGTACTCACGTTTGCCGAAAACGCGACGGGCGATTGCATAGCGTGATATCACGGGAGAGTGTTGCTTATGCCAGCAGAACGCGCAAAAGGCAACGCCGGGGAGCTCAAAAACCAGGAACTTGGAACTAGAAAATTCCTTCGTGTGAACCACTGAAAAAAAAAGGCTTTGCACCCACGCATTTATCATGTGTACGCGTAGAAGGCATTCTGCGAGAGTGTAGCAGGATCTGGCTTAGGGCCTGTGTTGTGGCCACCTCCATGTATATAAGTAGCGTACCATCGTGACGGCTGAGACCAAGTTGTTATGGAAACGCGCGGTAACCCGTGTTTTTGCGGTCTTAAGGTGCTAGAAACAGTGCCCGAGAAACGAGGAATGCTTGACAATCAGATGTTTTCGTCATGATTTATGGAATTGTTTGGAATGAGCATGCTATCTTTTACGCCATGTATGCGAAAGCGAATTGCTTTTGTCTGTAATGCCGTCCATTCACCAATTTTGCACGTCTCGCCTTTACACACAGTATTCCTATGAGATCTAAACACCAAAATGGCACGTGCTTTTAATTTACTTTTTTCCAGCTGATGCCGTCCGGTGGAGCTGCGTACGGTAAGTACTCCTGCTTACCTGGCGCCACAACGTTGGGAAGAATGCACAAAATGCCCGGAGCAAGCATTTATATAGAGCAAAATAAACAGTTCCTCATTTTACATGGCGTTAGGTGGCTGCTTTATTAAATTGCACGTCATACAGATTCAATGGACGCTTGTAAAGGTCGTTCGCAATAATTTTTTACTTAATATTAAAGCAATTCCGCACTAACACAGCACGCGGTTATGCAGTACAAGAAGAAAAAAACAGGACCGCCCAAATACTCCGAACAGATCTTTAACCAACGAAGCTGAAACGTGCTGCCGCGGTGTTTATCACTGGGTTAATCCTGATGGTTCATAAATCGACGGTTCGATTTATGAACCGTCGATTTATGAACACACAACGCGCACACCACATGCACGACATCGGTTCATCGCACATTCACAAAATCCGCGTTATCAGCTACAAACATTACGAGTCTCTGTGCTGTTAGCTTGATGCCTGTTTGGAATCCGCTGTTAGCTAAAGTTGGCGCTCATACCATCTACTATCAGAATTGTATCGGCGTATTGCTTTCTTTATTTTACTGCCGCAAAAGTCAT
Source organism: Dermacentor andersoni (assembly GCF_023375885.2). Taxonomy (NCBI): domain Eukaryota; kingdom Metazoa; phylum Arthropoda; class Arachnida; order Ixodida; family Ixodidae; genus Dermacentor; species Dermacentor andersoni. The sequence continues at coordinate 233,709,449 of NC_092816.1, read as the reverse complement.
GCTATGACAACTGTGAAGACTGTCTTGGGATTGCCCAGAGCGACTGCGTAGATAATATTATGTGGTCAACAAATGCGGAGTTATACACTATGTGCATACTAAAGTCTACAAATAGGCTCTACAACAACCTCAGTAGTTTACAACTTGAGTTGCTTATGTCAAACGCATCTCCGTATTATCCACAGGCACCTGCGCTTGGTTACAGCGAAACGATTTCTGTTTATTGTCAATCTATAGGCGGCACGTAAACCTGAAGCAATAATAATTTTACAGTATCGGATGTTTTCAACTTCCCCTCACGCCTTACCACAATCGGTATACGGGCTGTTCGCACAAGTTAACATGACCTTTGGTGACGTCCCACCCTAAGACCTTCATCGGCAGTGATATAAAAAACCGTGGAGAATAATTCGAATTACAAAGCATACGGGATAATTCACTTGATTTGAGCCAGACTTTAACGTATGCAAATGCTACGTAGCTGGAGAGAACTGAACTAATGTCCTCAAGGTTCCGTATCCTCTGCGCGCCGTCGCTGCTTGCGCTCGGCTGCACGAACCGTTTATTCTGCCAGGGCTGCAACATCGGCCCGGCGTAGATGACCACGTTCCCGACTCTGCTCGTGGAATTGCTGATGGAAGGCTGCATGCTCTTCAGAAGCACGTATGACGCGTGGCCTAACCATTTTAGAGCTGGAGAGAGACTGCCGCGCGCACGCTCACCTGCAATGGATACCAACAACGTCACAACTGGCGCAGCCATTCGTGCGCCTTCTTTCTTTTTCGCACATGCGCACAATATTGCGCCGAAGGAATTTTTGGCGTGCAGGCGACAAATGGACGGTTGGACGGACGGACGCGTCGGAAAACCATATACAGCTTCGCTGTAAAAAGCATGCCGCGCCGATCAGTGCACCCGGTCTAACTCGTTCCAGCTAGCGTTCGAAACGAGCGCACCCTAAAGCGACACCGGAAGTGTGTTTTTTTTTTAGTATTAAGTGTTTTATTTACAGTAAGCAAATAATAATCCCGGCGGCTTAGTGCGCTACAGTCGAATCGGCCGCTGTGCTCTATGGGAGCGCCCGCTTTTGTTGAATTTCTTTATGGGTAAACGCTATAATGATGATAAGCCTTTTCCAGCCCGCGAGCGGCTACTCTCCATTAAGAACACGGGTAACACCGGCGGGACAATCTTTGTGTTGAAGTTGAGTGCTCAGGGATAGCTTTTCATTCATTTATTTTGGTTTCGCTGACATCATCTATACGACACTGTGAGAAGTCTCAAAAGGTTAAGGTAAATCCGCCACGTGGTGGCATTTACTCGACCTAAACCCTGATGTCCTGAAATGCTGGATATGTAGCCAGCGTATTCACCAGTCAGATAGCACAGCGGACGATGTTTAGGCGGGACTTGCGCCCTACAAAGGAAACAAAGCCTGTTTATTACGCACAACAGTCGGCGTCAGAAAGATCGCCTGCTACAACAAGCAGCTAGCTTTTAAAGGGTGCAATCGGACCTGTTAATGCCCCCCCCCCCCCCCCCTCCTACCGACATCCGCGAAAGCTTGATAACACGTGAGAGTCATTCTGTACAGCAGCTATCAGTTACGGGTTATCGCGACTAAACAAAAAACTGAGTGCCCATCCACTCTGTGGGGAAGGATGACCAGCGAAGCTGTGTATGTGGGTTCCTTACTGGCGAAATGCACCTCCGCCGCGCCTTGGCCCGGCATTGCACAATCTTCGAGATCGGCCAACTATAGGGAGTGCTTAAAGCCGGCTTCATCTCAGCCGCGGCTCGGCCGGGTATTGCACTATCTTCGGGAGCTGCCCACGTATGGGGAGTGCTTAACGCCTGCTTCATCTCGGCCGCGGGTAGGCCCGGCGTTGCACTATCGTTGGCATCGGCCCACTTACGGGCAGTGCTAAACGCCCGCTTCATCTCGGCCGGGCGTCGGCCCGGCATTGCACTAACTTCGGGATCGGCCTACGTACGGGCAGTGCTTAACGCCTGCTCCATCTCGGCCGCGCGTCGGCCCGGCATTGGACTAACTTCGGGATCGGCCCACGTACGTGCAGTGCTTAACGCCTGCTTCATCTCGGCCGCAGGTTGGCCTGGCATTGCGCTATCTTCGGGAGCGGCCCACGTATGGGGGTTGCTTAACGCCTGCTTCATCTTGGCCGGGCGTCGGCCCGACATTGCACTATCTTCGGGATCGGCCCACGTACGGGCAGTGCTTGACGCCTGCTTCATCTCGTCCTCGGGTCGGCGCAGCATTGCACTAACTTCGGAATCGGCCCACGTACGGGCAGTGCTTAACGCCTGCTTCATCTCGGCCGTGGGTCCGCCTGGCATTGCACAACCTTCGGGATCGGCCCACGTACGGGCAGTGCTTAACGATTACTTCATCTCGCCCGTTGGTCGGGCCCGTATGGCTCTTACTTCGGGATCGGCCCAGGTACGAGGAGTGCTTAACACCTGATTCACCTTCACCGCGAGTCTGGCCGGCATTGCAATATATTTCGGATCAGCCAAAGTAAGGGAAGTGCTTAACGCCTGCTTCCCCTCCAAAACGATTCGGCCCGGCATTGCACGATCTTCGGGATCGGCCCACGTATGGGGAGCGCTTAACGCCTGCATCACCTCCGCTGCTGGATGGGCAGGTATTGAAATATTTTCGAGATAGGCCCACGTATGGGGAGTGCTTAAGGCCTGCTTCACCTCCGCCGCGGGTCACGCCAGGCATTGCACTATCTTCGGGACCGATCCCAGTATGGGGAGTGCTTAACGCCTGCATCATTTCGGCCGCAGTTCGGCCCGGCATTGCACTATCATCGGGATCGGCCCACGTGTGGGGAGTGCTTACCACCTGCTGCATCTCGGCAGCGGGTCAGCCGGCATTGCCCTACCTTCGGGTTCGGCCCACGTACGCGCAGTGCTTAACGCCTGCTGCATCTGGGCCGCGGGTCAGCCGGCATTGCACTACCTTGGGGTTCGGCCCACGTACGCGCAGTGCTTAACGCCTGATTCATCTCGGCCGCGGGTTGGCCCGACATTGCACTATCTTCGGGATCGGTCCACGTATGGACAGTGCTTAACGCCTGCTTCATCTCGGCCTCGGGTCGGCCCGGCATTGCACTATCTTCGGGATCGGCCCACGTACGGCCAGTGCTTCACGCCTGATTAACCTCCACCGCGAGTCAGGCCGTCATTGCAATATCTTTGGGATCAGACAAGGAAAGGGAAGTGCTTAACGCCTGCTTCCCCTCCAAAACGATTCGGCCCGCCATTGCACGAACTTCGGGATCGGCCCACGTGTGGAGGTGCTTACACCTGCTTCATCTCGGCCGCCCGCCCGCCCGGCATTGCACTATCTTCGGGACCAGCCCACGTGTGAGGAGTGCTTAACGCTTGCTTCAACTCGGCCGCAGGCCGGCCCGGCATTGCACTGTCATTGGTATCGGCCCACGTACGGGTAGTGCTTAACGCCTGCTTCATCTCGGCAGCTGCTTGGCCCGACATTGCACTAGCTTCGGGATCGGCCCACGTACGGGCAGTGCTTGACGCCTGCTTCATCTGCTACCACTGCTGCAGGCGGCAGCCACTGGGGCTGACCGAGTGGCCCTGATGAGCCGGAAACCAGACTAGGTGTGAGCTATCCAGTTGGTCGTAATTATGAGCATTATTACTGTGTATAAGTAACTTGTGTGCTTCCACTGAGATGAAGCCGGCTGAGTAATTCCTAATAGCTGTACGGGAATCAGGGAAAATCGTGGAGCCTCTCCTCATTGTAATTGCAAGTGCTATGCTTGCTTCTTCGGCGGCATGAATGGAGGTCGTTCTTAGTGACGCCGCGTTTATTAATTTACCTCTCTCGATACCACGGCAATAGCGTAGCGGTTGCCCGATCCATAACTAGTTGCATCGACAAAAAGAGCTGAGCTGTGTTGTTGGTACAGTTTACCCAGAATGCATTTGGCCCTGGCGTCCCTTCTGCCCTTGTTGTACACAGGATGAATATTTCTAGGTATGGGGTCTACAACTAATTGTGTCTCCACCTCCTTGAGTATTTTGAACTTAGAGACATCTCCTCCTCGAGGCAGTATTCCGACTTCATCTAGAATTTTACACCCTGGCTTAGTGTTGGAGAGTCTTGCAATTTGTGACATCGAATGTTCCTCAATGAGCTCATCTATAGTGTTATGAAGTCCTAACTTGTTGAGGAGTTCGGTACTCGTTCCGTGCGGGAGTCCCAGAGCCCTTTTGAGTCCGGAGCGTATAAGTGCGTTTAGCTTAGCCTTCTCTCCCTTCCCCCAGTTCAGGTATGATGCAATGTACGTCACATGACTGATGAAAAATGCATGATATGCTCTGATGAGATTGTCCTCCTTGAGGCCTGCATTTCGGTTTCAGACCCTGCCCAGGAGCTTTAAAGTACTGTTGGCCTGACCTGTGAGACGGTTTAGGGCCGTAGCGTTACTGCTCCTTGCGTCAATGAGAAGACCCAGAATATTTATTTGCTCTACTCTGGGTATGACCCGTCCTGTGTTGTCCGTGATTTTTATTGGCATAGTTTCTAAAGGCACAAGGTTTCTAACACCTTGTCTCCCCTGTCTGAAGAGCAGCAGCTCAGATTTACTAGGTGATAGCCTGAGTCCGGTGCCCTTAAGGAAGGATTCTGTGGTGTCTACCGCTGCCTGTAGTGTCTGCTCTAGTGCTGCGAGTGACCCCCTTGGGACCCACACTGTGATATCGTCAGCGTATATGACGTGCCCCAAGCTCGGGATTTTGGACAATTCCTCCGAGAGCCTGTGCATGGCAATGTTAAAGAGGAGTGGGGACAATACTGAACCTTGTGGTGTGCCGTTGTTGCCTAAATTGTATGGACCGCCTGTGACTATTCCGAGTTTGACCCGAGCTGTCCGATTAGCTAGAAAGGACCTCACATAATTGTAAAAATTGCTTCCCAGGTTCAAGGTTGAGATTTCATGTAGGATATGTTTATGTGCAACCGTATCAAATGCTTTGTTAAGATCCAGACCCAGGAGGCCTTTTACGTCCCTGCTAGGGTCGTCAATAATAGCCCGTTTGATCATTAGCATGGCGTCCTGTGTGAATAATGCCTTCCGAAAGCCTATGAGATTGTGTCTGAAAAGCTCCTGGTTTTCTATGTGTTCTATTATCCTATTATGAATAGCATGTTCGGCTACTTTGCCAATACAGGATGTAAGTGATATGGGCCTGAGGTTCTCCATTGTTAGTGGTTTGCCGGGTTTCGGTATAAACGTCACCTTGGCCTCCCTCCATTCCGGTGGGACAGTGCCGGATCTCCAGTGACTATTAATTTTGACCGTGATTATGTCTATGGCATCATCGTCCAGGTTTCGCAAAAGTTTATTTGTGATGCCATCCGGACACGGGGCAGATCTCCCATTTAAATTAAAAAGTACATGCCTTATCTCAGCTGCAGTGAAGTCACTGTCCAAGTCCGGTTGCGATATTCCGGAGTAAGGTTCGCTTATTTCTTCTTGGTTTTCATATTCATTTTTAAGTGGCAGGTACATGTGTGCGAGGTCGTTTGCGACCTCTGTTGCTGTCCGCCCTATAGTTATCTGTTTATTGACGAGCCTGTTTATGGCGAGGTTTGCAGTAGCTCTGGAGAGCTTGTCATTAAGTAGGCTCTTCAATAGGTTCCATTTGCCTCCTCTGCGCAATCTGCCGTCTGTTTCTAACCAAGTTTCGTCCCATTGTTGACGTGAAAGTTGAGCCGCGTATGTTTCGATATCACGATTAACTTGGGCGACCTTGGCTTTAAGTCTTCTATTGAGTCTGTGACTCTTCCATCTGGTTAGAAGGGCATTTTTCGCTTCCAGCATGTGAGCTAGCTTGGAGTCCATTTTTGGGACTTCGATTTCTGTTGAGACTACTTTAGTAGCTTTCTTAACCGTTGCCTTTAGTTGATCTAAAAGCTCCTCATAAGATTCGTCATCTATGCTGGTTTCCTTACGCAGCTTACGGAAGAGATCCCAGTCCACGTATTCATATTTCCTTAGTGGTGGTGGTTGCGTCTGTAAGATGACTTCAATTATGTAGTGATCACTTCCTAAATTCTCCTGCAGATTGTCCCATGAGCCTTCAATTCCCCGAAGGAATGTAAGATCGGGGGTTGTATCTCTGGTAGTGGAGGTACCAGTTCTCGTGGGGAAGTTAGCATCTGTAATAAGAGCAAATTTTAATTCACTTGCTGTGGTTGCTAAATTAGTACCCTTGACGCTCTGATGACCATAGCCCCATTCTTTGTTGGGAGCGTTGAAGTCCCCAGCCACTACGAGTGGGGCTGTATCTGCCTTACTGGAAATGCGGCCCAAGAGGGTCTTAAAATCCCTTTTCCTATCTTGCGGAGAGCTATAAACGTTAGCTATATACTCGTTAGCTGCTTTTTTGTTCTTCAGGATGAGTTCGATCATTTGTGCTTCTAGACCAACCTTGTACTTGGGAAGCTCGTGAGTTTCATAGGAGGTACCCTTTCGAACCAAAGTCGCTATTCCCCGACCCCCTGGAATGGTCAAGGTTTCGGAGTTGTAACCCGGTAGAGAGATATCCTCCTTAGCTAGTGTTTCCTGTAAGAGAATAACGTGCGGCTTAACTTTGCCCGATCTAATGAGCTGCTGCAGGGGAGCCTTGCGCCTTCGGAAACTCGCACAATTCCACTGCCATATTTTAATGTTATTGTTGTCGTTTGAAGCCATTATGATACCACTGGTTGACTACCCGAACCCCTAGAGTCCGCGCTCGGGCTACCGTTTGTGCCTCCGTGGACTGCCGACGCAGCCGCTGCGCTTACCTTTGCCTTAACTTTGGGCCTTTCTAGTTGACCCACTCGAGCATCTAGATTAGTGATGAGCTCCATGATTTTCGCCAGAGTCCTGTCTATTGTGGCTAACCTTGCGGCTATTCTGACTTTTTTGTGTTTGGGGGGTGCCTCACTCTCTCCCATCTCCTCTGCCTCAGAGGTTTCTAAATCTTCCTCCTCTGTTTCGCTAATGGGAACGGGGTGGGGGGCTTTACGTTTAGGTTTGCCGGCCAAGGGTTTTGGAGCCGTTGTCTCCATCTGACTACGGGGTGTTTCGGACCTTTCTTTAAAGGATTTGAAAGCCTCCCTGAGCTCAGACAGCTCTTGCCTTAATTTCCGATTTTCTGATTCTAATGCCAATATTCGGGGATTTGACTCACGTTCCGGCTGTGCCCTACCATTAGTACTCCTAGACCTTGCCCTTGTCGGTTGTCCTGGTTTCCCAAGGCCTCCGTTCTTGACTCGATCGGCCCAGGTTGCTCTTGGGTTCGACTGTGAACGGGACCTCGATCTTGCCCCAGGTCCTCGGGGTTGCTGGTCAACACCAGAAGATTCTCCAGAGCTGGGTTGTCCTCTGGATCGAGAACGCCCTCTGGAGCGGGAGTGCCCTCGTGAGCTGGAGCGTCCTCTCGTGCGAGAGCGCAAGTTGGGGTCAATTTCTTGCATGACCCCTTTGCGCTGGGGATTGTCGCTGTCTTCAATGTCGTCGGCCACATGTGTACAGCGTGCTTGCTGTCGTTGGCGCCTTCGACGCCTTTGCCTCACAATATAAAGCATCTGGAATCTTCGACTGCATTTTCGGTCCCCAGTGTGGTGTGCGCCACCGCAAATAGCGCACTTGGGATCGCAATGATGATCTTCAGGTGGGGAAGTGATTCCACAGCCCCTACACTTTCTAACACTTGCCGGATTGGGACACACGTCGGATCTATGTCCGATTTCACCACAGCCGTAGCACACATCTATCTGTCGTCGGTAGAGGTAACAGGGCATGAGTACGTTACCACAAATAACGTGGTTTGGCACTCTTTGTCCTTCAAAAAGTACCACCACCGTTGTAGTTTGCTTGATCCGACGTACCTCGACGAGGCCCGGATTTCGGTGATTGACGAAAAGGGTTTTCAGTTCCGCGTCGCTAATGTCCAGGTCGATACCGCGAACAACACCCTTACATGTATCTTCTCCTGCTGCGGTGTAGGCCGCCACTTCGAAGGGTCCATCCCTCGTATGGATCTTGCGTACCTTGGCGTAAGCTCTTGCGTTTTCTTCCCGCGGAGTCGATACCACCAAGATGTTTTGACAGCCGTTCGGACAGTACGTGTCCTCCGTCGTGTCTTCCGGCGCTAAGGCTGCTGCCATGGCCAGCGCTCTGAAGAGATGTACCAGGCTGAACTTTTTAACGTCGAGGCCGCCACGGGGGCGGACAATTACCTTGATGTGATCCCTCGGTAGCATCGGGATCCTAGAGGCGGTAGCGACGCGCTTAAGCACGTTCTGCGAGGTGGTCGTGCGGCGACTACCGTTCCCGCCATGGCTGGTATCCTTTATAGCCACGGATTTCCCGCCAGCGGCTAATGCGCGTCTCGTTCGGCGAGTGATGGCTGTCATCCATCCGATATCTTCCTCCGAGGTGATCTCCATGCCTTCAACAGCTAAGCCGGAGGCCATGCCTTCACTCCGTCGTGCGCGTGAGGCCTAGGCCTACAGCGCGAGTCAGGGGCTGGCACCTTTTCTACGTGGCACGCAGAAAACAGTTTTCAACAAGGCGAAAAATGGACCCACCGGCACAATATGGGCATCCACGTAATCCTTGTGACACGAGGCGTCGATCGCCACCAGGTTCTCAGGGGTGGCACAGAAATTCGGCGCAAAAACATTGATCGAAGCGGGAGCCGATGTTTGCACGACCGCACTAGTCGGCTTCTTCTTCTTCCCCGGCATTTAACAAGCTTCGGTATCGGCCCAAGTACGGGCAGTGCTTAACGCCTGCTTCATCTCGGCCGCGCGTCGGCCTGGCATTGTACTACCTTCGGTTTCGGCCCACGTACGGGCCGTGCTTTACGCCTGCTTCATCTCGGCCGCGGCTTGCCGTGACATTGCACTATCTTCGGGATCGGTCCACGTGTGGGGAGTGCTTATCACCTATTTCATCTCGGCCACGGGTCGGCCATGCATTGCACAAGCTTCGGGATTGGCGCAGGTACCGGCAGTGCTTAACGCGCCTGCTTCATATCGGCAGCGGGTCGGCCCGGCATTGCACTACCTTCGGATTCGGCCCACGTACGGGTAGTGCTTAACGCCTGCTTCATCACGGCCACGGGTCGGCCCCGCATTGTGCTATCTTCGGGATCGGCACACGTACCGGCAGCGCTTAACGACTGCTTCATCTCGGTCTTGGGTGGGCCCGGCATTGCAATTTCTTCGGGATCGGCCCACGTATGGGCAGTGCTTAACACCTGCCTCATCTCGGCGGTGGGTCGGCGCGGCATTGCACTATCTTCGGCATCGGTCCACGTACGGGCAGTGCTAAACGGCTGCTTCATCTCGGCCGTGGGTCGGGTCGGTATTGCACTAGCTTCGGGATCGGCCCACGTACGGGCAGTGCTTAACGCCTGCTTCATCTCAGCCGCTCGTCGGCCCGGTATTGCAGTATCTTCGGAATCGGCACACGTATGGCAATTGCTTAATGCCTGCTTCCCCTACACCACGATACGGCACGGCATTGCACAATCTTCGGGTTAGGCCCCCGAACGGGCAATGCTTAACGCCTACCTCATCTCGGCCGCGGATCGGCCCGGCATTGAACCAGCTGCGGAATCGGGCCACGTACGGGCAGTACCTAACGCCTGTTTCATCTCGGCCGCGGGTCGCGCGGCATTGCACTATCTTCGAGGTCGGCCTACGTACGGGCAGTGCTTAACGCCTGCTTCATCTCTACAGGGGGTCGGCCCGGCATTGCACTATCTTCGGGTCGGCCCACGTACGGGCAGTGCTTAACGCCTGCTTCATCTCGGCCGTGGGTGGGCCCAGAATTGCACTACGTGATTGGCCATGTACGGACAGTGCTTAACGCCTGCTTCATCTCTAAGGCGGGTCGGCCTGGCATTGCACTTACTTCGGGATCGGCCCATGTATGGGCAGTGCTTAACGCCTGCTTCCTCTCGGCCGCGGGTCAGCCCGGTATTTCACATGCCACCACCTGATTGTGAAGTACGCCGTAGTGGGGGACTGCGGAAATTTGTACCACCCGGGGTTTTTCAACGTATGCCTAAATCTAAGTACGCGAGTGTTTGCGCATTTCGCCCACATCGATATATGGCGGCCGTGGCCGGGATTCAAGCCAGCGGTTCTCGTGTTTATCAATCCTACACCATATGATGATGATTTGCATAGTATATGGCACGTTACTGCAATGGGGTAACGGCCATGACGCGGGTGGTACATATCGAGGCACGAACTCTTTGAAATGATCACAGTGGGTTTGTGATGACATCGCCCCGTGCTTTTCTTCAAGTAACCACGGTGGGTTGAAGCAAGCTTCGCTTTCTTTGTCGTGAACTGCGTGTCCAAAAAACACCGGCGCACAAGAACTCGTCACAGCCGACAGTCAATGACGCATATTGCGATCGCAGAATGCATGATTGGCCTACAAAGTGATCTAGTAAATCGCGTGAAACGTTTGGAGAAGTCTGAAGATAGCGAACGAACTTCCAGAATCGCACATCGAGGAAAGAACTCTTCCATAGCTAAAGCGAACGTTTGAACACGCGAATGTGACGAAGCTTTGATACAAATTGAGAAAACAAGGCTTACAGTCTACGCTTGCCACAATCACTTGTTCGTGCTGTGTTGCACGTCTAACGGTCTAACAAACAAAGAGATGCAAAATGAGCCAACAGTCTGGTGAGCTTCTAACTATAAGGAAAGAACCATCGTTGTCCACGGATCGCCAATCATCTCTACAAGTGCTGTTTGGTAGGTATGTTTAAAAATATTAATGCGAAGCGTTTGTGTGCCTCCATTGGGCATTCTTTCTCGTAAGGAAAATGTGTGCCGTTCTGATAGTTCTGATCCCTTACAAAAAATTGTTGAGAGGATATTGAAATATTATTGTTCAACGTCAACAAATGACCTTGAAAGATCATTGGGGAATTGTTGAAACATTATTGTGGTAGTTGTTCACAAGTGTTGATAATTGGCCCGCGACATTTTGTCGAAAATCCATCGGGGCTTTTCAATTTCAAAGATCATTGGTATATTGTTAAAAATATGACGCATTTCAATGTTGAAAGCCCATTGATGTATTATTAAAATTTATTGTTTGTCAAATTGAAAGCCCATTGCAAAATTCTTGTAGATGTGTTGAGCCTCAACATCGAAAGTCCTTTGAAATATTGTTGCAGCTGTGTTGAACGTCAACACTCCAATTATGTTGAAAGCCCTTTATGCCCCTGTGTGCATTTGGCAGTGTTTAAAACGGCACTTTTCTTAAAATACTGCTCAACTACGTTGTGTTGCAAATACTTATCTTTGATGTCACGTTGATATGTTTGCTGCGAGAGGATAGGGGTAAAATTTAAATACAGTCACTTTTGTATTGCAGGCCTTTGTAACCCTGGGCTCAAAAGTATGCTCCTAGATTACCTGTAATAAACCATATTGTATAGCTGCTAGCAGTACTGTTATGCCACTTTTTCAGTTGTCACAGTGAATGGTCCTTCGGGAAATCAAGAGTGCTGAATTGATGCAGACGAAAAGAATTTTTCTAGGTTAAGTGTTTATTTGTAACCAAACATCTGTGTAAATGTACAACCATTTGTAGTTTGAGAACATCAGAAACTGCTTAAAAGCTATTGCAAAATACAAACTTCCTGCAGGTTGACAGCATAACAAAATTGAATACTGACAGATGTAGTCCGCATGGCCCTCCAGTAAACAGATTTTCCAAAAGAAATAAATCTTAAAAAATAAATACCTAAATAGATAAGTGGGCAAGCAGACTGATTTGACTGTAAATAAGAACACTCAAGAGAGGTACTTGCTTTCTTTAACAGGTAGCCAGTGGTACAACCATGGCACGATTCGTTTGAGCCCACAGCACTCACTGGGACACTGATATATAGGGTGGTTATCTTTAAGTTTCGTAGAATTTATTAAACAGTGGCTGTTGTAGCTAACATAATTCTAGATACAGAGTGCCAAATATTTCTTGTAGAGATATCAAGAAGCATATTCAGCTAACAAAAAATCACTTCCTAATAAATTTTTACGAATTGTAGCAGTAATCTTAAAAGGTATATGCACTTAAAATGAATTTCAAGAATACCAGTAACGAGACAAATGCCATCAAACTGACTACAAATGCACTGTTGTTGCACTTACTCTTTTTAACAAACGCACTGTTATGCACTGAAGCACGAAAGTTACTGGAATGCCCATGTATTTTGTCTCACATTTATGCAATAATCTCGAAACTGGTTGGTCATCCTGGAAATTACTTTCAAGTGAAAAAAAAATTATGGGGTTTTACGTGCCAAAACCACTTTCTGATTATGAGGTACGCCGTAGTGGAGGACTCCGGAAATTTCGACCACCAGGGGTTCTTTAACGTGCACCTAAATCTAAGTACACGGGTGTTTTCGCATTTCGCCCCCATCGAAATGCGGCCGCCGTGGCCGGGATTCGATCCCGCGGCCTCGTGCTCAGCAGCCCAACACCATGGCCACTGAGCAACCACGGCGGGTTTTCAAGTGAAAACGTCTTTCAACCTCACTGGCTACAATTTGTAAACTGCAATATGTGCCGGAATGTTATAAGTGAATTAGTAAATTTGTGAAAATTAGTTGAATGTGTTTCTCTTTCTTGTGCTAGTGCTGTCTACCTTTGAATAATCTAGCTCAAGAACATGAGTTATGCTACCTGGCACAAGCAACCTTAAAAATAAAATCTGTAAAACTGAAAAGGGATAATTCTGTACAATCCTTATTTCTTGGTTGAATGGTGTGTGCCAATTTCAGTACACCTTATCTACTTTTGAAACATGGCAATCGCAATAAGTGATGCTATGGGAGGAGTTTATTATGCTGCATTGCTGTTGCACGATCCAGTTATTTGCCATAAAGTTCCTCGCCAAGTCATTCCCCATCAAGCGACTTATTCATATTGAGTGCTTCAGATTTTTATACGTAAAAACAGCTATAAGTGACGTGCTGGAATACTACAACATTATTCCTTGTGTGAGTTCATTTCACTTTTGTTCACTGCCACAAAAAATAACCAAAGAATTCACAAAAAAATCTGGTTTCATGCAAACATTAAAGGCACATCATTTCCATTCAGGAGGGCTTCTGTTGGCCTTTAAATTTAAACCAACTTATACCTATTAATTGTTACTCATGTATTTTAGATAGCAAAATGAACCCTTTTTATGAAGTTATATAAAACGCAGCTTTTACTGAACTCTGACAATGGCACAGATGCACTTGCAGGTGTGTCATTCCATGCCGAATCGACCAGAGTTTTTCAATACCAAAGATAAAGCTGAAAACATCGCCACAAGTTTACTGGAGTTCAAAACTCCTTCCACACTTTTATTTATTATTGTGACAAATTTTGTAGCATTTTGGCGCCAGTGTAACTTTCCTGCTCAGCTGAGCTAGGGGACATCAATGAACATTCTTTTTCAAACGCGCAATGTATTGGTCGAGGCCTTCAAATGCTGTGCATGGAAATATGGTGAAGTGATGTGACTGCCAAAATAGCAAATTCTTAAAATATTTGAACAGTGCGAGTGCTTTTGGCCCTGGCAAAAGTGAGTAAAATTGCAATGCGTAAATTTTTGTAACGAAAAATTCAGAAGACAGAAATTAGATACAGACTGGTAGCACAGGTTACATAGTACAGCAGAAAAATATTTGAAGCTCTGAAGGCTTAGCTGATCGCCTGTAATGAAACTGTAAAATAGTAATAATTAATTTGCAACAAGCTTCATGTTAAAGATAAAAACTGCTTCGGTAGTTGAAAAAAATTATGTGATGCATTATTAGATAGCTCTACATGTATGCTATATATGCATGTGTGAAGTTAAAAAAGGCATTATTTTTAAATGTGAAAAATTCTTTTTTGAATTTTTGTCAGCACTGCCTTTTCTCGGATGTGCGCAGAAGCTTGCCGGCTGGGAATGCAGACGACAAAGCTGGCTTTGTCTGCAGCACAGATAGATGACAAAGAAGTGGTATTGGGGTCTGCATCTCATTGCCAAGAGACGCACATTCTAACGCAAGGAGGCTTGTGCTTGGGTAAATCATACAGTCATTGCACACAAAATATTGATACGTGTTAAATTCATGAGGGAGTCCTGCAGTGCTAAAGATATGTTTCATGCAGTTTACAAAAAGAAATATCTTCTATTACGTACACAGTAAATCCAGAAAGAGCCCTGATATTGTTTATGAAAAGCATTTTAAAGGATATGTCGCACTGAAATGCAACATACAGGGAGCAGGACACTTTGTGTCCTGCTCCCTGGAACCCGATGACGATACAAGTAGAAAACAGCTTCATAATTAAAATTGAAAACCTACACGAGTACGAACAAATTCTCGTGGTGTTGCATGTTGCGACTATTTCAGAGCCGGAACATGCTCATCTATAAGTCATATGTGCCGTCTTCCGTCAGATGTGGGCAGATGTCATTGGCGACCACTTTTCGCGTTCATGTAAAAAAAAAATACGAGTAGAGGCTGCGGCGCTTGACGTCACCTGCCTTTCTAATGATTAAAAAAGGCAGTCACAGTTTTTTTACTAGTTTTTGTGGCTAATTATATTAACCTTTCCTTGCTAGGTGATAAGGCTTCATATATTTATGCTGTATGTGTGATCCACAAATGAACATTATAAAAATAATTTGTCCCACTAAAATACCTTTTCATAACTTATCACATGTATAGCAGACATGTAGGGCTATGTAATGATGAGTGACATGTACTTTTGCACCGGCCATCAAAGCTAATTTGTTCACCTTCAACATGCAGCTTTTTGCAAAACATTTGAACTTTAGTTTTTTATGTGATCAACTGAACCTCCAAGGCTTCAAATATTTTGCGGCTATCTGAAGTCAACTAGGCTGCGATTCTATACTTATTTTGTGCCTTCTGTATTTCCCTGCGTTCAGAGAAACAAATTCATACTTTGTAATTTTGGCAGTCACACCACTTCACTCTTTTGACACGAACACCATCTCAATATCTGGATTATACAATTTCCCTTTGAAAAGACACATGGATCAGTGCCTTCTAGCTTAGCTGGGCAAGAACAATCAATTTTTGCCAAAATTCTAGAAAATTTTTAGGAAGGAAAATAAATAGGGAAATAGAGTTCGGAGCTTCAACAAACGCATCGAAATTTTTTCATCTAGGTCGGGGATGGTAAAAAATATGCTGGTTGGTTGCCCTGAAATGACTCACATGCATGTGAAAGCAACTTTTTCAAACATTTTCTCATTGTACCTACTTTTTCCACAACTTGAAATGGTTTGCCATAATGTCAGCAACATAATTCAAATCAACTCCGATGTATGCTTTTCTTGCCTACACCTTGACATTCGTTCAGCTAGACACAAGGAAGATGCGTTATCAGTATTTCTAGACGAATTTAGTTTCCAATTCGACGCTATCATGTTGACTGAAACATGGTATACATGTGGCGAAGAAATTTACAAGCCGGGCGGATATAAGAGCTTCTTTGTAAGTCGATCCCGTAGGGTGGGGGGTGGGCTTGCTATCTTGGTTAAGAATAAGTTCGACTGTGAAGTTCTTTCGGAATTTTCATTTATATGCAACGAAGTTGAATGTTTAACTTTGCTATCACAAAATTATATTTATTCCGTAGCGTACCAACCCCCTAATGCTGACATAAGTACCTTTATTGAATTTCTAGACCGCCTCTTCAGCTACGTAAGCGACAACAAGTTCAATTTAATTCTTGGGGGCGATTTTAACATTGATCTCCTGAAACGATCTCCTGCGCAGGAAGCTCTTTTACTAACTGTAGAATCGAGTGGTAATTGCATACTGACTCAGACGGCTACACGCGTTACGATGCAGACAGCCACCCTTATTGATGTATTTATCTCTAACCTAAATACTAGTAGTTTACTTTCAGGTGTATTACACAGTTCTATCAGCGACCATTATCCCATTTATGTGCTCCTGAAATGTGGCGCAAATAAACAACACAACCTATCAGCGCAGAATACTGTGCAAAATATTACTCCGGACACCCTCGCGTCCTTTTTTTTATTCTTTCAAATCAAAACTGGGATGACGTCTTTTCTTCTGAGACTGTAGATGCGGCGTATGAGGCATTCATCCCCTGTTTTAAACGCCTGTACCATGATCATTTCCCTGAGAAAACTGTAAAAAAGTCCACTAGAAGTCGTAAGCCATGGATAAATCGAGATTGCCTTAGAATGATTAAAAGGAAAGGCCAGTTTTACAAGAAATTTATGAGGACCAAGTCCCTTGCTGATCTAGGCAAGTTTAAACAATACCGCAATAAAGTAACGTCTTTTCTCAAAAACGAAAAAAGAAACTTTCTGTACAATGAGTTTGACAGCGAGTTCTGTGATGGTACCGCATAAGTTTGGAAAAAAGTTAATAAATTATTAAACGGAGCACAGTCTACGTCAGGAGTTACAGAGCTTTGGTTTGAAGGTGAACGTATTGAGGGTGTTGCACTTGCAGATAAATTTAATACGTTTTTCAAAGATATTGTAAATACCGGTCTGAGTTCAGATTTCACTTGCAACACTATACGACGGAATAACAATAGTATATTTTTGGAGCCTACGGATGACACTGAAGTGTGCACTACTTTTACTTCCTTTAAGAACAACAGGTCTTGTGATATAGACGCCACTCAAATCTCACGTGTAAAAGTCGTCCTCACTCTAATAGCAACAGTATTAACTTATATTTATAACCTTGCCTTATCAAGCGGGTCCTTTCCAAAGCAGATGCAGAAATCTAAGGTAATAGTATTATATAAAAGCGGTGATAAAAACAGCATGTCAAGTTACCGACCGATTTCCATTTTACCGCTTTTTTCGAAAGGGTTGGAGAAAATTATTGAAAAACGGTTAATAAAATTTTGCAATAGGTTTAAATTGTTATCAAAAGCACAACATGGCTTTTTGCGAGGTAAATCTACCGAATCAGCTTTATTGTCTCAAAAAGAAATTATTCTAAACGCTCTTGAAAATAAAGAATTGTGCATCGGCATCTTCATAGATTTCTCAAAGGCTTTCGATCGCCTTTATCATAATACCTTACTTAAAAAATTAGACCTTTATGGCATACGTGGCACTCCACTTGAACTACTGAAATCGTACTTGCGTCATCGTGTACAATGCGTTAAAATAGGGCCACATATATCTTCATTTCAAACTATTACTGCTGGTGTCCCACAGGGTAGTATTTTAGGACCTCTACTTTTCATTTTATATATAAATGACCTTGTTTTGACTGTTAGCCAGCCGAAATATGTAATTTATGCTGATTATTCTTCACAGGTCGTTCCATACAATCTCTGGTTTCTGTTACTAACAATGCTCTTGATAAACTTAAGGAATGGTCTGAAGCAAACTCTTTACTCATAAGCACGAAAAAAACTAAAGCGGTTCTATTCAGTACAAGACAGTTTCCCACTCAACCCGATATACATATATACATAGGCGATTCACGTGTCCAGTTTGTAGACACTGTCAAGATTTAGGGGGTAATTTTTAGCAAGACCATGAGCTGGGACACTGAAGTTCAGTTCATTATGAGTAAACTGGCAACGTGTACCGGAATTCTCGCAAAATTTCGGCATTTTCTGTCCGAACGCATAAAATTAATTATTTACAATGCGCTGTTTGTATCCCACCTAAATTATTGTTTGTTGGTTTGGGGTACTACCACTAAAACAAATATTAATAAAATATACATGCTTCAAAAGAAAGCTGTACGCTACATTGCAAATGTAGACTTCCTTGCTCACACTCAGGAACTGTTTGCTCGTTACCAAATTTTGCCGATTAATACCGTGTACGAATATTACTTAGCATTAAAATATAAGCGTTGTATCCAAAATAACCAGCTTAGTTTTCTTGAATTACCCTCCCTCAGTCAAAATCTTTCAGAATACTCCTTTCGCAGAAAAGAAATTTGGCACATTCCCTTCTCCCGTACAATGTGCGGGCAACAGATGCCCCGACATAGCCTGCCCACTGTTTTGAATAAATTATTGTCAAGGGGTATAATTCCTGAAACATGTTCACTTGTTGACATGAGAAGTGCACTAATTCACTAATATCTTCTTTTTGAAAGCCGCGTTCATGTATTTTTTTTGCTATCTTGCTGCGATGTATCCTGTGTAATTTTATCTTGCTGCTGTGCATTTCTGTGGGTTTTTTTTCTTACTATTATGCTGTGTTTTTTCTGTTTATGCTTTGGTCGCAAACTCATGCATACACGAGATATTTTTGCCCTTGTTAAATAGCCAGAGTGTTACTATGACTTTTACACTTTACGTTTTCGCTGTATGCCTTGTACAGGGGGGCTCGGGCGTCCCTCAAGTGATTGTGTTCACTTTTTGCCAGGGCCTACCCGCATCGTTGATATTTTGGCGATGTAAATAAACTTCAACTTCAACTTCAACAGTTCTTGACACAACTGGGTGCTTTGGCAAGAAATCACTGAAGATACTTAAAAAATATAATAATAAGGAAACACTATCCTTGCTGGAAATATGTCAAGCACTAACAAAAATGTAGTGAAATATAACCAAGCACAACACATGTGTTCTCGATTAAGCAATCCAATGTGGGATTCTCAGGAGACTAGTATAATTAACATAAATAAAATTCACATAAAAATGTCAAGGCATAAAAAGGCACAACATTTCTACGCTCGGATGGGAAATTAGAATTGGGCTCTTCAGGAGACTAACGTAAACATAAACGAACATAAAAATGCAGAGTTACAAAAGCACAACACTTGTGTTTTGGTTTGAGCTGTCCAACTTTGGCTCTTCAGAGGCTTTTGGTCCCATGCGAGAAGCGAGGCCAGAGTTCTTTACATAGGGCAGGTTGGTACCAGGAAATTTGTGACACGTGATGCCTGCAAAAACAACAAAAAGCCAGAACAAGTTTTACAAAGCAACTTCCACATGCAAGAGCGTGGCATACAGTATGCCTTCGTTATAATGAAATCAATTTATGTATTTGTCTTGCTTTATTCCAACTTTCCGCGGGTACAGCTTCACAGCATGGCCATTTAAATTTATTCAATTTGGCACATGACTCCCCACTAAGTGTCAAATGCAGAAAAGGGAAAAGAGGAACAAACACTGTAGAAAAATAATTTTATGAACATCGTCAATGTCGAAGATGTGAACCTTGCTTGCTTAGAAAAAAAAAATGGTGAAAAAAATTTGCCTGTTCCTAAAGAAACCTAAACTATGGCAATTAAAATTATTTCTTGTAGCTTTCATAATTAATAGGTGCAGCACCTTACAGCACTTTCCCATGCTCCAAATACACTACTGTCATGTCACTAGAATTGAGTGTGGCTTCATTTGAAAAGTTTCACGAGTTCACATGCAATTGGACTGCACTTCTCGCCTTCAATGGCTTAGGACTCTCTACTTTAAAGAAAATACTGCTTACTGCAAAGTGTTTTCTGCCTCAATGACTTAACAACTGCTATAATGAGGATTACCCGCAGTTGTGCACCAAGCTGGTTGCCACGACATTTGCAGAATGTGACAGATATGAAGAAATTCTCAGTCTTCTAAGAGCCATACGGCAAAGGACTGACTTCTTTAACCCTTTAAGGTTCACTGCCGGACGTCTGTGGCTGCCATGGAACATTTTGAAAAATGTGCCTTTTAGAACAAAGTGTTGCATAGCATCACCCTGGAGGTGCTGAAACCTTCTGGGACTTCTACAAAATATTCTTGTTGTGCTGTCACCCATTGGGTTTCCCCAAAACTGATTTTTCACTTAGCTCCTTGGTGCCTGTCATTGCAGTAGTTTAGGAGTGTTGCCACTTCACCTAGTTTACTATAAGACAAGTTTTCGTAAGTTTCATTACACAAAAAAGTTATGCTGCTTTATCCTGCATATCAAAATAAAACATGTAAAACTGCAAATACTAAAGGGTTCTGCCGTTCCATTGTCAGTTAAAACAATTATTTACCAGTTTTTTTTCCGTAAAGTCACTGAAGAACTCAAATCTGCAATACAGATATTAGGGATGCACGAACAGTGATTTTTGAGACAAAACCGAATGCAAGAAGCAAATCTAATATTGGATAGCTTCTGAATAAGGAACAGCTTATATCACATTTAATGTAAAATTATGTTCACATCCTAGTATTCTTAAAGTTAGCAAGTTTCTGTCATTGCATACTATGTTATGAAGAGCTGTTTATTAAAAGCACAACTGGAGCCGCAAAATGTTTTTCACATGCACAGGACTCTTTTGTAAGCATCAATGATTGCTATACTGTGTCTAAAGTACAGCTACTTAGGTAACGTAGCCTGGTCCGCTATTCGTGAAAGTTCTCACATTTTATGTCTATACTATGTTATTGGAGGTGAAAATTTACCATACTATGGCTCAAATTTTATGTTTTATTGGTGTTTTGAAATGTTTGAATAATATTTGCCTTTACAAATAGTGACCAAGCAAAGATCAAATCGAATAGGACACTGATCAATTCGAAAGTTTCGAGGATTTGCGCACCACTAAAAATATTGACACATAGATGTGGGGCTCCCGCACCGCACAACGGCGCGCTCAAAGGTCGGCGCCATGAAAGACGATGAAGTGCGTAAGCTGCAAGCTCTTCTTCTGGCCCACAATTAAAGAGAAACGTCTCTTTTGTTACACTCCGCCTCCAACCAACGTTACATTATTCTGGTGGAGGTGCGGGGTACATGCTATCACTCACAGATTGAACACCGTCTACAAGCCCAGTACGAAGTCCGGTCGAGCTAACTCATGTGCACGTACGGACAAGCCGCCGACTTCAAGGACTGCCACCTGAGCACGAGCCACTTCCCAACCAAGTCAGAAGGATGAGTAAGTCGGTTCCATCATCTTCCTCGACCGCGTCGACCGAGCTCGTCCTCAACCAGCCGCGAATCCCCACGTCCTTCCATAGGGACACCTTCGAGGATGTAGAGGACTGGCTCGATCACTTTGAGCGTGTCGCAGAATACAACGGCGGGACTCCAGAGCGCAAGCTACGCAACGCCTACTTTGCCCTCGAGGACTATGCGCGGACATGGTTCGAGAATCCGTGAGGCGGCCCTATCGACATGGGACGAATTCCGACGGCAGCTAATCGGCACATACGCCAGCCTCGATCGCAAGGAGCGAGCTGAATCTGCAACTCAGGCGAGAGTACAGCGGCCGTACGAAAGCGTCGCAATGTTTGTTCAAGATATGTTCCGACTTTTCCGACGCGCGGATCCCTCCATGCCGGAAGAAGCTCAGCAACTTGATGCGCGGTGTCAAGCAAGAGTTATTCGGTGGTCTAATACGCAATCCACCAAAGACCGTTTCAGAGTTTCTTGCGGAAGCCATATCAATGGAACAGGCACTGCAGCAGTGAACACGGCAGTACAACTGCGATGTGTCGACCCTATCCCGTGACCCTCTCGCTATGCCCTTGGACAATACCGACGCCTTGCGGGAGCTCATTAGGCTCGTTGTTCGAGAAGAGGTCCAAAAGCTTCAGCGGCTCCAGCATCGGTACAGCGACTCGCTCTGGCTGAGGCCGCCCGGGAGGAAATCAGCGCAATGGTGAACGCCCCCTGGAGATTGAAGCATACCTCGCGGACACCAGGACCTCGTTTGCCCCACGATTCCGTGAACCCCGGTCACCGTCACCCGCCCGAAACAGGTCTTCCAGCCCCCTCTTCACGTCGAGAGCAACGAGGCGTCGCTCACCCAGCCTTGCCTCCAGGGAAAACTGAGTCCAGCGAGGTGAGGTCGCTGACGTTGCGAACGCTGAAGATCCTCCACTACGACCAACGCGAAATGACGTAATTGAGACGCAAAGAAAGCAGTGTAGGTCGGTGTCAGTATCTCGCGACGTGCCAGTTACCATAGATGACCACGAAGTCACAGCGTTAATCGACACGGGTGCGGACACGTCTGTTATGAGCCAGAATCTCGTGCGTATACTGAATAAAGTTTCCACGCACTGGACCGGAGCTCAGATTCGTACCGCAGGAGGGCATCTCATAATTCCAATGGGCCGGTGCACGGCGCGAGTCAACATTCGGGGCTTAACGTACATCGGCGACTTCGTAATTTTTCCTGAATGCTCAAAGGACCTTCTACTCGGCATGGATTTCCTTCAGGCGAACGGTGCCATCATCGACTTGCAAGAGTCAAGAGCCAGCTTCGCTACTACGCAAGCCACAGCAAACAGCAATGACAACGACCGTGACATCGCGCTTCGCGTAGCTGCCGATCACGTCACGTTGCCACCCAAGAGCAGCGTGCTTACCCTTGTCCGATGCGACATGGAGGACGACGCCGAAGGAATTGCTGAGGCGAACATGCCCCTGCTTCTTGAGCGCCACATTTGTATAGCCAGAGGGCTTCTTCAGGTGCGAAACAAATGTTCAGTCATTTTGCTAACAAACTTTAGAAACGAATATTGGCATGTACCGCGAGGAACGACAATCGCATTCCTTCGCGAAATCACTGATGTAACTGACATTGCTACATTTGAAACCGCATCGTGTCAGCATACTGGGTTACCCAGCCTAAAAGAACGGATTCACGTTAACGCCGCTCTGCCCGACCACTAGAAAGATCGTCTACTGAGTCTCGTGAATGAATTTGCGGACTGTTTTTCAACGTCATCCAAAGTGCGGCGCACGTCCTTCACAAAGCACCGCATCATTAAGGATGAGTCCGCACGTCCTGTCCGTCAGCATCCCTACAGAGTGTCGCCAGGGGACAGGGAAGCGATCAAACATCAGGTGAAAGAGATGCTCCAAGAGGACGTGATCCAGCCGTCCACCAGCCCGTGGGCCTCCCCTGTAGTTTTAGTCAGAAAGACAACACACTACACTTCTGTGTAGATTACAGAAAGTTGAACCGTGTCGCCAAGCGCGATTTTATCCATTGCCACGCATCGACGACGCACTGGATCGTCTACAACATGCCATATTTTTTTCATTGTTGGATCTTAAATCAGGGTATTCGCAAATCGAAGTTGACGAACAGGATCGTGAAGAAACAGCGTTTGTGAAACCTGACGGGCTTTATGAGTTCAAAGACCTCCCCTTCGGTCTCTGTTCCGCACCTGCCACCATTCAGCGGATGATGGATACCGTGCTTCCTGAATTCAAATGGCAAACCTGCCTCGTATAACTGGACGGCGTCGTCGTGTTCTCTAGAACGTTTGACGAACATCTCGCACGACTCGAGAGTGTCATCGCGGCGATCCGTGCTGCGGGCCTCACGATCAAGCCTGAAAAATGCTACTTCGGGTTCCAAGAGCTCAAATTTTTGGCCATGTCGTTGGTCCTAAAGGCGTCCGACCAGACCCCGACAAGTTTGCTGCCGTAGCCGAGTTTCCGCCACCCACAGACAAGAAGGCGATCCAAAGCTTCCTTGGTTTGTGCGCATAATATAGGCGCTTCACCGAGGGATTCTGCAGAATTGCTGAGCCTCTGACACGGCTCACACACGGCGATGTGCCTCTCAATTGGGCGGACGAGCAGCAGCAGTCGTTCAATGAATTGCGCAAGCGCGTGCAAGCGGCCCCAATACTTGCTCATTTCGACGAAGACGCTGACTCTGAAATTCATAGTGACGCCAGCAATACGGGTCTCGGTGCAGTTCTTGTGCAGTGGTGAGCTGGTGTTGAACGCCTCATTGCTTATGCAAGCCGCAGTCTCACCAAGGCTGAGAAAAACTACTCAACCACTGAAAAACAATGCTTAGTGGTTGTGTGGGCAATTAGTAAATTCCGACCCTACTTGTACGGTAGACCCTTTAAGGCTGTCAGCGATCACCACCCCCTGTGCTGGCTTGCCAACCTCAAGGATCCTTCAGGCAGACTAGCCATTTGGAGCCTGCGCTTACAAGAGTACGACAAAACAGTTGTATATCAATCTGGAAGGAAGCACAGCGACGCTGACTGTTTGTCACGCGCACCACTCCTTACGATGTCATCGGACGCTGACCATGACTTGCCATTTCTCGGCGTTATCGACGCCATAAAAATGTCTGAGCACCAGCGCGCTGACCCTGAGCTGCTGCCGCTGATCGAGCACTTTGATGTAGTTGAAGGTGCTTTACCCCGCTCGCTCGTGCGCGGCTTATCATCATACTACTTGCACAACAATGTCCTTTACAGGAAAAACTGCGGAAGCGGTCCCAATACGTACCTCCTTGTCGCGCCGTCGGCGCTGCGCCAAGAGATTTTGCAAGCGTGCCATGATGAGCCATGCGCGGGACACCTGGGATTCGCTAAGACATTAGCAACGATACGACAGAAGTATTACTCGCCCCGGCTTTATTATTCTGTACAACGGTACGCGAAGGCCTGCCGCGATTGTCAACGCCGCAGGAAACCACCAGTCAAACCGGCCGGCTTTCTCCATCCTGTAGACCCTCCTCCAGCACCATTCCAACACATAGGAATGGTTCTACTTGGGCCATTCCCACTGACCTTTTCACGCAACAGATGGATAGTTGTCGCTACCGACTACTTAACCCGGTACGCCGAAACCGAAGCTATCCCTCAAGCAAACTCGTATGAAGTGGTCAAGTTTTTTGTACGCCACATCGTCCCACGACATGGTGCACCGTATGTTGTCATCATCGACCGCGGTACAGCATTTACAGCGGAACTTATGCAGGACGTTCTCCAGCTGACACATTGCTTAAACCGCAAGAGCACTGCGTATCACCCTCAAACCAATGGATTAAATGAACGTCTGAACAGAACGCTGGCTGATATGCTCTCCATGTCTGTCGACGTAGAGCACAAGACGTTGGACGAGATTTTACCCTATGTGACTTTCGCGTATAACACTGCTGTACAGGAGACTACACAGTTTACGCCGTTAGAACTTGTATACGGGCGCCACGTCACGTCAACACTTGATGCCATGCTACCTCTGGCTGATAATAGCCCGACCAGCGAACACGCGGAAGAGTTTGTTCAAAGAGCCGAAGAGGCACGCCAGCTTGCTCGGCATCGTATGCGGAACCAACAGCATACAGACACCCTTCGATACAACCAGGGTCGACGCGACGTCCATTACAATACCGGCGCCCGCGTGTGGGTCTGAACGCCCGTCCGTCGCCGTGGACCCTTGGAAAAGTTTATCTGACGGTATTTTGGTCCCTACAAGGTTACGCGCCGCCTGAGTGGCGTGACCTACGAAGTCGTCCCCTACAGTTCTGATCCCGGTTCGCTCCGTCGTCGTCCTCGCGCAGCAGTTGTTCATGTAGTGCGCATGAAACCATACTATGCGCGTACGTGAACGCCGAGATGCACCTGAGGAGCTCCACTTCTTATGTCGCTAAAAGAACTTTGTGACGCGACCGAGACGGTCGCTTTTCGCATGGGGGCAATTGACACAAAGATGTGGGGCTCCCGCACCGCAGGTGGTGATAAACTTTAACAAATATTGAGCCATATCTTAAGCTATTCCTGGGTTCGCCCTTGGTCTCGTGAAGTGGCCAGCAGTCGGTGACGTCCGGCGACTTCCAAAGCCCAGCCCACCAGCTGCTTTTGGACAGCTGGGTCGGAGCTGGACACCGCGACCTCCAATCGCTCGAGGTCAGTGAGTTGCCATTCTGATGGCGGCTGGAACTCAGAGCATATGTACAGCATGTGATGGAAATCAGCTCTTGGGGCTCCGCATAAGGTACACTCTGGAGAGAACAGCCTTGCGTGCATTAGTGCCAGAAGGGCGGGGGAGAAAGAAGTGCGTGATTGTAGCTGGCGCCACGTCACCTGCTCTAATTTAGTGAGTGATTTGTGAGGCGGAGGATAGTGGAGTCGTTGCTCTCTGTAGTGCAGTGAAATTTCGTGGTAGGTGACCATTCGGTCACGGGCGCTTCCTGGCTCGGCGGCTTGCCCTGCTCGGTTGACGTACGCTCGAGCGGTGTCATGGGCGGCTTCGTTCCTGGATGACCCGCGTGCGCGGGGACCCACATGAGTTGAATGGGCCTAGTTGGGGGCTGAGAGGAGTTGAGAATTTTATGGGCGACGGCTGCGTCCGTCCTTTTGCAAATTTTCTCATCGCGGTTTTTGAGTCACTGAATACGAGTGTGGCAGTGGTTGAGGAGATCGCAAGGGCAATTGCAGCTTCTTCGGCTTCTAGCGAGGAGTGCGTTAGCACCGATACAGCTGCTAGAGGTGAAAGATTGTTACCGATTGCGCAAATAGCAAATGCTGGCTGAGTGGTGTATGCCGCGGCATCTACGTAGGCAGCCTCCGTGTGCTGGTTGTAACGTTTGTGTAGTGCCTGGGCTCTTGCTGCGCGTCGAGTTTGGTGGTAGACTGGGTGCATGTTTTTTGAGAGTGGATGCACCATTAGAAGCTTTTGGGTGGCACCAGGGGTGGGGTATGTAGGTCGGAGAGTGTTGGTTGGGTTAAGACCTAGGTTCTTCATAATGCTGCGGCCTGTAGGGGTGGAGGAGAGATGTTCAAGTTGTGCCGTCCGGTGAGCTCCGGTAAGCTCGGCTAGTGTGTTATGTATGCCCATGAGTAAAATCCGTTCATTGGAGGTGTTTCGAGGGAGGTTGAGGGCGGTCTTGTATGCCTGGCGAATCAGGGCGTTGATTTTCTTTTCTGCTCTCTTGAGGAAGAGATATGGGAGAGAGTATACTATGCGGCTGACGACCAATGCTTGAACTAGGCGACGGAGGTCACGTTCTCTCATGCCCCTGTGTCGGTTGGCAATTCGTCGTATGAGCCGCATTGTCTGATGGACGGTGTTTTTGAGTTTGGTTATCATGGCGGTGTTCTTGCCATTGCTCTGGAGTAGGATGCCTAGGATTTGGATCTTTTCCACTTCTGGGATGGGGGTGCCGTCCAACGTGAGATTTATTGGAGGTCGGCGTCCTACATCTAGGTGCTCGAAGAATGAGTAACTCGGATTTGGTAGGGGAGCATGCCAGGCCGACGGTTGCAGCATGCGCTGCCACCAGGTCAGCACCGGACTGCAATGTTTCTTCTATGGCTCCGGAATTTCCTGTGGTTGTCCACAGTGTAATGTCGGCGGTGTGATGACCCTAATATGGGACAAAGGTTCGTGTACTCAAAAGGTTCTGATGGTTCTCTTAGGCGCAGCCTCCGAGAACCCAATTGAGGACAACGCCGTTCGTTTCGAACACACACACACAAACGTTTAATGGCACTAACGAAGGCTTCAAAATAAATAAAAGAAAATAGCAAACATAAAAGGAACACTAAAATACACATCAAGACGCACATTTGGGGCTAGTATGGAGCTAAGTGGTGCGCGAGTCCGGGCTTGCCACGACGGCAGGGACACACAACAGTCTCGACGCGGCGACGCGGCGACAAGCTGACGAAAGGAGTGGCGCCGGTCTCACCAAAGGTCGTGGTGTAAGTCGGTTGACCGGGCGACCGGAGCTGGCCAGCTCTGTCTCCGAGAAGTAAAGCAGGCGACTTGGTGGCACGAGCAGACGGCGGCGGCGTTCTGGCCGGGCAGCTGGGTATAGACGGACGCTCTTCGGCGTCGTTGTTTTCCTTCTTCCAGCACGGAATCCGCCTCGGCGCGCGCACTCCTTGTCGTCTGCTCCTGACCGTCCCGATCACCGCACCGTGTCGCGGTGCGGTGATGAGGAGTGCGAGAGATTAGGTACTGTGTTTAACGCCTTGGCCATGGGAATGAGTGTTATGTTGAAGAGGAGCGGCGACAGGACTGACCCTTGCGAGGTGCCTCTGCTGCCGAGTGCGAAGGTTGGGGAGGAGAGAGACCCGAAGCTGATTTCTGCTTTGCGGTGTCTTAGGAAAGCTGAAATGTATTCGAAGGTGTGCGGGCCGGTTCCTAGTGCCGAGAGCGCTTCTAGGATGGCGGAGTGGTTGACGTTGTCAAAGGCTTTGGTTAGGTCGAAAGCTAGTATTGCTCGCGTGCGCTTTGCATTCGGGGTGGAGGGCCTCTTCTGAAATCTGAAGCATAACGTCCTGTGTGGACAGGTGACTGCGGAAGCCAATCATCGTGTGGGGGAGTAGGTCGTGATCTTCCATATGGTTCTGTAGGCGTTCTAGGATCACATGTTCGAACAGTTTGCCTAGACAGGATGTGAGGGAGATTGGGCGTAGGTTTTTTAGATCTGGGGTTTGCCTGCTTTCAGAATAAAGGTTATGCTGGCGTGCGTCCATTGGGCTGGTAGCGCTCCATCTTGCCAGCACCTGTTGAAGAGGTCTGTTATAGCCTGTATAGAGCGCTCGTCCAGATTCCTGAGCATCTTGTTGATTTTCTCTGCCCCGGGGCCGAAGTGGTGCGTAGTTTCTGTATGGCAGCTTTAACTTCCCATTTGGAAATGTCCTCATCAAGTGTAGGATTGGGACCACCGGCGTAAGTAGGGAGCGGGGTAGGTGGAGCGTTGGTAAGGTAATGGTGCTTTAAGAGCGTCTAACAAGATGTCATCCTGCAGAGGGAGCTTGTGCAGAATGCGGTTGACATTTTTCCTTGGCGCTGCTTTTGTGCCTCCTGGTTCGAGCAACCAATGAAGAAATGTCCACGCGTCTCTGAGGCCGAGGTTGTCGCTCATACGATCGCACAGCTGGCCCCATTGCTGGTGTGCCATTTGGCTTGCATGTGCTTCAATCTCCTTTACGAGAGCGGCTATGCGACGCCTGAGTGGCCGATTGTGTTTATGAGCGAGCCACCTTTTTTGAAGGCTGGCATGCGCTTCTCAAAGATGTAGTAAGCGACTATCTGCCGTCTCTGCATTGGGGTGTTAGGGATTGTGGATGTGGTTCCACGTCCTTTGTGAGGGTTTGTGTCCAGATCTGTGATGGTGACTGGGACGTCTCTTCAGATTTGACGGAACTTGTCGCAGTCCACCACCTCCAGGCGTCGTTTTCTAACCTGGGCCAAGGTTGTGAGGTTGAAAGCGGTGCTGAGCATATAGTGATCACTACCGAACGAGTGCTGCGTGTTGGTCCAATGACTGTTGGGGAGGTGTTTTGAGTGGGTTAGGTCCGGGCTGGTGTTGTGTTGAATACTTGTTCCGATCCTTGTGGGTTGATCTTGATCTATGTCGTTGAGCCGGGATAAGCCTTTGTTCTGGATGAAAGTCCAAAGCGAGGTGCCTTTACGACAGTTTTTACGGTAGCCCCAACTGGTGTGGTTGGCGTTAAAGTCTCCTATTATCAAAATGGGGTGGCCCGCACTGATCGTGAGTGCCTTGCGCATTGCTGCAATGAGAGGTGCCGGAGGGCCTTTTGGCGGGCTGTATATGTTTAGTATGAAGAGTCTGCTGCCCTTGCGTGTGCGGGGTAAGAGTTCTACTAGAAGGCCGTCTATGTCATCAAGCTCTAAAGCGTGCTCAATTGCGGTAAAGTTACGGTGAACGAGTGTCGCTACTCGCGTTCGTGGCAGCACGCTGGTTGGCTCATGAACTGTGTAGTTTCGAAGCTTGGCATTACAGAGAGTTTCTTGCAATGCTCTAACGGTAGGTATCTCGTCTGCTGAGAGGTTTTGGAGGTGAAGTTGCAGGTTGTTGCGCTTCGCTCGGAAGCTCCTGCAATTCCACTGCCACGCTCGAATGCAGCTACGTTGTGCAGCCATGTTGGGGGGCAACTGACGGGTCTATGAGATTTGGGCCGTGTGGCTGGGTGATGAATGTTCCTTGTATGTGGGGCTGAATTTGAGCCATAGAGGCCGCACGTGCGCCTTGACGTCGCTCGAGGGCAGTCATGAGGCCTGCAATGTTTGTCCTCCATTCTGCAGTATCAGTACGGCGTTCATATTTTGTTCGAGACTTTGAATTTTTGAGGTTAGCTGAGTGAGCGCAGCTGTGCCTACTGAGTTGGGGGGTCATATTCAGCTTGCGCTTAACTGGGGGGTTGCGAGTAGGTGACGCAGCGCGTGAGGAGGAGGTGGAGGCAGGGGAAGGAGTGAGTTGCTTAGGTGTGATAGTTTGTACTGGGTTGGGGGGGACAGATTTCTTTGTAGGCTGTTCTCTCCTGAGAAGTAGTTGTAATTGTTGGCGGAGCTCTGCAACTTCTAAACTCTGCTGTCTGAGTTGTGCTCTAAGCTCTTCATTCGCTTTAGCGAGGGAGGGAGGTACCGGCTTACAGCTCACCGTTTATCCATGGGCTCGGCTTTTGGTCCCGGTAGTGGTCGGAAGGAGCCGGACCGGCTCCTGTGCTGGCTTTTCCGTGAGACGGACCTGGAACAGGTTCTGGAGTTGTTCCGAAGCCGGCTGCGTGATGACCACGACTGGTGAGCCGTGCTCTCGGTAGATGAAGACCCGGCGGGATTGTCTGTGGTGGTTGTAGCATTGGTGTTGGATTTCGGGTTGCGAGCCCGGTCGAACCGGACTTAGCATTTTTTTGACCCCGTGAAGTGGGAGCCACCGCACAGGATACATTTGGAGTCGCACGGGGGAGTTGAAGTTGGCGGATGGGTGTCGCCGCATCTGCGACATCGGTTGCTGACAGCTTGCGAGCAGACGTCCGATCGGTGGCCCGGTCTCCAGCAGTTAAAACAGGCCTCTACCTTGGCTTTGAAGGGGTGGCAGTTATAGACGGCTCCGTAGAAGTTGAGCTGTTTGGGAACCTCCTTGGTTTTGACGAAGGTGATCAGGATTGATTTAGTGCGGCCCAAAGGGCGCGCGTCTGCTATTGTGTAGGATCGGCTAGGGTTTAGTGCGACGAGGTCGTTGAATATGTCTTCTTGGGTTTGGTTGTAGATTGCGTTGTAGAGAATTCCACGTACGGCATCGCCGGGCACGGCGATGTAGGCCTTTACCGGGAATTGCTTGCCGTTGAGTTAGAGCGTCAGCAGCTGCACGTAGTTTTTGGCACGCACCTCGGCAGGGGTGCTGATTGTGAACGAGTTATTGTGCGGGTTAACTCTGAGTCGGTCGTGCTGCCGGGTGTCATAGTAGTTGAGCTTCACAGCCGCGCACACAATCGGCAGCAGCGCGCCGCCGTTACATTGTCGAAGATCCAACCTGCCACTAGGTCGGAAAATTACTTTCAGATCCGTAGCCAGGAGTTTTGGTAGTGGAGCATGACGTTTAAGTTTTGTAGAAATAGCCTTGCCTTGATTGGGCGACGCCAACGTGGCCGGACCGGCGGGTGAGTGAGCTTGGGAAGCCTTCAGAGCCGGATTCGAAGTGGCTAGGGTGGGGAAGACCACATCGCGGGCTTCGATTGCTCTCGATCAGCGCGGGTCGTTAGCGAAGTCTTCGGGGCTGATTTGGTCGCCTTCTACGCTGTAAACCATCGTTGCCGAGGCCAATACGCAGGCGATGCGAGTCTAGACGCACCGGTGGCCGTAGGCCTAACCGGTGGCCGCGGCGGCGGGGACCCTGGTTGTGCTAGGTACAACGCGAGGCCTAGCGTTCCGCGCCTGGCTCGGAGCGGTAGAGTCCTTTTCGGGCAAAAATGGTCGAAATTGCACAAAAGATGGTGGGAACGTGTGCCGAACACCTTCATTGACCGATTATGGGTGGTATCAGTCCATTTCACGTCGAAAATCCGCCGCCCCGAGTGAAAATCTACGGAGATGAGGTGAGGTGCACCCGGTCGCTCCGCCGGCCACCTGGCGGTCCTCCTGCACCGCAGAACGGCGCGCGCAAAGGTCGGCGCCATGAAAGACGATGAAGTGCGTAAGCTACACGCTCTTCTTCTGGCCTGCCATTAAAGAGAAACGTCTCTTTTGTAACACTCCGTCTCCAACCTACGTTACAATATATATCTCCTAAATTGGATAGGCATATTTCTACCCAAGATGTGATCCTCAACGGGCTAAACAAGAGGAACGGGAAAGCCCATTCATCTTCTTGAGAAAGTTGAGCCCATAATCTACTTAGCAATGGTTCACAATAATCCTGTAACACGGAGCAAGAAACATTTAGGAGTGGAAACTCCGCTGTTTGCGGCGACCAGAAAAGGTCACAAGCCCGCGGAGCCA
Source organism: Dermacentor andersoni (assembly GCF_023375885.2). Lineage (NCBI taxonomy): Eukaryota > Metazoa > Arthropoda > Arachnida > Ixodida > Ixodidae > Dermacentor > Dermacentor andersoni. Next base: position 233,677,383 of record NC_092816.1, on the reverse strand, counting down.
CTTTCATGCTGGCGGCAACTGGCGGCCGAGAAAGAAATTACCGCCGGTTCGGTTGCCAAGGCAACCAGTCGCACGTATTGCTTTCATTCGGCCCCCGCGCGCCTGGCACAAAGCAGTCACGCGCGCCTCTTCAGCGCTTACAGCCTGGACAGCGATCGGTGCTACGCCTCAATCATTTGAGCACAGTAAAAAATAAAACGCTTACTTTTCGGTGACCGCTATAATTAGGTAACCTGTAGCTTGCGGTTGTACGCGGCCCTGTTTTTTCACCCACGCGATCACTTTGACTGGATTGCTGTAAGCGCTGCTGGCAGTCGTCGAAGGCAAGCATGCCTTCGATTTCTTTGAGCATATTACCAGGCTGATTTTCGTCAAGCTCGTGGGCCTCGCACACTGTGTGAACATCGCTGACGTTCACCGCCGTTGATGTTCCTGGCTTGTCGTATACGCTCATTCTTGAACATTTAATGGTAGCATGACTGATATTTGATGACGCTTCCCAGTGAGTCCGCTTCTTTTTCAAGGATGTCAAGGATGCTGGGGACGGAAGAAAGATGCATGGAACAGCCTCTGGACGCAGTGCAGGTTTTTTTTTTTGTTCGGGTGGTCCAGGATTACCTCGTCTCTAAACTCGACGTAGTATTTATCCCGTCTCATCATGTTGCTCGTGAAGTGCTTCTCACAGACGTAATCTCTCCATGTGAGCTGGCGGCCGACCCCAGCAATTGCCGCAGCCCTTGGTTGCAGACTTTCAAGGTCATTTGGAACTTTGATTATGCTCACCTTTTCCCTCCAAGAGTCGTACTCGGTTTCGTCTTTTTCAACGAAACACTTGCGTCCCATCTTACACTAGCGAATTCCGAAGAAGGGCATTTGCGCGTGGCAGCGCTGTTAGTATTACGGTCCTCTAACACACACCGACAAGAACTCTTGGTGTTTGACTTGTAAGGGTGCACAAACACAATGTTTCAGCGTGCCCGCTAAAGCGAACATCCGTGTCGTCTGCTTGTCGTCTGGTCTGCGTGGAAGACGCGGGTTCCGCCGAAGAGAGCGCGCCCAAGCTGCCCGCTCGGGCGTCTGTTTTTTTTTTTCGCTACGGATTGCATGACGCGCCGCAAGGCGCCGCCACTGCATGAGCCCCCGTCGGAGTATGCTATTTTTGTGACTTTATCTGGTCGCCCGCGCGCGCCCTCGCTGACGGGAGTTTCAACTCCTACATATTCTTCCTCCGTGCTCTGTAAACAGACTAGTGAAGGAAGCAGGAAACAATTCCAACAATATCAGAATGGGAGTATTGGACATGTCTGATGGTCTGTAAGAAGCTTTATACAGTAGTCACCAAGGGCCTATTCTCAATTTATTGAAGTATACGAGGAAAAGCCACATAAATATTTTTGTTTCATATCTTAGAATACAAAGTGATAAAGTGTGCGTTAATAAATACGAGTCGCAGGTTAGGTGCTTAGAATGAGTAAGCGCCCACTAAATGTAGTACTGTTGACAGCGATGCTGGCAACTCTGTCGTTGTTTCTTTGTGAAAGAACCGAAAAAAAATTGCCACACAACTCATGTTATCTGTCATGAAAGGATGCTGTCTTGCATCCCATGGACTTCCTTCAAGATAGGGGCAACTTTAATTCAATGTGGTCTGTTAAAATTGGTGAAGCTACTGCTTCACATCCCGGAACCTGGACAGCCGTATTGATTGCTGCAATTTGGTGAACATGCTACTCCTCGAGCTGAGCAGTAACCACACTTGAGCATAGCTTCTCTGCAGTTTGTGTATTAGAATAACACTTTCAGGCTACATAAACATGTCCTCCATGCCACTAGATTTGGAGCGTGTTTCAAAGACAACTCTTCGTTGATATGACAGCCAAGTAGCACTGCTAATGCGCAAATGCAGCCTCATTTCATCTGGTGGAGCTGCCAAAAACTTCTGGTATTGAAGGCAAATTTTAAATTATAGAAGCACGTTCGTGTGGTGGCATTAGGCACTTTGAACATATGAACATAGGTACATATGAACAGTCATTCCAAATGTTAGGCTATTGTAGCACACAACTGCACCCATGGGCTACTTGAAAGTCGTTTGTTATGCCAATGGCATGTTGCTAATTTTAGAAAAAAATGTGAAAGTAAAAATGCAACCGGAGAAGATACATGCTACTTGCCTATAACAGCGTTGACCCTGGTGGGGTCAAGAGTTTCTTTTGACCCTTGGTGGTATTTCCAAAGCGCAAATGGCCCATGAGGTCCTCCTCTGTGAACATATGGTGAAGCTACGCCCTTACAAACTCTCCTGGTCCACCATGGCACGCCATGGTAATCTGTGCCAGGATAACCTTCTCAATGTGAACTCCTCCAACCTATGTGAACCTGCATGTTTAAGTAAATGTTAGCAAAGCAGTTTTAAGCCTTTCCAGCACATTTACACAACAGCCCTACTGCAAATAAATTACAAATGTACCTGTTGCAAATCTAGAATGCTAAACTTGACTTCTTACTAGCTTCTTATGCTGTCTGGATGCCACGTGTTTCAGAAAAACAATCCAGCACAAACAAGAATAATAAACCAAAGTATCCAAAACATCTAGTGCTTGAAAAAAGGGGGTACCAACGAAACACAAAGGATACGCACAGAAGGAAACGGCATTAGACACGGACGGACGTTGTGACGGACCAATTCAATTATGGGGTTTTACGTGCCAAAACCACTTTCTGATTATGAGGCACGCCGTAGTGGAGGACTCCGGAAATTTCGACCACCTGGGGTTCTTTAACGTGTACCTAAATCGAAGTAAACGGGTGTTTTCACATTTCGTTCCCATCGGAATGCGGCCGCCGTGGCCGGGATTCGATCCCACGACCTCGTGCTCAGCAGCCCAACACCATAGCCACTGAGCAACCACGGCGGGTTTGCGACAGACCAGCGTCCGTCCCTGTCTAACACCTTTTCCGTGTGTGCGCGTCCTTTGTTTTGCTGGAACCCCCTTTTTCAAGTTCATCATGCACCAACTGGCCCAAGAGCTTGCGCTAATGCACATCTAGTACTATTTATTGTGATTACCATTCTTAGGATACTTCATATTTTCAGGTGTTTTCTCTATTTTCCCATCCATTTGTGTCAATGGGTAGCCCATGGTCTAATGGGGAGGTTGGGCGGCTATGTTGAGGGCAGTGGGTTCATAATCAACCGTCAGAACAGCTTGGGTTACTGGGTATGCGACCCTGGGCATATGCCACTTTTCAATGAATCTCTTTCACGCTATCTTGGGCAACTGCTGCTGCTTGTGTTGGCAAGCAGCATTAGGAGCTCGAAGAGCGATATGACTGTCGATCATTACTAAGATTACCACTACGCATCAGGTTCGCTTGCTGTGCTCCAGAAGTAATACGTGAGATTCCACTGCACTGTATAAGCCGCAAAGACAGTATGTGCCAACGACCACCTCAATTAAGTTAATCGACTCGCAAAGCACAGGCTGCACACGATCACGGAGTGAACTCAGAAGTTTGTGGACAGTCAGTTGACGTCCATGTCAGGGACCTCTAGGGAGACTCGGTCATTTCCTCGATGTGCATCATCGTGCCCCCACACATTGTATTACAATTCTGTCTGTCTCGTCATGCCACCGTTCTAATAGTCATCACGTATCATCACTAATTAAAATATAAATAGACACTTATATCTACTGTTTACTTATTCTTTATGGAGAATACGTTGAGCGTGAGTTTTTGCAGAAATTTGCAGTTGTGAGAACTACCAAGAAATTTACAGAAGTAGATACTTAAGACGGTGCTTTATTTTAAATTCATTTAGGGTGTCATTACTGTCCCCTTAATACAAAACAAGGAATGCACTTGGCTGCGTAATCGGTTAACATGCATCCCTGGTTCTCATTAAGGTAGGATTATTAGTATCGCAAACGGCATGCACAGGCTGCTCCAGAGGGGAGCCCTGCCACCTCCCCTCAACCTCCCAATTTCCAATTGCTTTATGACCAGTGATGCACTTTCTTAATCTTAAAGAGACATAATGCCAAGGCGATTCAGGCCATGCTGGCTACAGTATGTGGTGACCGGCAGTTCACACCATCCAGCTCGGCATCAATCTTTTTGGAATTTGGCCCTTGAAATGCAGAATGCCCCGATCACTGCTCGTTCTTCAGCCAACTTTCTCAAAGGGTGCTGCTGTTATGGTTTGATACCCCTAGCAGTGCACTGCTGTATGACATAGGCCATAATACCTTCATTCTGGTAAAACTAGAAATATGTGCACTCATGTAGACCACTAATATCCACACTAAGTTTCTGAACTCCCTTCTTATATCAGGCATATACACTAAAAAAAGGCGCATTCCGCGTTTAATATGTTCACAAGTGACACTGAAATTCACTCCCAGTCCCGGTGCTGTCTTTCAGCTGAGTGCTTAAAGGCACCATGTCTGCTAATGAAGGCACTCTGCACCAATTGATCACTGGAGGAATTGCCTTGCAGTTGCATCAGCAATGTTGTTTTTTTCAGCTTCCTGCAATACATTTTCACGGCACCACTGTATTTGATCATGGTGATGCTACAGAATGGATGGCCAAAGAATTAACCGTTAGCGTTTCAGCTGGGGCGTCTCCCAGCTCATTTTGAATCTTAAAAAAGATGTCAGTATTAAAACGTGAAGCCACGATGCAGCCAAAGCAACAATCAAAAGAGCTACATGGACCATTAGGCTGACATAATTGGACGGATACAAATGACTAGTCATTGAATACACTAACGTGTGGCTGCTCTTGACAATGGCAGTGTGAGCTTGTCAAATAATTTATTTCCCATTCCTCTACTTATTTAAAGAATTGTTTCCACACATCTACTTAACTGTTACGGCCACATATTAAAGGCAGCTCCTTCATATAGGACCACAGTGTTACATTATTTTACCCCCCATCTACCTGATGCTACTGAAGTTTTGCTTACTCTCAAATAAAGTATTTCACAGAAGTGCTCTATCGACAAGCATTATTCCAAGCTTGTGGCAAAGCGTCGTTAGTTCACAACGATGTGCTCCCCTTTCAATCTGTTCTCTCTATAGTGCTTGGATTCAAAGCAAAAATAGCTTTTCGACATAACTAGCTACTTCTATGGTCACAAGAAACTCTGCTAATTCTTGATGTTTATGTTGCCGATAAGGTATACATGCCCCTTCGAAACACCGTGGGACGACAAGGCAGATATGCCAGGCATCTCGTTCCTGTACTGATTTTAAAACTTTGTTAAATCAATCAGTTAGTGAAGTGCGAAAAGCTGCAATTTTACGAAATTACATCATTTTGAATGTTTTATCCTAGTAAAGTAGGACCTGGAGTGGCATGAAATCTGCCTTTCCGTGAATGCAAAAAGCGCCTACGCGAAGCCGTTTGCGCGAAGCACTCGATGGCGTCGAACGGAGAACATGAAAAAGGAAAGTTGAATGCGCGCGAACTGGTCGAAAACAAAACACACGCGGATGGCAAGGCGTATAACTCGATGATTTCGCAGCACTCTGCGGTACCACCCCTATTGTATCTCACGTATCTCATAGAATCGCATGTACACCCCTGAAATTCTTCATTATTATTGCGCGATAGCCTCCTCTGTGTTTTCCGATAGCGCGAACGTCGGCCGCACAGCGTGTCAGATAGCGGCCTTGAAGCAACGCGGAGTCACTCGATCCTGACGGGAACAGCGCAACACAAAATTTTCGCCAATCCCACCGCGCCTCGTTTCCGTTCACACGCCTTGTACTAGACAGCGTGGCGCAAACGAATTATCTTCGATTACAGTACAGATCGGATGGTTTCACGTCGCATTGTTTTGCGCTCATTAATAAGGCTAACTCAATCGGTGCTCGAACACCGTATCAGAAATCATGGCGTACAACATGCCCTGTTTTAGCTGGGACCACATAGCTGCCTAACGTCACCACAAGCGGAGTGTAAAGTTAAACGAGGACTAAAGTCCATGTTCCATACCACAAATCTATTGCTGTACAACCAATTCTCACAACGGAAGGATAGTACTAGAAATGAAAACTAGAAAACAGGCGCGCGGAAGTCAGGCACAGGCGCTGAGCTCCTTTCCGCGCTTCCGTTCACCGCGTCGCAATGGACGAACAAGGGGAATTCGAAACACTCACTCACCTTTGATGTCGCTTAGTCGGAGGCGATCATGGCGATCTTCGAGGCAACAAGCCCGTAAAATCAAGCAACACGCAGGAATATTCCAAAGAAGTCACAGCGAAGCACACAAAGAACGCACAAAACGCAGGAAGCTCTCAAGCAAACGGCGGGCGCGAAGTCGCAGCCGCAGGAATGCGCCAAGCATCAACAGCGCAAACGCGCAATCATACAACTACACTAATACAAATACACGCTTAGATTATCATAAATTGTACCATTTCATAAAAATTTTTGTAATATCATGTTATTTCTTAACAACTGCTGCGATTTGCAAGTGTATGAAAGTTTTCTGCGCCGCTTCTTTGATGAACTACTTTCTTTAGCGCATTAACGCAGTGCAGCGGCCGGAGCTAATGGGATGCGCGGGAAAAGGCGCCAAATTCAAACTTCGCCAACGCCGCGCCAATGTGTGCGCGCACAGTTTTCTTCGTTTGGATAAAAAAAAACAGTAATGCGTGCCGAAACCATGTGAACTGAACTATTGACCAGAAAAGTACAAAAATGTCGCTTTGTGCTTGTTATTTCGACGTCATTGCAAACTGCACGCGGTCTGTCGTCCCATTGTTTAAAGATTTGTGCGTGTGCTTCTGCGCTGTGCGATTTCTCACCGAGAACGTATAGCAGCGCAAATTGTGCTTGGTGGCCAAGCAGATTCCCAGCACATTCGCCAGCACCCCGTCTATGTCACAGAAAAGAATTTGGCCTCCATATGAAATATGAGCACCATGTCGTACATGTCGGCCAAGTTTTTCGTTTCGTTCTGTTGCGCGCTAACGGGTAGCATTAAGCAAAACGCACTCTGTAAAAAAAACGATGTTCACTGTTTTCTTCGCCGCACCCGCCGTGGTGGCGCAGTGGCTGAGGTGTTGCGTACTAACCCGAGTGCTTGGGATCTAATGCCGGCCACGGCGGCTGCATTTCGATGGGGGTGAAATGCAAGAACGCCCGTGTACTGTGGGTTCGGTGCAGGTTAAAGGACACGAGATGGTCAAAATAAATATGGAGTTACTACGGTGTGGCTCATTAGCAAAGCGTCGTTTTGGCACGTAAAACCCCAGACTTGAATTTTGTTATCTTTCTCCGCCACCTTGACCATATTTAACATGGAGGCATGCACTGCCGTTTCCTAACACACAGCCAGGGCACACTGGGCGCTTATAATGGACGCCGATGGAAATGCAGGATGCGTGCAATCATCGGTTGTTTGTCACTGCTTGTAGGGACGTTTGTCTTGTCAAACTGCATATATATATCCATATATATGTATATATATATATCGGCGACTGCGGCGAACACAGTCGGCGATCGTCGAAAATCCGATCAGCGGGTCAAGCGCGTCGGCTTTTATACATCCGTCGTCAAACGTGCCAGACTAATCGCCGGGACCCGCGCGCTTTCCACACTGTTCTACATTATTCGCGTCGCGCACACGTGCGATCAGATTACACAAGGTTCGGTCACAGACAGTGGATGGATCCATCGATAACATTCCAGAAACTTCCCATACATGCAAGCGCGTCCTGCGCTGAGCGATAATATTTGTTAGGCGGTGAAACGTATACATATATATATATATATATATATATATATATATATATATATATATATATATATATATATATATGCAGGGTGTTTCTGCTAACTTTCGGCCGAGTGTACACTCTCGTATATATATATATATATGCAGGGTGTTTCTGCTAACTTTCGGCCGAGTGTACACTCTCGTATATATATATATATATATATATATATATATATATATATATATATATATATATATATGCAGGGTGTTTCTGCTAACTTTAGGCCGAGTGTAAACTCTATGCACTCTGACGACGCGACTAAATGCATGTTGCTCACTTATTTATATAGCGTGTCACGCTATCTTTGTATTCTGCTTAATTAGCTAATTAATCAAGGATAATTAACCAACTTCTGGAGCAAGGAAGTTAGGAAAGAATTAAATTCCAATTAGAAAGCTGCGGAGCAGTTGGCAACACGTCCGAATAAAGTTTCTCTCTTTCTATCTATTGTTAGGATTGGCGTCTGACCCCACGTGGCGAAAGGAATTTCATCCGACCATCTTCGTCGAAATGAGGCGTGACTTCTCCTGCGATAGTTAACGTCCCGCACCTCGCGCACAAAGAACCTTCTCTCACCGGACCTACTTACCAGGCCTCGTCGAAATGAAGCGTGACTTTCTAATTCGCCATGACCGTTTCGAGTGTGCCTGTCTGCCGGAAGCACCGCAGTGTACAGCCTCTTTCGTGTGTGTGTGTGTGTGTGTGTGTGTGTGTGTGTGTGTGTGTGTGTGTGTGTGTGTGTGTGTGTGTGTGTGTGTGTGTGTGTGTGTGTGTGTGTGTGTGTGTGTGTGTGTGTGTGTGTGAGTGTGTGCGAGTTTAGAGAGGCCCTTTCCTTGAATTGGACCTAGAAGAGAACTGCCACGAACCCGCAAAGCCCAGAAGAGGCGGACAGGCGTCTATAATTCCGGGAGGCGGGACGACAGAAGTTCCGCACTAGAGAATTGTCTCGCCCTTACTTGGTCGCCATAGTCTACCGGATGCCTGCAGCCCGCCGACAACGCCACGCTACCCAATAAGTAACGTCGGTCGAGCTTCGATAGGTAGGCGCAGCTACTCGAGAGTAGTACGATACGCTTCCCTGGAGTACGCAACAAACTGACTGGCAGCGTTTGGGATACGGCACCCTGGAGACCCCAACTTGGACGACAACTACGAGATCGTAGCCTCTTCATCCTGGTGCCTGGATCATAACTGCATATGGTTAGTGCACGGCTTTTCTTCACTAAGATATCACTTGGCTTTGCGTATATTTTGGATAGTACATTGCAGTGATTTTTCGTCAACCGTTGACGGAAGTTTGAGTGCGTCAAGGTTGCATAGAGTGAAGAGTTAGCAGCACTAAGGGCAGCCATGAACTTGAAGGCACTTAAGAAGCCGGAATTGCTGAGCTTGGCCAAAGAGTTGGGCCTCCAAATTGCTGAATCAAAGAGAAAGCCGGAGATCGTTGAGGCGATGGAAGCGACCGGGGTAGACGACGAGGAACTGACGGAATGCCTAGAAAGCATCACAGAAATATAGGAGGAGCGTAACGCCTAGAGAAAGAGGAAAAAGGAGAGCGTAAGTACCTAGAGGAAAAAGAAGAGCGCGAGCGCGCCGACGTGAGGCCAAAGAAGAGCGCGACCTCGAAATGAAGCGCCTAGAGATTGAGCTCTTGAAAGCTCAAAATTCTGAAAGACCAAGCACAGAGGCACGCGAAAGCGAGCGCAGAATGACAGACTTGATGGCACCCTACGCAGTAGGAGGGTACATAGGTCTTTTTCTGGCACAGTTTGAGCGCACGTGTGAGAAGGCAAAATTCGCGGGAAACACGTGGGCGCAACGCTTGCTTACGTTACTGCCACGTGAGGTAGCTGATACTATTGCCCCCATGGGGAAGGAAGAAGCAGAAGACTTCGATGAAGTCAAAGGAAATCTGCTTAAAAAGTTCAGAATATCAGCGGAAGCATTCAGGCGAAAGTTCAGGGAAGGCGAGAAGACCAAAAGTGAGTCATATTCAGATTTTGCATACACCTTGGAGGTAAACCTGAAGGAATGGCTAAGAGAAGAGTGTTCACTCGGCGATGCCGAAAACACAATGCAGAGCGTTGCTTTAGAACAGTTCTACCGGCGGCTGCCAGTAAAGATCAAGCATTTGGTTCAGGATAGGCCAGGCGTAGGCACTATCACGAGAACGGCCGATCTCGCTGAGGAGTACGTAACCCGCCGTGCGTACGAAGGCAACGAAGCTCCTAAGAAGGAGATGAATAAATACCGACCCGACAAGCCAAAGCGATGGTCAAAGTCGAGTCGGTATAAAGCAATGGAAAGGTCAGATTCGGTAAAAACTAGTGACGAGGAAAGCGAGGGAGAAAAGGAGTCACCCGAACAGAGGGCAGAAAGGCAAAAGACGAAGGCTTTCGAGGCCAAGAAACCAATAGTTTGCTAAAACTGCCCGCAAACGGGGCATATCTGCATGGGATGTAAAAATCGCAAACTAGTGTTGATGTCACTAACTAGTAACGAGAAAAATCTAAACTTGCTAGAACCATATATTCGAGACCTCGTGGTAAACGGCAAACCGTGTAGAGTGCTTCGCGACTCAGCAGCCACAATGGACGTGGTGCATCCGTCGTACGTAGAGGAAGGCCAATTCACAGGAGAATGTGCTTCGATAAGGCAAGCCGTAGAGGCCTCCAGTGTTTGTCTCGCGGTGGCCAAGATTTGTATGAAGGCTCTTTTGGAGTACTGGACACTGAAGCCGCCGTCTCAGCACATCTCCCGCCGCAGTATCCGTATTTGTTTTATAACAAATCAGAGGATTTGCTACGACGCAAGGGAATCGGGTTCAGTGAGGGAACAGTGCAAGCCCTAACTCTTTTCCAAGGCAAGGGAGCTCGCGGCCAAGGCAGTGTACGAATGTCCAGGGGTGGAGGAAACAGGTTTGAAGGAGAATTCGTTACCCAGCACCAAACAGGGCAGCCCTGTAGGGGATAACGCGGAAAGTGCACCAGCTAAGGAAAAGGTCAGGTAAGCAGCGGAGCCTGAAATGCCTCGCGAGGCAGAATGCAGAAAGTTATTGAGCGTAAGCCCTGCCACAATGATCGCTGAGCAGGAAATGCATAAGGCACAAAGCAATGCTGAGCATTACTATGAGAGGAGGGCTCGCACGCGACGCTTTGAAGTTGGGGAAAATGTAATGATCCTGAAACCCTCGTTGAATAACCAACCTGCGGAAATGCCTGGCGACTTTCCAGAGTTACCAGCAGTGGCGCAGGCAAAAGAGATTCATGAAACTATTGACAAGTTAGTAGAACAGGCGGAGTTGAATCCCAATCAAAGGGCCGAACTAAGGGAAACCGTGTTTGAATTTAAAGACGTATTTTCATATACACCGGGCAGGACCACTGCGATCGTTCACGATATCGAGTTAACCTCGTCGGACCCAGTTCGTTCGAAAGCTTATCGCGTTTCGTCTCGTCAACGTGAAGTCATGACTGCTGAAATAAACAAGATGTTACAGCTAGGTGTAATCGAGCCAGGAGAGAGTGATTATACCTCGCCTCTTATCTTAGTTGAGGTCCCAGGAAATGAGCTGCGACCATGTATCGACTACCGCAGGCTCAATTTATTCAAGGACCAGACTTATCCGATACCGCATATCGAGGAAAGGCTTGAGAAAGTGAGCAGTGCTAATTTCATTTCTACGCTTGATTTAGTCAGAGGGTATTGGCAGGTTCCGTTGACCGAGAGGGCATGCAGGCTTGCGGCGTTTATTTTCCCGATGGGAACCTTTCGTTAGAAAGTCATGACCTTTGGATTAAAGAATGCTCCATATTGCTTCGCTAGCCTCATGGACCAGGTGCTGCGAGGAATGGAGGACTTTGCACTTCCGCATCTCGATGAAATAGCAAGTTTTTCTTCATCATGGGCCGACCATATGCAACACCTGCGAACCGTGCTTTGTCGTCTACGAGAGGCCAACTTAACTGTTCATCATCACCATTCATCATCAGCCTGGTTATGCCCACTGCAGGGCAAAGGCCTCTCCCATACTTCTCCAGCTACCCCGGTCATGTACTAATTGTGGCCATGTTGTCCCTGCAAACTTCTTAATCTCATCCGCACACCTAACTTTCTGCCGCCCTCTACTACGCTTTCCTTCCCTTGGAATTCATTCCGTAACTCTTAATGACCATCGGTTATCTTCCCTCCTCATTACGTGTCCTGCCCATGCCCATTTCTTTTTCTTGATTTCAACTAAGATATCATTACCTCGCGTTTGTTCCCTCACCCAATCTGCTCTCTTCTTATCCCTTAACGTTACACCTATCATTCTTCTTTCCACAGCTCGTTGCGTCGTCCTCAATTTAAGTAGAGCCCTTTTCGTAAGCCTCCAGGTTTCTGCCCCGTACGTGAGTACTGGTAAGACACAGCTGTTATAAACTTTTCTCTTGAGAGATAATGGCAACCTGCTGTTCATGATCTGAGAATGCCTGCCAAACGCACCCCAGCCCATTCTTATTCTTCTGATTATTTCAGTCTCATGATCCGGATCCGCAGTCACTACCTGACCTAAGTAGATGTATTCCCTTACCACTTCCAGTGCCTCACTACCTATTGTAAACTGCTGTTCCCTTCCGAGACTGTTAAACATTACTTTAGTTTTCTGCAGATTAATTTTAGACCCACCCTTCGGCTTTGCCTCTCCAGGTCAGTGAGCATGCTTTGCAGTTGGTCCCCTGAGTTACTAAGCAAGGCAATATCATCAGTGAATCGCAAGTTACTAAGGTATTCTCCATTAACTCTTATCCCCAATTCTTCCCAATCCAGGTCTCTGAATACCTCCTGTAAACACGCTGTGAATAGCATCGGAGAGATCGTATCTCCCTGCCTGACGCCTTTCTTCATTGGGATTTTGTTGCTTTCTTTATGAAGGACTACGGTGGCTGTGGAGCCGCTATAGATATCTTTCAGTATTTTTACATACGGCTCGTCTACACCCTGATTCCGCAATGCCTCCATGACTGCTGAGGTTTCGACTGAATCAAACGCTTTCTCGTAATCAATGAAAGCTATATATAAAGGTTGGTTGTATTCCGCACATTTTTCTGTCACCTGATTAATAGTGGGAATATGGTCCATTGTTGAGTAGCCTTTACGGAATCCTGTCTGGTCCTTTGGTTGACGGAAGTCTAAGGTGTTCCTGATCCTATTTGCAATTACCTTAGTAAATACTTTGTAGGCAACGGACAGTAAACTGATCGGTCTACAATTTTTCAAGTCTTTGGCGTCCCCTTTCTTATGGATTAGGCTTATGTTAGCGTTTTTCCAAGATTCCGGTACGCTCGAAGTCCTGAGGCATTGCGTATACAGGGTGGCCAGTTTCTCTAGAACAATCGGCCCACCATCCTTCAACAAATCTGCTGTTACCTGATCCTCCCCAGCTGCCTTCCCCCTTTGCATAGCTCCCAAGGCTTTCTTTACTTCTTTCGGTGTTACCTGTGGGATTTCGAATTCCTCTAGAATATTCTCTTTTCCATGATCGTCGTGGGTGCCACTGGTACTGTATAAATCTCTATAGAACTCCTCAGCCACTTGAACTATCATATCCATATTAGTAATGATATTGCCGGCTTTGTCTCCTAACGCATACATCTGATTCTTGCCAATACCTAGTTTCTTCTTTACTGTTTTTAGGCTTCATCCGTTCCTGAGAGCACGTTCAATTCTATCCATGTTATACTTCCATATGTCAGCTGTCTTACGCTTGTTGATTAACTTCGAAAGTTCTGCCAGTTCTATTCTAGCTGTAGGGTTAGAGGCTTACATACATTGGCGTTTCTTGATCAGATCTATCGTCTGCTGCGATAGCTTACTGGTATCCTGTCTAACGGAGTTACCACAGGCTTCTATTGCACACTCCTTAATGATGCCCACAAGATTGTCGTTCATTGCTTCAACACTAAGGGCCTCTTCCTGAGTCAAAGCCGAATACCTGTTCTGTAGCTTAATCTGGAATTCCTCTATTTTCCCTCTTACCGTTAACTCATTGATCGACTTCTTATGTACCAGTTGCTTCCGTTCCCTCCTCAGGTCTAAGCTAATTCGAGTTCTTACCATCCTATGGTCAGTGCAGCGCACCTTGCTGAGCACGTCCACATCTTGTATGATGCCAGGGTTAGCGCAGAGTATGAAGTCTATTTCATTTCTAGTCTCGCCGTTCGGGCTCCTCCGCGTCCATTTTCGGCTATCTCGCTTGCGGAAGAAGGTATTCATTATCCGCATATTATTCTGTTCCGCAAACTCTACTAATAACTCTCCCCTGCTATTCCTAGTGCCTATGCCATATTCCCCCACTTCCTTGTCTCCAGCCTGCTTCTTGCCAACATTGGCATTGAAGTCGCCCATCAGTATACTGTATTTTGTTTTGACTTTACCCATCGCCGCTTCCACGTCTTCATAGAAGCTTTCGACTTCCTGGTCATCATGACTGGATGTAGGGGCGTAGACCTGTATAACCTTCATGTTGTACCTCTTATTAAGTTTCACAACAAGACCTGCCACCCTCTCGTTAATGCTATAGAATTCCTGTATGTTACGAGCTATGTTCTTATTAATCAGGAATCAGACTCCTAGTTCTCGTCTCTCCGCTAAGCCCCGGTAGCACAGGACGTGCCCGCTTTTTAGCACTGTATATGCTTCTTTTGGCCTCCTAACTTCACTAAGCCCTATTATATCCCATTTACTGCCCCCTAATTCCTCCAATAACACTGCTAGCCTCGCCTCACTAACGTTCTAGCGTTAAACGTTGCCAGGTTCATATTCCAATGGCGGCCTGTCCGGAGCCAGGGATTTTTAACTTAACTGTTAAGGCTCCCAAATGCCCGGCGCGCGCGGAGGTAGCTTATCTAGCTCATGTAATAGGGCAAGGTCATCGTCAGCCTTCCGAGGTTAAACTGACTGCCATAGACAACTTCCCGCAACCACGCACCGAGCGGGACATCAGATCATTCCTTGGCTCGACAGGTTATTACCAAAGATATATCCCACAGTATTCCGAGATTGCGAGTCCTTTAAGGGATGCTCTCAGAAAAACAGAACCGCAAACAGTAAAGTGGGATGACGCAAAAGAAAAGGCTTTTAGTATGCTGAAGAACGCACTAAAGAGTCAGCCAGTGTTCAACGCGCCCAACTACTCTAAGCCATTCATACTTCAGTGTGATGCCAGCGACAGGGGTATGGGGGTGGTGCTCTGTCAAGAAAGAGATGACGAGAACGAACACCCTGTACTGTAGGCCAGTAGAAAGCTTTCAGTTCGTGAGAAAGCATACAGTGCATAAGAAAAGGAATGCGCCTGCATAGTTTGCGCGGTGCAGAAGCTAGCTTGCTATATCGCTGGTTCAAGATTCACCATAAAGACTGACCACTGTCCGCTCACATGGCTGCAGTCCATGTCTACGAAAAACGGTCCTCTTTTGCGCTGAAGCTTGGCTCTTCAACAGTACACCTTCGATATTCGCTACAAGAAGGGGTAAGCTTAACGGCAATGCCGACGGTTTGAGTCGTTGCCCCTAGAGTAACGAAAGCCTCATGCTCATACGGGTTTCCGTGGCATTTTTACGTTCGTTCATACGTTTTTCCGAATTCATATGTTTTTTGCGAAGTGAAGCTAATTGTTTTAACACTTTAAAGAAATGGCTGTTTTTACTGTTTAGGGGGGGGGAGGACGCACGTAGGGAAGCGTGTAGCGGGTTTTCTTCTTTTTTAAAGCCGGGTGTGTCTTGGGGGAGGGTGGCCTTGTGCTCGCTGCTTTGTGGTTGTGGGTCGGGCGCTGTTTTGGGGTGATTGCTTGCCCACGCAGGAGACGAAAAGTTGCGAGACCTGCTTGCAAGGCCAATTTCACCGGACCGGACCAGGAAGAAAAGTCACAAGAGCGCCACGAGGACTGATGACCACTTCCAGGAATCTACCTGTTACGAACTAAGGGTTCGTCACCTCTAAGGGGAATTCTGCTACCGAAACGCCGATCCCTCGTACTGCGGCTGCTGGCCCCTACACGTCGGGATCTTCCTTCCACGCCGGAAATGCTGCTAGGGTTGGCGTCTGACACAACGTGGCGAAAGGAATTTCATCCGACCATCTTCGTCGAAATGAGGCGTGACTTCTCCTGCGATGGTTAATGTCGCGCACCTCGCGCACAAAGAACCTTCTCTCACCGGACCTACTTACCAGGCCTCGTCAAAATGAAGCGTGACTTTCTAATTCGCCATGACCGTTTCGAGTGTGCCTGTCTGCCGGAAGACCCGCAGTGTACAGCCTCTGTGTGTGTGTGTGTGTGTGTGTGTGTGTGTGTGTGCGAGTTTAGAGAGGCCCTTTCCTCGAATTGGACCTAGAAGAGAACTTCCACGAACCCGCAAAGCGCAGAAGAGGCGGACAGGCGTCTACAATTCCGGGAGGCGGGACGACTTCTTCCTTTTTACAGGCTCGGTACAGCCAGAGGAGGAGGGGCCCTCTTTCTGTGCCTGTCACGTGATATCGACGGAAGCAAGATCCCGCCCACGATTGTAGAGAGCCTATTTAAGAGGCTCCGAAATGTACTTTTGATAACTTCATGCTCTTCCCATTTTCTTTCATCTACCTTTGAATGAACCGTGCAAGTTCCGCACTAGAAAATTGTATCGCCCTTGCTTGGTCGCCATGGTCTACCGGATGCCTGCAGCTCGCTGACAACGCCACGCTACCCAATAAGTAACGTCGGTCGAGCTTCGATAGGCAGGCGCAGCTACTTCTCGGGAGCAGTACGATACGCTACCCTGGAGTACGCAACACTATCCAGCCCCATCTATCGTTCTATCCAGCCTCATTGCATTCCCATATGTTTAAACTCTGGCTGAAGTTAGCTGGGACACCCGGAAAGAAAACGTGTGTGAATGAGTGAGTTTTTCAAGAAGTGCGTCAACTTTTTAAATAGCGCCTTGCGGCAGCTATAGATGCCTCTATTATGAAGGCACATATATATATATATATATATATATATATATATATATATATATATATATATATATTGTTACGGAAGGATCACAACTTCCATATTTTTCGTGGTGGCGTACGAGTAAAGTGGCCAACGGACGAACGAGGCAACAATGCACGACGACGAGCTGGCGAGCGACGCGACTCGGATATTGCAAGATCTGAGTCTCTTCGAAGTGCCGTCCAGGGACCATTTGACGGCTGCGACGCCGAAGCGTACGCACACTTCGGCTGGCGAGGATTTCGAGAAAAAGCGAGAAATATATGCTAATCTGAACAGTAAGTCTTACCCGGACTTTGCACTGGCGGCAGATCACGACTATGGGCGCATTCTCTCTCGGGCGGCCACCTCTGCGGGCAGGTACGCTTCAGCGGATCTGCTTGGTGGCCCTTGACGTAACCTTCCATCCAGCAGGCGTGCTTTGGGCGCAATCGAGAGCCTAGCCGACGGCAAAGAGTTGCCAGTATACGCCAGGATTGACCGTGTTAGCGTAATTGCCGCCTCTAAGTTCGCGACGCCCAAAGCACCTTGCACCGAAGCAGCAAGTGGAGTGCCGCCGCCCGACTATGCGCGATGGGCTGCTTGCAAAACACGATTGCCGGATAGCGCTCATTCGAGCCCGCGTAGCAGCGTCAGTTCGTCGAGCCGTGACTCTCAGCACTCGAACAGTTCCGCCGGCGCTGCGCCCATCTACGAGAACGTGGCTGCCTTGCAGAGCCCACGATCGTCGCTCAGTTCTCAGGACTCGAAGCCACCGAGCCCGCAGGCTAGCCACTGCGAACCGCCGCCGTACCCCGCACTTCCACCAATGATGTTACGGAAAGGAAGAAGCGTGCGTCTATTTACAGATGGCTTTTTAATGGCTGGGCCAAGAAGCGCAGAGCAGCGATAAAACTACCCTCTTCCTCGTCGTCTATCAGGCCACCATCATAGTCCTCGTCTTCACACATTACCGACTGTGATAATTTGGACCCCTGCACACACGTCCGTTCCTGGCAACGAGGCGGCCCACGAGTTAGCCCGAGCTCTCTACTTCCGGGTGGCTGTGGAACCGCCCCACTGCCGGAACATGGACGAGCGTCTGCAAAATTATACAGAGATTGTCGAAAATTATCGGCTACGCAGGAGACTGGTGCCACCACCGGATAAAAGTCTAAACAATAGAGAGGCAGTCGCATGGCGGCGCCAGCAAGCTGGGAACTCGTAAACCCGGTCTGGGCATACCATGTTATGCATGATAGAGAAAACGATGAGTGCAAACGCTGTGGGGCGAGAGGGACCCTCGATCACATAATCTGGGAATGCGCTAGCTCACTAGGGGCTAAAGCAAATATAAATTGTAGAGATGCCTGGGAAGCCCTGCTGCGGAGCGAGGACCCTACTCCACAGCAACACGCCATCCGCCTGGCGGAAGAAGCCGCGAAGAGTCAAGACCTCTTTGCTTGCTTCTAATCGCGGAGGTTCCGGCCCCCGTCCCCAGGGCCTGTGTGCCGGGGACGGGGAGTAGGGGCCTCTTTATCCGGCGGTACAATAAAGTTGCTATCATTATCATCATCATTATATATATATATATATATATATATATATATATATATATCTATATACGTGCAGGGCGTTTCACGTAACTTAAACCACAGACGTATCTGCAGGGTGGGCAGGGGTCAATGTCCCCCTGCCCACTCGGTAGATGGACAGGGCCGGGGCGCCAACCAGTAACGTGAATGGGGCACATCCCCTCCCCCGCTGTCTGAAGTGGGGCCAAGTCAAGTAATTTGAACTATAGGCGTATCTACATTGCGGGCGGGGGTCACTGTCCCCCTGCCCAATCGGTAGATACGTCTATGGTTCAAGTAACGTGAAACAACACCCTGTATATATGCAATGGTGATCAGTGAAGCAACATATATGTGCAAAAGACGCACACATATATTTGTGCGTGTGTTTTAACATATACTTCGGAACTCAATATTGCTAGAGACTCAATGTTATTCAACAATATGTTAACAGCATTTAGTCAACGACTTTATTGTTGCAAACTACTCAGCAATGGCTCAATAATACTCAATACCATTCAAGAACATATCAACAGAATTTAGGGAACGACTTTATTGTTGG
Source organism: Dermacentor andersoni (assembly GCF_023375885.2). Classification (NCBI taxonomy): domain Eukaryota; kingdom Metazoa; phylum Arthropoda; class Arachnida; order Ixodida; family Ixodidae; genus Dermacentor; species Dermacentor andersoni. The sequence goes on along the minus strand of NC_092816.1, from coordinate 233,658,462 downwards.
AAGCTACTCAACAATAGCTCAATAATACTCAATACAATTCAACATCATATCAACAGAATTTAGTCAACGACTTTTTTGTTGTGAACTACCCAACAACTTTACTGCTGAATTATTGCTCTGTGGTTTCAATAATTGTTGACGTATTTTGAAAGGCTATTGAGTCAACAATTCATCAACATATGCCAACAACATTTCAACAGTAATTTTCATAAGGGATGGACGGACGTGTGCGCGGCTTAGTGCATTGAATTTATGGACGTACATGATGTTTATTTTCGTTATAGTTCGTGTTTATATTTTTTTTAATTCTGTGAGTATACCCCTTGTTTATGTCAGCTACAACGAGTTTTCTTGTTGTTGAATAATATGGCCAAAGTTTCTATTGCTGCATTTTGGGTAGCATAGAGTCGCAGTCAAACTTGAAGACTTACATACGTTACGCGCCACGCACATCGGGTACGGAAAATTAGTAATGTGGCGCAGTTTACAAGAAAAACAAAATTATTGGGTTTTACGTGCCAAAACCACTTTCTGATTATGAGGCACGCCGTAGTGGAGGACTCCGGAAATTTTGACCACCTGGGGTTTTTTAACGTGCACCTAAATCTAAGTACACGGGTGTTTTCGCATTTCGCCCCCATCGAAATGCGGCCGCCGTGGCCGGGATTCGATCCCGCGACCTCGTGCTCAGCAGCCTAACACCATAGCCACTGAGCAACCACGGCGGGTCAGTTTACAAGAAATGCAAAGTACAAACAAATATTGGTATCTATAGCTTGTGAAGGTCAGCAGCGTGGTTGGATTGTCATTGCCTGAGCCGCAACACGTCGGAGGCCATGTACCGCATCTTTCGTTCAGTCTAAACGCCCAGAAATTCACATCGGTTCTCGGACACAACGCCGAATGGCCACTAATACTATGCTGTCGAAGCGGTATGGCGCAAAAATGCAAATACGCACATCAGTATGGAACTAATGAGCAATACAATGCGCGACCGCAACGGAAGTACTTTATCGCACGCAGCTCTGAACGACGTGGTGAGGCTTGTAGCTTTGGCGGCGCTGCCATCCTGTTATGGCACAGTGTGTAGAGAAAAATGTGAGACCTTCTTGGGTGGAGAACGTTTATAGTTTGCCTACTTGTCGAACACTGTTCCTGGCTATCGTGATAACAACAAAGGATCACAAATCAGCAGTACCTACAACAGCTGTAGCGCATATCATCGACATTAAAGATGAACCAAATAAGTGCTTGGCCTTTGTTTTTAAAGGTACACCATTTGAACGTGATCAGGTATGCCGGGACAGTAGTGCCGCCGATAATGGAAGGAAAGTTCCAAATTTTGATTTTAACTAGTGAACGAATTCACGTCATGTGAAAACGGCATCAGCAGTTTTGCCGCCATCCCATAGTCGCCTATACTAGGCCTCTCGGCGTTCCGGTCGCCACGTGCTTCTCAGGGCTGCGCTAGGAGGCTCCTCCTGCAAGCAATCTCTAGCTGCGCCTTGCCCGGAGCGGCCGCGAACACAGCCACGGGTCTGTCGGAGCGCACGACTTCACGACGCCGAACGCGCAGATACGCAGCGGCTAGAACCAGGGTAGCGGCCACTGCGACCAGTGAGAACAGAAGCACTGGAAGCCAGGGCGGAAATGACGCCTGTCGTAACTTGACGCCGGCTACGAAGCTGGCTGCAGCAACGTTGGAAAGGGCAGATTGGACGCCCGAGTGGCTCACTGTGACGACAGCGAAGTAGAGCTCGTGCACATGGTCACTGGTTGACCAGGCGTTGACAATGGACACCCTGTGCAAGTGGCCAGCTGGAGGAACTGGAGTCAGGCGGCTGCCCGCCTCCAGCTTCGACTCCGTCACTCGATGAACCGAGGTCTTGTTTTTTTGGGAGCCCTCCAAGACATTCCACAGTGCAGAGGCCGTTTTCGCCGCAAACAGCTCTATCCTGGCACCTGGGACAGGATAAACCGAAGAGGGTTCTCTAGTGGTTTTCAGACTAGAACTATGAAAGAAAATGACGATCTCGATCTTTAGTGGCAACTCAATGGAACAACCCCGTCGCACAGATTTACTTATAAGTAGGACAGACGCAGGCGCCCGTCTTTTGAACATGTTGCTTGTGAATGCTAATGTGGGAAATGTATTTGCACGAGAATGTTTTGCGTGGACATATTCTAAAGGACTGGCAACTATCCCATAATTTCACGTCTGTGTAATACACCAAAAGGTTATGATAAATGTGGTGTTTTGTGGCGCAAGGGCAAGTATGGCCAAAGACCACGTGGCCGGTGTTAATGAGTTCTCACTGAAGGTATGAATTACGAAGGGTAATGCTATGTGGCAGTAGAGGGCCCTAAAAAGCCGTCGCTGCAAAGTGCGTAAACGTTGTAGGTAATCAAATTATTAACGATCTCTACTATGGACACGAAGTTACATTGTGCAATAATGATGATATAGCAAAATGTGTCTGAGGTAAACATTTGCAAGAAGCACTACTGCCTTTACAGAGCCCTTGAAACGCAAGTGCTGGCCTGTGCTACTATCTCAGCAACATCGCTGGGATAGTAGCACATGCTACAGGCCGGCATTCATAGGACATCTTCTTTCCAGAGGATGTCCTATGACCCACATCGTTCACGAAACCTAGGACTGCTCTGGTATCATAAAACGGTTACGGACCAAGAAACATTACAGAAGGAAGAGATATGTGCTCCCGGTATGCTACAGGAAAGTGGTTGTTTCTCTCAGCTTCTACTTCCCGAAACTCCAGGAGGACGTAAAGGACGGCCAGCCTTTCACCACGTCTACCGCATGTTGCTGGTTCATTAGCAGTGAGCAAAAAACTGTGGGTGCCATATGTGTGTCCTATTCTGAGGCGACAGAAGAGGACATCAGTTCGTCGTGCTTTCGTTGAGAAGGACCATCAAATTGTGTGGCTTAGTCAACGGAAGGTTATTATTTGTTTCGGCGTCCCACGAGAATTGCCAGTGCGTTCACAGTTTCTTTCGCAAGAAAGGCTTTCAATCTGTGGCGGTATAAATCTCAGTAGTACACGATTTTGTGCGCACACAGTGACTTCATAGCTTTTACGACACTTAGAGTATATATATATATATATATATATATATAATTGCATTTGTGGAAGTTTTCATTTCTTTATACGCTTCACAGCGGAGAATAGAGCATGGGCCTCAGCCATAACGATACTTGTTTCCGCGTGGAGTACACCGGTTTCCGAGAAGAATGAACTAACGCCTGCATTCGATATACCGGCATGAGACTTACAAGCGTGAGTGTAAGACACTGTGAAGGAGTGCTTCGACTGGAGTTCAAAAAAAATTCATTCGGATTTCGAGCTCTGATGCGTGCTTTGTAATTTCTTGAAGTATCACATTCTACCACATAAAACTTCCAAGGAGGTAACAGCTTGGCTGAATGCATTAATCGATCTTTGAGGAGTGGGACATGCATTTCATGGCTAAGCTATTTTACACGCAGTGAGAAAGACTGTCATACATAGGGACCATTACAAAAAAGTTTATCACACGTCATATTCATAACGGTATTATAATATGGATGTTTATGATTAGGGTGTATTTTGACAAAATATGTGGTACTGATGTATGTTCTGCGCAGATAGAGGCATCACTCATTTCATTCTACGTTTAAGCTTTCAATTTTTTTTTCTTTTTTTTTTTAGCTTATGTACCAGATGCAGCCTTTATGTAATATGTTTATATATTGCTCTGTAGTGTAATGTGACCGCCGTGGGCAGTGCTTCCTTTTGTGTATTTTCTTTTTTCTGACTTTGTATGCTACTGCCAAATAAGGGGGGCCGTTGCTCTGTCAAGCTGTTGAAAGACAGCTTTTACTTCGGTCCCCCTGCATCATCATGTATGACGTGATGGTCGAAATAAACTTACTTACTAATAGGGTTTGTTCTGAACGCTTGAGTGGACAGGTGTATACCTAGATGGTGGAGGGGATCTAGCACCTTTAGCGCACTCGGGGCTGCAGAGTTTCATAGGATGACACCATAGTACAATCGTGATTAGATGAGGTTATTGTAAATTCATATTTAAAACAGCGCCAAAAAAATAACACGAACAAGGGAGGACACAGGATGAGCGCTGTACTATCCGTACCATCCATGTAGCATCCTGTACCAGCCGTAGTATATTCGTACCAACTAGCTCACACCCAAACCCTTCTGAAAACTCTTGTAAATATTCATTAAACATTTCCTGTCACTACCGCATGTTGTGTGGGACAGAATTTTCCGTAAGTTCATCGGCTTTTTTTTATACACAGAACGAGGAAAGAGGACGCTGTCGCCATGGAATGAGCGAAATTAGGTATTCCATGCTATTTCCTGTTCTTTTTAGTTCGAACACGTTTTTAATAAGTCCCCCGTACCAGCCAGCGCTGCTTTTCGTTTCAAGTGGATTGCATTAAAGAGGCAAATTTTACATGGAGAATAAGTCACACTAACCACACTAAGTGACTTCAGTAGTTCTTAAATTATTCACTATAGGGAGCGTTTTGCAATAGCAAGATGGAATCAGACTTATCAGGCTTTGAATAAGAACCTCGCAAGATTTAACGCTAGAACGTTATCTAGTGAGGCGAGTCTAGCAGTGCAATTGGAGGAATTAGAGAGCAGTAAATGGGATATAATAGGGCTCAGTGAAGTTAGGAGGCCAAAAGAAGCATATACACTGTTAAAATGTGGGCACGTCCTGTGCTACCGCGGCTTAGCGGAGAGACAAGAACTAGGAGTCGGATTCCTCATTAATAAACATATAGCTAGCTGGTAACATACAGGAATTCTATAGCATTAACGAGAGGGTGGCAGGTATTGTTGTGAAACTGAATAAGAGGTACAAAATGAAGGTTGTACAGGTCTACGCCCCTACATCCAGTCATGATGACCAGGAAGTCGAAAGCTTCTATGAAGACGTGGAATCGGCGATGGGTAGCGTGAAAACAAAATACACTATCCTGATGGGCGACTTCAATGCCAAGGTAGGCAAGAAGCAGGATGGAGACAAGGCAGTGGGGGAATATGGCATAGGCACTAGGAATAGCAGGGGAGTTATTAGTAGAGTTTGCGCAACAGAATAATATGCGGATAATGAATAGGTTCTTCCGCAAGCAGGATAGCCGAAAGTTGACGTGGAGGTGCCGAATGGCGAGAATAGAAATGAAATGGACTTCATACTCTGCGCTAACCCTGGCATCATAGAAGATGTGGACGTGCTCGGCAAGGTGCGCTGCAGTGACCACAGGATGGTAAGAACTCGAATTAGCCTACACCTGAGAAGGGAACGGAAGAAACTGGTACATAAGAAGTCGATCAATGAGTTAGCGGTGAGAGGGAAAATAGAGGAATTCCAGATCAAGCTACAGAACAGGTATTCGGCTTTAACTCAGGAAGAGGACATTAGTGTTCAAGATATGAACGATAATCTTATGGGCAACATTAAAGAGTGTGCAATACAACTCGGTGGTCACTCCGTTAGACAGGATGCGAGTAAGCTATCGCAGCAGACGAAAGAACTTATGAAGAAATGCCAATGTATGAAAGCCTCTAAACCTACAGCTAGAATAGAACTGGCAGAACTTTGGAAGTTAATCAACAAGCCTAAGACATCTGACATAAGGAAGTATAATATCGATAGAATTGAACATGCTCTCAACGGAGCAAGCCTAAAAGCAATGAAGAAGAAACTACGATTTGGCAAGAATCAGATGTATGCGTTAAGAGGCAAAGCCGGCAAAATGATTACTAATATGGATGAGATAGTGAGGAGTTCTACAGAGATTTATACAGTACTAGTGGCACCCACGACGATAATGGAAGAGAGAATAGTCTAGAGGAATTCGAAATTCCACAAGTAACGCCGGAAGAAGTAAATAAAGCCTTGGGAGCTATGCAAAGGGGGAAGGCAGCTGGGGAGGATCAGTTAACAGCAGATTTGTTGAAGGATGGTGGGCAGATTGTTCTAGAGAAACTGGCCACCCTGTACACACTATGCCTCATGACCTCGAGCATACCAGAATCTTGGAAGAACACTAAAATAATCCTAATCCATAAGAAAGGGGACCCCAAAGACTTGAAAAATTATAGACCGATCAGCTTACTGTCAGTCGCCTACAAACTATTTACTAAGGTAATCGCAAATAGAATCAGGAACACCTCAGACTTCTGTCAAACAAAGGACCAGACAGGATTCCGTAAAGGGTACTCAACAATAGACCATATTCACACTATCAATTAGGTGATAGAGAAATGTGCGGAAACCAACCCTTATATATTGCTTTCATTGATTACGAGAAAGCGTTTGATTCAGTCGAAACCTCAGCAGTTATGGAGGCATTACGTAATTAAGGTGTAGACGAGCCGTATGTAAATACTGAAAGATATATATAGCGGCTCCACAGCCACCGTAGTCCTCCATAAAGAAAGCAACAGAATCCCAATAAAGAAAGGTGTGAGGCAGGGAGATACGATCTCTCCAATGCTATTCACAGCGTGTTTACAGGAGGTATTCACAGACCTGGATTGGGAAGAATTGGGGATAAATGTTAATGTAGAATACCTAAGTAACTTGCGATTCGCTGATGATATCGCCTTGCTTAGTAACTCAGGGGACCAGTTGCAATGCATGCTCACTGACCTGGAGAGGCAAAGCAGAAGAGTCGGTCTAAAATTAACCTGCAGAAAACTAAAGCAATGTTTAACAGTCTCGCAAGAGAACAGCAATTTACAATAGGTAGCGAGGCACTGGAAGTGGCAAGGGAATACATCTACTTAGGGCAGGTAGTGACGGCGGATCCGGATCGTGAGACGGAAATAATAAGAAGAATAAGAATGGGCTGGGGTGCGTTTGGCCGGCATTCTCAGGTCATGAACAGCCGGTTGCCATTATCCCTCAAGAGAAAAGTGTATAATAGCTGTGTACTCATCTACGGGGTAGAAACCTGGAGGCTTACGAAAAGGGTTCTACTTAAATTGAAGACGACGCGACGAGCTATGGAAAGAAGACTGATAGGTGTAACGTTAAGGGATAAGACAGGAGCAGATTGGGTGAGGGAACAAAAGCGAGTTTATGACATCTTAGTTGAAATCAAGGAAAAGAATTGGGCGTGGGCAGGACATGTAATGAGGAGGGAAGATAACCGATGGCCATTAAGGGTTGGGGACTGGATTCCAAGGGAAGGGAAGCGTAGGAGGGGCGGCAGAAAGTTAGGTGGGCGGATGAGATTAAGAAGTTTGCAGGGACGACATGGCCACAATTAGTACATGACCAGGGTGTTGGAGAAGTATGAGAGAGGCCTTTGCCCTGCTGTGGGCGTAACCAGGCTGATGATGATGATGATGATGCTGATGATGATGATGATCAGGCTTATGACTTTTACGTTTTAAGCGCCCGAAAAGGGACGAGAGACTGAAGTACGACATGGACACATCGCTAAGTACATGGCGTACTTCTGTCTCTCATCTCTTTTCGTGTGCTAAAAACGTAAAACTTATGGAATACCAACATGCCCAAACCTACGCTCTTTCAGTCTTATGAAGGTGCCTTACACTGTAATATTCCTCTCTTTTACTTCCTCATGGTTTCCTCTGGTTTCCTTCCAGTTTACTGGCATTCCTCCAAGCAAAGGAATCGATTTCCAAAATCTGCTAAACGATGCATAAAAGCTGGAGTTAATTTTCTTCCCGAAATGTGATAAGAAAGCTTTTGGTGAACAATTGGTGAAAAACCTAAGGTACTTGGAACCACATTTATGGGACAAATATTTAAGAACTTCTACAATTCAAAGCATTTCCGTTAAGCAGATGTTATTTGCCTGTGGCTCGGTTTTAATTTCACAAGTTTAACGAACGCAACGCGAAGAATTAGAAGGTTATCAAGTAAACTTTGTTGACTATGTAACTTATCACAAGGAACTGTTAAGAAGTGAGGTTCATCTCCTAAACTAAAGCAACCTGGTCAGGCCGAATAGCTCTATACTACCGCGGATGAGATTCGGCAATGAGTTAGAAATAGATAAGGGCAAGCACGGTATATTGCGAAGCGCCACAGCTGCATGTATATTCATCTACTCTGCAGATTGATTGGACGTGTTCCAGGTACCTTATGGATGGATGGATGCTATGAGGGTGAGCTTTGAAACTGGGTGGTGGCTTGCGCAACCAAATTCTTGTTATTACATTGTCTAATGTCCTACCTATGTTCAAAAAAGCAAAGGAAAAAGAACCCACAAGGGATTCTCATTGCCGAACTTTCTGAACCCATATTTTGATTATAATATTTCGGAACATCTCTCCCATGCAGGCTAAATTTTCAACTTCTATATATTTATCGTAATTATGCCACTTCCACACCTTGCACGAGTAATGTTACTACGTGTATAGCTACGAAAACTGCGCACACGACTCGTGAAGTGTTCTTGAAATAAACTGCCGCTAGCACTGTTCTCGTTTCTTGCTCGCATCTCCACAAATCGGTAATATCGTGTGACCGGTGTGACGCCCCCGTCTCACTGACAGCGCCTCATCCGTGGCCGCGTGAAGGCGGCGGGCCTGTTCGGATGACACGCCCGCAGGTATTCTGTCGCCAGCTTTACCACAAACAGTAAATAGCTCATTGATCAAAGCATGATAATACGATGTGATGTGTAAAACGTTCTGGGCAGGAACAGTGTAGTAGCGTCAACGGGGCGGCCGGACGAAGGACCTACAGCATGAGGCCTAACGGCCTGGCGCGAAGCGCCGCAAGAGAACAGCCGGACTGCTCGAGTCGGGGACCAGATAAAGAACGGCTTGATTATAGCGACCCGCCGTGGTTGCTCAGTGGCTATGGTGTTGGGCTGCTGAGCACGAGGTCGCGGGATCGAATCCCGGCCATGGCGGCCGCATTTCGATGGGGGCGAAATGCGAAAACACCCCTGTACTTAGATTTAGGTGCACGTTAAAGATCCCCAGGCGGTCGAAATTTTCGGAGCCCTCCACTACGGCGTGCCTCATAATCAGAAAGTGGTTTTGGCACGTAAAACCCCATAATTAAATTTTTTTTTATTCCAGCGAGCGGAAACACAGCAAGTATACTTACAGCGTTTGGCGCTGAGTGACGCCCTGACGCAACGATTCGAAACCAAAACTGGAAGCCGACACAAGGTATCACAAAGAGCATATTTGGTAAACACAATTTAAGATATAGAAATTTGTAAAAGGTGCAAAAAGAAATAACAGCAAAAGAATGTCACCTTCTACGGTTTCAGTAATTAAACTCAGTCAATTCAATACTACAAGATAAATACACAAACAAGGGCATACTAAGGCCTGCTGCACGTACTCGTGCCTTGATCCTGCTGGTCACCTGATGCGGTCCATGCCAGGGTGACAAGCCACCCCTGCGCAGTGCGCCTCACCCCTTCCACGCGCAGATCTCGCACGGTCGCAGGCGGATAGGCCAAGTCTCTGTCGACGGCTCCCACCCACAGCGACCCGGCATCAGCAAATCGGGAGAAACTCCACTTTCCATTTCTTGCTTCTGCACGACGAACGCAGGTATTACCTCGATCAAGTTGAATTGTTGGCGGTCGGTTAGTTTCGTTTGTCTGCATGTTTTGGATGGCTCAAAGGTGTGTGGAGATATTCCCCTTTGCCGGGTTCGTCGTCCTCAACTACCACTGTACTGACAAGCATACATTGTTTATCCTTCTTCAGGTGACCGCCTCTCACCGGTTTACAAATGTTACAACTCCATCGCTCAGCGCCGGATGCACTTATATGTATTGAAACTTTCCCGAGTATAGTCGTCTACTCTATCGCGAGAGAATGTTCTATAATCAGATTGCATGCGCGACGGGGTGGTGGTGCATGGACATTGTGAAACGTACGTGAGCACCAGCGATTACACTACAATGCAGGAGGAGTCACGTATAAACAGGTGGCGCCCTTGACCCATATATCATATTTTGACGACCATCGACTGTGGTCGCCACTGTCGTTGTAGTTGAGTGTTTCTTGGTTGTTTTGGCCCGGCTTCTCCAAATAAATGGTTATTCTCATGACTCGCAGTCATGCTATTGTTGCGATCTTTACCGTCACTTAAACCGTGACATATGCATCGTTGTCTTGTATAGCGGTCATTGTAGCAGTGACGTTTTCCGAATATATTAGACACAAGTCCACCTGTATCCACACGTAAGTGCATCTTAGTTACTAGGCTACGAAGCCGCATAGGTGCCATGGTACAAGCGAATGAATCCTTTTAGCCTGGGCTTTGTTTAATGGAGAGCCACGTGCGAAAGCCTGCTAAATTACATTCGTGAAAGCACGATTAGTGAATTACTTACAGAGGAGTAGAGCGGAAACAACACTAGACATCTCTTTCCTCTGTAATGTAGCAGTGAATATGCCACGAAAGCTTTGCCTCCTAAGCTCGAGTTTGTCGCGACCCTCTACGACTGCGCTTCGATGGGCACGCAACGACGCCCGTGCAGGGTCGGGCACGTCGTGGACGAAATTAAACCGGGCTACACCGCGACGGTTTATACCTCCTAATCGCATTGTGATTTTGCCACGTAAGGCCAGAAATTTAGTTATTTGAATGAAAGTTCTATTTGGTTCTGTGCAACGAGATACGGTTACGACTACTTTGTGCATGCCGAAATCCCATGTTCTATCAGACAACAATGTGCTCAGTACAGTAGACCTCCCGGCAAGTTTTGGTTTAGAAAAGCTGGGTCAGCTGTCGTTAGGTTACCTTGTTTCTTTCCACTACTATGGCTGGGCTACACCCGAGAAAAAGCACTACGTAGGACGTACCTCGACGACCCCTCGCACGCATTTGAACCGCATAATGACCGGCCACGTCGAAAGCGAAAAACGCAGCACTGTAGACGCCGTCTCCGGCTGCCACGTCAATTCCTGCATAAAAAACAGCAGATAGCCATGAATACTTTCTATCAGCGGGAAATGGCGAAGCAACTCAGTAATTTACTCGGGATACCCCACGGCCATTTCACAGAGAGGAAAGATTGCTAAAGGGCGTGACACTTATCCGTACTCTCGGTTGGCTACCAACATGGCCCAAGTGCGTGAGCGTGTGTGGCGGCCGCGAGAAAGCCACAGCCACGGAAGGCGCGTGCAGCATGCCCTCTTGGATGGGCCAGCGCGTTGCTAAGTGTGGGACGCCAGGCGTCAAGTATTTGGCGACGAAAGAGCAACCACTGATATCCCCACAGGTATGGATGCTGAATCTCTGGACATTTTGAAAAAAAAGAAAGACATTGCTTCTTTTCTGAAATCTTGGAAACACAACTATATCCTCACATTTCCTAGCATGAAAAAGTTAAAAAAAAGTTGCAGTTTCGTCTAAAAGGCAAAGCATCGATTGTCATAGCAAATAATTGGACAGCCATGCGAAGTAAGCATAGTAGATTTAGCTGCCGCCTAAACTTTTAAACATAGCCTACTATAGTCGCGGATAACCTTCTGTGGCTATGAAGGGAAAGCTACGGGTGCGTGACTGCTGCAAATGTGTCACGGTGCTAAGTAGTCAGGAAGTTATTGACAGTTATTTTGGTTGCTCGGAACCGACACCGAATCGACGAAGCTTCCATGTGCGACGGTTTCGCATTTTCCCATACGCGGAAGGGAAAAGCAGCAAAATAAGTAAGCCTTTACACTCATTGGTGTGTTCTATCTTATTCAACTGTTGCAAATAACTTATGTTTTGTCTTCCCCTGCCTAGACTAACTTGGACTAAAACGCGTGACTCTTTTCAGAAGTGCTTTAACTTGTGTGCGCTTTGTCTCCGTAGCTTTCCCTTCATAGCCACATAACGTTGTCCGCTAGTATGACTAAATTAACAAGCATGATGTCGCGCGTGCAAAAACTAACATGAACACAGCGCACTTGACGATCGCGGAAGCTCGCTGTCAAAACGCTGCAGTGAGCAAATGCGGCAGCAGCAATGACAGCAAAAGAAAGCACGTGAGGCCTCTGTTGCTGCGCAGCGTAAGCGGCACCCGGAGGCTACCAAGAATAAAGGTACATCCAACGTGACGGTGAGTCCTTCGTTACATACGTCGTTAACGTCGTTAGCGCATCACGCATGTTTCGCGAGCGAAATTGTGGCACCGGCCAAACGACCGCGCCGCTGCCGACGCAAGCGCACCCCTCCGCAGATTTGCCTCATTGCTCTTCAATTCCAGCTTCGTACTGCTCAAGAGCCCCGCGTTGATGCCACTCCACCTGATCCGCTGCGTTACACTGATACACGGCGCAGCGACAAAACAAAAAGACTTCCGTGTCATCCTGTCACAAATGTAGACCATCACGCGGCCGTGGAGGCCTGCGCTTACTGTACCTAATTAGAGGATAGAACAGAAGGGCGGTATCAAGATAGGGAGGGCTCTGTGGCTAGTGCATGGAATTGATAATTTCAGGGCTGTAGGTTCAAGTCTGAGTCTTATCTCTAAAGACGCAGTAGTACGAAGGTGACAATAATGACACTCCATGGCACTCTACGAAGGACAACTTGCTCTCGCGAGCTGCGCAGTACAAGCAGATGTGCCGCCAGCGCTAGTTCGCCTAGTTCGTACGCTCCAAGCCGCTCGCTACCCTTTCTCCCGCGGTGTGAATAATCAGGCGCCTTTTGCAATGACAGGCGCTATGCACGTGTCTGATGCAGCAGATTGCCAGTGACTGTAAAAGAAGAGATAAAAATAGTGGGATGTGGCTTGAGCTGGTAGGACGAAGCACCTCGGTCAACAGCTCTTCACGAATACGCGCGTGTTCTTGGAGAGGGAGAAGAAGAAGAGAAGGAAGGAAAGGAAGGTTTATTTGTAAGGCGGTGGCTCTGCGGAGTGTAAGAAGGCAGGCTGTCGGAGTGCAGGTCCGAGCTCCAATACTTCAGGAGAGCTGAGTGAAAGAAGGGAGGCTGTCCAGCTGCGTATCCGAGGTTCAAAACTTCGGGATAGCTTAATGGAAGAAGCGAGGCTGCCGTGATGCGTTTCCAAGCGTCAAGACTTCGAGAGAGCTGAGTGGAAGAAGATGGGCGCTCGGGCTCCGGGTCCGAGCTTCCAGACCTCAGCGACGATTCAGCCTCCATCCTACCTCCAGCATGTGGTCTTCGCTGGTCCTGGAAACTTGAGGCTGAAGGCAGGAACTTCACTCTGTTCCTGCAATGCCTCGGCCGAGCTGAGGATAATCCTCAAGAAGCAAGCAGCGAGTTTTCCCCACGCGAACGATGCGCTGCACCTGCACCGACGCATGTCAAGTAATTGATGGCGGGTCACGGACCCTATCGTTTTCCATAATGTTTACGTTCGTGAGAACATCCAGAGCAGCATGAAGGTTTTTATTAGCTTTGGCATATTTCTCAGTTGGTTTGTGTGTGTGACAGTTTGTATTAACTATATGTTCATGTTTCGTTAACAAACGACTTTCTTGCTTTATTCTCCCTCTGTGGAGTCGCCTCAGTGGCGGCCAGTATAATTCCAACCATGCCAGTGTAAATGCACTCTTAGGAAAACAAACCCGCGTTAACCTAAACAAACGAAATAAAAAAAGAGACCCACTCCCCTAGCGTGCTTACTTAGAAGCACCTACCAGTGACCTCTTAGGGAATCAAAGTTTTGAAACAATGGCACTAGAAACAATGAAAGATTTCATTTCTTGACAGTTTTTATGCAAGGTTTAATGAAATTAAACATTGAAACAATTCAATGTGGAATTCTGACAATGCATTGCGTTGGTTAGACGTGCACACATGGGCTATAGCACTTCATTTTTGTGTTCATTCCAAGACTAAGCAGAACTACAGCATTAGGCAGCATTTGTGCTCTCTTACCTTTTGCTCTTCTCAACTTCAGGGAACGGAAGCACAATCGCGGACTGCAGAAAATTAGATTGGGTATTGAAATTTGGAAACTTACAGGCACAACTTGGAATCAGCTTATGCAAGACAGGGGTAAATTGAGGTCGCTGGGAAAAGCTTTCGTACTGGCAGTAGGCATAGATAGAGGCGGCGGCTGCCGCTGCTGCTGCCGCTGCTGCACTTTCGCTAATCTGAGCAGGCACCTCGAAATATTGATAATCATCATCAACAACCTGTTTTAACTCCACTGCAGGACGAAGGCCTCTACCTCCTATGGCCAATTACCCCTGTGCTGCGCCAAACGATTCCGATTTCCGACTGCGAATTTCCTATTTTCATCGTCCCACCTAGTATTTTGCTGACCTCGACTGCGTTTCCCTTCTCTTGGCAACTATGTTGTAACTCCAATGGTCCACCAGAGATCTAACCGACGCATTACATGTCCTTCCCAGCTCCATTTCTTTCCTTTATTATCAATTAGAATGTCGGCTATGCCCGTTTGCTGTGTGATCCACACCGCTCTCTTCCTGTCTCTTAACGTTACCCTAACATTCTTCCTTCCATCGTACTTTGAGCGGTCCTTAACTTGTTTTCGAGTTTCCTTGTCAGTCTCCAAGTTCCTGCCCCATATGGTAGCACTCGTAAAGTTCGCTGATTGTACACCTTTTTTTTTAGTGATAATGCTAAGCTTCCAGTAAGGATCTGAGTAAGTCTGCCATATGCTGTCCAACCCAATTTTATTTTTCTGTAATCTTCCTTCTTACCATCACGGTGTCCTGTGAGTAATTGTCCTAGGTAAACATATTCCTTCGCAGACTGTAAAGGCTGACTGGCGATAACGAACTCTCGTTCCCTTGCCAGGCTATTAATCCTTATCTTTGTTTTCTGCATATTAACCTTCAACGCCACTCTTACACTCTCTCGGTTAAGGTTCTCAATAATCTGTTGTAACTCGCCCCCACTGTTGCTGAATAACACAATGTAATCTGCAAACCGAAAGTTGCTGAACTATTCGCCGTTGATTCGCACTCCTAAGCTTAATATTTCTTCCAAGCACGCAGTGAATAGCATTGAAGAGCTTGTGTCCCCTTGTCTGACGCCTTTCTTTATAGGTATCCTTCTGCTTTTACTTGTGCGGAGTTCTTTGTTGATATTTTGCAAGATATTTACGTACGCCTCCTTTACTGCTTGATTACATAATGCCTCTATGACTGCTGGCACCTGTATTGAATCAAATGCCTTTTCGTAATCCGTGAAAGCCACCTAGAGAGGTTCATTGTACTCTGCAGAATTCTCGATTACCTGACTGATTACATGGATGTAATTCATTGTACAATATCCGTTCCTGAAGCCAGCGTGTTCCCTAGGTTGACTGAAGTCAACTATTGCCATTATTCTATTGGAAATTATCTTGGTGAATATGTTAAACAATACAGTAAAAAAGCTAATGGGCCTATCATTTTTCAATTCTTTAGCGTCTCCTTTTTTCTGGGTTAGTATACGTTGACATTCTTCCAGTTCTCTGCCACCCTGGAAGTCGTGAGAAATTCCGTATAAAGGGCCGCAAGCGTTTCAAGCGTAAAGTCTCCTCCACCTTTGATTAAATCGACTGTTATTCCATCTTCTCGTGCCACCGTTCCTCGTCTCATGTCTTCTAAGGCCCTTCTAACTTCATCGCAAGTTATTGATGGAGCCTGTGTAACCTGTCCATTATTACGAATTTAGCTGTCGTAGCTGCTATGGGTATTGTACAGGTCAGTATAGAATTCTTCCGCTTCGTTTGCTATTTCTTCGAAATTGCTTATGATATTACCCTGCTCATCGTTTAGTGCAATACGTCTTTGCTTGTCCTATGCCAAGTTTCTTCTCACTGATTTCATGCTGCGTCCATTTATTACTGCTGCCTCAGTCTTTCTTACGTTCTAATTTCGAACAACCTTTATTTCCCCCCTGTTGATCAGTTTTCACAATTCCGCGAATTGAGAATGGTTTCTTCAGTTCGACGATTTCATCCTTTGTCGTTTGTTTATTAGGTCATTCCTTGCTTGAGGGAACTTACCTACTGGTTACCTAGATGCGTTGCCTCCCAATTCAATTGCTGCTTCCGATTACGCTTCTGTTTCTGGTTACGGTTTCATTCATTACCTCTATATAATCTACATCTCGATGTTCTAAGGCTGCATACTTGTTTGCAAGTATCAGCCTGAATTGGTTCGCTTCTATCCTTACTACCTCTAGGTTGGCCTGTTTCTTCTCGAGCAACTTTACTCTTTCTCTGTTCAAACTCTGGTGTATCCTAGACCTCACTAACCTATGATCACTGTGCTTTACGCTTCCTGTGACTTCTGCATCCTGCATTATGCTAGGATCAACAAAAAGTGTGAAATTGATTTCATTCCTTGTTTCACCATTAGGGCTTTTTTAGGTCCACCTTATGTTGCTCCGCTTTCTGAAGAAGGTGTTAATTGTTTGCAGCTTATTGCTTTCTGCGAATTCTACCAGCATCTCGCCTCTAGTGTTTCTAGAACCGACGCTGTAGTTGCCAATTGCTTGTTCCCCAGCCTGCTTTTCCCCCACTTTTGCATGGAAGTCGTTCATTACTACGCGTCAATTCGGCAATGTTGCCCGCTGTGTCCTTATGTATTAGGAATCCTACCCCGTATAACTTCCTAACTGGTAGTCCTCTATAGTAGAGGACGTGGCCGTTAGTCAGCACTGCATAATCATCACGAATTCTTCTAACCTCACTAAAGTGCAACACCGGCGATTTTTTGACCATGTCACATCTAGGTTCTCGAGACCCCGCTGTCACGCGTCTAATAGTAGCATTGTTTCGTAAATTCGGGAACAATTTTAAACAAGCAGAAAAAGCGCAAAAACGAAATCGAAAGCGGACTAAGAAGCTGAGCGAACCTCTTTGTGTGACGTCACGGGTGTCTCCACCGGGGAAGGCGCGCAAGGCGTGCCGATCTCGCCTGCTGGCAGCGAACAACAGACGCTCGGCTGAATCGTGACCGCGCCGGATCTTCTGGTCACAATGCCAGCTGAACCAGCTCTTCGTATCTGTCAAATATTCACAGTCATTATTCTTACGAATTCGATAGCCACGAATTGCCGCTCGCATTCGACCCGCCATCAAGAGAGCCATCGCCCATGCGCTACATATCCGGCTGTACCACGAAGACCAAGGGTAGCCCTAACCGCTGATATTGTATATACTGCTTGCTATTTTAGGTGTTTTATTCCTTCTAAGGGAAGCTCTTCGCATGCTCAGTGTAAGATGTGGAGCACGATTTTCCGCATTTGTATTCCGCAAGAACGTCGCTGACAGTTCAAAGCACCGAACGGTGCATTTGTTTACATCGGCATGTACAGCGCCAACTCGTCGTTTGCTTGAGATATAATGCTAGCCGCTCATCGGTGACATCAATTAATGACGAATATGTCAAAGCAGGCAGATTTTGTGCATGTAAGCACCATTGCATCACTCTGAATTGCGCTGATATGAGCGACCACACACCTTCGAAAACATCGAGCCGGAGACCGTAGTACGGGAGCGTTGTTATGCTGCCTACGTGTCATTCTTCGTATTCTCTTCATGCACACAATAAGTTCCGTCAAGTGGGCTTAGATAAGGGCTTTGCGAGTATGATTGTTCATTTAGAGAACGCGTATTTTTCTTGCGCAAGCGCCGATGGCAGTATAGACAGCGCTGGCAGCTGAACGAGGCGGCTGTTTAAGCTACTGTATCGAGGGGCCTATAAGCTCGCTGCCAATTCGGGATACGAGGCAAACAGCGCACCTCGGAAGCTAAATAATGAGTCTGCATGAGAAGACATAAAAAGACAGCCATGTTCGTAGTCGCACTTTATTTAGGCAAGTGCCGGTGAGTGCGGCGGGCAGCTTGCCGTCGAAAACGGCAACGCACCGATGCCGATACTGCTCCGTGTCTTCGCTTCTCGCTTTTTGCGAGTGCCCGGTACGAAATGAGGAATCCTTCATTTCACATCCGTGTGGTCATAACTGAACCACAGAAGGAGTTTTCTTGATCTTGATGGCTTAATTAGCTTCAGGTCAGTCGCTCAGATCCGACAGCAGCTGACGCATGAACTATACATAACTGTGACATTTAGGCTCAACCTCGGCTGAACGTGATCGGCATCGGCTCAAACTGTGTGTGCGGATAACGAGGTCTGAGGTTAGTGCAGCCAACAACACAACACCACTTGCCAACCCCATCGCTTGCCCGTCCACGGGGACCGCAAATTCTGGTGACAGCAACTTCTCACGCGAAGCATTAGCTCACGATCGTCGACTCCTCTGCGCTGTCGTCGCTGTCGTCTGCATGATCCCTGCATGCTCTGAGTGGCACTCCCCTGACATCATATACAATGTTGCCTACAACTGAGGAGCAGGTAAGGTAGGGTGTTCGAGGCAATTTATGAAATTCATTTGTAAAATATTACTGCAACTCTCAAACCTGATTCTTTCAGTACATGAGAAGAGTGTGCAGAGGAACGCGCCCAGCGAATTTCATCGACATCCGTTGACATCAAAATCGCCGGAGTTGCCCTTAAGGCCAATGATATCCGAACAATACCTGATAGTTAGCCTCACTCGAAAGAGTTCGGGTGTTAAAGGTTGCAAGGGTCAGTTTCTATTTGCGGCCTGTCCGGATGCAGGATTTCTTAGCACACTCTGCTGCGTTGCAGGTCTGAACGTCGTCTTGGTCATGTTCTCCCCAGCTCCTGGGGACTGAGTACCATGGGCCAATTGTAGGAATTATGAGGGAGGTAGTGGCCGAATACTGCACCCAGGACGCCAATTCCTGTTTTGGGGAGGGAGTGTCGTTGTTGAAGCTTAGTGGGCTTTCCTAATTCCTTGGCAGCGGCAGCACCAAAGCGACGCAGTCATCTAAAAGTTATTCTCGACGTTGTGCAGGTTTCAAATTTGTTTCCGTTACCATATCGCCTCGTTTGGCTCATTGTGATTTACTGATGCTGCTGCCCAGCCTCTTTTGAGCCTATTTTGAACCATGGCGAGTGAAATTGACATATTGAGATATGAGTTACGAAACTCCTCTCTAAATTACACAGTTTACATAGTTTACACAGTTTACACAGTTTACACAGTTTCACCGCCTGGCTCGAAGAACTTTCCCACCCCCGCACTCGGGGCTGAGCCGTGCGGAGGCGGTGTTGTTTCGACAATTGCAAACTGGTTCCTTACCCACGCCAGTGTTAATGAATCATCTGTACCCGAAAGTATATGTGACTGATGTGTGCCGCGCGTGCCAGCGGGAGAGGGCCACCCTGACGCACATCCTATGGGATTTCACCAAGTTCCTCGACGAAGCTTCGACAACTACAACGATTCCGCGGCGACTGGCGGCTGCGGCGGAACGCTACGACCACGAAATCCAAACCTGGGCCGTCCAGCAGGTCTCGGCGGCTCTTGAAAGACAAAGGCCGAGAGAAACCGACGGAACGTTGCCCCTCAGGGCGACCGACCGCGGGAGGAACACGCACTGGAGTTTAGTAGTGATCACTCGCTGAGAATACCTCAGGGCCCGCGTCACGGCGCCATTTACTCATATGTCTCGTTCTGCAGGCGACAAAATAAAGTTGTTTCTCTCTCTCTCTCTTGCGAAAAGAATTCAAAAGGACATCGCAGCTGTCCACAGCGCTCTTGAGAGAGACATAAGAAAGGAAATAAAGGATATGACTAAAACTATAGAGTATTGCAGTCAGCAGTTCGATGACATTTCAACTGAAATTGCTGCGTTAAAGGAAGAGAACAAATCCCTGAGGAATGAGAATGCTACTTTGCGTACCGAACAATATGCAGTAAAGAAAGCCGTTTCGAAGCTGGAACGATGCTCGGTAGAACTTGAGCAATATTCTAGAAATAGAAATATTAACATCAAGGGGCTTCAAGTGGTTGACAAGGAAGACTTAACGACGGTACTGCAGAAAATGAGTGATGTTTTGGAAGCGCCAATAACTAAGGATGATATTGAGAAATGCCAACATGTAAGAACAAGGAGTTCTTCTTGCCAAAATGTTGTCGTGCTGTTTCAGAGTCGTGCAAAACGATATGCTGTCTTGCAAAAAGCAAGAAAAACTAACATGACTGCGCGTGGTCTTCACTACAACAAAAACAACGCCGTTTATGTTAATGAGAACTTGTTCCCTCACCTTACGGGACTGATGAGGAAGACAATCGCGCAAACAAATAAGGACGAAGCGTGGAGGTTTGTCTGGACTAGAGACGGGCAAATTCTCGCCAGGAAAGATGAGACCACGCAGGTCGCCTGGATTGCTTGTGACGGTGTCTTAGAGAAATTTGACTGAACTTTTATATGCTGCGCAGACGCAAAAAGGAAATTAGCTTTCATAGCTCCACAATTTCTTACAACTACTGATGTTAACTCTCTCTATTCTGGTAACCAAATATTTCGTCGTTTTGACATCGCAATGATCGATCGCTCTACAACAAAGAGGATGAGGTGATGACCTCTCTTTATAGTTGAAATTTTCATCGCGATATTTTGATGACAACTGAAACCTCGTACCGGGATAATTCTGTACATATGAACATCCCGCGTTACAATACATACACACAGAACATGCAAAACAGAAGAGGAGGTGGCATTGTGATAGATGCAAAAGAATCCTTAAAGTGCTACTTCATGCCAGAATTTTCACAAGTGCATGACGACTACGAAATCTTGTCTCTGAAGTGTGGTAACCATGTATTCTCTGTCTTACATCGTCCTCCAAGGTGTAGTGTTACAGCCTTCTTTCTGTTTTTCGATGCCGTCTTATCTTACATTACAGAAAACAAGCTCTGCTTAGTCTTGGGTGGCGATATAAACAATGGTTTGTTGTCGTCGTCACCTGAAAAACGTGAAATGCAGAGAGTGTCGAAATGCAAATTTTTTGTCACTTGATACGAGAGCCTACGCGACCGCTCACATCTACATGCGTTGATGTCTTTATTACCAACGTATGCGAACAAAATTGTATGTCAGGAGTCACATGCGCGCAAATGAGTGATCACCTACCTATTTTTTTCTATTTGTTAAGTAATCACGTAGAAGGCATCAACAAACATCTTCTCTAAAGAAAAACCAATCCATAAACGAGGCGACATTGATTTAATTTTGCGGAAGACTCGCCGATACGAACTGGAATTTCATATATGAAATCAGTGATGCAGAAACTGCTTCTGATAATTTCATTGCCACTGTTAGAGGAATATGAGGAATATGAGGAATGTTTTCCCCATACATTTCTTAAAAAGTTTAGAAAGGCATATAAACGATGGATAAGTAAAGACTGTTTGGAACTCATACAGAGAAAAGACCGTCTTTAGAAGCGTTTCCTTCAAAGCAGAAATTTAGACCATCTTGCTCTATTTAGGGTGTATCGCAATAAGTTTGCATAGGCAGACTCCTGGGGCTTACGCTGCTCGCAATCAAGACTTTTCGGAAACTGGGACGCGTTGCATAACACTCCGGGCGCTGTCTATCGCTGCGCGCGATCGCAGCAACGGTAGAAAACGGTTGCATCGCCTTGCTTTGCATAGGCAGTCTCCTGGGGCTTACGCTGCTCGCAATAGTCTTTTCGGAAACAGACGCGTCGCATAACACTCGGAGCGCTTTCTATCGCTGCGCTCGATCGCAGCAACGGTAGAAAACGGTTGCATCGCCTTGCTTTGCATTGGCAGTCTCCTGGGGCTAACGCTGCTCGCAATAAAGACTTTTCGGAAACTGAGACGCGTCGCATAACACTCGGAGCACTTTCAATCGCTTCGCTCGATCGCAGCAACGGTAGAAAACGGTTGCATTGTCTTGCTTTGCATAGGCAGTCTCCTGGGGCTTACGCTGCTCGCAATAGTCTTTTCGGAAACTGAGACGCGTCGCATAACACTCTGAGCGCTTTCTATCGCTTCGCTCGATCGCAGCAACGGTAGAAAATGGTTGCATCGCCTTGCTTTGCATAGGCAGTATCCTGGGGCTTACGCTGCTCGCAATAAAGACTTTTCGGAAACTGAGACGTGTCGCATAACACTCGGAGCGCTTTCTATCGCTGCGCTCGATCGCAGCAACGGTAGAAAACAGTTGCACCGTCTTGCTTTGCATAGTCATTCTTCTGGTGCTTACGCTGCTCGCAATAAAGACTTTTCGGAAACTGAGACGCGTTGCATAACACTCGGAGCGCTTTCTATCGCTGCGCTCGATCGCAGCAACCGTAGAAAACGCTTCCATCACCTTGCTTTGCATAGGCAGTCTCCTGGGGCTTACGCTGCTCGCAATAGAGACTTTTTGGAAACTGAGACGCGTCGCATAACACTCGGAGCGCTTTCTATCGCTGCGCTCGATCGCAGCAACCGTAGAAAACGCTTGCATCGCCTTGCTTTGCATAGGCAGTCTCCTGGGGCTTACGCTGCTCGCAATAGAGACTTTTCGGAAACTGAGACGCGTCGCATAACACTCGGAGCGCTTTCTATCGCTGCTCTCGATCGCAGCAACGGTAGAAAATGGTTGCATCGCCTTGCTTTGCATAGACAGTCTCCTGGCGCTTACGCTGCACGCAATAAGGACTTTTCGGAAACTGAGACGTGTCGCATAACACTCGGAGCGCTTTCTATCGCTGCGCTCGATCGCAGCAACGGTAGAAAACAGTTGCACCGTCTTGCTTTGCATAGTCATTCTTCTGGTGCTTACGCTGCTCGCAATAAAGACTTTTCGGAAACTGAGACGCGTCGCATAACACTCGGAGCGCTTTCTATCACTGCGCTCAATCGCAGCAACGGTAGAAAACGGTTGCATCGCCTTGCTTCGCATAGGCAGTCTCCTGGGGCTTACGCTGCTCGATATAAAGACTTTTTGGAAACTGGGGCGCATTGCATAACACTCGGAGCGCTTTCTATCGCTGCGCTCGATCGCAGCAACGGTAGAAAACGGTTGCATCGCCTTGCTTTGCATATTCAGTCTTCTGGTGCTTACGCTGCTCGCTATAAAGACTTTTTGGAAACTGAGACGCGTCGCATAACACTCGGAGCTTAGTTTAGTTAGTTTAGGTCACATGTCAGACGAGTGCAGAACGACTACTTGCTTGAGCTGTTTAAGAATGATATCCTAAAAAGAAGTGATTTAATGTCGAATCGCCTAAATCATATTTTAAATCCCAATAAAGACAGCGCTCACCTGCAGATTGATAGTAATGATAAAACACTTTCTGGCAGAAGGCTTGCAAATTGTTTCAATTCATAATACACATGATCCTGCTTGTATCAACTACCTAAACCCACAAAACCCTAAAACTGCATTTTTATTCCCTACAAATCCCATTGAAAACCAAAACACCTTTCTGGCCATTCGAAACAGCAGATCACTAGATGTATGTGATTTTTAGATTCTCCCTCTTAAGCATGCTATTGATATTCTAAGCACTATCTTAGCTCGTATATTTAATTGCTGTTTTAAAGAAAGTACCTTTTCCAAGATTTTGCAAAATGCTAGAGTGACTGTTTTTATAAAGGTGGAGACAGAAATAATTTAGCAAATTACCGCCGAATATGTATACTTCCAATATTTTCTAAGTGTCTAGAAAAGGCTATACATGTACGAATGTCGATATTTTGCGAAAAACATCACTTGATAACGTTCAGCCAGCATGGTTTTCGGAAATCCCCTTTCACCGGAACGGCGCTGTTAACTCAAAAAGAACTTATCCTAGATTGTTTTGAACAAAAGGAATCAGCATTGGGTACATATGTTGATTTTGCTAAAGCTTTCGGTAGGATTAACCACTATACATTACTCGCCAAAGTTCGTGTATATTTGTTTCCGGGGTATGTTCCTTAACCTCATAAGATCATCTTTAATATCCCGTCATCAACAGATAATAGTCAATCATCAATATTCGGATAATAAAGCTATTCCCGCAGGTGTTCCTCAGGGTAGCATATTAGGCCTACTACTACTGAACCTATATATTGACACGTGTACTTGTTTGTCTTTATCGGGTGACACGTTTCACCGCCTAACGAATGTTATCGTACAGCGCAGGACGCGCCTGCATGTATCGGAAGTTTCTGGAATGTTATCGATGCTTCCATCTGCAGTCTGTGAGCGAACCTTTTGCAAACTGATCGCATGTGTGCGCGACGCGAATGATGTAGAACTTTGTGGAAGGCACGCGGGTCCGAGCGATTACTCTGGAACATTCGACGACTGATGCATAAAAGCCGACGCGCTTGACCCACTGATCAGATTTTCGACGATCGCCGACCGTGTTCGCCGCTATCGTTGTGCTAAAAGTGTAGCCTGTTTTTGTGGGCACAGGTTCGCCCAATAAAAGTTAGTTTTGTCCTTCACAGTATTGCTACTGTGTTCTTCAACGTCACCACCACATGACATCTGGTGGAGGTGCTTGTGCGTTCATGTACCGAACGCCTCCGCAAAGCCGCGATCCAAGCCTCGGGCTTAGGCCCGAGGATAAAACCAACATCGCCGAAGACCAGCGTGCTACCCGCCGACTGCAAGGACTGCCCCCCGAGCACGGACTTCTACCTGAGACGACAAAGAAGATTGTGGCCCAGACAACCCCAATGGCTGCCTCAGCGTCCCCCGTTATTCTGCAACAACCTCGGCACCCACCGACCTTTCATGGTGCAGCTAATGAAGACCCGGAATCCTTGCTGGAGACCTACGAACGAATCGCGACTTTCAACAACTGGGACTCCGACGGCAAACTGCGGCATGTATACTTCGCCTTAGAAGGCGCCGCCAAAATGTGGTTTGAGAACCGGGAGTCGACCATGACAACATGGGACCTGTTCCGTAGCAGCATCCTGCGCACCTTTACGAGCGTCGTGCGCAAGGAAAGGGCCGAAGCTAAGCTGAACGCCCGAGTGCAGCTACCTAACGAGAACGTTGCCATCTTTACGGAAGAAATGAGCCGTCTCTTCCGCCATGCTCACCCGGATATGTCCAAGGAGAAGAAAGTCCGCCTACTGATGCGTAGTGTAAAGGAGGAACTATTCGCCGGAATCGTACGAAGCCCACCGAAGACTGTCGACGAGTTTCTTCGGGAGGCCACTAGCATCGAGAAGACACTGCAAATGCAGAACCGGCAATTCAACCACCACACGAACTCGACAAGCTACGGCAGAGTTCAGTCAGTGGCCACCGACGACCTGCGCGAGACTATCCGAGTGGTCGACGGGAGGAGCTACAGAAGCTCTTCCCGTCATCACAGCTTCAAGTGGTTTCGATTGCTGATGCCGTACGTGAGAAGCTCCAACAACACGTCGGAGTAGCCCCTGAATCGCCGCAGACTCAGCCGGAAGCGATGACACACGCCGCTGTAGCCCGCCGTCACCTTCCCCATCCGCGCCCACCGCAGGGCCCAGGGACGACACAGTTCCGTCGTCCACCACCACCACCCCCGCCGCCAGCAAGCCAACTCGTCACCCCACGCGGCATTCCAAGGAAGACTGACGTTTGGCGTGCCCCCCACCAACGTCCGCTTTGCTATCACTGCGGAGAAGCCGGGCACATCTACCGCCGATGCCCATACCGGGAGATGGGACTGCGAGGGTTCGCCGTTAACGCGCCGCGACCATAGATTGCCGAACGACCTCGCGATATCACCGACTATCTCGCCGCCACTCAGTGGAGCCCTCAACGACCGTCCTATTCGCTGTCACCAGGCCGCTACCTGTCGCCGCAGCACCGACCATACACCGGCCCAGCCCAGGGCCGCTCTGCGAGTCCATATCCGGAAAACTAAAAGCAGCAACCGATGGAGGTGCGGCTGCTGTTCGCCGAACTGATGAACACGACGAAGAGAGCATCTCGATGACATAATAACGACGCGCCGCCGTCCCGACAAAGTCACGAAGCCTAGACTACACCGACAAAAGACGACTTGACGACGCGACGTTCCAGCTTCAGTTCAACACGACGCAGCCGTGATCCGACGCCAAGGCCTAACTGCAACGGCAGACAAAGAACCACCGACCTCGACGTGCTTTCCAACGGGCGCGCAGTTACCGCCTTAGTGGACACAGGGGCTGATTACTCTGTCATGAGCGGACACATCGCCGCCCAGTTGAAGAAAGTTAAGACTGCATGGGAAGGCCCTCAAATTCGGGCCGCTGGAGGACACCTCATAACGCCGACTGGAATGTGCACGGCGAGAATTACCAATCACCACCGGACTTACCTTGCCACCTTCGTTATCCTCCAACAGTGTTCACGAGACGTCATTCTCGGCATGGACTTCCTGAACCAACACGGTGCAATCATCTACCTAAAGTCGAAGTCAGTAACGCTGTCGGAAGACCAAGCGATACCGCCGGCGAGCCTTCCTAGTCACCGCGCCTTGCGTGTGCTCCAAGATCAAGTGAGCATCGCGCCTCGCTCCAGCATTCTTATTTCTGTCGGCACCGAAACACCTGCTAACGTAGAAGGCGTCATCGAAGGCGACCAACGTCTACTGCTGGATTGCGAAATTTGCGTCGCAAGAGGAATCAATTCTAGAAGAGTTGACTGTTGGGCTAGTTGGTCGTCCATATTTGAAGTAATAGCTTAGCGCAAAAAAACCACAGACACAAGGAAGACAGCGCTTGTCCTTGTCTGTCTTCCTTGTGTCTGTGGTTTTTTTGCGCTAAGCTACTACTCCAAGAGGAATCGCTCGACTGCACGGAGGAAACACGAAAGTGTTGCTGACAAACTTCAGCCAGGAGTTCAAGCACATCAACAAGGGCACGACGATCGCATACATCGAGGACATTCTGGAAACCAGCCATGCGTTTGACCTCTCGGACTCTGCCGCATCTACGCCAACGACCGTAGTCCCCGAACCAGACTTCCACATAAATCCAAGTCTCCCCATGATTAAGCAACAACAGCTCAGAAGTTTACTTCGACGATACAAAGAGTGCTTTTTGACGCCATCAAAGATTCGACAAACGCCAGTCGCAAAGCATCGCATAATAACCAAATAGTGCGCTCGACCACACCGCCAGAGCCCTTATCGAGTTTCTACGCGAGAACGTGAGGCTATAAGGCACCAAGTCCACGAAATGCTGCGCGACGACATCATCCAGCCGTCAAAAAGCCCGTGGGCGTCTCCTGTAGTCTTCGTGAAGAAAAAGGACCGAACCCTACGTTTCTGCGTCGATTATCGTCGTCTGAACAAGATCACGAAGAAGGACGTATACCCCCTCCCACGAATAGACGACGCATTGGATCGGCTCTGCAACGCTAAATACTTCTCGTCGATGGACCTCAAGTCTAGCTACTGGCAAATAGAAGTCGACGAAAGAGATCGCGAAAAGCCCGCCTTCATCAAACCAGACGGCCTCCACGAGTTCAAGGTTATGCCATTTGGACTGTGCTCGGCGCCTGCAACGTTCCAGCGCGTCATGGACAAGGTGTTAGCAGGATCGAAGCGGCAGACCTGTCTTGTTTACTTGGATGACGTCGTAGTCTTCGCTGGAAATTTCGACAATCACCTTAGGCACCTTGCAACAGTACTAGAGGCCATCAGGTCATCAAGGCTTACTCTGAAGCCGTAAAAGTGCAGCTTCGCTTACTACGAGCTTCTGTTTCTAGGCCACGTCATCAGTGAATCTGGAGTCTGCCCCGACCCGCAGAAGACAGCTGCCATCGCAAAGTTCCCGCAGCCCATCGACAAGAAGGCAGTGCGTAGATTCCTTGGAATGTGTGCCTACTACAGGCGCTTTGTCAAGGACTTTTCACGCATCGCCGAGCCCCGAACACATCTAACCAAATGTGATGTCCAGTTCAAGTGGGAAACGCCGCAGGCCGATGCATTTCAAGAACTCAAACGACGCATGCAGTCGCCGAGGGTACTTGCACACTTCGACGAGGACGCCGATACCGAAATTCACACTGACGCCAGTAGCCTAGGCCTCGGTGCCGTCGTAGTCCAGAGGAAAGACGGACTTGAACGGGTGGGATCTTATGCAAGCCGGTCACTGCCAAAAACGGAAGGCAATTATTCCACGGCTGAAAAGGAATGCCTCGCCATCATTTGGGCTACAGCAAAATCCCGCCCTTATCTATATGGGAGGCCATTCAAAGTGGGCGACCATCACGCGTTGTGTTGACTAGCTAACTTAAAGGACCCTTCAGGACGGCTGGCGCGGTGGAGCCTCAGACTACAAGAATACGACATCACTGTAACCTACAAGTCCGGCCGAAAACACTCAGATGCCGATTGCCTATCCCGTGCCCCCACTGACCCACCGCCGCAAGATGACGAGGATGACGACGCCTTTCTTGGAATAATAAGCGCGGAAGACTTCGCTGAACAGCAACCAGCAGACCCCGAGCCAAAAGGCCTCGTCGATTATTTGGAAGGCCACACCGACGTTGTCCCTAGGGCATTTAAGCGCGGATTGTCTTCGTTCACGCTTCAAAACAACCTGCTCGTGAAGAAGAACTTCTCACCAGTCCGCGCCAACTACCTTCTTATTGTTCCGTGGGCACTGTGTCCAGAAGTACTGCACGCCCTACATGACGACCCGACCTCTGGGCGCCTCAGTTTCTCCCGGACGCTATCGAGGATACAAGAAAGGTATTACTGGCCGCACCTAACCGCCGATATCACCCGTTACGTCATGACATGTCGAGACTGTCAGCGACGCAAGACACCACCGACAAGGCCAGCGGGATTACTACAGCCGATCAAGCCTCCTTACCGACCTTTTCAGCAGATCGCGATGGACTTGCTGGGACCGTTTCCGACATCAACTTCCGGAAATAAGTGGATCATCGTAACGACGGACTATCTCACCCGCTTTGCTTAAACTAAAGCTCTACCGAAAGGCAGCGCAGCCGAAGTGGCGAAATTTTTCGTCGAGAATATCCTCCTGCGACATGGTGCTCCAGAAGTCCTCATCACCGACAGAGGAACGGCTTTAACAGCAGAACTCACCCAAGCCATTCTGCAATACACCCTTACAAGCCACAGGAGGACCACCGTCTATCACCCGCAGACGAATGGTCTCACGGAGCGCCTGAACAAGGCCCTCGCCGACATGATAGCAATGTACGTCGACGTCGAACACAAGACCTGGGATGCCGTCCTGCCGTACGTAAAATTCGCTTACAACACGGCAGTGAGAGAAGCAACACAGATCGCGCCTTTTAAACTGGTTTACGGCAGGAACCCGACGACGACACTCGACGCCATGCTGTTGCACGTCACTGACGAAGAGAATCTTGACGTCGCTACCTATCTCCAGCGCGCCGAAGAAGCCCGACAGCTCGCGCGCCTACGGATCAAGAACCCGCAGCGTACCGACAGCCGACACTACAACCTCCGTCGACGCTTCGTCGAGTACCAGCCCGGCGACCGTGTTTGGGTATGGGCCCCGATACGCAGACGAGGACTGAGTGAGAAACTATTGCGACCTATTTCGGGCCCTACAAGGTCATCCGACGTATTGGCGCACTGGACTATGAGGTCGTGCCAGACAGCATTTCGCATTCACAGCGGCGCCGCGCACAGGCTGAAGTGGTCCACGTGGTGCTTCTTAAACCCTTTTACGGACACTGACGAACTTTCCTTATTTTGTTTTCTTTACTACGAGTGCTTTTCTTTATTTCTTTCGTTTGTTTGCAGCATCGGGTCGATGCTTTTTAAGAGGGGGGTATTCACACGTGTACTTGTTTGTCTTTATCGGGCGACACGTTTCAGCGTCTAACAAATGTTATCGTACAGCGCAGGTCGAGCCTGCATGTATCCGAAGTTTCTGGAATGTTATCGATGCTTCCATCCGCTGTCTGTGACCGAACCTTGTGTAAACATTTCGCATGTGTGCGCCACGCGAATGATGTAGAACTTTGTGGAAGGCACGCGGGTCCCAGCGATTACTCTGGAACATTCGACGACTGATGTATAAAAGCCGACGCGCTTGACCCGCTGATCAGATTTTCGACGATCGCCGACCGTGTTCGCCGCTATGGTTGTGCTGTAAGTGTAACCTGTTTTTGTGGGCACAGGTTAGCCCAATAAAAGTTAGTTTTGTCCTTCACAGTATTGCTACTGTGTTCTTCAAGGTCACCACCACGTGACAATATTAATGACATTGTTAACATTAGCGATAAGCCTACTTTCGTCATATATGCAGATGATACGAGTCTATTTTTTAGAGGAGCATGCGTGTCCGATATTCGAAACTAAGCTTATGATTGTTTACGCCTGTTACACCTATGGTCCCTATCTAATTCGCTCCCTATCAATACTAATAAAACAAAAGCTGTATTGTTTAGGTCCCGGCACAATGTTATTGTATCTCAAGCTACTGTTTTTAAAACAGGATCTGACGTTATAGAAACTGTACCTTGTGTAAAGAGCTTAAGTGTTCTCTTTGAGGAACACCTGCACTGGAATGATCATGGTGATTCTGTGGCAGTAAAAATTTCAAGAACGGTAGGGATCCTTTCGAAATTCAGAAATTTATTTGCTCAGTGTATCAAAAAACTATTATACTACTCATTGTTTTACTCTGTCATTACCTATTTTTTTCGTATGGGGCACGACTTCTTTTTCCAACACTAACAAAATATATACAATCCAGAAATGTGTTGTACGCAACATTGCCAGTGCTGCGTTTGATTCCCCCTCCAAGCCTA
Organism: Dermacentor andersoni; assembly: GCF_023375885.2. Classification (NCBI taxonomy): domain Eukaryota; kingdom Metazoa; phylum Arthropoda; class Arachnida; order Ixodida; family Ixodidae; genus Dermacentor; species Dermacentor andersoni. The sequence continues at coordinate 233,627,867 of NC_092816.1, read as the reverse complement.
TTTTTGAAGCACTTAACATAATACCCATAACAGTATTGTACGATAATGTGCTGCTTAAAAGATATAAATTTAGCATTAAGCAATGTGGCTTTCTTGTTAAGCTTAAAAGATAAAACGCACATATATGATTTGGGAGCCGCTGGTGATTAGTTTATAGCAAAAACACGTGCGAATTATGGTCGACAAATCGTTTCTTATCGACTACCCTCTCTATTAAATTCATAGAATGACTTTACCCTATACAAGGGGCTTTTTTTTTTTGCTTTCGCGTGTAAATCAACCCTAGAGACCAAGTAACCCGCCGTGGTTGCTCAGTGGCTATGGTGTTAGGCAGCTGAGCACGAGGTCGCGGGATCGAATCCCGGCCACGGCGGCCCCATTTCGATAGGGGCGAAATGCAAAAACACCCGTGTACTTAGATTTAGGTGCACGTTAAACAACCCCAGGTGGTCGAAATTTCCGGAGTCCTCCACTACGGCGTGCCTCATGATCAGAAAGTGGTTTTGGCACGTAAAACCCCATAACTTAACTTAGAGACCAAGTTGTAAAATGCTTTTCTATTTTATTGCTGTATAAATGTTTTGTTGTTGCTGTATAAGTTCCTACAAAGTAGTTATCTATGCTCGTTAAGGCCAAGCGTTTGTACGGGGCGTAGAACTTCGTCAAGTCTCTGAAAGGCTTTTTGTCTACGTCCCCATCATCATCTTAACGACGTAAATAAAGTTTCTGTTTGTTTGTTTGTGTGTGCGTGCGTGCGTGCGTGCGTGCGTGTCTGTCTGTCTAACTCGATTACTATAGACCCACTGGTTCTCCATGTTTCAGTCGGTATCTGGCGCCACTCCAAGCCTGATGTCTGAGTACAGGAGGTGGTGAATACAAGATTACCGCATTCGGATTTTAAAAAATTCGATGATTCAAACGTCTGACTAAGACATCCGAGCATACAAGTTAGCTCGGTCAGATAACCCTGCAGGCTGTGAGGCTGTCTTGTGGTAGAGAACTTCAGCCCAGTGGATCTTACATGGCTAAAAACTTCCTTTATTTATCCGTGAAAGGTGCCTTTCATCCCAATGGGTAACACAATATGGAATGATTCCTAAACGGCTCTGACCTCGTAGTTCCGCAATCTCACGTACGCAGGCGGCCGTGAACTCGACTAGGAAAACTAGGCGTTTCGACTACATCTAGAAGCACTTAAAATGAGAAGGGGCAATATAATGGTGTTCGCTTCTCTCACCCGAGAGACATGGTGTAGTGGATAAGCTGCACTGTCACATACATATACGTATATATACGCGGAAGCTTTCGCTCAATAACGAATCGGAAAACTCCGACACCGGATTTTCGGCTACGCGGAGCCCATAACGCTACTTGCGTTTAAAAAAGTAATCACGTGCACGATGCGCTCACTTACACCACAAAAGCAGGGCATCTAAGCAGGCAGGCTTCGGCAGCGCGCTTCGGAAGTTACTGAAAATAAAATGTTTGCCATGTTTTCAAATTCCTGCGGTCCACCGTTTTGTGAAGTTTCAAACAGGTGGCGATTCTTTAGCACTGAGCAAGCATGGAGCAATCACCTGCGCCGTCGTCCCTGAGCAATATGTGCACTTCCCGTCCTCCTGGTGTCCGCACCGAAGCCGTGACGTAGGCGCCAAGGAGAGGCCTCGCACCCCGCACCAGTTCCGCGTGCAACACGGCGGGCGGTAGGTGGGATGCAGCCCGCTTCAGGACACTGTTCCCGAGGAAAGTCCGCAGCTGGGTCACAGGGCCCAAACGCGATGGCCACGATGTTATGGACACCCGCGCCGGTGCTGCCAGGTGCACGGTCCACCAACCCGTCTGCCATCACGTGCGGAGAGAAAAGCGGAACTATGTGATGTCTGCACCACAGTCATTGAATGTGCCAGGCAAGCCACTAGTATATGGAAATGCAAGCAGAGGGATTATTCTTATAAAACGCATAGTCCCTTTTCGCTACAGGAGGCCCGATGTAACGTCTTACACGTTGTTCTGGACATCAGTTACTAACAATAAGTGTTTTCTCTATCGCTCTCTCTCTCCACTAGCGTTGTAAGTAAATCCATGCCATATTTCTTATAGAGTTTGTTTAGGTGCAAAAATGTGTCTTGGTGATGTTGACTTGGACATAACTGTATGCGTTTGATTACCATGTCTTCTATTCACACTATCCTTGAGTCACTGTGCGAACATTGTTCCGAGAGTATTAGCACGCTGTTTATGTATTGCATGCTATGTACGTATAATCTGCGTTCCTTATGTTTGCTGGTACGTTCTATCAGTATTCCCTGTCAAAAAGACAGCAGGCTCGTGCGACCTTGCTGTATCACAACCAAATTTACTATCGAAGCTGTGTATTTCGAGCAGTTGCAATAAGAATGTCAGTTGCCTGCAATGAAATCACATACTTTAACAGCGTAGCCCCTGTATGATTGGTTCGCTTGAAACTGTGCCCGCATGTGACGCTTTTCAACCCTTGTTACTCAACATTTTCAAAGACACATTCATCCACAGACATATCACTTTGTGCGAACGTTCGCCAACATGTTCATCCAATTTTCACTACATGTGATCCTGGTGGCGATTAGAGATCTCCCCGGACGGGGGGCTAAATCCTGCATCGTTCGCAGAACACACTCGTAACGCTCCGTACAGTTTGGATGCGTGATGTACTGCTAATGCCATTGTCCACACATTCTGCACTTCGTCTACACATTGCACATTACCAGCCCTTCATTTTAAACAAAAATAAAAAAGGCGCAGCTTCAGTTCGCTGAGGATACCGGGGAAACGTTCTACGAACCTCATATTACGCCTAAGAAGAAATGAACAAATGAGAGTTAAGTAATGATTTACAAAACTTAATTCACGCCTGGGACATTCATGTTTCATCTCAAATTGCACTTCGAATGTCTCTCCACCAAACGTAGGCTCGGTGTAGCGTAGAGCTATCTTGGTACACTGGTTAGCATAGGTGATAAGAAGGGTATGCCACCTTCAACAGTTATGTAAGGATTCTTTGCAAAGCAGTTTAATAGCACACGCATTTATGTACCGCCGGTTTAGCATGCATAAGTTATTGGAAAGACCGCAATTAACCCACGCACATTGAAGTTCGCCTAAGCCCTTCTGATTATATCGCCCTTACATTCCCTAAATATAAGCAAAGTGCCTTGTTTAGTTCACTGAACTCACAGCGCGAACATCTTTAACGCATGGAAATACCGAAAAAAAGAGAATTCAACAATTAATTGTAACGTTCACAACTAGGCCAGAGACATTACAATCCCGCCATTCATTCTACCTAAAATGCCCCACGTTTCTAATAAATATAGATTTTTAACGCACTGTTATTTCGAGACGGAAAACCGTAGCTTACATGGCAGCGTGATGTTTTCCAAGAGTTGATTACGAAATTTTCTGCTGAACCGTATATGAGGAAAATGCATTTCCTTTCGCACACGTATTTGCCATAGTGATCTGGTCCCTTTCGCTAAGTCTGATTTTGGTGGCACTTCCAGTTATGCCAAGGCTGCGTGCTAAATTTTGCGCCGCTCGTAAAAGCTAATCATATACGATGGGGAGCGCTCGAAAATGTATTTTATTTCACTGGCCACGATAACCACAAAAACTTCCCCTTATCTTCGCCAAATATGAACTTTGTGTAACCTTAAGTTCCCATGCGACACTGGGTGTGAAACCCAGCGTTAGATGGCCATGTAGCGTTTGCGAGCACTTGTAAAGGAATTTTTCATTAACTTATTCGATCCACATACAGTTAAGTTCGCACACAAGTTTGTCATTGTGTTGCATCCATGTTTGGTAAACGCAATCTTCGTGGCATTTTTATTCGTGCTAGTGCAGCAGGCTAAGTTTGTAGCCACCCGTAAAATACACTTCGCAATCTTATGCGTAATTTATTGCAAAGGACACGATTATTCCACATACTTCGAATTTTGCCTAACGTCTGCCCATATTATGCTTCTTAATTAAGCCAAATATAAAGGTCCCTTAAGGGGTTCACCGAGGACACGTAATAAATTAACGATGAACCTTGTAGCGAAATAAGGAAAAGAAACGAGGTTTCATTACTTATTAACGATCCTAATTAAGGTAGAACGATTAAAGTTTTGCGACGCATTGCAATTAAGATGTTGCCCGTTTCTACTAAATGTAAGCTTTGTGTAACCCAGAGTTCTCCCGGGACCATGGAAACGGTTACTGAAAACGGCTGCGTGACACTTTCCAGTAGTTGCTTGAGACACTCTTTTTTCAAAAGCTGTAGTTGAGTCACACGCTTTTAACTTGCACACACGTTCCTAACAGTAGTTAGCTTGATGTGTCGGTTATTATTGCGATAGTAAATATATGGACACTCTAGGCGATGTTTCGTTTAAAGTTTAAGGGCGATAAAACTGTCGCCCATGCTGTATGTGCGAGTGAGTGCCTGCAAAGGTGAGCAGACGATCGTGGCTCAATTTGGTGCGCGCAAGGGAGACCAGCGAAGAGGAAGCGCGTCGTCTCCGTCGCGCGCAACAAGCAACCGGGGCGAGGGGAGGTGGCGTGGTACCTCGGCAATCACTGCTAATGGGTTACGGCCGCGCGGTTTTTTTCTGGCTTTGTCTTGAAAGCGATCAGATTCGGGGGCATAGTCCAGGTGGGCCGATAGCTCGTAGCTTTGCTTGTGCTGTGTGTTAGCGCCACTCAATTTGCGTTGAAGCGATCGACAGGACGAAGGTCCCTTCGCTCGCTGCTACAGCCGCGCTTGCTCACTGCTGAGTTTGGCCGCGACCTTACGCGGTCATCGAGTGAGATGTGTTCATGCTTCCTTGTGCGCGGGTGACACCATGCTTGTTAATTTAGTTAATATTCCTACGTTTACAAGTTTATAGGGCCGATAAAACTACTATCCGTACTTATTGTGGCTATCTGCTAGTTTGCTATCGCAATGGATGCTTTGCCTTTCGGGCGAAACAGCGACTTTTTTTCGTTATGCCAAGGCTGCCTAATAAATTTTGCGCTACTCAATCATTTGCGGAGTAGCAGTCCTAGAGATAGCTCTTTTTGGACGGGGTAGGGGCCAACGTAACTAAAAAGGCGGAAGGGAACATTTATTTCCGGCAGAAAAAAAAAGAAAAAGAAAAGAATGCAGGGGTGATTCCAGACAAAGCATGCTTGGGTGTCCGGAGCAGACACAGTATTTATCAAACATAAACAAAGACGCCGCAATAGTCGCAGACAGCGATTTAATTTTTTAAGGGGAGTGAAAGGCAGAGAAGGAGAAAGAATTGGAGGACGCCTAAGCTTTGCCTTCAAGAGTGTAACGCCATAGCGTTATCGCGCCCCGTTCGCACCATCCACTCATTCGCTCGGCATGCTCTTGAGTCACACAAAGACGAAACGTGTGCCTGAGCAAGCGGAACGAACCAAAGAACTCGGTGTCTCGGAGGGAGAAACGATCTGCGCGAGCCAAACGTCGTGATCGGCACTGACAGCCGGGCCGCGACGCGCCATGAAGGCGGACGCGATCATGGGGCTGACGCCGCGATGGGATCGTCCTCTATCTCGCTTGGGAGCACCACGCAGACGCACGACTCCTCGCCAGCAGCACGGCACACATCGCAGGGGACGCTTTCCCACCGCACGCGCTACGGCGAAGCGATCACGTCAGAGGCGTCCCGCATCGGACGCTGCACCTAGGAATCGCGCTGTGATAGGAAAGAGGAGCCGCGTCGCGCGGGCGAGTGGCACGCCACCTGTCGGGGCAGCGCCGTACATTGTGAGGAGGGGGTCTTCTGTGTTTTCCGCAAGATGGCTCTGCGTGCGCGCCAAGCGCAGAAGAAATGTAGCTGAAACGTACTTCGCTACGCGTTTAACTGCGATTTCTGTAATTTACATGCTCATAATTAGCGATATATACGGCAGTATAACTTTCTATGGCACGTTTCTAAGGCGACACGGCATTCACTAGATGCGCTTTCGTCCCGCCGGTAATAAAAAAAAAATACTCATGGCTGAGTGGTAGCGTCTCCGTCTCACACTCCGTAGACGCTGGTTGGATTCCCACCCAGCACATCTTGCAAGCTGTTTTTATTTATGAATTGCCTTCCGCGATTTTTTGCTCATGGCCAACGCCGCCGACGACACCAGCTTTTCTGCGACACGTGTTCCTTAATGCTACGAGTTAAAAGCAATTTCTTCTGCAAAAAATGGAAGACAACAGATCTTTCCCTATAACTTGAGGCATACAAATAAGCAGCTGCATTACGAACTCATAGGGAGCGTAAATCATTGCTGCTCTTGTCGTTCATCAACATGCGTTGTGCACAAGCCATGTTGCTTCTCTATTTGAAACGATCTAGCGCAGTCTCGCGCATTACCTTGGACACTTTCGGTGAGCCTCTGCTAGCCGCCTTGAATTCCTACGTCGCTCAAGATATATTTGAATGAAACTCGAACCCATGGTTTTGTGTTTGCCGAGGGCTCTCTGTGGTCCTGATCACACTACACCCATCGCTAATAAATTACACTGGAGAATCAATGGCGTCAGCAAACCCAAGCAAGGCTACCCTCCGTGAACAACACAGGGGACAGAGAGAACCACAGTATATGAGCGCAAAGGCATAAATGCTATCAGCTCCGAGAGACATCAAAGCTTTCTGTCTGCCGCCACTTGCCGCTGGCTTGACCGTCTGCCACTAAGAAAGCTGCCGATATGTTTTGTAAGGGAACGACCAACCTTCAGGAAAAAAATTGGCAGTGGCTTAGCTGAGCTATGCCAGGATATACGTAGCGTAAAGGTGCGGTTATGTTTGGTTAATTTTCCAGTCTTTTGCGCCGACTGGCAGCGGCTCGACTCTCCTTAACCTCCATGTCGAGCGGGCTGCATCTCTCCGGCGCATTTATTCGCACGGTGCGCCCTGCTCGCGCACGCGCAGTGCCGCGCGGCGCCGCAATCGTAAAGGCGCGTTGTCCGACGTTATCGGCGCGCGCGCGAGCGTCGTTAGACGCCCTCGACGTCGGAGCGCGTTGGCCTGGTTGGGCGCGTCTGGTTACGTTGGCGGCGCCAGTGCGTCGAACCATGGGTCGAACTATCGGCGATATAGATCGTCTACCAGTCAATTCGGCACCCGGACCAGATGACATTTGCGCAAAATTGCTAAAACCTACAAACCCAGCTATATCACGTATCTTGGTAGCTATTTTTCCACACTCAGTCAATACAGGATGCGTGCCTGACGCCTGGATGTGTGCACGCGTCATTCCCATTTTTAAATCTGGTGGTCCCTCCTTAGTCTCAAACTACAGGCCCATATCATTAACAAGCATCTGTTGTAAATTACTAGAGCACATCATATCATCCACCGTCATGAAATTTCTATCAGATCAAAATTTCTGCGCTAGCAATCAGCATGGTTTCCTTCGTGGTCGTTCCTGTGAAACCCAACTGTTCAATTTGATAACTGACCTCCACGAAGCCGTTCATGGTGCACTAAAAATAGATGCTATGTTTATTGATTTTGCAAAAGCATTTGACAAAGTTCCGCACATCCGCTTATTTATGAAGCTAAGGAGTCTTAACATAAACAGTACGATCACAAATTGGATAGCAAATTTTTTAACCAACCGAAGTCAATCAGTCTACGTGAATGCGTACTCACCTTCACTTTCGCATGTAAAATCCGGTGTACCACAGTGTTCGGCCCTGGGTCCAATATTATTTCTGATCTATATTAACGACATAGGGAACACTTTATCTTCTATTATAAGGTTATTCGCAGACGACTGTATCATCTACAGACAAATTAGTAACGCAGGATACAAGAACTCATTACAGGTAGACCTCGAGAAACTCGCATTTTGGTGTTGCCAGTGGCAACTGGAAATTAACGTTTCTAAAACTAAGGCCATAACGTTCACGAGAACACATAATCCAGAATTGAGCTACTACACGATTCAGGCAATCCCTGTTGAGAAAGTATCCACATTTAAATATCTTGGAGTTCATTTATCCTCTGATTTATCTTGGAACGAGCACATTAATACCATAACCAGTAAGGCATCCAAAACACTCGGCTTCATTAAACGCAACTTATACTTAGCGAACTCTGCTACTAAGTTATTAGCATACACCACGCTTGTTCGTTCAAAGGTAGAGTGCGCATCCATTATTTGGAATCCGCATCAAACTAATCTGATCGAACAGCTCGAAGCAATACAAAATAAAACAGCAAGATATATCACAAAAATATACTCGCGAAACTACAATGTTACGGACATCAAGGAATTACTTTCATTGCCCTCTCTTCAAAACCGCCGACTAATAACATTGTTATCACATTTTCACGCGCTTTATCATACTAGATCCCCGTTCTGCGAATCTTGCATCAATGCAGCTCATAGTATTTTTCAGCGTTTTGATCACCCATTTAAAGTGCAACCCCTTTTTGCTCGCACTAATCTGTACCGTCATGCACCGTTACTTTTGGCGATATATCATTGGAATAAACTACCGAGGGGCATTGTATCTGCCATTAACCATAATGTTTTTGTTAACAAGTTGAAGGTTTTTCTAAATGCATGATTATTTCTGTGTTGAGAGCTTACTTGCGTATGTCATTCTTTCTGTATATAATTATGTCACTGTATATTACCAATGTTCTTTTTTTTTACACGTTTGTAATTGTAAATGCCCCCCCCCCCCCCCCTATGTAATGCCCGAATGGGCCTTTAGGGTATATGAATAAATAAATAAATATTGTTCTCGCCAACGGGACGTAACGTGTGCGCGCGTTCACGCTACGTCAGACTATATTTAGGCTTTAAATGCAGCAGCGGACGCACACGGCACCGTCGCGTCTGCGGAGACTGCGACGTCACACCTCTGGAATGCGCCGCAGTCGGCGGCGGCGAGGGCGACGCATGCGCAGTATGGCAGGCGCACACGCACCGAAGCTCGGCTCCAAGCCGCGTAGTGTAGCTTTACGCTACAAAACGCTCACCGCGAAAGCTGTCACGCGGCAGTCTCGTACCTGGTGAAAGTTCAGTGCGTGACAGATTTTTCACGGCGTGTGGCGTGCCGCAGGCGGAGGGGTCGATGAGAGCGACTGCTTCAGTCACGTGCGCACGAAGCCATCGGTCTCATCCGGACCCGCCGGACGACTTGTTTTGCAATCGCGTCGCTTGTGCCCCCGAAGGCATATAGTTTCACACAATAATTGCTGGAGGCAACTCTGGTGTCTAAGGGAGCGGCAATGGTCCTGACCGCATGGCAATTAGGGGAACTACATCAATTTTCGTAAACTTTATCCTTCTGGCTTTAAACCGCTTCGTAACTTTCTAAACTCTTTATTTTCAACAAATAATTGCGTAATAAATAATTAAATAAACATCATTATACTTGTCTCACGGCAGGATTCGAGCACAGAACCTCTAGCACAGAAGCCCTATATTGAAACCATTACACTATGGACGCATGCATTGACAAGCGACACAAAAATTGGAGGACGCTTAAGCTTCGCCTTCAAGAGTGGAACGCGACAGCGTTCCCGTCGACCCACCAAGGGGTATACGACAATGCGCTACGGCGCAGCGATCACTTACGAGGCGCCCTGCATCGGACTTTGCACCCACCAATCACGCGGTGAGCGTCGAGCAACGCAGCGTTCGGCGCGGCAACGAAACGTGCGCCTGAGCAAGCGGAACCGTTGTCAGATGAGAACAGGACTTGGCACCTTTGAAGGCGCCGCGCCCATGAGCTTTCGTGTACTCACCAACTCAGCATCATTCGATACATTGACCCCGGTTCCCCCCCTCAACCCGGGTTGACTGGGCGGGGGGCATTAGTTCGGGCCAATGGTCCTTCCCGGACAAGGGGGCTGTTGCGGTGCAGCAAGCGGAACGAACCAATAACTCGGTGTCTCGGAGCGTCGTGATCGGCACGGACAGTCGGGCGGCGACGCGCCTCGCACCGGTCCCCGCACAGCCCCAATGCTAAAGCCCCTTGATAATTTGAAAGTAGTGACACTCCTCCTCACAGCACTTTCCTCCTCGATTCTCCTCGCCCGCCGGCTGCGCACGGCGCGCTTTTCCTCCTGGGCTCCCGCGGACGGGCCGCAGGATTCTATGGAGTCGTGTTATCTTGGGCCAGTTACGCGCCCCAGTGTGGTGTAAATTTTTGAGAAATGCTAATAACAGCATCGATAATGCTGGAGGCAACGTTTATGAGGAGATTGGTTTTAAAGCCGTATGAACGGGGTATACCGATGTAAAGGGAGCTTTGAGGCGAGTTCTATGCTTCAGAAAGTTTTTCTGCTACATGATCAGATGCTTTACTTCGTCCGTCTGATCTAGTATTGCTTGTGACACATCCCTTTGTGTGTTGCTTAATAAGCGAAAGCCTTCGACCTCTGTTTCAAGGTCCAGTTGTGAGCTACAGAAAATATCACGTGCCGAAGGAAGGCGGGAAGCGAACCAAAGCATGTGCAGGCGCGTATAACAGATGATTCATGATTAACAAAGTAATGATTGATTAATGATTCGATTAAGATGAATTCTGGTGTATTAAGGAGGATTAAAGTCGATGAAGGTACATTAGGTTGAATGAACGTGAGTTAATGTGCGTAAAGAAGGACAAGGCTGGATTAAGGACGATGAAGGTTAATGAAGGTGCGTTGAGGTGCCTTATGGACGATTATAGGGGATTAGGATGGTTTAAAGTGCATGAAAAAGGATAATGGTGGATTAGGAAGGATTAAGGTGCATTAAGGAGGATTATGGTGGGCTAGGGCGAATTAAAGTGAATGAAGGAAGATTAGGGTGGACAAAGGTAGATGAATGTGGATTCGGGTGGATTAAGCTGAACTAAGGACGATTATAGTGGATTAGGGTTGAGTAAAGTGAATGAGGAAGCGTTAGGATTGATTAAGGAGGATTGAAGTGCATTAAGGAGGGTTAGAGTAGATTAAGGTCGATGAAGGTGGATTAGGGTGCATTAAAGAGGACCTTCGTGGATTATGATGGATTAAAGGGAATGAAGGAGGATTAATGTCGATGAATGCGGATTTGGTGGATTGATGTGCATTAGGAGGATTATGGTAGACTAATCGGTCTTAATACTCAATGAACACTAATTCACCTTAGTCCACCCTAATCCACCTTAATGCTCCTTCATCCAACTTATTCCAGCTTAATACTCTCAATCCACTTTAATACAACCTAATCAACCTACATCGCCCCTAATGCAACTTAGCCTGCCCTATACGGTCCTAATCTTCCTTTATCAACCCTAATCCAACCTGATCCTCCTTAATCCTTTTTCAAGCGCCTTAATTCAACTTAATCCCGCTTAATAGTCCCAATTGATTGACGGTTTTGATTCCTGCAGTTTTCCTGTAACATCAGGTGTGCCTCAAGGAAGTGTTCCGGGACCCTTGCTGTTTCTTTTATATATAAATGACATTGTCTCCGTAATTACTCCTAGAACTCAAATTAGGTTATTTGCAGATTATGTTGTCTTATTTCGTGAAATCAGAGGTGTACATGATGAGGTTGAGTTGAATTCTAATCTCATTAATGTACCTAAGTGGTGCACCGATTTTGGCATGACTGTTAACACCGATAAAACTGTTTATCTTTGTGTAACGCTTAAGAAAACTCCTCTAAAATATATTTATAACCTGACGTCTCTTCCTTTGAAACAGGTTACCAGTTACAAGTATCTAGGAGTGACAATCACTAATAACCTCTCTTGGAATCGGCACACTGATAACATTTGCTCTTCAGCTTTCCGCAAACTTTGTTTCTTAAGACATAAACTTCGTAATTCCCGTCCTAATGTCAAACTTCTTAGTTATTTCACATTCATTCGACCTAAGCTTGAATATTGCTCTATTGTTTGGGATCCTTATACTAAGCTTAACATTGAGAAGTTAGAAAGGATTCAGCGAAAAGCTGTCAGGTTTGTCTATTCCAAATTCAGGTATACTGATTCTCCTTCTGAGCACATGAAAGCTAATAACATTGAGCTACTTGAATTGAGAAAAAAAATGTCGTTTGAATTTTTAAAACTTACTTCTTAACGGTAAAATGGCTATTGATCAGACGCAGTTTCTTTCCCCTTTGGCCACAAGACTTACGCGACATTACGAAACATACTTTCTAACCCCTTACTTCGCAAGAAGAGACATTTATAAGTTTTCCTTTTTTCCGCGTTCTGTGTCCGACTGGAATAGCCTAACAGAACCTTATGACGCACTATATGACTAGATGTCTATGTCTTTTTGTGTTCTTTCCTCTGGTACTACCATGCTTCTTTTCTTGTTGTTGTTTTCCTTTTGTGTAAAACAGATATTCTGTAAATTGTGTTGCCCGTCCTGTTTGGACCAGATTGATCTGCAGTATGTATTAAATAAATAAATAAATAAATAAATCAACCTTAATACACCCTTATCCACCTCTATCAAACCTAATCTAGCTCCATAGTCCCTAATCCACCTTAATCTACCCTAATCTATCCTAATTGGTCCTAATCCTCCTTTTCAACCCTAATTCACCTTAATCCACATTAATCGACCCTAATCTTCCTTTATCCACATTAATCCTCCCTAATCATTGTTCATGCACCCTAATCCACCCTAATCGGTCTTAACACCCTTTCATCAACCCTTCACCTTAATCCATCATAATCTGCCTTAATCCTCCTCCACCCACCTTAATCATTATTCATACATCTTAATCCTTCTTAATGCACTCTAATCAACCTTAATCCTCCCTAATACACCTTATGTCAATCACTAATGATTCATTAGTTAACTTTGGTAATCATTCTCTTATACAGGGGTGGATATGCTTTGGGTCACCTCTGGCCTCCCTTGGGTCAAGTGATACTTCCAGTTTATAACGCGACCTTGAAACATAGAGATCTAAAGGCTTTCGCCTTAAAAAAACACTCAATTAATGACTAGCTAAGGCGCATCACCTGCAATACCACGGGTATACTTGCCACAAATTTTTTCAGGGCGCAAAGCACAATCTATAATGCTGCACTTCCGACTGAATAACAACAGTTAGCGACGTGCGAGGTGATAGAGCCGCTACAGAATATTGAGCATACTGAGGACAACCGCAACAAAAACGCTGGTGAGCAGGCCGGAAGAATGAAAATAAAAATGCTGCATTACGGGAAGCTTTGCTACGAGATAAAAGAAAGAAGCTGGGCTGCTGTGGCGTAGAGGTAGAACACCCGCCCCGCGTGCAAGAGGTCTGTGGCTCGAATCCCGGTGCCGGCAATTCTCCACCGGAATAAAAAAAAAGAAAAATCCGCGAGTTGATAAAATTGCATAAACAGGCCTGGAGTGTGGCCTGATCCCGGTGACCCGAACCAGTAACGCACTCCCTCCCCAGAGCAGGATTGGCCGCCCTGGTGCAGCACTTTGCCACAACCTCCTATATGAACACAACAATCAAACCCCGGCCCTAAGTCCCCAGCAGCGGCGAAGCAACTGACCACGGCGGCGGTCAGATCTGCGACGCAGCAGAGGGTGCTAAGAATCCCTGGCTCCGGACAGGCCGCCATAGGAATATGAACCTGGCAACGTTTAACGCTGGGACGTTATCTAGTGAGGCGAGTCTAGCAGTGCTATTGGAGGAATTAGAGGGCAGCAAATGGGATATAATAGGGCTCAGTGAAGTTGGGACGCCAAAAGAAGCATATACAGTGCTAGAAAGTGGGCAAGTCCTGTGCTACCGGGGCTTAGCGGAGAGACGAGAACTAGGAGTCGGATTCCTGATTAATAAGAATACAGCTGGTAACATACAGGTAACTAGACCTGAGGAGGGAACGAAAGCAACTGGTACATAAGAAGCCGATCAATGAGTTAGCGGTAAGAGGGAAAATAGAGGAATTCCCGATCAAGCTATAGAACAGGTATTCGGCTTTAACTGAGGAAGAGGACCTTAGTGTTGAAGCAATGAACGACAATCTTGTGGGCATCATTAAGAAGTGTGCAAAAGAAGTCGGTGGTAACTCCGTTAGGCAGGATACCAGTAAATTATCGCAGGAGACCAAAGATCTGATTAAGAAACGCCAATGTATGAAAGCCTCTAACCCTACAGCTAGAATAGAGCTGGCAGAACTTACGAAGTTAATCAACAAGCGTAAGACAGCTGACATAAGGAAGTATAATATAGATACAATTGAACATGCTCTGAGGAACGGAGGAAGGCTAAAAGCAGTGAAGAAGAAACTAGGAATCAGCAAGAATCAGATGTATGCGTTAAGAGACAAAGCCGGCAATCTCATTACTAACATGGATGAGACAGTTCAAGTGGCTCAGGAGTTCTATAGAGATTGATACAGTACCAGTGGCACCCACGACAATAATGGAAGAGAACATAGTCTAGAGGAATTCGAAATCCCACAGGTAAGGTCGGAAGAAGTAAAGAAAGCCTTAGGAGATATGCAAAGGGGGAAGGCAGCTGGGGAGGATCAGGTAACAGCAGATTTGTTGAAGGATGGTGGGCAGATTGTTATAGAGAAACTGGCCACCCTGTATACGCAATGCCTCATGACGTCGAGCGTACCGAAATCTTGGAAGAACGCTAACATAATCCTAATCCATAAGAAAGGGGACCCCAAAGACTTGAAAAATTATAGACCGATCAGCTTACTGTCAGTCGCCTACAAACTATTTACTAAGGTAATCGCAAATAGAATCAGGAACACCTCAGACTTCTGTCAAACAAAGGACCAGACAGAATTCCGTAAAGCGTACTCAACAATAGACCATATTCACACTATCAATCAGGTGATAGAGAAATGTGCGGAATACAACCAACGTTTATATATAGCTTTCATTGATTACGAGAAAGCGTTTGATTCTGTCAAACCCTCAGCAGTCATGGAGGCATAACGGAATCAGGGTGTAGACGAGCCGTATGTAAAAATACTGAAAGATATCCATAGCGGCTGCACAGCCACCGTAGTCCTCCATAACGAAAGCAACAAAATCCCAATAAAGAAAGGCGTTAGGCCGGGAGATAGGATCTCTCCAATGCTATCACTGCGTGTTTACAGGAGGTATGCAGAGACCTGGATTGGGAAGAATTGGGGATAAAAGTTAATGGAGAATACCTTAGTAACTTGCGATTCGCTGATGATATTGCCTTGCTTAGTAACTCAGGAGACAAACTGCAATGCATGCTCACTGACCTGGAGAGGCAAAGCCGAAGGGTGGGTCTAAAAATTAATCTGCAGAAAACTAAAGTACTGTTTAACAGTCTCGGAAGAAAACAGCAGTTTACGATAGGTAGCGAGGCATAGGAAGTGGTAAGGGAATATATCTACTTAGGGCAGGTAGTGACCGCGGAACCGGATCATGAGGTTGAAATAATCAGAACAATGAGAATGGGCTGGGGTGCCTTTGGCAGACATTCCCAGATTATGAACCGCAGGCTGCCATTATCCCTCAAGAGAAAAGTGTATAATAGCTGTGTCTTACCAGTACTCAACTACGGGGCAGAAACCTGGAGGCTTAGGAAAAGGGTTCTACTTAAATTGAGGACGACGCAACGAGCTATGGAAAGAAGAATGATGGATGTAACGTTAAGCGATAAGAAAAGAGCTGACTGGGTGAGGGAACAAAGCCGAGTTAATGACATCTTAGTTGAAATTAAGAAAAAGAAATGGGCATGGGCAGGACATGCAATGAGGAGCGAAGATAACCGATGGTTCTAAGGGTTACGGACTCGATTCCAATGGAAGGGAAGCGTAGCAGGGGGCGGCAGAAAGTTAAATGGGCGGATGAGATTAAGAAGTTTGCAGGGACGACATGGCCACAATTAGTAGATGACCGGGGTTGTTGGAGAAGTATGGGAGAGGCCTTTGACCTGCAGTGGGCGTAACCAGGCTGATGATGATGATGATGAGGAAAGAAAGACGCCTCAGCTCGCAAACAGCGCTGTTCTTTGTCGGAACAAAGTTCTTTCGGCCAATTTCATGCAGCCACTGCCTCCTGCGCAAGCCGTCACGCTTTCCTTGTGGTATCATAAAAACGACATAACCATCTTCAGGCTTCTTGATGCAGTTATATGCGCAACAGCCCGGCATAGCGCTAGCAAATAGAGCAGGAAACACAGCGTACAACGACCGCTACGCCGAGCTAAAGCGCCGAGCCAGCCGTGCTCAGGAGGAAAATGGCGCGAACGAAAAAGAAAACACAAACAAAACTCAAGATCCGCGTGTTTTCAAGAGCAACGGCAGGGAGACCAATCGTCGTGCAGAAAAACGGGGGCAAAACTGGTTGCCGCCGGGGAAGCGCAAGGGGCGAGGAGGAGGCGAGGTGGTCGCGCGGCGGCGGCAGAGTTCAAAGAGTGTCGCTACTTTCAAATTATCAAGGGACTTTACCGAATTGCGTGCTTGGCGCGCCACCTGTCGGGGCAGCACGGTACATTGCGAGGCGGGGGTCTTCTGTGTTTAGCGCAAGATGGCTCTGCGTATGCGGAAAGTGCAGAAGAAATGTAGAGGAAGCGTACTTCGCTACGCGGTTAACTGCGACTTCTGTAATTTACATGCTCATAATTACGAATATACACAGCAGTATGACAATCTACGGCGCGTTTGTAAGGCACCACCGCATTCACTAGAGGCGTTTTCGCCCCCCTTTGAACGATCGAACTCATGGCTGAGTGGTAGCGTCTCCGTCTCACACTCCGGAGACCGTGGTTCGATTCCCACCCAGCCCGTCTTGCAAGTTGTTTTTATTTATGAATTGCCTTCCGGGGTTTTTTCACTCACGACCAACGCCGCCGACACCGACGACACCGGTTTTCTGCGACACGAGCTCCTTAACGATGTCGCGTTAAAACGCCGTCAGAATTTATGCAGGCAAGCCAGTGCCTTCAGACGCTTGGCACATTTCGATGTGGCCAGCTCGGCAAGCTGTACCGTGGCAATTAGTAGCGATCGCGCGTCTTCGCAGCATCTTCTGCATTTAGAAATGTATAGATCGCTCTGAAATTTACGGCGATAAATGCATGTAAAATGTAATAAACAAAGCCGCAAGAACGTCTTAATCTACAAGCACGAAGCTCAGACAAATCCATTAACTTCCCCCGACTCGCATGGTGGCTTAATGATTGCAGCGCCAGAGTTCCTTCCAGTAATTATTGCAGGAAACTTTGGGAGAATGCGAAACCTTTATGCGGCCAGGTGACTGCCGCGCTAGCGTTTCCATTCTGGTGGCATGTCGCGCGCATATTTCCTCTTCTGTGGCCGCATTCGGCTCTCCAGCACCAAGAAGTGGTTTCATTGTGGCATTTCCTGTGCTCACGCAAATCAGTAGACCATTTGCAGAAAGTATTCTCATCCACAGACTAGCAGAAAAAGTATATTGCCACCATTCAACATTTCGCTTTTACTTTCGTTAAACCCTCTGCAGCGCTACGAGGGTGCGGTAATAGTAACGTCTACTGAATGGCGTCAACACATTCCCTCTCGGTAGCCGGTTTCAGGCTGCAGGGAAGCAATAGCGCATTACATTTTCTGAGTAGTTCTTGCGAAGCTTTTCTTTCTGAGTGGGGGTGGGACTGGCTGCGGACGAGAGTCGAGTAATCGTGGTCGCGTGCTCGACGATGCCTGTCAAGAAGCAGAAATGCTCCTGGTTACACAAGTGGCAAGAATGGCTAGATGGGAAGCAATAATGGCCCCAAATATTCAGTAATAGAATTGCGTCAACACGCAGTCTCGCAATCAACGAAGTGCAGCGGATTAAATATCATCTGGAATGCGGGAGCGCCGCGCTTTTGGTGAGACCGCACCTCTCTGCTGCTGCAAGCAGGGCATCACTCGCTATAGCATTACTGCCCAGCTGCTATACAAGAGACTTTCCGTGCCCACAGAAACCAACTCATAAACGGCGAGGGTGACGAGGAGCCTTTGGCCGGCGCGAAGCTCCCCGGCGGTTTCCGTCCGTCACAGGCGTCATGAATGGCTTGTCCGCCCAAACTGTGGTCGACCCGGAGAGCGTTGCCTACTTTTCTCGCTTACCCAGATGCAGTTGTATTCCTGTGTCCCTCTGAAAGCAACGAGTTCCTTGCGGCCATTTGCTCGCATAGCGACGGTGACGAGACACGACCAAAAGCAATTGTGCGAGGAGATCGCCCCCCCCCCCCTCCCATTAGGAGGAGCGCCCGCTACAAATAACGTTGGCGTGTCCGCAAATTCGAAACGCTTCGAATTTTGCGGACACGCCCCTAATTCTTTCGAGATATTTGTTTTCTGTAATATAGCACAATTTGAAAACATTGGCAAATGCAGCCTAAAACGGCCATATAACACTTTGCGGCACTTGATAAATGATTTGTTTTTGAAAGGTGTATTTGATTCACATTTATTTAACTTCGCACAAAAAGGTGCCACAGCGGTTGCCTCATCTGCATTACATTTAATTGCAGTGGCTTTCATGGTTACGCCAGGGCTGCGGCTGAATCTTCTGTCGCTCGTTAAACAAACTCATATTGGTCCGGAGAACTTGCATAAGTAATTTATTGCAAAGACCGCATTTAAGTCATACACTTTTAACTTTGCCTTCATGTTGGCGATGGCGTCACGCTTCGTTTTGGAGATATGAAGAAGATGACTTGTCTAGTCCACCCAAGAAATTGATTGATTGATTGATTGATTGATTGATTGATTGATTAAGGGGTTTTAATTTTTTTACTCGTGCAAGGGCCAGTTCTGGCCAAAGAGCGCCAAACATATTGCTACGGAAGAATATGTGCGATCACGAAAAGGCGAGCAGTGTGAAGACGACGACGACGATTAGAAGCTAGCGCGGGCTGTTGCCTCTTGACCAAGCGCAGCGTATTTTCTTGTAAATATACTTGTACATAGCTTTTCGTCTGCGTCTTCCTACGTAACATATCTGGTGGAGGTGGACGTTCCCTGTACCTCGTCACGGAGCTTCGCAGTGGACGGTACGTCGAGCCTTCCTTCATGGCTCCCGGCGACGACAACCCGACTCCGCCGGCTCCGACACATGCTGCCACTTCGGCGACCTACATCACTCTCCCCGCTCCCCGTGATCCTGGCGTATTCTCGGGCAAAGATGGGGAAGACGTAGATGACTGGATCAGCCTGTATGAACACGTCAGCCGCAATAACCGGTGGCACCCTACTATTATGCTCGCCAACGTAGTCTTTTACCTCGGTGGCACACCTCGTGTTTGGTATCGCACGCACGAAGATGAGCTCACCAGTTGGGATTCACTTAAGACACAGCTTCAAGACTTGTTTGGCAACCCCTACGGTCACCAACTTGCCGCGCAGAAGGCGCTTTCCGGCCGTGTGCAGACGTCAACAGAGCCCTATGTCACGTACATTCAAGATGTCTTGGCTCTGTGCCGCGAAGTTGACACCCCCATGACTGAGTCAGACAAGGTTGCCCACATCCTCAAAGGCATTGCCGATGACGCCATC
The DNA here is from genome assembly GCF_023375885.2 of Dermacentor andersoni. Lineage (NCBI taxonomy): Eukaryota > Metazoa > Arthropoda > Arachnida > Ixodida > Ixodidae > Dermacentor > Dermacentor andersoni. The sequence continues at coordinate 233,608,372 of NC_092816.1, read as the reverse complement.
AACTTGCTCGTTTGCAACAATGTAGCGACGGTGGATGCTGTTATAAAAGAGTGCCGCCGCCTGGAACTCACTAAAAGCCGACGTATTGACCAGCAGTTTGCCCGTCTGCCCAACACCCCAGCGACATCTTCCTGTGCCGACACTCCTCGTCCCAACAACGCTGCCGATGTTACCAGGATCGTCCGGCGTGAGATAGAGGCCGCCTATCCGCCTGCCTTCGACTCCAGTCCCACCAACACATCTGCAGTCACGGTCTCACTGATCCAGGCAGTTGTCCGCCAAGAGTTTGAAAACATGGGTCTTCACACCATCTGCTCGGCCCATCGTCCTGATACCCGCCCGGCTTCTTCGATTCCGCTCCGTCCCGCATCTTCTTACCCACCACGTTTACGCAACCCATCTGAATGGCGCACTGCTGACGACAAGCCCATTTGTTTCCACTGCCATTGAATCGGGCACATTTCTCGGCACTGTCGCAGTCGCTGGAGTTCCCCGACCCGGTCTACTTATACTGCCTACTCTCGCCCCCCAGGTGGCCCTTCTCGTCCCTATGCCGCACGCTCTGATAACGCCGCCGCTGATTCTCCTGCACCGAACCGCTCCTATTCTCGTTCGCCTTCGCCCCAACGACGACAATCTCGCTCTCCCCAGCCCCGTCGCTCCTATTCGCCGACTCCCTTCGGACGCCGCTCCCAGCCGGCAAACTACACGATGCAGCGCCTCGAGGTGACGCTGCATTGCTCCCTACGCCGCCAAATCCTCTACTGACGTTGCCCACTCATCTGAACCTTCTTGACGTGCAAGGCGACGGTGTTCCTGTGTCTGAACTCATAGACACTGGGGCTCATTTGTCCGTAATGAGCGCTGACCTTCGTAACCGGCTCAAGAAAATTATCACGCCCGCCACGACGCCTGTTGTCCGTGTCGTCGATGGCGGAACAGTCCCCGTAATTGGTATGTGTACCGCCCGCGTCTCCTTCGCCGATCGCTCAACAATCGTGCTATTCACAGTCATCGCCCACTGTCCCCACGACATCATCCTCGGCTTAGACTTCCTCTCCGCACATTCTGCTCTCATCGATTGTTCCGCCAGTACTCTCCGCCTTGACCTGCCTGTTCTGGATCCTGCTGAACCACACCCCAGTCGCCTCAGTTCCGTCGACTCCCTATTGAAAAATTTGTATTTTATTTTATTTATTTGTACATACTGCAGCCCCGTAGGAGGGCTATTGCAGGAGTGGGTAAAAACAGTGTTGAACAAAAATAAAGTGAAATCAACAATGACTCTTACAACATCGTTACAATCGTTTACAAAATCTGACAAATTGTTTTCATCGATTCATAAAAAGCAACGACACAGCAATACGCACACATAAAGTATAAACTAAACCTGATTTAAGTAGTTACATATACTGGTTTTCATAGACAGCACTTTCGAATTCGCTTATCGGGAGTGAACGAAGGCAGCCAGGCAAGGAATTCCATACTTCTACTGTGCGGGGAAAGAAGCTGTACTTGAAGGTATTTGTACGGGCATAGAGGGGGTTAAGATTAAGCTCGTGGAAATTACGCGTGCAAGAAGGCTTGGTGAAAGATATGCAAGCTGTGTTTGAAGTGTGGTATGACTTGTTAAGTATGTTGTGCAAAAATTTTAATGATTCCACATCACGACGTACTGAAAGTAATGTTAGATTCAGCGTAGGGAGGGCAGACGAGGGTGAAAAATAGCGGTCATACCGATGTAAAATGAAACGGACGGCTTTTTTCTGAACTGCTTCTAGTTTGATTATGTTGTTTTGGTTATGTGGGGACCAGACTATTGCGGCATAATCGATAATGGGGCGAGCAAGAGTTTTATACATTAAAAGTTTAGTTGCCTTCGGAGCCATTTGCATAGTACGACGCAGGTATCCAAGCTGTTTTAGGGCCTTTGAACATGTTTGGTCAATGTGTGTTGTCCATGAGAGATTGTGAGTAAATGTTACGCCAAGGTATTTGTATTGTCGAACTCTGGTTAAAGGTGATCCATTCAAGGAATATGTCGCAATTACAGGTGCTGCTCTTTTCGTGAAGGACAAAACAACCATTTCTTTTTAAATTAATGTTCATTTTCCATTTTTCACACCAAGCACTAAAAGAGACAAAGGAATCATTTAATCGCTGAAAACTATTCGGGGAATCAATCACGTCGTATAAGACGCAATCGTCAGCATAAAGACGAATATTAGAGGAAACATGCTTTGGGAGGTCATTGACATAAATTAAAAACAATAAAGGACCCAGGACAGATCCTTGAGGAACCCCGGAGCCTACTTCAAGTATGGATGACCTTGCAGAACTAAAGTCGACGTATTGGGACCGGTTAGAAAGGAAACTAGCGATCCAATTGACCAGACGGGATTTTTTTAGTATTGCATTTAATTTTTGCAAGAGGTGAGAATGAAGTAATGAATCGAAAGCTTTAGAAAAATCAATGAAGATAGCATCAATCTGTTTACCGAGATCCAACTGATAAGCGATGTCATGGGTGAAGTCGGTTAACTGCGTGATAGTACTGAAACCACGTCTAAAGCCGTGCTGGACATTAGTTAGAATGGTGTTGGACTCCAGAAAATCTATTATGTGTTTGTAAATAATATGTTCCAGTATTTTTCACGATTGGGAAGTTAAAGAAATTGGTCTGTAATTCGTTATGTCTGTCTTCCTGCCGGTTTTGTACAAGGGTATTACTCTTGCAAGTTTCCATGATGAAGGAACCATTTCCATGATGAAGGAACCATACCATTTCCCGAAGCACAAACAACACCACTCATTAACAGTACACATCCATAGAACGGCGCACAACAAGCCTGAACAAAGTGTACACCACTCGACGCCAAATCTGTCGTCGATTACGCCGCTGAGAAACACGAACACATTCTAACATTCACAAACCAAACGACGATGTGCTGCGAACTTCAAACAGATTTTACGACCCTGTCCGGTTGATAGGGCTGCTCCACCGGCTGCCCTCGCTGTTGAAAGCAATGTCAGCAAAGTTGTTGAAAAAGGTCGCCTAAAACACGCAAGAACATTGAAATAATAGAGAGTTTTAGAATAGGGGCCCCAATATTTTGGGGCCCCAAAGAGCTTTGCGGATGTTAGCGTTGGAGCACGCAGGAGTGAAGAGTTTTATGTTGAATTCCAATGGCAGATCCAGATCAAGTCTTTCTGCTCTGTATGAAGCAATCCTGTTCCAATGGCAGAATGGGAGCGTGAGCTGTTTGTTCCAATGGCAGATTGGGACCAGCCGCTGATCCCGGATTGCTCCGTGGAGCAAAAATATTTGCTCCGCCCAAATCGGCAGATTTGACCGGAAGTCCCCGTGACGTATTTGCTTCACCGGCCTCTGCTTCCTGTCACGGTCGCCTGTTTCCGGTCGCGGGCATCTATGGACGACATTGGAAACGTGGATGCTGCTTCGCGCCGTGCGATATTGTTCGCGCTCCTAGACAGCTCCGACACAGACAGTACAATTTCCAAGTCGAGTGATTATTCTTCTGACACGGACAGTGAAATGGTGCGGTGGGTTGCGCTTCCAAGCGCTTGTTCCTCTCTCTATTCTAGCGCCCTCTCACTTGATTTTCCTGTACTAAGTGCCCCCGCAGGAGCGCACGCGTTCCCTTCGCAGATATGGTGTGAGCAGATGAGAGTGATCTCAGGCGGAACGACGCGCTCCGTTCGTGATCCGGCCGAGCGCTGGCGATCTACCATTGGAAGTCAACATTAGAATAGAGCTTTGCGTTTGCAGATAGCGTCTTGCGCTGACAACGCCACTATGGCGTCTAAGAAAAACGATTAAAAATAATTAAATAACATATACCATTTTATGATATGAATAGTAATTTTGACTTGCGTGTATTCGCGTTTAATTACAATTTAGAGGTTATTCTTCAAGCAGCAAACAATTAGTTGTGCTTAGTTTTGAGCAACAAAACCAACTTTACGTGCCTTCACCAGCCAAGCTTAGCCGTGTTAGGCCCACGAGCCATAAAATCCACACTCGAATTCGGAATCAGCGGCGTCTAATGAATCAACCTTCATAATACACGCTAGTTGAGAGAAAGCGATAACTGCAGTCACTTCTCCTAGCTTGCGAACTTCACGCGTTACCGCGAATCGAACCCAGTTTGCTGCTAGCTTAGAGCGGTCGCATCGATGGGTGCCGCCTTGTTTGTTGACGCAAAGCTTTTGGGAACGCTATTTGAGCTCCCGCTATATCGGTGAAATAGCGTTCCCAACGCAACTACTAGAACACCATAGAAAAACCCAAACGCAGTTTGCGTCTCGCGCATGCGCAGTGGCTTCGACGCTATTTCTTTGGGGCCCCAAAACGTTTGGGGCCCCTATTCTAAAACTCGCTAATACGCCTGTACTACCCACGCTACTAATGCGATCACGGTTACCGGAACCACAGACGGCGAAGTAAACAAAAGACGTCATTTCCCCTCATTTCGGACCGAGACTTACAGTTACTTTCTCAGTTGCACGACTCTTCCTTTCGAGCAAGGCGCGACTTGTACCTGGGACTGTGAGGGCGATGCGGTCGAGCTCTGCACCAAGTGAGCGGTGCTGCGCTGCTGACATGTGCCCGTTAGTTGCGGGTGTTTGCGCTTCTTGTGCTGTAGCCGATTTTATTTTCTCACTGCGTGTGCCTTGTCACTGTCCTCGTGCACGTGGCTGGCGGTCGAGGTCTTTTGCGTCCGGTCCAAGTTTTGCGCTCACGGAGACGTCAGTACCGGCGAAGTGTGGGTCACCGAGCGTTAACACTGCGTGCGCACTTTGGTTTGTAGGCCCACTTTTTTTTCATCTCATTCCTTTCTTCGGACCTGCACCCCCAGGTATGGTGTCTGTAAAATATTATACTTCAGCTTAAACAACAACAGAAAGAAATAACGGCTGCTTTATTCAGCGAGCACCATGTAAATGCCGAGTGCCGCGACAAACACCCATTACCGTGCCAGGCTATAGCAGACGACGCTCGGACGCTTGGCGCGGAGGTCGATGGCAGCGCTGCGGTGGCGGGAACGGCAGTGGGCTAAATGGTGCGCATAGGCTAGGAGTTGGGGTACTTAAAGGGACACTAAAGGTTACTATTAAGTCAACGTGGACTGTTGAAATACCATCGCAGACACCTCGAAACGCTTGTTTCGTGCCAAGGAGAGACTTATTTTAAGAGAAAATGCGTTCTGAAGCGTCCGCGTACCTCTAGCGCAGTTCAAATCGCCCGCCCTCCGATCGAGGAGTACTGACATCATGGTTTCATAGTGACGTTGCGCCATCGGTGAGTAGAACGGCGTCCGCAGACGGCGCTACGGATTTTCTGCGCAAAACGCGAACGCGCGGCCAGAAACAGAGCCAAGACGGAGCCGACAGCAGAGCGAAAGCGGGAGTATGGTGGCTAGCGGAAATGAAACGCGCGACCATGGGGCTCTTGCATTGCCCAGGGGGCGCTGCGAGAAAGGTGCTAAAAAGCGCCCTCTGTCCTAAAATGGGTCGTACCAAGCTCGGTCGTCTGCTTCGGAAAGCACGTTTACAATATGGACCCACCACTTTCGGTTGTGTTGTAGGAGAAGGAGGAGGAGGAGGAATAAACATTTATTGATGAGGCAAAAAAAATGGCGGAAGGGAGCGGTGCAGGGTGGGTCCCTATTCCAAGACTCCAGTGGCCATCGCGACCCGCCCAGCTTGGTCCACGGCCTGCTGCGTATATCGGGCGCCGAAGATTTTTTCAGGGGTGGCACGCTGCGTAAAGGCAAGAAATTATGCAGTGCCGCATACGTGTACGCCGTTCAAGAATTAGGCGGCGAAGTTTTAGCACGGTGTCAATCGCAAGTGAAGCGAGTCGCGTAAGAAGTGGAACTACAGGTAAGGTTTGCACGCTAGCTGCTCGATTCAGGCGCGCAAACGCGAGGAAATGCGTGCTATAAATGAATCCACAGCAGCGATAAGCAGACATCATGTGTACAGAACTGCTCGAGCACGCGACGGTACGCGCCGCGATGTACGAACTGCTCGAGCGCACGATCGTACGCGCCGCGACGGCAGCGGTCTTTCGACATTCCGCCAAACGGCGGGTCTCCTGCAATCTTTGTTGACTGCATGCCGCTAAACTGATGCAAAGCATGTGAGCTCGCACGTACGTGCGAATCACGCTGCAGCGCGAGCTCGTGCGCTGCTCGCTTGATATGTAGCTTTTAATGACAGCGCTCGAACATCGATGTGCTGCAATCAATATTGCCTTGCTGCGCTGCCTCAACGTGCTGGGTTGAGATCAAGAATGGGCGCATTTAACTCTCTTAACCTGTGCTGCTCGTAGAGTAGTGGTGAATCGTCATCGAATGAGCCCGACCATTTGTGCTCATTTGCACACACTTCACCACTTCGCATCGGTCGAATTGTTAATTGTCGCTGTGGCCGGGTCTCGAATTGTGAATTACCAGCCATGCCTGCTATGTCGGTCTGCTGTCGGTACTGTAGGTGCAAAAGACCGAAATTTCGAACGCAGACAATCAAGCAAGCTTCAAGACAGACGAAGCAGTCAGCATGGCACGAAGTTTCGCTTACTCAGCGCGACGAACTGCAGCTATGCAGCGCGCCCGACGCTCCAGTTCGTGAGGCCTTGAAGGAAAACGGTAGAATCTGATGTTGGGATTCAGGCCTTCTTGTTCATGGCAGCCCACGACGCAGAAGTAATGATGGTGACGCCTTTTCGAGGCTGGGCTAGGTCTCTCCGGATCGCCATCACCGATTCCTTCTGCTCCAAGCATTACGCCCCACGGCGCACGGAGAGTCCGTTTTCGTTAAACTATAGGCTGCGGCGAGCTCGCAGCTTGGTCGGCGTGGTCTGTGAGATGTGACGAGCTTTTTCGCACTCTCAACAGGGCATAAAAAAGTGCGAATCGACGCAAAACTCGGCCTAGAAACGTGCTTCGCCACAGCCAGGGCTCAATACGACCCAAGCTGGCACGACCCAGATGTCGTTTCCCGCACCGCCACCAGGCGCCGCTACTATACCTCAAACTCCAGCGCAAGACGCCCATAAGCTGGTACTTCATTCTGTGACGCAAACTTCGACGCTCGTCGCAATGGACCCTGACACCGATAGATTGGCTGGCGATGGTGGGCTCAACTTCAGCGATTTGAGCACCGACGAGCGCGACCTGCTGCTGAGGGCTCGCGCTGCCGGCGTCGTTGCGTACTACGACGGCGGCCTCGACACCGGCTCTCCGGAGCGGGAAAGCAACGAGGGCTTCCCAGGACATCACATGGACGTGGCATTCTCGCTGCTTGTTCCAAATGCAAGTTTCGCGAGCCAGCAGAACCAGCGCAGCACGACGCGATAACGAAACAACTGAAACTCCAAAGCGCGCGCGGCGCAGAGTCGAGCGAAAACGAAACCTTTCGACACCCACACTACTGAAGGGTAACGTCAAAATGTTACCTTTTTCTTGGAATCGAACAGAAGTAAACAAGTAGCATTTTATTCCGTCTTATAACCTAATAAAATGTTATTTTTAATACGAGTAGTTGAGTATTAGTAACACAAATTATGAGGAGTGCTTTCGTCATCGGGCTTGTACCGGAATGTCGCTGGGGGGTCTCAAATCGTGTCATGCATTTACCTCAATTTCTCGGTTACAAAGCTCTGTTCGCGATTATATTGACGCCTTAGACGTTCTAGAACATTGCTCTACCACTTTAACTTGAATTTCTGGTAACCTTTAGTGTCCCTTTAAAGAGGATCTATAAACGTTATTGCGGCGGCCCGGGCGGTCGGTGTGGTACTGATCGTTTGATCATATTTACGTGGTGCTTAGAGAACATGTGCTCCTTTTTTGTGTGAATTAACGATCACTAAGTCCTGGGTCCTGTGCAATGCTATTAGCTCGTTGTATCTTTCTTGCGGTGCGCCGTTGTTGATTATCGTAGTGCGGTCCACACGCGCTTTCTTTGTACCCGGCTCATGAGAAGCTGTTGCACTCTCGCCGCTCTCGCATCGGCTCACAGTGCACGGAAGAATGTGTTGATAGTCGTGCTATCGCGTGCTGTAGTTCACCGCAATTCAACACTACGCTGGACGGACTGTTGGTGCAGTCGATGCAGCGTGAACGGACATGAAGGAGCGCTCACCTCAGAAGGTAAGTCTGGCGCCTAGCGCATTCATGGTTCATGTAGTGTACCTTGTCATGCGCAGCAGAAGATGATTATTACAGCTACAAAAACAGTAACAGTGATTCCCTAATGTTCGCTCGATATCGTAGTGCACATTTAGCAAAATGTTTCACGAAAATTACCCCGAGATTGATGTTGTTAAGAGCTTCACCTATTGTTTATTTTCTTTTTGTTATGAAGTATGCTAGCGCCGGGGCATCGCTTGGTCTGAACGGGCACAAAAATTCAAGCAGAGAATTTCACTACTTCTGTACGTAATTTCTCAGCAAGAAATCGTATAGACAATTCTAGAAGTACGTTGATGTGTTGTGCAAATGTTTTCACAGCTAACGTCAACGCGCAACGGCATCCAAATGATCTGACTCGTGAGAAGATTTTAGCTTGTATGCAAACTTTGATGCTTATAGATTGTCGCCAAGGCAACCTGTATTTCTTGTGTTTAGTGTTCTGTTTGTTTTCGTGCCTTTGACACGTTGAATAACCGCATGTGATGTAAGAATGAAATATTTAATTTGTCTAAGCGTATGCAGCTTCTTGTAGCTGGCTGTACGAGAGCTTTCCACAATTTGACGAGATGTTGTTAAATCACAAGTTTGCAGATTCAGCAGTGATTACAATAAGCTGTACATTTATTGTTTAGGGATGTCACAATTTCCTGAGACGGAGGCATCTCTGCACCACAAAGGAGACTGCGGCACTATGCAGCCTGAACAGCACGACAAAGCACCTGATCTGCCTGCTTTGACAAGGTACGTACAAAACGGTCACAGCCATTTATGTGTTCTAGGTTCTGTTCGTGTATTTCGTACCTGCCAACTTTTCCGATTAGTTTCTGCTTTTCCAAGTGTGCTGTTTGTGCACAGCGTGTCAAGGTAAATAATGGTTAATAATGTATGCATAGAAAAATGTGGGCGCTGAGATAAGCTTTAGGAAAGTGCGTGCTGTCTTTCCAACACAGGATTTTTGTCTACAATTTTTGCAAAATATGAAGTGCAGAGGCTAGCAGGTTTGGCAAACAATGTTCAACACTTTTGCTTTAGATTTTAATGTAGCCAGTTGATTATCTGTCCCTAGTATATCATAGCGTCAAGCTTGAAGCTGATCTCTGACGTCACGTCAGTTGCAGGATGTAATAACGTGGTATCACAAACTGCTTGTTACGCATGTCAGTCAACCTGGTGCAGTGGTCAGAAGTGCGAGTATAACCGAAAGCTGGGCATTCTTTGCCCTTCTGCTCATGATGTGGGATAGAGCTTGAACTATGCTGTAGTGGTACCATCTCCCTCACCTTCTCTTCCACATTATTCTGTTAACTTGAAGTAAAATGCACAACTTCTAGAGGCTTAATTATGGTGTTGTCTGCTGAACTTGGCTGATGTGAATTTCAGCAATCTAGGGTACCCTCAAAGCCATGCTGTACTTTCCATGCATTTAAAAATGGTCAATTTGAAATATGTGATTGGCTGTGGCATTCTCAGAGAAACAAGGTCTCTTGTGAATAATGCATACATGCATTATTCGCATTTTCTAATACTCTTTCAAGAAGCAGCCTATAGGCTGCTCCCCGAAGAAGTGACCACCTTTGCTTACCCTACGTGGCAGTCTGGTCCAGTTTACTTAACCTGTCTGCCATCTATGCACGAGGAGGACAGAAGCGCAAAAAAAAGGGACCTTCGATTAATGTTTTTGCACAGATGGCTCATACATTGCACTTTCCTTATCTTGCAGGCTTTGTTAACTCAGTGCTTTCTATGGGCGAATATCAGCATTTCATTCCTATTTATACGTAATAAGAATTACTTTGTTCATAGTGTCACTTTTTATAGCATACTCTTGTGAGAATAAGCTCAATTGTTTTAATGCAGATGTGGCTGGGCCTGCAGAAAGAGTGTAAGCAGACTACTGTGTTGCTGATCAGTGCTGGTGCTGATCTCTACGTCTGAGTTGGCCTCACAACGTCCAGGCACCACTGTGCTTTTTTGCTTCATTGACAAGGTAATATGATATAGACACCTTGTACCTCAGTATCAGTTTTGAGAAATATGCTAAGACACAAGGGTTGGCCTTGGTGATAAGTACACTCGTGTTCTTTTTTTTAAAGCGTTCTTCTTGCAGTGTTCCTCATGTACATGTTCTCAGAAGATGCTTAAATGCAAACCGCCATGGAACTTGTTTATGCCTTAAAGTAGCACTCTTTCACCAAAAAAAGCCTTATTTAATGCACAATTGATAAGAAAGGTGAGGAAGTGACAGGACATAAGTCTAACAACCATCTAGTTTTACTGCTTGCACAGCGCTATAAAGCGAGAGGTGAAAGGGCAGGAACAGATAAATCGAAAATGCATGTTGCTCACACAACGGCGAAAAGGACACATGGCATGGCTACTATGACCCTTGTTTCACAATGATAAATAAGCAGTCTTGCTATCTGATAGTCCACTGGAGGTGGAGCCAACTTGCAGATTCCCTGTCACACATATAAGGAAATCTTAACGAATTTCGCCAGCACTATGGTCCTTATACATTGCCACAGTTGCACAGTTTTCAAACAAAATAATGCAAGTGAGCTTTGCACTACCAAGTGACCACGAAATGACCTGAGCATTCAGTTAACATGGTTGCAAATCCAGTCATTTATACATTGGCCTGTTTTGCTGACGTAGTGTCTACTGCACGACAGTGGTATTTAATATCCATCGACACCCGTGTGCTCTACGTACTCTTTCTTGCATGGTTTTTTTACAGGTAGTGGAAGATTATTTGATTCCAGAACAATTTGGTTTGTTCTACACATGATAGTAAACTTGCCAGTCTTATAATAAACATGGAATTGGGTAGAAAGATGTGGTATTTCTTATGGTGCCCTGGTGAATTCAGCTTGTGCAGATGCTTCAAGCTTGTATTGACAAAAATTGGGATGAAGCCATAGGAGAGTTGTAAAAGGGTAACGAAAGCCTCCTGATAGATATGCTGAGTTGTGCTGCTGTGGACACTTATTGGTTATCCCTACTGGGTAACGCTGTTAGGGTTATGGATGCTTTGACCCTGTAGGGCCTACAAGATGGCTAGCATTACAGAACACATTAAAACGACTGTAGGGATGCATGTCGTGCTATGGTATCAGAATTGACCCACAAAATGACCACCTTTGCTTACACTATGTGGTAATCTGGCCCAGTTTGCTTAACCGGACTGCCATCTATGCATGAGAAGGAGAAGGGACTAAAAAAATGAAGGGACCTTCGATTAATGTTCTTGTACAGATGGCCCATACATTGCATTTTTCTTATCTTGCAGGCTTTGTTACTTAAAGCTTTCTATGGGCGAATATCAGCATTTCATTCTTATTTATACCTAATAAGTATTGCTTTGTTCACAGTGTCACTTTTATATTACCGTATTTACTCACATAATGATCGCACTCACCTGATGATCGCAGCCCTGAATTTTGTCGTCCTGATTGGATTTTTTTTAAATTTCCTGTGTTGATCACACTCCGAACTTGCCGCAGCGATCTGTCATGTGCCAAGTCTAGCTATTAATGATCGTGCTTACCATTTGTCGGATGCTACGCGAACAACTCTTCAAGACAAACCAAGCAGTCTGCACGCACCAAACATTCTTAAGCAGATGCCCGATTTCATTCCTTTCATCACTTTCCGCACTTCCATGACAAAAAAGCTACAACCAAAATTGCCTTTATTATGTGTAGGCTTTGTAATGGTTGTGGTCAAGAACAACAAAAAAGGCACCTTTCGATTCTTCTCATCTGCACTCGTGGGCACGCAACAAATCTTGTAACACTTGTAACACAGCTAAGATATTCGCCCACCCTTAGCGGAAACGTGCTGTATTAGGATAGTAGTGAAGACAAATGCCGCAGTTTCCGCAGCATGCCCGCCGTGTCTTTCTATGTCACTGGCAGCTAAGCGCGCCCATCTGTTTCTGCCCCCTCATACTGGACATGGCTACGTTATTGCCACAAACTTACTGATATTATTTATATTATTCATTCCGGATACGGAACAAACTGTTTCAATGCATGTTATGTACTCACGAGAAAAAGAAATCGTGTTCGGCGCATTTGGTGTGTTCAGCTTGCTGCGGCGGCCGCCATTTTTGTTTTGGTGTCCCGCACAACACTCAGTGGCAGCCACCTATTTGTTGACCTGTTGTCATCCCGCAGCAAAGGAGGGATAAAAAAAATTCTTTTTGCGGGAAATTTAACCGGCGCAATGATCACACATCTGAATTCGCGACCATTTTTTTACAAAAAAGCGCGACATTATGCGAGTAAATACAGTACTCTTGTGACACCAAGCTCACTTGTTTTAATCCAGGTGTGGCTGGGCCTGCAGAAAAGCTGTAAGCAGACTGCAGTGTTGCTGATCAGTGCTGATCTCCAAGTCCGAGTTGGTCCGACAACATCCGGGCACCACGGTGCTTTCACAAGGTAATATGATATGGACACCTTGCACCTCAGTATCAGTTTTGAGTTTGACTTTTGATAAATATTTAAGAAGACACAAGGGTTGGCCTTGGTGATAAATACACTTTGTTCTTTTTTTAAGGTGTTCTTTCTGCAGTGTTCCTCATGTACATGTTTTCAGAGGATGCTTACACTTCTTAAATGCAAACTGCCATGGAGCTTGTTTAGGCCTTAAACTAGAACTCTTTCACCAAGAAAAAAGCCTCATTTAACGCACAATTCATAAGGAAGGTAAGAAGGTGACCGCCAGTGTCTAACAACTGTCCAGTTTGACTGCTTGTCCAGCAATATCAAGTGAGAAGCGAAAGGGAGAGAACAGATAAATCGGCAATGCATGTTGCTCGCACAACTGCGAATATGCGACACATGGCATGGCTACTATGAATGCTGGGGTGCGATCGGAGATGGTTGTTCGGCGCGTTCGTTCAGTTACCGGCGCGCGCGATTGACCTGCTCCGCGCCGACGTCGCCAGCCGCGGGGCGTGACCATGTTTTTGGTGACGTCAAAATGACGACACACTCCTGTCATCATCTCACCGAGCATTTCGTCTGCTAGGCGCCGAACCCGACGGGAGCTGGGAAGCTTGGAGCGATCATACGGCTTCGCATGGCGCGTCTGGTGTATTGGATTGGATCCAACAGGCGGCTGTGGCATGGCACGTTTGAATCCAATCCATAGTTTAATTCGAGAAAACGGCGCTTCCGTTGGGAACTTAGGTTGTTGCGCTGACGTTTCTAGAGGAAGTAGGAGAGTGGGTGGCGGTGCGAAACGCGTTTGAAGGAATGGCAGAACGTAAATTCCGGCGTCGTTTTTGTTTTTCGAAACAAATAATTCGTTGGTTGTACAAAGAAATCGACTCCGTCATCGGTGCCAGCGAGCCACTGGAATGTTGTCGCTGCCTCTGTTCCCGTCGTTTTTTTTTCTTCTCGCTGTGCACGACACTACCTAGGGAGGACGCAAAGAAACTAATAATTATAAATTGCAGTAGTCGCACGTACTACTTTTTGAAAGCATGTTTGGGCTTGAGAAGAAAGACATTTTTTTAGATAGATATTTCATTAATTTGGAAGACGAGAAACATTTCATTTTGTAGTATACTGTCTGCAAGCAGACGACAAACAACGGAAGTAAACTTCCGGCGAGGTCACCGCTTCCTGATTGGCTGCTCTCTCCGCCCCGCTGTCACAAATTTTGCATACTGCAACTTTGTGACGTTGCAGCAATTGAACAGAACGCGTATCGAACAAAATATATCCGATCGTACCCCAGATATGACGATAAAAATATTGTAGTTTTTGCATTAGCCGGTAAGCTACTTAAAATTTTACACCAGCAAACAACCAGTTTGGTAGCTGTAGCTGTTGCACTACTTCAGGAGTAAGATATTATCTTTAATGAAAATTGAGTAGTGCTGCGGTTAGTGAAGCTATTTCTGCCCGTACAACAAATTAGGCATTTTTAAAGAGGCGGCATATAACAATTGTGTTGCTGTGCCACATAATTAGTAAAGTGAAGCAAGGTTTAAGTAAGAGAAAGAGGAAGATTAACCTTGTCGTACAAACATATCCTTGTCTGAGCCGTTGTCACTGCGATACATCCACTCCCAGATAACTGGGGGGGGGGGGGGGGGGGGGGGACTCAAATTAGCCTTAAAAAGCTGACGGAATAATACGAAAAGCCATTGTAGAAAGTGTGGTTGCACCTTTGTTTGACCAGTGCAGTATTGGGGGCAGGGCCAGACAGCAGCCGAAATGTGGTGCAATAGAAGCTGCTCATATTCAGTACTTAGCAGACAGGTGCATTTACACTATGTCCCTGTTACTATACCATAAGGAACTGGCAGCCTATGTTCTCGGAAAATAAAAATAATAGAATAATGCAGAATGTCGGGGGGCAGGAAGTTCATTGCATAAAACGTATCTGATAATAGTTTCAGTTCTGCATCTATTGCGCTACCCAATTAAGAAAAACCCATGCTAACAGTTGTATCCTACATGTGTGTGTAATGTGGTCTGGCACAAGTACCATGTGTTGTACAGTTGCTTATGCTATTGTGTAACATTTAAGAGCTTTTTTTTCAATGCCATAAAACCAGTTGAAGACCAGTGCCCTTTCTGTCCTGTCATCTTTTCTGCATTGTAAGACATTTCTTTTTTCCTCCAAAGGATGAGTGCTTCTATTCACTTGGTTCAGCACTGCCTGTGACATTAGGTGTCGCCTAATGACTCTCGTGCTCTGAGCAAGGTGTGTGACCATTGTGCAGTGCAAAAGAGCAAAAGCAGTGCCAGTGTACAACTGAAATGACACAGCGACTCAACATTGTTTTGTCATCATGGTAAAATACAGGAATGCCAAAATGCGTCATGCCTAGTTGTGTGTTTCTTCTCGCGTTTGCTGCCTTACATGACACTTCATTGGCCACTTGCTTTCAGAACTGCATAGTCACACTCTGTAGTCGTGATGATCATGACCACAGTTTCGTTCGCAGCGGTCAACTGTGGCAAGTAGTACTTTCATTGTGACTTGGCGCAATGCACGCAGTCTCACAACCATGATGGCTATCGAGGATAATAATTGTACTGTGGCCTGCACGCTTGCATCCAATCAGCCAGTTACATTGATATTGTAGAACAATCTATTACAGCCAGCTCAATGGTGAAAAAATTATCGGGATGGACCCGTGGTAGTGAATAGTATGTCTCTGATAAAGATGCGACCAAGTCTTGTGCTATGACTGCAGTGCAAAGGAGTACTTCCTCAAGGCCCTTGCCACTACAAGCAGTATAATCAGTCGTGAATTGACATTTTCAGCTCCCGTACTGCTTATGTGTGAAATAGAAACAGGATGGCTGGATTAATTCAGTATAAAAGTGTGTTTGTGTGAACGTTTTTTTATATTTTCATACCCTTAATAATTTAAGATTCCGTTAATTCAGAATTTTGTTCCAGCCCTGGGAAATTTCAATGAATGAGCTTTTACTGTATACACCTCTTCTTTCACCGCATGTGTAATTTGAGCTCACTGGGTTACTGCAAGAACTTTTTTCGGCCTCAAGGGCAAGATTTTTAGCTCGGACAAAGCAGCTCCTTAAATGCAAGAAGATTTACTGTGGTTTTCTACTGTTCCCATCTGCTTCCCTAAACCATTTCTCAAATCTAAAGAAAATCTAGTATATCCCGTGCAAAAGGTGCTTGTCGCTGACTGTGGGATTAAATGTGGTGAATCCTCCGAGCTAAGATTGTCCCTGGCCCATTATCAGTGAAGCTTCATTGACTAGGGCTTTCCTATAGCCAGGACGTACTTTGAGCCTTTCGCATATATCTTAGTTTTATCCTTCAGTGCCATCGCTGTGTCTGGCAACCTAGTTTTCCTTAATAACTGTTACCTTTTTTGTCCATTATTTCAGGAAAAGATACTTTTTCTGAGAGCACATATGCTAGTTTATTATTTGAGTAACGAATCTCTTGCAATTTTCATTTTTCGCAGGTTCACAATCGAAATGGGTTATTTATTTGTGCTAGTAAGTGGATGTGGGTAAACCAAGCCAAAACGGACAGCACGTTTGCCAGGGAGATTTCCCGATGCTTGTGGCAGGCACATGAATTATTGCAGAGGAGTGTTACGAGCAAAATATGTACGCGAAAGCTAAAGGAAGGTGGTGAGGCCAAGCCAGCGTTGACACCACAAAACCTTGGTGCATATATAAGTAAGTAGGCCCTGTGCTGCTAGCTCATGTTTTCATAAGAATTGCAAAGTGTTTCGAAGTTAAAGGAGTAATGCCTATCACACAGTGCTTTTTCTGCACGAATATAATGGGCTGTCGGTAAGATCGGGTTGTATTGAGGTGATCTCATATGGGCCGACACAGTTTACATCTACACATCAGGGGCATGCATAGCTGTATGCGTATATTTAGTGCTGTGCTCTAGCTCGCTTACAAAAACTATCATTTAGTTTCTATAGTGGTATTAAAGGTGCATTAATCTTTCCTATCAACAATTCTCCACGGGCATCTATGCAGTGTTTTCCGTCTGCATATTCCGCAGTGCGGTAGCAAAGAGCTGTGCTATCTGTGTTTTCACTTGCATGAGCTTGTTATACTTGTTCAGTTAATGTAAAATACTTGTGGAAAAGTATTAGACTATTTCTGTGGTCTTGTATTGTAATTCTGCAGCCATTTATATTGTTTGTAAAACACGGACATTTAACAGAGACAGGAACAAGACAATGCGAGGACGAGCACTTGCTTTCAACTGCTGTGGTTAATGTTGAAATATCAATTTACGTAGGTAGAAAACTCACAAGCCTCCGTGTTCTCTTTTTCCTGTTTCTCTGTGAGATTTTCACGCTTTACACACAATATCATGCAAGAACCAGCCCATTCAGTTATGCAGTGGAGCCACCTATTGTGTATGTCAGTTCCAATGGCTTGTTAGAATCTAACAGGGCCGGCTGCTTTGTTTACATTTTTTTGCAGAGGCATACGAGCTCTTTGTGTCAAAAAAGCCGAGCACTGTGGATACAGAGACAAGGAGGCTGAAAGACCTGAACAAGCACCTCGCCACCATGCTTCGGGATGCCAAATAAAGATGGTTTGTGTTAATTGTGTGCCCTAAAAAGTGTCCTCTTTGTCTCCGAGCTGGCACATCGGCCGACTGACGTGATAGAAATTAACTCGCTGTAATGCTGGCAGTAGATGTTACTGTGTGGAACTTCACCAAAAATATTGCATGAACAAAAGAACTCATTCAACACAAATGAGAACACTTGTAGAATGCAGCTAAACAAGAATAGTGTCATTTTGCATAGCTGAACGCGAACATATTCATGTAGCATACACAAACGAGAACAATATCGTTGAGCATAGACGTGCGAGAACTATCTCGTCAAGCATAGCTATACGAGAATAATCTCGTTTAATGTACCCATACGAGAACGATCTCGTTAAGTGACGATGTCATCTCGTACACATGTGACATACGACATCGTGGAGTCTACGGAGCAATAATAGCGTAGAGAAGTTCTCGTAAAATTCTCATACATATTTTTTCAATAGGGCTTCGTTCGCTTGCCACCTTCGGCACTGACCTACGTTGACCTAGTGTCCCCACCAGTCCCCGACGGTCACTACATCGCGGCTCCTATGCAAGACGTCCTCCTTACACACGGGATCACAGTACCTCATACAGTTTTATGTATTACGGCGAATTGCGTCTGCCTGCCAGTGGTCAACTTTGGCTTGACGACACAAGTGCTGCCACGCGGGATGTCTCTGGCCCAGCTTTGCTCATTCGAGGGTCACTCAGTACCATCCATTGCAGTAGACGACACTTCATCCGATACTCCTCTACCATCGCAGTCGGCAAATTGTACCATCGCTGACTTACAGAAAATGATTGCGCCCGACTTGCCGTCCGAGCACGCTCATGAACTCTACCGCGTTCTGTTTTCGTACCACCATATTTTTGACTGTAACGATCGACCTTTGAACCAAACTACAGCTGTCAAACATCGCATTAATACCGGCGATGCCCCTCCTATTCATCGCCGCCCGTATCGAGTGTCACCAGCTGAGCGTCAAGTTATTCACGCAGAAGTTCGCAAAATGCTTGCCAAGAACATTATTGAACCATCATATAGTCCATGGAGGTCACCTGTTGTACTGGTCAAAAAGAAGGATGGCTCATGGCGCTTCTGCGTGGACCATCGGCACCTTAACAGGGTTACCAAAAAGGACGCCCTTGACTGCCTCCACGGTGCTCGCTATTTCTCCTCTATTGACCTTCGCTCCGGCTACTGGCAGATTGCCGTGGACGATCTCGACCGCGAGAAAACTGCTTTTGTAACACCCGACGGTCTTTATCAATTCAAAGTGATGCCGTTCGGTCTATGTAACGCCCCTGCCACTTTTGAACGCATGATGGACTCCCTTCTTCACGGTTTCAAATGGTCCACGTGCCTGTGCTACTTGGACGACGTTATCGTATTCTCCCCAACGTTCGCTACGCACCTCGAGCGCCTCTCAGCAGTCCTGGACGTTTTTCGTCGAGCCGGTCTGCAACTCAGCGCATCGAAGTGTCAATTCGGCCGTCGCCAGATTACCGTCCTTGGACATCTCGTTGACGCGAACGGAGTGCAACCGGACCAAGGCAAGATTCCTGCTGTTGCGCACTTCCCTGTTCGAAATTGTGTCAAGGATGTGCGCAGCTTCAGCGGCCTTTGTTCATACTTCCGCCGTTTCGTGAGAAATTTCGCCGCCATAGCACGACCACTAACCGAGCTTTTGAAAAACTACACCCCTTTCCAGTGGGGCGATAACGAGGCCTCTGCATTCTCACATCTAATCGACATTCTCACAACGCGTCCCGTTCTGGCCCATTTCGATCCTTCTGCGCCTACCGAAGTCCGTACTGATGCCAGTGGTCACGGAATTGGCGCAGTACTGGCACAACGCCAGCGTGGCCACGACCGTGTTATCGCTTACGCCAGCAGGCTCCTCTCACCCGCGGAGCGCAACTATTCCATCACTGAGCGTGAATGTCTGGCCCTAGTTTGGGCGGTTGCGAAATTCCGCCCGTACTTATATGGCCGACCCTTTTCCGTTGTCACAGACCATCACGCGCTTTACTGGTTATGCTCACTGAAAGATCCTACAGGAAGACTTGGTCGCTGGGCCTTACGCCTCTAAGAATATTCGTATACTGTCACCTATAAATGTGGCCGACTACACATGGACGCTGACTGCCTGTCTCGCTACCCGGTCGACGAGCCTGACGACGCTGATAGTAGTACCGCTAACGGCATTTTCTCTGTGTCTGCCTTCGCTAACATCGTCGATGAGCTGTACCGAGACCTATCGCTGCGAGCACTTATCGATCGTCTGCGCTCTACACCTACCGACGGATCCGTTCGCCGATATGTCCTCCAGGGCGGCATTCTGTATCGAAGGAACTTCCTCCCTGACGGCTCTGATCTTCTTCTTGTCGTGCCAAAACAGCTACGACAGACTGTGCTCTTTCAGATGCATGGCGCAGCCACTGCAGGACATCTTGGGGTAACCCGCACGTACGACCGCGTCCGCCGCCGCTTCTATTGGCCTGGTCTCGCTTGCTCCGTTCGACGCTATGTTGCTGCCTGTGATCCCTGCCAGCGCCGGAAAACACCTCAGGCGCTACCTGCCGGTCATCTCCAGCCGATCACCGTCCCTGTGGAACCGTTCTTTCGTGTTGGATTAGACCTGCTCGGTCCCTTTCCCACGTCATCCTCTGGGAACAAATGGGTAGCCGTCGCGACTGATTACGCCACCCGATACGCTATCACTCGGGCTCTCCTTACCAGTGGCACCACTGACGTCGCGGACTTTCTCTTGCGTGACATTATCTTGCTTCATGGCGCCCCGCGACAGCTGCTTACTGACCGTGGTCGAAACATCCTCTCAAAAGTTATCGCTGGCATTGTGCGTTCCTGCTCCATTCAACACAAACTGACTACCTCATACCATCCTCAAACCAATGGCCTGACAGAGTGGTTAAACCGTACTCTTACCGATATGCTGTCGAAGTACGTTTCCAAAGAGCACCACGACTGGGACGTTGTCCTTCCTTACGTAACATTTGCGTACAATTGTTCCCGGCACGAACCCGCCGGATTTTCTCCATTTTACCTACTGTACGGTCGCGAACCTACCTTGCCCCTAGACACGGCACTTCCTCCTGCTGCGATCTCAACAAGCGAGTATGCGCGCGACGCCATCGCCCTCGCCGACCATGCACGCCAGCTTGCCCGTGCTCGACTGACGGCCTCACAAACCACTCAGCAGTGTCAGTACAACGCCCGCCATCGTGACGTACAGTTTTCGCCTGGTGCGCTCGTGCTCCTGTGGTCGCCCTCTCGTCACGTCGGACTTTCCGAGAAGCTCCTTTCGCGATACACAGGGCCCTACCGCGTGCTGCGCCAGGTAACGCCTGTGACTTACGAAATTCCTCCTGTGGGTTCAACCTCGTCCTCTCCTCTGGCATCTAGTGATGTCGTGCATGTCAGTAGGGTCAAGGCCTACTACACTGCTTCCGAGTCCGATCTTTAGTCGCTCCGGGACGGCGCTTTTGCAACCGGGGGTAGTGCTACGGAACAATATGTGCGATCACGAAAAGGTGAGCAGTGTGAAGACGACGACGACGATTAGAAGCTAGCGCGGGCTGTTGCCTCTTGGCCAAGCGCAGCGTATTTTCTTGTAAATATACTAGTACATAGCTTTTCGTCTGCGTCTTCCTATGTAACAATATGGTGTAATTCGTTGAAAATGCACATTGAGACAACACTGTAAAGAATGTTCGTCATGATACGGAGGAATTGCAGGTAAAAATGCAGAATATATGCCATTTTCAAGAATACGGGAAACTCTTCCGTTCAAACATGGAATGTTCTCCCGTTTTATATTTTACGGACATTTCACTGTAATATTACAGTGACTACACTGTTCTGCACAAAACAGGGATAATTCCGTGTTTCTGTTATGCTAACATCCGTATTTCTGCGAGGAAAACTATACACACTATCCGAATGAGCACTTGTATTCAGAAAGTTTCAGCTAAAGATACCTTATTGAACACGCATACTGTACGCGTTATGAAGAGATGCACAAAACGTGATAGCTAGCCTTGTACCAAAAGCTGGAATAACAAATCATGTAAATATGTACGATCTTCGGCTTCGTCCTTACGCTCATCGCCCCATTATGGAATATGCCGTTTCACAGGCGACCCGTTTGTTTGGGGAAGACATAATGGTGCTACATCAATTACATACGCTGTCAAGTACGCTGCTGTATGATCAATATTAAGTGCACGGACATCATCCCAAGTCAGTTGTGTTAGTTCACGAAATCGCTTCCAGGCTTAAAATGATAAGAGAATGGTCACTTCCATAAGGTTATTAATCACGTCACACTCCAGATACGGCACGATTGTACTGCATGCTATGCTCAAGACTATTCAGGAACTGTTTTCTGTGTAGGGTTGTAAAATGTAGGTTCCTTCTTATTAACAGGCACTTTACGAGAATAGAAAGTTTCCGATCAGCTGCCTTCTCTCATGACAAATTGACACGCCCCACATGCGCGTTTACATCTCCGGCGGCTATGTAAGGGTGAGGAAGCTCATAAATAAAGGTAAACTCTGCTCCAGAGAGTTGATAACTCGGTGAAATTTATATAGAAAAAATGGTAACTGCTTTATCGAACAGCGCTGCTTGGACAGGAACTGGCATAAGGGGGTTCGGAGCTGTCGCTGCTGGCAGACCGAGCGGCAGAACATTCGCCACGCAAACAATGCCTGTACTGCAAGAAGCGTGGACCACGCTTCCGAGAGGTAAATATTCTTGGCAGACGCGGAGAAACAAAGGCACGTGAGGTTTTGGAAGCATTCCATATCAAGAAGAGAGGAAAAACTGTGTTAGTGACACTTCCGTGACACTCTTCAAAAGCGACATGTCCTATCTTGAACGGTTTGGTAGATGATGCATTGTGATCCTTGAGCGCATGTCTGTGATTTTCCTTATATTTGCTGATTTTTCGGTGAATAAAGATAGATGAAGTGGGCGCTTATCCTGTTTCGTTCTCCCTCTTGTGATCGTCGAAGTTGGCGCTGTTCCTTCCTAATTCGAGAATACTTGAGCCCCATATGTAAGGATGACACGTTTCGCGGGAATTTCCTTGTTGCCTCATTTATTTCAATTCAATTTCTATTCAATCTTTATTTTCTTTTAGACAGAGAAGGAGACAGGACTAAGAGCTCGCAAGCTTGACAGAGGTCATGCGCCCTTTATCAACTTCGCAGTACAGTACACAATCAGAGATTTTCATTTTTCGAAATAAACACTGATACAAGATAACAAAAACACTATGTAACAAGCAGCGCTATGCATTCCAGCACAAGCACAGGCATTTGAATAACGAATAACAGGTTATGGGAAAACAAAAAAACGCATAGCTTTAAAAGGAGTGCAATATCATCACGAAAGTTTGCTAAGAAAATATCGCTTAATGGCATCATTTGAATGCTCAAAATGGTCAAGCAATTATTTGTATAATTTATTTATTAATACTGAAAGAGTATAAGAAAGCGACTGCTCAGTATAATGTACCCTAGGTGTCGGCACTAACCAAATTTCTTTTTGTCTAGTCTGCAGGATATTTTTGAACTAAACGTAACAACGCAAACAACTAAGACGAGCCACAAAAAGAAAGACAGGACACACACTGGCGCTGACTAACAACTTTTTTCCTTTCGTCGTCGATGCATATATATACCTAGGCCACATAATCGCGCAGGCGCAGAGAATACACTACTGACATCTGCCAACTTATCGTATACGTAAACGTAGGAAATCAAATTCTGATTGGTGCAGGGACAACGATATGTCACTAATGCAATTATTTCCTTGTCTTTTTATGTGATAGGCCTCTAAGGCAAGCCGCGCATGTTCATTCTTGCTTTTTCCAAGAATTATCGTCCGATCAAATCGCGCCTCACAATTGCTGCAAGAGTTTATATGCGCAACCAGGTGCGCTCCTTTATCTACATTTTTGTTTACTTCTTGCGCATGAATAAGTTGGCAGATGTAAGTAGTGTATTCTCTGCGCCTGCGCGATTATGTGGTAGGTATATATATGCATCGACGACGAAAGGAAAAAAGTTGTTAGTCAGCGCCAGTGTGTGTCCTGTCTTTCTTTTTGTGGCTCGTCTTAGTTGTTTGCGCTGTTACGTTTAGTTCAAAAGTATCTACCAACTAGGCCCAAAATAGTGTAACTGCAGGATGTTAGTGTTTTTCTGAAGTTTTGCCAGATAATATATATAATATTCATCACTTCGTGAGGAGCGTTTATAGATCATTAAAAGTCTATAATTGTATAAACTGTAAATTGGCAAGATTTCATATCTTAAAAATATGTCGTATGGGGGAGCAGTAAGGCGGACAAGCTATGCATCTTACAGCTCTTTTTTTAAGAAGGTGAAGCTTGGATAAATTTGTGACACCCGTAGTTCCCCATATTGTACAACAATATTGCAAGAGAGAGAGAACTAAAGAATTATATAGCAACAGCCTAACCTTGACAGGAAGAATAGCGCGCAGGCGCGACATAACACCGACAGCTGAAGACACTTTTGATCTAATATGGTCAATATGATCATTTCAAATCGAATGTTTTGAAAACATAACACCAAGGATTTTAACGGAATTTACTAGTTCAACAGTATCAGAACTTAAGAACACGTTAAACGGCCTAGAAATTACCTTCCCTTCTGGCTAGTGCAATATTATCTTTGTCTTCATAGAATTAATCATCAGGCAATTTTATTTTGCCATTGTATTTAATGCATTGAGTGTTCAGACTGCTTTTTATTCAATGTCACTTTCTCATTTACCCGATATGAACACCGTAGTGTTATCACCGTAGGATCTATATAGAACCTTACCATTTAGTTACAAATTGTACAATATTATTTATATAGATTAAAAATAAGAGCGGTCCCAAAATGCTTCCTTGGGGGACTCCGGCACTAATATTGACACGTGTGCTTATCTTTATTGGCCGACCACGTTTCGCCGCTTAACAACTGTAATCGCACAGCGACGGACGCGCCTGCATGTATCCGACGTTTCTGGAAAGTTATCGGTGATTCTACCCGGCTGTCTGTTGTCGCCGAACCTTATGTTATCTGATTTCATCGCCTGACGCGAATGGCGTAGAACATTGTGGAATACGCGCGGGTCCCAGCGATTAGTCTGGAACATTCGACGGCTGCTGTATAAAAGCCGACGCGCTTGACCCGCTGGGCAGATTTTCGACGATCGCCGAGCGTGTTCGCCGCTATCGTTGTGCTATAAGTGTAGCCTGTTTTGTGGGCACAGGTTCGCCCAATAAAAGTTAGTTTTGTCGTTCACAGTACTGCTACTGTGTTATTCAACGTCACGACCACGTGACATCTGGTGGAGGTGCTTGTGCGTTCATGTACCGAACGCCCCCGCAAAGCCGCGATCCAAGCCCGAAGCCCGAGGACAAAACCAACGTCGCCCAAGACCAGCGAGCTAGCCGCCGGCTGCAAGGACTGCCCCCAGAGCACGGACTCCTACCTGAGACGTGCAGGAAGATTGCCACCAAGTCCTCCCCAATGGCAGCCCCAGCATCCCCCGTCGTGCTGCAGCAGCCCAGGGAGCCCCCCACGTTCCGCGGTTCAACATTCGAGGACCCGGAAACCTGGCTCGAGACGTACGAGAGGGTCGCTGCATTTAACAGCTGGAACAGCGACGACAAACTGCGACATGTCTTCTTCGCATTGGAAGACGCTGCCAGGACGTGGTTCGAGAACAGAGAAGCCACGTTAACGACCTGGGACCTTTTCCGAAGTGGCTTCCTGCAGACATTCACAAGCGTCGTACGCCGAGAACGAGCCCAAGCACTACTGGAAACCCGAGTGCAGCTGCCCAACGAGACCACCGCGATTTTTACAGAAGAAATGAGCCGCCTATTCCGCCACGCCGACCCGGAAATGTCCGAGGAAAAGAAAGTCCGGCTACTAATGCGTGGTGTTAAGGAGGAACTTTTCGCCGGTATGGTACGAAACCCACCGAAGACTGTCGACGAGTTTCTTCGCGAGGCCACTAGCATCGAGAAGACACTCGAGATGCGAAACCGGCAATTCGACCGCCGCACCAGCGCTACAAACTATGCCGGAGTTCAATCACTGGCCTCCGAAGACCTGCGCGAGGCTATCAGGGCAGTCGTACGAGAGGAGCTTCAGAAGATCTTCCCGTCGTCGCAGCCTCAAGTGGCCTCGATCGCTGACATCGTCAAAGATGAGGTTCAGCGGTCGCTTGGAGTTCCGGAGGTGCAACCTCAATTACCGCAACCCCAACCCGAAGCGATGACCTACGCCGCCGTCGTACGCCGTCAAGGCCCTCCTCAGCGACCGCGCCAGGGCCCTGTAACGCCGCAATTCCGTCGACCAGCGCCGCCGCCGCCGACAGCGCGCCCACCCGTCGCCCAGCGGAGCTACCCGAGGAAGACCGACGTTTGGCGCGCTCCTGACCACCGCCCGCTCTGCTACCACTGCGGGGAAGCGGGTCACGTCTACCGACGATGTCCATACCGGGAAATGGGACTGCGAGGTTTCGCCGTCAACGCTCCGCGCCCGCAGCAAGGTGAACGCCCTCGCGATATCGCTGACTACCTCGCGGCTACTCAGTGGAGTTCTCGACGACCGTCGCGTTCACCATCACCAGGCCGCTACCTGTCGCCGCAGCGCCGACCATACACTGGCCCAGCTCGGGGCCGGTCAGCGAGCCCATATCCGGAAAACTAAAAGCAGCAACCGATGGAGGTGCGGTTGCTGTCCGTCGAACTGTCGAAGATCCTCCGCCGCCGACGAAGACGCCGAAGAAACTACCTCGACGACATAACGACACGCCGCCGTCCCGACGAAGTCTGGAAGGAAAGAATGCGACGACGAAAGACGACCTGACGACGTCACATACCAGCCACAAGTCAACGCGACGCAGTCGTGATCCGACGCCAAGACCGAACTGTAATGCAAGACAAAGAGCCACCGACCTCGACGTGCTTCTCGACGGCCACGCAGTCGCCGCCTTAGTCGACACAGGGGCTGATTACTCCGTCATGAGTGGACACATCGCCGCCCAGTTGAAGAAAGTTAAGACTACGTGGGAAGGCCCTCAAATTCGTACCGCCGGAGGACACCTCATAACGCCGACTGGAATGTGCACGGCAAGAATTACCATTCACGACCGGACTTACCCTGTCACCTTCGTTATCCTCCAACAGTGTTCACGAGACGTCATTCTCGGCATGGACTTCCTCAACCAACACGGCGCAGTCATCGACCTGAAGTCGAAGTCAATAACTCTGTCGGAAGACCATGCGATACCGTCGGAGAACCCTCGTAGTCACCACGCCTTGAGTGTGCTCGAAGATCAGGTGAGCATCCCGCCTCGCTCCAGCATTGTTATTTCGGTCGGCACCGAAACACCCGCTGACTTAGAAGGTGTCATCGAAGGCGACCAACGTCTACTGCTAGACCGTGAAATTTGCGTCGCAAGAGGGATCGCTCGACTGCACGGAGGAAACACGAAAGTGTTGCTGACAAACTTCAGCCAGGAGTACAAGCACATCAACAAGGGCACGACGATCGCATACATCGAGGAAATTCTGGAAAACAGCAATGCGTTTGTCCTCTCGGATTCCGCCGCATCTACCCCGACGACCATGGTTGCCGAACCAGACTACGACATTAATCCAAGTCTCCCCGTGATTAAGCAACAGCAGCTCAGAAGTCTGCTCCGGCGATACAAAGGCTGCTTTTCGACGTCATCGAGGATTCGACAAACACCAGTCGCCAAGCATCGCATAATCACCGAGGAGTACGCTCGACCACTTCGCCAGAGCCCTTACCGAGTTTCGCCGCGAGAACGTGAAGCTATAAGAGAACAAGTCGACGAAATGCTGCGCGACGACATCATCCAGCCGTCGAAAAGCCCGTGGGCATCTCCTGTTGTGCTGGTGAAGAAAAAGGACGGAACCCTTCGTTTCTGCGTCGATTATCGTCGTCTGAACAAGATCACGAAGAAGGACGTATACCCTCTCCCACGGATAGACGACGCATTGGATCGGCTCTGCAACGGTAAATACTTCTCCTCGATGGACCTCAAGTCTGGCTATTGGCAAATAGAAGTCGACGAAAGAGATCGTGAAAAGACCGCCTTCATCACCCCAGACGGCCTCTACGAGTTCAAGGTTATGCCATTTGGACTGTGCTCGGCGCCTGCAACGTTCCAGCGCGTGATGGACACGGTTTTAGCAGGATTGAAGTGGCAGACCTGTCTCGTTTACTTGGATGACGTCGTTGTATTCGCCGAAAATTTTGACGATCACCTTAGGCGGCTTGCCACAGTACTAGAGGCCATCAAGTCATCAGGGCTCACTCTGAAGCCAGAAAAGTGCCGCTTCGCTTACGACGAGCTTCTATTCCTAGGCCACGTCATCAGCAAATCCGGAGTACGCCCCGACCCGCAGAAAACAGCTGCCATTGCAAAGTTCCCGCAGCCCACCGACAAGAAGGCAGTGCGTAGATTTCTTGGCATGTGTGCCTACTACAGGCGATTTGTCAAGAACTTTTCACGCATCGCTGAGCCGCTGACACAGCTAACTAAATGTGACGTCGAGTTCAAGTGGAAAACGCCACAGGGCGACGCATTTCAAGAACTCAAACGACGCATGCAGTCGCCGCCCGTACTTGCGCACTTCGACGAGCACGCCGATACCGAAATACACACTGACGCCAGTAGCCTAGGCCTCGGTTCCGTCCTAGTGCAGAGAAAAGATGGACATGAACACGTGATAGCTTACGCTAGCCGATCATTGTCAAAAGCAGAAGGCAATTATTCTACAACCGAAAAGGAATGCCTCGCCATCGTTTGGGCCACAGCAAAATTTCGCCCTTACCTATATGGCAGGCCATTCAAGGTGGTCAGCGATCATCACGCGTTGTGTTGGCTAGCTAACCTAAAAGACCCCTCAGGACGGCTGGCACGGTGGAGCCTCAGGCTACAAGAATACGACGTCACTGTAACCTACAAGTCCGGACGAAAACACTCAGATGCCGATTGCCTATCCCGCGCCCCCATTGACCCGCCGCCGCAAGATGACGAGGATGACGACGCCTTCCTTGGAATAATAAGCGCGGAAGACTTCGCCGAACAGCAACGAGGAGACTCGGAGCTAAAAGCCCTAATCGAGTATTTGGAAGGGCACACCGACGTTGTCCCAAGGGCATTTAAGCGTGGATTATCTTCGTTCACGCTTCAAAACAACCTACTCGTGAAGAACTTCTCACCAGTCCGCGCCAACCACCTTCTTGTTGTTCCGTCGGCGCTACGTCCAGAAGTACTGCACGCCCTACATGACGATCCGACCGCTGGGCACCTCGGTTTCTCCCGGACGCTATCGAGGATACAAGAAAGGTATTACTGGCCGCGCCTAACCACCGATGTCGCCCGTTACGTCAAGACATGCCGCGACTGTCAGCGACGCAAGACACCACCGACAAGACCAGCGGGATTACTACAGCCGATCCAGCCTCCTTACCGACCTTTTCAGCAGATCGGGATGGACTTGTTGGGACCGTTTCCGACATCAGCTTCCGGAAATAGGTGGATTGTCGTGGCGACGGACTATCTCACCCGCTTCGCTGAAACTAAAGCTCTACCGAAAGGCAGCGCAGCCGAAGTGGCTAAATTTTTCGTCGAGAACATCCTGTTGCGACATGGTGCTCCAGAAGTCCTCATCACCGACAGAGGAACGGCCTTTACAGCGGAGCTCACTCAAGCCATTCTGAACTACAGTCAGACAAGGCACAGGAGGACAACGGCCTACCATCCGCAGACGAATGGTCTTACGGAGCGGCTGAATAAGACCCTCGCCGACATGCTAGCGATGTACGTCGACGTCGAACACAAGACGTGGGACGCGATCCTGCCGTACGTAACCTTTGCGTACAACACGGCGGTGCAAGAAACAACACAGATCACGCCGTTTAAGCTGGTTTACGGCAGGAAACCGACGACGACGCTTGACGCCATGCTGCCGCACGTAACTGACGAAGAGAATGTTGACGTCGCTAGCTATCTCCAGCGCGCCGAAGAAGCCCGACAGCTCGCCCGCCTGCGAATCAAGAGCCAGCAGAGGACCGACAGCCGACACTACAACCTCCGACGACGCTTCGTCGAGTACCAGCCCGGCGACCGTGTTTGGGTGTGGACCCCGATACGGCGACGAGGACTCAGTGAAAAGCTACTGCGACGATATTTCGGACCTTACAAGGTCATCCGACGTATTGGCGCTCTGGACTATGAGGTCGTGCCAGACGGCATTTCGCATTCACAGCGGCGCCGCGCACGATCTGAAGTGGTCCACGTGGTGCGCCTTAAACCCTTTTACGGACGCTGACGAACTTCGTTATTTTTGTTCTTTTCTTTGCTACAAGTGCTTTTGTTTATTAACTTCGTTTGTTTGCAGCATCGGGTCGATGCTTTTTAAGAGGGGGGTATTGACACGTGTGCTTATCTTTATTGGCCGACCACGTTTCGCCGCTTAACAACTGTAATCGCACAGCGACGGACGCGCCTGCATGTATCCGACGTTTCTGGAAAGTTATCGATGATTCTACCCGGCTGTCTGTTGTCGCCGAACCTTATGTTATCTGATTTCATCGCCTGACGCGAATGGCGTAGAACATTGTGGAATACGCGCGGGTCCCAGCGATTAGTCTGGAACATTCGACGGCTGCTGTATAAAAGCCGACGCGCTTGACCCGCTGGGCAGATTTTCGACGATCGCCGAGCGTGTTCGCCGCTATCGTTGTGCTATAAGTGTAGCCTGTTTTGTGGGCACAGGTTCGCCCAATAAAAGTTAGTTTTGTCGTTCACAGTACTGCTACTGTGTTATTCAACGTCACGACCACGTGACAATATTTTGTATTGAAGACAATGCATTTTTAAACGCTACATATCGTGTTCTTTTCGACAAATAGGATTTCATAACTGTATCGGGCATGCGCTGTCTGCGCTACCTTATCAGGACAGCACTGATATCACGCGTGCGTTTGACTATTTAAGAGCGTGCCAATAAACCGGTTTCTTCGCTGCTTCTTGGTCCGTGTAGTTGCCTCGATCTTTACCAGACACACGTCGCGCACGTTACATGGTGTCAGAAGTGGGCACTTCGGGTCGAAGCGTGGATCCGGCGGAGCGCCAACGATGGAACTACTGAAGGCACCGCCACCCTTGCAACTTACCGGCAATCTCTCTGAGCAATGGAAGCGCTTCAAACAGAAGTTTGACTTGTTCATAGTGGCAACCACGACGAAGGAGCAACCCCGCACGGAAGCTGCAAAAGCGGCACTCCTTATGAGTGTGGCTGGTGACGAAGCACTTGACGTGTTCAACCCATTCAAGGTTGAAGCACAAGAATTGAAGGAAGACTACGCAACAATCGTTGAATAGTTCGAGTCTTACTGCTCTGAGGTAAGCAACGAAGTGCATGAGCGATATCTGTTTCGCTCGAGGAAACAGGCAGATGGGGAACCGTTCGAAAAATTTCTTCGCGACCTAAAAAGGCAAGCTGGGGTGCTATGCAGGATGCGCCGAGTTTCTCGTTCACCCGAGTTTTACCCGAGTTTGCTCGACGGCAGTCAGTGAACGGAGATAGCGCGGAACGCGCACAAGCTACAGGCGAAAAAATTATGTAGACAAAAAGCCGCGTATGACAACATGAGCGCATCCTACGCGGCACGCTGCTTCCACGTTTCAAGCGCAGAAGGCTGCACAACGAAACGAGCCAGCGCCGCGTATTGTTATCAAATGATTATCGCAACGTAGCGATACCGTGACTGTCCCGCTGTCTGTCTGCACACTTGCCGTGAGCAGCTTGCCACGCCTTTCCCGGGCGCGTCAAGGGCGTGCCTCCTCTGTCGGGCGCCATCTTTCTTTCCTCCATCGAATGCGAACATGCGGCGCCTTCTTGCACCTACACTTTCACTCAAACGAATACGTTAAAATACAACAAATACAATAACGAACATTTTTATTTCTTTAAGTATCTGTTTTTCGTTTTCAGTGCTAGAAATTTGTGATGACAAACGGAGATCGAGCAAATTGTTAAATTTTGCACTTCTTGCCGCGAGTGGCGCCAGTGAGGCGAAAGCTAAGAAGCGGATACATTGAAGAGGGTCGCACGCACGAGGGTGTTCATACGGTGATAAGTCGCGTAGGGGCGCTGCAGTGCTTTTCTCAATAAAGTCAGTCATGATCCATGGAGGGTCATGGCCACTCTTTCTCTGTTAGGGGAATAGAAATGCAGCGCCGCGGTACGGCTGTTCATCGCAGGTGCTTCTAGGCTATAAAGGCACAGAACACCTATACGAAATTAGAGAAGGGAAACTGTACCTTCCACAGTGCTACGGAAATAAGCATAGCGGTGGCGTCGTGAACTAAAGTATGGGACCACAGGTGGCGCTGTGCAACAGGAAACGGAAACGGGATTTTGCACAGTACGGTGGCCGCTTTACCAGGTGTTCTGTGGCTTTACTGGGTTTCTGGCTGCTGCGCCTCGATCGTGCTGCCGCCAGTTTAGTTGCTGTGTGGCAAACGTAGCGCCTACATATATGTGTAGGCGCTACGTTTGCCACACAGCAACCAAACTAGCGGGAGCACGATCGAGGCGCAGCAGAATACATGTAGCGCTGAGTAATATCGAGTGAAGGCACACTCTGAACTGACTTTTAAAGGCATCCCGAGCGGTTTTTCGTTTATTACGCCGCCGTTACCCCGAGTAGTGCCGCCGCGCTCCAGCTGTTGCATTTCGTGTAGGGCTACTGACAGAATGCGGTTTCCAGATGGCACGATGGCCTCGACTGGAATAAACGCACAGGACACCAAAGATTGAGTAAGCCTGAAAATATTTTATTTGCATTTTACAAGTACAACAAAAAGCACACGTCTACGCATCCACACAAACGCGGTTACATAGTCAAGAACATAGTCAAGAAATGGCTCATTAATAAGGGTAGCCCAAACGCACAAGAAAGAAGACCTAAGCTACAAAACGTACGGTCGGCTGCTAAGTATAATAATGTCCCTGTCACCGCGTGTCACTTTTATACAGCATCTTTACAGCACTACCAGGCCGGGTAGTTTGGCGGAAAGAACGCAACAGGTTGCGGC
Organism: Dermacentor andersoni; assembly: GCF_023375885.2. NCBI lineage: Eukaryota > Metazoa > Arthropoda > Arachnida > Ixodida > Ixodidae > Dermacentor > Dermacentor andersoni. The sequence continues at coordinate 233,575,873 of NC_092816.1, read as the reverse complement.
CGTCAGCTGCCTCTTCCTTACGGGTGTCATAATTATTCTAATCTCCGCATCAACGTCGTGCAAGTCCGCATACAGGTATCTGTATCTGAACCATATGTCCCAGCTTAATACATGTGTAGTGAAATGATAACCACTGCGTCTTATCAAACGTATTGGTTTTGCAAATGCGCATCACAGCTGACGAAACGAGATACTGTAAGTGAAGCACAAGAGAACAAGAACAAAAGGAGGATACAACACTTGACGAAGAAATGAAGAATTATTAGGCGTACAGCAAACAAGCGATGACAGAGAACACACAATGATGCATCGGGTGTTCTGTGACATCGGTTTGCGTACTTACGGTGTTACGGAGATCAACGGCATAAAAACGTACCTTCAAGCGTACTCCTTCAACCTCCGCCGCATTCATTATGATAATCAACGCCTAAACAAAATGAGGCACTATTTTTTGCTAAGAGTAGGCCTCTTTACAGCAAGTCTATGTAATGACTCGCAGACGAAACCAGCATGCTTTCGAAAATGTTTTACCGCCGTAGTATTCGAACGCCAACGGCCAGGAAACACATCGATACCAATAGGCTGTCGGGGTTAATCAAGTACAAAAACCTTGACGATATGACTAAAAAGCAGCTTCAACAAAAAAATAAAAAAAAATCAACTGACGATTTGCCTGAGGTAAAAAAAAAATCCTTAGACACCTCGATTGTTTATGTCAATGGTTTGTGTAACGTAAAAAATTCAGCATGTTCAGCGCCCCTAGCAGAAAAAGCACCAATTAAAGTATTCGACCAAATCACAGTAGCTCCACTTGCGCGCTTACGCTGAAACACGCCTCGATTGATTTTTCGCCCTCTGTGGCCATTTGTTGAACTTGAGAATGTGCGGGGCCTGATTAAGGCCCCTGCTTTACCAACTAAAAACAACACAACGGCTGTCGCTTCAAAATGGCGGTATGTTATTTTAGAGTCTGTAGTGACGCGGTTCAGTGAATATGCACCAGTTTATCTTTGTGCTCAAAGCCTCTGCGATACATTGCGAAAAGTGCGTGCTTCCCAGCGACAAATTCATCGCTTGCCATCGCTTGCCCAGTGAAGGTGCCTCTGAGCGCATGTACGCAGTATATGATTGTGTTGTGCAGTCGAAGGTGCTTGCGGATTACCTCTGCTGGAGCCAGCAGCGATCGCAGATGGATATCGTAACGACACCGCAGCAATCGCATTTTGGCAGGTGAGGGCTCTTGTGTGCAGTTATGAAATCAGACTTCGAGCGGAGAGAGGCGTTGCAACTGTTGAGTGCGCAGTGCTTGTGATGAAGAAATGCCATTGCACTGGGTCTAGATGAGCGAGCTATTCTCGGACGCTGATCGTGTTTACGATGCTGTGGCTCCGTTTCATCACCGATGATAGAGCAGCCATCTCAAACGACTGCTGCGATATGCACTCCTCAGCATCGTCGTCCCCCTCGGCGCATCGACGCCTTGCAAGCAGCTACAGTGACGTGCCGATAATTTACTCTGCGCTACGCGCCACAATGCAGGCAATAAAACCGTGTTGTGGGGCCATCTCAGCCCGAGAAGATGTATGCATAAGCCAGCGACAGTCAACGCTTTGTTTTTGATAGTGGTGCTCAGTACATCACCGATGACAGTGCGTTGTGCGTGTTTTATGTCGGCGGTCAAGATTGTTGATGCCTCTCAGCTCGACACCGCGTCGCTGTTGCCGGAAGATAAGTTTGGCGTGGCCCAATCGTAGTGGGTGCGCGCACAAGAGTTACATGCTTCGCGCGGGGCGTGACCTCTGGATTTGATTGACACGCGAAGTCGGGCTAAACTCGTACATCGCGAAACTCCCTCCGAGTTCAACTCGGGAACATGGCGGCGGCAGCAGCAGCAGCCTGTGTCATTGCATCCTGCGGCAGCAAGCGTCAGTATGACCGTCCGGACCCGTTCACCTACATGACCGACGAGGAGTTTCAGCGTCATTTTCGCCTGTCGAAGACATCAGTGCGCTGGCTGTGTGATGAGCTAGGCGAAGACTCTCGTCTGTGGAGACAGCGTGGCGGGCTTCATTCGCTCACCGTCGTAGAGCAAGTCCTCTGTGCCCTCCGTTTCTACGGGACTGGGAGTTTTCAGGGAAGCGTCGGCGCCAAGCGTTACATTGGACGCCATTAAACTACTGTTAGCCACTGTGTCAGAGATGTGTCTGACGCGCATATCGATGCGGCAATGCGTAAGCGGTGGCTAGCTTTCCCGAATACTGCGGCGGAGCGGGCATATATAAAAGAATGCTTCCTACTTCGTGGGAACATTACGAACGTAGTCGGGTGTGTCGACGGAACGTACGTAGGAATTAAGGCGCCTTCAATGTCAGCGTTACTGTGATTAACATTGAAGCAATGTTTAGACACGCCATATTGCCAAATTTGTCACTTCTGTGTAGCCGACTTAAATTTTGTGTTAGCGACATCTCGCATGCGGCTGCTTATGATACTGACTTTTTCGCTGGTTGACTTTTTGCCGATTTTTCTACTTGTCTGTCAGGGTGCCTTCCAAATGGCTCACTTTCTTGGGAAAGAGTTTAATTAAGTATAAATAGATAAATGGATATCACAAATTGTGTGAAGTAACCTATGAATGCTAATCTCATAAAGAACTTGGGGTTCTTCATTGCTGAAGTTATTTAGTATGCACAATGCTGAATTTTGATCATGCCTATCGGCCACACTATGAAACAGTGAGGCATTGCAAAATTTGTTGCAGCGCAAGATGTGGATGTTGCACCAAGCCGGTTGTGCCTATGCATTTGTGGCGAAATGAAAATGCATTAAGAATCTTAGTGAGTTGCCTTGCATGAAGAAAATACTTCAGATTGTTTGCTCTGTTCACTGTCGATGCATGTGCCAGAGGTTCAGTGCATCTTCATTTTTCTTGGGGGGGGGGGGAAGCGGCGTTATTCTGGATGGATAAATCTTATATTTTCGTCTCATAATGGGGCTCTAATTCTTAAGCAGTAGAACAATGCACATCCAATGCTCTGCAGAACTCTGTGTACGAGAAGATGTCATGAACCACCAAGGCAAAATTACATATCGGGAGAAATGTGGTGCAGATGCGAATGAAAAGTGGGTCTTTAACCCACCATGATAAAAATAAAAATTGCAGAGCAAATAGACGGTTTGTACAGCTTTAGAGCAATGATTTCACAAAATGTGATATGCTCAGACGACTAAACGCTTGCCGCAATGCCAAAGTAGGATCAGCGACATGCAGCATATATTGGCATTCAACATGTCTCGTAACCGTTATTTTTATTGTAAGCCCTCACTGTCACACCTTTCCCTCCGGCACTCCCTTTATTGAAACGTGGCACTGTCTTTCCATTGGTGTCATGATGATAATGGTAACGGCAGCAACAAGGCTGGTTAATGCTTGCCCCTTTGATTCCTGTCAGTTTAGTGGTAAAGAATATGGCACGTGCATACATACACCTGTGCTGCAAAATTTAAGACTTGTGAATTTTTTAGAGCTAATTTGTGTTGGAACATTTCAAAGATGTGCGCCATTGTGGCCTAATAACTAGAGCACTGGTGTGGTTGAAGACTGGGTGTTTTGGTATAGAAGCTTGAAGTTTAATTGCACAACAATTCGACGGAACACAAAGAAGAGAAATACAGCAAAATGCTCTGCTGTGTGTGTTACTCTTCTTTGTGTGCCATTGAATTGTTGTGCGATCCAACTTCAAATAGAGCATTGGGCTTCTTTGGTGCAAGACCAAAGAAGTGCGAGCTATTCGACAACATGCCAGTGCCTTGCCACACAATTATGGAAGTCGGAAGGTTTGCAAACAAAGCTTTGCTTTCAAATCCACCTGCTCATGTAATACAAGCACTGATTGAAAGAAACGTCATACAAAAATAATGTTGAACTCAATGGCCTGTGAAAAGTGTAATTTGTATATTGACACTGTTGACATAATAGGTGCCATACCGGGCTAAAAACTGTACTGGACAGAGCAGTTTGTTCCCTATCTGAAGCACAACCTCCCATTACACGCTGTGCAGATAACCAAGCTCAGTTTGTTTTGACATGCTACACAACATTCACTGTAATCTGTTTTTGATTCTAAAGAAGTGCCAAACACCACCTTTTTTTCAAGGACGTCATGGAAATATTTGGCGAGACCTTTTCACAGCCCCTCATAATAGAAGTGTGGCCAGCCAGCTTTGCTTGGGTGGCTTTATAGATTTCTGCTCCTGATTGTGTGCTATCGAGTTGCAGAAGTCTATGCAACTCGTGCAAGGCATTACGTGTTTCTATAGTCGGATACAACTTTAGGAGGCTGCGGTATCTGCACTTTAAGGCAGGTGAACACAAGCCTGCACCAATTCGCGCGCACTCTAGACTGACATCGTGCCGCCGGACAGACTAATACCTGCTCGTTGGAGAAGGACTATTTCTTTAGACGTGGAGGCAATCGGCTGCTGCGCTTTGGTCATCTGGGCGGGGCCTCTCCTGTCTTCTGAAGTTTTATCCGACTGTAAAGGATGCTACTTTTCATACAACACAAAAGAACAAAGTGTACAATTATTTGGCCTATGAAATGGATACAGCAGAAGTGTGCTATGAAAGGGCTTAAGATGTGTGAAAATTAGTACATGCAATTATAAGACAATGTTAAAAAATATGTGCTATCGAACATGCATGTAATGGCACATTTGAATCGAGGAGTGTTGCACTCATATGCACAGTCTATAGGTGATAGCATTATTAAGCTCCGGCTGTTTCCTGTCTTCATTGTGAGTTACACACACCGTTCATCTTGTGGCTAATCAACACGCACTGTATTTTTGCACATAGGAAGAACAAACAGCACAATGACGTGTATGCTGCATTAGTGTATATTTACATGGTCCAAGAGTGACACAGGTTGTCTTACGTTTTTGCCTATTTTGAAGGGACACAAAGTGCATGTTACAAGTCTCCTAATATGCTCAGCACAATGTTTACTGCAATAATTTTATTCATATTCTTGAATATAAATAAAATATTAGACTGAAAGCTCCTTTATAAGGTGCCTTCTATGAGCTCGACAGGAGAGCAGTGAGGGCACCGATACTACTGCTGCAGAGCAGCCCTCTGGACCTCTGCCACACTCTCAAGAGCACGTGCCTGGCGCTCACCTACTGCCTCCAGGCGCTTGAGTGCCTCCAGCAGCAGATTGTTTTGCTGCAAAAGAAAGTGTATTGGAATGAATCAGCTGCATACAAACCATTATTTACAAAGAAAAATGCTCGTTGCACTATTAGTACTAAGTGCCCTTAACTGGAAGCCTTTAGTGTAGTATGCATAATAAAACAATGTGTCGGGACAACGTTGCTTTATTTTTCATAACTGGGGTTTTCTTTTTCAGAGCCAATTGTCATGTTCATGAGTGTGCCAGCAGCTGAGGTGGCCCCGCACCTTCACGAGTCTCTACTGTCAGCACCACAAACCTATTTTTGTTTGCTGCAAAACAAATGCCTCACCCTACAATCCCGTCTTATACGAGCTGATTGCATCCTATGCCTACATCATATTTTTGTCCCATTACGCAATTTTCTACCATCCTCGGCTGTAGTTCTCTCTCCTTGACATTCATTCTGTCACGCTTATGTAATCACCTGTTATGAATTCCCAACATGTGATCGAATACGTGCATGGCCTGCCTGCCGATTCCATTTTTTTTCTTCATCTCAACTAGCATATCAGTTGCCACGGTTTACTACGCCACTGTTTTCCTGCCTTAATGCTATATTCAACAATTTTTGTTACTTCGCTTTCTGCACAGTCCTTGACATCTCAAGTTTCCTTGTGAACCTCCAGGTTTATGTCCCATATTGCATAACCGGTAGAATGCAATGATTCTAAAGTTTTTTCAAGGATATCGGTAACGTGGCGATCACGATTCGGTAATGCTTTCCATGTGCTTTTCAACCCCTGAAATTTTTGTATAAATTTCCTGCTTTATATCAGTACCTGCTATTGATATTTCACCGGGATAAAGGTACTCTTCCATAAATTTGGCGGGCTTAATGTCACTCATGAATTTCTGTTATCTCACCAAGTTAGTGAAGGTTACCTTCATCTGTTCCATATTTTCGCGGGCCCACTTGCATGTAAAAGCATGAACACTAATTGGTTCTCACTGCCTTCTTTAAACTGCTGGACATTCAGTTCGTTACTACGAAAGTGACTTAATCCGTGCACTCTTATTATGCTAAATATGAAACAGAAATATACTTATCTGCAGTTTGTCGATGTCTCCTTCACTGTGTTGGTAGCGAGATCCATCGTCGGTACCACCTCCTTGTCGCATTGTAGCTATATAGGCTGTCTTCCTTTTGCACACACTATGTAATGTTCGTGACGCTCGCAGTCACGCAGAGTGGATGAACTCCGCGAACTCGCAGAAGCAGCACCGGACAAGTTGTAGCAACATTGCATTGGCGTCATTATCGCAGATGTGAGGGATCACTTGCCCATATTTATGTTTTGCAAATAAAATGAACTACACAAAAACGGAAGAGATTACACTGATCAATTATTATTCAATATATTAACACAAGAACACTGGATACGTTTCGGCGCAGATTTGGTGCTGTGGTTGCCGAGAAAGACGAATTATCCATTTACGTCCATTTAGATAGAAGCACCCGAGCTAAAGCTTCCTCTTTATACAAAACAAAAATTCAATGCATTCCAAGTTCATGGACGCTCGGGTTGCTACCGATTTTACCTCTTTAAGAAATTTAGAAATTTTATTACAATAGTTTTAAACAGTAGGAAATATGCGTATTACGAAAACGTGTTTATGTAATGCGCCGGTGAAAGGAAAGTTCTATGGCGCGAACTGAACAACCTTTTGAATCGTAGTAGTAGGCTCAACGAAGTACAGCTTATTGTAGATGCTAGATTTATGAACAGCCGGGAACTAGGAGCCCGATTTATTGCCTACTAATTTAGTGTTAACCGTCGACAACAACATATTTATGAGTGTTTTAAGTGAACGTAACTTTAGCTCAGCGTTTTTATCACCGACTACACCCTAGAAAATTTATTCAACATTCTCAAGCCTAAGGAACAGTAAAGCTCGAGATATTGGCGGACTTCAAATACGGCCAATAAAGTATGTACTTCACCTTTTTCTCCTTGTGCTTAACCACATATATATAAAATTTCTGCTTCTGCGGGCATTTTCTCGACAAAAATTCAACGCAACCACAAACAACCACAAACACACATTCAGTTTTATTCAAACCTTTACAAAAATAGTTGCCCATTCACTTGGTTTGTATGTAGCGAGTGAAGGAATAGCTATTGTGAGTGAGGTTAAAATACTAGGAGTGTTGTTGACCGAACACCTAAGCTGAGATGCTCATTTACAGCGTGTGCGTTCCAGTCCATCACGAGCGTGTGGTGTGCTATCTAGGCTTCCTAACGTTCACAGGGGCAGGATTATATCAGTGCTTTATAGCATCTCTTTGCCCCTCACATTATTTACTGTACTCTCATATGGGGAACCACTTCGTGTAGGAGCATTCAGATGTGCACTCTATAGAAAAAGGCACTGCGTCATGGAGCGAATGTAGTACACGATGCGCACACAGAAGCTATTCTGAAAATATGGCGTACTTCCTTTAGAACTATTGTGAGTTTAATCTGCTATTAAAATATAAAGAAAGTCTTAAGCTATACGAAAGAATCTTTCTTGTATTACGTGCCTTAACACAGCCATCCGACATATCTTTTACGCGCGGAAATAGAAGCACTTGGCCGACTCCCTTTTCAAGTGGGCGCGGCGAAAGCGCTGGGAGCATGTGGCTTACAGCCTCTCGTTTCCTCATCGTGCAGGCTCTGCTGACTTCATCTGCCGGGGCCTTATCTTCGACTCCCTTCGCTGAACCGCTTTTTCGACTCAACCGAAGACAACAAAATGAATTCGACGACGCAGTCCCGGAAGGGGCTCTTCTGCATTTCCTGCCCGGATTTGTTACGTCAGCGGCCACCAATGCTATAAGAAGTGGACTACCCCTCGGCATCGACAGTGGGCGCGGCGAAAGCGCTGGGAGCATGTGGCTTACGGCCTCTCATTTCCTCATCGTGCAGGTTAGGCATGAATGTTCAATACGTAGTGATGACATATTTCTTGTTATCTTGCCGTGCCCACGCACCTGCTTGAGTATTGCATATGAATGCCTTTGTTCGTGCAAACTTATCCTCTGCGGGGATGTAGAGTTAAAGCCAGGTCCTTTTACAGTTGAGGAAATGTTCACGCAACTCTTGGAAGGACAGAATGAAATCAAAGCACAAATAGTTGACTTAAAGACTCGTCTTGAATGTACTGAAATAACTATTGAGTGTTTTGGTGTACGACTGAATACCCTTGAAGAAAACGTTAATGAAACTCAGGCAAAACTAACCGCTAGCGTTGAGACTCTTCAAGAAGCCGTCATAACACAGCATGCTAAGCTAGTTGACCTTGAAAATCGCAGTCCTAGATCAAACTTGATAGTTTTCGGTATTGTGGAACACGCGAATGAAACTGAATTAGACTTGAGGAAAAAGGTTATTGATGAATTGTTTAGGAATAAGTTGGGCGTAAACTGCTCTTCAGTCGCCCGCATTCACAGACTAGGACATAGCGAACGAAATCGGCCAGTAATTCTTTATTTTGAAGACTACAGGGAAAAGCAGGCTGTCTGGAAGAATGTTTCAAAGCTTAAGGGTTCTCCGATAAGTATTGATAACGACTACTGTGAGGACACTCGACGGAAGCGTAAATTGCTCTGGCAGACACCGAAGGAAGAGAAAGCAGCTGGTAAAAAAGTATTCCTTGTGCATGATAGCCTTCATGTTGACAATGACATCTACAGTTGGAATGACTCCTCAAACACTCGAAAATGGCTTACAAAGGCGAAAAAGAAGCCTACAAAGATATAGCAGTTCCCAACTGCGCAGCTGCGCCTGATATCTTTTAATGCACAGAGCATTAGTAACAAACTTGATAAGCTTGAAAATATCCTTATTTTATATGACCCGCATATATGCGTTATTACAGAAACGTGGCTACATGATCTGATAGACGACGACGAAATTGTGCCGCCTGGTTATCAACTCTTCAGGCGTGATAGAGGCTCTCGCGGTGGCGGCGTGGCGGTTATTATAAAAGATAGCGTTGATGCCACTCTTGTTCATCAAATTGCGAATCATGAAAGCCTTTTTTTGAAAATATCGTTTAAGCAAGATACCTTTTTCCTTTGTGCCATGTACCGTACACCCAATGCAGATGATTTGTTTTTGAATAAGCTATACGATCGACTTTTAGGTTTGCGTAATAAAAACATATTGATAACTGGTGATTTTAATTTACCAACGATTGATTGGGAGAACCTACGTTATGGCTGTTCTTCTACTGTTGATTCTATTCTCGACATCATGTTTTTGCTCAACCTTAAGCAAGCGGTGACTGACTATACTCGAGGCAGCTCAATTTTGGATTTACTGTTCCTCAGTGAAATATTCATTCACGGCACCGTTGTAATTGAGCCTGGTATTTCTGACCATAAGCTAATCTTCTTTATCTGGGATAAGGCTTTAGCTCGAACTAAAAAAACTCAGTCAGCCACTATTGTAAAGGAATTTTCTAAGGCTGATGATGTCGCTATAATTGATTACCTTGACACGCATATCGAAACCTTATCACACGATGTTGAGACCTCATGGCAACTCTTTGTTAAAACCATACATTATTGTCTTGATCATTTTGTACCCAGCCGAAAAATCTGTAAGCACCGTTTAAACCCGTGGATTAACCGAGATATGATCCACATGAAGCGTAAAATTAAAAGACTACGCAAGAAGCGTGCAACAATGACTTCCAAGTTTACAGAATTAAAAGTTAAACTACAAACAAGCTTGGCTAAAGCAAGGAAATATTTTTATACTAATACATTGACAGATTTTCATCAAACTAACCCCCAAAAGTTTTGGCGGTACTTAAGTGAGTCGAAAACCGGGATTAGCAAAATGAATGTCGATGGTTTAGTGATAACTGGCTCCTTTGCTATTGCTGAACATTTTAATGCATATTTCCAGAGTGTTTTTACTAAAACCGATGATTATGAATTTCAGAATTCAGTCTTTGAAACTGATACTGACATAGAAGTAACGAGGGAAGGAGTAAGAAATATGCTGTTAAAACTTGATCCTAAAAAATCTGCTGGGCCTGACGGTGTCCCTAATGCCTTTCTTAATCGATACGCTGAGTATTTATCCGGGTTTCTAACTGCCCTTTTTAACTGTTCACTGTCTTCAGGGGAAATACCGGCTGACTGGGGTATTGCACGCGTTAAGCCGATTCATAAAAAAGGTGACCACTTGTCGTTTGAGAATTATCGTCCTATCTCTATTACATGCAGTTGTTGTAAACTTCTCGAGCATGTTATTGCAAACTTCATTCATGAATTCCTTAGTGATAACAATGTACTATCGAAATTTCAACATGGATTTAGAAAAGGGTTATCCACTGTTACACAACTAGTTAAAACTGTGCATGAATTTTCACGAGTGCTTGATGCATCAGGACAAATAGATGTTCTCTTTCTAGATTTCTGTAAAGCTTTTGATAAAGTGCCACATGGGAAATTGCTGTACAAATTACAGTGCTTGGGGTTACCAGGAAAAATTGTTCAATGGATTGGGGCTTATCTTCACAACAGACAACAGTATGTGGTAATTAATGATTCATCATCTGCTATTCTTCGTGTCACGTCTGGAGTCCCACAGGGAAGTGTACTGGGACCACTTTTGTTTTTAATTTATGTTAATGACTTGGTAGATGTTATTCCCCAAAATGTGTCTGTACGTTTGTTCGCGGATGATTGTATAATTTTTAAACAAATTGTGTCACCCAGAGATCACATTGAATTGCAACATGCCCTGAATGTTATTGACGACTGGTGTCAAAAATGGGGCATGCAACTAAATACTCAGAAAACAGTACTACTGCGTATCACCAGGAAACTAAATCCTAGCCAGTTCTGTTATACCCTTAGAAACAATAGTATCTCGATTGTAGGCAAATATAAGTACTTAGGTGTCACCCTCACAAGCAACTTAACTTGGTCAACCCACATTTCTGATATCTGCACATCTGCACTACGTAAGTTATGGTTCCTTAAAAGAAAGCTGAAATTCGCACTCTCGCAAACAAAGCTTTTAGCTTATAATACGTGTGTTCGTTCTAAGCTTGAGTATGCTTCTATCATTTGGGATCCCTATTTAAAGAAAGATATCATGCAACTTGAACGTATTAACAGAAAGGCTGTTAGGTTTATATTTGGCAAATACCGTAGACTTGATTCCCCATCCAACCTAATGCAATTAAACTGTATTTCTACTCTAGAAGCCCGCAGAATGTTTAGTCGCCTTTCATTTCTTTATAATTGTATGTTTGGTAACATAAAAATAGATCTGCCTGACAGTATAAAACCCCTAACAACACGACGCACACGCCATGGCCATGAATTTGCTCTAACCCCAATCTTTGCCCGATCAAAGTCTTTCAAATTCAGTTATTTTCCAAGAACTGTGGAAGAATGGAATTCTTTGCCGTCTAATATTTTTGGTTCCAATAATTTTCTCGCTGAGTTGGAGTGTCACCTTCTCTCTTAAGATTTATCTTTTCTTTTTGCTTTTTCATTCTTACTTGCTTTTTGTTGTCTTTTCTTTTGTACATTCATGTTGGATGTAACCCACACGTGCTTGGGCCACCACATTGGCCTGCAGTATTTTGAAATAAATAAATAAATAAATAAATAAATAAATAAGAACAGTTCATGAAAAAAAAAACAGGTCGAAATCGTGCGTAGTTACTATTTTAGGTGACCTGGAAAATGACACTACGGACATAACTTATCCCGCGAGAAATGGAAAACTTGTTTACTAAACCGCTGGTGGCTCTTAAACACATACATACTGTTCGCTGACTTGTGTAATTAGATTATTACATCGAATTAAAGCACTTATGTTGTAATTTTCACAGCGAAGCTGTTTATGCGCACCCTGTGTCGTCGTGGTCAGACTTCCCTGAAAACCGGCCACGTGACCTAGCGGAAGAGTCCAAGAAGGGCTCAACAGGGGGAATGGGTTTGGAGTGACCCCTGTGAGAATGCTATCTTATATGCGAATCTTATACGTCACACGATGAATTTTCGGTGATCGAGCTAGATTGGCATCAAATTTATGGAAGATTGATTCCACCCTGCCACGAAATAAGCAAGTGTTACGCTGGCACATCTTGCGCCAGCAAGATGGGCCGCCAGCCACGTCAATCACCGAACCAATCCAACCAATCGTCAAAACGATTGCAGCGCCCGCATCTCCAGTGGTGGGCCTTGCGCCGAATATAAGAGCTTTGGATTAGTGGTTCCACCCTTTCCCTCCCAGCTGAAACTATGGGAAGACCACGAGCACTCCTGAGGAAGAAGCTGCCTACCGCGAGCGTCAGCGAGAGCTGGCTCGTGAACGGGCTCGTCGTCGTAGGGCCTGCCCCACGCACGATAGAAATAAAGCACTGGGAGAAGCTCAAGAAAAAGAAAGCACTCCTAAAGCATACTCACCAGGCGAAGCAAGCAAAAGCGAAAATGAGCTGAAAGAAAAGATTTGCTATAGAGACTGCTTGCGAAGTTTGCATGGTGTGCGTGACTAACACAGCTTCGCGCTTTGACCATCTTCACGGATTGGAAGGGGCGGTGATTTTTTTTTCATTAGCTTTCCTTGTAGACAGTCAAATTTAGTGCTTCTGTGATAAGGCACTTAAGCATTTTCTGTGGTGTGCTTTGCGTTTTCTGAAGGCTACTGTTATTTGGCTACTTTTTATGGTACATTCTCTAGTGGCATATTATAACAGAGCAATACCGTACAGGTTTTTGAGAATTCTATAGGCATCATGTGCTTTGCGTTTTTGTTTAATTTTTCACGTGACCATTTGGAATGGGTCATTACGTTATTTTGTTAGTCACTGAGATGTACTTCTCTATCTCTACCAAGTAATGGGGCAAGCGCCCAGTCCAGCTGCAGCTTGGCAGCTTTTTACGCCTGTCCTAGCGTCCTTCTCTTATTGTACAAAGTAAGTGCTGAAATAAATTTACCAGACTTGAATAACGTGAAATTGTGGGAGGGTTTCTTTTTGCTGGCCAACAAGCTGCAGCGATTTTTCAGTGAGCCCTCTTTTGATCAGAGGGCAAGCAGGCAGACGGTGAAAGGACGATAAACCATAAATAACTATCAACTTTTGGCAGCTATGAGAGCCGCACGCCACCAAGCCAAACAAGGGGACGCTATGGGACCCGAAGGAATCGCAGGCACCAGCTGTACTCAACCAGTATAACCAAGCATGGTGTACCCAAGGTTCGCTACCTACACAAGGTTAACTCTCGCAGCCTGGAAAATCAGAAGTACTAGGAAGAGAGAAGACAAGAAAAATTGGAATTGAGAGAGAAAGACAAAGATTGGAGAGGAGGGCAAGAAAAGGCAGCTACTCATTTTCCCCGGATGGGATAGTCCGGGGATGCCGTCTACGTGAAGCCGAGACCAAGGGAGTGAGCCTCCACCGAGGGGCCTTAAAGGTGCCAGGATGCCCACAGACACGACTAAGCCGCGGAGGGTTAAGCGCGGTAGGGTCGAACCGTCGCGTGCTCGGGTCCGTGGTGCTGCAACACAACAAACGCCCGCTTACGTAGACGCCCATGTGGGGCACTTAGGACATCAATGAAAATAACTAAAAACTCATTACGACTCTAATAAAAAGGAAAAAAAAGGGTTCAATAATTATGTTGAACACTTCTAAATAATCCAAGAATGTGAAAGTTTCGCCATGCAATAAACTTAACATTTCTCCTATTTACACGTATCTTGAACTTTGTGTCTTGTACCGTGATTTCAGGACTCTGAGAAACATTGCCGTTAATGGCAGTGTGGCCCTCTGGTACGCTTGAATAGGTAACCCTCCACAAAGTCTCGAATTAATCTACACAATCTAAACATTTATCGCTTGTCACTCACAACATACTTCCAATTTCAGTAAAATACTAAAGCGCCGTGACTCATATATTTCGCCGAGGAGACCAGGAAGAAACTACATTGCTCGAACAAAGCATAAGCATTTACCCTCGATAATATTTGCCATAATTATTTTGAATAAACATAAATAACATACAGACGTTAAACTTTCAGTACACATCACCCATAGAGTGGCCGCTATTTCCCGTAAATAAAAGATTGGCGCCGTTTTGGTGCTTCATGAAAAGCGGGAAACGTTTTAGGCGTTTCACATAACGCGCCTGAACGGGCCGAGAACGGTGGTTTAGTAATTTTCTTTAAGCTGCAATCAACACACATACTTAAGAATTTTCTTGCGTATCGACCCCAATATTGCTGATAATTCCCTAAAATATATGCTTCGTTTATTACAGTAAAAATCGAATATGACGTATTTGAACGCTTTTAGTCACATTAACAGCTTCGCTATAAAAATCTCATATGACACACACCGCATATCCAATATACTCCTACAATTATATAAGAGCATATGTGTTTCAATTGTGTTCTTATACGATAACAGGAAATCATTGGGTATCGTACATATGCATCATGCGAGATTTTCCGATAGGATTATTATTCGCTAATGCTTTGGCGCATTTGCTCTTCAAGTGCAACACCGAAAACGGCTCTCTGTCGGCATCTCTGCGATGCAAGAATAAAGAAGAAACATGGCAACAACAACAAAAAAGTTGAAAGTCACCCGTAGGTCGAAGCATTGACAGCGATTGCAAGTTTTGGCGCTGCGATTGAACTCCTCGGAAGATGTTGTGACTATATATGGGCGCGATATGGGTCGAAGCAGCACGTAGGGAAGCTTATGCTAGCCACAAGGGCCCTGGTACCAGACGCCTCACCACACGGACGCGACGAGGAGCACTTCGACGCCGCACGAGATGAGACCGACGGCATTAGTCAGTGAAACACCTGTAAGCAGCACAGGGCGCCCAAATTTGTGAGCACAAATATCGTCTTGCATGCATTTGCCTTGTTATCCAAAAATAAACTGAGCTGCGAATCGGTGCTTGACTGTTCACTTCCTCTGTATTTCGTTTTTTTTTTTCAGCACTACAGTTAGTCGCGGATTTGGCCTGCATTTGGCCCAGACGTTCTACAATCTTTCTGACGTCACCGAGTCGCAATATCAATTGAGCCCTCACCCAAGCGCTGTCCAAAAGAAGCTTGCTTCTCTTAAGGCTGGCGTCGTACGAGCCCCGCAAGCGCTCGCCCGATGGGCTGACCACTTCCAGATGCTCTGAGGAGCTCACGAACCGCGTAGCGCGACCGAGTGCTTCATCCAGAGGCACGCCGAATCTCGTGACGTTGACAGACTCGCTGAATAGCTGTGCGCGAAAAGAAAAAAAAGAAACATCGCCATGTGTCACAAACATGGTGGTTCAGTGAATTTGCGCAGAGTGTTAAATTAAGCACGCCTGCAGTACATAAAATGCACTCGATTAAATCAGCCTTGGGCAACGCGGCACCATGCACTTACACTTGGACATTCTGTGAACAATGCGTTAACGCGATTCTTGTTTTTATTTGAATTTCATTTAATTGGCTTTTATTTGTTTGTTTTTACTATACTGATACAATATTCTTGTCCATGTGGGCCAAACTCGATGCTAAGAGTGAAGCAGCATCCGGCCAGGCAACCATGAGCTCGTGTTTGCCGGCACTCGGGGCGGCTACTGTCAGTAGCTCCGCCCTCCACGGCGCTCCCCCGCTTTCTCCCAACACTATTCCTAACCGTTATACTGTAGAGTGAATGCGGAATATTTTAACAGAGCAGCACTACCACGTTTTCCTTTATTTGTATCATATGTTATACGAAAAATTCAATTTGCAGTGTTATTTGCAACTCTACTGCTGGATTTAGCGTTTGCTGCAGTATGAGGCACACGAACGCACGACGTTGAGCACGTGTGTGCACTCTTATGCGACAGAGTGATCAAATAGAAAGGAGCGATAGATTTGAAAGTCAGCCTCGTTTTATCCGAATGTGCGAGACGAGCGACTGCTGAGTTTGTAATAGCTGTTCGCCGTCCGATGCGCTTTTCTTTATCATAGCCAAGCCAGCGAAGCGTTTTTAGAACAATCACATAAATAACATCAACTCTAACGCGTGCGCGTCACTTCTCATATGACGTTGCTGGAGTCATTACGTCTAGCGCCACCTAAATAAGTGCTTCAGAGCTTACACGACGCATACTGCCCCGGAAGCACTTCTCTGCTTCAGACCACTGAGCAGCCCGGGACGCAGACGTTTACTGTATTCAGTTCCGAGCCGCATGGAATACAAAGGTTCGAGTGGCGACCGTAGCACAGCTGCCGCCCAGCAGGCTGCAACTCTTCAGCGGCCTGCACCCGTGGAGGTCCTAAGAAATAACGGCGACCAGTCTTTTGTCTCCTGTCCTCACTGTTTCGAACTTACTGAACGATCTTTATTTAGGCCTCATATTTTAGAAGAACAAACACGTCAACCACTCATTCCGCCTACTCCCCCTGGGTACGCTGGTAAAGCACTAGGTTTGAGCCCAAGCCTTCCTATGATAAATGATCAGAACAGCAAGAGCATACAATTGTAAAGGAGTGAGAACTTCTTGTAGTGAAAATTTTTGACTGTGCACCATTATACAGAAAGCGTAGTCACCACACAACAAGAAAAAAAAATAAATAAAATAAAACGTATGGTGCTCTCAAGCACTTTGTCTGTACGATTCGAAGCATAACCTAACCGTATAATCAATGCGACGTTCCTTTTCCTCACCGTAACAGGGCGAGCCTTTTCGTCGAGTTGCTCGACCGCGACCGAGGAGAGGGCGTCGGCAATTCCAGCGACTACATCATCGGAGCCGACTGTTGTGAACGCTCGTCCGCCCGTGTCTCGCGCCGCTTTCTGAAGCGAGGCTTGCGCGTCAGTCGTAACGGCTAATGTGTGCAGCGTCACCTTCTTCTGCAACAGCAGTGGCAGCACGTCGCGCAGGAAGGGTGGCTCGTTCTCCTCTCCGTCGGTGATCAGTAGCACGGCACTGCCTTCAGCCCCGCCGGGCTCCAGCGCCTGCACACACCACCAGTGCATCTCCAGTAAAAATTTCACGGGGCAAAATGGGTGGCCATGTGAAAAGTTCAGCTTTACTTGTCAGTTTAGTGATAAAAATTTTAGGAATCATTACACAGCACAATTTATTAAAGCAAACAATCAACATAATTCAACATACAATTCAACAATTCAACATCAACATAATTCCAACACACTTTTAATGAAGCTTTCGTTTACCAGCGCACATGTGTCAAGTTTATCCGCATGATTTAAGCAGATGTGATTCGTAAATGGTATTTAAGGTGAACGAGCTCGCCCATTTAGGACATCACTAGGAAGTCAAACTAATATTAGTGTAATGAATACATTGTTTCGCCAAAAATGAAAATAAAGACTTAGGAGGGAGAGTATGAAACGACAGATCGAGCGCTCAACTTCAACTGATTTTATTCTTACAGCAGGGCAGGGAGAATGAACAAATTCGCACGTGACATCAGCGTTGACTAGAGTGATTACAGTGACGTTTTTAACAGCTGCATCTCGTTGTCAAACAGAAAAACAGAGGTATCACTATTACAACTCGTGCCTCTCTCTTTTATGTGATATGCCCCGAAAAGTTATCTTGCTAACGTATCACCACTCCTGCCAAGTATCTTGATCTCGCGCAGTAGTGGGTGGCAACTGCATTCCAGGCAAACCATGCAATGGGCAGGTAAATACGCATTACCTCAGTTGACTACAAACAATTCATGCTCCCGGGCCCGGCCATTGACACATCTCTCCGTTCGTCCAACTTAGGATTTCCCGCATTTGAGCGATATTTTGTACATAACGCCCATCGCGCATTTCACGCACTGTCTCGTGTGCTTTTTCTGGCATCCTGACTTTTTGTCAACGCAGCTTATGCGCGGACACAGTCCAGCCAACTTGCGTGGCACCGAGAAGTCCTAAGTCTTTATTTTCATTTTTGGCGCAACAGTGTATTCATTAAATCGCAACCAACTCGCCCAGTAACAAGTCATAATATTAGCGGTTTCGAACACTTCATCGCTCAAAGCTCATACCTTTTTCATGGTAGTATTTGCTCACCACGTGCAGTTTTATTTCAATTATATGGACACTCTAGGCGCAATAAACCTGTTTCACATGATGCGACTTTCATCATCATCATCATCATCAGCCTGGTTACGCCCACTGCAGGGCAAAGGCCTCTCCCATACTTCTCCAATTGCCCCGGTCATGTGCTAATTGTGGCCATGTTGACCCTCCAAATTTCCTAATCTCATCGGCCCACCTAACTTTCTGTCGCCCCCTGCTACGCTTCCCTTCCCTCGGAATCCAGTCCGTAACCCTTAATGACCATCGGTTATCTTCCCTCCTCATTACATGTCCTGCCCATGCCCATTTCTTTTTCTTGATTTCAACTAAGATGTCATTAACGCGCGTTTGTTCCCTCACCCAATCTGCTCTTTTCTTATCCCTTAATGTTACACCTATCATTCTTCTTTCCATAGCCCGTTGCGTCGTCCTCAATTTAAGTAGAACCCTTTTCGTAAGCCTCCAGGTTTCTGCCCCGTACGTGAGTACTGGTAAGACACAGCTGTTATAAACTTTTCTCTTGAGGGATAATGGCAACCTGCTGTTCATGATCTCAGAATGCCTGCCAAACGCACCCCAGCCCATTCTTATTCTTCTGATTATTTCACTCTCATGATCCGGATCAGCAGTCACTACCTGTCCTAAGTAGATGTATTCCCTTACCACTTCCAGTGCCTGGCTACCTATCGTAAACTGCTGTTCCCTACCGAGACTGTTAAACATTACTTTAGTTTTCTGCAGATTAATTTTTAGTCCCACCCTTCTGCTCTGCCTCTCCAGGTCAGTGAGCATGCATTGCAGTTGGTCCCCTGAGTTACTAAGCAAGGCAATATCATCAGCGAAGCGCAAGTTACTAAGGTATTCTCCATTTACTCTTATCCCCAATTCTTCCCAATCCAGGTCTCTGAATACCTCCTGTAAACATGCTGTGAATAGCATTGGAGAGATCGTATCTCCCTGCCTGACGCCTTTCTTTATAGGGATTTTGTTGCTTTCTTTATGGAGGACTACAGTGGCTGTGGAGCCGCTATAGATATCTTTCAGTATTTTTACGTACGGCTCGTCTACACCCTGATTCCGCAATGCCTCCATGACTGCCGAGGTTTCGACTGAATCAAACGCTTTCTCATAATCAATGAAAGCTACATATAGTGGTTGGTTATATTCCGCACATTTCTGTATCACCTGATTGATAGTGTGAATATGATCTATTGTTGAGTAGCCTTTACGGAATCCTGCCTGGTCCTTTGGTTGACGGAAGTCTAAGGTGTTCCTGATTCTATTTGCAATTACCTTAGTAAATACTTTGTAGGCAACGGACAGTAAGCTGATCGGTCTATAATTTTTCAAGTCTTTGGCGTCCCCTTTCTTATGGATTAGGATTATGTTAGCGTTCTTCCAAGATTCCGGTACGCTCGAGGTCATGAGGCATTGTGTATACAGGGTGGCCAGTTTTTCTAGAACAATCTGCCCACCGTCCTTCAACAAATCTGCTGTTACCTGATCCTCCCCAGCTGCTTTCCCCCTTTGCATAGCTCCCAAGGCTTTCCTTACTTCTTCCGGCGTTACTTGTGGGATTTCGAATTCCTCTAGACTATTCTCTCTGCTATTATCATCGTGGGTTCCACTCGTACTGTATAAATCTCTATAGAACTCCTCAGCCACCTGAACTATCTCATCCATATTAGTAATGATATTGCCGGCTTTGTCTCTTAACGCATACATCTGATTCTTGCCAATTCCTAGTTTCTTCTTCTCTGCTTTTAGGCTTCCTCCGTTCCTGAGAGCTTGTTCAATTCTATCCATATTATACTTCCTCATGTCAGCTGTCTTACGCTTGTTGATTAACTTCGAAAGTTCTGCCAGTTCTATTCTGGCTGTAGGGTTAGAGGCTTTCATACCTTGGCGTTTCTTGATCAGATCTTTCGTCTCCTGCGACAGCTTACTGGTATCCTGTCTAACAGAGTTACCGCCGACTTCTATTGCACATTCCTTAATGATGCCCACAAGATTGTCGTTCATTGCTTCAACACTAATTTCCTCTTCCTGAGTTAAAGCCGAATACCTGTTCTGTAGCTTGATCTGGAAGTCCTCTATTTTCCCTCTTACCGCTAACTCATTGATCGGCTTCTTATGTACCAGTTTCTTCCGTTCCCTCCTCAAGTCTAGGCTAATTCGAGTTCTTACCATCCTGTGGTCACTGCAGCGCACCTTACCAAGCACGTCCACATCTTGTATGATGCCAGGGTTAGCGCAGAGTATGAAGTCTATTTCATTTCTAGTCTCGCCGTTCGGGCTTCTCAACGTCCACTTTCGGCTATCCCGCTTGCGGAAGAAGGTATTCATTATCCGCATATTATTCTGTTCCGCAAACTCTACTAGTAACTCTCCCCTGCTATTCCTAGTGCCTATGCCGTATTCCCCCACTGCCTTGTCTCCAGCCTGCTTCTTGCCTACTTTGGCATTGAAATCGCCCATCAGTATAGTGTATTTTGTTTTCACTCTACCCATCGCCGATTCCACGTCTTCATAGAAGCTTTCGACTTCCTGGTCATCATGACTGGATGTAGGGGCGTAGACCTGTACAACCTTCATTTTGTACCTCTTATTAAGTTTCAGAACAAGACATGCCACCCTCTCGTTAATGCTACAGAATTCCTGTATGTTACCAGCTATATTCTTATTAATCAGGAATCCGACTCCTAGTTCTCGTCTCTCCGCTAAGCCCCGGTAGCACAGGACGTGCCCGCTTCTGAGCACTGTATATGCTTCTTTTGGCCTCCTAACTTCACTGAGCCCTATTATATCCCATTTACTGCCCTCTAATTCTTCCAGTAGCACTGCTAGACTCGCCTCACTAGATAACGTTCTAGCGTTAAACGTTGCCAGGTTCATATTCCAATGGCGGCCTGTCCGGAGCCAGGGATTCTTAGCACCCTCTGCAGCGTCGCAGGTCTGACCGCCGCCGTGGTCAGTTGCTTCGCAGCTGCTGGGGACTGAGGGCCGGGGTTTGATTGGTGTGTTCATATAGGAGGTTGTGGCCAAGTACTGCACCAGGGTGGCCAATCCTGCTCTGGTGAGGGAGTGCGTTACCGGTTCTGGTCACCGGGATCAGGCCACACTCCAGGCCTGTTTACGCAATTTTATCAACACGATGCGACTTTCGTCTGACCGGAATTGCGATTTCCGTTGTTTGCGACGAAAATCGCAGTCGCAGTGCCGACCCCTCGATTGGCGGCTGCGACCAACCGGCTGGTCGCACAGTCGCACCAACGAATCGATCACTGCGAATTTAGGGTCGAAATTGCACGGAGAGCTATTTCGCCAGTCTGTTTTGGGAAATGGCGTCTCGCTCAACAAGTGGAATGCGCGGAGACGTGGATTACCGAATTCTGTACGTACGCTAAGGGAGAAAAAAAAACGTGTACCGCAGATTCCATTCTCCCATTTCTACGCTTTCAGTGGCACGCTACGCAGCAAATGAAGAGCATTTTAACGCGACAGCGTTAAGAGGAAGCTTTAGCTCGGGTGCTCCTATCTAAATACATGTAAAAGGAGAATTCGTTTTTCTCGGCAACCACTGCACCAAATTTGACGAGTTTTGTTGCTTTTAAAAGAAAAACTTAAAATCTAGTGACTGTTGGTTTCGAATTTTTGATTTAGGTCGTTAATTTTTTATTAAAATTTGACAAATCTCGCAAATTTTCAAAAAAAGAAACTATAATGTTTACAACTCTGTAACACTAAAACGAAAAATGATAATACAATTCTTTTAATTGCATCTAATAGCACATCTAAAGCGGACAAAATTGATATGCTATACATGAATAAAAAAAAATTTAGTAATATGGAAATACAGCTTTTGCAGAACATTTGTAAACAACGTAACAAATTCACGTAAGATATAAAATGACATATCAAATCTGTCCGCTTTCAATGGTCTAATGGATGCCGTTTACAGAACCGCGATATCAGTTTTTGATGCAGAGTTATGAATTTGTAAACTTCGTCCTTCCATTTTTTTCGAACTTCCGTACTTTTGAAAATTCTTTGAACAAGATCCAGGACCTAAATCGAAATTCCGCTTCCAACAGTCACTAGAATTTAACTTTCTCTCTCAAATGCAACAAACTTCATTAAAATCGGTCCAGGGTTTATCTCAGAAAAACGTTTTTGCGTTGTACATGTATTTGAATAGGCCGCGTCGGAGTTGGGCCCGAGCTAAAGCTTCCTCTTAAGGAGCTCGTGTGGCAGAAAAGCCGGTGTCAGTGGCATCGGTGTTGGCGTCAGCGGCGTTGGCCATGAGCGATAAATCCCAGAAGGCACTTCATAAATGATAAACATCGTGCAAGATCGGCTGGTGGGAATCGAACCAGGGTCTCCGGAGTGTGAGACGGAGACGCTACCACTCAACCACGAGTTCGATCGTTCAGAACTGGACAAAATCGCCTCTAGTGAATGAGGTGTTGCTTTAGAAACGTACCGTTGAAAGTTAGACTGCGGTGTATATCGGTAATTATGACCATGTAAATTACAGAAGTCGCAGTTTCACGACTAGCGAAGTACGTTTCCTCTACATTTCTCCTGCGCTCTGCGCACACGCAGAGCCATCGTGCGGCAAACGCATAAGACCCCCTCCTCGCAATGTACGGCGCTGCCCCAACACGTGACGCACCACTCGCTCCATGATCGCGTCCGCCTTCACGGCGCGTCGCGGCCCGGCCAGTCGCGTGCCGATCGCGACGTTTGGCTCGCGTAGATAGTTTGAGCAGGCAGTGCGAACGAGGTGCGATAACGTTATCGCGCTCCACTCTTGAAGGCGAAGCTTAAGCGTCCTCCAATTTTTAACGTTTGCTTCGTACACCTTTGCGAGTTGCCACGAGACGACATGGAATTTTGGGGTCTTCACAATTTTCTTTTGTTGAATAGCACACAAAAATCGCGCGTACGGATCACCTTAAATAATTTCAGCCTCGGCAAGGGCAAATGACAAGACAGCAAAGTACCCGAAGTTTCAACGTTTTGCTGAACGCGGTATCGTTCAGTTGCACTTTCTTGTCCGTTTAGCAAGCCTGAATTTTTCGATGCATCCTGAAAGGTTATCTTACCTCACTTATTAAATTTGACAGAGCAAAAGTGTAGACTATCGTAATGAATTGTCTACGATAGCATTAAATCTGTGGCTTGAATAAACAGCATCATTAATTTGTTTTCGAATATTACATGCACGTTAACTTGCACCTCATCTCTGGAGAGTTTTTTTTTCTTGCACAGAAACCAATAAACATTGAATAGGTTGCGGAATTTGTATCCTTACTGCACCTGTATTAATATTTGCTTTGAAAGGTAAATAACTCTACCGCTAGTAAATTAAGTAAATTATTCGCTTGCTATAGTGGCACAGTGACAACGTACCCACATGCACCATCATGTAAAACTCGTGCAGGAATGCGAAAAGCAGGAAACAGCCTGTTCTTGTGGGGATAAAACAGTAGAAAACGACACGTTATAGAAAAGTAAATCAAAGCTGTGCAGTGAAGTAAGCCAGCTGTGTCCCTTCCTGTGAAACTGAATCTTTTAAGTACAAGCAGTTCTTGCACGTTCACAGCTGATCAAGTGTGCGGAAACATTCATGCCTTACATGTTTCTAATAACAGTTCCCAATACGTTTGTGATCAGGCATATTAATGTGTAAACCCATATAACGATGTCCGCTGTGATTACTATGTTTATAAGCAATGAAATGCCATACTACTTGCAAGAACATATCATCCGGAGAGAACAGCAGTTTACGATAGGTCGCGAGGCATTGGAAATGGTAAGGGAATACACCTACTTAGGACAGGTAATGACAGCAGATCCGGATCATGAGACTGAAATAATCAGAAGAATAAGAATGTGCTGGGGTGGGTTTGGCAGGCATTCTCAGATCATGAACAGCAGGTTGCCATTATCCCTCAAGAGAAAAGTTTATAACAGCTGTGTCTTACCAGTACTCACGTACGGAGAAGAAACCTGGAGGCTTACGAAAACTTAAATTAAAGATGACGCAACGAGCTATGGAAAGAAGAATGATGGGTGTAACGTTAAGGGATAAGAAAGCAGATTGGGTTAGGGAACAAACATGAGTTAATGACATCTTAGTTGAAATTAAGAAAAAGAAATGGGCATGGGCAGGACATGTAACGAGGAGGGAGGATAACCGACGGTCATTAAGGGTTACGGACTGGATTCCAAGGGAAGAGAAGCATAGGAGGGGGCGGCAGAACGTTAGGTGGGCGGATGAGATTAAGAAGTTTGCAGGGACGACATGGCCACAATTAGTACATGACCGGGATAGTTGGAGAGGTATGGGAGAGGCCTTTTCCCTGCAGTGGGCGTAACCAGGCTGATGATGATAATGACAATTCGGAGATTTTACAGCAACTTTCTGGATTTCAACTATGCACAACATGTGGTTTATACAATAAAGGACCACAAAATGCTTTCTTGCGAGGACATGCTTAATGAAAATTTTACCTACATACAGGCAAGAAAAGAATACACCTGCAGACAAATTATTCAATTTATTCGTCTGCCACTGTGGCTATACCATTCTGCTGCTAACACAAGGCCAGGGGTTGAATTGCCAGCCACGAAAGTCGCATTTCGATGAACGTCATAGGTAAAAAAAGATCTTGTAGTTAGATTTAGTTCATCTTTTATTGAACCCTTCAACTTTCAAATACTATTGCATAGGAGGCCATCTTTCTGCATAATTTAACACCAATCAAACGCAAAGGGCACAATTGCAAAGCAACCATCTTTCGGGATAATTCGAGTGTGTAAACATTCATTGCATCAATATGTATTGTTCAACAGCACTGCACAAATAAGCATAATCAGGTATAGCAAGTGCTCTGTCAGAAAGCTGGTTCTACAGATGTACAAATGTCAAGACATGAACGCTCATAATACATCGCACACACACCGCAAATAAAACCTTTTTCAAGAGTTGTCTCTTCTGGCAGATATGAGTGGGCAATAAGCAGCAAAAACTTTAAAGCAGGGCATTATGTAATACCTCCTATGAAAAAATGAATAGTGAAGAGGCTTTTAACAGCAGTACCTCATGCTACTCTAAGAAAAGGAACGATAATCAAAAAAATTTCTGTTAGAGCACCTAAGTTAAAAAGTAACTTTTTGAAAACAGAAAATTCTAGGTGAGATTTGTAATTACATTTGGCCCACCAACACCAACAACACGAGAATACTAGAAGTACTACAGCCTATGGTGTAGTACACTCTATGGAAAAGCTACCTTATACAGAAATCGAGAGTGATGCAACAAGCCCTCGACAACACTGCAGACTTTCTTGGCCAGTCTGGCCTCTCGCTTTCTTATAAGTAAGCTTACATCGATGTCGGGAAAAAGATTAGTATGAAGTACTACCCCAGATCGCACATTGTGCTCCACATAGCTGGACAAATATTCCCGCAAGTCAACACCCACAAACGCTCAGTTAGTGTAAGACCATGACGGCAGAGCCAGCACGTGGGTCAAACAATTATGCCATACCTGGACGCAAATTCTGCACCTGGTGCAAAGAATAATATTGAAATCATTGGGTGTAGACGAGTGGATACCGTGGAAAATCGCAGATGCTGTGTTTGTGTCCAAGGTATTGTACAGTATGAATTACCAGCAGCGCACAAAAAAGACAACTCATCGAAAACAGGCATCGGGTAATAAAGGTCTTTCCAACTCTACTATGCTTGAAGACCTCTGTGAGAAAGACCAAACGAACAAGCACCTAGACAGAGTAGAGTTACAGCCTGCAGCAAAAATTCTTTGCCTCAAGAGCTCAGAACCTGGTCCCAAGATACTATGCCAGCTAGCATATGAGATACAAAGACTACTCAGAAACAACCTCGGGAGCACCTGAACTTGAAACACAACAGGCACATACCGTGCAATATGGGGGCGAACAATTAGGCCACAAGACTATATACAACTGCCAAACACAGACGAGGTTGCTAATCATGAAGATCCAAGCAAACATCAGGCACATACAGTACACTGATGTGGCAATAGCAGTGTAACAGTAGTATGACACTACACAAAATTAAACTCCATATAAGTGTGTACAATTCCCGGTCATCCTACACGTAGAAAAGCTGAACTGAAAGCAATCAAACCAGCACTTGTAGTGCAAATTACACCCTGCACAACACCCTGCACCCCTGCATGAATTCACCAGAAACCATCTGGGCCTGCAGATCACTCGAGATTGTCGGGAAAATCAGGAGGTCGACATGCGACTTGCAAGCATATGGCCAAAAATTAAATTAGAGGTTACCTAGCCATGTAGATATTCCAGGGCACAAGAGAGCTTATGAGCCCGACATCAGAACTGAAAACTGGAAGAGTTGGTGTGTATTCAATATTAACTAAAGCGCAACAGACAGACAACGGACACGAACAAAGCACTCTGTGTGTTCACTTCGTTCTTGTCCATTGTATTTCTGTTTTGCTATAGTTAATTCATGACGGTGCACAGGAGAAGAATGATACTTCCGCGCAAGGGCTCGATTTCACTTCCAAATCAATGCGCGCGCGCGCGCACACACGCACACGCTCGCGCACGCACGCGCACGCACGCGCACACAGGCGCACGCACACGCACACACAAACACACACACACACACACACACACACACAAGTGTTGCAAGGGTGGGTAGCATGAAGCAGTATCAACAGGATGACACTAGAGACAGATGAGGGCTGGCTTTCAACTAATGTTCCTTGTAAAACAGTGGCGATTCATACAAATTACCAGAAAAAGAGATATCTTTGAAGGCCAGACAAAAATGGAGCTTGATGCGGCAAAACATAAATGAAAATGCTACAGAAAGAAAATGTAAAAACTTCCAAATGCAGGAAAAAATCATTACAATTGCCAATCCTGCATGCCCGCACCTTTCTAGAAACACTGTTCTTATTCCAATAGACATACTGACAGCTTGCTTTATACAAGCACACTCTTCCAGTTCCGTGCCATTGAAAAAAAAACGAGTTTCTTGGAAGGTAGCCACATGCACACTTGGTGATGACAATGTTTTCTTTTTCCCTGGACTTTTATATATTTATGTATTTTCACCCTTTCCCGTTCTTACGTTTGGTTTCATCAAACACTCGCTTTTATCACGTTTTACTGCTGTACTACTTTCTGTTAAACCTTTATAAATGACTGCATTTTCGCAATAAATGTTTTAATTAGAAGTTAGCATTCCCTGTCCTTACTGTTTCACAGTATATATTCTTGCTACATCGGCCAAATAAAAGATTTTATAAGGTACACACAAGCATAATCAGAAAGTGGTTTTGGCACGTAAAACCTCATAATTTAATTAAATTAATTTAGAAGCATCATAAGGCCATTTAAGTGACTTGCTGCAGTCTAAAAATAATAAAGAATAGCATCGCTGCAAACGGCACCAGAGAACACATAAGACGAACAAGAAAACCGAGATGATCTGGCAACCAAAAGTTTAATGTACCCACTAAGTAAATGCTGACTGACAAGCAATAAACCGAACATACGCAAAAAGGAGAAGCAAAAATTAATGCGGGTTTCCTGACAGAAAATGCATCCATTTCTAACCGAGGCCCTCCTGACAAGATTCTCCCAGCATTTTTAGACCTACAGCTCCCGTAATTTCTCTAAGCAGCTGATCTGCACAGAATGCTAGCTTCTTCCTCTACAATGCACGCGCAGGTGTAGAGGATGAATTGTAGAGGAAGAAGCTAGCATTCTGTGGAGATCGGCTGCATAGAGAGATTATGGAAGCTGTAGATGCAAAGACACTGGGAGAATCTTGTGTCAGTATGGCCGCTGTTACACTTTCAGAGATGGATGCGTTTCCTGTTGGGATCCTGTATGGACACACATCAGATTTTGCTTCTGCTTTTTCTGTAACTTCGATTTATTGTTTGTCCACCAGCATTTACTGGGCATGTTCAATAAACTTTCATCTGTTAATACACCTCATGATCGTCTTGGTCTCTAGAAGAAAAGTGTTCATTCTTTTTACAATGAAGCTGTATACGCTCAGGCGAAACACGGGGATAGAGGAGGCCTACTTCAAGTAGTTCCGCCCCCCCCCCCCCCCTCTATTCCGCTGCCTCCTTCCCTCTAAAGAGGGATAAATAAAGTTTTTCATCATCAACATCAGCGTGGTCCGATCACAAAAACCCTAGTGTAGGGGTATGAGCCATTGTTTAGGGGGACGTGAGCCATTGCATTTGGCTTGCATGATGGACAGAGAAATTTCTTGTTGGGTAGACATAAAAATGCTTATGCATTTAAAACATATGCATTTATCTACGTATTATTGCAGGAAAGGGACACAGAGGGGACGGGGTTAAGACAAGATCATGATGTCATAATTATCTCGCAGCAAAGGTGTGCTGGGCCATTGGTCACACCGACAGTGACGTCGTTTCTCTCTCGCAGCAGAGCACGCGTGCAGCTGTCTCTCTCCGACATCCAAATAAGCATAAAATGTGTACCTGTATTTATTTAAACGGAATGTGCAGCCTAAGTGCGTCCTTTAGTAACTACAGTGCATAACTGAGTCATAAATACTATGATTAACGCATTACAAAACACAAATGCTTAACATAATTCAGAAAGACTTTGATGGACCCGCTGGATTAACACAATGAGCCACTCATTGCCCTTTCCATGATGGTGATCTTGCGAAGCGTGATGTGTGGCATTCCAAATGAAAAATGTGATAAACCCAAGCCAAACGTGTGCGTCACCTCATTAAGAAGCACAGACATAACAAATAATGTAGAAATACCTAAATAAACCGTGGGGATCAACCCAGTAAAAAACACCGGGGCCGCACGTTTCAGCTTCGCTGGTTTATCATCTGTACAGGATGCATGGGCAGTAATTTTTTTCTGTTATTGTTTGTTAAGTATTGTAAAATGTTGTGCCAGTAAAGCACTTAGGGCTAGTTGGTGCTTTGTATTAGTGCTGATTTTTTGCTTGCTTTTTCTTAATGTTGTACCCTTCTTCCTTTTGTAACTACTTTTTATTCCCCCTTACCTAATACTCCAACCTTGCAGCTTGCAAGAAAAAAAAAAACAAGTAAATAAGCACATGTGATTTATTCATCTGCATACACCTCGCACCAATCCTTCCTCAACAAACGTCCCTGTGTTGATGTTTCACAGTGTGCATCAACATTAACTGCCGTTTGCATTTCGCTATAGTTTTTGAGCAGTCTAGTGCATAAACATTACACGACATTAAGGTTATGATCTATGCGGTGCATAAGCAAACGTTGCAAAAGGTGACATGTTGGATTGTTGAAAATAAGACCAATTGTATATATCGCCGCTACTTTAATAGCATTTAATTGACCCTTTGACAAAAACTTCACTTCGCATAGATTCCAACATGTGCACTGAATCTGCAACTTTTCTTGCTTATCAATGTGGTCCTCACTGCATGGAAACGTAGATTTGAAAACAAGGTTCAATAAATTAGTTTGTTGCAATATAAAAATATGCGTAGATCACTGCGATTGCAACACCAGAACTTGATACAAACATGCACACAATAGGGTGCAGACAAATGCTCAGGACAAACTCCAAAATGTTCGCATCCTGATACTTATGAAAGTGAACATGGCTGTCAATGAGAGGGAGAAAGAAAAGTTAATTGTGTTCGTGGAGTAAAAACGCATTGATAAGCTTAGAGATGTAGTCATTGCTTAAGACTTTCGAAATTAATAATTATAGCTTGCTATCGACATTGAAGCAGCCTTTCGACAACAGAAAAAATAATCAGTTTTTCCAGCTCTGAACATTGAATTGCACGAAATGCAAGCAGGCATAAAATTCTTCCAATATAATCTCTTTAGGAATATCTCATTGGAACATACATTTAGACTTTCATTTGCACTTTCTCTGGCTGAGCAATCTAGTTTGAAATGACTGCCGTAAGCATGTCGCAACAATGTTGATCTAATACGGGTTAAATGCATGACTAGCTTAAGAAATCTGAATGATTGCTATAAATTACAGTGTATAAACTGTAATATCTAATAACATTAATAATATAACAATAATATTTATTTCCACAAAACAGGCTAACCGTGAGCGGCGTGCGAGGCTGAGCAGAAAGCTGAAAAACTCTACAGCAAGTGCGCCTGCCGTGGGCCTACGATCCTGCGTTATGGATAGCGCGTATTGATATGGTCTTCTTGTTAGAAGCTCCGAGTATACTACCCGCGCGAGACAAAGGACAACAAAGGGGACGAGAAGCGTGTCTCTTAGAATGCTATGTTACAATTTACAGGTTTCTACAAAAGTCACGTTAACTGTCCAAAACATTTGATGCGTTGGCTTTTGCGCCTTTAGAAATTATAAGAGAGAACTCCCGTGTATATATATATATATATATATACCAGAAAGAAAGCAGTTCTGGGTCCGGGTAAATATTCACAGTGAAGCAGACGCACGTATGAAGCGGTTTATTGACGTTTCGGCTGGGGTCCGGCCTTCATCAGAATGAGATGAATCAAATGAAGGCCGGACCCCGGCCGAAACGTCAATAAACCGCTTCATACGCGCGTCCGCTTCACTGTGTATTATATATATATATATATATATATATATATATATATATATATATATATATATATATATATATATTCAAAGCGCACGGACGGCGATGGACGAACCAGGGTAGCGCTCAGGTTGAATTTCACAACACAATTTTTATTCCACGTCCAGTAATCAGACAGATCATTTGCGGCTTCGTTCAGGGGATCACGCGGGCTTTCGGTTTGGTGGTTCTTGTTGCTTTTGGCGCAAGAATATGGCTAGGAGCAGGCACCGCATATGCGCAATCACGAGCAATATACACACATCATTTTTCCAGAAGCTGACGCCGAGCGCGGGTAGCACGAGGATCTAATCGGGCTATCACGACGACTTCGTGGAAGCCACATTCCGAATACTGCAAATGCGGTGAGGGTAGCTATATGAAATTGTCGATAGGTCATCTTGTAGATTGTTGTAGCGCAGGCAGACCGAAACGGTCATAGAAGGCAGATGAGACAACACACAACGCTAAACCACATGCGAACTGCTGTTTACGCGCGCCATGTCGCACTGAACTTTAGAAACCACCGTCGCACACTCCAAAACAAATCTTAACACGTTTTTTAAATTACTAAACGTGCATATTATTTGCTCCTATAGCAAGAACAGTCAATAATGTTATAATGTAAACGTTTTCTTCATTACAATAAAAAAATGATGCAGCGTGTGCCACGAAACCTGGAATTAAGCAACCCTGGGCGTCGCACATGTCGCGTTGTTGAAATCGCAATCATGTGAAATGGGCTCTCTAAAAATCGCATTGCGACGCGTGCGACTGCACTAATTTTCATCGTTCCCGTCGCAGCTTATGAAACAGCCTTTACTGTCGCCACCGTGATGTACCGTATAAAGTCCAAGGGCTATAACAGCATCGCAAAGCGTGCGAGCGGAGCCGAAGATCGCGGATTAATCTCGCCCGCACGAAAAGGAAGAGCGGTGCTTGCCGTCTACTTTCGCGCACGAGGCACCTATCGTTGCGAGGCGGCATTCTGCGCCGCCGTCCACTGCGTCTGTGGCGGCGCGGCCGTATCGCGATCTGCGTGCGTCGACCTTGGTGCGCGCTGTGTGCTCAGCTTGCGTTGCAGCGAAATTCGCTTGCTGCTGCCGCCGCGCCAGCGTTTCGACAGCGAGTGTCCGCGGTCATCGATGTGTTTGCTGTGCGAGCTGACACAATGTTTGTTAATTTAGTTAGCAAGCGAATGTTTTACAAGTTGATACGGCCTATATAAGTGCTCCCTTACTTCCTATGGCTGTCTGTAAATTTGCTATAGCAATCGATGCTTGGCGTTTCTGGCGAAACTGCGATGTTTCTTTTTTTTTTGCCTACCTTAAGAGCCGCAGTGATCCCAGCTCCCATGGAGGTTCTTCCACCGACGGAAACAGGCAACGCGGTCTCCTTCAATCTCCTCCGTACGGTGTCGTTAAGCTTCGCCAAGGGTTCAAGGATCAGTGCCTTCTGGCTGAAGACTACCATTGACAGCTCCAAGGAATGATCGGGAGCACCGTCCTCCAGGAATCGGCATACGGATCGCCTCAGTTGTGCCAAGCGGTCACCCTGCTGTGGTCACAGAAGCAGTAAACAAGGTTGTCTTAGGATTCAAGGTCTAACACGAAATTGTATAGTGTACGATCACGATATTGGGGGTGCGTTCAACTGATGTGAGACTGACCATCATCTCAAGCACTATTTATTCGATAAAATATATTTTTTGCAAGGTCAGCAATATGAATCAGCATTTATTTTCGCCAGAGACTTCTGCTTGTAGAATAATTTATAGCTACACCTGAATTTGCACAATACTGTCAAAATTGTTGGCACTCGGCGTTTGTGTGTACGACAACATGTCCACTCAGTTTGAAAACGCTGCGTGGAATTTGTAGAGAGCAACGACACAACATTAGAATGGCAGCTCAGCCGCCAGAGCGCGCGGCTGCTGATTTCTTACTACTACTGCGCGGAGCAGTCATTTTTTCGGTCTTGCAAGACAGCCACCAGGACGAGTCAGCCGCCAGCGGTAGCCATTTGGCTGCCTCTGCAAGTTCACTGGCACCGCCGAATTCTTGCATGTTAGGTGAACCATTTGGTAAAACCATTTAGTCAGGTGAAAAATTATTACCAATTATAACGATATATCAAATTTGATTAGTACTCCTTTAGAAACACTGCAGACGAGTTACAACAAATGATTGAGGACCTTAACAGAGAGAGTGTAAGAGTGGGCCTGAAGAATAATATGTAGAAGACAAAGATAATGATGAATAACCGGACAAGGGAACAAGAATTCAGGATCGCCAGTCAGGCTCTAGAGTCTGTGAAGGAGCACGTTTACCTAGGTCAACTAATCATAGGGAACTCTGACCACGACAAGGAAATTCACAGAAGAGTAAAAATGGGTTGGTTCACATACGGCAGACATCGTGAGCTCCTGACTGGAAGTTTACCGTTACCATTGAAAAGGAAGGTATACAATCAGTGCATTTTACCGGTGCTGACATATGGGGCCGAGACTTGAAGACTGACAAAGTAACTTGAGGAAAAATTAAGGACTGCGCAAAGAGCGATGGAACGAAGAATGCTAGGCATAACTTTAAGTGACAGAAAGACAGCGGTATGAGTCAGGGTATAGACGACATTCTAATTGACATGAAGAGAAAAAAATGGCGCTGGGCAAGTCATGTAATGCATAGAGTATATAACCGTTCGACAATTATGGTGATAAAATTGGTACCGAGTCAAGGGAAGCGCAGTAGAGGACCACAGAAGACTACATGGTGCGACGAAATTTGGAAATTTGCGGGTGCTAGTTGGAATCGGCTGGCGCAGGACAGGGGTAATTGGAGATCGCGGGGAGAGGCCTTCGTCCTGCAGTGGACATAAAATAGGCTGACGATGATGATGATGATTAAGGGAGTCGCAAAGTATTCGAGTTGTCGATTAACGACAAGCCGACACAGCTAAAGGCTATGCGGTAATTTGACGATATTCAGTTTGGACTCGTTGGAGCATTATGCGGGAACACGGGATCGCATCCGCCTGCATTACGGCATATCGTTATTCTTTACTTTTATGTGTGAAATGCCTCCAAGTGATTTTTATGACGTCCATTTTCACCAACAGGAATGGATGACGTTACGGCCATTCTTCCTATTACTTCCTCCTGCAGCTCTACTTTGGCGTCACTGTTTTAACAGGAAGGAGGAGGAGGGGTGCTGCTTGTTGCAGGCCAACCTAGACTTGTAAATATTGGCGGAAATGGCTCCACCTGGACGCCCCCTGTCAAACGCGATCCGGTATGAAACATTACACAGTCAGCTAACAACAACAGGTGTCAAAAACAAGTTACCACGGAGCTGAATACGCTGTGCGTTTTCCAAATCTCGACGGTCCACACGGCTCACCATTGACTTTCAAACCCTATATAATGCAGGAACTTGAGGAGGAGCCCAAGCAACTCTCTTTTAAATATCCAACGTCATCGCGGGAACAAATTATCACTTGCATTTGAGTGTGGTGCCCTCTTGCACTTCAGTTCATCTATACTCTATCGCACACGTACCTTGCGCTCTGCCGAAGGTACGACGTGTACAAAACAATATCATCGCGCAGCGTAATATAGCTCTGGGCTTAACTGCCTGCTTATTGACGGGACAACATTTCCCGCTCTTTGCGCATGCACTTCGTATAGGGCAGGAGAACTGGGGCCGTATAACGTGAAGCTATTCCAATATGTTTTTATTCCAATCTCCTGACGTCAAATTTGCGTAACCGCGACGCAAGCATCGGGCGGTCACCCGCAGGGTTGTCTGAACAGACCGATCAAATGCTCCCCTCGTTCATAGGAGGTCACTTTTGTTTGCTTGAAAAACGAATAACATCGCCTGCACTGAGCGGCTTGTCTGATCTAATTCGCTCACAAGAGGCGAGAAGCGCGCTCAAGTGGAAAGTGATTCGGTGGGGCCGAGCCACTGCACTGAATATCGATAACCGGATGAAGAGGGTGGTGCGGGCATCTGCGATTGGTCCGCTTTCTCTTACTTAGTTTACGGTGGCTCGTCGACAGTCGCGGCGGCATGCAACGGAAGCTTAAGAATGACGCTTAAACGGATCCTCAGCAAAGAAGAGTTGGCAGAATGAGGTTGTAAACATGCCGAAAGTTCTCGAAAACGTTACACGGCCACTCAAAAAGCTTTATTACACGCAAATAAACCCATGGTCTCCGGCAGGGCCGAGTAGCCAGGGCCGGAGCGATGGGCGGCAGCCATCTTTTATTCCTTTCAGAACGGGGCAGCCTGCGGCTATTCAGAAAAAAAAATCAGTTTTGTTCGGCATATTACTGCATCTTCAACGCGTACGCGTGAATTTGATGCGGTAAGTTTTTGCGGTTTTGTGATGTCGCGTGACAGGCTGGTGAAGTGGGTGCAGCAGGAGAACTTTTTACCAATAGCCGAGGGCTAATGGCAAAAAGGCGTCTAATCAGAAATAACTTATTTTGTTTTGTTTGGTCAAATTATGCATAATCAGTGTGTACACGTCATATCAGATCGCGGTTTTCGCGACGTCGCGTGACAGACAGGTGAAGTGGGGGTGGTCCAAAAAAGTTTTTGACCAATCGCGGTGGGCTGATGTCAGAATTGGAAAGAAAAGATTGGAATAGTTTTACGTTATAGCGCCCCTGTGTCGTTTACTGCCTGTAACCGTAATAGCTACCCTAACTGCGATTGCGCAACAACACACCACCCGATTAAATCGCAATTTACACTTGCTATTGCCTCTCTGCTGTGACAGCAGTCATCGCTTTCTCTAATCGCACGCTGAGAGCAAAGCATCAGGTATGCATTTTGTCGTTATTATTCAGATCACATGTTTAATTCGGCACTGTTAGGACTATAGAGGTGATGGCGAGCCCTAAAAATGATTTCATTTCCAGTTAGCAGATGGGGCCGCAGCATTAGGCACAGGTCACAAATTGACGATGCTGTGCACTATTGAGACCTATTTTATCACTTCATCGTTAATTTACTGCTCCGCTCTAGTATTGTACGTGATGAAGGTGGCGAGCAAACACCAAATAGACTTGATGAAAAGAGCGCTACGAAGACGAGGACTAAAAGAACAACATGTACGATGGACAAGGCGCTAAGTATGCAAAACCAACTCGCCCTATCAAGCTTCTGCTGCACCAAATAGACGCCGAGCTATGATGCGGCATTTATACTGGCCTTCGCCATGCTGGCCAATCGGGCTGCAAGGAACCGCAGATAAAGGGGGCCCTGCTGTCGCATTCAAGAAAACCCATCTTATGGTTACAACGCCAAAACATTTGTTGTGCCAGTCCACCAACCGTACCGGATGGCACAGTAGACTCTGAGCAGATGACGTGGTACGGATGAAAATATCTTGAGGGGTGTTAGGTCATCCCACTGGCTAAAATGTCCTGTAGCCTCCACAGTGCTGCAATGAACTACTGAGATAGAATATATTATCTCACGTTGTGGCTCTACTTGAACACCCTTTAGTAAGTAATGTTTAATTTCACCAAGATATTGTCACTTGGTAGGGACGGTTAAGAAGGCAGCAAAACTGTGCTTAACGAAACGAGCGTTTTATTGGGCGAACTTGTGCCCTCAAAAACAGGCTACACTCAAAGAACAACGGCAGCGGCGAACACACTCGGCGATCGTCGAGAATCTGATCAGCGGGTCAAGCGCGTCGGCTTTTATAGATGAGTCGTCGAACGTTCCAGAGTAACCACTGAGAGCCGCGTGTCTTCCACAAAGTTCTACACCATTCGAGTCGCGCATACATGCAATCAGAATACGCAAGTTGCGGTGAAAGACAGTGGACGGAACCATCGATAACATTCCAGAAACTTCTTTCACATGCAGGCGCGTCCTGCGCTGTGCGATAACATTTGTTAGGCGGTGAGAAGTGGTCACCCAATAGAGATAAAGAAGTACACGTGTCAATATCAACAATGCACACAAGTCGATGATGCACCAAGTATTGTCTTGCCCTGCCAAGCACGAGTTTGTGCTGACCCTGTGTGGATGGGATATACCATGTTTGCGCTGACCATGTACGGACGCTGACCTCATACAGACGCATCAGATCTGTGCCATATTCACACAAGGCTGATGTGGTGGAGACCACAACGAACAGAAGTGGCTTAAAATGGCCTTCTTCGTGTCTCTTTTTACATACCGGAGAGTGTCCTTCGTTTACTTCAACGGCAGCGCTCGGCGTACTAGACTTCCAATGACCTCGTTGCTTGCTACGCCGATATGGGAAGGTACCCGCTGGAAAACAATGGTAAATCCGACTTGTGTAATTCTTTAACAGCATGTTAGCCACTCTGAACGCGCTTGTTAATGTGAAATCCTATTTAATTGGAGAAAGCCAGTATAGAAGCAATTTGCATTCTTACGATACTTCGCGCAATTAAAGGGGTCTAACTTTCGGCCTATCTATGTCTCTAAGAATCGGGCGGATGTGCTGATAGAACCGGGCTCAATCGTCAGGCCAACTTGGATCACTAGGTATGCGACATTGTGTATGTGCCAGTCATGGGTTAACACGTTTCGGCAACTTGTGTTACTACGTACGTGCCGCTCTTCAATGTAGAGTGCGATGTTGGGCTAGCTGGCTCATGCTGGAAATGCTGGTTGTGGCGCAACAAAACGAAGTGCAAAGAAGAAGGGAGAGAAAGAACGCCAACTGGAAACTGAATGTATTGCATAGAGACACGCATATATTATACAGATAAGATTAGCATGCGCAGAACCATCCAATGCACTACACGTGTAAAAAAAAAATAATAAACCGTTATCTCTGTGCAAATCGACAAGACATTCCATCAAGACCAAATTTGCAAATAACCATGGTGAATCTAAAGATTACCCGCCGTGGTTGCTTAGTGGCTATGGTGCTGGGCTGCTAAGCACGAAGTCGCGGGATGGAAACCTGCCACGGCGGCCGCATTTCTACGGGCCCTCTGCTAACGCCTTTCAACCTCTGGCGCAGCATTTCTGACACACTCATAAGGACCGAAGTAGGGAAGCAGCTGCAACCAGTCGCGATTCCTGCACGTGAAAGTTCTCTTCCATCGTATGTTCACAGGACTTCATGAGTGCAGACGGAAGACGCATCGTCATTTTGCGCTCGGAGACTATATTGACAGCAAACATGTCCCTCATGTTTGCCCGGCCCAGTTGTAATGGGCATGTGCAACTCGGCCTGGGGCGCCCTACGGTGTTTCTCTCGAACTCGGACCACTGGGTAGGTGCGGCTCTTCAATGGTCAAGAAAAATTAATTTAATTTCGGTGCTGGGCGGAGCCGAACTGGCTTCATATGTATTTAGATAATCTTACCACGCGTCACGTGGGGACGTCGCTGCGGTAGATGGCGCAACGTGTCCATAGGGAAGCTCTAAACAGGAGTTTGTCAGCATACGCCTCACACATGACACGTGTGCGTGGTAGCAGCACGGAGTATTAATAATACATTGCTTCAAAGCTCATCGCATTAATGTCTAAATTCGTGCTGATGGGCTCTGTCGCATTTTTTTATGTTCAGCCAGAACGAAGCTTATAAAATTTCCAGTTTCATTAGGCGACCCCTCTCAAGCACATAAAAGGGTATGCACTAACTGCGAAGTCACTCCTTACACGAAACTAGTATTTCATTCCTTTATATTCGGTAGGACAAAGGTATGCTTGCTTTAACGTATCCTTTGGCGCAATACTTCGCTAGAGGATTTGCGGTGCTGAAAGAACCCACTAGCGCTTAAAGATGAATTAAGCGTACCAGGTGTTTCCGCGAAGACAGCAATATTTCTTAATTTTTCTGTCCGCGATTCCACAATTCTAGTGCTTGGGGTGGTCTACGCCAAAAGGCCACCATAACTTGCACGAAAAATTGAAATTCAAATCTTATAATGAATAAAATTCCATTGAATACATTGTTTTACTAATTGCCTTACGGTACATATTATAATTTGCAAATCATCGTAGCGGTTAGCCTGCAAGGAATACCTACTTGAAAAGAATTTGGTGTATATGACATGATTTTCATGATATCCATTTTGTGCCACCGTTTATACCTTGAAGCACGAAAGTAATAGGATGGCCAATGAATTTCTTTGTTAAGTTCGAAAATTTTTATTGAATCCGGAAATGATTCCATCCAATCCACCTTGTGATATCTCTGGCTACGATTCGTAAATTGCAATTTAGGCCGTAAAGTACCTAACAATTTTTTTGCTGACTGGCTAATTAGGCATTTACATTTATAATGCAAATAATGTCCACTTCTTGAGCAGTACAGCTCAAGCTTCTATCATGCTTCCATCACACGAGTTTCTAAAAATTGCATAATGTCTTCGAAGGAACACCTAGTACATAATCTAATGTGATTAGCATGCATTATTAGGGAACTTTACTCACGTTTAGAGATTACCTCCCTGGCAATCGGACTGACTGGCCCTCTAACCGTTTTCCAGCCAACTTGAGTCACTGCGTGGTCGCTGGTATAATGGGTACAGCGTCAAGCCACTTGCTATGCCGCGGGAACAGGCTTACCGTCGGACCAGCGTGGGCTGCTCGGCATGTGCGCCACTGGGTACGTGGCGCTTTTCAATAGACCTCCTTTGCCACAAGTGGGCCACAGGTATGTGGGCGCAATTCAATGAACCCCTTGGACGGCAACTTTTACCAGTTTGTATGTGCCGCCGTTATCGGCCCCTCTTCAATGACAAAAAAAATGCTGTATATTTTCTGTGATGCTGAGGGAATTCCAACCCGCGACATGCAAAGTGTATTTTTCTAAAACCATATATAACTTTTATTACTCGCCTCAAGAAGGGAGCCGCATTGTAGTCTGTGTGCTTGATTACTCGAAGCGTCGGAGACTACTGGGACGAAAAATTAAAATGACGAATCGACTAGCTTACAAAAATCACCGAACTTTATAAATAATTACTTTACTACACGTACATATCGGAATTTGGGGATTGCAACGGGTGAGTTTGTAAGGCGTATCCTCTTGGAAATAATTATAGAGATGACACGTGTTTCGAGATATACGCCACGAGACTCGAGGTCAAAGTGCAATGTGTTCTACTTACCTTTTTAAGAAACTGCCATTTTATGAATTGAAGCTTAAAAGTAAATGGAACGCCCATGTATGTATTCTCACACATTATAATAATAAATGCATAATGCATAATAAAATGCATAATAAAATACAGTGTTATTTGTAAATCAGTAAATATATTGGTGAATATGGCACAAATTTCAATGCCGCACCCCACTGCTATAATGCTTGGTCAGCAAAAGCAATTTTGAATCCCTTGTCGTTTTAATCACAGAAATATGTAGTGGAAACACGCAGTATGGTGAAAATTTGAAGCTCGAAAAATCCAATACCTGGGTTGCAGCTTCGCAATGCTGCTACCAAACGACGTCTCACGATTTTGTCAAATTGATTATTATTCATTTATATGGACCCTCCGGGCGCATTTCTCCCGTCGGCGTTGCCATTGGCATCACCGTAAGTTTCTGTTTAAAGTCCAAATGCAATAAAATTGTCGCCACGCGCCATATGCTTATGCGCGAGTGGAAGCGCGCGAGGGGTGAGCCGGCGATCGCGGCTCAATCTCGCGCGGGGAGGAGGCGCCCCGTATTCCGTCGTGCGAGGACGTGGAGGGAAGGTAGCGATGGTCTATTCCAGGCGCCCGCCAGGGCCGCTGTATCTTGAAAGCCATCTACGATGGCCACAGAGCCCGCCCATGCGCTGTGCTTTCGCCGCTTAGTTCGCGCTGATGCCAAACGCTGCACAAAGGTCGATGCACTCGCTGCTGCTGCCTAGCTTCCCCGCTCCTACATTTTCACAGCGAGTTTCCGCGGTCATTGAGTGAGATGTGCTAATGTTTGCGAGTGCGCGCGTGACTCTACTTGTCAGTCTAGTTAGTAGGTCTATGTTCGCAAGTTTATGCGGGCGATAAAACTACTATCCTTTGTTGGCATAGCTGTCCACTACTTTGCTATCGCAATCAATGCTTCGTCTTGAAGGAAAAACCGACTTTTAATGACATCGACAGCAGGCAAAATTTTAAGCTTTTTTATGGCCTGATTCGAAATGTTGCTTTTCTACCGAAATTTTCGCGACCAAAGAAGAGTATGTTATAGATAATCAAAAATGCGAGAAAGCAAAGCTGTGTATTAGCTTAGTACCAGTATCCTCAGTATCCACTGT
Source organism: Dermacentor andersoni (assembly GCF_023375885.2). Classification (NCBI taxonomy): domain Eukaryota; kingdom Metazoa; phylum Arthropoda; class Arachnida; order Ixodida; family Ixodidae; genus Dermacentor; species Dermacentor andersoni. The sequence continues at coordinate 233,534,675 of NC_092816.1, read as the reverse complement.
GTTTATTCTTATTGTCTCATGTGAGGCTACTTGAATATTGATACTTACTGCCATGCTTGCAGAAACATCCATGACAAGCACCAGACGTCCGGGTCGGGAACCAGAGCGCACCACTCTAAAGTTGGTTGGCTGCAAAGGCGACGGTCCGCTTAACCTGTGCACGAAGAGGACACGGCGATTGCCACCTGTGCGGATGCCGCACTTCCTAGCTAAAAACCCTAGTCTGGCAAAAACAATCATCTTGGCAAGAGGTCTTTAAGCGCGTATCACCTTCGTGCTGAATCATCAGTCGTAGAGGATAACAGTGCATTGTGATTGGCCAAAGATCTATGTGCATTCACGTATCCTGATCGAATAGGGCAGTGGAGGATCGCAATGGTGCCCTGTTCGCGGGTACATCTGGAGGAATGGCAAAAAAAAAAAAGGATTTCACCGATCTAACGGACACGTTGGAGTCTATTTGAAGCGAAGCATTTATTAAGAGGTTAAAAAAATGTTATAAATGTGCCTATTGTCTTCCTTCTCTTGGCGTAAAAGAAACTAGCGGGCGCATGTGCTCTCGCTCACATGTACTACCCTATGTGAGAAATCTTAGGTTTGCTTTACTAGGATTGAGGATTGGTGGAGTTGGTATTGCATTCTAAAACTGGTACAGCACAACAAATGTTGCGCAGTACCAGTTTTCGGTTTGCTTATTTTTTCTTATTTCATCTCACTTAGTTTAAATATGCAAGCCGCTTCATAGCCGATCATCCGTTGGGTGCATGTCATTGTACTGAAATCACTATAATATCAAAGTGTGGAGGCACATTGTGGCGGATCCTCCTTGTGGGTATGCGTCATATTATGGGAATCATATTCGGCGTCAACACGCGGTGATCATCTTGAAGCTAGTTCGCTGCACCGTATGTACCACTAGCTTCTAGGCCCTCCTCAGACGACCACTCAACCCGACGCACAAAAAACGCACACAACCAACCCCGTCCGCACTATCATTTACAAAGAACAAATTGATGATGACGGTCTCCTCCAAACACAGCAACAGAGATACATTGCTACAGGTCACCGACCGCAGTGCAAAAACTATCCAGACGAGGAAGAAACACACTTGGACGGCGATATTACAGAGACATAAGTGAGGGCGGCCCTACATGGCATAAGACGTAACACGGCGCCCGGAGCAGACAGCATTCACTACGCGCTACTACGAAACCTCGATGATCAGGCCACATGGCAACTCACTGCATACTACAACGACAACTGGAAAAACTGAACGCTTCTGCAATAATGGCGGCACGCCGATATTACCTTAATTCCGAAACCCGGGAAACCATTGTCCCTCCAAAGACACATTTCCCTGATTTCGTGTATCGGCAAACTCTTCGCACATGCATTTCTCATGCGCCTCCAGCCTTATCTCGAAGCGAACCAATTCTTTCCCAATACCTTATTCGGCTATCGACTAGGTCTGTCTGCGCAGGACATACTCCTGCAACTTAAAGAGAATGTTCTGCATTGTCCCAGTACAGCTCAAACAAGAGCAATTCTGGCGTTGGACCTCAAGGGGGCCTTCGACAACCTCTCACATGACCCCATCCTAAACAATCTTGGATCCTCCCGATGTGGAAAACGCATCTATGATTATGTCCGAATCTTTCGATTTGATCGCATGGCCATCATCGGCCTGACTGAAATTCGGTCAGATATCATAAAACTTTTTGTCAGAGGGACTCCCCAGGGTTCGGTCTCTCACCCTCTCTGTTCCACATGGCGATGGCAAAGCTACTACCGCTCTTCAAAAAACTTCCCAACATGCAGCACGCCCTGTGCGCCGATTGAGTAACAATCTAGATGACCACAGTGTTGGCCGGCGCAATTCAACACGTACTACAGGAAGCAGTAAACATAGTACAAGAGTATGCAACAGCCGGAGGACTCACCTGCGCAGCTGAGAAGTCGGAGCTCCTACTTGTATTGAAAAAATGCAACAAGGCTGATATTCTACCAACCATCATATTGTATCTCAATGGCAACCTTAGTCCAAGGGTAGACAGACTACGCGCACTAGGCCTTCACATACAATACAAAGGGAAGGCCACACATGCCCTACACATACTCCGCCAAAAAAATCACCCAAGTAACAGACACGATAAAGCGCATTACAAGACGCCGACAAGGACTCCAAGAAAAAGATGTACTCCGAATCATGCAAGCCCTCATAATTAGCAGATTAACCTCCCCACCTCCACTATCGTAACTTCACTCAGACCGAGACGCACTAAAGGCAGCGCGGGGAGTACCCCAAAATGTGTCCACAAAGCACCTACTACGAGTCGGGGTGCACAACCCTATCTGCGAACTAGGCGAAGGTCACCTTGACAGCCAATTTCAACGTCTCCAACGAGCAATGCAAGGGTGCCTTATTCTATGCCGGCTGGGATACGAAACACCAAGAAAACCACAACAAGAAGACCGCACACTTCTTGCGTTTAGCTTCCGAAACAAAATTCACGTGGCCCCACTTCCCCGTAATATGCACCCTGCCCGTCGTAAAGGCCAAACACAGGCAAGTGCACAAGCCCTGGCTCCACTCAATGGCAATGGCACATCGGACACACCGGTCCGATACACCGACGTGGCTCTGTACCCACAGAGACGTGCCCACTGTCATGTCATACTAGATAGAGACATTCTGAGGGCTTCTGCCACGCTAAACACTGTGGAGATGGCAAGAAAGAAGGGGCTGCTGTCGCCTTAGCCATCGTACACGCTTCAACCATAGCGGCACCAGATGGACCCATCGCAGTGGCCACTGATTCACAGACTGCCTGCAGGACTTTGGCACAAGGAATGGTGGCACCCTACAGACACCGCGTCCTTACGTTACTAAACCCCACAACGTTACCCAGGGTGCGTATCATCTGGACTGCTGCGCATGCCTCTCTCCATGGTAATGAACATGGTTATGCGTTAGCCCGAGAGCTCACTAACTGGGCTTCATTGGAAGAGCCGTCCCACCCAGAAGACACATCAGCCGAACCGCTGAACTACACTGAAACTCTAGAACATTACAGAAAACGTAGGAGACACTCCCCCCCCCCCCCCACACACACACATAAGTCCTTTAATTGAGAAGACGCCGTCGCGTAGCGACAGCTTCAAACTAATTTATTTCACGGTGTTTTTATCGTCACCTCTTCCACCCCACACAATATCCCTCATACTGTCCCTACTGTGGCGCAAAGCCTAGAGTATATCATTTCCAACAACCTCCGGGTTACTCCACTATTCCTTGACCTTCCTCCTGGGAGACTGCGCTGACCAGCTTAGACCCGCAAGAGCCGCGACGGCTGATCCGGCGGGCACGTGGTGTGGCGCGAGTCCATGGAGCCCTGAACTAAGGACTCCACCCTACGAGCAAGTTTCGCCAATTCGTAATAAATATTTTCTCTCTCTAGGCCGATCCCCGCCATGGGTATATGCCACAGTGTGAAAATCATCGCCATAATCTGGACGCGGACAAGCTTCTTGACCGATCCTTAAGAGGAAGCTTTAGCTCGGGCCCAACTCCGACGCGGCCTATTCAAATACATGTAAAACGCAAAAACGTTTTTATGAGATAACCCCTGGACCGACTTTAATGAAATTTGTTGCATTTGAAAAGGAAGTTAAATTCTAGTGACTGTTGGAAGCGGAATTTCGATTTAGGGCTCGAATTATCTTAAAACGATTTTCAAATATTTGACCGTTTGAAAAAAATAGAAGCGCGAAGTTTACAAATTCATAGCTCTGCATCAAGAGATGATATCATGGTTCTGTAAACGGCATCCATTAGATCATTCAAAGCGGACAAATTAAATATGTCATTTTACATCTTACGTGAATTTGTTACGTTGGTTACAAGGGTTTTGCAAAAGTTGTATTTTCCTATTATTAAATTTTTTATATTTCAGTTATAAGATATCAATTTTGTCCGCTTTAGATGTACTATTAGATACAATTCACAGAAGTGTATTATCATTTGTCTTTGTTGAGTTACAGAGTTGTAAACTTGATAGTTTCGTTTTCTGAAAATTTTCGATTTTCGCCAATTTTTAATAAAAAATTGACGACCTAACTCGAAAATTCGAAACCAACAGTCACTAGATTTTAAGTTTTTCTTTTAAATGCAACAAACCTCGTGAAATTTGGTGCAGTGGTTGCCGAGAAAAACGAATTCTCCTTTTACATGTATTTAGATAGGAACACCCGAGCTAAAGCTTCCTCTTAATTGACGGTATGTGTCAAAATATGGAAATCAAGATTATTAAGATAGGGTGGTAATCTCAAAAAGATAATTTGCGTTGTCAGTCCATTTGGTTGTTGGGAGAGGACAGCACCTATGTCATGGCCACTGGCATGTGTGCGAACTTGAGTTGGTGGTGATGGAACAAAGTGACCTAATATCACAGGCGTTGTTAGCCAGCGGATGAGGGTGTCGAAGGCGTCGGCTTGTTCATTTTCCCAAAAGAACGCCGCGTCCTTTTTTATAAGGTCAGTCAGTGCCGGGTGATATCCGCAATTTTTTTTAACAAACCGACAAAAATAGGAGCATAGGCCCATGAAGCTGCGCACATCTTCTGCTGAGCAGGGTACAGGAAAGTTCTTCACTGCATGAATCTTATCAAGCTTTTTTGGACACGTACCAACTAGCGCCCCAAGCGGCTCCGGCACGAAGCTAGCGCGTTTTTATTGTAATGAGCGGGTTTTTCGTGAACAAAAGCTACTTGTTGATTATTAACGAAGGCAGGTTACAGACATGTTCTGGATGACAAACCGCACGAGCCAAATGCAGTGATCACTCTCTGGCAAGCAAGAATTTTGTTACCAGAGTGGTTAAAGATTCAGCAATGGAAGCAAATGGGAACGACGAAAATTTGTACGCGATTTTCGAGACAAAATCAGTAGCTGTGATAAACTACGGCGTCTATCGCAAAAGTTGCTGCAGGGTATGTAGTCCGGAGACTTAGCTTTCAATTGATGTCTGTCTCGACTGTCTACACATGGGGTAACACTGCTCCCAAAAGCAATTTTTCACAGACGGTCGTGTAAGTTCACGTGGCATGGTCGCTGTTGTAAAAGATAAGTGTCATGGGGGCGGGTGCCTTGTGTATAATAATTGCGAGAAGTGAAAAACAGTCGTATTTCCTGTGTTCATCAGTCAGTAACCTGCCGCGTGCATCGACAGTGTGATGCCCTTTCGTCGATACGTGGCGTCGGCCCGTATTGGCAGCAACGTGACCTCGAAATATTTTTTGTTTTCTAGGCTTAAACCAAAAATGCCCATTCCTAACTTTAATGCAGCAGCAGCTTCGTCTCCTTCATCTCTAGGCCATTTCCTAAAAAAATCCCTATTTCTGTAAAAGCAAGTCAGTGAAAGCAAATTTGCAATAAAGCTAAGGCGACGACATGCGCGCAGCCACAAGCCCACATGTGCCTTAAAGAAAGTAGCCTGCCAAAGTTACTGTTATGTGTCAGCTAGCGGCGCAAGCAATCTTTACCTTTTTTTTTCATTTCTGCGTCCGTCCTGCCTGCGCATGTGAAGAAAACGAGGAGTGGGAAGGCAGATAAACCGAAAGCGGGGGGGGGGGGGGGGGGGAGGTGGCAGCGTTATGGTTAGCGTGCCCAGTTCCCAAATGCAGAATGCTGCAAATTCGTGGGCTTGAAACCCGATGGTTTGTTTGTGAACACAGTTTTCTGTACTCTATCGCGATGGCGAAGCCCAGAATGAGGCGGCCACCTGACGACAACGGTCGCCATCAGCGTAACGGAATAAGCCGGCGTGCTAAAACCCTAAAACCAAAAATACACTCAGAGGAAATCCAGTATGCTCCTCTCGACAAAAAAAAAACGGCGATGGGGTGTCGTTGAGCGAGGCTGTAGACCAATAATGTCACCCAAAGACCGTACCACGCTCCTATCGCGGTGTCCAGTGGAAATGTACTTTGACAGCATGCCAACTAGCATGTAATTATTACTTCATTAAGATCGTTGCGTTTTTGTGTTGTGTCTACCACGAGCAAGTAGTGTTAGAGATGACACTGGAGAGTAAGCGGAGAGCGAAGTCCGCGAAAAGTACTTGAGGATAGACATATTGAAAGCCAACGCCATGTTGAAGAAAGCATGCGACTTGGTTGCTCAGGTCGCCAGAAAGGCTTGAGTGATAGCATACCGTTGGGCATATTTGGTAACCACAGCGATGGGCACACACTTTGCGGGATTAAACAGAGGAAACTTAGTCCCAAGATCCCCGCCGCCCTGCACTCTCCATCGCAGTGGCCCGGGGCTTGAGTGCCGAGCAATTAGCCGAACTCTTCGCGGATACGTTCGCTCCGCCGTCTGTGTGCCCTGTCACAGCCGCCGTCGAACTTCCGCCACACAACATGGTTGATCGCCTCGCTCCTATGCGCTATTTCCCAACGAGCGCAATTCCGGAGCATGTAGAAGTGCTGTGTTCTGCTGAGTTGACGCTCAGCGAGTTGCGCATCGTCTTGAACAGACGCAAACGCCGCTCCGCTCCCGGTTCCCACGGCGTTACTCATCAAGTCCTGAGGAACATTGACGCAGCTCAGCTTCCGTCACTTCTCGAGGTCTTCAACTCGGTCTTGCGCAGCGGCATCATTCCTGCCGACTGGAAAGAGGTGATCGTCATTCCCATTCACAAGCGCAACAAACCAGCCTCGAACATAAACTCCTATTGCCCAGTATCGCTAACCTCGGTACCCGGCAAAACAATGGAGTCCATGGCTTTTCACCGCCTTGAATGAATTGCCTCCGCCCTAGACGCCTTTGCCCCTGAACAAAGCGGCTTCCGCCGACTGCGCTCGACAGCTGATTGCATCGCGGACGTTGTCGCTACGCTCGAGGACGCGGCAAGCCGCCACGAAGCCGGATACCTGGTGCTGCTCGATGTGGAACGCGCGTTCGACGGCCTCCCGCACGGCACCATCATTCAAGCGCTTCGCGAGCTGCGTATCACCGGCCGCCTACTGGACTATGTCTCGGCCTTTCTTAACGACCGAACGCTCAGAGTGCGCGTGGGTGAGGCGCTAAGCAGCCCCCGTAGCGTGACCTCTGGTGTTCCTCAGGGCAGTGTCCTCAGCCCTTTCCTCTTCAACTTGGCGCTGGCAAGGCTCCCTGATTTCATCCCGAACCTGACAGCCTTCGAAGTCCGTGTGGCGATTTACGCTGATGACATCGCTCTTTTTTGCTTGCGGGCCCACGAACCATGGCTACCAAGTGCGTCAATCACTTCAGTCGGCGATCAACGCCGTGGACGAATATCTCGGCAGCATAGGGCTTCAGCTCTCGGCGTCAAAAACCGAGGCGCTACTAATTCACCCCCGTGCGAGCCGTGCACGCTTCGAAGTGCCAACTCTCTCGGTGCGCGGAAGCCCCCTCCCGTGGCAGAGAAAAGTCTGATACCTCGCCCTCCACATCGACTGCCGCCTCAACTTTAACGCGGCCACCACACAACTCTGCAGGGGCTACAGGAAAGTCGCAGGCGCCGCACCCTCCCTGCTCGCCCGAGGCCGCGGCTGCACACCGCATCTTGCGCTCCGAGTTTACAACTCGATCGCAACGTCGCGAGCGTTCTACGCGCTCCCACTCACCAACGCCAGTGCAGCCAACTGGAAGGCCGTCGACTTCGAGCACCGCACCGCAGTTCGCCAAATGTACGCGCTTTCCCGCTTCTCGCAAGTGGGGGCAACTCTCGCCGAAGCGGGAAATTGGCCGCCCTCACTTCGCGCGCCGAAACAAGCGCTTCACCACATCGAGCGTCTGGAAAGGTCGCCACAGGGTCAGCATCTCGTGCGCCGCCTCCACACCCTCGAGAGCTCGGGCATGGGTCAGCGTGCCACCGAGTTCAGCACTCGCATCGCCTCTTTGCCTCAACTCCTCCCCCTGCCGCCTTCGCCGCACGCCTCCGCGCTCCTCGACGTAAACATCACCGTCCCGGGCGTCAAGAGCAAGCGACAAACAGCACTGTGTGCCATGCAACAGGAGACGGATGCATTGATCTTCGAACATCTACGCGACCGACTCCTAGAGTAAACTGACGGATCCGTGTACAGTGACGGTTCCGCCGCTGCCGCGTGCAAGGCACCGGACATTTCTGCGTCTCGACAGTGCCGCCTTAGTTTTCGTGCCTCGTCGACAGTCGCCGAACTCGCGGCGATTGACCTCGCGGCTGACCTACTTTCTCAGCAGTGCGGTGTCTCGTCTGCCGCGATATTGTCGGACTCGCGTGCGGTTCTGTGCATGCTGAGGAAGGACAATGCCGGTCTTCCGCTTGTGCAGCGCGTGGGATCAAAACTGCGCCATCTCGTAAATCAGGGCTGCGATTTGGCATTGCAGTGGGTCCCCGCGCACATCGGCCTGCCCGAGAACGAAGCGGCCGATGCCCTCGCAAAGCAAGCTCTCTCGACTCGCTTCCCCCTCGCTAGCTCCGTCACCCGTTTCGACGTGGCCAAGACGGCGATACTGCGCATTCTCCGCGCGCAGCACCAGGATTCGCGCGTTTCAGCTGGTACGCCCCCTCGCCTCCTCCCCCGCGCGGGTCACTCCCGCTGGGACCTCTCGTTTCTCCTTCGGCTGCGCGTCGGCTGCTACAACACGGCCGCCAGAATGCACGGACTGCAGGGAAGAGGCAGCCCCGCGTGCTTGGGTTGCGGCGCGGAGGAGACGGTTGAGCACCTTCTGCTCCGCTGCCCGGCCTTCGATGTTGAGCGCACTGCGCTATTTGCATCATACCGTCGTTTGGGACTGCCCTGTGACTCGGAGGGAGCACTTCTCTTTCCGGCAGCCCACCCTTCCATTTTCAAGAAAGTGCTTCCTGCCCTACTTGACTTTTGCTGTGACACGCAGCTGAGAGCGCGGCTGTAAGCCCTGCATTGCTTCTTCACCCTTCTTGCTATTTTTTTCCGCCTTCTTTTCCTTCTCTCCCTGATCTTTTTCTCCCCACTCCCCTTTCCCTGTGCAGTGCAGTTGAGGTGTCCTCCTCTGAGAGACAGTAACGGCACTGCACTTCTCTCTTCCTCTCCTTCAAAAGTCACAACACACACAAACAGAGGAAAGGGGCCCAGTGAGTAGGACGGTCTTTTCGAGCTCTGGCATAGATTGAGAAATGAATGTGGCGATGTATGAAGCCCAAAATAGCATATGCCAATCTAAATGAATCAGCGTGGTCATACTTGCGCGACACGCCATGGTGGCCTGCCACCAGGACATCATGGAGTCGCGGCGATGACAGTTTGCACTGGGCGCTTGAGAATAAAAACGAGCACATCGGAGATGTCCGAGAGGCGTTTCTACGGTACAAGAGCACATCCCTCCTCCAAAAAATTATAAGCACAAAAATAAGCTTGCGAATAGGGGCATCATAAGATCGAGTATTGCGGCGCTTGTTGATCTTGTTCAGGATGACGTTAGCGTTGCAGTGAGTCTTTAGTTCCGAGAAATTAAGTTAAAGTTCGGTTTATTAGCATCACAATGTCGGTTGTAATCAGGCAAAAACTGAAAGCATTTCATTTGAGGGTGCCGGAGTACTCTGTATGGATTACGTACGACAATGATAGCAAGAATACAACATTATTAGAGAATATAATTCGAAAACAAGTTCACTTATATTGCAGTATAGTAAAAAGGAAGTACCTCCACAGCTACACTGTGGAGGTTTTTCTCCACAGCTACAGTGTGGAGGTACTTCTCCACAGCTACACTGTAGCTGTGGAGAGTACGAATAATGAACAGGCTAGAAAAACTGTTTTGTAGGTCTGTAGTAAACCGGACAGATCGTTCGCGCCTTGGCAATAGGATAAGGTTGCTCCTGAAGGCAGAAAGTCTAGTGGGCAATTAAGTCGGCCAGTTGGCTCTCTGCACTTAGAAATCCCGCAAAGGACGTGATGACGCCACAACGACGAACCACTGCAGGCCAGCAAATGAAGACAACTTTTTTTAAAGTGATGCTTCCTTTGCTTCTTTCTTCGACTTTCCCACTGGTGCTGTTGCTGTTTTGCACGCCGTGTCGGAGGAAGGCTCAGAGCGTGCCTATACACGTGGGAAAGAGGAAAGGTTGTTCAAGATGATGACGCCACAACGACGAACCACTGCAGGCCAGCAAATGAAGACAACTTTTTTTAAAGTGATGCTTCCTTTGCTTCTTTCTTCGACTTTCCCACTGGTGCTGTTGCTGTTTTGCACGCCGTGTCGGAGGAAGGCTCAGAGCGTGCCTATACACGTGGGAAAGAGGAAAGGTTGTTCAAGAAACTCGTTTGGACCTTTCGATCGCGTCACATGTGCATGGTGCCATATCGGCCAGCTATTCTGAATTTCGAGCAACCTTATGATTTTACGAATCTTGCTTGAAATTTTACGGAAAGCACTTTATTTGCAAAACAAAACGTCAAAATGTAGTAAAACTACACCCTGGTACCTTGCACCACCGCGAGAGGGCAATACGTATGCGTGATATCATCATCAGCAGCTGCAAGATTGTAGTGACTTCTGTCATCTACTAGGGGTTCACGAATCCATATACAAAGCTCGATAGCGCCACTAGCACCTTCGCAGACCTGTCGCCATGCTGTTGCCTTGGTTGGCGCGGGGGCGCGGGGGCGCGGGTTAGGACTTCTCTCAGCTTCAGTCACTGCAGTGTTGGCCTCGCCTTTTGTGTAAATAGCTGCCGCGTCGGATGTAGTGCGACTCCGGCCTGTAGTGGCTTCGAAATGCGATGGCGGGCTCGAAGCCCCGACCGTACTTCCCAGTGTTTTTGAAATCGTACACGGCAGAATTTCAGTGCTTCGTGCCGTCGAAGAAAGGGAAGAAGTTCGAATTCTGCACCACGTGTGCCCGTGATATGAACCTCTCGCATGGCGGCAAGTCTGATAATCAAGATCCACATTGCTTCGAAAGAGCATCAGGGATACGTGCGAGCCGCGGACAGCCAGCCAAGCTTCTGTGTGATTCGTGCAGAATGCCTCTTCATGGCATCTTTAGTTGAACACAGCATCCCGCTGAGTGTGAGTGATCATACCGCAACGCTTTTCCGGGAAATGTTCTCCAAGTGCGAAGAAGCAAAACGCTAGCCTGTGGACGAACAAAGACGACCTCAATTGTTCTGAAAATAGCCGCCAACGTGGATACTCCTTTGCTGGATGCCCTCAGACAGCAAGTATTTTCGATCACTCTGTATGGCAGTAACAATAGGGATACGCAGCTTTGCCCTATTGTTGCGACATATTTCGTTAAAGAAACGAGTCGAAAGCCGCCTTCGTTGCCACTGGACATTTCAAGGGGAAGCAACGGGTTACAAGATAGCAAATCTGGTTCTGTACGAGATGATGTCTCAGAATTTGCCTGTTGGTAACCTGCTGGCTATCTGTTCGGACAATGACAATCTCATGATCGGCAAGAAAAACAGTGTTCCTACTGTATTGAGAGAGGCTCAACCAGGTTTGGTAGGGCTTGGTTGCTCGTGCTATCTCATCAATTTGGCCGCCCAAAAATGAGCTTCATGTCTTCCTGTAAAGGTTGATGAGGCTTTGGTTGACACTTTTTTTACCAAGTAAAAAGCTCAAGACAGAAAGGTCAAAAGCGTGGCAGTTTGGGCGAGTTGGTATGTCATGACTGTTTTAGGCTTGTAGCGCAGCTCAGAAAGAGCAAAAAAGGAAGGAGGTAGGGGTAATCAAAGGGTAATCACTCTGTTTTCCGTTCCCTTTGATTACCCCTACCTCCTTCTTTTTTTGCTCTTCCTGAGCTGCGCTACAAGCCTAAAACAGTCAAGAAGAAAGATCGACTTAAACAGTTCCAAAAGATGCATGACGCCGAGGTCATAAAGATGTTGAAGCATTCGCCAACACGTTGGCTGTCGTTGGGAATGTGCTTGAAGAGGCTGCTCGACCAATCAATAGAAACCACAACTAAGTTTTTTTTTAAATGTAAAACAAAGCAGTGCAACAAGCACAGCTTGTTTTTGGAGTCATACTAAATTCCGAAGACTTCCTCACGAACCCCCAAGAACCCTGCACTGAACCCAAAGTCTACTACACATCTTCAAAAGACTACTGCAGGCCTCGGGAAAAAAGCACCGACGGCGATGAACTCTCGCTACAGAAGAAAGGAGCTCATTCTGCACCTAAAGCAAAAAAAAAAAAAAAAAATGACACTTCAAACCAAGGATTCTGGGGAAGCCAGGCTCGTGATCCGTGAGGAGCGCCTGTCTTATTTTTTGTCATGGGAGCTAAACAGGGCATGCTGTCTTTTTCTCCAAAAGGTTATACCGCTTTTTGAGAAGGCAAACTGCGTTCTTCAGGCACAGGCTCCTCAAATTCACCTACTAAGGGGTCTCTTGAACCGCCTTTACGAGGATCTCCTGACTAGATTTGTGCGCCCAGGTGTTGTCAAGGCATGTCATTCATTGATGGAAGTTGACTATGGGGCTGCAGAGAACCAGAAAGGCGATGAAGACATAGTCATTGGCAGCACAGCCTACTCTGTGGTTGAGACACTGAGCAGTATTGAGAGCGAGCAGTACTTCTCTGCTGTACGTCTGTACCTCACTGCAGCATGCGATTACATGCGCCACAAATTCCCGCTAGAAGACCTCACTCTCAAATGGCTGAAGTAGCTCAAGTACAAGCTCTGGAAACTGCTTCATTTAACAGCGTATGTCACTTTATTATGATGTTCCCTGGTTTGCTACCCCACATGAAAGGCGAATAAAAAGAAGCAATCGACGCACTTGAACTAGAGTTTATCATCTTCCAAGCATATCAGGTTCCAGCCGATATATTGAATGAGCCAAGGTGCGACGTGCTGTGGTCGCAATTAGTAAGCGTTCCAAGTGTCGACGGATCGCTCAGGTTCCACATAATTTCAATGGTTATGCTGGGTATTCTCTCCGTTCTCGACAGCAATGCTGAAAGTGATAGAATATTCAGCACTGTGAACAAAACTGCAACGGGGTTTTGCTCTTCTGTGTTTGAGAAAACACTTGAAAGTCTAGTGATTGTCAAGTGGCACCAGAATGGTACTTGCTTTGAGAAAACCTACACGTCGGCAACAGCAAAATCTTTGCAAAGATAAAGTGTGTCCCAGTGAAGTTTCCGCTCGTTACTCTCCAAGACACGGATTTCACTTGCGGTTGTGAAAACGTCAGTAACCTTGTCGCAAAACGTAAATCCCTTTAAAAAAAGTGCTGCCATGCACCCCCCCTCCCCGCACTCCGCCACGATATTTTTAAGAATTTCCAAATTTTCCGGTTGGCCGGTTTGACAGTGCCCTCTGGAGCTCCCTTGGCGTCGTAACATTAGCTTCTTGACAGCTGTAATTGTCTGTGACCCCCCGCAAAATGCATTGCAGTAACTGAAGCGCTTACCCTTATCCTAACATGCAACTCCTGAAGAAAGGTAGATATAATGGTAGAGAGGAGGCAGGGAGAAGGAGGCAGAGAATGGGTAGAACCGGGGTGTTCGCGAAACGACTGAATAACACCCTTGGCACCTTTCGCCCGCAATTCTCATATAGGGAGGGGGGGGGGGATGAACGTGACAGGGAAGAGGCGACGTGAGAAGATAACGAAACTCTACTACAATAGACACTACAGCGGTTGCGGGCAAAATGAAGGCACGGTACTGTACGTTTCTGCTATTTAAAAAAAATAAATGCCATGCAAATTTGTCAAGTGGACAACTGACGCAGGGCGTGCAGATGGAAAGCTGCCATTTCTTACCGTAGGGTGTAGGTGACATTACTGAATTGGTCGCACGCCAAATCAATACTTCTGTACCCGCCACGGTAGCTCGATGACTATGGCATTGCTCGAGGTCGCGCGTTCGATACCAGCCGCGGGAGCCGGACTTCGACGGGAGCGAAATACAAAAGTGGTCGTGCACTGTGATTTAGGGCCACGTTCAAGAACACCAAGGTATCAAAGTTAATCCGGAGTACGCCACTATGACGTGCCTCATAATGCGATAGTTGTTTTGCACGTTGAGCACCACAAGTCTGCGAACACGTGTGCCGCGATGCGATGTGCCCCGTGAAACAATGACACTGCTCAACCCTCTCACAGGTTACAAACAAGAACGCCTCAAGCAAACACGTCTCGCTGTATGTTGTGTACTATGCGGTCAAAGAGCAGTAGTGCACGCAAGCTGACATTTGCCATCAACTCACGTGTTGCACTATACGCTGAAGAAATCATACATTCGCAGTCAGCATTATGCCTAATTAACGTCAATCACAGCAAACAACCCAGAAAGCTAACCTTACATCGATTCGCACTGCCCGTGGGATCCGCATAATTTTTTAGACCGTGATCTTATGTGCTTAAGAACGGCGCTCATTAACGCAATATTTTCATTCGCAGTGAGCAAGTGCGGCTGTAGTGTCCACGGTAGAATTGATTTAAACGGCATCAATCCCATGGCCATTACATCACTGCCAACTTCCGTGGAATCGTAGTGGTAAAAAGCGGACACAAGTGAAAGGAGAATCAGACGGTTGATGAACGGCAAGAAGGCAGAAGCTTGCACAATTAAGACCTCAGGAAAATGACTTTTTGAGCAGCGCGGTCAGGGGCCCGTGCTATGGTTTGATTGTCTATTAGAAATCCCCCAAATATGAACCGAGGTCAACAAAGATGCGGGCATTTTGGGAAAAGTGAAACCGCTGGAAATCTCTGGACAGCATTACCTTCAGCATTACCGTCAGAAAAACATTGAAACAAAAATTACTGGTCTCAAAAATCGCTTAAATTTACTCAAAGAAAAATTTAAGAATGTCGACCACATAACCGAAGAAATCTCAGACGTAAATGTCAAGGTAAACAGTACGACCTGTCGTTTGGAAGCGCTTGACTCACGCCTCGTTGACATTGAAGACAGATCGCGCCGTGATAACCTAATATTTCGCGGTATCTCTGACACCAAAGAATCATGGCAAGAAACCGAGACCAAGCTAATATCAACGATTAGATCATTCTGCGACACATTGCCAGATGACGCACTCCATCGCGCACATCGCCTCGGCCCTTTCGATCCTAACAAGTGTCGCCCCATAGTTGCAAAGTTTTCACATTCGAAAACCCGGGAGAAAGTGTTCGCGCTGCGCGATCAATTCAAACGAAACAACCTTACAATTAGCGAAGACTTCTCGGTTCCCAACCGCGTTGCTCGCAAAAAGTTAATCGAGTTCGGTACGAGTCACCCCGATTCCCCCAACTTTAAACTCCGCTACGATAAATTGTTTCTGAACAATACATGCTATATTTACGACGCGTCTACCGATAGCGTCCGTGAAAGAGCGCAGAGTGCATCTGGCACATTACACAATCATTCGGTTCCACTACGTGCGTTACAATAGGGAAGCGTAAGGGGTAGTGGCCTAACATCACAAAAAGCTTTACCTTACTTGCCTATTCTTTTTACAAATATGAGAAGTCTTGCGAATAAATTTGATTCTTTATCTTCGGCAATCGACACGTGCGATGCAAAAATAATTGCCTTGACAGAAACTTGGCTACCTGCACATGTGCGCGATCATGATACTTTCTGTGGCGCCGGCAATTTCGCTGTCTACCGCTGTGACCGACTTGCACGTCGAGGAGGAGGCGTCCTTCTCGCAATTTCTAAAGATATTTCATCCTTTCATATAGATATTAAAACTGAACTTGAAACCACGTGGGCTTGCTTAACTCTCGGTCACACAAAGATAATCCTCGGCGTTTGCTACCGCTCACCCTTGTCATCTGCCACCTTCTCTGAAGAGCTGCACGATGCTATTAATCTAATTCTTTCCCGTTTTCCCACAACACCGTTATTCTTACTCGGCGATTCTAATCTTCCAAATGTAATATGCAATACGCATCCACCCACCATAATGCCTTTATCCGTTCAGGCTAAAGATTTCTGTGAACTGTGTTCCCTATTTTCATTTTCCCAACTTGTGACAGCCTACCAGATCATCAATCATAACCGCAAACACGCTTGATTTAACCCTAACTAATCGACCAGAGCTTGCTTCTTCTACAACATACCTACCTGGTATTAGTGACCATACCTTACTAACATTTGGTTTAAAAGTCCACTATCCCAAAAAGACAAAAGTTAAGAAAGTGGTACGCGACTACAAGAACGCCATCTTTGAAGCCATCAATAATGAACTATCTTCATTTATTCAAACATTTTTGTTGATTTTGAGAACCGTTCGGTCCAGTCAAATTGGGATATACTTGTAGACCAGGTACAGCTATTAACTGAAAAGTTCATTCCTAATTGCGTCATCATTTCTAATCCTCAATCCCCTTGGTACAACTTTTATATAAAGCGCCTATCTAACAGAAAAAAACGTCTCTATCGCTTAGCTAAATCATCTGCAAGTAAAACAACTTGGGAAACCTATAACGCTGCCAATCTTGTGTACTTCACTGCACTAAAAAATGCTAAAAACATTTACTTATCCCGCACATTACCTGACATGCTTACGACAGATATCCGAAAATTTTGGCGTGTCATTAACCCGTCTTCTGATAGCTCTATCACCTTGAAAGATGAGTCAGGTGAAGTTATTCCAAGTGAAGCTTGCGCAAACATTCTCAGTGAATCATTTGCAAATAATTTTTCCACTTCACTGAACATTGATCCGCCACACACAGAACACTACAGCTATCTCATTATGCAACCCATAGCTCTCGACTTTGCAAGTATTGCTAGGCTGATTGATGACTTGCCTTTAAACTCGGCTCCCGGTTATGATACTAATAATAGTAAACTTTTGAAAAGCGCTAACACATACGATGCTGTAATACTTGCTAATATTTTTCAGCAATTTTTTTTTACTGGTTAACATTGTGCTAACAGGAATTATCAAGATGCTATTTTGTTTACATTGTCTGTCGTACTTACAATCATTAGGCAAGATATTACATAGTACTGTATGATTAGGAATTACTAACATGCTACATTGCTTATTTTCCGTATTTCATTGCTTTGCTTCCCGTTTTCCCACTCCCCTCTGT
Organism: Dermacentor andersoni; assembly: GCF_023375885.2. NCBI lineage: Eukaryota > Metazoa > Arthropoda > Arachnida > Ixodida > Ixodidae > Dermacentor > Dermacentor andersoni. The sequence continues at coordinate 233,517,616 of NC_092816.1, read as the reverse complement.
AATACCTTCGGGCCTTGAGGGTACCATGTATAAATAAATAAATATAAATATATAAAGGATTACCTAAAAAAAACCATAACATTGACAGGGTGGCCAAATTTTGGCTCAAATAAATTGGCTATTGAAGCAGTTCACCTGAAACCCGATGGCGCGAAATAAGACAAGAATGTCGGCAAATGTTGAAGAAAGATCGAGTAGGTTCTGTGGCCGACGCAAGTGCCAGCAGCTGCCAGGCGACTGCACGTAGAAGCGAGATGCCTGGTCATCAGTCGTTACAGGGTGACTGGGGTCTGGAATTTTGGACGCGGAATCCATCACATTATATACAGTGCACACTACGATGTCAATATTCGACGGCTGGTGCCGATTCTCGGGCAATGAGGTGAGAACAAATTGTCTCACGTGCCAACTGTCACCTTCCTCGAACTGCCAACATTCCTTACCCACCGTAGTTGGCTAGTTTTTATTGGGTTCGACTGCTAATCACGAGATCGCGGGATCGAATCCCAGCCATGGCAGCCGTATTTCGATGGGTGTAAAATGAGAAAACACCCATGTACTTAGGGTTAGGCGCACGTTAAGTAACCCCAAGTGGTCCAAATTATTCCCGAATACCCCATTACGGCGTGCCTCATGATGAGATTGTGGTTTTTGCACGTAAAACCCCATAATTTATTATAGTGTAAGGAGTTGTGCGCGAGGTCTTTGAGTATGTCGGTAGCCTTTATGGCGTTCGACACTTGCTAGTCTACATTGCGGCTATATTATAAAAGCGGAATGGCAACATCGCAGACTATAGGGAGAATATACAAATCCTGCATATATTACTGCACAATAATTTTAAATAGCAGTTTTACTTCATGCATGTGGATAACCGTGATAGGAGACTACTTTGAGAAGTAACTGCAAGCACTGCATATATCATACCCAAGGGCGTACCTGGCCCGGTGGCCAGTAAATGTGACGTAAAATTGCGAGAAGCTTCGGCTATAGCATACTAACGGACGACGACAACGACAGTTTCCTCAATTCTTGTGTCGTGACCAATGGTCGTGATTTTTGCGTCAAGGTGCAAAACCAACATATCCATGTTTTGGACGCGGAATCCATCACATTATATACAGTGCACAATACGATGTCAATATTCGACGGCTGGTACCGAGAATACTTAAGCACATCTGGATTTGCAGCTGCTGCGGTAGCCCATGAGTGCGGATAGAAAAAATTTCTAGGGAAATGGGGGCACCTTCACGAAATTGATAAGTCAAAATCAAAAGCCGTCCGCGATGGCGTCTAGACGCTGTGCGATGTTCGGACGTTAATTATGTGTGCCGACTGAGGAGAGGCTGCCATGGAGTGCTTCTGACGCTCACCCTTGTTCACTCCGTAGCATGAAAATGAAAAAAAAAAAACAAAGGAAACAAAAGAACCGTGTCAAAAGCCCAGAATTAATCATGGCTCGTCGTGACTAAACGCTTTTAGAATGATAAGTGGCGAGTGGTTGCGCTTTATCAAGAACACTTATAACGCGTGTGGGACAAGCATTGTGGCGAAGTTCAATGCAAAGGGAAAGCGCTTAATTATTTTAATTTTGTTTTGTTGGTGTCATCACGCATCACCGAGGGAAGTTTGAAAAGTTCAAGGTCAGTACAACACGTGGTAGTACTCACGCGAACTAAACCCTCGTGTCCAGAAAAGCTGGATACGACCGGCAGCACTGACAAGGCAGCGAAGAACTTTGACTTCGCGGTGTCCAAAATGGCACTTAGAAGAGTTAAGTAGAAGGCCAGCCTCTCGAAAGATTTAAGGAATAGCGGCCAAGCGACCGAGGTTGCTGTAAAACGTAGGGGAAAATACGATGACATCGTCCAGATAACACAAGCAGGTGGACCACTTATAGCCCCGAAGGAGTGAGTCCATCATTCTTTCGGAAGCTGTTGGAGATTACAAAGTCCGAAAGGCATAACCTTAATACGGTAATTGGCGTCCGGTGTAACGAAAGCGGTCTTCTCGTGGTCGAGTTCATCTACCGCAATCTGCCTATAACCAGATCAGAGGTCGAAGAGAATTATTTCGATCCGTGAAGGCAGTCGAGAGCGTCATCAATCCGTGGCAGAGAGTATGCCTTATTTTTCGTGACCTGATTCAGTTGACGGTAATCGACACAAAATCGCCAGCTGCCGTCCTTATTTATGACCAAGACAACCGGTGATGCCCAAAGACTCGAAGAGGGCTCAATTACACTTTTAGTTAACATCTTGTCCCTTTCAGCTTGGGTAACGTGGCGTTCTGCTTGACACACGCGATAAGGTCGTCGGTGGATAGGACTAGCATCACCGGCGTCAATCTTATGGGTCACAACCGAAGTCTGTCGCAGGGGGCGATTCTCAAAGTCAAAGATATCGCGATAAGACACCAGGACGCGACAAAGATCCGCAGCCTGTTCGGGAAGCATGTCTTGAGCGATAATCTTCTAAAATACGCCGGTATCGAAAGTTGCGGAACTGTTCGGACAGTAAGTGGCTGCAGACGTGCACGAAACCGCTCATACAGAGATGGGAGAATCCTCGATGGGAGCAGCGTTCCCGAGCGACATGCCTGTGGGATGACATGGGTACTTGAACCAAAATTTAAAACAGGAAGAAATACGCGGTTATCGGCGATAGTAACAATGGTATGGGGAACGGCAACTGTTTTAGCCGGAGAACATTGACATTAGGAGTCGTGACATAGTCATCGTTAGGAACAGATGGGAAGCACGGCAAAGGCTTGAGGCGGCAACCGTGCGAAGTAAAAAGAACATAAACAAGGCTCGGCTGATTTTGGAGCCCAGCAGGGAATAGGCAGCCCGAGTTGGAGGCCAGCAGCGCAGTCCATCAGTGCTGAATGGTCTGATAAAAAGTCGAGGCCGAAGATGAAGTCATTGCAACACCGTTACAAAACAGCAAATAGAACGGAAGTGTTGAAACCAGCAACACTTATTCAGGCAGTGCACATACCAAGGATAATCGGAGTTGCTCCATCAGCGACCCGCATAGCACGATACGCGGCAGGTGTAAGGACTTTCTTCATGTGGCAAAGAATACGGTTGCTCATCACCGAAATATGGGCTCCAGTGTCAATAAGCGCTGGAACCAATACACCGTCAATTTCTGGATCGACTATATTGCATCTGGTACCCGCTGTGGTTGCTCAGTGGCTGTGGTGCTGGGCTGCTGAGCACGAGGTCGCGGGATCGAATCCCGGCCATGGCGGCCGTATTTCGATGGGGGCGAAATGCGAAAACACTCGATTTAGGTGCACGTTAAAGAACCCCAGGTGGTTGAAATTTCCGGAGTCCTCCACTACGGCGTGCTTCATAATCAGAAAGTGGTTTTGGCACGTAAAACCCCATAATTCAATTTTCATAATCCGTCTGGGCGGCCGGGTGAGAGGCTTTGGCTGAAACGTCGACAATGCAGCGTCACCTCCGGGAGCTGCATGTTTTAGTTTTCCGAATGAATGCGGCCAGGTCGGAATGACGGAGACAGGCGGCGGGACTGGGGTAACCTGCACGACAGGCGACGACTTTGCGGGGAACGGGGCTGGTGACTGCTCTGCGACGGTGATCGACGGCGCCATGCGGTCGTACCGTCCGTGCAATGGTTCGCAATGGTTTTCGCACGTTCGGCTCGGCTTGCGGCAGAATATGGCGAAAGTAGACGTCTGTATGAGGGCTGTTCGAGAAAGGCATCGAGTAACAGCAGTTGCGAGAGTATTGGGTGACGTCACCAACGCGGCAACAACTGAAGCAAATAGGTCGGTCATCCGGTGGTCCCCACTCCACCATGTTGCGAAAACCTCGAGGGATCCATTTAAATGCAAGGTCTGTCTTGCCGGAACGGCATGACCTACTGCTTCTCTTGGATTCCTGCGGTACTCATTTTGTTGTGCTGATGTTTACCGAGACATGGTACAGCGAGGATTCTGAGCATTTTGTGCTCCCGGGTTTTTCTATATGAATTGGCGAGACAGGCGTGGCGGTGGTGAGTCATTACAGGTAAATCTTCCAGGTTTCGAATTATTCCACGATTTTACTACGACAACTTTAGACTATGAAATTTTGTGCATTATAAACGGTAAAACCATGTTTTGCTGCCAAAAGAAATTATTTTAGAGAACATGGAAAATATATTGATGACACTTGGACTATACTTGAATTTCAGTAACTCTTTTGACCGTGTGAATACACCATTTTATTAGGTAAGATGGAACGCTATGGACTTAGAGGAGTAGCGCTAGAAGTAATTCGTGTATAACTCACGGGTCGAACACGATATAATGAAAGAGGCAGATACAAATCACGCATAATGAACATGGTGTCAGGCGTTCCACAGGGAAGTATTTTCGGGCCTACGCTTTTCCTCTTTTATATCAATGATATAGTACAAATAAACAAAACTTGGAAATTTGTTATCTACGCAGATGATTTCAGCGTGTTTTTTGCAGGAAACGTTCTAGTGCACGTTACTGTCGAAGCAGATGCGTTTTGTTCTAGAGCACACGAATGGTGCAAGACTGGTTTGACCCTGAATTAATCGAAAAAAAAAGTGTGCGTTAACAGTGGTTAAGGAACCTGATTCCCTTACGCTTGGCCCGTTCAATGTTTCGATTGAAAAATATGTAAAACACTTGGTATTATATTTAATGAAGATATGTCCTGGAACCAGCACATTCAGTCATTATTGCTTAAATTAACCAAAACAGTGGGCATAATAAATAGGTGCTGACAAGATCTCCCGGTGGCAATTAGAATATTGCTTTATGATGCCCTGTTTAGTTCTTATTTATTTTATTGTCTGCTAGTTTGGGGTAACACTGCAGCTGAGAACCTACACAAACTCGTTTTAGTAAAAAAAAAAAAAGACAGTCCGCGCGGTATCAGGTACTTCTTATTCAGAACACACCGCGCCTCTTTTTGAAGAACATTAAATCCTTAAGGTTCGAGATTTGTACACTTACACTCTACTGTGTTCCTATAAGAAAGCAGGTCAGGGCAGATTAGACGCTTTTCTTGATATTGCCCAACTTGAGCACACCCCTACAATATATCCTTTTCGGTATCAACCACCATGGCACGTTCGTTTTTCGCGCTCACAGTAAGGCCGACAGAGAATTCGCCATACATTGCCAACGACATTTAATCAATATGACACACTAAATATTGACATAACAGCGCCAGCGAAGAGAGACATAAGAAGTTTATTCACACAATAAATAAAGCTGTGTCTAGCAATTGTATTATGTATGCATATTATAAATACTTAGCCTTTCTATTTCATTCTTACTTCCTATCTGTCCTTTGAGACGCGTGTTTGAATGTAATGTAATCTTCGATTCATTGTATGTCTGGTACTGTGCTTTTCATGAAGGTTTAGTAATGCTAAATGTGTTTCGTCTCCATTGCTGGTGGGTGGCTGGAGCTGTAAGAGTTGTCGGAAGATCCCACCGCTGTCAACGAGATGTAGGAATTGTCGGACGATCTCGCCGCTGTCACCATTTGAAGGAGTTGAAGGTTGTAGAGAGGAACTCGGTGAACAGGATTTATTTACATTATTTATATCTTAGACAAGACATACATCGACAGTCTAGCGTGACTCCCAAATGGTGCACGCAAGACGACGCATACAGCAAACAGCTTACGAGCACACAGCTCACTAGTAGTACATTTCGAGCACGACAACGAGCACTCAGCTCACGAGTACATTTCTAGCACGACAACGAGCACGCATCTCACTAGTACGTCTCGAGCACGACAACGAGCACACCCAGCAGGCGGCAAACGCTGCTTATAAGCACTTGGTCCCCCCCTTGATTCCAAGCGGACGGAAACATTAGTCCAGTCATCGTTCGACGTCACCGTTCGACGTCACCGTAGACCAGCCCTTTTGGAGGAGGATGAGGGCTGTCATACTCGTGTCGCACACACACTAGTGTAAAGGTCCGGAGCCGATGTCAGAGGGGCTTCGTAGAACTCCTTCACTCGAAACGGCGACGAGGCTAGAGGTTGGCGGTTTCAGCACAAAGCCTGCTTCGTCGAACTTCTTCACTCCCAACGGCGACGAGGCTAGAGGTTGGCGGTGGCGTTCCAAGATGAGGTTACCACCACTGGCTTAACTGGCTTGCAAACTTCCACTGCAGCTGGCCGTTCTTAACAGCGCCTCCATGGCCCGGTAAACCTGGACTGTCCAGTGCTGGAAACCGCTGGGCAGGAAGAGAATGGCTGGCGAGCAAGACGATGGCTTTGATCTCTGCAACCCCTGCGCACTTGGAATGCCTTCAACCATCTCACAACAACTGGCACAGAAGAGTCGACCCGGCAACACAATACCACTCAGCGTTGAAACGCCCGGAATCAGCTGTTAACCCACCAAGTCTCCTATCAAAATTTCAGTGCAAGTCACTCAACTGGGAATCCCCAAATTTTGCCCCAAAATTTCGTGCCGCCAAAGCGAGCGTTCACATTCCTCTTGAGTTCGACCAAACCCGACCGTCGCGCTGCACAAGAGTAAAGGTTTACGCAGAATTAAACTGAAGGCTCTCAAACACCAATACCGAAACATAACTTAAGCAGCCTAACTTCGCGAACAGCCTGTTCTTATTCTATCACAGTGGCGTACTTATCTCATGTACTGTTGCCACTGAACCGTCTGGCCAACTCCACAGGTACGTCATCACAAACGCGCTAGCGTTGTGGCCCCTATTCGGAACGCGTACTTGCGTCTTACGCAAACGTTTCATTACGCTTACTCACATTTGTTCCTTTAGTCCGCACAGGACACGTTCCTTAAACGAACAACCAAACTTGCGTAACTAACGCAACATATAGGAACCTTCGAGCAAATGTGTCTTCTAATAACTAGCTCTATACGCACCCGTACTAGAGAAGTCAGAATACGGCTGCCCTCAACACACACGAGCAACCCAGTCAAACATTCTGCTTCCTTCCGTCCACACAGGACACGCGCTAATGGAACTAAGAACGCTTCTCAGTGCAAATCACGCACTTACTGAAAACCTACGCGCTTAACCTTAGAAAATAAAAAAGCAATTATAAAAAAAGAAGGTTAACAGAAACACACGCGCGTTACCATAGGCCTCTCCACGGAATCTTGACACTCAGGTTACTCACACACAAAAAAAGAAAGCCTGTCTACTTATTACTGAACACCTCGCGATACTACATGTTTACAAAAAACGCGTCTTTCAAATCTCCGAGCTTCTCAAACAAAGCACAAGAAAGCTCATACTTTTACATATTGAAAGAAACTTAAATCGCGAAAATTATCCGATGCTCAAAAAATGAAACAAAGCACGTTTCACTCCTACGGAAGCTCTCTTGGCCTCCCGTTCCAACCGTTTACAACTGACTTATACTATTTGAGCCGTACTCGAGGTGGTCGCGGTTTGAAAGCTATTCTGGCTACCCAGGAACAACAAAAGGGCTGGCTCACTATCAGCTCCCCCAAGACGTTACACTCTCCTGCCAATTTGCGTCCTGGCGCCCCTCTTTCCTCACAAACTCGAGTGACCGCGTCGCGATTCCCCACCTCGTCTCGTCTTGCCACCTTGCGCTTCTTTGTACTATACGCTGAGCTTCGAAAAGAACGACGGAACAACGAGGAATTTAACTGCCCCGTGCCCTTTGTCCGCATCCGTGCAGAACATGCCTCTCGGTCCCCCTTTGACCGGTGGCTCGAACCTGTTTGATGCGTCAACATCGTCACCGATGACGGCATCTTTCTTTTTCTCGCGCCTGGCCTTTTTGCGACTGTCGCAGTCTCTGGCTGCGCTACATTAGCCACCGCATTCCGATCTTTTCGGCGCTTCTTTCTGCGGCGCTTTCTTCTCGAATTGTCTTTCATGCCGTCATCTCGCGCCTCGTGCAGGCCGTTACACATCTCGTCGGCCCGGATCGGTCTCTTACCTGCACAGTCTGAATGATCCTTAACTAAATCATTCCTCTCTTGGCTACTTGGCTACCTAGACTGGCGGAGAGCCGCACCGATCGCTGAACAATGCAGTTGTTCTCTCGTGAGCTACGGAGCTCGTCATCCCGAAAACTACTTTCGACTGCATCGTCCAGCTGGCACTTCTCTTCGGCACGGAGATCTGACTCGACATGGGTGCTCGCGTCTGTCGGGTCAGCAGTACTCTCTACTTCGCTGGCAACCTCGCTAACATTACAAGCGACGCACAGTCGGGGTAACTGTGCCAATCTGTTCGCAGCTGGCCTAGCTGCCTCTACAGTCCTCTCTTGGCACAGCACCTCGTCGCTCTCACTCTGGCCTTTAACGGCCTCTGCTGCCACTAAGGCATTGTTAGCTGCTAGCACTTCTAGTTCACGTATGAACGTGCTGCTAATCTCGCAGGTGCTACTCCATCTCTCGGCTTTCGACTGAAATCTGCTGTCGACTTCCTGCCACTTTCGCTGCGTCCAGCCCACACATTTCTCCAGCCGCTGTTGACTTTGCTCGATTAACTGCTCAAAACCTTCAATCTCTTTGTTCAATGCCTCAATGTACTGCTTACTCCTGTTAGGCCTTCTTCCTGTGAAATGCTTTTCAGTTTCTGCCTTGCTTTTTCCTGTTCTTGCTTAAATTCTTCCTGCTCTTGCCTAATTGCTTCCTGTTCCCGTTTTTTGTTTAGAATTCGTTTACTCGTTCTATGAATTTCGAATCATTGTTACTTTCTAGAATTGTCCTACGAATTTCTGATTCCGTCAAGTCCTCCTCTACGTTTACCTCTATCTCCTCACAAAACCACAACATGTCAGCCCTCGTCAAACACATTAGGACCATGGTCGCTACTTTAAGCTTTGGCTCTGCTGTCACACAATACTTGTTGCGATACCCACGCAAATCAGAATACAAGTAAAAGATCCCAGCGAATCAAATCCAAAACACAGAGAAATTGAAGCCTGGTAAATCTTACAGCCAAAACCAAACGCTTACCCACTGAAGCAGCACCATATCACCAGTCCTTCTCCGCCGTACCCAGTCAGTTGCAAGAGGTGGTCAATCTCACGTCGCCTACAACATGATCAGGATACCGGTCGGTCACCATGTGCCAACGTCCGTCAGCTGCCGTTGCTGTCTCCGAGTCGTAGGCCGATTTAGGAGCCGTAGGCCGATCTCACCGCTGCCATTCAGTTGTAAGAGTTGTCGGACGATCCCACCGCTGTCAACCATATGTAGGAATCGACGGACGATCTCGCCGCTGCCACCATTTGAAGGAGTTGAAGGTCGTAGAGAGGAACTTGGTGAACAGGACTTATTTACATTATTTATATCTTGACAAGACACACATTGACAGTCTAGCGTAACTCCCAAATGGTGCACGCAAGACGACGCATACAGCAAACAGCTTACGAGCAAACAGCTCACTAGTAGTACATTTCGAGCACGACAACGAGCACTCAGCTCACGAGTACATTTCTAGCACGACAACGAGCACGCATCTCACTAGTACATCTCGAGCACGACAACGAGCACACCCAGCAGCTGGCAAACGCTGCTTATAAGCACTTGCCCCCCCCCCCCCCCCCCCTTGATTCCAAGTGGACGGAAACATTCGTCCGGTCATCGTTCGACGTCACCGTTCGACGTCACCGTAGACCAGCCCTTTTGGAGGAGGATGAGGTCTGTCATACACGTGTCGCACACACACTAGTGTAAAGGTCCGGAGCCGACGTCAGAGGGGCTTCGTAGAACTCCTTCACTCGCAACGGCGACGAGAGTAGAGGTTGGCGGTTTCAGCACAAAGCCTGCTTCGTCGAACTCCTTCACTCGCAACGGCGACTAGGCTAGAGGTTTGCGGCGGCGTTCCAAGATGAGGTCACCACCGCTGGCGTAACTGGCTGGCAAACTTGCACTGCAGCTGGCCGTTCTTAACAGAGCCCAGTCAAGCTGCAGTGTAGCAGCTTTTTCTTCGGCCACCTTTTTCGCCATGTAAAGTAGGGAAATAATGTTGCTTTGATTGATTGATTGATTGATTGATTGATTGATTGATTTTGAATATGCACGAGCGAAGGAGGTTCGGTTCACCGGGAACTGGCCACGGTGCAAACTGAGTGCAAGCCAAGATTGGCGAGTTCTTGGCGCACAATCTCTTGAACGAGGGGAACCATAGGAGCGCATGTATCGTTGACAGGTGGGTAGAGAGCGGTGTGACACATGGCTTCCAGCTTACGGCGCACGACCTTCGGCAGCTGCTCCGAAGGCTGCCGCTGCCGCGAAGGAGAGTGTTGTCGGTCTTCAGAAGACGATGTTGAAGACAACCCGCTGTGGTTGCTCAGTGGCTATGGTGTGGGGCTGCTGGGCACGAGGTCGCGGGATTGAATCGCGGCCACGGCGGCCGCATTTCGATGGGGACGAAATGCGAAAACACCCGTGTACTTAGATTTAGGTGCACGTTAAAGAAGCCCAGGTGGTGGAAATTTCCGGAGACCTCCACTACGGCATGCCTCATGATCAGAAAGTAATTTCGGCACGTAAAACCTCATAATTTAATTTTTTTACCGTTGAAGCAACATGGTAACGTGCAAATGAACGATTAACACGACGGCTATTCAACCGGCCCGAAACACTTGCACTCCGTGATCATGTCATTAACCGTAGTACAGTTCTTACAAATGAGTAAATTGAAGGCGTCAACGGCGATACCTTTCAAGACATGCCCGACTTTTCTGTACTCCAGCATTTTAACGTCGGCCTTGCGGCCGAGTGCCAGCACGTCTTGCATATAGGTGACGCGGCCTTCGGTGGACGTCTGAAATCGTGATGCCAACTCTTTGTTGTCGAGGACCTTCCAACCCAGTGGTTTTCCGAAGAGATCACGCAGCTTCTACTTACAGTTATCCCAGTCACGGAGTTATTCGTTTTTACGCAGTCGACGCAGGCGTTGCTGAACTAGGCACTATGGCCGGCGACATCGGTGAAGAACCGAAGCAGCGGCCACTGCAATGCTCCGTTCGTAGTCGTTATCCCGTGCCTCCACAAAATAGGAAGCTCAATGCACAAATGTATTTACAACTATTTACACGAGGAAAAGTTCACGGGGAACGGCTAATCGCGGAGGCTGGTACAAAGGTAACAGCTCCAGCAGACAGTGTGTGACATCCTCTTCTTCTGCTTACTACGCGCACGGTCCTACCCAAATGCACCGTAACAATATGTACCGCTGACTTCTTCGCCTATCTTCCGTCGGGGGCATGTGGCATTGTACCGTCTGCTGTTTGGGTATGTGCAATTGCATGGAAATCATGATAATCACTATGAACACGTGAACAGGCTGCTTGGCCAATACCTTGTTGAGAGTATGTGTTTTAGTAGGTAAGCAGGATAATCATCAACACGCGCTGATAATCTCAATAAGCTAGCTGGTGACATGGAATATATGAGTGGGGCCCCAGAGTATGGGTTGTCGTTTAAAAAAAAAAATATCTCTATCGGTACTCGGTCTGCCGCAGGTACGATGCGTGCCTATGATAAACCTGGGCATGATTTACGAGAATAACTGGCAGCCGTACGTTTTCAAAACGAGGACCACTTATTTCGGATGATCGTTGACGACAGCGACATGCTGCCGTTGGGTCAGCCAGAGATCAAGAGCACGGCCAACCGCTCGGCCACCCGATAATGGTGCCACACTCGTCCTCAAAACGCTGGAACATTTTGCGCGCACCTTGCTGCCTTCGCTGCCGACTAGTTGTGGCACTGTCGGCAGTCCTCATTTTTTCGCCAATCCCCCGTTGTGGGTATGTGCCAATAGTATGGAAATCATCATCATAATCAATGCGTGGCGACCATCTGAAACTGACAGCTGGTGTTGGCAGGAGGGAACAATACGTAAAGTGATACGCGCTCTCATAGCAAACATTACAAAATTGAATCAGGTCATTTCGTACACACAGAAATGTTGCAAATAGGAACCGTATTTGAAGATCATTAGAAAAATTGCTTCACTACAGCTAAGCTTCAGAATCGTTACGAAGAAAATGCTGATCGATTTATTTCCTTCAAACCACACATAAAAAAGACGATCTATCCAGCGTTGACAGGCCGATCATTCGGGAAGAAATAAGGTTTGCAGCTTGAACCCTGCAGAAGAACAAAACGCCTAGCCCTGTTTGCCCCCCGCCCCAATAGTGTTGAATTTTATGTAAATTTCAGGAATTCCTGTGTCCCTTTCTTTAGCAACATTACCAGCCTTTAAACATGGTGAGCTTCCTCCATACCCCCCCCTAACCACAAATAGCATTGATAATAAAGTAACAAGTAATAAAGTATAAAGTAAGTAATAAAATAATAAAGTAATAAGTAATAAAGTAAGTAAAGTAAGTATAAGTAAGTAATAATGTATACAACTATCGCCTGACATAGTTATGCAACGTCGATTATAATATGTTTGCGAAAGTGCTTACAAACAGGATGCAGACAGTTATTGCTTGAATAGGTGACCAGCAAACATGTCGAATTCGAGGACCCTTTATGCAGACAAATATTCATATAGCACGCTCAAACCTTGAGTGCATATCGATCAAGTAGCTCTTCTTAATATTGACCTCGCCAAAGTCCCATAAGTCTAAGCGTGATTTTTTGTTCCGACTGCAGCGACATCTTCAGTTAGGGGATGTATTATACAACATTATAGCACTTTCCCATAACCAGTGCACGACAAAGTTAATTATCAACCATACCCTCTCAGATAGAATTTGGGTACAGTCATCTGTCCGTCAGCGCTGTCCACTCTCGCTTTTACTTTTCGCTGTATTCTTGGAGCCGCTTTGTTTAATCGTGCTTTGCAACCCAAGCATTAGAGGATACAGGTGCGCACACGATGAGATTAAAGTTCTAGCTTATGCGGATGACATTGGCTTCTTTCGCGTCCACAAGGGGCATATTATTGAGGCAATAAACACTATGTTGCGTTTCTGTGAAAGTACTGGAGCTAGTGTAAATTTTAATAAACCTAGGGCATATTGGCTAGGCATGTGGGTTCTAATTCCATCTGTGTTCTCGAATATTCATTTTCAAAAACGCATATTCTAAGAGCAAATGCTAAAGGAACCATGTGGGTAGGGCCCCTATTGCAGGGCTCCGCTGGCCTCACCAGGCGCTGTGCTTGGTCGAGGAGCGACACTTTGGCGTCCTTTTCCTCGCTGCCGAGCGAAGTCTCCCGATGATCCGTTCTCAATGTTTGTGCCGGAATTCAAGGCTTAATCATTTTGGGTGGGCTGAGTTTGCATTCTCACACATAAGCGTATCCAGGGGAGGAGGGGGGCTACAGGAAGAGGCACTTGCTCCCCCTCCCCAATTTGTGAAATGGAGGGACAAAGTGTGGAATTTTCCCCCACCCGTCAATTTTGGAAAGCGGGCACTTTTTCTGCAAGCTGAAAAACCCAACAAAACACCAGCTGAGGCAAAATTTTTTTTTCTGAATTCATTAGCCACGTAAATAAGGCTTTTCCCTTTTACTTATCCTCTGCATGGGCAGTGAACATTCTCTTTCGTGCCTCTCCGTGAAGAGCTATGGCAGACGACAACGAGGTACGTCATACAGGCCTACACTGCAGAGAAGGCTGGTAGTGGGCAGTTCCCGCCATACCAAATTTCATGTTGCGCTTCTTCCACCATGCCCAGTTTATATTGTGATATCGATTATATGGCCACTCCAGCCGCATTCTTGCTGTCGGCGTCCCCGTCACTGTTATGTTCCGCAGAGCGTCCAAGGGCGATAACACCGGCACCACGCGCCCTACGCTGTATGTGCGAGCGAAAGCAAGCGAGGGAAGCCGACAATCACGGCTCAATCTCGCCCGCACAAAAGGCACGAGAGCAGGGAGGAAGAGAGCGGGGAGGTACCAAACGAGAGCGGAGAGGTACCCAACGTTGTGAGGCACCGGGGGGAGGGGAAGGAGTAGGGTGGCGTTCCAATCCGGCTGCAACTGCGTATGTGGCAGCTGCGCGCAATCGCGCGGCAGTTTCTTCAGAGCTCGGGACAGAGTCTAGGTGCGTCGACGGCTCGGAACTTTGTGCCCGCTGTGTTCTCGGCGCCAAGTCTGCGGTGATGCGATGGGCGGCACGAAGGTCACATCGCCCGCTGCTGCTGCCGCGCTTGCTCAGCCTTTTGACAGCGAGTGTTCATGCTAATAGAGTAGGCCCGGTGTGTTCATATTTGCTTGTGCGTGCTGACATCACGCTTGTTAATTCAGTTAGTAAGCGAATGTTTTCAACTTTACTGCCAATAAAATTACTATCCTTACTTCGTCTTGCTGCCTACTAATTTGCTACCCTAATAGATGCTTCGCCTTTCGGGCAAAACTGCTGCTTTTATTCTAGCGTTTTGTGCTGCACAGTGCGCTTTCGGTGATGGTGTCCAGCGCAAGCGCGCGAGCTGTTGTGTTTGTTTTGTTCCCCTCTGTGCACGATCTAGCCAGCTGTGCACAAGAACACATGCATTGTTATCAGACTGCTTCTGCGAAATGGTTCCCTCAGTGCGCGCACGTTTCGAGAGGCTGCCTTGGCTCATGGATCCTTACCCTGACACGCAACTTCGTTTGCAACGCTTGAACCTCGGTTTGCGACGGTGGCTCCACTGAGATAGACGCGACCGAATGAAAGGGTATGATCGAGTGCTGGAACACGGCAGAAAGTGACATAGGGCGCTATAACGTAAAACTATTCTAAACTTTTCTATTCAATTTCTGCTATCAGCCCTCCGCGATTGGTCATAAACTTTTTTGGACCACCCCCACTTCACCTGTCTGTCACGCGACGTCACGAAAACCGCGACACCTCCCCATCTGATACGATGCGTACAGACTGATTATGCATGATTTGACCGAAAAAAGAAAAACGCTTATTTCTGATTCGACGCCTTTTAATAATTAGCCCCCGGCTATAGGTCAAAAGTTTTCGGACTACACCCACTTCACCTGCCTGTCACACGACGCCTCAAAACCCCGAAAACTCACCGCGTCAATGTGACGTGTGCGCAATAAATATGCATTAAAATGCCAAAAAAAAACTGAATTTTCTTCTGGATAGCCGCAGGCTGCCCCGTCCGAAAGAAATAAAAGATGGTGGCCGCCGATCGCTCAGGCACTGGCTACTCGCAGCTGCCGGACAGCATGGGTTTATTGGCGTATAATAAAACTTCTTGCGCGGCTGTGTAACATTTTCGAACAGTTTGAGTACGTTTACGACCTCATTCGGCCAACTGTTCTTCGCTGAGGATCCGTTTTAACGTCATTCTTAAGCTTCCGTTGCATGTCGCCGCGATTTTCGACCAGCCACCGCAAGCCAAGCAAGGGAAAGTGGACCAATCGCAGACGCCGGCACCACCCTCTTCATCCGGTTATCGATTTTCAGTGCACTGGCTCTGCCCCATCGAATCCCTCTCCACTTGAGCGTTCTCCTCGCCTTTTGTCAGCCAATTAGATGCGATAAGCCACTCATTGTAGGCAATATGTTATTCGTTTTTCAAGCAAACAAAAGTGACCTCCTATGAACGAGGTGAGAGTTTGATTGGTCTGTTCAGGCACCCTGTGGGTGACCGCCCGGTGGTTGAGTCGGTGGTTGCGCAAATTTGACGTCAGGAGATTGAAATAAAAACTTATTGGAATAGTTTTACGTTATAGGGCCCATAGTTTCGTTCTCTGCGCTCACAACTATACGAGGAGGGAACAAGCAGACAAAACGGAAGTACATCGCTCTTGCTACGATACAGAAGCAAAGACGCGCAAAGCATTCTGTTTGTACACCTAATTATTCTTCTAAAGTAGAATTTGCCTGTCGAAGCCACTGTGCAAACAAATGACTGACGTTGCCTTGAATAAATCTCGAAGTCACCTGTCACTGTAAGTGACGTCACAGCACTGCCATTTACGTAGGCGCACTTGTGCGACAGACGCCTACTTTCGGCTGGAAGCGGGGCGCCTGCGAGGAGCGAGGGCGCATGACGTATGGTTTGAAATGTCAGCTCTTTTCGCGGCGCGTAGCGGTGATGTACTTCGCAGACACGGTTGTTAGCGCGTATTCTATGCACTTCGGTTGTCAGCTCAAAATGGCCAGACCTTAAATGCCAGCTTCATAATGTCTATCACACGCAGCCGATCCTTTATTTCGTTCTCTTATCACTCCTGTGTCACTTTAGTGCTCACGTGTTTCAATTTCGAGACTTTCAAGACCGAGCGCATTGATCCTGTCCTGTGCACAACCTGCAATGAAATGGGCAGCCCGAATATCAGACGCTACCGATGCTTCAATGCAGACAGTAACTAGGCGAAGCGTAAATTTGCCTGTCTGCGCCTGTGTACAGAAAACTATGATCAGCAGCAATGGCTCGAGCGTCGTCGTCTTCTTCCACAGGTAGCTCATTCACCCTTCGGCTCAATCACTCGAACGCGCTCGTGCCACTACTCCCGCGTTCGTCGTGATCGTCTTCCACAGGAGGCTCCGTTGCCGCTCATCATTCCAGCGTAGAATTTCGCTTGTAACTGGAGTATGAGCCATTGCTTAAGGGGATATGAGCCATCCATTGCCTTGTGTAACGAAGAGATCTGATTTTGAAGCACTTTAATTTTGAAAAATCACAAGCCGCAATGGCGGGCCGATGCTCTCTAGCCATGCCGCCGAGCAAACACGAGACGTCGAACGCAAGCGACGACGGCGGAAGGCGGGCATACCGTCACTGATGTCATTCTCTCCGTTGCAGCCGAACATGTGTGTAACATCAATAAAAGACACAAATGCACCCGCATTATTTGGGATCTACTTTAATAAACCGTCAGGATTAACCCTGTGATAAACACCGGGGCGTACATTCCAGCTTCCCTGGTTAATCACCTGTATAGAGTGCCTGGGCGGTAAATTTCCTTTTTCTTTATTGCCGTGCCCACGTCCTCTTATTATCATTAAGGTTGATTATTTAAGTGTTTCAGTGTCACTAGCATTCTTTGACTACATCAGGCGGTTTGAGCTTTCCTGCGTATCTATCTATCTATCTATCTATCTATCTATCTATCTATCTATCTATCTATCTATCTATCTATCTATCTATCTATCTATCTATCTATCTATCTATCTATCTATCTATCTATCTATCTATCTATCTATCTATCTATCTATCTATCTATCTATCTATCTATCTATCTATCTATCTATCTATCTATCTATCTATCTATCTATCTATCTATCTATCTATCTATCTATCTATCTATCTATCTATCTATCTATCTATCTATCTATCTTGCGCCAACCCAGTGCCGCAAGTTGTATACCAGCTTCACCCATCCGGTAAGTGGCCGTTGTCCTGATGCCATCGTTATCATTTACATCATCCTCATTCCAGCTTTGTCACGTGACTCCCGTCATACCGTCGTCGTCAAGCCTTCTACGCCGACATAATGGCCGAGCTTGTATAATAGCTTGGCCCACTAGGTATTGCGCTCGTGGTCATGATGCCCTTCTGGTCGTTGGATGTTTGTTACATCGTCAACATTTTAGCTTTTTAATCCGACCCTCATCATGCCATCGTCGTCATGCATTCTGTTCATGCCGTTGACGTGATGTCCTTTTGGTTATTTTATCGCTATCATTACCACTTTTTCAAGTGACACGTGTTGCCGTCGTCACACTAACTTCGTCACACGATCTTTGTCACACAATCTTCGTGCTACAGCAGTCGTCACGCCATGATCGTCAGCCCATTTTCTATAGCTCTCGTACCATCGTCGTCATTGCGTCGTCGCCATGCCGTCCTTGTCACACCATTGTCGTGATGCGGTCGTTCCATCATCATCATTCTAACTTCGCCATCTCACTCTCGTCAGCCGTCATCGTCACACAGTCGTCGTCATAGCAATGTCGTGCCTTCATCGCCGTGCTGTCATTTTAACACCGTCATCATATCAGAAAGGTAATCTCATTGTGATCCTGCCCACATTGTCATACTGCCTTCGTCGTTCAAAGTCATTCCTTATAGGTCATTGGAGCGTGGTCATGCTGTCGTCATTCAATCGTGATAATGCGACCGTTGTCATGCAAACGCCTTCATTACAACGTCGTGAGACAGTTGCTGTCACGGATCTGTTCTCATATCGTCGTTGTGCCGTCGTGGCTGCCGTTCTATTCAGACATTCATTGAAATAACGTCGTCGTGGTCGTTCCATCACCGCCACTCGAGCTTCGTCATCTGACTTTTGTCATGTCGTCGTCACGCTATCGTCGTCGTACACTTGTAATCCCACTCTCCTCATACAGTTATGGTAGTGTCATCATTGCGCCGTCGCCATACCACCATTGTTATTCTAGTCATCCCACTCTCGTCATGCGATCGTCATTACACAGTCGTTCTCATATCATTGTCGTCTTGCCGTCATCCTCAACATGTCGTCTTAACATCGGCACCAGTTCAGAAACGCCAACCTATTGACGTCATGCCTTCGTCATTCGTTATTCGTCATTCCAACACAGCCATGCTATCGTCAATGAATCATGATTATACCGCCATTGTCATGCCATCGCTGTCATTGCGTCATCGTCAGACAGTCGCTGTCATGCATCAGTTGCCATACTGTCGGCTTCATGACATCGCGGCTGCACCATCGCCATCCCTATAGCTTCGTCATGCACTTGTCGTCAAACACTCGCCGCCGTCTGATTGTCCTTATGCCATCGTTGTAACGCTATCGTTATACCATCGTCATCATTTCAGAATCATCGCCTCGTTGTCACGGCTCCGTTGTCACAACGGCTTTGTTGTTCGATCAGTGCTCTCCAATCGTTGTCATTGCATCTTCGTCATACTGTCGTCATCATACCATCATGCTCACGAGCCACCTAGCTAAGCTAGTGGTACGCCCACGTGCGTCGACAACCTACTAAAATCTATGAGCACTTCGCTGAGCTGAACTGCGATAGGCGAAAGCCTATCTATGACTGCATCTGTTGCTGTTGTCTGAACTGTTCTGCGAACGGACGCTGCCGTGGCCGCCAGCATGGGATGCAATCACAGCCATATGGCTGCAAGGTTTGTCGCTGATGTACGAGCACCCTCACGCGCATGTCCGCGCTCTACCACGCGCCCACTCGCATAGCGCTACTGTCATGGCACCTCCTTTCCTTGCTCCCCTCTCCGGGGGCGCCTCCTCTCCTTGCTACCTTGGCCGGTAGTAACCACTTTCCTGCGTACACCACGGACTGCGCCCGGACACTCATGAGCCACTAAAGGCCTACGCTTTAATATCTAAAAATGACGACTACAAATGTTAAATAAACTTTACTTCAGTAATAGTAAGGCGTATTGCTGAATTCTCTGAATGCTAATCGCATCGTCGTCGACAGTGTTTGCGACATTGGTTCTGCCGTAATTTTAACTTCAAGACTTGCAAGAACCTGAGTTGCCGTTCAGGTGCGTTGCCACTTAAAACAACTCCTGTCCAATATTGCTTAGCCTGCATTTGTAGAAGCAACCTACACACTAGCGGTAGAACGGGCGCGAAAACGGCCTCGCGGCAGCTTTTCGTTCAGCGGGATGGATTGGCCTTGGACCGATTCTTCGCGCCTTTCCGCCGCGGCAAGCGATCCGTGAAAGTCTGAGACCTATGAGAGCGGCCCCTTGAGTAACGCGCGCGGGAGAAACTGGGGCTGAAACTTATAGCCGTTCCGGAAGCGAACCGATCACTTGGCCGGCAAAATTCTGCTTCCATCTGAGGCCGCGCTCAGAAACAGCGGGGTGGCACCGCAATTTATGAATACGTAACGCATCTCTCAGTCATATTGAAAGTGAACCCGTCGTTGGCTAAGAGCGAAACGGGTCAAGAGGTAATCTGCTTTGGGTTCTGTTACTGTGGCTTAGCTGATGGCTTGCGACCCTGGCTGCGTGTGCTGGTCGCGCGACCCCGGAGACACGCGTGCATCGCGCGCGCGTGCGTTGGTGGCTTCAGAGGCTTTCACTTGCCCTTGTCGTCTGCTTGGCGTTGCTATTTCGGTGTCGATCCCGGCTAAAAGTGCGATGCGCGTTCGAAGAGATGACGGAAAATTATTTGCACCAACCCTGCCGGTTTTCTAAGCAGACCTTTTGCAGGCTACGCTCTGAGCTGAAGGACACTCACATAAAAGCGTACCAGTGTTCATTCCACCGAGAGGAAGGAATTATGCCTAGCGGTTCATCGCCACCTGCCTGCAGCTCAGCAGGAAGCGAAGTATAAATCGGAATGGCCTTGATCTCTGTAGCTGACACTGCCCAGGAAGTTGCTCCCGCAATTACAGTGTTGGTCGGTAGAAGAGCTGGGTCAGCTTTCCCGTGACCGCCGCTTCAAAGCCAATTCCAATTAGATATTGGCATGGTGATATCGAATTCCCAGTGGTATCACCAGCGTGAATAGCTCGCAGATCGCCATTCAGCAGTCAGAAGGGTTCAACCTAGGCTGCTCCAGTGCTTCCTTAGTTCAGCTGATAAAACTGCAGAGTCAGAACGGGAAGATATCGTGGAGATCTCTTGTTTGGCTGCCCTTTTTGCACTTATAGTTCCGGAGTGCCGCACTTCCGTCCTCAATTTCACGGCATAGCGCGTACCGTCAGCTCCGCGCTCTTCGACCTTACTTTGGGCAGTCAGTGCAGGGCCAGTGTATTGCAAATGTTCGATTTCATGTTCCATTGTTTCTATCACGCGAAGCGCCCTAGGGCTGACCACAGCGGTAGTGGCGGCAAGCGAGTCACGGCGAAAAAAGAAGGAAAATTGATGTAGCCCGCTAGTAGATGCGGCCGTAAGAACCAGTTTACGAAGCGTTTGCAGTGCATTCCTGGTGCTTTCATCATGCAAGCTCCTGGTAGCAGACGACATAGCACTGCGCTCTGCCATATAATTTACGTTTGCGATGCCGCCTGTCGGCTGAGAATGAAAAAGCATGACACAAATTAATAACTTGAAGCGTTGCGTAAACTCGCGCAACGCACGTTTATATTTTAGAACTTACCAGATAATACTTAATTGATATTTTTGTCTAATTAACAAGCAGAAACATTCTGCAGTTCCTCGATTAACTCGTCATATGATGACGTACACTTCAGAGGCGGCGGCCTCTCGTCTATTTGTCTCGTCCTCCCTTTCTTCCACCTTCAACTAGAGAGTGGTCTATTTAGTGACGTAAGCGGCGAAGTGAACGGGTCGTTTTCGAACAGTTATAAGATTGCACATGCGGACACGGCCGACTTCTCGATTCATACTTGTATGCGGTCCAGCAGGCGCGCTCGTTTCTTACTATCATCTGCACGCGTCAGCTGTCGCTCGCGCTTGTTTTGGTCTTGTTCGTGCTTGCTTTGATTTCCATGCTTTAGGATTGCTTTTACAATAATGATTCTAAACCGGGACGTTCCAATGGAAAAGTTTTTGAGGACGGTGCGTCATATCCGATTCTGTACAAGGAGACGGACCATGAATACAATGACGCGGAGGTGACACCCAGTACCTCATTGTCCTTGCCTTTTGAACGCGGCGATGCCGCAACAGAAGGGAGCACGTGATTATGATAAGTGGCAATGATGTCGCCATCTTCATAAGGCATAACTCACGTTAAGAACGAACAACGTAAACACAGCGCTGATCTGTCGGCGGACGAAGGAAAACCCATGCGGCATCTCGCACCTAAACTCAGACTAAATGAGAGGAGGGGCCATTTTCACGCTGTCCCGTGACTACCGCGGCGGCTTGCCTCTAGTTTGTATGTTTTCCTTCCTCCATGGAATGGAGGAAGGAAAACTGAGGAGAGGCCTACCCCGTCCGCGCGCTAGGAGAAAAGTGCGGAGGCAATGACGGAGAAGGTTCTCTTTTTTGTTTTGCTGTAGCGGCCATCCATTCGGGCCACAATGGCGGCTTTGTTAAAATGCTGTGCGCTCACACGTGCTGCTCCATAAGTTTCGTACTGTGGCACAGGCGCCGTGTGGGCAGGTTTGCATTAGTCTCCGTGTTTCGTTGCGCTGTGTTATCTAGACCGTGCTCTTCCGGGTGCTGCTGTGGCTAGGTGGGACAGGAGGAACTAAAGCTCGTGATAAGAACGCGCATGCAACGCTGTACGCAATGGCTCGCGCCATGACAATGGCAACGGACAAAGGAATCTCCGCGGGAAATTTCGCCATCTTCGGCGCAATCATGCTAACGTGCCATCACCGGCCGAAACCGATGCATTTCAGAGTCTGTATATTTAACACCTTGCAGGTCAGTTATTCCTGCTTTTGACAGTGCATGGTGCATTTGTGTCACGCGGAACGTAGGTTATGCAAGAATGCATAGTCCTGGTTTTAGAACATTCGTGTTCAGTAACATCTTGTTTTAGTGCGCATTAAAACACATGTTACTAAACTGCGGCTTGTTTCTCCCAGTACTCGCGACAGCGCGAAGTCTTTTAAGCAGGACACGTTGAAGGTGCATGCTCACCTGCACAGGTGCACCACAACACACGAGCTGATACAGCGTTACGCAGAATATGTCCATTTTGCTGCCCTCGGCACCGTGCGCCGGCCAGTCGACGCTTCGTCTGAGAAGATGGGAAAGAAGCGGCTGCCTTTGACTAAGGAACGAATCCCCCCTCCCACAGGCGTATTTTATCTGTGCGCGTGAGAGACTTGCTCCGCGACAGCCGACCGGAGCAGACGTGTTGCGGATGGGCTCCGCCCCACACCAATAACCGGCAAGTCGTCCCTCTATACCGACGACGGTTGCTATCGGGCCTCCGGCCGCCTTGGTCACCTCCCACCGAACAGCCCGACGGGTTCGCCGCCGCCTGAGTGTACGTACTCCCACGCTATCTGGCCCGCCGATCGTGAGCCCAGCCGCTAAACCGGTTTCCAATCCGAATCTAAATTATTCGAAACGACTCTCAAGCTAACCCTTAATAATAAAGTAATTGAATTTTCCCAAACTGTCAAAACTCTCGGTGTTCTCTTCCATGAACATATCGCATGGAATCACCATACGGACCACATAAGCCATAAACTTTGCAGAGTTTTGGGTGTGCTGGGTCGGTGTCACAATATATTACCTGTAAAACAATACCTATTATTAAATAACGCTCTTTTTTCTTTGCATTTACACTATTGTTATCTGGTTTGGTCCACAGGCTCTAAAGCATCATTAAATAGTCTGGTAATACTGTAAAAAAATGCCCTGAGGTGTTTTGAAGGTGTATCGCATAACGCACACACTGCTTCATTATTCATAAAGTATAGAATTTTAAGACTGAACATTTATTATGAATATAAGCTCTTCTCAACTTCTAAATCAGAAATACGCAGAGGAAGCACCCTCTTACATACGTTGGCCGATTTGCAACCAAATCCGGCCAGTCACCTTACCCGACATACAGAGAATTGGTATGTACCATGTCCTCGTAGTAATTATGGAATGCGAACTTTACATTTCTGCCTTCCGAGTTTACTGAACAAATGGAAATAACGAATTGAAAATTTACGTAATTTGTCCAATACTGTTATACTACATAGAATGTGCTGAATGTACTCTTCATGTAATATTGGGTCCCTTTTGTGATAGTTAATTAATGTCATGCAATTATCTATTGCTTTCTTGTTTAATGTATTTTTTATATATTTTAGAGTTTTATTTCGCACTTTGCTGTGTCGGGCCACATGTGTGTTCCTTTTGTATTGTCGCTCTCCACTGCCTGTAATTTTATAATGAAACGTTGTTTTCCGGGTGATGGGGCCAGTCAAGCTGTTAAATGCAGCTTTTTTCGCATCACACGTAACCACGTCCATGTGCACATTTATGTACCTGCCATGTGGTTGAATAAATTCAAACTCAAACTCAAACTGAAATCTGCCTACACGGCCCTGCCGCGCAAGGTAGGGCCTGTAAAAGCACCGCGCCGACTGCTGAAATGGCCCCCGGAGATTCGTCCGATGGTCCGGTCCTTCCAACGGCCGCCAACGCAACCATAGTTGGTCAAACTCCATGACGAAGACTCCGGTATGAACTCTCGTGGTTACTTCTCCCAAGACCTAGACCTCCTGACATCGCCGTCTGATTCGGCTGCGAGCTTCCCTTCCCACGGTCCCGTGTGGGAGTACGTTCTCAGCAAGCATCGGGCGAAGAAGCTCTGCAGAGCCGCCCGGGAAACTCAGACCTCCTCATAATCGGAATCAGCCATATCCATGAGTGGCACTCCGTCCATCTCTAACCTTCTGTCCCCAGACATAACGGAAAGCCCCGTCCTCATCGCCCCAGACTGCCCCCCTACCAAAGGGAGATCTGAAGGTAGTCAACCGGCCTACGAGAAGCCTAGCCCTCAAGAGATACCCCAACCACGCTGTCGCGGCAGCAATCGTTAAGTCCTGCCAGAACCCCGCCCGCGTGGAGGAGAAATACGTCGTGCGCCCCCACACGGGCTCAAACATCCTGATAGTCAGCACCCCACACGAGGAGGCCGCTGACCAGATCTGCCAACTCACCCACCTGAAGCTGGACAACCAAGCCCACCCGGTGAGTGCATACGTCCCGTTCTCACCGCAAACCATCAAACGGGTCACTCACAGACTCGACCCCAAGAACACAAGGGAAACACTTATGAAAGCACTGTGGGTGCGGGACACCCGCATCAAGATCCTGGACGCCCGCACCTTGGGCGCATCTACAACGGCGCTGCTCACTTTAGAAGGCCCCAACTACAAAGCTGATCTACCACTGACGGTGTGAATACCCATGCCACCAGTATAGGCCGGCCCGGCAGTTCTGCGAAATGTGCGTGCAGTCGGGACACCGCCCAGATGTGTGTCCAAACCCCAACACGCCGGTTTGCCGCCGGTGCGGCATGCCAAACTCCTCCCCCCCCACCCATGTTTGCGAGCCGAAATGCGGGCTCTGCTGCGGTGAGCACGGAACCGGCACCAAAGAGTGCCCCAAGAGACTGAAGCCACCAAGAACGCTTCAGCTGCCACCCGCCCGCAACAACGCAGAGAAGAGGCTGTCTCGATCAACGGGATGGCCTCCCCAAAATCTACAATAACCGCTGGTTCAGCCGACCGCAGCCGCAGTTGCAGCCGATTTCGGAGCCGATTCATGTCTTGAACCCGAGCCCGACAGCAGCAGCCACACCCACCACAAATGAGGACACCGCCCACATGAATGCAGACAAAGAATCAGGAAACCGCCCAGGAGACAACCAAGCAGGTGAGCTGGGAAGGCAGGTGAAAGGACTCCTCTGCTCCTCAAACCGACATCCGAATCCCCAAACTACAAATTATTATAACAGCGCAAAATGCTAGGATAGCAGAACAAGGCATAAGCTCGCAGCGCTTATGCCCAAACCTGACAAAGTAATCAAACAAAACACCACGCTGCCACCCACGACACAGCCACAGCAACCCGACGAAGTAGTGACACACCAAATGCTACAGCGAACACTACAGGTCATGGAGACAAGAGTAGTCAGCTCCCTCACCGAAAATGTCACCCAACTATTCAGCATGCTTCAAGCCAAAATTGAAATCATAGCCGGCAACCTCGCGCACGTAACTGCTGCACAAAACTCATTCAATCAATACAGGCGCTGGAGCCTCAAGCCGAAAACGCGCCTGGTCACGCGATCAAGGTCTCTCCCGCTATCGTAGCCATGCCAGTTCCGTTGGGAGCGATGCAGGCCCGCCAGCCCACCTAGCCCCCCATTATGGCCGCAAGCCATAAGCCAAACAACACCGAACACATATAAACTTGGCAGTGGAACTGCAAAGGTTTCAGCCAAAAACAAGGACTCCTTAAGCAATACCTCTGCACCACCCCCATAAAACTCGACATTATCTGACTGCAAGAGATAGGTTCCGAAAGAACCCCAATGCTAGCCGGCTACTACACAATCCACGAACCCCACATGGCGACGGTTGCAATCCTCGTCGCGAAAGACATCAATGTCATTGAGCACTCTTTATCGGAACCGGACATTGAGCACATAGCCATAGAGATAGTGCACAATAAATGGGGCCGAAAAAGCACGTTTGTGTTTAACACGTACAAGCAACCAAAACCAGCAAAGGCCAATTTCACCAACCTCCTTTCCTTAGCAAATTGACTGGCGCAAGCTAACCAGCTTATCGTAGTTGTGGGTTTCAACTCCCCCCACCATGACTGGGGGTATCAGCCAAACTGAGCAAGAGGAGTGGCAGTCGCGCGTGCAATACAAACCCTCCGACTGGAACTCCTCACCGACCCTTTATATTCGACCAGGGAAGGCAACAGTGTCAACCGTGACTCCCGCCCAGACCTCACCCTGACGACGAACGTCACCGACGCCACGTGGGCGAAGCTAGGAGAAACCCTGGGCAGCAACCACTTCATACTCAGCACGTCCATATCATCTTCGAAAATTAGAAAGGGTATGCGCACCGCCCATATCACCACTGGCCCAAATTTTGCAATGCACCCTTCGCGTCAGGTCCCTTCCAGTCCATACACGTCTGGAGCGAAGACATCAGACAAGCATACAGGACAGCAACAGAAACAATACACCGCACACCGGAAGCTCCAGAAGTAGACCGCCAACTACTCAAGCTATGGCAGAAGCGTGGCCGGCTCATGGGAATATGCAAAAGACAACGCGTAAACAGACCCCTCCGCCTGCGGATTGCACAGCTCACGGAGGAAGCTCGCAAATACGTCATCAACCTACCACAGCAAATTTGGCAACAGTTCTGCGAGTCACTGCGGGGAACGCTGGGAACTTCCCGTACCTGGTGTTCGATAGCGACCCTTTTCATGCCATCACTCAAGTTCCCGGACCACATCCAATCGCCGTCGCTTTCCAAATATGGTGCGCGGGGGCGCGTCTACCACGCTACCGGACCCGTCAAACAGAATGGCGACCTCCACCTCGTGCGCTGCACGTCGAGCTATTGTCACCCCCCCCCCCCTGCTTAACTCTTCCCGAAAGTCCAACGGGAGGCTGGCACGATTCCAGGTAGTTGATCTCGGTCCCAAGCAAAGCTGTTTTGCGGCTCTGGAAGGTCGTTCGAGAATAACCCGCCTCCTCCAGCTGAGAGCTTACAGGCGAGGAGGCCACGGTGGGGGCAAGTCAACCATCGGACGATGGAGCCCTTGGAGCGTCCCCATTGGCCGAATGTGACGGCACTTGCTGGGGTGCATACCATTGGAGGAAAATTACGACACCTGAGCTGGCTCGACGATTTGCCGAAAATGACGTGACCCCGAGAGAGCGAAGGGTTTAAAAGCGAGATACAGGGAGAATAATTCTTTGTTTCATTCTTCTTGCCACGGGCCGCAGCGCCCGATTTGCTGCCGGCCGTCAATGACTTTTTGACAGTTCATTACATTGCATTATAACTGTAAATAATGTAAATATACCTTCAGTTCTCAAAATTCTCCTCAACGTCGGCCAACTCCCGCACTCAACGGCAAGATCTAATACTGGGAAAGTCTGCGGAACCTCATCGATCCCTCTAAATCAAAATCACAACGTACACGTACCCTGAAAGGCATTGGTCACCTCTTCCCGGTAGACGATGCAGCACTGCTTCAGTCTCTAAGGGACAAATGCATCGGTACTAGTACCGCCCCACCATGCTCTGCGACCTACCAGGGCAAAGATAATCCTGCACTGAACGCTCCCATCTCTAAGGCCGAGGTGCGGGTGCAGCGAGGTCGCGGACAGGCTAGCTCGAGGTCACACAAACCGAGTGGCCACAATCCTCGATTCCACAACCACCGTCCCCGCGGCTTACGACGCGATACTTCGATACCTGCGCAAACAATTACAGCTTTACCCCCCCCACCCCACAATGGGCTAAACGCACAGGAAGCGCGGGACTGGAGACAGCTCCAGACCAACACTTTCCCCAACTTACACAAATACAGCATCTTCTCAGTACACTGCAAATACGCATGCCCCTTTTGTAACGAACAGCCCACTGACTATCACGTCACGTGGGGGTGTACGGGCCTCAAACCGCCAGACATACAAACACAACAGACACAGGAGCAGTGGGAGGCCACCCTGTCGAGCCCTGACCTAGACACTCAGCGCGGACTGGTAATGCGGGCGAGAGCAGCCGCCAAGGCCACTAGGGTTTTGAACTGAAGACACCATTCGCTTTGAAAAAGACGTCTAAGTGCGGCAACGGGTTGGATGGGCTCCACATCTGCTCCGCACATAAGCTACATTTTAGCGAAATCACCTGGGCGTCCAGATTCTACGCAATGATCGTGTGTCTGAAGCCAGCCAGAGCACGTTAACACCGAACTTGAGGGTGTAAGTGTTATATTTTGCATTTTACGGTCACATGAAGCTTTCAAGCGGGGCCGCCCCGCTAAACCCACTACGCTAGTGGCGAGGCCTAGCAAAGGCTTGGCCCGCCACGCTGCTGCAGATTGCGAAGGCGATGCTCAATACTGATGCTGGCAAATCCCACAAATCGTCCACCATGGTCCTGGAGGACGGGGACATGGAAATTTCCGAATCGCAAGGACTTCTTCCGGCCGCTGAGGAGAACGAAGACGACAATGAGCGTTGGATCAATGTTACCCCTCGTGCCCGTCATCGTCGGCTGCAGACACGCTCGACCACGCCTCAACTATCCCGAACGCCACCGAAGCCCGTTCTCCGCCAAAACCGACCGGCGATGCGCAAGCCCCGACAACCCCCCCCCCCCTTCCTGCCGATCATTGCAAGCTGGCGGTTCATCCACGGAACGGCCTGCAGCTCAACAAGGTGAGCCCAGGCAAGTTAGTAGACGCCATCACAAATGAGGCAAAGCTACAAATCGGCTCCACTGGATTCAAAATACGCATCGATGAAGGCCAAAACATTCTTGTTCTGAGCACTGCCTCAGAAGCTACGGCCTCAGCACTAAACAAGATGCAGAGAATTACAATTGGTGCAACAGCATATGATATTGAATAGTACGGAATTTCCCCCGTTAACTCTTGCGAAGGCGTGATATACAACATTCATCATAACACCACGCCCGAAATCTAACTTAAACGCATTGAATCTTCCGGATATGAGGCGCTAACATGTAGAAGACTCGGAAACACAAGAACCATGGTACTCACATTCCTGGGAAAACCAGTACCATATTACGTCGAATTTTCTGGCCTTCTACGGTGCTACCTCTACAGGGGAGCCATGCTATATTGCCGAACCTGCAACGAAACAGGCCACAGAGAGGACGTATGCACGCGGCCCTCGGCCACACCCAAGTACAGGTGTGTGGCACTTCGCTAGCAACGAAGCAGCACGAGTGCCACCCTCGGTGCTCTCTGTACGGCGGGAATACCCGACGGCAGCCAAAACCTGCCCCAACAGATTCCTGCCACCCGTCAACCGCCGGAAACCGCAGCAGGCCCTGAGAGCAAGCTCCTAGTCTCCGAGGCAATGCGGCGAGCGCTCAGCATCCCCCAAGTCGCAGTCCCCGAAACGACGCGCAGCTGTCCTGGAGAGGAGCAGTTCCAGGCCGCGTTCCGGTTCCGGTTCCAGACGCAGGACCTCATCGCGACGACGGACGCCATCCCATGACAGGACCTCGAGCAATGGTTGTTCCGCAAGCGGCAGGAGGGGAATCAAGGGAGCAGCGCAGGTCACGCAGCAGGTGAGCTGGGTACAGGTTGTTTCTCCCAAAGCTCGTCCACCCCTCCCGTTGACACAGAGCTGGCACAGGCACACGCCCACATTACCAGTCTCACTGAAGAGACCGCAACACTCAAAGCAGAAATCACTAGCGCACACGTGGAATACGTAGCACCTAACGATGAATTGTTTGGAAGAAATAGCACTACCCCTACACAAAACACTTCAACCCCACCCCCTGAGAAGCGGAAACGGGAAGAGCAGTCTGCGCACACCGTCACTTCAAATCCGACACCGCAACGAGCAACCACGCAGCCCACTACACAGCAGGGAGTCATACCCGTCCAATAGGCCACTCTCCAGAAGGTAGAGGAGGTAGTAGCAAAGGCCATTCAGAGCCTTCAGACATCCCCACAAGCTACTATGCAACAACTCACAGCTATACAAATGTCAGCGGCACAACAACAATAATTTGCAACTCAACAACAGCACTCTAACACTCAGTTAGTGGAACGCATCCTGAGACTAGAGGAACGCATACTAGCACTGGAAGCTCGTCAAAGCCGGCGCCCCAAGAAGACAGCTCATGAGACCCTACCAGATTTGCCAGATTCTCTGGGTTCCCCAGAACCCCACCTTGTGCACGCATCACTACCCCTTGATAACCAAGATGGCTCCTCCTCAACATATAGGCAGTACGCGCGGGGGCTCCCCCAACCGAAACCACACTGTGGCAGTGGAATTGCCGGGGCTACAAGAACAAGTATTGATCACTGATACAATAAATCGCTAGATCAACGAGGCCACCTGAAATCATCGCACTGCAAGAAACGAACACAGACATCCGCCTACCCGCATACGTCACGTATGGCTTAAAAGGACGTCTTGTTGGGCGAGTTGGTCACAATTCATCTTGGGTACTAGGCGAGAAAACACACACGACACAAGGAAGGAGACGGGGGCGCTCTGTCCCGTCTCCTTCCTTGTGTCGTGTGCGTTTTCGCGCCTAGTACCCAAGATGTCACGTATGGTACGAATACATGTGACAGCCGTCACACCCTGGCCAGTAAGAAGTTAGTAGCCGTTCAACACCATCTCCAACAATCCAAACAGCTTGCCATTCTGCTCGAAATTATCCCACAGACAACAAAGAAGAAGAAACGTCTACTGTCGGCCGACAACCGCGCCATCGTTCCTCGGACAGATTTTGGAGCAAGCCACGCACGCAGCAGGCAACCATCCGCTTCTAATAGTAGGCGACTTCAATGCAGCCCACCCCCTCTGGGGTTATACGTACACCAACGCCAGGGGAAACCTGCTTCACAGAGGTATTGAGGACATGAATCTCACACTCGTCAACGATTCAAAAAATAGCACGAGGCTCGGCACAAGTGTCCAAAGAGACACAAACCGCGACTTAACCCTCAGCAGATGTATCCCCCAAGCTTGCCGGACCAATATGGAGGAGTACCTAGGCAGCGACCACGCGCTACAAGCCACCACTCTAAATGTGCTTGAATACAAAGCCAGGATAGGCACTGGTCGCCTCACGGATTGGACCAAGCTGCGGGAGATAAGAGAACAAAGAGCTACAAACGAACAGAGCCAACAGCTTCAGTCAATTCAGTACTGGATGACTCAGCTTCACCAGGATGTGAAGGCGCACAGCAAAATGCTTGAAACATCCATCACCATTCCGAGCATCGAATATCGCTTGTTCCACATGTGGGAAGCCCGGCGTAGCCCGCTGAAGCGTTGGAAAAGGCAAAGATTAAATCGTAAGTTCAAAAGGCGAATCGCACTACTTACACAAGAGGCTGTGGATACTCTACCATGCTATGCCGAGAAAATTGGCTATCCTTCTGCAACAGCTTGAGAAAAGACTGATTAGTTCCAAGACGTGGAAGTTATTGAGGTATTTAATCAACCCGGCCAGCAGCAAAACGGAATCCCATCACAATATGGCTCGAGTAATCCACACGTTTTCAGGAAACGAGGCGGATCTCTCTTTGACTCTCAAAGCCGAGTACTTCCCCTTACAGCGATCGGAGCCTCTGCCACTCTACACCGGCATACCTAACGAGCTCCTAGATGAGCACATTCATCTACATGAAGTGACAGCGGCGATAATGGGCTTGAGATGCCACACAGCCCCGGGAATGGACCAAATTCCCTTTAAGCCACTTGTAAATTTTGACAGCCCCTCGCTACTAGAGCTTACCGCACATCTTAACGAGGTATGGATGGAAGGAAACCTTCCCAAGGACTGGGAAACGGCGGAGGTTCGTCTGATACCGAAGCCAGGCAAGACACCAGCCATTGAGAACCTACGACCCATCTCCCTCACTTCGTGTGCAGGAAAGCTCCTAGAGCTCATCGTTCTCAACCGGCTACAACCATTCCTGGAGGACTCGGGGAAACTTCCAACAATGATGATAGGATTCCGTCCACACCTCTCAACTCAATACATCCTACTTCATGCTGAAAGAGGAGGTGATTGTAGCAGCGACACGCAACACCCCACTGCTATCTTCGCTTTAGATCTTAAAGAGGCGTTCGATAACATCAAGCATACAGCAATCCTACAGAAGCTAAACACGCTGGGTTGTGGGGCCAGGACGTATTCCTATATCACAGATTTCCTCTCAGATAGAAAAGCCATCCTAAAGGTCGGGGACCAAGCCACAAACCCCTTCCTACTGGGCGGGCTCGGCACACCACAGGGCGCAGTGTTATCCCCTCTCCTTTTTTCAATATCGCCAGAATAGGCCTTCCGCCGCTCCTCCATAACATCCCGGGGATCCGGCATGGCCTATATGCCGACGACATTACCATCTGGTCGTCCACAGGGTCTATCGGGGATTGGAGAACCACTTGCAGGAAGCTGCAGACGTGGTGAGCGACTATGCTAAATCATGCCGCCTCAGCTGCGCCCCCCAAAAGTTGGAGCTACTCCTGGTCTGACCGCGAAAGAAGCACGTACCCGACACGCCCACTATCAACATACAACTGGAGGGACACACCATCGTTCCGTCTCAGAGCGTAAAGATATCGGGAATGGTTTTCCAGTCGGATCGCACCAACACAATATTAATTCGGAAGCTTAAGAATACAACAGCCCAAGTTAACCACATGATCCGGTGAATAATAACTAAGGCAAGAGGCATGGGGGAGGTCGAGACGCTTCGGCTTGTCCGAGCCTTTGTCGTGTCTCGAATAAGTTAGGCTATTCCATACGCACTACTCAACGCAACGGAACTCAACAAAAATCAACAGAATGATCACAAAGCCATATAAGCAGGCGATGGGGCTGCCGATCAGTACGTCCACAGAACGCCTACTACGACTAGGTGTGCACAACACGACCGAGGAGCTGATCGAGGCACATTTATCCAGTCAGCGAACAAGGCTGGCGGTTAAGGAAGCGGGGAGGTCCATCCTCTTACATGTGGGGCTCTCTGCCCCTCTTAGCCATCGGCCGCCTCAGATTGTGAGCTTACACCATGCCATCCGGAGCAACATCACCGTACGAGCTCTTCCTCGCAACATGGACCCAGCGCACCACGCAGAGCGAAGGGAGACCCGGGCCTTGGCCATACACAAGCCATACGGAACTTTACCCTCTACAGCCTACACGGACACGGGGTCTTACCCTAGACGCGCAGCCACAACAGCCATCGTAGTTGTCAACGAAGAACATCGAGCAGCATTTCGCTCACGCGAAACAATCTCCTCCAAGCCGAGGAAGCGGCCATAGCCCTCGTGTTCTCCCAAACAGAGGTTGAAGTCATAGTGACCGACTCCCAACAGGCGTGCTGCAACTTTGCTAGCGGCAGAATTCGTTCCACTATGCCCCAGATCATCAATAAAAAGCCGCCATCGAGATCAGCCATGATCATCTGGGTGCCAGCTCATCACGGCATTCCTGGCAACGAGGTCGCGAACCACGTGGCTCGAGATTTTACCCACCGAGCCGACGCCGAGGAATCTGAACCCTAGCGCATGCACCCTCTAGTCTCGTACCAAGACATCATACAGCACTACAAGCTAACCCACAGAACATATGCACCCCCACACGTCACTACCAAGAGAGCTGCAGCGATTCCTCTGAGCTCTACAGGTTAATACATTCCCCCACCCAACCAGAAACCCACCTCATAGCCCCTACCCAATTCTCTTCGCAAAGCCGCTTCTGCGCAGAGCCCGGGTTCCTCAGGCACATAGTAGGGAGTTGCAGAGCGGCACCATTAAATCGTCCGAACCCTTACCCCAACAACGAGCTTTGGGGGAGCGCCTTGGCCAGCCTCGACCTCGAGTACCAGCAACGGCTAATTGCGAGGGCCCAGGACGCGGCCAGAGTTCAAGGCATTCTGGAATGAGGACGCCTCTGCAACGCTGCATTCACCCAATAAAAATGTTTATTCTCTCTCTCTCACTCCATTCGCTGTACATTTTTCCTCCGTATTTTTTCTCTCTTTTGTGAATAAACGTATGTTACTACTAGTGCGCGTGAGAAGCAGAGAATTGAAGGTTAGCGGATGTGCTGCAAGAGTGAGCAAGGCTCACAGACCCTACGCCTGCGAACACATCAAACGGCTGTTCCATGGTCGCACGTAAGCCGGTTCTATGCGCATGCTCTTCTGCCCCGTGCGCCGGCTATCGCGAAACTTTGGTTCCGTGAAGCTTCACTTACTCTGGGAAGAAGGCACCTCAGGCCGCCGTCACTAGATAGTTTTAGAATAGAAATGGCTTCAAAGCCACTGCGCAGGCGCGAGACGCAAATTACGTTTGGGTTTTCCGTTGGGCACGCTATTTCGCTGATTCCGCGGGAGCCCCAAAATATGCCCAAAAAGATTTGCGTAAACCAACATGGCGGCATCCACCGAAGCGATGGCTCTAACCTAGCACGAAACTGGGCTCAATTCGTAGTAACGCGTGAAGTTCACAAGATAAGAGAAGTGACTGCGGTTATCACTTTCTCTCAACTAGCGTGTGTTATGAAGATTGATTAAGTAGACGCCGCTGATTCCGAATTCGATTTTGGATTTTATGGCTCGTAGGCCTAAGACGCCTTACTTGGGCTGGCGAAGGCACGTAACGTTGGTTACTGAAAACTAAGCGCAACTAATTGTTTGCTGCTAATAGAATAAACTCTAAATTGTAAGTAAATGATAAAACACGAAAGTCAAAATTACTATTCTGATCATAAAATCGTATATTTTATTTAATTATTTTTAATAGCTTTTCCTTGACGCCGTAGTGGCGCTATCAGCGCAAGACGCTATCCGCAAACGCAAAGCCCTATTCTAAAACTCTTCATTCCTACGTGTCCCAACCCTAACACCCTCAAAGCTCTTTGGGGCCCCTAACTATTGGGGCCCCTATACTAAATCTCTCTGATGAATCTGAACGCGGAGTCAGAAATGACATTCTGCCTCCTGGCCGGCGCGCTCTCGTAGTGATGCGGGGCCACCCGAAATTTATTCAATAAAGCACGACGACTCCTCAAGCCACAGCGATAATATGTGTTTGCGCTCATAAACTGCAAATGGATCACAAATGGCTCGGCGTGTCGTACGTGTGTCCAGTGCGTCAGTGCAGTGAGAATGCGTATATTTTTTTTTTTTCGTATCGCCAGACGCATAGCTCGCAAGTCCGTCTGAGAGCCCCAGGAAGCCCAAGCAGAGAAGAGCGAGTAGTAGAAGGCAGCGATAAAGGTGACCTTTTTTAAAAACGCTCAAGAACTGGGCAGATGCCGGTACCTTCGCTTGATGAGAATAGTTCAGTTAGCTGGCCTTATAAGGCATGTTCATTTTCATAAAAGCCGGTAAATGCAGCCAACTCGACCTCTCGGCCCAACTTACGAAGTTCATTGCGAACTTCTTTCAACATGACTTCGGCAATAGTAATGCAATGAGACACCGCGATTGCATTATTGAGTACTGCTGCGGAGCGCGTGCGTCCGAGAAGCCCGGTTGCGTGCAGCGCGGCGTGGTTTCGCGTGAAATGTAGACTGTTTCCGCGCGCGCCCAC
Organism: Dermacentor andersoni; assembly: GCF_023375885.2. Lineage (NCBI taxonomy): Eukaryota > Metazoa > Arthropoda > Arachnida > Ixodida > Ixodidae > Dermacentor > Dermacentor andersoni. Next base: position 233,481,951 of record NC_092816.1, on the reverse strand, counting down.
CGGGGGTGTGGCCCGGCACCAGAGTAGCGCGCTGCATTAAGTTTCATGTTTTGTTATATGCTGTATGCGTTGACCGGCGTTGGTGATACGCGGGTATCAGCGATTTCTCTGGAGCGTTCGATGGCTGTGCCTTTCTGCCCATTTCAAGACGTGCATTGCACTGCGAGTGATAGTGGCGTCGCCGCCCCCTGTAGCGATGGGCTCTAAAAAAATGCATTCATTAATAATAATAAAACTAAATAAACTTGCATTTTCTTAACTCTTCACGAATATATAAAAATGACTAGCAATTTTACTTTCGTTGAATGAATCTAACTGTGTCTCGCTTGAATTAAAAAACGCGTTTTTCTTTCCCAATGTTTGTTCGCTCCAAACATAGTCGCGCTTCAATCGCTTCTTCCATAACCCCCCATGCTGATGTCGGTGACAATTTGTACTGAACCGTTTTTCACCCGAAGCTTCGCGACCTATTTGAATCGACCTTGCATTACATTGCTACCGCATATTATTACACCAGGTGGCACGCCATATAGGAGCTCATTGGTAGTGGTATAAAGTAGATTAAGAAGGTTTGAAGAAGGAAAATTCAAGGCCATTCCACCCTACAGTGTCAAATCGATGCACGTACGCCGCTGGGTGGTCGGTTAGAACTGATCAGTGTGGCATCGCAAGCGATATGTCGGCAACACTAAACGCGTAAATTACTCCCTTTTCGGTCCCGACACATCCACATCAATCTTATTGACAACGACCGGATGGGTAGTTTCATTGCAACTAGCCCATGCAACGTGAGTAGCCATGAACCTTAAAGGACTTTGAGCCATCGCATTTTTTCTTGCTTACAGGGGTATGAGCCATTACTTACAGGGGTATGAGCCCTTGACTGCTTTCGACATGCTGTTGCGCATGTTGCATGCGTGACCTGAAATAATGTAAGCACTGTTCGCTTCACTTTCCTGAACGCTTGCAGCCTCTATCTCAGGCTGTGAGCTGTTACATTTTACAGCGAATCTACATGCAGAGTGTGCCACATAACTTGAGCCAAGAATTTAAAAATGAAAGGCATGTCGGAAGGGAATTGAACCGAACGCATACTATTCGCAATAGCCTATAGTAACTCAGACAATTTTCCCCACAACTCACTAATTAATTAAGTTTAGTTACCCAACTTTCAATTATTGGCTGAGGACCCCAAGTATAATAGACAAATTTGTAGAGCACCTTCAGAAACCACTGATAGAGTTGTTTATTTTACGATACGTCTCACGTAGTCCTTTTTTTCTGACTTGCAAATAGAGCCCGCGAAATATGAAATAAGCCACGTGGCGGAGCGTTTGCGCAGTGGTATTGTGCTGCTCTCAAGCGTGCGTTCGGTGAACAAGGTCGGCTGCATCGTGACTGGCGACGAGGGAGCGGCAGGCCATGCTTTATCTCATCGGCAGCGCTCCGCCAGCACCATGCTTTTTCGCCGCCATCTGACGGGAGCAGACCAGGATGTCAACGCGTGCAGCAACACTACAGCCACAATTCACTTCCGAAGTTGATCGCATAACTATTGTGCTCGTTACATTTGTTTCGTTGCTGTGTCACCATGCTGAATAATACTACGATAGCTCGAATAGTGAAAGCTTCCAGTTGAATTCAAAGTGCATATCTGATAAATACGGGACTCGATTGCGTACGGACTCTATTACTCAATATTTCTCACTTCCAAGAAATAGGAGAAGAAACATGGAGGAAACAGACGATTCGAAACTTGATGCACACCCTGAAATAGGCGTATTGCTACCTGATAGTCATTTCAAGTGGACAACCTATATATGTAAAAGAAGTGTTTTCCCAAGCTTCTGCGTGGCTATATCCGACACTTGAAGCGACTGGCTGAATATGCACTTGTGCTTTTCGCATCAGTCGTTGTATAGCAAAAGTATAGTGCCGCCGTACTGAATGTTGAATATTCCATAAAAATTTTACATTACATTGTCTAATGTATAGAATACCTAAATGCGAAGCAGAAGTATTTGATTCGAATGCGAAATCTGAATCCTACATATTCAAGATAATTTGACGGCGGAAGTTCTCAGTCAGGGAGGTCACGAGGCAGAAAGAAACTGTCTGAAAGGGCGACATGAAGGAAAACCTAAATTTCCATGAACCCTGTAAGGGCTGCCAGGAATTTCCGAGTGGCCGGTTGCGGCAGGTTTTGCAAGCAGTAACCACGCTAGAGAAGTCTGGCAGAAGTCGCGGTCAAGTTTAACAATATTTATCTATTCGCTAATTACACGCCTCGAGACCCTTTGTCGCCAACGACCGCACACCCTGAATGGTAACTCCGAGGAACTGCACCATGAAATACAGCTGCCACCAGCCCCTCGTCAAAAATACCTTCCAATGTTAATCATAACGAAACTGCCCCTCCACTCGAAGGAACCTAGTAAACAGTACTGTAAGATGTGCACCACCGATCTCGCCTGATTGGCACTACCAGTCTAAAACCCTATGAACAATGTGATCACCAAAACTCTATCATGTCTGCTGCAGAACCACTGCTTCTTCAAGAAGATACTCACCGGCGAAAGTCGTTTGTAGCAGAAATGACGTTCCATGTGCTCTGACCATCGCACAGTGCGTTTTGCGGTGACGGGGCGCCTGCGTTGTGAGCGAACTCCACACTGTCGTTGCAGAATGAATCCACCTGCACGGCGTGCACCGTCAGTACATACAGTGAACTCCTAATAAACGAACATAGTTTAAGCGTAAATTTAGGCTTACGGGAACAGGAAGAGTGCCTCAAATTTGCCTCTTAAGCAGTGAGAGCAGGGAAAACAGGACTACCGACACGGGAAAACACAGAAACAACAAACCCTAACTTCTAGCGACGCTTTACCACGACAAACGTCGAATGCGTTCTTTCTTCTAGGCTGTGTTTTGACCCCCACTCCTCCCCCCAAAAAACATTCTGGTTTAGATTAAGGACAATTAACGCAAAACATACAGTAGTGTTATGCATTTTGTGGAGCGATTCGGCAAACAATCTACGAATTGAATAATTATTTACTACATTATTTAGTCTTTTTTTTTCAAATTCTACTTCACTCATTTTAGTACGAAGGTAGGTTTCATAGCCAAAATAAAAGGTGAGAAAGTTGACATAATATTCCTTGATGTCACACTGTGTGTTTCTCTGTGTGGTTTATACCTCAACAGCTGCACACAGCATCCGCCAAATGCGTCACTAGTGCCATGCAAACTTCAAAGAAAAGCTAGTGTTTAATCTATGAGTTATCGAAACTGAAGCAATAAACGTGTGTGGAAAGTTCAAATCTCCATTTTGCAGGGCCATACAAGACCCGGTTTGCTGACATAGACTACACCAAATGTCCCATTGCAATGTGACTCGATTATAGCAAGACAGGTAAGCTCGCACCTATTTTCACCCACAATTACAGCTTCAGTAAACGTGCAATAAGAATTGTGCTCCTGTCAGTGTTGGCGATGTTTCAGTGTTTACTCCCTTGTTACCTGTGCCGGTTATTTCAACGTCCGTCTGTTTGGCCTATGTAGCATTTTCCAGAGGATAAAGCAATGCCACAGAAATTCAGCAATAAAAGAAAACTTGTTTCTGCACTTCATCCTAGAAATTACTGTGCCGTCTTCTTTCAGTCTTGTCTTTCGGCAAGAAGACATGCGTGTTTCTACTGCACGAAGCTTTCACTGTAGTAGATACACAAAAAAAGGCGGGAGAGGAAGGGCGGAGCAGTGAGGGCGCTGCTGCGGCTACATTTTATTACATATAACTCCCTACTTGTATTTTTCAGTTATCAGAATTTTTAGGCCATCTTTCTGAAAACCACACTACTGATTTTTACACTAATATCTGCAGAGCCCCGCACACCCAGCGCATCCAAAACGCATCCAGCATACCCAAAAATAACGCTCACGAAGGCATCAATACCTACCACTTGAAGGCGTTTCTAAGTGCCTTACAACTGAAAGCAGGCGAACAGCGAGATGGACAAGAATGAATTCCTAAAGAAGGCGAAATCTATACGCAGTAACTGCTGTACGCCGATGTGCCCTTCGCTGTGCGCAAAGTCCCTGGCACTAGCAGGTTGTAGGGCACACATAGTTTTCCTCGGTTCCTCGCAATACTACACTTTCAACAACGCGAAGAAAACTTCCGCATTTTTCTCCGTTTGACGCACACTCCATGCGCATTTGTGGCCTGCTGGCCACAAGTTCTGTGCAGCGACATCCGCACAATAACATGTGTCAAAAAAAGGAAACTGATGAACCGACAACTCATGTTGCGTTTAATTCTAAATTTAAAATCAAGAACAATGGAGCTGTATTACACGAACGAAGACAATCACTCTTCAAATAGTGTCATTATTATTAGACATCAGCAGATTCACCTGTGAAGTGCATTTGGACGCTCATCGTTCTGATTGTTTTTTCCTGTTGAGCATCGGCAAGAATGAAGAGCATGCATACTACGCCTTGTATGTAATATAAACCATTATTTTAGGGCGCTAATATAAAACACGCAACGGTGAAACACACAGACATTCAGAGCGCCAAATATCCTTTGCGTGTGTCATTATAGCATCCTAAAATCATGTTTTCCAAATCGCACCAACTTGCCTAAGAAGAAGCTTTATTAAAAAAAATATTGTATGAAATTGTGTAGTAGTGTTTCCACTGTGACGTTCACTGAATCTTGTGTACAGTACAGCCAAATAGATAAAGCAATATGTGTCTTTTACCTGCAGGAATCACCGGGGTCTGCTCATTCGTATTCTGCTTGACTAAACTTCTATTTTATGCACAGGACCTAATGGTTGCCTCTGTGAGGTCATTATTATATTTAAGTGCCTAGAATTTTTGGAAAGGCACAGCAATCTGAGGGCCTAGACGCATTTAAGTGTATCTTGCCTGCACTGAAGCACGGCCAGCTTTTAAACGGTGGCGACAGAAGTTGGTGGACACTTAAGCTTCGCCTTTAATAGGGCAACGCCATAGCGTTATCGGACCCCGCTTGCATCGGTTTCTCATTCGCTTGCAAGGGGTCTTGAGTCAGGCAACTACGTAGTTATTATGAGCTCGCGCTCGGAAGCGTTATGCCCTGGCGCTGACATAATCGCTCTTCCTAACGGCCTCGGCGAGAAGTGGAAGTCTAATGTCATGTGTTCGACGACCATCTTAGGCAAATCATTTAAAAACGAAAAAGTAAATAATAGCTCCTTTTTACAACGTTTAGCTAACCTACAGGAAAACACTTCTGCCCGCCTGACAGGTAGCACTGCGCCCTGGAAAGTGACAACTTATAAAAGAACGTATGGTCTACAGACACTACAGAACAAATTACGCAGGTTAGTTATTAGATTATATAATGCACGCGTTAAACTTGGAGATATAACATTCAAAGAACTGCGACAGCTCTTTAACAAATTCTAGGCCGTTACTTTCTTAACTTTTCGTTTCTGCAAACAAAGTTTTTCTTTACCTGTTTATCCCTAACAGTGTGCATGGTGAGGGAATGGTTCCGTTTTCCCTTTTTTCAATTTAGGTGCGCTTTATCAGTTTTGTTTCTCTTTACCATCATTGTATATGTATTACTGTTCTTGCGGATAAGTGAAACTGCATTTATGTTGTTTCTTTTGTGGCACCTCCGTCGTTGATTGTGTTTTATTATTAGAGTGAACTTGTAATTTGTATTTCTATCTTGCCTTATGTCATCACAACTTGTGTACATTACATTGTACGATCAGAATGTCTAATTTCAAATGTGACCATGCATAATATGCTTTTTTTGTCGTTATGTAACTGCCCCGTGTAAGGAGGGCCTACGGCTCTGTGAAGCTGTCATTCATGACAGCTTTTACTGCAGGCCTCCTGTGTCGTGTATTTTTAAGGGACCTAAATAAAGACATTATTATTATTATTATTATTATTATTATTATTATTATTATTATTATTATTATTATTATTATTATTATTACAAGCGTTCTCTGCCTCACAGCAGGTGTCCACCGAGAAGCGAAACGTTTACGTCGCCTTTCCTTTCCTCCAACATCAAATTTTTATGTGATGCAAACGCATCCGATCGTTCAAGTACAAGAACAATTTAAGTACCAGGTCATCGGGGTATTTACGTCGAAACCTTCGAAACTCGTCCTTCCATTCGTGAGCTTGCTTTCAGAGCATTGGTCCGCCCGCAACTCGAACCTTCCTCTTTGATCTGGTCCCCATATCAAAGCTGTTTAACTACCATGTTAGAAGCTATTCAAAATAGAGCCGCTTGGTTCATTTCTCGAAATTATAAACACCTCTCAGGCGTAACGCAAATTAAACTCTCTCTTTCTCTACCACAGTTACGTAATGAACATGGCATAGCCCCCTTGTGCCTGTTTCATAACTATATGCATCAGTTAAACGAAATTTTTAGGCGTAGAAATGTCACCGCGCACGTAACCTAGGCTACATAATAATAACCTAAGCTTCACGGGCATTTACGGTAATACTGACGCATTTAACTCATTGACGCTTCCACGTGCCATATGGCCATGTAATAGCCTTCCCGATAGCATAGTCGCAGAATCTAACCCAGTGAAACTTCTGCAGTGATTTATTGCTGCTACACTTGCGCACATGGTGTTCCCATACCAAATATTTTACCAGTGCTAATTTATCCATTCGTTTTCACGATTCAAAATTTTATTTATATGTACGCTTTCGACGTTATCTTTCTTGTGTTACTTGTTACTGACTTATTTAATCAGCCCCCCCCCCCCCACAAACCCACATCTATACTTTGCTTCTATATTTTTCCTACTGCTCAGTTGCGGCTTGCCTTTCTTGCTTACCATTTTCCTGTGTAAGTTTCTTTATGGAATTTTGCCACCTATCGTTTATATAAATTCCACTACGCCCCCCTTACTCAAATGCCTATCGGGCCCTGTGAGGTACGTTCAAATATATAACAATTAAATGTATATATTCAGAATTGCTAATATAGGCGTCAGTACATGTCTCCAACACATACCTCATTAGGTTAAAGACACCATCCCACTTGCTAGGTCTCCCTAGTACCATGCCTAGCTTTTGCGACCACTAGGAGAGACGTCAAACGGCATCTGGAAAAGCGGTTTCTGTTCGAGTTTTCGCTAAAAGAATTATGTTTTCTCGTACATTCAAATTACACTCCGTCGCTATCGTGTCTGCAGGTTGTGTGAGTCGTACATTACGAGTTGTCTGACGCATGTTATTTCGAGAAATTCAATTTGTTCAGTAACGCCTATGCGCCACGCGGAAGGTCGCGTGGTTCGGGATAATTTTCCTATAACCGCCAGCGCCGGCGACACCGCATTTTCTACGACACGGGGCCTTTAAAGCTGTCGCGTTAAAAATGGTCTCCCTAGTGAGGCCGGGTTAAGAACGCGGCTGTTCGTAGAATAGTTTCTATGGTGAGTTGTAGTGTGCCTGTCCATTGAACTGGGGTCACCATGAGAATACGCCTCTGGCTTACGTGTGGAATACGCAAGTGCTCTATGATATTGGCTGATTGCTAGTCCGAAATTGGTGGCGTCACGTGTAATCAAAAATAGCGAACGCATGACTTTAGGGAACCGAAATTGAGCGTTATGCGTAAATTTTGCCACCCCACGAGATCTTTCCTAAAGAACTGCTGATTCGAAGTCGTAGATAGAACGCCAACTTGGTGGAGGGGCATGCCACGATTTTACGCTGAAGCATTAATTTTCATACCATCCTTACAACAGGGCAGTCCAGCGCTGGCAGCGTTATACCATCACGCAAGTTCAGCCCACTGGGTGACTTTATCCACGAAGTAGCTTCAACTTTGCTAAGAATGCGCTGTGTGGAATCATTGTCTTCGATATTTTGCTTCGTAGTGCGCGTGCTCGGAAATGCTTTGTTATAGCACAAAAGTATACTGCACCTTTACATAATATCGATGCTTTATTGCGATAGCAATGATATGGGCACTCCAGGCGCAGTTTTACCATCGCCGTCCTCGTGAAGTTCCGTATAAAGTCCGACAGCAATGACACGCTCTCCACGGGCCGAATCCTGCATGTGCGATTGAAAGCACGCGAAGCGAGCCGACGTTCGCGGCTCATCCGATGCGCGCGAGGGAGGAAAGCGGAGAGCAAACGCGGCGTCTTCCGTAGCGCGGAAGGACGCCGCGGGCGGGGGGGGGGGCGGGCGGCGGAGGGGGCTTGGCGTTGGGCTCCGGTGATGCTCGCCCGCGCGCCGATAACATCGGACTGTAAACGTGCTATAACGATCGCGGCTGAATCTAGCGCGTGAAACACAGCTATGTGGAGATGCAGCGCGGGAGGGAGGTGGGAGGTGCGGCTCCTACTCCGCCAGTAATGCGTACTTTGCGCGGCGGCCGAAACTACTAGTATTCTTGCTTCGTATTGACACGTGTACTTATATTTAACGGGCGACCACGTTTCGCCGCCTAACAAATCTTATCGCACAGCGCGGGACGCGTCTGAATGTATCCGAAGTTTCTGGAAAGTTATCGATGCTTCTATCCGCTGTCTGTTGCCGCCGAACCTTGTGTTATCTGATTTCATCGCGTGACTCCAATGTTGTAGAACTTTGTGGAAGGCATGCGGGTCCCAACGATTAGTCTGGAACCTTCGATGACTGCTGTATAAAAGCCGACGCACTTGACCCGCTGATCAGATTTCCGACGATCGCCGACCGTGTTCGCCGCTATCGTTGTGCTATAAGTGTAGCCTGTTTTTGTGGGCACAGGTTCGCCCAATAAAAGTCAATTTTGTCTTTCACAGTATTTGCTACTGTGTTCTTCAACGTCACAACAACGTGACATCTGGTGGAGGTGGTTTTCGTTCATGTACCGGACGCCCCCGACAAGCCGTGATCCAAGCCCGGACCGCAAAGAGAGCACCAACGTAGTCACGGAGCATCGAGCAAGCCGCCGTCTTCAACAGCTGCCCCCGGAGCACGGACTTCTACCTGAGAAGACCAGGAAGATTGTGGACAAGGCAACCCCAATGACAGCCCCAGCGTCCCCCATCGTGCTGCAGCAGCCCAGGGAACCTTCGACGTTCCGCGGATCAACATTCGAGGACCCGGAAACCTGGCTCGAGACGTATGAGAGGGTCGTTACGTTTAACAGTTGGGATAGCGACGACAAGCTGCGGCATGTCTATTTCGCACTGGAAGACGCCGCCAGTACCTGGTTCGAGAATCGAGAAGCCACCTTAACGACGTGGGACTTGTTCCGAAGCGGCTTCTTGCAAAAGTTTACAAGCGTCGTGCGAAAAGAGCGAGCCCAAGCACTACTAGAAACGGGAGTGCAGCTGCCAAACGAGACGATCGCGATCTTCACGGAGGGGATGGCCCGTCTTTTCCGGCACGCCGACCCGGAAATGTCAGAGGAGAAAAAAGTCCGCTTCCTGATGCGGGGCGTCAAGCAAGAACTTTTCGCAGGACTTATTCGTAACCCGCCGAAGACCGTAGCTGAGTTTTCTGCAGAGGCACCGACGATCGAGAAAACTCTGGAGATGCGCAACCGGCAATATAACCGCCAGGGGCTCACGCCGCAGTACGCCATCCAAGGACTGGATTCCGGCGACCTTCAGGAGACCATCAGGGCCATTGTGCGCGAAGAACTGCGCAAGGTCCTGCCTTCGTCGCAGCCCCAAGTGGCTTCGATCGCCGACATCGTGAAAGAAGAAGTGCAGCGATCGCTTGGAGTTCCCGAGCTGCAACCACAATTACCGTAGCCCCAGCCAGAAGCAATGACACGCCGCCGTCGCACGCCGTCAAGGTACCCCTGCGCGACCACGCCAGGGCCCTGCAACGACGCAATTCCGTCGTCCGCCGCCACCGCCGCCAGCACGCCCACCCGTCGCCCAGCGCACCTACGCGAGGAAGACGGACATTTGGCGAGCCCCCGACCACCGCCCGCTCTGCTATCACTGCAGAGAAGCCGGCCATGTGTATCGCCGATTCCCATACCGGGAGATGGGACCGCGAGGTTTCGCCGTCAACGCTCCGCGCCCGCAGCAAGGTGAACGCCCTCGCGACATCGCCGACTACCTCGCCGCTACTCAATGGAGCTCTCGACGACCGTCCCGTTCGCCGTCACCAGGCCGCTACCCGTCACCGCAGCGCCGACTATACACCGGCACAGCCCGGGGCCGCTCTGCGGGCCCATATCCGGAAAACTAAAAGCAGCAACCAATGGAGGTGCGGTTGCTGTTCGTCGAACTGACGAAGATCCTCCGCCGCCGACGAAGACGACAAAGAAACCATCTCGACGACCTAATGACGACACGCCGCCGTCCCGACCAAGTCAGGAAGCCAAGACTACACCGACGAAAGACGGCTTGACGACGCGACGTTCCTCTTTCAGTTCAATACGACGCAGCCGTGATCCGATGCCAAGACCCAACTGCAACGCCTGACAAAGAACCACCGACCTCTACGTACTTCTCGACGGCCACGCACTCACTGCCTTAGTCGACACAGGGGCCGAATACTCCGTAATGAGTGGACCCATCGCCGCCAAGTTGAAGAAGGTTAAGACTGCATGGGAGGGCCCTCAAATTCGGACCGCTGGAGGACACCTCATTACGCCGACTCGAATCTGCACGGCAAGAATAACCGTTCATGACCGGACTTACCCTGCAACCTTCGTTATCCTCTAACAGTGTTCACGAGATGTCATTCTCGGCATGGACTTCCTGAACCATCTCGGCGCAATCATAGACCTGAAGTCAAAATCGATAGCGCTGTCGGAAGATCAAGCGATACCGCCGGAGAGCTTTCGCAGTCACCACGCCTTGAGTGTTCTCGAAGATCAAGTGAGCATCCCGCCTCGCTCGAGCATTGTTGTTTCGGTCGGCACGCAAACACCCGCTGGCGTAGAAGGCGTCATCGAACGTGACCAAGGTCCACTGCTAGACCGTAAAATTTGCGTCGCAAGAGGGATCGCTCGACTGCATGGAGGGAAAACTGAAGTGTTGCTGACAAACTTCAGCCAAGAGTTCAAGCACATCAACAAGGGCACGACGATCGCGTACATCGAGGAAATTCTGGAAACCAGTAATGCGTTTGTCCTCTCTGATTCCGCCACATCTACCCGGACGACGATGGTTCCAGAACCAGACTACGACATTAATCCAAGTCTCCCCATGATTAAGCAACAGCAGCTCAAAAGTCTGCTCCGACAATACAAAGGCTGCTTTTCGACGTCATCGAGGATTCGACCAACACCAGTCGCCAAGCATCGCATAATCACGGAGGAGTGCGCTCGACCACTCCGCCAGAGCCCTTACCGAGTTTCGCCGCGAGAATGTGCAGCCATAAGAGAACAAGTCGACGAAATGCTGCGCAACGACATCATCCAGCCGTCGAAAAGCCCGCTGGCATCCCCTGTTGTCCTGGTAAAGAAAAAGGACAGAACCCTACGTTTCTGCGTCGATTATCGTCGTCTGAACAAGATCACGAAGAAGGACGTATACCCCCTCCCACGAATAGACGACGCATTGGATCGGCTCTGCAACGCTAAATACTTCTCGTCGATGGACCTCAAGTCTGGCCATTGGCAAATAGAAGTCGACGAAAGAGATCGCGAAAAGACGGCCTTCATCACCCCAGACGGCCTCTAAGAGTTCAAGGTTATGCCATTCGGACTGTGCTCGGCGCCTGCAACGTTCCCGCGCGTCATGGGCACGGTGTTAGCAGGATTGAAGTGGCACACCTGTCTCGTTTATTTGGATGACGTCGTCGTCTTCGCTGGAAATTTCGACGATCACCTCAGGCGGCTTGCGTCAGTACTAGAGGCCATCAAGTCGTCAGGGCTTACTCTGAAGCCGGAAAAATGCCGCTTCGCTTACGATGAGCTTCTGTTCCTAGGCCACGTAATCAGTAAATCTGGTGTGCGTCCAGACCCGCAAAAGACAGCTGCCATCGCACAGTTCCTGCAACCCATCAACAAGAAGGCAGTGCGTAGATTCCTTGGCATGTGTGCCTACTACAGGCGCTTTGTCAAGAACTTTTCACGCATCGCTGAGCCTTTGACACGTCTAACTAAATGTGATGTTGACTTCGAGTGGGAAACGCCGCAGGCCGACGCGTTTGAAGAACTCAAACGGCGCATGCAGTCGCCGCAGGTACTTGCGCACTTCGACGAGTACGCCGATACAGAAACCCATACTGACGCCAGTAGCCTAGGCCTCGGTGCCGTTTTAGTCCAGAGGAGAAACGGAGTGGAACAGGTGATGGCTTACGCTAACCGGTCGCTGTCAAAAGCGGAAGACAGCTATTCTACGACCGAAAAGGAATGCCTCGCCATCGTTTGGGCTACAGCTAAATTTCGCCCTTATCGTTACGGCAGGCCATTCAAAGTAGCCAGTGACCATCACGCGTTGTGTTGGCTAGCGAATATAAAGGATCCTTCAGGACGACTGGCGCGGTGGAGCCTCAGACTACAAGAATACGACATCACTGTAACCTACAAGTCCGGACGAAAACACTCCGATGCCGATTGCCTATCACGCGCACCCATTGATCCGCCGCCGCAAGATCACGAGAATGACGACGCCTTCCATGGAATTATAAGCGCGGAAGACTTCGCTGAACAGCAACGGGCAGACCCGGAGCTAAAAGGCCTCGTCGAATATTTCGAAGGGCACGCCGACGTTGTTCCCAGAGTATTTAGGCGCGGATTATCTTCCTTCACCCTTCCAAACAATCTACTCGTGAAGAAGAACTTCTCACCAGTCCGCGCCAATTACCTCCTCGTTGTCCCGTCAGGACCTCGTCTAGAAGTATTGCATGCCCTACATGACGATCCGACCGCTGGACACCTCAGATTTTCCCGGACACTATCGAGGATACAAGAAAAGTATTATTGGCCGCGCCTGACCGCCGACGTCGCCCGTTATGTCAGAACATGCTGAGACTGTTAGTGACGCAAGACACCGCCGACAAGGCCAGCCGGATCACTACAGCCAATCGAGCCTCCTTGCCGACCATTCCAGCAGATCGGAATGGACTTGCTGGGACCTTTTCCGACGTCAACAACCGGAAATAAGTGGATCGTCGTGGCGACGGACTACCTCACCCGCTTCGCTGAAACAAAAGCACTGCCGAAAGGTAGCGCAGCCGAAGTGGCGAAATTCTTTGTCGAAAACATCCTGCTGCGACATGGCGCCCCAGAAGTCCTCATCACCGACAGAGGAACGGCCTTTACAGCGGAGCTCGCCCAAGCCATTCTGCAATACAGTCAGACAAGGCACAGGAGGACAACAGCCTACCACCCGCAGACGAATGGTCTTACGGAGCGGCTGAATAAGACCCTGGCCGACATGCTAACGATGTACGTCGACGTCCAGCACAAGACCTGGGATGCCGTCCTGCCGTACGTAACATCCGCTTACAACACGGCGGTGCAAGAAACAACACAGATCACGCCGTTCAAGGTGGTCTACTCTACGGCAGGGACCCGACGACGACGCTCTACGCCATGCTGCCGCACGTCACTGACGAGGACAACCTTGACGTCGCTACCTACCTCCAGCGCGCCGAAGAAGCCCGACAGCTCGCCCGCCAGCGGATCAAGAACCAGCAGAGGACCGACAGCCAACACTACAACCTCCGACGACGCTTCGTCGAGTACCTGCCCGGTGACCGTGTTTGGGTGTGGACCCCGATACGCCGACGAGGACTCAGTGAAAAACTACTGCGACGATATTTCGGACCCTACAAGGTCATCCGACGTATTGGCGCACTGGACTATGAGGTAGTGCCAGACGGCATCTCGCATTCACAGCGACGCCGCGCACGATCTGAAGTGGTCCACGTGGTGCGTCTTAAACCCTTTTACGGACGCTGACGAACTTCCTTATTTTGTTGTTTTCGTTGTTAGGAGTGCTTTTCTTTTATTACTTTCGTTTGTTTGCAGCATCGGGTCGATGCTTTTTAAGAGGGGGGTATTGACACGTGTACCTATAGTTAACGGGCGACCACGTTTTGCCGCCTAACAAATGTTATCGCACAGCGCGGGACGCGTCTGCATGTATCCGAAGTTTCTGGAAAGTTATCGATGCTTCTATCCGCTGTCTGTTGCCGCCGAACCTTGTGTTATCTGATTTCATCGCGTGACTCCAATGTTGTAGAACTTTGTGGAAGGCATGCGGGTCCCAACGATTAGTCTGGAACCTTCGATGACTGTTGTATAAAAGCCGATGCACTTGACCCGCTGATCAGATTTCCGACGATCGCCGACCGTGTTCGCCGCTATCGTTGTGCTTTAAGTGTAGCCTGTTTTTGTGGGCACAGGTTCGCCCAATAAAAATCAATTTTGTCTTTCACAGTATTTGCTACTGTGTTCTTCAACGTCACCACCACGTGACAGTATAACTGTCTGGTAATTTGCTATGTCAATTGATGCTTCGCCTTTCTAGCGAAACTGCAACTTCTATTGCCAAAAAGTTGAAGGAAGCTAACCGGATTGTCAGCCGAAAATTAGTAAGAATAGTACGAAGAATTGACGGTAGAGAGCATCTGTGTTTTCGGCTGTTCCACTTTTCTGTAGCTTTTTAATATTGTGTGTACACAGTGATCGCGTCGTCCTTCGGGATGGCGGGCACACGTCCCGTGCAGCTTCCCGTCGACGCAGTTGACCCAGCTGCTGCTCGGCCAGTTGGTGCCCTCTGTACTACGGCCGTCACCGACGTGGAGCTTCCAGATTCGGCAGAGGACTCCACGTTGACTGAGATGGATTCCGACAGTAGCAGCTTCACGCCTGTTGAATCGCGCCGCCTGAAAAGGAAGTTGCGCCGGACATCAACAGCTGGTGAGTCGACTACAAAGACTGTTGACAAACTTGGCGCGTTACGCCGGACATCAGCAGCGAGGGAGTTGCCTGCAGAGAATGTTGACGCACCTGACGGGTTCTCTGTGGCTTTCGTAGCCACAACGGAGACGGCTAATTTGAATACCATTAACAGACAGCGGCTGTCCCAATTCTTCGACCAGCTGATTCCGGGACAAGTCCAAGAGGTCAGAATCAACGCTTGGAAGAATGTCCTTACGGTAGATGTGAAATCTCGGGCGTCCGTGGACAAACTGAAAGAAATTGGAGTGTTAGGCGGTATGCCGGTCCGCCCCTATCTCTCTCACGGAAAACGGACTTCCGCTGGAGTTATTACAGACGTAGACCCTGAAATAACGGACAGCGACCTGCGGACACTCATCAAATCTACGGCCAAGATTGTCGACATTCATCGTTTCGGCCGATCACGGTGTGTTAAAGTAGTTTTTGAAGCCGACTCTATCCCATCCCACGTCAAGGTGGGCTATGTGCGGCATCCTGTCCGTCTGTATGTTCCCAAGCCTGTTCAATGCCACAAATGCAACAGGATTGGCCATGTGAGTGCTGTTTGCAGAAATGAAATATCCTGCCGTCGATGCGGCGGATCACACCAGCATGACACTTGCAAGACGGAGACAGTAAAGTGCACCAACTGCTTCGGCGCTCATGAGGCGACGGCTAAAGACTGTCCTATGATGAAGAACGAGAGGCTTATCCTGAAGAAGATGGTAAAAGACAACTCAAGTCACCAAGAAGCGGCCGCGTCTATTCGTCGCCGCAAACGTCGTTCCCGACACCGACGCCCAGAGTCACACGTCACTAGTCTGTCTCAGCCGCCGTCACAGCAACTCTCAGCTCCGTTGCCTCAACGTATTGAGCCGCAGAATGATAAGACGCCGCCTGCTGCAGCGCCCTATATTACCTCGGCGGTTCAGAAAGATGCGGGTACATTATCCACCTCCTCTGATGTGGAATGGCCTGCTCTGTCATCCAAAGTCGTCGAACCAACGCGTCCATCATTCCGTGCCGGTCCAGCGGACAATAAGGACAAGCCGGAAGGCCAGCAGGTGAACGTTCTTCTGAAACAACTTTTACATTCCATGCGCACGCTGCTTTCAGGCCTCAATACGCCAACAGGAAGGGTTATTGTTCAGTTTTTGGATGCAATTGAGCCGCTCTTGGCGGCACTGCAGTGATTCATTATGGCGCTACCACACAACCCCTCCTCTGTGTCGATGCACATACGTCGCAGTGTAGTGATGCAGTGAAATGCCCGAGGCCTGCGTGGTCGCCTAAGTGACTTCCGACAGCGCGTCCAGAAATACCGCTTCCCCGTGATTGTTATATGTGAGCCCAACATGCCTTCTGCTTTCCGCCTTTCTGGATATGTATTGCTGTGGTCTCGAGAAGCTGATGAAACCAGCAAGGTATTAGTGTGCATACGCCGAGATATTCCACACTACCGCCTTGTCCTCCAGCACCATAACACGAACCACTACATTTGCTTGACGTTAACGCTTAAAGGGCGGGTCTTCTCGATACTCGGCGGCTACATTCCACCCAGAGATCACATTGATTTCTTGTACCTGTCCTCAGCAATCCAGAGTTGCACAGCTCCCCATATTATTGTGGGCGACTTCAATGCTCATCACCCCCAATGGGGAAGTACAGTAATGAATAACCGAGGCAAAGCCTTGTCCGACTTTATGCACTCACAGGATCTCGTCAATGTTAACGATGGCTCTCCTACGTTTCTGCGTGGCACGTCCTATAGTAGCTGCTTGGACCTGACGTTTGTTTCCTCCCGACTACAGTCTTCTATTAGCTGGTTCAGTGATGTGGAAACACATGGCAGTGATCACATACCAACGTATATCTGCGTCAAGTGGTTCGCACCTACCAATTCGTCTCATGTGCGGTGCACTGACTGGCCCACTTTTAAGATATTCGTGGAGAATTCCTGTGCGAATCTCGAGTCACCAACGCAAATAGAAGACTTGATCACGTCTGCCCTCGGTGAGGCCACGCGGACCATATGTGCACCTTCACCGGGGTCTCCTATCGACGTGGAATTCGAGAGGTTGCGCGCAGTCCGACGGCGCGCTGAAAGGAAATATAGAAGGACGAAATCCACGTGCGATCTCGCCCTTTGTCGCCGAGCTCAACGACAAATAAAGCGCCATCTCGAGAAATTAGGAAGGAAGCGCTGGAGAAAGTTTTGCTCATCACTGGATCCTCGCAAGCCGCTGTCACGTATTTGGCATGTAGTCAGGAGCCTACGTTTTCCCCCACAAGAAAGGTACCCTTTCAGAGCTCTGGCCCTTTACCAACGCCGCAATGATATAGAGGTAGCGGACGACTTCTGCAAAATGATTGTGGGCACAACTCAACCAGCCTCAATCCAATTCGAAGTTTTTGCGCCACCTTCCTCAAGTGACCACTACGACTTGCTCTTTACGATGCCCGAATTAGAGGCTGCTCTTGCGTCGTGTCGGCATTCATCTGCTCCTGGCCCTGACGGGATCTCGTACTCGTCTCTGTCTCACCTTGGCAGGGCTGGTCGCACTGCACTGCTCAATTATTACAACGACACATGGGTCTCCGGTATTGTTCCGCAGCAGTGGAAGATCAGCCGCCTGGTTGCTCTCTTGAAGCCTGGAAAGACACCTTATGAGCTTACCTCATACCGCCCAGTTGCATTAGCCAGCTGTGTTGGCAAAGTTATGGAACGAATGGTCCTGGCGAGGCTCGAATGGTTTCTGGAAAGAAATGTTCTTTATCCGAACATGATGACTGGTTTTCGGCGGGGTCGTTCTTCAATTGACAGCGTCATTGACCTCGTTACGACAGTGGAACATGAAAAACGTCAACGCCGACTCGTCGCCGCTGCTTTCTTAGATATCAAAGGGGCCTACGACAACATTCTTCATGAAGCCATTCTCGATGCCCTAGATGACTTGGGTATTGGTGGCCGGCTCTACCTGTGGATTGTGAGCTACCTCAGCGGCCGTGTCGTTTACATGTCCACGCCTGACGGAGACACTAGCCGTCATCAGGTATGCCGTGGAGTTCCTCAGGGAGGAGTTCTCAGCGCAACATTATTTAATGTGGCACTGATTGGCCTGGTGAGCGAGCTTCCACCTCACATCCACATCAGTGCATATGCAGATGACATCTGCATCTGGGCTTCTGGTGCAACACGCCCACAACTACGTGCGAAATTACAACGGGCTGTGTCATCTACTTCACGATACATACGGCGTCAGGGTTTGCGCTTAGCTGCCGAAAAATGTGCTGTGGTTGCATTCACGCGCAAATCCGTCTGCCGCTACCCGATCTCCATTAACGGTGTCATAATACCTTATGTCTCCCACCACAGATTCTTGGGCATTATCATCGACCGTGGTTTGTCATGGACGAGACATGTTAATATGTTGAAGCAAAAACTCAATCTGTTTTGCCATGTTCTTCGCTTCGCAACAGGCATGAAATGGGGCCCCACGGAAGGCTCATTACTAAGACTTTATCAGTCTCTTTTCGTAGGCTACATTCGATACAGCCTTCCGATACTCTCAAACTTGAGCATTTGCTGCTTACGGACATTAGAGAGCGTCCAAGCGCAGGCACTAAAAATATGCCTCGGGTTGCCACGGCGTGCCTCCAACAAAGGCACAATTGAGGAAGCCCACGTATGCCCATTACCCATATACCTGTCCCACGAACCACTTCGTGTGTATTTACGCTTACTGACACGACACCATTGCCATCCATTGACGTCGGTTCTACATGAGCGACCGGACAGCAGTTTCACAAGTGCACTCCGCTGCCATCTACCCCACATAACATCAGGCTATGCCCTTCCATATCACCCCGTCAAACCACCATGGGTGATGGTTCAACCTTCCGTATGCGTACATGTCCCCGGCATACTAAAGAAATCATTGGTTCCCGTCAGTGGACTACAACAACTTGCTCTCGCGTACATCTGGTCAGAATACCAGACATATGTTCATGTTTACACAGACGGCTCCGCGTCACCTAAGGCATCGACAGCAGCTGTGGTGGTACCAGCCCAACAGATGACTCGAGGTTTCATACTAGACCATAATTCAACATCAACCGCTGCAGAGCTTGTGGCTATTCGGGAAGCGATTCGCCACATCTGCGGGGAAAGACCTCAAGAGTGGTGCATTTTCACGGACTCAAAACCCGCGCTGCAAATTTTGGGATGCTTCCTGCGCCACACCGCATATCAGGTTCTGGCCCTGCAGATCACCGAGCTACTTTCATACGCTCAAGAAAAACACCACCGCATAGTGTTCCAATGGATCCCGGGACACTGTGGGCTCAACGGTAATGATATGGCCGATGCTGCAGCAAGGCGCGCCCTCAGCAATGGCCTGCGAACTGTAGTGCCATTCTCCAGACCGGACATCACATGCCTCCTGTCGGAATTAATGAGGAATGCGACGAGAAGATACTGGGCCCAGCCAGACGCTCGTCACGTCCGCCTTAAAAGCCTGGATCCCGATATGAAATTTCCTATTCTGCGTGGAATTCCACGCCCCCATACATGCCTGATACACAGACTGCAATTAGGCGTCGCCTTCACGCGCAAATATTTGCACATTATTGGACGGACAGACTCCCCGGACTGTTCAGTGTGTGGCGCTGTAGAGACTATAGAACATGTGCTCGTGGTGTGCCCTGAGTATGCGCGAGAAAGACTGATATTGGCAGATACATTGAGACATTTACACAATGGACCACTGTCGGAGGACCTCTTGCTAGGCGCGTGGCCACAGAGTTGGCAGACGACAGAGACAATGCGTGCACTTTCACGTTTTTTAGGTGACACGGGCCTCGACTCGAGCCTGTGATACCAGTTGTGTAATGTGTCATTCACCTCGTTCCTCCCATTATCATCCCCCATTGTGACCCTTTTTCTTCCCCTCTTCCCCTTCCCTTACGTAGAGTAGCAGGCCAGATGCTCCATTATCCGGCCGACCTCTCTACATTTCCAATCATTAAAATACTTCTTCTTCTTCTTCAGCCGAAAATAACACCACAGGTAATATTTTGATATGCTGAAGAAGAGTGCCTTTCGTGCTTAAATATAATGAAAGGATAGCTGTCAGACGCCACATTAACCTTATCACTGCGATACGTCGAGTTTGGATGAGGAAAAAAGAACTGCTTGGAGGAGGCTAACGCAATAGGCGACTCAACAACGTTGCAGTAGGAAGTTCACATATCTGTACAGCAAGTCATTTCCCTCCTTCGTAAAACTCCTATTTCAATGACTTTGGTTCTAGAGCAACGTTATCTCTACATAAAAAAATCACAGTTTCGCATGAAAGGGGGAACATACATGCAATAACAAAGCATCACATAACTGCACGCAGTAATGTTAGTAGTTTTATCTGCCATGTAATTTCAAAGAACATTCGCTTACTAAAGAATTAACAAACATGGTTCACCTAAAATAGTTAAATTAGCAAGCACACACCAGCAAACACGACCTGATCTTAATCGATCACCGCCAATACAGGCTTTCCCAACGCTGAACTGATAAAGAACGCAAAGCGAGGGGAGCAATGTTCCTGCTGCCACTCCCCTGAACGCGTCTCCTCAGATAGACGTTGCGGAACCAGTGTGCTAATGTCGCGAAACACTCTCTCTTGCGCGCTCGAGAGGACAGCGCGCGTAAAGCCGCCGTTCTTTCCGGCTCACCCTTTGCACGCTTCTCCTCGCACATACAGCCTATGGCGTCTGGGATGCGACAGGATCATACAGCACTTGGACATTATACAGAACATTACGGCGAGTCCGATGATGACGGAGAAAATTCTCCTGGAGTGTGAATATTGTTGAGGGGAGATCTGTTACGGGGAGATGTGTGTGAGATGTGATGGGATAGCCGAAAGTAGAGCAGCCCGAACAGCGAGACTAGAAATGAAATAGACCTTATACTCTGCGCTAACCCTGGCATCGTGCAAGATGAGGACGTGCTCGGCAAGGTGCGCTGCAGCGACCATAGGAGGGCAAGAACTCGAATTAGACAAGACTTGAGGAGGGAACGGAAGAAACTGGCACATAAGAAGCCGATCAATGAGTTAGCGATAAGAGGGAGAATAGAGGAATTCCGGATTAAGTTACAGAACCGTTATTCGGCTTTAACTCAGGAAGCGGACCTTAGTGTTGAAACAATGAACGACAATGTTATGGGCATCATTAAGGAGTGTGTAATAGAAGTCGGTGGTAACTCCGTTAGACAGGGTACCAGTAAGCTATCGCAGGAGACGAAAGATCTAATCAAGAAACGACAGTGTATGAAAGCCTCTAACCTTACCGGTAGGGTAGATCTGGCAGAACTTTCCAGGTTAATCAACAAGCGTAAGACAGCTGACATAAGGAAGTACAATATGGATAGAATTGTACAAGCTCTCAGGAACGGAGGAAGCCTAAAAGCAGTGAAGAAGAAACTAGGAATTGGCAAGAATTAGATGTATGCGTTAAGAGACAAAGCCGGCAATATCATTACTAATATTGATGAGATAGTTCAAGTGGCTGAGGAGTTCTATAGAGATTTATACAGTACCAGTGGCACCCAGAACAATAATGGAAGAGAAAATAGTCTAAAGGAACTTGAAATCCCAGAAGTAGCATCGGAAGAAGTAAAGAAAGCCTTGGGAGCTATGCAAAGGGGGAAGGCAGCTGGGGAGGATCAGGTAACAGCAGATTTGTTGAAGGATGGTGGGCAGATTGTTCTAGAAAAACAGGCCACCCTGTATACGCAATGCCTCATGACCTCGAGCGTACCGGAATCTTGGAAGAACGCTAACATAATCCTAATACATAAGACAGGGGACGCCAAAGACTTGAAAAATAATAGGCCGAACAGCTTACTGTCCGTTGCCTACAAAGTGTTTACTAAGGTAATCGTAAATAGAATCAGGAACACCTTAGACTTCTGTCAAGCAAAGGACCAGGCAGGATTTCGTAAAGACTACTCAACAATAGACCATATTCACACTATCAATAAGGTAATAGATTAATGTGCGGAATATAACCAACCCTTATATATAGCTTTCATTGATTACGAAAAAGCATTTGATTCTGTCGAAACCTCAGCAGTCATGGAGGCATTACGGAATCAGGGTGTAGACGAGCCGTATGTAAATACACTGAAAGATATCTCTAGCGGCTCCACAGCCACCGTAGTCGTCTATAAAGAAAGCAACAAAATCTCAATAAAGAAAGGCGTCAGGCAGGGAGATACGATCTCTCCAATGCTATTCACAGCGTGTTTACAGGAGGTATTCAGAGACCTGGATTTGGAAGAATTGCGGATAAGAGTTAATGGAGAATACCTTAGTAACTTGCGATTCGCTGATGATATTGACACGTGTACTTATATTTAACGGGCGACCACATTCGCCGGCTAACAAATGTTATCGCACAGCGCTGGACGCGTCTGCATGTATCCGAAGTTTCTGGAAAGTTATCGATGCTTCTATCCGCTGTTTGTTGTCGCCGAACCTTGTGTTATCTGATTTCATCGCGTGACTCGAATGTTGTAGAACTTTGTGGAAGGCATGCGGGTCCCAGCGATTAGTCTGGAACATTCGATGGCTGCTGTATAAAAACCGACGCACTTGACCCGCTGAGCAGATTTTCGACGATCGCCGACTGTGTTCGCCGCTATCGTTGTGCTTTAAGTGTAGCCTGTTTTGTGGGCACAGGTTCGCCCAATAAAAGCTAGTTTTGTCTTTCACAGTACTGCTACTGTGTTCTTTGGCGTCACTACCACGTGACATCTGGTGGAGGTGCTTTTTGTCCATGTACCGGACGCCCCCGACAAGCCGTGATCCAAGCCCGGACTGCAAAAAGGACACCAACGTAGTCCCGGACCATCGAGCAAGCCGCCGTCTTCAACAGCTACCCCTGGAGCACGGACTTCTACTTGAGAAGACCAAGAAGATTGTGGCCAAAGCAACCCCAATGGCAGCCCCAGCGTCCCCCATCGTGCTGCAGCAGCCCAGGGAACCACCGATGTTCCGCGGTTCCACATTCGAGGACCCGGAAAGCTGGCTGGAAACATATGAGAGGGTCGCTACGTTTAATAGCTGGAACAATGACGACAAACTGCGATATGTCTTCTTCGCATTGGAAGACGCTGCCAGGACGTGGTTCGAGAACCGCGAAGCCACCTTGACGACCTCGGACCTGTTCCGAAGCGGCTTCCTGCAGACATTCGCAAACGTCGTACGCCGGGAACGAGCCCAAGCGCTATTAGAATCCCGGGTGCAGCTACCTAATGAGACAACCGCGATCTTCACGGAGGAAATGAGCCGTCTATTCCGTCACGCTGACCCCGAAATGCCCGAAGAGAAGAAAGTCCGCCTACTGATGCGTGGTGTGAAAAAGGAACTTTTTGCCGGAATGGTACGAAGCCCACCGAAGACCGTCGACGAGTTTCTTCGCGAGGCCACCAGCATCGAGAAGACACTCGAGATGCGAAACCGGCAATTCGATCGCCGCACGAACTCTACAACCTACGCCGGGGTTCAATCACTGGCTACCGACGATCTACGAGAGACTATCAGAGCGGTCGTACGGGAGGAGCTACAGAAGTTCTACCCAAGGTCGCAGTCCCAAGTGGACCCAATCACTGAAATCGTCAAAGAAGAGGTTCAGCGATCGCTTGGAGTGCCTGAGGTGCAACCACGATCACCACAACCTCAGCCAGAAGCAATGACCTACGCCGCCGTCGCCCGCCGTCAAGGTCCCCCTCCATGACCGCGCCAGGGCCCTGTAACGCCGCAGTTCCGTCGACCACCGCCGCCGCCGCCAGCACGCCCACCCGTCGCGCAGCGCAGCTACCCGAGGAAGACAGACGTTTGGCGCGCTCCTGACCACCGCCCGCTCTGCTACCACTGCGGGGAAGCCGGCCATGTGTACCGCCGTTGCCCATACCGCGAACTGGGATTGCGAGGGTTCGCCGTCAACGCACCGCGCCCTCGGGAAGGTGAACGCCCTCGTGACATCGCCGACTACCTCGCCGCTACTCAGTGGAGCCCTCGACGACCGTCCCGTTCGCCGTCACCAGGCCGCTACCTGTCGCCGCAGCGCCGTCCATACACTGGCCCAGCCCGGGGCCGGTCAGCGAGCCCGTATTCGGAAAACTAAAAGCAGCAACCGATGGAGGTGCGGTTGCTGTTCGTCGAACTGACGAAGATCCTCCGCCGCCGACGAAGACGACGAAGAAACCATCTCGACAACCTAATGACGACACGCCGCCGTCCCGACGAAGTCAGGAAGCCAAGACTACACCGACGAAAGACGACTTGACGACGCGACGTTCCAGCTTCAGTTCAACACGACGCAGCCGTGATCCGACGCCGAGACCTAACTGTAACGCAAGACAAAGAACCACCGACCTCGACGTGCTTCTCGACGGCCACGCAGTCACCGCCTTTGTCGACACAGGGGCCGATTACTCCGTCATGAGTGGACCCATCGCCGCCCAGTTGCGGAAAGTTAAGACTGCATGGGAAGGCCCTCAAATACGCACCGCTGGAGGACACCTGATTACGCCGACTGGGATCTGCACGGCAAGAATTACCGTTCATGACCGGACTTACCCTGCCACCTTCGTTATCCTCCAACAATGTTCACGCGACGTCATTCTCGGCATGGACTTCCTAAACCAACACGGCGCAGTCATCGACCTGAAGTCGAAGTCGATAACCCTGTCTGAAGATCAAGCGATACCACCGGAGAGCTCTCGTCGTCACCATGCCTTAAGCGTGCTCAAAACTCAAGTCAGCATCCCGCCTCGCTCCAGCATTGTCATTTCCGTCGGCGCCAAAACAACTGCCGACGTAGAAGGCGTCATCGAGGGTGACCAACGTCTACTACTAGACCGTGAAATTTGCGTCGCAAGAGGCATCGCTCGACTGCATGGAGGGAAAACTGAAGTGTTGCTGACAAACTTCAGCCAGGAGTTCAAGCACATCAACAAGGGCACGACGATCGCATACATCGAGGAAATTCTGGAAACCAGCAATTCGTTTGTCCTCTCGGATTCTGCCGCATCTACCCCGATGACCGCAGTCCCCGAACCAGACTTCGACATTAATCCAAGCCTCCCCACGCTTAAGCAACAACAGCTCAGAAGTCTACTTCGACGATACAAAGGGTGCTTCTCGACGTCATCAAGGATTCGACAAACACCAGTCGCAAAGCATCGCATTATAACCGAAGAGTGTGCTCGACCACTCCGCCAGAGCCCTTATCGAGGTTCTACGCGAGAACGTGAAGCTATACGGCACCAAGTCGACGAAATGCTGCGCGACGACATCATCCAGCCGTCAAAAAGCCCGTGGGCATCTCCTGTAGTCTTGGTAAAGAAAAAGGACGGAACCCTACGTTTTTGCGTTGATTATCGTCGTCTGAACAAGATCACGAAGAAGGACGTATACCCCCTCCCACGGATAGACGACGCATTGGATCGGCTCTGCAATGCTAAATACTTCTCGTCGATGGACCTCAAGTCTGGCTATTGGCAAATAGAAGTCAACGAAAGAGATCGCGAAAAGACCGCCTTTATCACCCCAGACGGCCTCTACGAGTTCAAGGTTATGCCATTCGGACTGTGCTCGGCGCCTGCAACGTTTCAGCGCGTCATGGACACGGTGTTAGCCGGACTGAAGTGGCAGACGTGCCTTGTTTACCTGGATGACGTCGTTGTCTTCGCCGGAAATTTCGACGATCACCTTAGGCGGCTTGCGACAGTGTTAGAAGCCATCAAGTCATCAGGGCTCACTCTGAAGCCGGAAAAGTGCCGCTTCGCTTACGATGAGCTTTTGTTCCTAGGCCACGTGATCAGCAAATCAGGAGTACGCCCCGACCCACAGAAGACAGCTGCCATCGCAAAGTTCCCGCAGCCCATCGACAAGAAGGCAGTGCGTAGATTCCTTGGCATGTGTGCCTACTACAGGCGCTTTGTCAAGGATTTTTCACGCATCGCGGAGCCGCTTACGCATCTAACCAAAGGTGATGTCGAGTTCAAGTGGGAAACGCCGCAGGCCGATGCATTTCAAGAACTCAAACGACGCATGCAGTCGCCGCCGGTACTTGCACACTTCGACGAGAACGCCGATACCGAAATCCACACTGACGCCAGTAGCCTAGGCCTCGGTGCCGTCCTAGTCCAGAGGAAAGACGGACTTGAACGGGTGATATCGTATGCTAGCCGGTCGCTGTCAAAAGCGGAAGGCAATTATTCTACGACTGAAAAGGAATGCCTCGCCATCATTTGGGCTACAGGAAAGTTCCGCCCTTACCTATATGGGAGACCATTCAAAGTGGTCAGCGACCATCACGCGTTGTGTTGGCTAGCTAACTTAAAGGACCCTTCAGGACGGCTGGCGCGGTGGAGCCTCAGACTGCAGGTATATGACGTCACCGTAATATACAAGTCCGGAAGAAAACACTCTGACGCCGACTGCCTGTCACGCGCCCCCATCGATCCCCCGCCGCAAGACGACGAGGACGACGACGCCTTCCTTGGAATAATAAGCGCGGAAGACTTCGCCGAACAGCAACGAGCAGACCCGGAGCCAAAAGGCCTCATCGAGTATTTGGAAGGGAACACCGACGTTGCCCCTAAGGCATTTAGGCGTGGGTTGTCTTCGTTCACACTACAAAACAACCTGCTCGTGAAGAAGAACTTCTCACCAGTCCGCGCCAGTTACCTTCTTGTTGTACCGTCAGCGCTGCGTCCAGAAGTACTGCACGCCCTACACGACGATCCAACCGCTGGGCACCTCGGATTCTCCCGGACGCTGTCGAGGATACAGGAAAGGTATTACTGGCCGCGTCTGACCGCCGACGTTGCCCGATACGTCAAGACATGTCGAGACTGTCAGCGACGCAAGACACCACCAACAAGGCCAGCAGGATTACTACAGCCAATCGAACCTCCTCGCCGACCATTCCCGCAGATTGGGATGGATTTGTTGGGGCCGTTTCCGACGTCAACATCCGGTAATAAGTGGATCGTCGTCGCGACGGAATATCTCACCCGCTTCGCTGAAACTAAAGCTCTACCAAAAGGCAGCGCAGCCGAAGTGGCGAAATTTTTTGTCGAGACCATCCTGCTGCGACATGGTGCCCCAGAAGTCCTCATCACTGATAGAGGAACGGCGTTTACAGCAGAGCTCACACAAGCCATTCTGCAATACAGCCAGACAAGCCACAGGAGGACAACTGCCTACCATCCGCAAACGAATGGTCTCACGGAGCGCCTGAACAAGACCCTCGCCGACATGCTAGCAATGTACGTCGACGTCGAGCACAAGACGTGGGACGCGGTCCTGCCGTATGTAACCTTCGCTTACAACACGGCGGTGCAAGAAACGACACAGCACACGCCGTTTAAGCTGGTTTACGGCAGGAACCCGACGACGACGCTCGACGCCATGCTGCCGCACGTCACTGACGAGGAGAATCTTGACGTCGCTACCTATCTCCAGCGCGCCGAAGAAGCCCGACAGCTCGCCCGCCTACGGATCAAGAACCAGCAGAAGACCGACAGCCGACACTACAACCTCCGACGACGCTTCGTCGAGTATCAGCCCGGCGACCGTGTTTGGGTGTGGACCCCGATACGCCGACGAGGACTCAGTGAAAAACTACTGCGACGATATTTCGGACCCTACAAGGTCATCCGACGTATTGGTGCGCTGGACTATGAGGTCGTGCCAGACGGCATTTCGCATTCACAGCGACGCCGCGCACGATCTGAAGTGGTCCACGTGGTGCGTCTTAAACCCTTTTACGGACGCTGACGAACTTCCTTATTTTGTTGTTTTCTTTGCTAGGAGTGCTTTTCTTTTATTACTTTCGTTTGTTTGCGGCATCGGGTCGATGCTTTTTAAGAGGGGGGTATTGACACGTGTACTTATATTTAACGGGCGACCACATTCACCGGCTAACAAATGTTATCGCACAGCGCTGGACGCGTCTGCATGTATCCGAAGTTTCTGGAAAGTTATCGATGCTTCTATCCGCTGTTTGTTGTCGCCGAACCTTGTGTTATCTGATTTCATCGCGTGACTCGAATGTTGTAGAACTTTGTGGAAGGCATGCGGGTCCCAGCGATTAGTCTGGAACATTCGATGGCTGCTGTATAAAAACCGACGCACTTGACCCGCTGAGCAGATTTTCGACGATCGCCGACTGTGTTCGCCGCTATCGTTGTGCTTTAAGTGTAGCCTGTTTTGTGGGCACAGGTTCGCCCAATAAAAGCTAGTTTTGTCTTTCACAGTACTGCTACTGTGTTCTTTGGCGTCACTACCACGTGACAATATTGCCTTGCTTAGTAACTCAGGGGACCAACTGCAATGCACGCTCACGGACCTGGAGAGGCAAAGGAGAAGGGTGGGTTTAAAAATTAATCTGCAGAAAACTAAAGTAATGTTTAACAATCTCGGAAGAAAACAGCAATTTACGATAGGTAGCGAGGCACTGGAAGTGGTAAGGGAATACATCTACCTAGGGCTGGTAGTGACTGCGAATCCGGAACATGAGAGTGAAATAATAAGAAGAATAAGAATGGGCTGAGGTGCGTTTGGCAGGCAAAGAGGTTTATGTACAATACTTAACACAGTGGCAGCTATCGGCACGACAACAAAGGTGCCGGGTCGGGGCAAAGCTCGTCCTCTTTCTCGTCTGCTATGCAACGTCTTCTTTGTCCGCGCGATAGATGGCTGATAACTTTATCCTCCGGTGCTGGAAGCACCGACTCGGCGCAGTCGAAATACAACGACAAGGAAAAGGTTCCCCGCACGCGCATGGTTATATGCGTCTGGGACATGAAATGGCTTCAGGCGGACGACGTGCACGACGTCAGTTCAAGGTTGAGCAGGTGGGTACAAAGAGATTCCCAACGTTACGTCGGTCACGTGGCGGCGCACTCGATATGGACCGGTGTACGGGAAGAGCAACGTTTCAGAAGCCTCGACATGGCACGCTGGGGACCAGAGGAGAAGAAGGGAGCCATAGGCAAAGTGGGTAGTCCTGTGATGGCTATTGCCCCGCGATTTTAGGTGGATTTGCGACTTGCTGAATCGCGCGCGGGCAATTTTACGTGCATGGTCAGCATGGGCAATGTCTTCTCGAGCATACATGATAGGGGGACACATGGAAGAAGGCACCAACGTGCCCATGGGCAGCGTAGGATTTCGGCCGAATAAGAGAAAGAAATGCGAATAACCAATGGTCTCATGTCTTGACGTGTTATACGCGAACGTCACAAAAGGCAATGCAGTGGCGCAATCATTGTGGTCGGCAGACACATACATTGCCAGCATATCGGTAATTGTTCGGCTCAGTCGCTCCGTCGTGCCATTCGTTTGTGGATAATCAGTTTGGTTAGGTTGTATTGCGTCGAACAGGATTGTAGAATGTCCTCGATCACCTTCGAAAGAAACTGTCTGCAGCAGTCGATTAGTAGCTGCTCGGGTATCCGATGCTGCAAAAAGAGGTCATGGAGTAAGAAGCCTGCAACGTTAGTCGCGCACCTCATCGGGAGCAGCACAGGTGATCGCGAATTGTATCGCATAGTCTGCAGCCGCGGTTTCCCATCTGTTTCGTGAGAAAGACAGAGGAAACGGCCCAAGTAAGTCAAGGCGGCGCGATGAAACAGCTTATACGGAACGTCGAGAAGCTGAAGATGGGCAACAGGTAGAATTAGCGCCTTTTTCCGGCGATGACAAAGGTCACAAGAGGCCACGTAGCGACGCACCGAGTGGGACCTGCCTGGCCAGTGGAACCAATGGCGTGCGCCATAGTACGTGCTTGAAGGGCCGACGTGCCCCGCTGTTGGCGCATCGTGAAGCTTGGCCAGGACAGCTGAGCAGTGGCGTGCCGGAATCACAAGAGGTCAGGACCATCAAAAAGCAAACTGCGAGAATGTAAACTGTCATCGTGTAGCACAAAGAGGCGGAGAGAGGCATCAGGGGCCTAGGAGTTGAGACCGCCAATAATTTTGTGTATTACCGGGTCACGGCGTTGTCCAGCAGCAACTTTGAACGGTTCGGAGATGGCGAGTACGCAAGGGCTCTAGTCGCTCGGTGCGGGTTCGGTTTGGTCGACGGTGCACCGGGAAAGGCTGTCCGCATCCCTGTGCAAAAAACCAGACTTGTAGATGACTGTATATGAGTACTCTTGAAGCCGTAATGCGCAGCGTGTAAGACGACCCGTGGGATTTTTAAGCGAAGACAGCCAGCAGACAGCGTGATTGCCATTGACAGTAAAAGCTCTGCCGTACAGATAAGGGCTAAATCTTGCGACGGCCCATGCAAGAGGGAGGCGCTCTTTCTCTCTCTCTCTCTCTCTATGTTATGGAATATTTACACTTTTTGGTGAGAAGGAGGCGGCTGGCATGAGCAATGACACAGTCCTGAGCACGTCGACATTTAGCCAGAACAGCGCCGATGCCATGGCCACTGGCGTCTGTACAGATTTCCAAGGAAGCAGAACCGTCAAAGTGAGCCAGCGCCGGTGGCGTAGTGAGCAGTGCGATGAGCTGCCAAAAGGTAGAAGCTCGAACATGACCCCGGGTAAAGGGAACGTTTTTCTTGAGCAAGCATGTAAGATGCCATAAGATACTACAAAGTGTTTCACAAAGCGACGAAAGTCAGAGCCGAAAAACGAGCGGCGTTTTTCGCAGAACGGGGCTTTGCAAAGTTGATAAGAGCGCGTACTTGGTAGCGTCAGGTCGGATACCCGCCCCACCAACAATATGGCCAAGTACAGTCATCTCTCCGCATCCGAAACGGCATTTGGACGAGTTTAGTTGAAGCCGGCCATTGCGACATAGCTGCAAAATAGCCGATAGACGTTGTATATGGCTGGGAAAGTAGGCGAAAAAATGACGACGTTGTCAAGGTAACATAAGTAAGTGAGAAGGGTTCAGGTCAGGGTCAATCATACCGTCAAGAGAGTCGTCAAGCGCAGTACTCAGTTTCAGTTTATTTCTTTTATAAGTAGATGTACATGCTTACACAATATACAGAAGGAAGTCCCAGAACGTACGGCTGAAAGGAGACCTCCTGTCACCAAATATATGCATTAGAGCAAATACACGGCATAAAACAGCAATATAGTAGTCCCTAAGTGGAAGATTATGCAAAGCAAATGTAATACAAACTGCAAAATAACATAAAGTCATAACTAGTTCTAGAATTAAAGCAGTAGGTGAGGCATTCGCAGCAGAACAAACCAAAAATATTTCTAAAGGCTACAAGGAAAAAGAACTAGGAAAAAGGAAAAACGAAAAAGAAATGAGTAGGAGTGAAGTGAATAGCTAATATATGTGGATTATTTTGGCTATCTAGTAGAAAAGTGAATAATTTTTTCTTGAAAAACCTAAAAACAGAACGCTTGACATCTAGTGGGAGGCTGTTCCAAGTAGATAATGCTGCGAAATATCCAGATTGTTTTCTATAAATAGTATGTATTAGTGGCAATAAGAAATTGTTGTTAGCTGCAAATATTGTGCGGTTTAAGTTAACCAAAGTAGCCTCAGAAAATATATTTACTGGGCGAGCATTACGTGTTGCCTTGAATAACATTACGGCTAATTTATGTTTAGCAAGAATAATTACTGAAAATATTCAGTCGTTGGAGGAGCATATCAGGAGCATTGCAGTAAAATGAGCTGAACGAATGTATCCGGATGGCTTGATTCTGCAAATGCTGTAGTGGTGCTATGTAAGTTGGATATGTGTTGGCCCACGCTGACATGCAATAGTTGAGATGGCTGTGAATGAAACAATAATACAAGGTTAGCAATGTTGGTTTGCTAAAATAATACCTAGCTTTAAGTAAAATTCTAATACCGGGAGAAATTATCCCTTCAAATAGACGATATACTTCGTAAATTTTGCGTTTCTGTCAAGAATCATAGCAAGAAATGAGCATTAATTAACTGCACTGATGTAAAGAGAGTTGAGGTTGACGTACTCGTATTCGGACTTGTAGATGACGACTGTGGAGCATCGATATTCAGGGCCAGAAGGTCGCGTGCGCCTAAAGGTGATATGCTGCACAACATGATGCCTTTGGGAAGAAATTGTGGGGTGCGTCAAAAGTTCAAAATAGGTAAACACGCCCGGTTCTCCGCAGCAGTCACAATATAGTAAGGGAGCGCAACACAACGCGCCAAAACAGCGTCGGCACACAGGGATAGGAAGAGCACATAGTCACTGTGACAAACAGGGGGCTGTTAGGCCAACGTGACATACGTCGCGGTAGCTGGCCGCAGACGAACAAGCTTGACTATACATAAACCCGGTGGTAAGTCGGTGTTCAGGTCGGCTATAGAAGGAACTTCCAACTATAGCCGAGCACTCAATTAAGGCAGAATGGGTGCTCAGGAAGCCATGGCTCAGGATGACGTCATTGGCGCAGAAAAGCGAATAGGACTGAGGTCTGGCGGCCAGTGAACCTCACACGTGCAGCGCACATGCCGACCACGAAGGGTGTACCGCCGTCGGCAATGCAAAAGACAGGCGACGTGTCGGGCGTAAGAACATTGCTGAGACGACGAGAAAGGCGAGCGCTCATGACAGATAGTTGCGCCCCAGTGTCTATGATCGCCGAAACAGGCGCGCCGTCCACTTCTACGTCAAAAAGGTTTCTTCGGTCACCAGGGTCAACAGAGGATTTCGGGGTCGGTTGGCTAAATGCAGCATTTCCTCTGGGAGCTGCATTCATCAGCGTTCCGAAGATGAAGGACGAGGGTATGGCGGTGGGCAGCGGCACAACAGCGGAAAGCAAGAACGCGGCTCTGCTCTGTGGGGATGGTGAGCAGTGCTAGCGTGGAGTCAGGGCAGGAACATGAGGGTGCGGTGGGTCATTGCGAGAACGAACCTACGAGGACCAACTGTCTTCGGAGGGTAAGTGTACGCTGGACGAGGTGACGACGGCTGGCGATAGCGACAATGGCGGTAAATATTGCCTATCCCATCGCACGTGAAAGATATTGGCCTGTCGCCACGCGGTGCGCCACTGGTTTGGATCGCGGTACTCGGTATAGGTCGATTGTGGGCGGGCAGGTCGAAAGAAATTGCTGAGCGCTGGGCGACTTACAGCACAGACGGGATGAATGCTTGTCTTCGCCAACTATTCGCTCAAGACGGCTTGGATCAGCTTTACTGCCGGGCGGGGCTCGTCGTTAGAACGTGTGTGAGGAACAGGTAGAGACGCGCCAGACTCACGCCGCAGAAGACGCAGCAAGCTTTCGGTGCCAGGTGGCTAGACGTCCTCCCACGCTAAGGTAACGGCGGTGTTTAGGATCTTCACAAATTGTTGCGTGAGATGACAGCTTTTCGCTTCCTCAAAGCGTCGGCATTCTTTTATGATATCGTCGACGGTCGAGCAGTCCTTATGTATGAGTAAATTAAAGGCGTCATCGGCGTTGCATTTAAGTAAGTGGCTGACTTTGTCAGCTTCAGCCATTTTGTCGTCAACCCGCCGACACAGAGCTAACATGTCCTGAATGTACACGACATCTGGTTCAGTTGATGTTGAGACGCGGCATGGCAGTTCCTTCTTAGCAGCTCTCTTGCGCCCGACTGGCTTCCTGAAGAGCTGCTGTAGCATTTGCTTGCAGGTTTTCCAACTAGTCAGTTCTTCCTCATGTGTTTGAAACCAAACATGGGCCGCTCCCTTGAGCAGTTAATTAAGTTAGCCAGCATGATGGTTGCATCACACCGGTTATTCTTGCTGGGTTGCTCCTATCCTGTTAACCAGTCTTCGACGTACATGGAGTTAGTACAGGGGAGGGTACCAGGTTCTCGGAGTTAGGCCAGGATAACCGATGTCGTGGTAGCCGAGGCTGAGCCAGCAAGCCGCTCGCTCAGCGGCTTGCTGGCTCATTAGCCAGCAAGCCGCTGGCTAATGTTATTGTGAAGCTTCGTCGTGTCCTTCAGATATACCCCACGCTTTCACCAATGATGTTACGGGGAGATGTCAAAAAAGGTTTATGTACGCTGTGTACAGAGAGGCAGCGAGGTACACCACAATAACAAAATCGGCGGTTTGGTTTGGTTTGGTGCCTATAGGTATTGCTCGCCCACTTCGGAGTATCGGCCATGAATGGGGCGGCAGTACGTACAAAGGGAAGAATATTTAAATGTAATTTTGTTATAAAATGGTATTAAATGAATACTAATCGTTATCATCCATTTGCAAACGATATTAACGCGATAGCGTTGAGGACCCTGTGTCGTAGGAAATCCGGTGTTGGCGTCCCGCGCTGACCGTCATTTCGGCAAAAATAATTCCGAGCCCTGCAAACTCAACCTCGCACACCCTACCACGCCGGCCCTCCGACTAGCGCAAAGAAATTACTGCACTAATTCAATTTCTCAAAGTAAAACACGTCAAAAAAAGCGCAAAGCATCACTTGCACCCAACCTACACACATGCTAGCGCCGGATTGTGTATTGAATATACGAGAAAACATAATTCTGTTATGCGGAAACTCAAATACCCCTTTTCCAGCGTTCCTACCATGCATAGACCGGCCTCGGTGTCCGAGATTGGCGCACTGAAACCTCGGAGGCCACAGAGTAGCACGCCTGACTCTTTGCAACACCTTCAGATGGCGCTCGCCTCCGCCGCATCCCGGCCCACGTAATAGCCCCCGCTTGTACTATAAAGCTCACATTCGTGCACAGCGTTAGCCTCCAGTGTTTCTCGGTAAGCATTGGGGTTACATAAGTTGCAGTTGCCGAGAAGCGTGAGAAGCAATCAGGGATGCTTGAATGCTATCGGTTTCCACTCTTAAAGGCGAAGCTTAAGCTTCCTACAAATTCTTATTTTAAAATTTGTAGTGAATATTTTTGCATTGATATTGAGGAAAGTAAGCAATAAAATTAAGATGGCAGTCTCTTTGTTTCACTTACAAAATTGAATATGGCATCACACATGTTCCTATTGGTGTGTCCTAGTGCTGATGCCCGAAGAGACAGAATCACAGGAAGCGCAATGATTAATCCAAGTTGGCAAAGGAGACCTTTTAGAAGTCGTTTTCTGTGCACGTCGAACCTACGACACTCACAAGGAAACGGTCCATAGTTTCAGGTTTGTTGCAATAAGAACGTTGTATGGAAGGGCCGGGGCAGAGCTCGTCCTTGTCCGCGTCTGCTATTCAACGTCTCATTCGTCTGCAGGACAGGTGGCTCATAAAAATATAATTGCTATCGCAATAAAATACTGCCTGAAGTGTTACTCTCTGCAACCAAGTACGAGCTTCAGTCCGTCGTGATATACGCACCATGGGAAGTGGAGGCAGGAACATGATGGAGGACCGCGCATCGGTCAGTTCTGGCACGGGCTCGAAGTCTACGCAGCCGGCCTCCAGGGCACCCTCAATGATGCCGCACGGGCTGCCATCTTCCTTCTGCGGTGATGTCATGATGCGCGCACTGCATGTGTTTGACAGCGTCTGCGCATACAGAAGAGAAGTCATTGGGCGAGACTCGCAGTATACACTGGTTGGACAGGGTGCTACCTGGTAATATAATCATCATCGTCATCATCATCATGATCATCATCATATCATTCTAATTTTATCTCCACGGCAGGACGGAGGCCTCCCTCGGGGATCTTCAGTTATCACTACCCCGCGCTAGATTCCCATTTACGCCTGCAAACTTCCTCATTTCATCGCCGGACCTAATTGTCTGCCGTCCTCGACTGGGCTTCCCTTCCCTTGTCACTCATTTCGTCATTCTAACGGTCCAGCGGTTATCAACCCTACGCATAACATGGCCTGCCCAGCTGCATATTTCTTCCCTAATATCAACCAGAACATCGGCTTTCCCCATTTGCTCTCTGGTTCACACCTCTCTCTTCCTGTCTCATAACATTACGCCTAACCATTTTTTTTATATCACCCTTTGCGCAGCCCTTAATTTATTCTCGAGCTTCTTTGTTATCCTCCAAGTTCCTGCCCTCTATTATTATAACTAGACTCCAATGATTGTGCTCCTTTGATTTCGGCGACACTGGCAAGTCTCAATTCAGGATTGGGTAATGCCTACGGCGTGCAATTCAACCCATTTTTATTCCTCTGTGAATATCCTACTCCATCAGCGTCTCCTATGGGTAATTGATCTAAATAAACTTAGTACCCCCGCACAGACTCTAAAGGCTTACTGGCGACTCTGATTTCATGTTCTCTCGCTGTTAGCTAACGATATGTTGAACCATAGGTTATAAAACTTTCAACTCATGCTTTATAGGGAGGAGGAAGAAGAAGTCGACTATTGCGGACGCTTTGACATCGGCTCCAGCTTTCATCAATATTTTCGTGTGGGTCTCCCTGCGAAACCGGGCGAGTTATGCCTTAATCGACGTGGCACGTCAAGAGGACTCTGCCGATACCGGATTTTCGTCGGTGGGAGGACATTTTGCCGTTCTGCGAGTGTTTGAAACACGGCGAGGGTAGGCTTAGGCCTACTCCCGCGCATGGGACTTTGAATCCAGGATGGACGTTGTGGAAGGAGAAGAGATTACTCAAGAAGAGGCATGCGACGCGGGATGGAAGGTGGCGTACGGCCGCCGGCCCGGCAGGCGCAGGGAAGAATATTCTTCGGGTCAAGGCGGTGGAAATACAAGTGGCAGACGGAGGGACGGCGGCCGCACCGCCGCACCGCCGCACCACGCGACGCGATACGACGCGTCACCGCTGCTTCCAGGCTGCCTCGACTGCCGAGGGACACTTTTCGCATTATTGTCAGACCACGCGACGGCCTGAATGTCAACAAGTTCAGTAAAATACGCTTTGAGCAAACCTAGGCCATGGCGGCATCCTTGGCTCCGGCCGCAATCGAAGAGGACACGATGTGTCCCAATGGAGTTCAGAACATTTTTGTCGTGTGTACTCCTCACGAGAAAAACGCGGACGCGTACGCCCGAGTGCAGCAAATCAGGCTCGGTGAAGGCAGGTTTGGGGTGGCGGCGTACCTGGCCCCACCCGAGAACACGTGTAGAGGGGTCATAAGAGGAGTCGACGTGGAAGTCAGCGAGGCTCAACTCGGAGCGAGAATTGTAAATAATCGGAATCCGGGCGCTTTGGAGGCCAGGCGGATCAAGAACACTACAGCGGTGGTGGTACTTTTCGAGGGAATGAGGGTGCCCAACTACGTGGCATGCGGCGCGAGCATGTTTCGCTGCACACTGTACCGACGCCACACGGAAGTCTGCTACGGTTGCGGAGGACTGGGACACCGGGCTGACGTGTGTCCCAACCCGGGAAGCAAGTGGTGTCGCACCTGCGGCAAACGATCGCCGGCGGAAGATCACCAGTGTGATCCGCAATGCACGTTGTGCGGTGGCCCGCACGCCACTGCGGCCAAAGAGTGTAGGGACAAATTTCAAGTTCCATATATTGTCAGAAGAAGACGGCGGCAGCGGCGTCGACGCGCCGAGCAGCTGAAGCTGGGAACCGACGTCATCACGGCGGGCGGCAGGAGCCGCTCGCGTACGCCAGCTGTGCAGGAGCGCAGCACCGAAAGAAGCCGCTCTCGCACGCCAGCTGCGCAGAAGCGCGGTGCAATCAGGCAGCGCTCCAGATCAAGAGGGCACTCGGTGTCCAGCGTGCGGATCCAGGAGGAACCTACCTGGGCGGATCGTGTCAAAGGGAAGAAGAAGAAGGAGCTACAGAGACCCACGGAGGTAACGCGGTCGGCTTCGCCAGAGCATGCTAGTAGGTCGCACGTGGACGCATTACTTAAGGTAGTTAAGGAGCTTAGAGAGGAGGTACCCGGACTCAAAGCCGCCAAGGCAAATCCAAAGTCAATTTAAATAGAGGCGAGCGGCCAGACGCCACAGGTAGTCGAACATATACCCCGCGTAGGGCTCACTAATGCAAAGCGTAAGGCCCCCCTTCCTAACGACGAGAGCAACTCGGAAATGTCTGAGGGAGAGGTCCAGCAAAGAAAGATGTTGGAGGAACTACTTAGGATAAGTAGAGAAAATCAGGAAATCGTAAAGCTTTTGGTCGAAAGAGTGACCGTACTAGAAAAAAAAGGCGGCGATTAAGGCCAAAGCCAAGGTCCGAGCGCAAAGCAAGGCAGTGAATCACTCCGAGGTTGCTCCGGCTGTGGAGCAAGGTATGTTATTGTAGCATCATGGCGGGCAATCACAAAGAGCTGGTAATATGGCAGTGGAACTGCGCTAGTTTTCAAAGGCGCAAGGCTTCGCTACGGCAACGTTTGGCGAATGAGGTGGAAAAACCGCAGATTTTGTTATTACAGGAGACACTATGTGACGATCCTACCCTCTCTGGCTTCAACACTGTGTCGGTCAGGAACGAGGGAGGCAGAGGACTAGCTACGATGATCAGAAAAAATCTAGCCTTTATTGA
Organism: Dermacentor andersoni; assembly: GCF_023375885.2. Classification (NCBI taxonomy): domain Eukaryota; kingdom Metazoa; phylum Arthropoda; class Arachnida; order Ixodida; family Ixodidae; genus Dermacentor; species Dermacentor andersoni. Next base: position 233,443,615 of record NC_092816.1, on the reverse strand, counting down.
ACATCCAATCCAATCTGGACGGGGTAAGATGGAGGCCCTTTTCGTGGAGGTTATACCGCACGGGCGTCTCAAGCAAAGCGTCTTTGTGCTTAATGTCTATAGCCCGCCGTAGGACCAGAGACAGACGTTTAAGTCTGTCTCTGGTCCGGCCAGGGTATTTCGAGTCACGGACTGGGAGGAGTTCAGGAAACTTAGGAAGGAGCGAACGAGCACATTTTCCTCGTATGACGAGGCTATCGAATCGCTGACGGAGGACGTCGAGAGGGCTACTAAGGTAGCACAAACAGAAGCGGAGGTCCTAAGAATGGACCCGCACCTAGCGCATCTGCGAAATCGTCAATTGTGATGAGGTGGAAAACACAAAGGTTAAATCGTAGGCTGAGGAAAAAAGGTTGCGGAGCTTAATAGAGAGATTGAGAGATATTGTGCGGAGCTCAATAGGCTACAATGGGACGAGGTCTGCGCGGCAGTAGATGGGTCCATGCGCTCAGGAGGGAAGTGGAACCTCCTCAAGCGCCTCCTGGGTGACGCGCAGACAAAGCATAATCAAAGGCAAACGCTTAGTAAAGTCATACACCGGCACAAACAGGAGGGAGGTACTGAAGAGTCACTTTTGAATGCGGTCACGGATAGATACCTTCCTATAGGGCTGACGCAGGAAGATTATTATCCGCAGATCGAGCGCGCGAGGGTAGAGGAACTGGACGCACCTTTCACAGAATCAGAGATCAGGGCGGTGATCTACAATTTAAACAGCAGATCGGCTCCGGGTGCGGATAAAGTTTCTAACAGGCTATTACGAAACCTGGACGATAAAGCAGTGGAACTACATACTAAGGAGGTCAACAGGGTATGGGAGACAGGACAGGTGCCTGACAGATGGAGGTCGGCTATAGTGACACTCATCTCTAAACCAGGAAAACCCCTTCATTTGGACAACATGAGGCCAATATCACTAACCTCGTGCATAGGCAAGGTAGCGGAGCACGCGATCTTGAACAGGGTTTCCGGGTACATAGAGCGCAGAAACCTCTTCCCACATAATGTGGTTGGTTTTCGGCCCGGCATATCGACGCAGGAGGTTATGCTAATGCTAAGGAAGCAAATCTTTGATAGCGGCACCCGAGACGTGAGAGGGATTCTCGCCCTCGATCTCACTAAGGCGTTCGACACAGTGTTTCATAGATACATTCTGCAAGCCACGGCCGGGATAGGGCTGGGAGTCAAATTCCAGGCCTTTGTCAGGTCGTTTCTCATGAATAGAACTGCTACTATTCAGGTGGGGCAGATGCGGCCAAGCGTGTACAAATTGGGAGCTCGGGGTACGCCTCAGGGATCAGTCATCTCGCCACTGCTCTGGTGATGTCCCGCGTCGCCTAACGACTTCCTCTGCAGCGAGGCCGAATGGGAGGAGGCCATCAGAAGCACGGTACTCCGAAAGTAAGCCCAGGCTATCCAGAGGGCCCAGGAAAGAGCGGAGCGTCCCGGCGTTCTGTCCTATACGTGGGCACGGCCAGCGGCTACAATGGCCTGCCGTTAGGAGGTCCTGACAGTAGCTCCTCAGGACTAAATAAAGTTCGTTGTCTGTCTGTCTGTCTGTCTGTCTGTCTGTCTGTCTGTCTGTCTGTCTGTCTGTCTGTCTGTCTGTCTGTCTGTCTGTCTGTCTGTCTGTCTGTCTGTCTGTCTGTCTGTCTGTCTGTCTGTCTGTCTGTCTGTCTGTCTGTCTGTCTGTCTGTCTGTCTGTCTGTCTGTCTGTCTGTCTGTCTGTCTGTCTGTCTGTCTGTCTGTCTGTCTGTCTGTCTGTCTGTCTGTCTGTCTGTCTGTCTGTCTGTCTGTCTGTCTGTCTGTCTGTCTGTCTGTCTGTCTGTCTGTCTGTCTGTCTGTCTGTCTGTCTGTCTGTCTGTCTGTCTGTCTGTCTGTCTGTCTGTCTGTCTGTCTGTCTGTCTGTCTGTCTGTCTGTCTGTCTGTCTGTCTGTCTGTCTGTCTGTCTGTCTGTCTGTCTGTCTGTCTGTCTGTCTGTCTGTCTGTCTGTCTGTCTGTCTGTCTGTCTGTCTGTCTGTCTGTCTGTCTGTCTGTCTGTCTGTCTGTCTGTCTGTCTGTCTGTCTGTCTGTCTGTCTGTCTGTCTGTCTGTCTGTCTGTCTGTCTGTCTGTCTGTCTGTCTGTCTGTCTGTCTGTCTGTCTGTCTGTCTGTCTGTCTGTCTGTCTGTCTGTCTGTCTGTCTGTCTGTCTGTCTGTCTGTCTGTCTGTCTGTCTGTCTGTCTGTCTGTCTGTCTGTCTGTCTGTCTGTCTGTCTGTCTGTCTGTCTGTCTGTCTGTCTGTCTGTCTGTCTGTCTGTCTGTCTGTCTGTCTGTCTGTCTGTCTGTCTGTCTGTCTGTCTGTCTGTCTGTCTGTCTGTCTGTCTGTCTGTCTGTCTGTCTGTCTGTCTGTCTGTCTGTCTGTCTGTCTGTCTGTCTGTCTGTCTGTCTGTCTGTCTGTCTGTCTGTCTGTCTGTCTGTCTGTCTGTCTGTCTGTCTGTCTGTCTGTCTGTCTGTCTGTCTGTCTGTCTGTCTGTCTGTCTGTCTGTCTGTCTGTCTGTCTGTCTGTCTGTCTGTCTGTCTGTCTGTCTGTCTGTCTGTCTGTCTGTCTGTCTGTCTGTCTGTCTGTCTGTCTGTCTGTCTGTCTGTCTGTCTGTCTGTCTGTCTGTCTGTCTGTCTGTCTGTCTGTCTGTCTGTCTGTCTGTCTGTCTGTCTGTCTGTCTGTCATGCGCTATACATTTCAGGCGAGTAATTGTACGGACTCCTAAATGACCATACTTGACCATATATGTGAGATATCGATTGGAGTGCAGAAAAACCGGCCTGCAGTTTCAAGCGTAAACATCAACTCTCACCGGTCACTTTTGCGAGTAAGTGTGCTGGATATTAAGTCCCAGTTAATATGCACATATATTTCTACCCGAAATTTTCTGCTCGCTGCAAATGGCGCATCTTCGTCACCACCAAAGAACACAAAGCATGTCTTTGTATAATCAAAATAGTTACACTATTCACAAGTTACATACAAGAAGGCACGCGATTCAACCGCAGCCTCTCGGGCCGAGCCCCGACACGAGGTCGTTGTTCGCGAGCCTCTTTTATTTCGGTTGTCAGCGGTTGGCTCTTCGATACCAGCGGCTTGATCGCCCTCTCTTCTTCCTGTAAAACTGTATTTTAGCGCTCCACAAGCATGGGATTTGAGTGCCGCCACTCAAGCTGCTCTTCGGGACGACGAAGGCTACCTCGCACCTCCTCCGAGTCGCAGCCGACGGCTGCACCTTAGCCGCCTCTGGTCTCGTTTTAAACTCGCGACGCTACATTGTCATGCGCGTCGAGTTCAAATTGCCCTCCTACATATCGTATGCATGACTGTTACCATATGGGAAGGCTCGATAGGGCAGAAAAGACGAAAAATTATGGTGATGAAGATGATCATGATGTGTATTGGCATCTCCTTTGAAACAGGCTAGGGACAAATAGTGGCCTCTCTTGTTTGATTTAATCAAGGTGTATTACATCTAACGCTACCTAGCCTTCTGCCTATCTGATCTCGGTCTTAAATTTCAGAAGACATCCCTCTTTACATAACGTGTCAGTGGGGCCAGCCGGTGTTTAGTGCCCAGGATCCTCTGCACTGCTTTCCCAACTTCAATCAGGGTGCAACATTCAGTACCGCCCTCCAGAGAAGCTGTTTGTGCGTCATATGCCTCGTCGACGAGGACCTGAGTTCCCTGGGCTACTCGACCAGGGCTTCTATCCACACGTGTTTTACGGAAGTTGTTGCCAAGTTGTGTGTAAGGCCCGAAGCCGACCCCAAAACTTGCTGCGTGGCCGAGTATAAAGGATGAAGTGCTCATGGCAGTGCGGGCAATGCGAAGAAAAAAGAGGGCGACGAGGCCGAAGTAAAGCGGATACCCCAGGATGTTGGGGTCCCCGCAGGGCTAATCTCCCAGGGTGAGTATAAGCCATACTATAGTGTTATAGTCATCATCATCATTCGGCGGAATGGCATCTTGTGTGTTTTTCTCTCTTACAGTGGAAATATAAGTACTAATGCAGAAAGAACAATGTTTCTTCTCTTGAGCTAAACATAATATACCTTCCCAGTAGTGCCCGTACCAAGCCCACCTCGCTGACAAACTCTAGAATGTTCATTGCTGCGCAGCACACATTTTCCATTGCCGCCTTTTCAGTGGTTGCACACTCATGCCAGTCTCCCAGGATCATCTCAAAGCTCTCAAGTGGCGCACCCAGCAACACCGGCTTGAAGTTGCACGAGTCCGTTTACTCTGCAGGGTGTCTGGTTGAAATGTGCAATTTTTCATGCCGCAAAAGTACACCACGCAACATTTCGCGTTTTTTGTCGGCCCTTGTTGCTATAAAGACTGTCCTATGTATTACTCGACTCCAAGAAACATGTAAATATTGTGCCTGTATTGATATATTTTAGATTATTCTTCCTCTGATATATATATATATATATATATATATATATATATATATATATATATATATATATATTCATGTTGTATGACTAACTCCCTTGTGGAATTATGGCGTACAGCAGTCGCAGAACAACTTGAATCCGTCGATATAATTGAGAAATGCTTTTAATAGGGCTGATTCGGGCCTTGAAGCCCTGTTAACAGACGAGAATCTCCGTTTTTCTTCTCTCGTCCACGCCGACTTTTCTTCACTTCCTGGTCAGCTGGCGCTTTTAGTGAAAACAACATTGCCGGCCGCGCATTGAAATTAATTACGTAGTTCAAGCGGGTATAGTGGATAGGCCTTGTTATAATAAGGCATCCTTGTATTTGCAACTTGCATGGACAGACATGACCGTCTCAACTTCTGAAGACTTCAATCACCCTGGTGAGTTTGCATAGTTACCGGGGTGAAGTCTCCCAATGCACAGTAAGAACGTCGTCTTCCTGGAAGTCTGTGGCTGGTCGACTGGCCGCGAAATAAGGAGATCGTAGTTGTAGTAGATACTCTTTTCGCCATCGCTTTCAAAAGTTTTCGGTTAGAAGCTTTCTGTAGGCGTGTCGACGAATGGCGTCTGCTCAACAGGAGTTGCTGTCAACTTCAGCTGCGTCGTAGTGTATAGCACTTAGTCGTCGTCCAAGCAACAGGTTGGCCGTTGCAAATGTGCACAGTTCGCCTTCGTATGTCTCGACAAAAGTTAAAGGCCTGGAGTTGATTACTCCTTCGACCACTGTCAGCATTGTCGTGATTTCTTCGAAATTGGGGCAGGCTCTGCAGAGAATATTACAGAGAGAAGTCTTCACAAATTGGACCAGCCATTCCCTCCATCCACCCCCGCAAGGAGCATTTGGCACTATAAACTTCAACTGGATACCGTTGGAGGTGAGGTGGTTGGCCACGCCCTTTTCCGTGAACATGTCAACGAGTCGCTTCAAATCTGTTGACGCTTTTTGAAATGTCTTTGCATTGTCCGAATAGATAACATTTGGCAGTATCCTTCGGCAAACAAACCGCCGCAAGCACAATGTGAATGATTCGGACTTCATGTTGGAAACGACTTCGACATGGATGGCTCGCGACACGACACACGTGAAATATGTAATGCAGCACCTGATGTCACCCTCTTGCGTGCGCACTAGGAGAGGTCCGGCGAAGTGAAAACCAAGAACTTCGAACGGGTTCGTCGGCAGAATCCACTGACTTCGTAAACGAGGGGTCGGAGCAATTCCTGGTCTGGCGGTGAAATGTTTGCACACATTTCATCAATGTATATGCTTCTTCACCAGGACGCGCGCTCGACAAATCCAGTAGTACTCTCCGATCTGGGCAAGAGTTTCTCGCACACATCAGTGGAAGACTTGCTGATGAGCTCTTATGGCCACCAGAGTAGAGTAATGACGAATTGCGGGGAGAATCATTGGGTGTTTCACGCCTAGCGGTAACTCCAGAAGCGACCGACGTCCACCGACTTTGACGATTCCGTCGGCGTCCATAAACAGTTAGAGACCTGCAATGCGTGACCTGGGTTCTAGTGGTCGTCCTCGTGCTATGCAGTTCACATCTGCAAGAATTTACGTATATATATATATATATATATATATATATAGTAGGCAAAGAGGGATTCTTCAGGCTACCTTTCAAACGTAAAGAACTTGAGTGGTGCTACAAGGTAAACAGAACAAGTATTTAATTTCGACAGTTTCGATCGGTGGACCGATCTTCATCAGGGTTTACAAAAAAATGGCAGTTCGGCCCTGGTAGTGAAGACACCAGACCGGGTGCCCGGTCGTTCTTACATACATCAAACCGAGAGGAACAGTTGTGACAGTGATTGATTTTCGGCGCCTTGGCAGATTTACAGCGGCCTTTGGCAGCTATGCAGGGCAAGAGGAAGGCGGAGTCACATGTATGTAGAGCAAGGAGGTCAGTGAGGAAAAAAAGGGAAAAAGAAAGAAAAAGGAAAGAAAAAGAAAAAAAGAGAAAAAAATGAAAAAAAAAAAGCACACAGGAGGAGGGAGACGTGAGTCGAAGAGTGAGGGGGGCGGGAAGTAGCGGCAGCTAGGTTCCCGTGCACCCGAGGCAAGGAGGGAGAAAACGGTCGCTCCGCAACACCAGTGCGTGGGCTGCCGTTGTAGCGGGAGAGAGGGCAAGTTGAATCGGGTGGCGGGGGGCACAATAGAGAAGGGGCCCAGAAGGAAGACAGAAGAGCGGCAACTTGTGGAAAGAAACACAGTGTCACAGTACACATATACAAGGCACGGCCCGCTCCGGCAACTCTGTGGTCCAGCTACGGTGCGAAAAAAATATATATAGTTCCAAAAAAGTATATATGCATGGGATTCGCAAAGCAAGTGCGCCCATGGGCTTAGATTTAGGGAGCCGAGTTAAATAGCCTCCTTGTGGCCCAATTTTTGAACGTTTAACAAACAAGTGCCATCAAGTCAGCACGTGCGTATTTCAAGAAGGGCAATAGGTCACTCAGAATGACCACTTCAGTGGCAGGGTCCAGGAAACTGAATTTATTGGTTTTACGCTCGCGCCATTGAGGCACATGCGGAGGGGTGAGCAAGCAGTAAATAGACAGCGTCTCAATTTTTAAGTACAGAACATGTATTCGCGTTTCCCATGCACTTTCACGGCATATCCCGGAGGCACGTCAGCCGCCCCGGACTCTCATTAATTCCTTTAGTGTACGTTCCAAATTTATGGATGAAAAAAGATTCTCTCTGCTCGCGTGCACGGGTGTGTTGGAAACCAGATTGCAAGAGCACAACGCTCACGCGTTCAAAGGAGTGATCTGGCAGCCGAACGTGCCTGGAGAAGGGTAAATTGGGGAGACTTTTCACATGCGCGCGGTGATTGTTAAACCGCAGGCGAAAAGGGGTCTCTGTTTGGCCGATATATTCCTGCCTACACACCTCGCATCGAATTTTGTACACGACGTTACTGGAATCACAGTCAAGATTTTCGGTAATTTTATATACGAAGGGCGAGTTCGATGCTTCAGCCGTGTCTGCTGTTGTCATGTGACGGCATACCTTGCAACGAGGTTTCCCACACGGTCGACAGCCCTTGGGCGTGTTTGACTTCTGTGTCCTCGCCCTGACTAACAAATCCCTTAAATTTTTGTTTCTTCTATACACAACCCGAGGCGGCTGCTTGAAGATAGTAGTGAGTCGGATGCTCTGTTTCATGATATTAAAATGGCGGGTGAGAATGGCATTGACCCGCGGAGCACCGGTGGTGTATGTGAGGACCAAGTTTGGATCTGATTGTGTATTGCTATTGCTAACCTTTTCTCCCATTATCTGTGCTCGATCTAAGCTGCGGGCGCGTTCAATGGCATCGTCTACTATTTTTGGAGGATATTTTTGGCGTATGAGAGCAGATTTCAGTTCCTCCGCGTGTCGCTCAAATTGCGCAGATTCGGAACAGACTCTTCTGTATCTGTGGGCCTGGGAGTAGGGAATGCCTGTATTGCAGTGATGGGGGTGGCTACTATAAAAATGCAGATATTGCTGACGATCTGTCGGCTTTTTGTATAGGGACGTGGAAACGCGACCGCCACTCAGTGACAGAGTGACGTCGAGGAAGTGAATACTATCTTGCGAGAAGTTGTGCGTAAAGCAGATTGACGGGTGCAGAGAATTGAAATTGGAAATGAAGTTCAAGAGACTTTGTTCATTGCCGGCCCACACAAAGAAAATGTCATCCAGGAATCGCTTATAAAATATTGGTTTTACGGCCGAGTTTGCGAGGAAGGGTATTTCTAAAGATGCCATAAAGATATTTGCATAATTTGGCGCCATCTTCGTTCCCATGGCGGTTCCACTGATTTGCAAATAATGCTTGTCCTCGAACTCAAAGTGATTATATTTCCATTTTAAATATAATCACTTTGAGTTCGAGGACAAGCATTATTTGCAAATCAGTGGAACCGCCATGGGAACGAAGATGGCGCCAAATTATGCAAATATCTTTATGGCATCTTTAGAAATACCCTTCCTCGCAAACTCGGCCGTAAAACCAATATTTTATAAGCGATTCCTGGATGACATTTTCTTTGTGTGGGCCGGCAATGAACAAAGTCTCTTGAACTTCATTTCCAATTTCAATTCTCTGCACCCGTCAATCTGCTTTACGCACAACTTCTCGCAAGATAGTATTCACTTCCTCGACGTCACTCTGTCACTGAGTGGCGGTCGCGTTTCCACGTCCCTATACAAAAAGCCGACAGATCGTCAGCAATATCTGCATTTTTATAGTAGCCACCCCCATCACTGCAAAACAGGCATTCCCTACTCCCAGGCCCACAGATACAGAAGAGTCTGTTCCGAATTTGCGCAATTTGAGCGACACGCGGAGGAACTGAAATCTGCTCTCATACGCCAAAAATATCCTCCAAAAATAGTAGACGATGCCATTGAACGCGCCCGCAGCTTAGATCGAGCACAGATAATGGGAGAAAAGGTTAGCAATAGCAATACACAATCAGATCCAAACTTGGTCCTCACATACACCACCGGTGCTCCGCGGGTCAATGCCATTCTCACCCGCCATTTTAATATCATGAAACAGAGCATCCGACTCACTACTATCTTCAAGCAGCCGCCTCGGGTTGTGTATAGAAGAAACAAAAATTTAAGGGATTTGTTAGTCAGGGCGAGGACACAGAAGTCAAACACGCCCAAGGGCTGTCGACCGTGTGGGAAACCTCGTTGCAAGGTATGCCGTCACATGACAACAGCAGACACGGCTGAAGCATCGAACTCGCCCTTCGTATATAAAATTACCGAAAATCTTGACTGTGATTCCAGTAACGTCGTGTACAAAATTCGATGCGAGGTGTGTAGGCAGGAATATATCGGCCAAACAGAGACCCCTTTTCGCCTGCGGTTTAACAATCACCGCGCGCATGTGAAAAGTCTCCCCAATTTACCCTTCTCCAGGCACGTTCGGCTGCCAGATCACTCCTTTGAACGCGTGAGCGTTGTGCTCTTGCAATCTGGTTTCCAACACACCCGTGCACGCGAGCAGAGAGAATCTTTTTTCATCCATAAATTTGGAACGTACACTAAAGGAATTAATGAGAGTCCGGGGCGGCTGACGTGCCTCCGGGATATGCCGTGAAAGTGCATGGGAAACGCGAATACATGTTCTGTACTTAAAAATTGAGACGCTGTCTATTTACTGCTTGCTCACCCCTCCGCATGTGTCTCAATGGCGCGAGCGTAAAACCAATAAATTCAGTTTCCTGGACCCTGCCACTGAAGTGGTCATTCTGAGTGACCTATTGCCCTTCTTGAAATACGCACGTGCTGACTTGATGGCACTTGTTTGTTAAACGTTCAAAAATTGGGCCACAAGGAGGCTATTTAACTCGGCTCCCTAAATCTAAGCCCATGGGCGCACTTGCTTTGCGAATCCCATGCATATATACTTTTTTGGAACTATATATATTTTTTTCGCACCGTAGCTGGACCACAGAGTTGCCGGAGCGGGCCGTGCCTTGTATATGTGTACTGTGACACTGTGTTTCTTTCCACAAGTTGCCGCTCTTCTGTCTTCCTTCTGGGCCCCTTCTCTATTGTGCCCCCCGCCACCCGATTCAACTTGCCCTCTCTCCCGCTACAACGGCAGCCCACGCACTGGTGTTGCGGAGCGACCGTTTTTTCCCTCCTTGCCTCGGGTGCACGGGAACCTAGCTGCCGCTACTTCCCGCCCCCCTCACTCTCCGACTCACGTCTCCCTCCTCCTGTGTGCTTTTTTTTTTTTTTCATTTTTTTCTCTTTTTTTCTTTTTCTTTCCTTTTTCTTTCTTTTTCCCTTTTTTTCCTCACTGACCTCCTTGCTCTACATACATGTGACTCCGCCTTCCTCTTGCCCTGCATAGCTGCCAAAGGCCGCTGTAAATCTGCCAAGGCGCCGAAAATCAATCACTGTCACAACTGTTCCTCTCGGTTTGATGTATGTAAGAACGACCGGGCACCCGGTCTGGTGTCTTCACTACCAGGGCCGAACTGCCATTTTTTTGTAAACCCTGATGAAGATCGGTCCACCGATCGAAACTGTCGAAATTAAATACTTGTTCTGTTTACCTTGTAGCACCACTCAAGTTCTTTATATATATATATATGTATATATATATATATATATATATATATTTAACTAGATTTTATTTGGCGAACCTGTGCCCACAAAACAGGCTACACTCAAGGAACGGTGACAGCAGCGAACACAGTCGGCGATCGTCGAAAAATCTCATCAGCGGGTCAAGCGCGTCGGCTTTTATACAGCAGTCGTCGAATTTTCCAGACTAATCGTTCGGACCCGCGTGCCTTCCACAAAGTTCTACACCATTCGCGTCACGCGATGAAATCAGATAACACAAGGTTCGGCGACAACAGACAGCCGGGTAGAAGCATCGATAACTTTCCAGAAACTTCGGATACATGCAGGCTCGACCTGCGCTGTGCGATTACATTTGTTAGGCGGCGAAACGTCGTCGCCCGATAAAGATAAGTACACGTGTCAATACCCCCCTCTTAAAAAGCACCGACCCGATGCTGCATAGAAATGAAACTAATAAAGAAAAACACCCATAGCAAAGAAAACAAAAATAAGGAAGTTCGTCAGCGTCCGTAAAAGGGTTTCAGACGCACCACGTGGACCACTTCAGGTCGTGTGCGGCGTCGCTGTGAATGCGAAATTCCGTCTGGCACGACCTAATAGTCCAGTGCGCCAATACGTCGAATGACCTTGTAGGGTCCGAAATAGCGGCGCAATAGTTTCTCACTCAGCCCTCGTCGGCGTATCGGTGTCCAAAGACAAACACGGTCGCCGGGCTTGTATTCGACGAAGCGTCGTCGGAGGTTGTAGTGTCGGCTGTCGGTCCTCTGTTGGTTCTTGATCCGTAGGCGGGCGAGCTGTCGAGCTTCTTCGGCGCGCTGGAGATAGCTAGCGACGTCAACATTCTCTTCGTCAGTGACGTGGGGCAGCTTGGCTTCGAGCGTCGTCGTCGGGTTCCTGCCGTAAACCAGCTTAAACGGCGTGATCTGTGTTGTTTCTTGCACCGCAGTGTTGTAAGCGAAGGTTACATACGGCAGGACCGCATCCCACGTCTTGTGCTCGACGTCGATGCACATTGCAAGCATGTCGGCGAGGGTCTTGTTCAGGCGCTCCGTGAGACCATTCGTCTGCGTATGGTAGGCAGTTGTCCTCTTGTGACTTGTCTGGCTGTACTGCAGAATGGCTTGGGTGAGCTCTGCTGTAAAAGCCGTTCCTCTGTCGGTGATGAGGACTTCTGGGGCACCATGTCGTAGCAGGATGTTCTCGACGAAAAATTTCGCCACTTCGGCTGCGCTGCCTTTTGGTAGAGCTTTAGTTTCAGCAAAGCGGGTGACATAGTCCGTCGCCACGACGATCCACTTATTCCCGGATGTTGACATGGGAAACGGCCCCAACAAATCCATCCCAATCTGCTGGAATGGTCGGCGAGGAGGTTCGATCGGCTGTAGTAATCCTGCTGGCCTTGTCGGTGGTGTCTTGCGTCGTTGACAGTCTCGGCATGTCTTGACGTAACGGGCGACGTCGGCGGTCAGACGCGGCCAGTAATACCTTTCCTGTATTCTCGACAGCGTCCGGGAGAATCCGAGGTGCCCAGCGGTTGGATCGTCGTGTAGGGCGTGCAGTATTTCTGGACGCAGCGCTGACGGTACAACAAGAAGGTAGCTGGCGCGGACTGGTGAGAAGTTCTTCATGAGCAGGTTGTTTTGTAGCGTGAACGAAGGCAACCCGCGCTTAAATGCCCTAGGGACAACGTCGGTGTTCCCTTCCAAATACTCGACGAGGCCTTTTAGCTCCGGGTCTGTTCGCTGCTGTTTAGTGAAGTCTTCCGCGCTTATTATCCCAAGGAAGGCGTCGTCATCCTCGTCGTCTTGCGGCGGGGGATCGGTTGGGGCGCGTGATAAGCAGTCGGCGTCGGAGAGTTTTCTTCCGGACTTGTATATTACCGTGACGTCATATTCTTGCAGTCTGAGGCTCCACCGCGCCGGCCGTCCTGAAGGGTCCTTTAAGTTAGCTAGCCAACACAATGCGTGATGGTCACTGACGACTTTGAATGGCCTGTCATAGAGGTAAGGACGGAATTTAGCTGTAGCCCAAATGATGGCGAGGCATTCCTTTTCAGTCGTAGAATAGTTGCTTTCCGCTTTTGACAGCGACCGGCTAGCACACGATATCACCCTTTCAAGTCCTTCTTTCCTCTGGAATAGGACGGCACCGAGGCCTAGGCTACTGGCGTCAGTGTGGATTTCGGTATCGGCGTCCTCGTCAAAGCATGCAAGTACCGGCGGCGACTGCATGCATCGTTTGAGTTCTTGAAATGCCTAGGCCTGCGGCGTTTCCCACTTGAACTCGACATCACATTTGGTTAGATGTGTTAGCGGCTCCGGGATGCGTGAAAAGTCCTTCAGAAAGCGCCTATAGTAGGCACACATGCCAAGGAATCTGCGCACTGCCTTCTTGTCGGTTGGCTGCGGGAATTTTGCGATGGCAGCTGTCTTCTGTGGGTCGGGGCGTACTCCTGATTTGCTGATGACGTGGCCTAGGAACAAAAGCTCATCGTAAGCGAAGCGGCACTGTTCCGGCTTCAGAGTGAGCCCTGATGACTTAATGGCCTCTAACACTGTCGCAAGCCGCCTAAGGTGATCGTCGAAATTTCCAGCGAAGACAACGACGTCATCCAAGTAAACAAGGCACGTCTGCTACTTCAGTCAGGCTAACACCGTGTCCATGACGCTCTGAAACGTTGCAAGCGCCGAGCACACTCCGAATGGCATGACCTTGAACTCGTAGAGGCCGTCTGGCGTGATGAAGGCAGTCTTTTCGCGATCTCTCTCGTCGACTTCTATTTGCCAGTAGCCAGACTTGAGGTCCATCGACGAGAAGTATTTAGCGTTGCAGAGCCGATCCAATGCGTCGTCTATCCGTGGAAGGGGGTACACATCCTTCTTCGTGATCTTGTTCAGTCGACGATAATCGACGCAGAAGCGTAGGGTTCCGTCCTTTTTCTTCACCAGGACTACAGGAGAGGCCCACGGGCTTTTCGACGGCTGGATGATGTCGTCGAGCAGCATTTCGTCAACTTGTTGCCTAATAGCTTCACGTTCTCGTGTCGAAACTCGGTAAAGGCTCTGGCGGAGTGGTCGAGCGCTCTCTTCGGCTATTATGCGATGTTTTGCAACTGGTGTTTGTCGAATCCTCGATGACGTCGAAAAGCAGCCTTTGTATCGCCGGAGAAGACTTCTGATCTGTTGCTGCTTACTCATAGGAAGACTTGGATTCACGTCGAACTCTGGTTCGGGGACTATGCTCATCGGGGTAGATGCGGCTGAATCCGAGAGGACAAAGGCATTGCTGGTTTCCACAATTTCCTCGATATATGCGATTGTCGTGCCCTCTTTGATGTGCTTGAATCCTTGGCTGAAGTTGGTTAGCATAACTTCCACTTGCCCTCCGTGGAGTCTTGCGATCCCTCTTGCGACGCAAATTTCACGATCGAGCAGTAGATGTTGGTCGCCCTCGATGACGTCTTCTACGTCAGCGGGTGTTTCGGCGCCGACGGAAACAATAATGCTGGAGCGCGGCGGGATGCTCACTTGATCTTCGAGCACACTCAAGGCGTGGTGACTACGACAGCGCTCCGGCGGTATCGCTTGATCTTGCGACAGCGTTTTCGATTTATACTTCAGGTCGATGACTGCGCCATGTTGATTCAGGAAATCCATGCCGAGAATGACGTCTCGTGAACACTGTTGGAGGGTAACGAAGGTGGCAGGGTAAGTCCGGTCATGAACGGTAATTCTTGCCGCGCAGATCCCAGTCGGCGTAATCAGGTGTCCTCCAGCGGTCCGAATTTGAGGGCCTTCCCATGCTGTCTTAACTTTCCTCAACTGGGCGGCGATGGGTCCACTCATGACGGAGTAATCGGCTCCTGTGTCTACTAAGGCGGTAACTGCGTGGCCGTCGAGAAGCACGTCGAGGTCGGTGGTTCTTTGTCTTGCGTTACAGTTAGGTCTTGGCGTCGGATCACGGCTGCGTCGTGTTGAACTGAAGTTGCAACGTCGCGTCGTCAAGTCGTCTTTCGTCGGTGTAGTCATGGCTTTCCGATTTCGTTGGGACGGCGGCGTGTCGTTATGTCGTCGAGGTAGTTTCTTCGGTGTCTTCGTCGACGGCGGAGGATCTTCGTCAGTTCGACGAACAGCAACCGCACCTCCATCGGTTGCTGCTTTTAGTGTTCCGGATATGGGCTCGCTGACCGGCCGCGGGCTGGGCCAGTGTATGGTCGGCGCTGCGGTGACAGGTAGCGGCCTGGTGATGGCGAACGCGACGGTCGTCGACAGCTCCACTGAGTAGCGGCGAGGTAGTCGGCGATATCCCGGAGGCGTTCACCTTGCTGCGGGCGCGGAGCATTCCCGGCGAAACCTCGCAGTCCCATCTCCCGGTATGGACATCGGCGGTAGACGTGACCCGCTTCTCCGCAGTGGTAGCAGAGCGGGCGGTGGTCAGGAGCTCGCCAAATGTCCGTCTTCCTCGCGTAGGTGCGCTGGACGACGGGTGGTCGTGCTGGCGGCGGCGGCGGCGGACAACGGAACTGCGGCGTGACAGGGCCCTGGCGCGGTCGCGGAGGGGGACCATGACGGCGCGCGACGGCGGCGTAGGTCATCGCTTGCGGCTGAGGCTGCGGCGATTCAGGGTCTACTCCAAGTTGTTGTTGGAGCTCCTCACGCACGGCGTCGGCAATCGAAGCCACTTGAGGCTGTGATGATGGGAACAGCTTTTGTAGCTCCTCCCGCACGATAGCTCCGATAGTCTCGCGTAGGTCGTCGATGGCCAGTGACTGAACTCCGGCGTAGTTTGTCGAGTTCGTGCGGCGGTCGAATTGCCGGTTTCGCATCTCGAGTGTCTTCTCGATGCTGGTGGCCTCGCGAAGAAACTCGTCGACGGTCTCCGGCGGGCTTCGTACCATTCCGGCTAAAAGTTCCTCCTTCACACCACGCATGAGCAGGCGGACTTTTTTCTCCTCGGGCATTTCAGGGTCTGCGTGGCGGAAGAGACGGCTCATTTCCTCCGTGAAGATCGCAGTTGTCTCATTAGGTAGCTGCAGCCGGGTTTCTAATAGCGCTTGGGCTCGTTCTCGGCGCACGACGCTTGCGAATGTCTGAAGGAAGCCGCTACGGAACAGGTCCCGCGTCGTCAAGGTGGCTTCTCGATTCTCGAACCACGTCCTGGCGGCGTCCTCCAATGCGAAATAGACATGACGGAGTTTGTCGTCGCAGTTTCAGCTGTTAAATGCGGCGACCCTCTCATGCGTCTCGAGCCAGGTTTCCGGGTCCTCGAATGATGAACCGCGGAACGTCGGAGGCTCCCTGGGCTGCTGCAGCACGATGGGGGACGCTGGGGCTGCCATTGGGGTTTCCTTGGGCGCAATCTTTTTGGTCTTCTCAGGTAGAAGTCCGTGCTCCGGGGGCAGCTGTTGAAGACGGCGGCTTTCTCGACGTTCCGGGACGGCGCTGGTGTTGTCTTTGCGGTCCGGGCTTGGATTACGGCTTGTCGGGGGCGTCCGGTACATGAACCCAGCACCTTCACCAGATGTCACGTGGTGGTGACGTTAAGAACACAGTAGCAATACTGTTAAAGGCAAAACTAGATTTCATTTGGCGAACCTGTGCCGACAAAACAGGCTACACTCAAAGAACGGCGACAGCGGCGAACACAGTCGGCGATCGTCGAAAAATCTGATCAGCGGGTCAAGCGCGTCGGCATTTATACAGCAGTCGTGGAATGTTCCAGACTAATCGTTCGGACCCGCGTGCCTTCCACAAAGTTCTACACCATTCGCGTCACGCGCTGAAATCAGATAACACAAGGTTCGGCGACAACAGACAGCCGGGTAGAAGCATCGATAACTTTCCAGAAACTTCGGATACATGCGGGCGCGTCCCGCGCTGTGGGACCACAATTGTTAGGCGGCAAAACGTGGTCGCCCGATAAAGATAAGTACACGTGTCGATATATATATATATATATATATATATATATATATATATATATATATATTTATATACCAGAAAAAAAGCAGTTCTGGGCCCGGGTAAATATCCACAGTGAAGCAGACGTGCGTATGAAGCGGTTTATTGACGTTTCGGCCGGGGTCCGGCCTTCATCAGAATACATTGCATGGTGTCAGTACAGTTAATATTGCTACGGAATAGCATTTCCAATGACGAAGAAGCGAGCAGTAAGAAGACGACGCCGACGATAGGTAGCTAGCGCGGGTTGTTGCCTCTTGGCCAAGCGCGGCGTATTACGTTGTAAATATAGTTGTATATAGTTTTTCATCTGCGTCTTCTTACGTAACATATCTGGTGGAGGTGGACGTTCCCTGTACCTCGTCACGGAGCTTCGCAGTGGACGGTACGTCGAGCCTTCCTTCGTGGCTCCCGGCGACGGCAACTCGACTCCGCCTGCTCCGACACCTGCTGCCACTTCGACGACCTACATCACTTTCACTGCTCCTCGTGATCCTGGCGTATTCTCGGGCAAAGATGGGGAAGACGTCGAGGACTGGATCAGCCTATACGAACACGTCAGCCGCAATAACCGGTGGGACCCTACTTTTATGCTCGCCAACGTAGTCTTTTACCTCGGTGGCACACCTCGAGTTTGGTATCGCACGCACGAAGATGAGCTCACCAGTTGGGATTCACATAAGACACAGCTGCGAGACTTGTTTGGCAACCACTACGGTCACCAACTTGCCGCGCAGAAGGCGCTTTCCGGCCGTGTGCAGACGTCAACAGAGCCCTATGTCACGTACATTCAAGATGTCTTGGCTCTGTGCCGCAAAGTTGACGCACACATGACTGAGTGAGACAAGGTATCCCACATCCTCAAAGGCGTTGCCGATGACGCCTTCAACTTGCTCGTATTCAACAACGTCGCGACGGTCGATCCAGTTATAAAGGAGTGCCGCCGCCTAGAACTCGCTAAAAGCCGACGTATCGACCAGCAGTTTGCCCGTTTGACCAACACCCCAGCGACATCTTCCTATGCCGACGCTCCTCGTCCCAACAACACTGGCGATATTACCAGCATCGTCCGGCGTGAGATTTAGGCCGCCTATCCGGCTACCTTCGACTCCAGCCCCATCAACGCACCTGCAGTCACGGTTTCCCTGATCCAGGCAGTTGTCCGCCAGGAGTTCGAAAACATGGGTCTTCACACCATCTGTTCGGCCCATCGCCCTGATACCCACCCGGCTTCTTCGATTCCGCCCCGTCCCACATCATCTTACCCACCACGTTTCCGCAACGCATCTGAATGGCGCACTGCTGATGACAAGCCCATTTTTTTTCACTGCCGTCGAATCGGGCACATTTCTCGGCACTGTCGCAGTCGCTGGACTTCCCCGACCCGGTCTGCTTATACTGCCTACTCTCGTCCCTCAGGTGGCCCTTCTCGTCCATATGCTGCACGCTCCGATAATGCCGCCACTGATTCTCCGGCGACGCACCGCCCATACTCTCGTTCACCTACGCCCCAACGACGACGATCTCGCTACCCCCAGCGCCGTCGCTCCTTTTCGCCGACTCCCTTCGGACGCCGCTCCCAGCCGGAAAACTAGATGATGCAGCGCCTCGAGGTGACGCTGCATTGCTCCCTACGCCGCCAAATCCTCCACTGACGTTGCCCACTCATCTGAACCTTCTTGACGTGCAAGTCGACGGTGTTTCTGTATCTGCTCTTATAGACAAAGGGGCGCATTTGTCGATAATGAGCGCTGACCTTCGAAACCGCCTGAAGAAAATAATCACTCCCGCCACGACGTCTGTTGTCCGTGTCGCCGATGGCGGAACAGCCCCAGTAATTGGTATGTGTGGCGCCCGTGTCTCCTTCGCCGATCGCTCCACAATCGTGCTATTCACAGTCATCGCCCACTGTCCCCACGACATCATCCTCGCCTTAGACTTCCTCTCCGCACATTCTGCTCTCATCGACTGTTCCGCCAGTACTCTCCGCCTTGACTTGCCTGTTCTGGATCCCGCTGAACCACACCCCAGTCGCCTCAGTTCCGTCGACTTCGTTCGCTTGCCACCTTCGGCACTGATTTATGTTGACTTAGTGTCATCCCCACCAGTGCCCGACGGTCACTACATCGCTGCTCCTATGCAAGACGTCCTACTTACCCACGGGATCACAGTACCTCATACCGTTTCATCTATTACGGCGAATTGCGTCTGCCTGCCAGTGGTCAATTTTGGCTTGATGACACAAGTCCTGCCATGCGGGATGTCTCTGGCCCAGCTTTGCTCATTCGAGGATCTCTCAATAGCATCTATTGCAGTAGACGATAATTCAGCCGATCCTCCTCTACCATCGAAGTCGGCAACTTGTACCATTGCCGACTTAGAGAAAATGATTGCGCCCGACATGCCGTCCGCGCACGCTCGTGAGCTCTAACGCGTTCTGTTTTCCTACCACGAAATTTTTGACTTAACGATCGTCCTTTGGCTCAAGCTACAGCTGTTAAACGTCACAATAATACCGGCGATGCCCCTCCTATTTATCGCCGCCCCTATCGAGTGTCACCGGCTGAGCGTCAAGTTATTCACGCATAATTTCGTAAAATGCTTGCCAAGAACATCATAGAACCGTCATGTAGTTCATGGGCGTCACCTGTTGTACTGGTAAAAAAAAGGATGGCTCATGGCGCTTTTGCGTGGATTATCGGCACCTTAACAGGGTTACCAAGAAGGACGTGTATCCCCTACCTCGTATTGATGACGCCCTTTACTGCCTCCACGGTGCTCGCTACTTTTCATCTATTGACCTTCGCTCCGGCTACTGGCAGATTGCCGTGGACGATCTCGACCGTGAGAAGACTGCTTTTGTAACACCCGACGGTCTTTATCAATTCAAAGTGATGCCGTTCGGTCTATGTAACGCTCCTACCACTTTTGAACGCATGCTGGACTCCCTCCTTCACGGTTTCAAATGGTCCACGTGCCTGTGCTACTCGGACGACGTTATAGTATTCTCTCCAACGTTCGCTACGAACCACCAGCGCCTCTCGGCAGTCCTGGACGTTTTTCGTCGAGCCGGCCTGCAAATGAACGCATCGAAGTGCCAATTCGGCCGTCGCCAGATTACCGTCCTTGGGCATCTCGTTGACGCGAACGGAGTGCAACCGGACCCAGGCAAGATCCATGCTGTTACGCACTTCCCTGTTCCGAAGTGTGTCAAGGATGTGCGCAGCTTCATCGGCCTTTGTTCCTACTTCCGCCGTTTCGTGAAAAATTTCGCGGCCAAAGCACGACCACTAACCAAGCTTTTGAAAAAAAAATGCCCCTTTCCAGTGGGGCGATATCGAGGCCTCTGCATTCTCGCATCTAATCGACCTTCTCACAACGCCTCCCATTCTGGCCCATTTCGATCCTTCTGCGCCTACCGAAGTCCGTAATGATGCCAGTGGTCACGGAATTGGCGCAGTCCTGGCACAACGCCAGCGCGGCAACGACCGTGTTATCGCTTACGCCAGCAGGCTCCTGTCACCCTCTGAGCGCAACTATTCCATCACTGAACGTGAGTGTCTGGCCCTAGTTTGGGCGGTTGTGAAGTTCCGCCCATACTTATATAGCCGACCCTTTTCCGTTGTCACAGACCATCACGCGCTTTGCTGGTTGTGCTTCCTGAAAGATCCTACAGGAAGACTTGGTCGCTGGGCCTTACGCCTCCAAGAATATTCGTATACTGTCACCTACAAATCTGGCCGACTACACAAAGACGCTGACTGCCTGTCTCGTTACCCGGTAGACGAGCCTGACGACGCCGACAGTAGTACCGCCAACGGAATTTTCTCTGTGTCTGCCCTCGCTAACATCGCCGGTGAGCAGAACCGAGACCTATCACTGCGAGTACTCATCGAGCGTCTGCGCTCTACACCTACCGACGCGTCCGTTCACCAATATGTCCTCCAGGGCAATATTCTGTACCGAAGGAACTTCCGCCCTGACGGATCTGATCTTCTTCTTGTCGTGCCAAAACATCTACGACAAACTGTGCTCTTTGAGATGCATGACGCACCCACTGCAGGACATCTTGGGGTAACCCGCACGTACGACCGCGTCCGCCGCCGCTTCTATTGGCCTGGTCTCGCTCGCTCCGTCCGACGCTATGTTTCTGCCTGTGATACCTGCCAACGTCGGAAAACACCTCAGGTGCTACCTTCCGGTCATCTCCAGCCGATCACCGTCCCTGTGGAACCGTTCTTTCGTGTTGGATTAGACCTCCTAGGTCCCTTTCCCACGTCATCCTCTGGGAACAAATGGGTAGCCGTCGCAACTGATTACGCCACCCGATACGCTATCACGCGGGCTCTCCCTACCAGTTACGCCACTGACGTCGCGGACTTTCTCTTGCGTGACATTATCTTACTTCATGGCGCCCCGCGACAGCTGCTTACTGACGGTGGTCGTAACTTCCTCTCCAAAGTTATCGCCGACATTGTGCGTTCCTGCTCCATTAAACACAAGCTGACTACCTCATACCACCCTCAAACCAATGGCCTGACAGAGCGGTTAAACCGTACTCTTAACGATATGCTGGCCAAGTACGTTTCCAAGGACCACCACGACTGGGACATTGCCCTGCCTTACGTCACATTTGCTTATAATTCTTCCCGGCACGACACGGCCGGATTTTCTCCATTTTATCTACTCTACGGTCGCGAACCGACCTTGCCCCTTGACACGGCCCTTCCTCCTCCTGCGATCTCGACAAGCGAGTATGCGCGCGACGCCATCGCCCTCGCCGACCATGCACACCAGCTTGCCCATGCTCGACTGAACGACTCGCAAACCACTCAGCTGCATCAGTACAACACCCGCCACCGTGACGTACAGTTTTCGCCTAGTGCGCTCGTGCTCCTGTGGTCGCCCTCTCGTCACGTCGGACTTTCAGAAAAGCTCCTTTCGCGATACACAGGGCCCTACCGCGTTCTGCGCCAGGTGACGCCTGTGACGTACGAAATTGCTCCTGTGAGCTCAACCTCGTCATCTACTCTGGCATCTCGTGATGTAGTGCACGTCAGTAGGCTCAAGGCCTACTACAGTGCTTCCGAGTCCAGCCTTTAGTCGCTCCGGGACGGCGCTTTTGCCGCCGGGGGTAGTGCTACGGTATAGTATTTCCAATGACGAAGAAGCGAGCAGTAAGAAGACGACGACGACGATTGGAAGCTAGCGCGGGCTGTTGGCTCTTGGCCAAGCGCGGCGTATTACGTTGTAAATATAGTTGTATATAGTTTTTCATATGCGTCATCTTACGTAACAATATACATGTGCCTATCAACCAAATGAAGATACGCTTACATGAAAAACGAATAACATGGGCGAACAAAATGCATCTGAATCGTTCAAAGGATAGCTGACACGTGTATAGACCGATGGCGATTGCGTCGCTATACCCCTTTTTCTGTGTCTGTGTTTGCTTGATAACATAGCACATATTGAGCACATATTGTCGTTTTGTTGCCACGTGGCGATTGGTTCTTATACAATTCATTTCAGTGCGTTTTTATGTTTTGTATTTTAGATGATATGTTTGCAATCGCCATCGGTCTATACATGTGTCAGCTATCCTTTGAACGATTCGGATGCATTTTGTTCGCCAATTTTATTCGTTTTTCATGTAAGCGTATCTTCATTTGGTTGATAGGCACATGTATATTAACTGTACTGACACCATGCAATGTATTGTGATGAAGGCCGGACCCCGGCCGAAACGTCAATAAACCACTTCATACGCGCGTCTGCTTCACTGTATATATATATATATATATATATATATATATATATATATATATATATATATATATATATATATATATATATATATATATATATATATATACACATATATATAGATATACTGCGACCCCGAGTTGGGGGTCTTAGCCGAGTGAACTTACATTTGTTGGGTTTTGGAAATTGGGAACAAATGTAACAATAAAGGAAATGCATGGAAACGAAGTACATAATTTCGCAATGTAAACACAACAATGTATCGGAACCAAGCACAAGAGCACATAATAAGCTTAGCGCTAAATACGTGACAAGTAGCTCACTGCAGTGGCGTAGCCAGAAATTTCGTTCGGGGGGGGGGGCTCATCTTGCAGCTCGGCCTCCTCCTTAAGAGGAAGCTTTAGCTTGGGTGCTGCTATTTAAATACATGTAGAAGGGTAATTCGTTTTTCCTCGCAACAACTGCATCAAACTTGACAATGTTTGTTGAATTTAAAAGAAGCGCTTAAATTCTAGTGACTGTTGGTTTCGAATTTTTCATTTAGGCGGTCAATTCTTTATTAGAAATTGGCCAAAATTGTAAATTTTTCGAAAACAGAACTATCAAGTTTAAAACTCAGTAACTCAACAATGAAAAATGATAGCACAATTCTGTGAATTGCATCTAATAGTACATCTACAGCGGCGAAAATAGATATGTTAAACATGAATCTTAAAAAAAATTAGTATTATGGAAATACGACTTTTGCGGAACCTTTGTACACAGCCTAACAAATTCACGCAAGATACAAATTGACACACCAAATTTGTCCGCATTCACTTTCCTAATTGTTGCCCATTACAGAACCTAGATATCTGTTCTTGGTACATAGTTATTATTTTGTAAACGTCGTGCTTCTATATTTTCGAAATTTCAAAATTTTCAAAATATTTGCACAAAATTCAGGCCGTAAATCGAAATTCCGTTTCCAACAGACACTAAAATTTACCTTCTCTCTCAAATGCAACAAATTTCATTAAAAGCGATTAGCAGTATTATCTTAGGAAAGCGTTTCTGCGTTTTACATGTATTTGAATAGGCCGCGTCGGATTGGGCCCCAGCTAAAGCTTCCTCTTAAGCAATTTGTCGAGGGATCAAATACATGAAAAATAACTGTATTACCATTGTCAAAATGCTGTAAACGAATTCTTGAACGCTACGCACTATCCAAACAAGTAAAATGTGTATTTTTTTATAAAAGAATATTTTCGTGTGTGCAAAAAATTGTGCCCAAAGTAACTGATAATAATGGTTCCACGTTTTGTCTATTTAATAAGCAAATAAAATATCACACGATCTTTAGAACTATATCAGTTCGAAACCAGGAAAGCAGCGCATACCGCTGATATAAAAAATGAGAAGGCCATGAAATGAACAAGTTGAGGACAAATATGTTAACGAAACTTAGTCATTCAAGAACCGTGTTTACATTCTTGTATATATGCAATGGCCAGTGAAAAATCTCCATGACGCTGTCATTTGTTCCAATGTATTACGCAGGAGCAGCTGTCACCGGTCGTGAATGGTGAGTAATTGCACCGAAATTATAGTCTCAGCAGAGAGCACGTATAGAAAGCAGGAGTTCAGCAAGCTATACTAGGGCTAGTCAAATGAATGTGAGCTAATGCGATTATAGGACAAACGGGGTACTTTATTAAAAAGTAGTCTTCATGAGAATTTAGGCATTTGCCCCATTGACTAAGGAGTCGCATGATTCCCGTCCCATGAAACTCCTTAGGTTGTTACTTCAAAAAGTCTGTAACTGACTCTTTCACGTCATTGTCCGGCACGAATCTAATTCCGTTGAGCTGTACTTCGGTTGCCCCAAAATGTGGAATTCACAGGGGATAGGTCCGAGCTGTATGACGGATGTTGCAGGGTTTCCCACTTGAACTTTGCCAGGTTTGTATTAACCACATCAGCGACGTGGGGACGGGCATTATCGTGGGACAAGATGACCCGATTCGTCAATTTTCCACGTATTTGTTCTTGATTGCGACACGCAGTGGTTCCGGCGTTTCACAATCTCGGAAACAATTGATAGTCTTTCGAGATTGAGCAAATTCTATCAGTAATGGCCCCTGACGATCGAGAAAAAAGCCAACAACCCCTTTCCGGCGAAAATGACGGCCATTGCGTTCTATGGCCGTGGTAAATTCGAATGTTTCCACTGTACGCTTTGCCGTCGTGTTTCAGACTCGTAGTAGTGGCACCATGCTTCGTCCCCAATCATAATAGCAAACAAGACATCGTCATCCTCATGGTGATACCGAATCAGATCAGTCAAAGCAGCGCCAAACTTCTCCGTCTTCTGGCGTTGGATCAAAATCTTGGGCATCAATTACGCACACAAGAGCCGATAACCGAGGTGCTCATGAATTATGGCGTGAACCGAGCCGTGACTGATTTTCACACGCTCTGCCAGTTCATCGATGCTTGTCCTCCATTCTTGTCTCATCAGCTCATCAACCTTTGAAATTGTGCGGGATGTGATTGCACGATGGCTTTGGCCCGGTCTTGGAATGTCTTTGCAACTTTCCCATTCTTCTTTGAACCGTTTGCTCCCACGCTTTACAGTGGCCAATGAAATGGAATGTTCAACGTACACGGCAGCCATACGGCGATTAATTTCTTTTTGGGAAACACCTTTAGCTGTCAAAAAATTCGCCACACCACGCTGTTCAGCTCTCGGGGTTTCCATTATGTCAGGCAACCATGTTCAGCCTAGTGTATGAGAGCATTAAAGAACATTTATCCTCAGACATACGTACCACTTTTGTAAATGAGAGATGCCACTGTGCTACACGCATGCCTCGCAGTTAATGAACCGAACCATTATTGCGACTCGCACTCGTGCATTAGAAATGCGAAGATACAATGGGATATACAAATGCGCAGATACAGCTTTATAAAGGGCAAAAACTGTGACAGGAAACAAAGTTCACTGCAAGTATACACGAAACCTCGCAACAAGATGTTTAAATATACGTATAAGTCTCCAATAAATCTACGTATCTAAGAAAAAGTCGCTGTATATAATGCGTCAAACAAGGCAAATAAACATGTTGCGCGATCACAGGTTCACAGAATCCTAGATACCGCTCCAATTCCATCCACTCCCCCCGATGTATCGCGCGCAACGGAAGGCGGCGCGCTTGCTCCTCGCTTTTCTCCTTTGCGCAGACACGACTGAGCCACCATCGTCGGCTCAGCCATTCCAACCCCCTCCCCCCCCCTACGCTTTCACTCGCACATACAGCATGCGGCACGCGGTCACGATGTTATCACCCTTGGACTTTATACGTAACATGAGGGCGACGGCGACGGCAGGAATGCGCCTGGAGTGTCCATATAATTGCTATCGCAATAATATAGTAAGAGTACTTTCAACTGAAGCGTCCCGTGGCTCATTACGTTCCACAAAAGAAGAAGTAAGAAAATCGAACTTTCACCATGCGACAATTCGCTGCGCCGCAACAATGTATTTTTTTTTCTTGTGTGGGGCGGGGGCACCGAAATGAAAAAACGCATAGGAAAGTAGGTTGGTCACAATCGAATGCCTACTTTGGGCACCTAATGTGGCTACACAAGAAATATCGAATAAAACATGAGACGCTTGGTCCACTGAGAACCAACCATAGGCATACTGCTCGGTATCCTACACCGGCGAGACAAGACTTTCCGGAGAAGTTCTGCAAAAGCGAATGCGGTGCAATCCGTCCAGTCCCCACAGTTATGGTGGCGAGCGACCATTGTTTCTTTTTGTCGTCTGCTAGCCAGAAAATGTACAAAACTCTGCCAGGTGAAAATCCACTCGGCCGGAGAAAACCGAACGCGCACCGAAGTGCGCCGCGCGGTGGTCGGGGCCACGCGAGAAAAACGTATACGCTCTGGCTGGCTCTGGCAGCCCGCGGGTATATGGTATCGAGAACAAAAAAAAAAAAATAAAAAATTGAAGAGGCTCAGTGTGTCCTCGCGAATAAAAGTCAAAGTAGAAAAAATAAATAAGAACGTAGTTACCTTGGCTGGCTTTAGTGTTTTGACATGGATGTTTTGGCGTAGGTTAAAAAAAATTTTGGTATTTTTTTATGTGACATGGCGGCACAAATGAACCACCACAACGCTTCGTCTCATTGAACCTCGCTGCGTGCTTTGTCAACTTGTCGGCTAGTGTGTTGATTTGACTTGTCTCGTTTTGTGTTTGGACGTTTGGCGTCAAATGTTTATAACAAAATTAAACCCACAAAGTTCCGCAATTGAAAATCTAAAGCACAACTTTGGAAATGTCAATGCACCTTTTACATAAAGAGTTTATGAGATTTATATCCATAAATTTTCGGAATTGACATCCATGCGCTCCATAGATTCCGCGGCCTCAGCGAGATACCGCGGCGAGCCCGCTCACCATCAAACCGCCCTTGAAACTTTGTGGTCGGATGGGGCTGCTTGACGTTATGTGACTCTCGGTGCATGGGCGTTGCCGCGAAATCCAGCCCGAGTTGGCTATCTTCGCGGTTAAATGTCTTTTCGAGCGTCAAAAAGACATTCTAGACAAAATCCAGAATGATTTCCGGCGCCGGGGGTTGCTTTCGTCGGCGGTGCATGGACAACAAGAAAAAATTTCGGGGGGGGGGGCTGAAGCCCCATAAACCCCCCCCCCCCTGGCTACACCCCTGACTCACTGCTTTACGTGTACAGCGAGAAAGTTGACAAATTGTTCTTTTGGGACCTGTTTAAACCAATAGTGCTCGACCCGAATTATTTATGTTGCTTTCAGGTGACCAGTCCCTTCTGTCTTGTGTCGAGAACTCTTCGTGAATCTGAACCCCCAATCTGTTATTCGCAATAGGTGCTGAAGATTGCTAAAATGCTCACTGCTATCTCACTTCTGAGAGTGTCATCAAAGTCTGACGAAATGATGGGTTGGAGAGGCCACTTGTCCATCAATCAGCGTAGCATGTCAAGACCATACCACCATCTTGACCACGAAGACACTTTGTCTAATGTCACTCCCCTCGTTAGCAAATCAAATGAATTCTCCAATCCTGGGCAATATCTCCACCGCTATGGTCCTGCTTTGCACTTAATTTGCGTGATACGATCAGGCAGAAACATTTCCTATGTTCTGCAGTCTCCTCGTATCCAGGACAATACAATAGTAAAGTCAGGCCGCATAGGGTACTCAATACGAATGTTATTTGAGGAAGTCTTCACGTACGTCAGAAGCCTACAGCTTGCACCAACCAATGGACCTACAGGCTGCAAGCGGGGTTGGTATTTTTATAGGAGCCAGACGTCCCTTAGAGATGAGCAGCATGGGTCCTTCATCTCTGGCTGTAACCGCGTAAATCGCCGTTCCGTACGCAGTGGGCCTGGCGTCGCAATAGACATGCAAGTGCATCTCACTTGTAAACTTGCTTCCTCCGCCAAGGTAAAGAGGAACTGCAATTTGATGCAGTTGCGGAAGCTGCCGTACCCAACATTTCTATTATTCTCGAAGGTCATTGGGTAAGTTTCTCGTCCAAGCTTATTGCTGGCGTCGAGAATCTCAGGAACAATATATCTATGGCACTCGTGTATAGTCCAACGAGACCGAGTCGATCGAATATTCTCGATGTCGCTTGTAAAATAAACCGTTTAGTGTTTAGGTTATCTTTCAAGAACTCTAACAGGCTCTCAACAGAAAAATTGAATCCATCCTTTGTACGATTCCAAACAACGCCGAGAACTTTTACCGACTTCTCATGCAGGACCATAATTTCTTGACTGGCAGATTCCTTCTGGTGCTCCAATGCAACTATTTGGTTGGCGCAGTTTGTGGTCAATATGCGTAGGACTACACCCAACGTTTTCATAACTTTTTGCACTTCAAAAAAAAATTTTCTTGCCTACTTTTACGTTTCTCCACCTGTGACTAAGTCGTCTAGGTAAAACGAGTCGGTCAGTTTGTTCACAGTTTGTGCTTTGACCTTATGCTCCCTTCACATGGTAAAGTT
Organism: Dermacentor andersoni; assembly: GCF_023375885.2. Classification (NCBI taxonomy): domain Eukaryota; kingdom Metazoa; phylum Arthropoda; class Arachnida; order Ixodida; family Ixodidae; genus Dermacentor; species Dermacentor andersoni. The sequence goes on along the minus strand of NC_092816.1, from coordinate 233,415,220 downwards.
TAATCGCTGTGAGCAGAAATGCGCTCTGCGTAGCTCCAAAGGGAACACGCGGCATACTCCATTCTCGGAGCGAAGTAGCCATTAAGTTGCCTTCGGCAAACCACAAGAACGGGGAGGAACCTCTGTCTTCTCCCATATTGACATCTGCAGGAACGCGTTTTTCTATATCGGCGATTAGCGCTTTGGGGCGTGTCCTGAGGCTCAGTATTTTCCCAAGCTCTTGGTAAAGGTTGTCCCTCATTTGAAGACACTTGTTGAGGGACCTACTGCGTTTTTAATGCGATGACGTGTCAAAAACCACGTGATGTTTCGTGGTCAACGCCTATTTTCTGAAGGCGTTTATGTGGCATGTGATGCACCTTGACCCCCCCATCCCCCCCCAACCCCCCCAAACAAAACCCCACTCTTACTGAAAGACGATACTGGGAAGCCAGAAAACAGGCAAAAAGGAAATCCAGGTGATGACTTCAATTTACTGCACCCGCTCACCGTGACACCGTCAATTTTGATGGCATCTGTTGGGTCACAGTGTTTCTTTTCTAGGTAAAGGTGGACTATATTGCATGTTCAAGGACGCTGACCATAGCAAGTTTTTATGCGTACTACTCTTACTTCGGCATACCCGACCATTTTATCAGTGCATTTATCAGTGCTGACGTACCAGTGCATTTTATCAGTGCGGACGTAAGGGGCACAGGCTTGGAGAGTGGCAAAGAAGCTTGAGAACAATTTAAGGACCGCGCAAAGAGGGATGCAACGAAGATTGCTAGGCATAACGCTAAAACACCGAAAGAGAGTGGTTTGGATCAGAGAGCAAACGGGTACAGACGATATTCTAATTGACATCAAGAGAAAGAAAAATGGAGCTGGACGTTGGACTATTAGGGCTACAGAATGGGTACCAAGAGAAGGGACCCGCAATCGAGGCCGACAGAAGACCAGGTGGAGCGATGAAATTAGGAAATTCGCGAGCGCTAGTTGGAATAGGTTGGCGTAGGACAGGGGTAATTGGAGATCGCCGGGAGAGGCCTTCGTACTGCAGTGGACAAAAAAGGTTGCTGCTGATGATGATGAGGACCTTAAGTTATGTTATGTTATGAGGACTTTAAAAAATAGCTGGACAAAGCTGTCACGAGAAATGCTGAGATGTAAACTGAAAATGCTTATCTGCGCCTAGAAAACACCATCCTAAAAGCTCTTTGAATGATCTAGAACATCGAGTTACTATCTGTGAGCAATACTCTAGGAATACGAATTTGGAGGTACAGTGCTTAGCGACTGAAACACGATGCACAGACAGCATGGCGGCTGGCACTTCTTTTGCGCCACCGTTTGACGCTAAGCACATTGAGCTGATTCACTTCTGTGTCACACCAAACGAGTGTCATTCTGATGCATTTTGTCGCAGTTGGCCCCCTCAGCGACCACCCAGTGCTCACCGGTGGCATAAAAATGACCGGGCGCTATATTGTCCGAGTAACGCGTTTCAATCACTGAGCGCTGTTCAAGATTTCATTACATAAGAATAAAAAGCGGCCGTGGCTTAGCTTGGTTAAGCCTGGTGATTGCGAAGCAATAGTGTGTTGTTCTCGGATCAGCTGGTAGTATAGCTGGTGGTAGTCTTGGGTTATGCTAGTGTTACGGCTTACAGTGAATCATCTAAGAGGCAGTCATCCGTCGAATCCGTGTATGCCGACAAACACACCGGTCACTCTGACCGTAGCGCCCCTGGTGAGAGGAGCGGGAGTTAGGCCCCCGTTGGTGGCTAACGCCTCGCCGAGCGACGGCGTGAGATGGGGCCCCGTTTTTACACAGCTGGTGCGACGTCACACCAACCGTAGCGCCCCTGGTGAGAGGCGCGGGAGTTAGGCCATCCGTTGGTGGCTACCGCCTCGCCTCGCGACGGCGTGAGATGGGGCCCCGTTTTTACACAGCTGGTGTGACGTCACTCTAGGTCACGTGGTGTGACGTCACGCAGCGAGGTCACGCTAAAAGTCAGTGGTGCCTACCACCGCCTCGGCACGGAACGGGCTGAAGTGCGACCTAAAGTAGTATTGCTTCGCAATAAAATAAATATATCATTGTCCTGCTGGGGGACCTTGGTACAGCCATCGGTGAGCAAATTGCCAGAGATGACATGTCACCGTGTAGTAAGTAGAATGGAGAATAAAAGTCACAGTGTTATTCAAGTCTCTTACAAAGCACCACAGCGTACTGAAGCAAGCCAAAAAAGCGTCCCTTACCAATGCGGACACGGGCATATACGCAGCTCAACATCCTTTTTGACCACCAGTGTAGGTTAATAAGAACCTTTACCCGTAACAGAAAAGGTTGCTAGCAGTTGCGGTGAAAAATAAACATGAAATAAAGTGGGCATAAGTGCACTCTTCTAACGGAAATATATATGTTAGTCCGACGCAACACCTGCTGTGCACATACCAAGCGAGCGCGACATCAATAAGATATTTGCAAGGCAGCTAGGCCACTTCTTCGCCAGCGTAAGTTGCTAAAGAGTACCATGCTTGCTTATATTTCATGTCGCTTTACATTTCTTTCTGAAATAGAATATCGGGAGCTTGCCTTTGCAGTGTGTCACGCATGCCTTTTCCCAGCTCACGTGACCCAACAGGTGGTTTTGTGCTACATGTCAATACAAGACCACTGAACCAGAAGAAAGACGATGTCGCAGTTCTTCTTGAAGAATTTTAATTAACATTCAGCGATATTATTTTGACTGAAATTTGGGGCCGAAATAGTGATCAGGTCTTTAATTTCGACACGTACAGCGCATTTTCCCTTACTCATTCAAACAAACCATACAGGAGTGTGGCACTGGCTCTTTTGGTAAAAAAGAATTGTCATCATCATCATCATCATAATCATCACCATCAGCCTGTTTTATGTCCACTGCAGGACCAAGGCATCTCCCTGCGATCTCGAATTGCCCCTGTCCTGCGCCAACCGATTCCAACTAGCGCCTGCGGCTTTCCTAATTTCAACGCTCCACCTAGTATTCTGTCGGCCTCGATTGCGCTTCCCTTCTCTTGGCACCCATTCTGTAGCGCTAATGGTCCAACGGTTATCTAACCTGTGCATTACATGACCTGCGCAGCTCCATTTTTTTTTCTCTTGATGTCAATTAGAATATCGTCTATTCCCGTGTGCTCTGTGATCCAAAGCGCTCTCTTTCTGTCTCTTAATGTTATGCCTAGCAATCTTCGTTCCATCGCTCTTTACTAGGTCCTTAACTTGTTCTCAAGCTTTGTCAGTCGCCAAATCTCTGCCGCATATGTCAGCACTGGTAAAATGCACTGAGTGTACACCTTCCTTTTCAATGATAATGGTAAGCCTCCAGTCAAGAGCTGGCAATGTCTGCCGTATGCGATGCAACACATTTTTTAATCTTCCGTGAATTTCCTTCTCATGATCGGGGTTCCCTGTGATTAATTGACCTAGGTAAACGTACTCCTTCACCGACTCTATAGGCCGACTGGCGATCCCGAACTCTTGCTCCTTTGCCCGGCTATTGACATGTCGTCCCTCAATTAGCCGTAATAACTGATGATTATGAAATGCTAACAACTTGATGAAAGCATGAGTTGATTTCTGTACTTTATCGACCACCAAGTCGAAGTACTGCCTGTGTCTGGCTCTTCTATGAAACGTTTTTGGAATACGTTTGCAATAGCTACGTACTCCTAGTTTCTGAAGGGGGCTTCAACATTAATGTGATGGAATAAACCAATGCCACACCTTATGGAAACACCCTGTTACATTCCACTGAATTTACTAACCTAATTACTACACCAACTTGTATAAAATAATTCACAGCATCGGCACTAGGCCTTAGTGCGACAAATATTCGGACCATAATCTACAGCACAGGTATTATCATATCTGTAATTAGTGACCACTGTCCTGTCTATTTAAATTACCATAACCATTAGCATAAAATTCACAGGCGTTGGTCATTATTCAACAAGTTACAACTCAGAGTATTGAATAATTCAAAGTTGGCGTAATGAATCAAAGCTGGTCATCTCTAAACTAAACGAAAACTACAAATGATGCTTATGACGACTTAACGAAACGAAACTTTTTATTCGTATTTACGCAAAACATGTTCCTTTCAACGCATTTCCAACAGCAAAAATGATCAGAACACCTTGCGTCACACGTGAGCATCTCGGCACGATAAAAAGTAAAAAAGTCTGTCACCATTCACTCTTGCGCAGACGCTCTATGGAAGTGATAAAAGAATTTTAAAAACTTGTAAATCAAATAAATGCTGAACATAGAGGTGCTAAAGAAGCGTACTATCGCTGTCTGTTTTGCAATGCCAGTCGACAACAACCTAACGCTGCATGGATGCTCACTAATAATATAGTAGGGCGCAAAAAAAAAGCCCTGCCTGCAATCCCTTGCGGTCGCTATTTAACCGCCACATCACTCGAAAATCACTTGAACAACCACTTCGTAAATGCAGTCACTCCATGTAATGAACATGTAGGTTTGTTTCGCAGATACGGTAAAGAGAAGCAGCCCACCTTTCTTGAGCCAAGTGATAAAAAGGAAGTCCATCACACTGTTATGTCCTTAATTAAATAATAATAAATCAGTCGATGTAGATAATTTGCATATTCTTCCAATAAAGCATGTTTTACACTTAATGAACATGAAGCGTAAAACACCAGCCAACAGAAGTTATGCATATCTTTAACCTAGTTACCAAATCTGGAATTTTTCCAGAAGCTATGAAGACAGAAGTATCAGTAATTTTTAGAGGAAATTGTATCATAGAAATTACAAACCTAGTTCCATTCTTCGTGAAGAGCCTCGAAATAATTATATTTTTTCGAATAACGCACTTTTTTAATAAATTTCATCGTCTAACAGATGCACAATTGCGCTTTCGAAGTGGCAGCTCTGCTAAAACTGCATTGCTGACGTTGAAAGAAGCCGCAGTTCATCACAATGAAGAAAGAAAGCAAACGCACACTGGGTATATTTTTGACTTCAGCAAAGTATTTGATTCTCTTGACCATATTATTCTTTTGCACAAACTAGATTCATATGACATTTGTGGTATTTGCATACGTATGCTTCAACCTTACCTTCAAAATAGATGCGAGAGTATGCACAAAACAAATGTGGCTCGTGGTCCTTGCCTCTCACCTGCCGTGTACCGCAAGGGAGTATTCCTGGCCCCCTAATGTTCAATGTTTACATCAATGGTATCGTGAACATAGGCACAACAGTTAAGTACAGAATATAAGGAGACGATTCAACAATGCTTGTTTATGATATGAGCTTAAATTATTTAATACTCAAATCTAACGTGCTTTCGGAAATTCCCTGGTGGTCAAGAACGGATCCACTTAACCTCAATATAAATAAAACTAAGGCTATTATATTTCGTGCTAAAAATATATCAGTCATATCACCAGGCTTTAACACTTGATTCGCATCCAGTTGATATTCTTGATACGCATAAAATACTTGGGGCTTACTTTTCATCGAAGTTAACTTAGGATGCCCACGTTAACTGCCTGTGTATGAAAATCTTATCTGTAACAGCAGTCGTGTCTCGCTGCCGTAATCTGCTGCCGCTCATGGCCAAACATCACGTGTATATCGCATTGTTTCTCTTACATTTAAACATTTGTACGTTGATACGGGGCACAACAACAAAAACAAACATATTTGAAACTCTTGTTCAATACCAAAAAGATTATCCGTTATATCGGAAACACAATGGGTTAGGTAAACACCTGCAAAGCGTTGTAGGGTTCAATGTCATACGGGTCCACAACATATACCCATATCGTTTGTTGAACACACTCTACTTTTGCAACAGAGAAGAAATAAATTTCTTTACAGCCTTCTCGTGTCTAGAGCATCGTATTAATAGAGTGCCCTACAAAAAGCACCCATACATAGTCGTAGCTGGGTTTCGTACAACTTGCAACTTTGGCATACAGCTTCCCAGCAACGCTAAGCCCGTATGAAAATACAACCAGTTGAAGTAAAAGACAGTTACGGTCATACATTTGTTCCATTGTGTGCTAGAAAAGGCTTAGGTGTCTCTAAATGATAACGGCTACCTGTTTGCAAATTATTCATAACTTTTTCTACATGGTCAGTGTTCTTGCGCGACTTGTATATATGTTGTACGTGTAATTTGTATATACATTTCCTGGTTCGTTGGAAATATATGTGCGCGTGGGTGATTTATGAATGTCTTATATTATGTATTGTAACCTGCTTGTGTTCATTTTACCTTTGTCATGGCGTATTTATAATGTCGACCCACGCTGCCCTGTAACGGTCACCTGGGCCCCGTCAAGCCGTTCTCACCGCTTTTATTTAGCGTATTGTCTGGTAAATTAATTTGAATTTAGAAATTTGCACAAACAGATACGAAAAAAGGAATGAAAGAAAAATAAAGCTTTGATATCTGTGACCTCACACAGACGTACAGTCGCTGGGGTTTCGTAGCAAGGATTAAAATGAGACTTGGGTGTTAATTTTGTTCACGAATAATAGACATATATCGCGAAATGAGCAAAAATAGAGTTCTCGAAGTCTGTTTTATCAGAGTATACTAGTTTAATATTTCTCTATAGTGACCCTTTAAGAATTTTTTTCATTGAGCTTCGATGACGCCGCTTGATGAGACTAAATCAAATAAAGACACGAACAGAGTAAAACGTTTCTAACAAATCATGCTAGCGCATTCGTCTATTGTGTTTTAGCTTTCAATTTCTATATTTGCCCCGCTAGAAGAACGTGCAGGTGGCGCTTTCCACAAGATATCAGAATTTTAATACTAGGTTCGCGTTATGATAGGCATATAATTCGCAGCATTGACGCATTCAGTGCGTTTCGCAAAGAAGCTATGCCTTCTCACCTGGCTTCCCCGCATGTAGACAGCCGGATACAGTGGGTCCTTGGGGGAGCCGAACTCGTCGAAGACTCCGTACCGCAGGTGAGCCCACTCGTGCACTACCAGGTAATCTGCGCAGAGCGATAGAGCACCCACATAGCGTCACTTGTTCGACACTAAATTAGCCGCCTCTACATGGATGCAACTGTTTCGCGTGTCGCATTTGTTACCGCATCATGGTAATTCTCAGCGACAGCTTCTACATGCGGCGCATCGCCCGTAACCTGCTTCTGTGAGTGCGTTACGAATACACCAGCTTTCAGACGCACCGCCATAGACTTACCCGTCTGCAACTGTTGTTGTTCTTGAAAGAAAGCCCTGGTCAAGGTTTATTTTAGAAAGAACATCAGCTGAAGATATAAGACGTAAGATCAATGTGCTATAGCTGGGCCGCTTTTTTTTTCTTTTATTGCGACAGCAGTCATACGGAAACTCCCAGTGCATGTTTGCCGTCGCCGTCGCCGTGATGTTAAGTCCAAGGGCGACAACACCGTCACCGCGCGTCGGATGCTGTATGCACGAGTGAGAGCACGCGAAAGAAGCCGGCAATCGTGCCTCAATATGGCGCCCGCGAAGAAGAAATCGGCGAGCAAACGCGCTGTCTTCCGTCGCGTGAAAAGCCGTGGGGGGACAGGATGGAGTGGGTGGCGTTGTTCTCCGGCAGCTACTGCGCATTTCGTGACTAGCCGCAGGCGTAACTGACGATCGCGGCTCAATCTCGTGTGCCATATATGGAGGTACGCGGTGAGGCTACAAGTGTGTACACTCTTTAACAAAATTACACCCTTCGAGTCGTGTCTTGCCACACAATGATAATCGTCATCTGTCTTCCGATTTTCCTTTCTTTAAGGCTGCGAGCCTGGTACTTCCAAGTCACGAACTGCACGCGTGTTTGCAGCGTGACAAAGCATTCTCGACAGGAAAGTAGCGAGTGCAGCGCTTTAAGGAAGGAAACGCAAGAAAGACAGATGACGGTTTCTGTTGTGTCGCCAGATACGAACCAACGGGTGTACATTTGCTTAAGAGTGTAGGTTTTAAGTGCGCACGCGCGCGCCGAATCTAGAAAAATGTCTGCAGGCGGCTCAGACCTTTGTGTGCGCTGTGTTTTCGCCGCTCTTGCGTTGAAGCGATAGACTGCATGACTATTTCGCTCGCTGCTGCAGCGCTTACTCACGCCAGCGTCTAGCGTTTTACAACGTGTGTCCGCGCTCATCGAGCGTGACGTGTTCATTTTTGCTTGCTTGTGTTCACACCATGCTTGCACATTCAGTTAGTAAGCGAATGTTTCCAAATTCCCAGGCCAATAAATCTACTATACTTACTTCGCATAGTGATGTACTCATTTGCTATCAGAGTCCATCTTTCGCTTTAAGGGCGAAAGTGCTACTTTTTTACAGCATCCTAGAAACATGTATTCTACCTGATCACATGAAACGAGCAAGTGTTTTCCCCTATTTAAAAGCGGCACTGCGTGAAAACAAGGAAACTACCGCCTAATACCCGGACTTTATTTCTTAGCAAAATCACTGGAAATGCACGTTCTCGATGCAATGAACAGGCTAGTTCTTGAGCACAACGTTCTAACTCCTTCACAGTACGGCTTTATTCCAGGCAGCGGTACAAAAAAAGAAAAACATTTTGAAACATTGTCAAATTTTTCCACGAAACAATTGAAATCAAGTGGACTGTGGACTCTTTTTGTATCTAGCAAAGGCATTTGCCTCTGTTGACGACCGTATTCTATGCAGTGAGCTTTACAACTATGTCGTTCAGGGACATTTGCCAGCTTCGCTTATTATTTATTTTTTATTCCGTTATTTTATTCCATCTCACACCAGTAATGCCGCAGGGTTTAGAGCTCTCACCGTCGTTATTTACCTTATACATGCGTGACATATACGTTTGTAACTATCTAAATAATTAAGAACCATCTGTTCCATCGTCCAAAATACGTGTCTTCCTGGAATCATCATCGCTACAATGTTGGTGTCCCAGCGAGCTGCACCAATGCCTTCTTGAACTATTTTTACCATGCGCTGCGAACGAGTGGAACTGCCTTCCTGTCGCAATCGTTGCCATATCTGAAGCCACTAATTTGGCCATCGGTCACTATTTTGGTCGTCGGTAAAGTTCATAATGAATCCCTTGCTACCTTTAGCGCAGATGCTTCCGTTTCCGACGACATGGACGGCCAGTGCAACGGAAGGATCCCGGTGTCTAATCGTACCTGTGCGTATTGACGGAGACTACGCGGAGGAAGTTTTGTACCGGATGGACATCAGCTTGTCGACCCCCCCCCCCCCTTCTGCGTCGTCGTCCATTGCGTACAGAAGAGGAAGCCCGCGCTTGAATTCCTTTAGTGGGCACGTCGGCTGGCCGTCGGTGAAGTTCATCATGAATCCCTTGCTAATTTTCACCAGATGCTTCTATTGGCGACGACATGGACGGCCAGTGCAATGGAAGGATCCGGGTGCCTAATCGTTCCTGTGCGTCTTGACGGAGACTACGCAGAGGAAGTTTCGTACCGGAAGGACATCAGCTTGTCGACCCCGCCCCCTTCTACGTCGTCGTCCATTGCGTACAGAAGAGGAAGCCCGCGCTTGAATTCCTTTAGTGGGCACGTCGGCTGGCCGTCGGTGAAGTTCATCATGAATCCCTTGCTAATTTTCACCAGATGCTTCTATTGGCGACGACATGGACGGCCAGTGCAATGGAAGGATCCGGGTGCCTAATCGTTCCTGTGCGTCTTGACGGAGACTACGCAGAGGAAGTTTCGTACCGGAAGGACATCAGCTTGTCGACCCCGCCCCCTTCTACGTCGTCGTCCATTGCGTACAGAAGAGGAAGCCCGCGCTTGAATTCCTTTAGTGGGCACGTCGGCAGGCCGTCGGTTAAGTTCACCATGAATCCCTTGCTACTTTTCACCAGATGCTTTTATTAGCGACGACATGGACGGCCAGTGCAATGGAAGGATCCGAGTGTCTAGTCGTTCCTGTGCGTCTTAACGGAGACTACGCAGAGGAAGCTTCGTACCGGATGGACATCAGCTTGCCGACCCCGCCCCCTTCTACGTCATCGTCCACTGCGTACAAAACAGGAAGCCCGCGCTTGAATTTCTTTAGTTGGCACGTCGGCTGGCCGTCGGTGAAGTTCATCATGAATCCCTTGCTAATTTGCACCAGATGCTTCTATTTGCGACGACATGGACGGCCAGCGCCATGGACAGATTCTGCTGTCTAATCGTCCCATTGCGTCATGACGCAGACCGCGTAGGGGAACCTTCGCAACGGATCGACATCGCCGTGTCCACACCGCATCTTTCTACTTCATCGTTTGCTCCTTACTTTAGAAGAAGCCCGCGCTTGAATTTCTTTCGTGGACATGTCGGCTGGCCGTTGGTCAAGGTCATCGATAACTCCTTCCTACTCTTCACGCAGCTGCTTCTGTTTGCAGTGACAGGGACGGCCAGCGCCATGGGAAGATTCTGCTGTCTAATCGTCCCATTGCGTTTTGACGCAGACTGCTTAGGGGAACTTTCGCAACGGATCGACATCGCCGCGTCCACACCGCATCCTTCTACGTCATCGCTTGCTCCTTACTTTAGACGTAGCCCGCGCTTGAGTTTCTTTCGTGGACATGTCGGCTGGCCGTTGGTCAAGGTCATCAAGAACTCCTTCCTACTCTTCACGCAGATGCTTCTGTTTGCAGCGACAGGGACGACCTTAGCAACGGAAGGATTACACTTCCTAATCGTCCCTGTGCGTCTCCACGGATACTGCAAATAGGAACTTTCGTACCGGATCGACATCACCATGTCGGCACTGCCACCTACTATTTCGTCATCCGTTCCGTACAAAAGGAAGCCCGGGCTTGAATTTCTTTGGTGGGCACATCGGCTGGCCGTAGGTGAAGTTCACCATGAAACGCTTGCTAGTTTCACCAGATGCTTCTGTTTGCAACGACTTAGACGGCAAGCGCAATGGAAAGATTCTGCTGTCTAATCGTCCCTGTGCATCTTCACGGAGACTGCATTCAAGAACTTTCGTACAGGATCGACATCACGGTGTCGACACGGCCCCCTTCTACGTCATCGTCCACTCATTGCAAAACAAGAAGCCCGCGCTTGAATTATTGTAGTTAGCACGTCGGCAAGCTGTCGGTCAAGTTGATCTTGAACCTTTTGGCACTTTTCAAACAGATGCTTTTGTTTGCGACCACATGGATGCCCAGTGCAAGTGAACGATCCCGGTGTCTAATGGCTCCTTTGCGTCTTGACGGGGACTGCGCAGAGGAACTTTCGTAACTGATCGACATCACCATGTCGGCAGTGCCCCCTACTATTTCATCGTCCCCTTCGCGCACAAGAAGCCCTTGCTTGAATATCTTTAGTGAGCTCGTCGTCTGGCCGCCGGTCAAGTTCATCCTGAATCCCTTGCTACTCTTCACGCAGATGCTTCTGTTTGCGATGACATGGACGGCCAGTGCGACGAAAAGATTCCGGTGTCTAATTGTCCCTGTGCGTCTTGACGGAGACTGCGCGCAGGAGCTTTCATATGGCGTCGACATCACCATGTCAACACTGTCCCCTTCTACTCTACTTCATCGGCCGCTCCGTACAAAAGACGAAGCCCGCGTTTAAATTTCTTTAGTGAGCACGTCGGATGGCCGTTGGTGAAGATCAAGATCTGGTTGCTACTCTTCACGCCGATTCTTCTGCTTGCAGCTACATGGGCGGCCAGCGCAATGGAAAGATTATGCTGTCTAATCATCCCTGTGCGTCTTGACGCAGACTACGCAGGGGAACTTTCTCCCCGGACCGACATCACCGCGTCGACACCGCCTCTTTCTACGTCATCGACCGCTCCTTACAACCGAAGCCCGCGCTTGAATTTCCTTAGTGGGCACGTCGGCTGGACGTTGGTCAAGCTCATCAAGAACGCCTAGCTTCTCTTCCCGCAGATGGTTGTTTGCAACGACAAGGACGGCCTGTGCAACGGTAGGATTCCGCTGTCTAATTGACACTGTGCGTCTTCAAGGAGACTACACAGAAGAACTTTCATACCAGATCAACATCACGCTGTCAACACTGCCCCCTTCTACACCCCCTTCTACGTCATCGTCCGCTCCATACAGTACAAGAAGCCGGCGCTTGAATTATTTTATTTAGCACGTCGACAAGCCGTTGGTCAAGTTGATCATGAATCCCTTGCTACTTTTCAAGCAGACGCTTTTGTTTGCAACAACATGGGTGCCAAGGGCAAGGCAAGGATCCCGGTGCCTAATGGTTCCTTTGCGTCTTGATGGAGACTGCGCAGAGGAACTTTCGTAACTAATCGACATCACCATGTCAACACTGCCCCCTACTATTTCATCCTGCGCTTCGCGCACAAGAAGACCCTGCTTGAATTTCTTTAGTGGGCATGTCGGCTAGCCCTCCTACAACTACATCATGAATCCCTTGTTACTTTTCACTCAGATTCTTCTCTTTCCGATAACAGGGTCGGTTAGTGCAATGGAAGGATTCCGCTGTCTAATCGTCCCTGTGTGTCTTGACGGAGACTGAGCAGAGGAAGTTTCGTACCGGATCGACATCACCGTGTCAACACTGCCCCTTCTATTCTACTTCAGTGGCAGCTCCGTACAAAAGACGAAGCCGTGTTTAAATTTCCTTAGTGGGCACGTCGTGTGGCCGTTGGTCAAGATCAAGATCTGCTTGCTACTCTTCACGCAGATGCTTCTGTTTGCAACGACGTGGACGGCCAGCGTAATGGAAAGATTCTGCTGTCTAATCATCCCTGTGCGTCTTGACGCATTCTGCGCAGGGGATAGGAGGAGGAATAAATTTGTATTGTACAACCAGCACATTTTTGATAGCCGGGCCTAAGCCTCCCATGAAGGGTCGAGGGCTTGCCTCGCCGCCGACTCACGGGCGTGCTGGGTCACCCAGGTTTTGTCGTCGAGGGCGGAGCTCCGCAGAGCCTCATGCAACCTCGACGAGAGAGTCGTGGTGTAGGTCTGTGTGTACTGTGCTGGGCACACCCACAGCATATGCGGAAGCGTAGCCGGGTGAATGCCATAGCACCGGCAGTTGGGGGTAGTGTAGACGTCTGGAAATATAAGGTGGAGGCGGGCGGGTGAACGGTATGTGTTTGTTTGTAGTAGACGCAGGGTGGTAGCCTGCGCCCGGCTGAACTGGGGGTGAGGCGGAGGGAAGGTTTGGCGACTGAGGTAAAAGGCCTTAACGAGATCGTTATAAGTTGTCAGATTGTCCCTGGTGTCCAACTTATCTCCAGTGACTCCGGGCGCGGTTGACTAGGTATCGCGCAATGGAGTGGGTGACCTCGTTGAGATTGGGGAGGTGTGGGTGGACAGAGCCCGCATGGGCCGGGATCTATGTTAGGGAGATTATGCTGTCTTTAGAGTGTGGTGCCTGACAGAGGATGCGAAGAGCTTGGGGAGAAATACGGCCTTTGCTGAAGTTAGTGACGGCTGAGCGAGAGTCACACACGATGGCGTGACAGGTGGGATCTAGAGTGGACAGTGCGATGGCCACTTCTTCAGCCGTCTCGGCAGTGGAGGTAGTGACGCTGGAGGAGTGGTGCAGGACTCCATCGCGTGTGGCGAGAGCCACAAATCCTATGCCATGGGAATATTGGGCTACATCAACAAATGAGACGCCAGGAACCTGAGCAAGGGCTTTTATGATAGGGCTGGCCCGAGCTTGACGCCGGGCCCAGTTAAATTCAGGGTGTATGTTTCTAGGGGTAGGGTCTATGTAGATCCAGCTACGGATGTTGGTCGGGATCGGTTGTTTGGGGCCCTGTTGCTGATGATAGGTGAAACCAAGCGTGGATAGAATAAAGCGTCCCGTTTCAGTAAGGGTGAGCCGTTCAAGCTGAGAGCGTTGTTGGGCTTCAATAAGTTCTGAAAAGTTGTTGTGTTGGTTGAAGAGTTCCGTGCTGGTGCAATGTGGGAGGCAAAGTGCTTGCTTGTAGACCCCTCGTATGAGGGTGTCGAGCTTGTTTTGCTCAGCGCGGTACCAGTTGAGGTACGCAGCAACGTAGGTGATGTGAAGTAATAGATTAGCGCAAAAAAAAAAACAACGGACACAAGGAATACAGACAAGGACAAGCGCTATGTGTAATGTGACATATGACAAAGGATTGGACGAGGCGGAGAAGGCTTTCTTCTTTGAGTCCCCCTCGTCGGTTAGAGATACGTTTCAGAAGTCGTATGGTGTTTTGAGATTGGGCACAGATCTTGTTGACAGCCAAGGCGTGGAGCCGTTGGTAGAAATAGACCGAGGACCCGGATACTAGGGACGTGTGGGATAGGACTGCCATCTTGAAGGCGTAGGGTGATGGCGTCACAGGGTCGGTGATCAGATTGGTGTTTGGGAGGGCGACCCCTGTGAATGGGCTCGTAGAGCAGAAGCTCCGATTTAGCCGGCGAACAACGCAGTCCGGTCCCTTGGAGATAGGCTTCAACCGTGTCAATCACCGTTTGGAGGGCTGACTCCACTTGACCATCACTGCCTCGGTACGACCAGATGGTGATGTCGTCGGCGTAGATGGTATGGTTGATGTTGTCGACTGGTTGTAGTTGCTGGGCAAGGCCAATCATGACTAGGTTAAAGAACATGGGCGAGATAACTGAACCTTGCGGGGTGCCTTTGCTGCCAAGGGGAAGCTGGTCTGATCGTAAATCTCCGGCCGAGAGGGTGGCCGTGCGATTGGAGAGAAAGTCACGAATGTAATTGTAGGCTCGCTCTCCCAGGTGGAGGTGCAAGACCTGGTCAAGGATAGCTGCATGGGAAATGCTATGAAAGGCTTGAGTGAGGTCGAGTCCGAGGATGGCTTTCCTGCTACGGGAACGATCGTTTAGCACTTGATGTTTGAGCTGCAACATAGCGTCTTGAGTAGAAAGGTGAGGGCGGAATCCAATGATGGTGTGGAGATAGAGAGAGTTGTCTTTGAGGTGACTGTTGATGCGTGCTAAGAAGGCGTCTTCCATCACCTTGCCTACGCATGAAGTAAGGGAGATGGGCCTTAGGTTATTGAGGCTAGATGGTTTGCCAGGCTTTGGGATTGGGATGACGTTGGCAGTCTTCCAGGCAGCTGGGAGGGCGCCACTGCGCCAGCAATCGTTGATGTAGTCAGTCAGATGGGACACGGACTCGCCATCGAGATTGCGAAGGGTTTTGTTAGTGACCCCGTCTGGCCCTGAAGCATAACGACCATTAAGCTTGCGAAGAGCAGCATGTATTTCAGATACCCTGAAATCTGCGTCTAGCGTAGGGTTGGAATTACCGATCTAATTGCTGTGTTGACTGACTTGTCCCCTGGAGATATATCTGGTGCAGACGTAGTCAAGCACCTGTTGTGGACCTTGCTTAAGGGTCTCCGTATAAAGGAGCTTCTGCAGCCGATCCTGTTGAGTGGTGCGGGTGGTGGTATCATCAAGCAGATGTTTGAGGAGTTTCCACGAGTAGGGGCGATGAAGTTGCCCATCCACCGTGTTACACAGCTTAGTACATTGTTGCCGGCTGAGGGTTTGAGAATGCCCCTCGATGGCTGTGGTGAGTTTTGAGATCTTACTTCTGAGGCGACAGTTTAGGCGCTGCCCCTTCCATCGAGCTAGGATGGAGGCCTTAGCCTCCAGAAGATGGGCGAGGTGACTATCCATGCGTTCAACTGAGGCATCCGTAGTTACCACCCGAGTGGCCGTTTGAACATCAGTGCGTAGCGCTTGCATCCAGGTGTTAAAGTCGGCAATGCCTTCTGCTGAGGTAGAACCTATGCGTATCTTATGAAAAACATCCCAGACGATAATGGTGAATCCCTTAGTGGGGGCAGGGGCGGCTGCGAGTTGGGGTAAAAAGAGAGCAAGGATATAATGGTCGCTACCCAGGTCTTGCTGGATATTGGTCCAGTGTGCATTGTTGATATGCTTGATGAAGGTGAGGTCGGGCTTAGAGCGCCGGGTAGTGGAGGTACCGAGGCGTGTGGGAAAGGAGGGGTCCGTGATAAGCGTAAGGCCTAAGTCGTGGTAATCTTGCCAGAGGTTGCGCGCTGCAACTTCCGTGCGAACGTAGCCCCAGCCTGTATAGGCGAGGTTAAAATCGCCGCCAATGAGTAGGGGGTGCGTTCCAGATACGTGAAGAGCCTTCTTAAAGAGGGTGAGGAAGCGACACCTTGCTTTGTCTTGGGGCTATCGTAAATGTTCAGAAGGAAGATGCATTCTTTCCGTTTACGATTGGGAAGTAATTCGAGGAATAGATGTTTGATGTGAGGACTACTGAGATCATGTTCAATAACAGGGATACGACGCCGAACTAAGGTGGAGACCCGGCGAAGGGGGTGGGTGGTATGGAAGGTTTGATAACGGGGGAGCGTGGTGGTGGCATTATTGGTTTCTTGAAGTAGACTAGCATCCGGGAGGCGGGTATGTTGGCGTAGGTATTGATTGAGTACCGGTTGTTTCTGGTGAAAGCCTCGGCAGTTCCACTGCCAAATGAGGGCGTCTTGATTAGTGTGAGCCATGATGGGAGATGGTGGATGTCGCCATCGGCGTCCCTGAAGGGTCGCAGACGGGGCGGCATGGCTAGGAGGCGTGAGAATATAAGTTCCCAGGTTGGTCACTCGTTGGACAATACCAATGAAGGCTTGCTGGATGGAGTCCAGTGCATGTTGGAAAGTGCTAATACTTGTTTGAAGTGAGACGATCACGTCTTTAACTTCAGAGCGAACCTGGCCCGTGGCTCCATTTTGCAGGGCTCTCTTCTTGGGGGCGGAAGTCGAGGGGGCCTCCTGACTAGGGGCAGGGACGTTCTGTGCGATAGATAGAAACTTTATTGTAATGGAAAATATTTGAAGGAGGGGTGCTCGGAGCCTCTCAGTCCAGGGCCCCACTGGCCTCTGCCGCCTGCCTGACCTGGCTAATTAATGACTTTTGTCCTGCCAGGTTGGAGCGGGCGAGTTGTGCCTCTCCCTGCTCCATTGTGTTACTGGTATTTGGCGTATGAGGGTTCTTAGTACACTCCCAGGTTATATGTATTAGGGTAGGTATGCCACCGCACCAAGGAAAGTTGGCCCTATAACGAGTGGGATACATGGCGTTTAGCAATTTTAAATGGGGGAATACCCCGGTCTGTATATTACGCCAATCGGCAGCCTCTTCCCCGTTAAGTTGTGGGTGAGACGGCGGGTATATTTTGCGGACTCCGCGCAGATGAGCAAGGATGTCTTTGGCATTTAAATTGGTGGAATTGTGTGAAGAATAGTGCGGGTGGTTGGGATTAGAAGAGGACGCCGTCGCTCGGTTAGTGAAACCTCGAGCTAACGCGCTAGCCTTTTCGTTCCCCTGTACCCCCGCGTGGCCCGGGCATCAGAGTAGGCGATGATGGTGGTTGAAGGATTTGGGGATTATCGCGAGGCTAGCCGCAGTCACGTGCCCCTTGAGAAACATGCGACATGTCTCCTGGAAGTCCGTGACCACGACCGAGTCCCTTTGCCAACGCTCCGCGTGAGAAAGTGCGATAGCCACTGCTAATATTTCAGCCGAGGTGGGGGATCCCGCCGTGGGCGACGCGGCAATTTGCTGTTGGCTGATCGCGTTCACGACTGCCAGGGCGTACCTCCTTTGGTAGCGCAGCCCGGTCGCCTCGGCATACACAGCTGCGTCCGTGTAGTACGTGTTGTACCTATGGTTATTAGACTACGCTGATTGAATGTGTTGTGCGCGTGCTTTGCGCCTTTCTTTGTTGTACTCGGGATGCATATTCTTTGGTATTGGGGCTACTGTAATTTTGGATCTCGTCGAAGGAGGGAGAGGTACGGCCTGCTCTGTGAGATAAGTGGGGAATCCTGGGATATTGAGTCTAGCCAATATTGCCCTACCAGTTTTTGTGAGGCGCTGAGTTTTTGTGAGGCGCTGATGCGACAGAGGAAGCTGGGGCGCTTCCTCTGTCGCATCAGGGTGGCCTGCCTCAGTTCGTCGAAAGGAGTGTGCACTCCCAAAGCTAACATGTGCTCCGTTGATGTAAATTTAGGCAGGCACAGAGCAGCTTTGAAAGCGATTCGGATTATTGTGTTAGCCTGCTTTTCCTCCTCCCTGTTCAGCATTTGGTACGGTAAGCCAGCTTACCGGTAAGCCGGTAAGCTTAGGGTATCGTCTTCTCGCATTACCACTTTTCGGTACGTCACGCGACGTATCATTTGGGCTATGTTGTGGACTGCGGATTTGAGGGTCTTGAGTGTCTGCACTGCACTCCCGTCGCTCTGAAGCCGCAAACCCAGGACTCGCATCGTGGGTACCTCTCGGACTGATTAGCCCTCAACCACGATGTTAATCGATCCTCTGGATTTGTAGCCTTTCGCGTGTATCCAGATGACCTCAGATTTTTCGGGTGCGCACTTCAGGCCACTCCATGTAGAAAATTTCTCCACCGCTAATACTGCGCTTTGGAGCGTTTATTCCTTATTCTTTAGTGAACCTCTGCTCGTCCACAGCGTGATGTCGCCCGTGTAGAGCGTGTAACCTAGGTCGGGTATCCGATCCAGATCACGCTCGAGGCGACACATCGTCATGCTGAAGAGAAAAGGAGATAATATAACTGCTTGAGGGGTTCCTTTGTGAGGCATTTTAAATAAATCCGAAGTGAATTGGCCAATACTGACGCTCGCCTCGCCGTTGGAAAGAAACGCTCTTAAGTAATTGTATGTGCGCTCACCACAACCCGCGAGTTCAAGTTCCTCCAATATTGCGGCGTGAGAGACGTTGTCGAAGGCTCCTTTGAGGTCTAGTGCTAGGACTAGTCTCTCGTCGCCGTATGGTATATTAGTTATAATTTCGTCTCTAAGTAGGAGGAATGCGTCCTGGCAAGATAAACGCGTGCGAAATCATATCATGGAGTCCGGGAACCAGCTTCGTTCTTCTAGGTATCGCTGCAATCTGCTATGGATAACCCTTTATAGAGCTTACCCAGGCAGGACGTAAGCGACACCGGCCGTAGTGTATCAATCCAGGGATTCTTTTTTGGTTTGGGGATCATGATTATTTTAGCCAATTTCAATTCTTGGGGCAAGTCTCGCTTGGCCCAGCACTCGCTATTGAAAATTTTTGTTATTTTCGCTAGGGCTACCGAATCCCTGTTTCGAATAATCGCATTTGTGATCGAGTCTGGGCCTGTGCTGAGTCTTTAACTGCGGATTGTGCCGCCTCATACACTTCCGCGTACGTTATTTCTTCGTATAATTTAGGGTTCGCCTCCCCCGCGTATTGTCTCCTCGCGTACGACGATCCCGTGACCGGTGAGGGTCCTATGTACTTTTTTCTGGAGAGCTGAAGTTGTCTGCTATAATTTGGAGCTTCTTGTTATTCTCAGTACGCGTGCTCATCGGGTCTAGCATGCTTTATAGTATTCGCCACGTACTGGTCGTTCCCAGAGTTCCTGATAGGGTTCCACAGAACGTCGCCCACTCGTTTTTAGCGAGCTCGTTGGCGTGGCCTTGGGCTTGCTCTGCCAAGAGAGCACTGCGTTGTCTCAGGTGTTTGTTTAGACGTTGTCTTTTCCACCTCTTGGTCAGTTTCCGCCTCTCTTCCCATAGGCTGACCAGGTGAGAGTCTATCCCCGGCACCTCCGCTGTACGCTCAATGGCTTTAGTGTGTCCCCGTGGGCTCGTCGAAGGAATTCAGTGCATTCTCGCGTGTTGGTCGGGGCTGTATCTGACTCCTCCAGCGCTCTCTGGAGTTCTCTATAACGAGGCCAGTCACTTAATTTAGTCATTCCTATTGTCCTCCGTATGTTGGGCGGGGAGAGCGCTACTCGGATAATGTCGTGATCGCTTCCCAGGTTCTCGTCGAAGGAAACCCATTGTGCGTCTCTAATGTTAATTGTAAAGGCACGGTCGGGCGCCGGGTCTCTGCTGACGCTGTTACCCGCGCGCGTCGGTTTGCCGATCTGATTGATTGCCCGTAAGCCCAAAGCCGTGGCGGTGCGCTCGAGTAGGAACCCTTTGAGCGACGTTTTCGCGTATCCCCATAGTATGTGGGGTGCATTAAAGTAACCCACTATCACCGCCTTATCCCTGGTGCCCGGTAAATCTTTTGTTGCTGAGAGAATGTGGGGTAGGTCGTCCCCTTTGATTTTGGGAGGACTGTACAGATTTGTGATTAGTGTGTGTGTATTACTTCGTTTCTTTGGCATCACACTGATAACTATGGAATTAGTCTCTCCCTCAATTTGCGGAAGTGTTAATAATTGAGCGTTTATCGACTTGGTAACCATTGTGGCGACCTTCGAATTTTTAGGATTGCTCAGAGTGTAGTATCCTGCACTATGGCCGGCTTGGCCCTGACCTCTTTCAGACATATCACGTCCGGAGCGATTCCGGAGTTTTTAGTAAACTGGTGGAACACTGCCGCTTTCCTGGAGAAGGAGCGGCAGTTTCATTGCCATATCTCTAATTGTTCTGAATTTTGTATTCGTTGTGATTTCTTAGCGTGATTTGCCATGTTGCCCACTCTTATTTTAAGCCCGTGACTTTTCCGTGTCCCAGCCGTCGGATTCCGTTACGCAGTGGCTTATATTAGTTTTTGCCGAACCCGCTCCTATCGTAATTGCGCGTTTTTTGGTGGGAACAGCCTTCGAGAGTGCCTTAAGCTGCTTCGCCACGAATACCTTGTGTTTTTCGAAGTCGTTCATGCATAGTTGTTGAAATTCCGTTAACCTTTGTGTAACTAACGTCATCATTTCATGCATAAATATTTTCAAGTTTTCCGCGATCATTGTCTGGATCGGCGCTGCCGCTATGTGCGCGTTATTTCAGAATTGGGTTGCCGGAGACTGCGCGGAGACGGAGTTTATATCTGCCGCCGCTTTCGTTTTGGCTATTTCTTCCCACTTGCGCGGCGTTTCCAGCTGTTGTATGTGCTATTGAAGCGCGCCTCTAACTCTGACATTTGTTTCTCAAGTGATTGTCGTTTGCGTTCTTCTCCTGAGAGCTGTTCTCTTAGTCGCGCATTTTCCTTTTCCAATTTCTGAATACGTTTATCATTTTCACCAGTATTCTGTTTTGGAGCAGTGGGAGAAGCAACGCTCGCCCACCTCACCTGCTGTTTTTTAGGCAGGGGCGAATTGGACCGCTGCGAAGCCCTGGAGCTGGAGGGATCCCTCGAGGGGGTATTGCTCTTCGCTCTGCTTCCGTGTGGAGATCTGGATCTCGATCGGTGCCGTCCTCTTCTTCCGTCGACTCGAACCAGCGCCCAGGTGCTTTTTGGTGTTCTGTCCCAACTGCTCCCGCGATGGAGACTGGCGAGTCGTCTTCACGCGCTTGGCGGCAATCAGTTTGTTCTGTCGTCTGTCTGTCTGAAAAACATTTATTTAGATAGGTTTTGCATCAACACTAGGTGGGCTCCCCCTTACGGGAGCCCATTGGCGTCGGCCGCCGCCCGGGCCCGCTCGACCAAGGCCCGTTGGGCCGTCAGGTCAGAGCAGCCGAGCAGGGCTGCCTCCCAGTCCTCCCGGGAAGGGTTGGGTAGGGTGGTTAGATTTGGGGGTTTTTGACATGCCCATACCATGTGGAAAATGTCTGAGGACTTTTCCCCACAGTGCGGGCACTCCCCCGTGCAAGCGGGGTCAAAGTATTTTAAGGCTGCCGGGCACAGCAGAGTTTTGGAATAAAGGCGAAGGAGAATGCGCTCCTCCGCCTTACAGGGCCCTTACAGGGCTTGGGATAGATGGCATGGCCAGATTGGTAGAGCTGAACAATCTCTTTGAAAATATAGGCGGGATTGGTTTCGGGGTCCGGATCGGTGGGGGACGAAGGTGATGCCCGGAAAGTGAGCGCGCGGGCGACGGCATCGGCCGTCTCGTTTCCTTCGAGGCCCGTGTGAGCGGGAGTCCAGATAATCGTACGGTGCGAGGGGGCACCGAGATAGTCACTGTTTTGCAAAATTTTGTAGGCAAGGTACGGTATGTGCCCCTGCTCAATATTGTGGCAAGCACCCCTCGAGTCGGTGATGATGACCCTTGAGTGTTGATCTGCGGCGGCTAGCGCGATGGCAACCACCTCCGCGTGTGTAACGTTGTGTGCACGGAAAGTGAGTCCATTTACTGCTGTGTTTTGGTGGACGACTGCGGCCGCGTACCAACCCCCATGGTACGGGCCGGAGGCGTCCACGTAGAAGACTCTGTGTTTGTGTCCGCAGTGGCGAGCCAAGGCTTCCGCCCACGCGAGGCGTCTGCCACTATGGTCCTCTCGTGTCATGTTGACCGGAAGAGGGCGCACGTGCAGGGCATACCTCCACTGTGATGGGATATGTACGTGCTCTTCCGTATGTATTCAATGATGGATTTGTAGTCGGGCAAGGAGGCGGCGACCCGACGGCGTTTTAGACAGTCTCGTGTATTGGTTCATCAAGTGTGCCTCTCGCAGCTCTTTAAAGGTGTTCACCATCCCCAGGCCCAGGAGGCGCAGGTTGGAGGTACTGACCGGGAGGTCGAGGGCACGCTTGTAGATTTTACGGAGAATGACTTCGAGTGCATTCTCGTCAACTTCTCGTCAAGCCGAGTAAAGGACTCGACTGGTTACAAATGCATGCGCTAGCCGCTGGGCGTCTTTGCATCGTAACCCCCCGCGCTTGTTCGAAACCCGGCGGACCATCCGGCCCACCTGGTCCCCCACCTTACGCAATTTGGCCAATGTTGTGTCAGCTTTTCGATTTTTGTGAATAAAGAGCCCCAGTACTCGGATCTCGTCGTGTTCGGGTATGGGTCCACTGTTAAGAGAGAGGTCGATTTTGGTAGTGCACTTTGGTGAGGGGCGTATGTGCACAAATTCAGATTTGGACGGGGAGCACTGAAGGCCGCATCGACGGGCATACTTGTCTACGATGTCCGTCGCTTGCTGCAGGTTGGCCTCCATTTCTCCTACCGAGCCGTGTTTAGCCCAGATGGTGATGTCGTCGGCATACAGCGCGTGCTGGATGCCGTCGACCCTCGCCAGCTGAGCGGGAAGTCTCATCATCGCCAAATTGAATAGGAGGGGCGAGAGGACCGCTCCCTGTGGTGTCCCTCGCGTGCCTAATTGGTATGGGCCGTGTTCGCTGTCCTGAATGCGAATGTATGATTGTCGGTCAGTGAGAAATTGCCTAATGTGGTTAAAGGGGTTTCGGCCGCAATCTGTTTGGGAAAGATGTGTTAGAATAATTTCGTGGGTCACGTTGTCGAAGGCCCCCTTCAAATCCAAAGCGAGTACTACTTTGTCACTTAGGGGATATTCGATCGGGTTGAGAATTTCTCGGTCAAGTTGAAGCAAGACATCCTGTGCGGAACGGTGTGGGCGGAATCCGAACATGGTGTCTGCGAAAACATTTTTGTTCTCCAGAAACTCAGACAGCCTGTCGCGCACCATCGTCTCCATTAATTTTCCCACACAAGAAGTAAGGGAGATGGGGCGGAGGCTGTCTGTGTTGATGGCTTTACCAGCTTTGGGAATGAAGGTGACCAGAGCGGTCTTCCAATCAATTGGGAGGGGTGTTTCCCCGATCCAAATGGAGTTCATGTAAGCGAGGAGTGTGGAGTAGGCAGAGTCGGGAAGGTTGGCAAGTAATTTGACTGTAATTTTATCCCGTCCCGGTGCCGTTCCTCGCTTCATTTTGGCTAGGCCCGCCTTCAGGTCGTGCAGCTGGAACGGTTGGTCCATCTCCGCGTTCTCGGAACCTGCATACGAGTACGCGGGCCCTCGGGGGTCCTGCTGAGTACAGAGGTATTGATCTCGGAGTTTGCATGCCAATTTTGAAGTGTCTCCATCGAAGCAGTGAATGGCTCGTTGGAGATGTTTTTGTGTTTCTGCTCGAGTTTGGGTGGGGTCGATTAGGGCGCGGAAGAGGCGCCACGTACTCCGGCTGGACATTTGTAGCGCGGCCGTGTTGCATCGGTCCACCCAGTTAGAGTCAGTGAGTTGGGCCGCGTACTCTGCCGCTCGTTGGGTGAGCTCAGCGATGCGAATTTTGAGTTTCCGATTGTGTTTTTGCCGGCGCCATCGGCGGACAAGGCTGTGCCGGGCCTCCCAGAGGTGAAGGAGGTGGTTGTCCACCTTCGGGGTCGCCTCTGAAAGTTGAATTTGAGTTTCCGTGGAGAGAAGGGTGGAAACCAATTGCTGGGACCAGACGTGGTACCCTTTAGTCCAATCGGGCAATTTTGCCTGTGCGAAAGGTCTTGCCAATGGATGGGTGCGAATAGTTGTATTGAGTATGCAGTGGTCGCTACCGAGGGTTTCTTCGGTGTTGACCCAGTCTACATATTGAATGTTTTTGGTGAGGGTAAGATCCGGACACGTGTCCCGGGTCACGGAGTTACCCACGCGAGTTGGGTGGGCAGGGTCGGTGTGGAGAGTAAGGCCCAGCGTGGACATAAGTTCCGCCAGCTTACGTCACGTTTCTCTTCACGCACGTATCCCCAATGTGTGCTGGGGGCGTTGAAATCGCCCACGATCACTTGGGGATCCCTGCCCGCAGCCTTTAAGGCGCGGCTAAAAAGGTCTGCGAAAGTGATGTTGGCTAACTTAGGGGAACAATAAATGTTGAGAACGTGTAGTGGTGGGTCCTGTTTTCGTAGCGGAAGGAGGGCCACCATCACGTACGAGAATTCTGTTTTGAGGTCAAGGTTAACGAAGTTGGCCGTGTAATTTTTATGCACGCAGATACAGGAGAGGGGGTCCTGCTGAAACGTGGTGTAATTTGTAAGTGTGACGCCGCTCCCTGGCTCCTGGAGGGCTACCACAGCAGGAAGGTGCTCGAATGTTGTGAGGAAAAATCGTAGGTTGGCCCGCTTAGCGTGGGCCTTGAAACCTCGACAGTTCCACTGGGTAATTAGGATGGGGATGGCCAATTTGGATCGGGGGAATTTCCTGAATTTAGGGGTGCCCGCCATGATCGGTAAGATTGGTAGGGGGTTGCGAAGACGATGTTCCATCGCCAGCACTCACGGGGAGGGGAGCATCCTCCATTCCGGAGAGTGAGCAACTGTCTTCATCATCGAAATCGAGTTGTCGTCGAAACATTCTGGGGTACTGGCCGGACACGTCTTTAATTGGGCCGGCTCGCCGGGTGGTGCGAGAGGTTTGCGCGATTTGTTGAGTTATGAGAGAGGGAATCATCTCTGTCAATTTGGCAATCGCGGCATTCATGGCTGCGGAGATTTGGGTTTCAAGAGCGCAAATCCGGCTGTCCATACGGGCCTCGAGGGCGTTGATCCGGGCCTCGAGAGCGGCTACCGCGCTAGGTGACTCCGCCGGCGCTTCTGTCTCACTTTCCATTACTTCTACTGCGGGGGTAGGGAGGGGTTCCGTCAATTTTGCTTCGAGTGCTGTAATTTTCTTTAGCAGCATCTCATTTTGCGCCTGGAGAGCCGCGATCATGTTTTGTTCGGCGCTGAGCACCGCAGGAGGAGTAGAGGGAGGGGACGAGGAAGCAGCCCTGCCCGCGCCGCTCACCTGTTTTCCTTCTTTAACGGCGTCGGCCCAGGCCCCGGCCACGCCGTGTGGTGGCGCCGTAGATTGCCTCCCGGATTCTCCGGCAGGGGGTGCTGGCTTGCTGGTCTCGGTGACGTCCCGGTGCGGCGGCCCAACGGGAAGCTCAAGATGGCGGTGTTTTTTCTTGACCACCGTTATGGTGTTGCCGCCCTTTTGGGCGGCTATCTTGGAGTTGCGGAACTTTGCAGTGCACTCGCGGGAGTTCGTGGCGTGTCCACCACCGCACACTGAACACTTGGGCACGCATTCGTGACGGGCCCGCACCCCCTCCACGAGTGGAATCTGTTGCCCGCACAGACCGCAAGTGCCCTGTCTCAGGTTTGGGCATGCGTCCATCCTATGGCCGACAGCACCGCACTTGCCGCAGGCCGGGATTGTACGGTAGTAGGGTTGGACGGGTACCACCATGTTGTCATAGTGAACAAAACGCGGTTTGTCCTTTCCGGCGAAGGTAACACGCGCTTTGTTTGATGTGCAAAATTTTCTCACTTCAACAATGGTGCCTGCTCTCCAACGCACCTTTTGCTGAAGTGTCTCCGTCGTGTCCGAGTTGCACACCACGATGACACCGTGGCAAACGTTTCCGCCATCTTGCCGTAGGTATCCGTGGAGCGGGACCGCTCCGCGTTCGGTGTTGACAGAAAAATCCCCTATCACTCGGTCTGCCGTGTCGAGGTCCGGGGTATGGATCACAATCAAATTTTGTTCTCTCGAAGGGAGAATCGATGCGGTCTCTGCCCGCTCGGACCCGAGGTAAGCCGTGAATGCGGTCCCGTAGCGATTCTCGGAGAAGGCTTCGTGCAAGGAAATATGCTCACGTGGCTTTACAACGATCACGTAGTCATCCGGGTTCGGTTTTAGTAGAGGGCGAGGCTTCCACTTCGTGAAGACCTTGCCCTTGCTTCCCGCAGCGTGCGAGGCAGGAGGCTGCGTCTTGCCCGCTGGGTTGCCGGACGCCGGGGCGGCGGCAGGCGCCACTATCTTGGCTTTCTCTTGCAAGCGGCGAGCGGCCGCGTTGAGGAGAGCTTGGCTTCGAATATTTGAAGGAATCGCAGAATTGGGCTCCTCAGTCGTCGGAACCGTCGTCCAGGACATCGCGTCCGGGTCGTAGCCACGCTGGGTTAGCGTAGAGACGGCCATATTGCCTCGGGAAGCAGTCTTCACGCCACCGGGAATCGGCGTCGCCGTCAGGCTGGACGGCGTCGCCCACGTGGCGGGGTGAAAAACTGCTCTAAAATTGCCGAAAACCGGCCCACCTGGTTGAAATCGGTGTCCACGTGCGCCGGGTGACTTGCTTTATCAGATGGTAACAAATTTTGTGGCGTACCGTGAAGTTATCCGCGGCTCCGGCCGAGAATTGGCGGAGCCGATGCGCAGCACGTCTGAAGCGAACGCTCCGGTTACGGCGCCCCGCCCCCCCCCCCCCCAGTTCGTTCGGGCGCTGACGCGTCTCGTGCCCCGCCGCCCGGCACACGGCGCACTTCACTTCACATTCGCGTCCTTGTGGGGGTGGATTTTCGAGTCCGCAGCGACGGCATATGTTCTTGGGGTTCGGACAAACGTCCGAGCGGTGTCCCTCTTGCATGCACTCCAGGCACATTTGGATTGTTGGCCTATACTCCGTACACCGCATCTCTACTCCGATGTAGCACACGCATTTGGGGCGCGTGCCTCCCGAGAAAGTGAGGAGAGCGGTATTAGAGATTCCTAGCATTCGGGCCCTTTCGATGGTGACTCATTGGGTTCTGACTCGCAGGTGTTGCTGGAGATCTGCTGATTCGGTGTGTGCTGGGATTGCGTGCACCACCCCTTTGTAGCTATCATCTGGATCCGCTACGTACACGTTGAAGGGGTGTTGCTTGCCTCGCAGCTCCACGCACGTGATTCGACGAATGACGTTCGCCACTTCCAGTGAAGCTGTGGAGACGATGATGATATTCGTTCCCTCTTCGGATTCGCAGTATGAAATCCTCTCCGGTGATTTTTCGCTGGTTCGGTCCGTTTCCTGGGATTATCGTCCCGGTAGCCCGAACAATCGGTTGTGGTATTTCTGTTCTCAGATGTTCCTTGAGCATTAGTCCCTTGTGGGGCTTCAGTATTATCTTGATGTCATTCTTGGTAATGGTGGCAGAGGCTTCCCCTTCCTCTGGCGCATGTTTCGACGACCGGTTTTCCCGTCTCCTTTCGCGCCGCCTGCAGATGGCTGTCCTTTTGTCTTATCCTTGTTGTTGGAAGCCGCTTCCCTGTCGTTGTGCTTCACAGCCTCTCGCTGTCGCCGCGATAGAACTAACTGCCAACGGTCCATCGCCTGGTTGTGGGCGGCGATCTCTTGGCTTTGGGTAGTCCCCGCTTTGGAAATTATTCTTGTGCCCGCGTTTTCCTCCGCGTTGTTAACCGGATGCGGGGGGGGGGGGGGGGGGGTATTTGTAGGTCCATGTCTTCTGATGTAGCCATCTCCTACGCTCGGCAGGAGCGATCCGGTTATTAAGTGGGGAGGCGGTCGCTCACGCGCTAAGCCTATCGAGGCCTAACGGGACTTCCGCCGCTTCGAATTTTCAAAGACGCAAGGAAGGACGAAAAATTCATTCACGGACTTGAACTTGGTCTTGAAACGGCGCGTTTGTCGAGTGGAACCCGATCGGATAGTCGAGGCTGGTGCAGTTTTCGAGTTTTCGGCTGAAACGTCGATAGTCGGCGTAGCCTATGTGAAAGAGCGTGTTCTGCCGGAACTTCTTCGTCTTCTTCTGCGCAGGGGAACTTTCGCACCGGACCGACATCAACGCGTCGACACCGCCTCTTTCTACGTCATCATCCGCTCCTTACAACAGAAGCCCGCGCTTGAATTTCCTCAGTGGGCACGTCGGCTTGACGTCGGTCAGGCTCATCAAGAACTCATTGCTTCTCTTCCAGCAGATGGTTCGGTTTGCAAAGACCTGAACGGCCTGTACAACGGAAGGATTCCGCGGCCTAATTGTCCCTGTGCGTCTTCACGGACACTGCACACAGGAACTTTCGTACCGGATCAACATCACGGTGTCGAAACGGCCCCCTTCTACGTCATCGTCCACTCCATACAATACAAGAAGCCCGCGCTTAAATTATTTTATTTAGCACGTCGGCAAGCCGTTGGTCAAGTTGACAATGAATCTCTGCTACTTTTCAAGCAGACGCTTTAGGTTGCGACGACATGGATGCCCAGTGCAAGGGAAGGATCCCGGTGTCTAATGGTTTCTTTGCGTCTTGATAGAGACTGCGCAGAGGAACTTTTGTAATGGATCGGCATCGCCATGTCGGCATGCGCCATTTCTACGTCACCTTCCGCTTCGCACAAAAGAAGCCCCTGCTTGAATTTATTCAGTGGCCACGTCGGCTGGCCGTCGTACAAGTTCATCATGAATCCCTTGCTACTTCTCACGCATATTCTTCTCTTTGCGGCAACATGGACGGCCAGTGCATTCGAAGAATTCCGCTGTCTAATCATCCCTGTGCGTCTTGACAAAGACTGCACTGAGGAAGTTTCATACCGGATCGACATCGCCGTACCCACACCAGCCTTCATCGTCCACTCCGTGTAAAAGGACAAGCCCACGCTTAAATTTCTTCATCAGGCACGTCGGCCGGTCGTCGATCAAGTTCATCATGAATCCCTTGCTACTTTTGAAGCAGATGCTTCGGCTTGCGACGACATGGACGGACCGTGCAACGGAAGGATTCTGCTGTTTAATCGTCCCTGTGTGTCTTGATGGCGACTGCCCAGAGGAAGTTTCGTTCCAGATCGACATCACCGTGTCGACGCCGCCCCCTTCTACGTAATCGTCAGTTCCTTACAATAGAAGAAGCCCGCGCTTGAATTTCATCAGTGGACATGTCGGCTTGCAGTAGGTCACGTTCATCATGAATCCCTTGCTACTTTTCACGCAGATTCTTCTCTTTGCGACGACATAGACGGCCACTGCAGCGGAATGATTCTGCTGTCTAATCGTCCCTGCGCGTCTTGACGGAGATTGCGCAGAGGAAGTTTCGTACCGGATCGACATCACCATGTCGACACCGCCCCATTCTACTTAATCGCCCACTCCGTGCAAGAGAAAACCCACGCCTAAATTTCTTTAAAGGGAACTTCGGCTGGCCCTTGGTGAAGTTCATTATGAATACCTTGCTACTCTTCACGCTGATGCTTCTGTTTGCGACGAGATGGACAGCCAGTGCAACGGAAGGGTACCGCTGTACCTGTGCGTTTTGACGGAGAGCGCGCAGAGGAACTTTCATACCGGATCGACGTCAACATTCCGGCACAGCCCCTTTCTACTTCATCGTCCGCTGCGTACACAGAAACAAGCCCGCGCTTGACTTTCTTTAGTGGGCACATCGGCTGGCCGTTGGTCATGTTCAGCATGAACTCCTTGCTACACTTCACGCTGATGCTTCTGTTTGCGACGACATGGACGGCCAGTGCAACGGAAGGATTGTGCTGTTTAATCGTCCCTGTGAGCCTTTACCGAAACTGCGCAAAGGAACTTTCGTGCTGGATCGACATCACCGTGGTCGATACTGCCCTTTTCTACGTCATCGGCCGCTGCGTACAGAAGAAGCCCGCACTTGTGAGTGAGTGGGGCTATCGAAATCCCTGTACAACCGAATTAGGAAGGCCCACTAAGCTTGAACAAGGACACTGCCTCACCAGAACAGAAATTGACCTCGCTGTTCTAGTATTCGGCAGCAACCTCCCTTGTGATGTCTACAATTAACTAATGGCCCTCCGTCCCCAGCAGCTGCGGAGCACCTGACCAAGGCGGCGCTCAGACCTATAACTGAGCAGAGGGTGCTAAGAATCTCTGGGTCGGGACAGGCCGTCAACGGAAACTGACCCTTGCAACGTTTAACACCAGAACCCTCTCGAGGGAGGCTAGCTTAGCAGGACCCTTTGAGGAAATATCAGACATTGTTTGGGATATTATCGGCCTTGGTGAAATTAGAACTGGTTTGGGATATCAGACATGGTTTGGGATATTATCGGCCTTGGTGAGATTAGAACTGGTGGAGAATAAAAAGGCGACGCTGTTCGATCTGTTGTCACCTCAGCTCTGTAATTTTTGCATAGGTTCTGCTATTCATTAAGTGAGTTATTTATATTTTTGGAAGACGGCCGCATCTTTAAGGCAGTACTGTCCCTATGAGAAGGGTACGGATGCTCCGGCGCCGGCATCTTTAAAGGGACAGCACCATCCGAAGAAAACCAGCGTGGCGGAGGCGGCCATGGCCTCGCAAGGCGTGGAGCTGGCAGACATCAGGGATGATAAGCAGTCCAGTGCATCATCATCGCTCAGTGGGGACGACTCAACTGTCGTCGACCTTGACGAGGAAGTGGCTGATATGGCGGAAGTGGACAACGACGGCTTCAAGGTGATGAGTCATAGGAAGCAAAGAACGGTCGGAATCCCAGTGGTAGCTTTGTGTGTGTTGATTTAAGAGAGCGGAACCCTATCAGGCTCTTCGAAGCCTTTAAAGTACTGCTGGGATCTGCTCCGATTCGCAGCCGCTTCACAACGCAAGGTGCTCTTTATCTAGATATCGCAACGGAAGAGCCAGTTGACATTCTACTCCGGTGCTCTCAGATTGTTGACATAAGAGTTAAAGCCCGGTTGCCCCACTCCTACCTGACTAACACATGGGTTATTAGGGGAGTACCAGTGTCGTATTCGGAAAGCGACCTTCTTGACTATTTGAAACTGCAAGGTGTTCTACACGTGAAACGTCTCATGCGCCGGGTGGAGACTCAAGAAAAAGAATGGGCAGCGAAACCTACTAACTCTGTTGTGATAACGTTTGCTCCCAACACCGAGCGCCCCGAAAAAATTGACCTCGGTTTTACAAAGCATGCAGTCAAAGAATTCGTTGAAACTCCTCCCCGATGCTTTAGGTGCCAACGCTTTACGCATGTAGCCAAAGTTTGCATCAAAGATCAACGTTGCAAACGATGTGGTGGCGCCCACGATTACAAAGCCCGCAAGGCACATTTTGCTTGCGGTAATTGTAGTGGTGACCATCCAGCGAGTTTCGGTGGCTGCCCCTTCCGCGTAAGCGCCTTACACCGTCCAGTGTCCAACATGAGTGGTCTCAAACCACAACCTACTGAGAAGCCGATACCTGGAAGTGACGAGTTCCCGGCGTTAGATTCGGAAGTTGAGTTCTCTGCGTTATGTCGAAAGTTCGTAGCGTGGTAACAAGCAACGTCAGTGAGCGACCTGAGCCTAGCAAGACGGCAAAGTCTTCTGTGGGTGAGTCGGTTGTTCAACATACTGCAGCAAAAAGTGTCCAAGTTCCTCAGCGACCAGATCACAGCCAGACTGGACGACATGGAGGACATTCCCTCGCCTCAAAAGAGTTGAAGAAACCAGCTGCAGTAGTCAAGAGTGAGTCCCAGTCCGCATCTTTTCTTGAAGTTGTGAGGCCGTGCGTACAGCAAAATAAGAAGCTCAAAAACCAGGATCTGTCCGACCTTCTTCGAGTTTTGTTTGAAGTTTGAAGTCAAGCGATGCAGACTGGCACCCTGAAGAACTTTCTACAGCTCGTTGTTTCCTTTGAGTCCATGATCACCGGCTTCACTGAAATATCACTGAAAGGTGCCGTCTATTATGCAAGGGAACTGCGCTGGGATTAAAAGTCGATTAGCAAAACAAATTATTTCTGAAAAATACGTGTGATCCAGTATTGGCCCTCTCGGAGGCTGGCCTACCAAGAGGGAGATCTTTGACTGGATATGTCGCCCACAAGAATTGCAGCGTACAGTAATTTCCCGCAGGAAGTGCCGCCCCCCCCCCCCTTTACATACGAAGAGAGATTCCTCATGTAGCTTTGAATGTCACCGATCTTTGCACCGATAGTCTTGAGGTAGCGGCTGTGAGGACACGGCTTGGCTTCCGAACTCTTTCTGTTGCATCCGTATACGTGTCTCCGCGGAAGAAGGTAGCAATGGACTTGTTTCTCCAGCAGCTTTGTGACCGTTGTCCAGCGCCCAAAATTATCTGCGGTGACTTCAACGCCCATCACTCTGTCTGGGATGACAGGAACACAGATTCCCGCGGGCGCATACTTGTAGAAGTTATCGACAGTTTGGACGTGTGCGTGGCCGATGACGAAAGTCCCACTTTCTTCCGGCCTCCAGCCTCAGCCACATCTGTAGACCTAACCTTGCATTCACCTGACGTCGGCGTGAAGTGGTCAACTGCACCTGACCGCATGGGAAGTGATCCCTATCCAATTTTAGTGTTTACTGCCGACTTCCATATGCGCGGCTCTAAAATTAGCCATGTTGTTAATTGGGACAAATACAGGTAGCAACTTGCATGTGTTTCCGGTGATGTGATAGACAAAATTATTTCTGGTAAGATGGCTGCTACCACAGCGGTCAATTGACTAATCCTTTTCCGACTCCGGATTCAAATCTCGGAAACCTTTGCGCAGCGCGCAGAAGGGCGGAGCGACTATTGATGCGGAAGAAGGACGACAGATCCTTGAAGACGACCTTCAATAGGCTTAACTCTGCCATTCGACGCCATACGAACAAGCTCTGTAGGTCGCAGTGGACGTCCTTCTGCGCTAGCTAGACTGTTTTCTCACCGATGACGAGAATTTGGCGAGTCATTGGCAGTCTCGCTGGTGATTCTCGTCCTAGTAAACCTTACGAAGCGCTCGCACTGCGCAAGCAGAAACCTCTCGTGTTCTTGGCAGAGTAATTCCCAGATGCATTTGTAAGTGCAAGTTCAGGAATTCATCCATGCACTCTGCCTGCAACATCTACGTCTGTGATGGACGCCCCGTTCACACTTCGAGAGCTACAGACAGTACTCAGCCGCCTGCGGCGTCGATGTGCACCGGGTCCTGACGGCATTACCAACCAGATGATGCCGAACCTACCTCTGGAACACCGGAATATGCTCCTAAGCTATCACAATCCAGTGTGGGAGACTGGCGACGTTCCTCCTTCATGGAAGGTGGCTGGTGTTGTCCCAGTGCTGAAGCCCGGCAAAGAATTGACAGACTTGGCGTCGTATCGTCCTGTATCACTGACGTCGTGTGTGGCTAAGCTCATGGAGAAGCTGGCAAGTAAGCGTTTATCTTGGTGGCTCAAAGATAGAAGGGCTCTGCCAACATGCATGAATGGATTCCGAACAGGTTTAAGCGCGCAAAATAGCGTCTTGGACTTGATAAGCCATATTGAACATCATAGAGCTTTCGGCCTTTCATATCTAGTTATTTTCCTAAACGTATCAAAGGCTTATGATAGCGACCTTCAGAGCTCAATACTAAATAGTTTGCAGGCCATGGGCTTACAGGGCTATCTTCTGCGACTCATTCACTCATTTATCACTGATCGTAAAATTCAAGTGCGGTTAGGAAGTACCACAAGCACCGAAAGGTCGGTATCGCGAGGTGTACCTCAGGTAAGTGTTCTTTCCCCAACGCTCTTTAATGCTGTAATGGCTGGTCTTCCCGCTGAAGTGCAAAAACATTGCAGGCTTGTCCATATACCGATATATGCGGACGACATATGTCTGGTTAACCGGATATCAACGCTAGCGTTTAGCCCTGATAGCTCGACAGGCATTACTTTCAGTTCAAAATTATACTGAAGGTGTTGGGTGGACTCTCTCGGTGGAAAAATCTGGCTTCATCATGTTTCCAAGTAGAGGAAGACGGTATGCGCGGCTGAAGGTAGACCTTGATCAATCTTGCCTTCGTCAATTGACACACAAGCGCTTTTTGGGCATCATTATTGACTACCGTCTACAGTGGCGACGAGCTGCGGACTCGGTTGTGACATCGCTATCTTCGCGTCTTAATGTGATCCGTAAAGTTGCAAGTGAGCAATGGGGAACTCACCCTTCTTCAATGATCAGGTTGCGCGATGCACTAGTGACGAGTCGAATAATGTGCCAGCTCCCTTTAATGTCCCTCTCGATACACAGCTGGAACGACTTGAGGTTTTGCACAGAAAGGGCCTAAAGAGGGCTCTTGGCATTCCGCAGACTGCTTCTAACAATGCAATACTTTACGAGTCTCTATCGAGACCTCTTAGCCTAGTCGCTTCACAAAGGTTATTGATGCAAATGGCTGCCTCAAACGGACGGTAGCCGGGCGAGCCCTTCTACAGCGCCTTCGAGAGAGATCTGAGTCCCGAGCGTACTTGGCACTAAATACTCTTGGTTACCTGGGTCTTGACGCTAGAGGTCGAACTAAGAGGTTGAAACCACCTTGGTCATTCGCGAGCCTCGATTGTTCGTTGACATTTCCTCACGTTCGCGCTAAGCGGAGTTCTCCTTTGGCGGCAACGCGTTCGCTGGTACTGGAACATCTTGAGACTGAAGATGCACGTCATCTTCAAAATTTTACTGATGGCTCTGTGGACAAGGTCAGAGGATCTAGTGCAGCTGCTTTTCACATTTCCTCTTTGAAGTATGATTGGTCTGTTCGCTTCACTGCAGTCGTGTCCTCTACAACGGCCGAAAGCGTTGCCATTGAGGCAGCTCTGAAGAAACTACGGTTTTGTACGCCTCAACCTGTTGTCATTCTTACAGATTCAAAATCTGCCCTTCAAAGGTTAGAGCACGGGTTCCCTACTGGCACCTTATGTCTAAGCTCCATACGCAAGGTGCACAATCTCCTTATCGAAGGCTTCTCCATACGTTTTCAATGGGTGCCCTAGCACATAGGTGTCATAGGCAACGACATGGTGGGCAGCCTCGCCCATAGAGCATTGTCTGGGAATCCATTGAGAAAAGTGCCTCAAGAGGGCAAGATACTCTTCATAGAAGCGTTGTTGTGCCACGTCAGTTCTTTGTGGAGCTCACCTCACAAGCCATGTGTGATCAAGGGTCTCAAAATAAACCAAACCGCTTTACTGCTCCGCATTCGCACTGGCTCTGCTCGTACCCCTGCGTGGATGTATAAGACTGGCCTGGCGTTATCTCCATTAGGTTCAGCGTGTGGTGACATAGAACATTACCTTATGTGCTGTACTCTGTGGAACGCGGAAAGGAGTGTGTTATTCGGGTCCCTCAAGAAGACAGGTGTTCCTCACAGTTCCCTTCAGGACATTGCTTTCCCGCGCGGGAACCAGTTGTGTAGGAAGGAGGTCTCTCGCCTTCTTTTAAATTACCGCAGGACACGGATATGGCCTCCACGTGGTGAACTTAGGAGTAACCATTTGTAATTGTGAGGTCTGTGTCTGATTTATGCGATTTATTTATTTTATGTGTCGCTACGGTGGAGCAATTGCCGGCAGCAACTGCAAGGCTAATCCAACCAGTAGCCTACAACCACTCACCTAAACTCAACTAGAACTGGTGAGGCTTACACATTGCTAAATAACGGCCATGTCCTCTGCTATAGAGGTCTCCCTGATAACAAGCAATACGGGGCAGGATTCCTAATGCTTACTGACATGGCGGGCGCCATTGACGAATTCTACAGCATTAACGAGAGGGTAGCAGTAGTCGTAATCAAACTCAATGAGAGGTATAGATTAAATATAGTACAAGCGTACGCCCCAGCATCCAGTCACGACGATGAAGACGTAGATGAGTTTTATGGGGATGTTGAATTAGCGATGAGAAAAGTGTAAACTCAGTATACAATAATAATGGGTGACTTTAATACAAAAGTTGGGAAAAAGCAGGCGGGTGAACAGGCAATTGGCAAATACGGCGTCGATTTTGGATACCATAGAGCAGAGATGCTGCTAGAATTCGCAGAAAGGAATAAGCTGAGAAAAATGAACACCTTTTTCAGGAAACGTAGCAACAAAAAGTGGACCTAGAAAAGCCGTAATGGTGAAACAAGAAATGAAATTGATTTCATACTTTCTGCCGGTCCCAGCGTAGTGCAGGATGTAGAAGTGATAGGTAGGGTAAAGTGCAGTGATCATATGTTAGTGACGGCTAGGATTCACCTCAGTTTGTACAGAGAAAGAGTAAAATTGGTCAAGAACAAACAGGTCCACTTAGAGGGAGTAAGGGTAAAAGCCGACAAAATTAGGCTGGCACTTACAAATATACAGCCTTAGAACAGAGAGATAAAGATGATAAAGCGCTCTGTAATTCCGTTGGTTTGGGGGTGATACGTGCTGGTAGTCCGATGGACAATCTTGCATTCACGTAGAAGGGCTTCTACAGTTTCGGAGAGGAAGGAACGTGATACCTCAATAGCTCGCAAAGCACACCGTGCCACCGTTATAAGGTATGAACAAGGCGACTTCACGTAATGTGGCAGACGGAAGCGCTGAATTTTTACGTTGCGCCTGAGGCAGCCCACAGTGACAATGACCCAGCGGTTGTCATTTGTAGTATTCGGAAGGGAGCCGAAGAAATCAATTCCACTGCGTTCTAAAGGCCGGGTCGGACAAGGCAGGGGCTAGAGTGGACCAGGGCTCGCGTAAAATCGGCTGTTGTGGCGTCAGCACACGGAGCACGAGCAGACGTACTACCGAATGAAGCAGTGCATTCCGCGCCAGTAGATTCGAAGTCGCAGGCGTGCGTAGGTCTGTAATTTTTCGGCATGGCCACATTGCGAGTCCGCATGAAATTATAGCCCTGATGTTGGAGCGTAGACGACCAGGAATCACCAGCAACCATGAAATAAGTAATTGCGGTGGTACAGAAGCCCATCGCGGATGGCCAAGTGACGAGCATTGCGTCGAAGTGCGCTGATTGTGGTACGTGGCAACGGGTCAGACAGGAACCTTAAGAGACAGGCTATCCAGAGATTCTGATGCTGCTCCAATGACATGTCGGCTTATGTAAGGGAACAAGAGTCGTAGCTGAGGACAGAAGCAGCACCAGGCTCCACCCCATGTCGCTCCACCGCACCACACAACTCCACCAGACAACCAGAAGTTTAGAGCGGAAAAGGGCTTCGCCATCTGCATGTTTACTTCCAGGCCTGCAGACGACATGAATATCGTAGTCTTGGCGACGTAGTTACCAATGATCCAGCGACCACATGGATATATGAGGGAACATAACCAGCAGAAGCCATGTTGATCAGCTACGTCGAATCGTCGGCCGTAGGCATGGTGGACATGCTGTTGTCAGACAAAGCTGACCGAGAGCAAACGAAGACCTTTAACAGTATGGGTGCATGCACAGTAACTTTTAGGAATAAAATGAGATCGAATACAAATCCAATACTGCCTGAAGGGAATTAGATCATTATTATTATCGCATACTTTACGAATAGTTC
Organism: Dermacentor andersoni; assembly: GCF_023375885.2. Classification (NCBI taxonomy): domain Eukaryota; kingdom Metazoa; phylum Arthropoda; class Arachnida; order Ixodida; family Ixodidae; genus Dermacentor; species Dermacentor andersoni. Next base: position 233,377,498 of record NC_092816.1, on the reverse strand, counting down.
TCGAATGGTTAGCTGCCCTTATCAACTTATGAAGGATTATCCTCAGCTCCAGGTATAATCCACGTTTGGCAAATTTTTGTGTTAGAATCCAAATTATAAACCGTCGTTTCCTAAAATTACAAATGCAGCCCTAGAAGCCGATAAACAGCTTACTTTCATTCTCCCCAATCATTAGTGTGGTTTCGAAAAAAAACAATATGGATCCCTTAACGACGTACCATGCTCTACTAAAAAAAAGCCGCAGTTTTGCACCGAATGGGAAGCATCGATTGCGATATCAAATTAGTACACAGCTATACGAAGTAAGGACAGTAGCTTCATCGGCGGTATAAAGTAGGAAAGATTCGCTTACTAACTGAATTAACAAACATGGTGTCAGCGCGCACACGCAAACATGAACGCACCATACACGATGAGCGCGTGCACACGCTATGAAAACGCAGGTTTGAACAATCGCGGCAGCAGCAGCAATCGAAGTGACTTTAGTGCGGTTTAACTCTTCAACGCCGCAAGAGCGGCGAGAGCACAGCTCGCGCGAAGGTGTGCGCCGTCTGTAGATCCCTGTCAAGATACGGCACGTGCGACCACGGGCGGCCGTGCGGAGTACGCACTTGTTGGTGGAGCCTAAGCCTCCCTCCGGCGCTGCCTTCCCGCTTTCCTTCATGCATGGCGCCCGAGATTGAGCCGCGATCTTCAGTTCCCCTTCAGTACGGTCAAGAAATGAGCAGTCGTTGCGGGAGCATAACGCCACCCCCTCTCCCTCCCTCTCATTTGCCCACGGCTTCTCGCGCTACGGAAGACGGCGCGTTTGCTATTCGCTTGGTTGCTTCGCGCTCGCCAGATAGAGCCGTGACTATTAACATCCCTCTCGTGCTTTCACTTGCACATACAGCATGCGACGCGCGGCGACGGTATTATCGCCCTTGAAGTTTATATGCAACATCACCTCGACGTCGACGCCGACGGCAAAAGTGCGCCTAGAGTGTCGTTATAATTTCTATCGCAATAAAATTGTTCGTGTTCTGTGTTTACTGTGGTTGCCAGGATAAAATTTATCACACTTTTCAAATTTTATGCTGCATCGCGCTTACTATGTGGTTTGATATTACCGAAAACTATTCGAAAAGTGTTCATATATACGGATTGTAGCCATTATATTCGAAGACCCAATTTATATGAATAGTCGATTCGTTATTTGAAAGTCCCTCATTTTCGCACACCACCGCGTAACAGGAGCGGTGGGAAGCGGTTACACTTGTCACTTCCCCGTTTGTAAATAGATGGAAGGTGTGTGCATACGTGCGTGGATTTTCGTTCGATAGTAACTCGCGAACAAGAACAATCGCCCAATAGTGATTGTCTATGCACTGTCGTGCAGGTCCATGACATCATAGCTGCAGGAGAAAGCTATGATCATCGCACGAGGCAGACATCCAGACCCCCCCCCCCCCCCCCCTCCTGCCCATGCACGGGAAGATGGCACCACGTCAAGTCGACGTGACGCCTTCGTAGGCTGGCGCGGCCCCCTGTATCTCCCCACGGAGACGGGGGAGCGTTTCTTCAGGAGGTACAAAGACTCTTGTTCTCGCTATAAGTCCACATATAGAAGAAAGACAATGCTGATGGCGTGTCTCAGTTGCGTGAAATAGGCTGCAACATGTTCCGATCGGCTTTTCCTTGTCTGGATTATAGGCGTCCTGTATGGCCTGTTCACTTTTTTGTACTCTTTTTCTTCGTACATGAACCACATATGTGCGGTTGTTCTGCAAGATGAATGAAATAACAATTTCGTGTACGTCAGACTACTATCAAGCTAGAAAAAAATATTTCTATGGTTCCAAAAGGTGCAGGGTTCGATATCCAGAGTAGGATGCATTTTGCTTTTATATTCAACGTTTTCTTACGGGTTCCCTTAATTATGACTTTGTCATAGATCTTCCCCCTCCCGTCTGGTGGATGGTAACTGTCAGCCGCGTATATAATCTAGCATGTGCATCTCTGGAGAAATTGCGATATGGAGATTCCTACACAATTTATGACTTCAGCCTGAGATCCTGTGAGCTGCTAAAGGTGTGCTCTGGCGTGTACATCGGAGTGTCACCCAATGTTGTGGCTCGTCCCAAAAAGGAGGACGAAACTAGGCGGCGCTTTTAGAACTACGTACTCACGAAAATATTTACACGCACTGGGTCAGTGGTAATAAGTTCTCTGAGCCACTGAATGCAATTACCACACGAAGAGTGCCTCGCCTTTATCGTTTCGACGCCCGTGTACACCGCAGGGCAAGGTATTCAGTTAAGAAAACGTACTTACTGATGTATGTTGCCACATTCATTTCCTGCATGAATGCTCTCAAAGGTTAAAGAAAACCTAGTTGTCAACAGCGCGTTCTACTCCTTTATCGAACAATTATGCGCTTTGCGCTTGTGTACTGTGACGTCATTGCTGGAAGTGAGCACGACTAATGTACTGTAGTAATCGTCATGATGAGGCTGGGTGAGCACTTGCCTGCTTGGGGGTCTCTGAGGGCAGCGACGGGAAGCAGAGTGTATTCGCCCGCTTCGCCACATGGACGAGGTTGCACGGTGCGTGGCCATCGCGCTTGCTCGCTGGTCACGATTCGGATCGGTGCATTCGCACGGAGAGAGGCCAGTGCATCCCCGTTCTCAGCTGGTGGCCAATGGGGAGGCAGGGCGATGGTGACATCACGGAAGTACACCAGGCCTCGAGTGGCACGGTGTAAAAAAGCCGAGGAGCGTGACAAGACAGACTGCAAGCGGATGCGCACATATCAGATACTACTAGACTAACTTATGCATATAGAACCTTAGGTACGTCAGAGCAATGGTTTTACAAAGTTATAGAAATAGTGCGTCCACATAATTTGTGCAAGATAATTCGAGCTTGGGGTACAGAAAGAAGACGTTCTATATACGCGACGGCGCTACCCACATGCAGAACCGAAAGTTGCTCGACATGCTCCCACTTTTGCAGAAGGAGCACGTCCCGGCACTCGCTTGTACGAAAGAGCAATGGTGCCCACGAGCCTTTCTACCGATGTACGTGGAACATCCTATTAATACTAAATGCCAGAAAAAGAGACCCATGAGCTTAAGGAATTCCTGCAACAATTTAGGTGTGAAAGTCCGTCGTTTAAAAGAAGAGTATCTCTCGCACAAAGCTTTCTAATAAAACGTTTTACACATGACAATAGAAAGCTAAATGTGGTTAACAGTTACCCGCACCACATTCAGTAATGCTTGCGTGCCACTCGAATTATCTTATTCATTTATTTTATTTTATTGCACCCCTGTGACCGAGGTATTACAGAGAGAAGTGGGCAAGAAACATATACAAAAGTAAATAATAAAGCAGCAAAAGGTGGTTCGTTATTAGCGAAACTGATTAGTTAATTGTATCCGGGAGTGATGATGTCTGGTAAGGCCGAATGACACTTTGAGTTGTCCTTGATTGCGACGACTGCGGTGGGAAGGTGGTTCCATTATTCGGAGGCCCTAGGAACAAATGAATCGTGACAGGTTCTCGTATGGCAATGAAATATTCCAACCGCATGGCTATAATCAATGCGACAGAATATGTAGGTAGGAGATGATATGATAATCGCGCACGTAGCAATTGTGGAAATACAGTTTAATAAATAAAGCAAGGCGAAAGCACTTACGTGAAAGTGGAGCAAGTAGTAAAGAATTTTTCATGGCAGTTACTCTTGATGCGAAGCTATAATTGCTATAAATGAAATGTGCGGCATTGTTTTCGATTAATTCAGATAATTGAATAAGGGTTTCGAGGTGCGAGTCCGACATGGATGGGCCGCACTCCATTTTACTCCTAATACGCCTTTTTGTATAAGATTAATTTTACTGATGTAGGAGCTGAAGACAAATTTCGGCGAAGATAACCTAGCATGCGGTGGGTATTGTTAATTACCTTATAGATGTGCAACGACTAGGAAAGTGACGAAGTTGCGTGCACGTCTAGGTATATATAAGAGGTTACGACTTCTAGGGGAGTATAATTAAGGGAATAGTTCGACGCAATATCTCCATTGCTTGAGATAAACAGGTACATTTACAGTTAGTTACGATGAGTTGCATTAATCATACGTCACACCTGTTGGATATAGCGTTTATATAGTCTTGTACAAATTTTTTATCAGATTTGTCTGAGATATCATGGAGGATAACACAGTCATTTGCGAAAGGGTAAATATAAGAAAAAACATCATTGGGTAAATCGTTAATGTAAATTAAGAAAAAAAGAGGGCCAACAATGATCCTTGTGGCACACCAGAGTCTACGGGATTAAATGGGGACATATGGTTACTTCACTCAGCATACTGTGACTGATTAAGGAGCAAATGTTCAAGCCATGCGAACAGGTTAGGGTCAAGACTATGTGTAATAAGTTTAAATAGAAACAATTTATGACACAATTTGTCGAAGGCCTTGAACAAATCAGAGAAAACACAGTGTGCGAAATAACCTTCGGCGAGAATAAGATGAAGACTGTAAAGAAGTTGATTTCGCAAGAGAAGTTTTTTTCGGAAGCCATCTTGTGCTTTTGTGAAAAATGAATAATTGTCCAAGTGCTTTGCTAAATGCGAGTACAAAATATGCTCAAGAACATTTCATGGAATGCTGGCCAGGGCAATGGGACGGCTGTTGAGGGGCGAATTTTTGCTACTGAACTTGTGAAGTGGCATCACCTTCCCGACCTCTTAATTTGCAAGTAGCTGATGGATATCTAAAGATTGCTTAAAAATTTTTCAAAGCAGAAACGACACATAAACAACAGTATTTTTCAGAAATTTGACGTTAACCAGATCAGCACCAGGACTTCATGACAACTTCGGGTATTTAATTACATTTTCGACCCCAAGAGGTTCAATGATAACAAAATACATCGATCGGCGAGTAACTGCAACGCTCAAGAGTTGAGAGCACAGGGTCACTATGTGTGACAAAGTTGTTAAAGAACACAGAATTAAGGACATGAGAACATACATCATCGGGTACTGGTGAACCACTGGATTCAATCAGCATTATCGAATTATATTTTCAATGGGGAATAAACGGCAAAACCTTTTAGGGTCATTTGCAAGCATTCTGGGCCAAGTGAGTACTTGGAATGCCTTTTTGGCGAGATTTATAGCCTCTGTGAAAGTACTGTTTGCACCATTATAAGCATCCCATTTCGATGCCAAAGCACTTTTGTTCGCTATTCGATACAGTCGTTCATTTCGGTTGGAAAGTCTTTTTATCTTGGAGTTGAGCCAGGGCTTCTACATATTGGAGGATTTTATACTGAACCGAAGAAACTTCTCAGTGAACTCATGTATATTCGGGTAATGTGTGTAACTCATGTATGACGGGTAACATCTTCGTGTTTTGAACTTATCGAACACATAATAGCTCACAAATTACACGAATTCTTAGAAGAAAACTCGGTTTTATCAAATCATCTACATGGATTTCGAAAAGGATTTTATACCACAACGCAATTGGTTACTATAGTTCAGACCTTTGCAGCTTGCCTAGATACGAACAGTCAAATTGATCTAATATTCCTAGTTTACAGCAAAGCATTCGATACAGTCCCACATGATAAACTAATTACTAAGCTTCGGATGATTGGCATACCAGAATTATTAATTTCCGGCATTTCAGCCTATCTGCACAACCGCAACCAGTACGTTCAGGTGAGAGAACAAGTCTCTGGCTGCCTTCCGGGAACTTCTGGCGTTCCGCAGGGGAGCGTACTTTGTCCTCTACTTTTTTTTTACCATATATTAATGATATTGTCAATGTCGTTAACACCCCAGTTCAGATTCGTCTATTTGCTGATGACTGTGTTTTGTTTATGGAAATTACCTGCATTACTGACCAATATGACCTTAACTCTAACTTAGACAATGTTTTGAAATGCTGTGAGCCATGGGGAATGCTTCTTAATGCAACTAAGCGTGTATATCTCCCCATAACGCGCAAAAAAGTCCCCTTAGACTACACTTACAATTTAGCTGCAGCACCTTTACTGAAAGTAACATGCTATGAATATTTAGGCTTAACATTAACGAGTGACTTATCATGGAACTTGCACATAAATACCATCTGCTCTGCCGCTTTCCGGAAACTATGCCTTCTGCGCCACAAACACAAGACTGCTCCGCCTAGTGTTAAACTACTCTCTTAATTAGTACGTTAGCTCCTTCCTGAGGGATCGAAAGGCCACTGTCAAAATAGCGCAAATCAAATCCAGGGAATTTACATTGGGAGCGAGAGGCACCCCGTAAGGGGCGGTCATCTCTCCCCTACTGTTTAACATCGCCATGAAGGGCCTCTCGGACAGACTGGCCACAGTAAGAGGAACGGGTAACGCCCTCTACGCGGATGATATTACCGTGTGGTGCATGGGAGGGTCTGACGCTGCAGTTGAGAGTGCGCTCCAAGAGGCGCTTGACATCACAGAACACTTCCTACAAGACACGGGCCTGAGTCTGTCACCAACCAAGTCCGAACTTCTATTGTATACGCCCACCCGACGGGGGGGTTAGGTGCTCCACACCTTTAGATCAAGTTCCCATAGCCCTTTATACGAGAGACGGACAACAAATCCACAGAGTGAATACCATCAGGGTCCTCGGACTCTTGCTGGAATCTCGTGGGGGCAACTCACAGACTATAGCCCGCATTAACTCCAAGACGGAGAATATGCTTCGGCTTATCCTCAGGATCTCAAACCGCAGAGGGGTTTAAGCGAGAGCAATCTCCTCAGACTCTACCACGCGTATCTGATGAGCCACGTTAACTATGTAGCCTCCGCATTGCGCTGGTCTAAACGGGATGAGGTCAAAATAGACGCCCCCATGCGCAAAAGCATCAAGCGCGTGCTGGGTTTACCACTCTCTACCAGCACCGCGCGTCTCATGCAACTAGGCATGCACAACACAATATCAGAGGTGACCGAGGCTCAACGAGTGTCCCAAATAATACGACTCTCATCATAGCGAGCGGGGAGACGCATCCTAGAATCCGTTGGATGCGGTCACCAGGAAATCACGGAGCGCAACGTGACCCTATCACCCGTGGTCCGAGATTCGTTCAAGGTAGATCCCATGCCACGTAATGTCCACCCTCAATACAATGTAGGGCGCCGGGTAGCCAGGGCTCGTTCCCTGCTAAAAGCGGCTGCGGCCACTCCGAATTGGGCATGTTTTGTTGACGCCGCCCAGTACGAGCGCTCTGATCACTATGCCGTAGCATCTGAGCGGAACGTTTCTGCAACAGTAGCCGAGCAGGTTGCTCCACTGAAGGACCCTCTACGTCCCAATATCTTTACAGACTCCCGGTTGCAGCCCGAGCTTTCGCCTCGGGCTCGACCTCAAAGGAGGCGGCGGCCATCCTCGGCAGCGAGGGGGCTGCTTGTTTTCATAGCATCAAATGGTTCCCAGCCCATATGGGAATCAATGTGCACTCAGAGGTTGTTAACGCCAATGAGTTGGCCGATGACTGTGCGCGAGGTCTTACACACCGCGGCGGTTCAGGTGGACTCACGGGCGGCGACTTAGGACTGTACAGGGATTCACTTCTCCCCTTCCATGAAATCTTGGCACATTATCAACTCGCTCGACGGACCTTTCCGCTACCACACCCTACACTTACTAGACCACAATCGTCGGTATTTCGCATTCTACAAACGGGGTCGTTCCCCTCCAGGGGCCGATTCAGTCAATTTGCGCCTAATGTAGAACCCCACTGTCCAGACTGTGGGAAGGCGTACTGCTGCTTGTCCCATATGCTCTGGCAATGCCCTGCGTTACGAAGCTCGTCGCTAACCACTCTAACCGACTGAGAGGCAGCCCTTAAAAGCGGCGACCTCTCAGAGCAACTACGGGCTGTCCAGAGGGCCTGCGACAGGGCGGAGGATCATGATCTTCCTACCCCGACGTGGGTGCGGCCCGCGACGGCTACGGGTACTCCCTGAAAAGGGAGGTACCCTAACGCTGTTCCTCGGGACCATTAGTAAAGTTCTTTATCTGTCTGTCTGACTCTCTTAATTTTCCTTAATTAGGCGAAAACTTGAGTATGCTTCCATAGTTTGGGTCTCTCACACAAAAATTAACATTAAGAACCTAGAAAGAATTCAGAGAAAAGCAGTACGATTTATTTACAGTAAATTTAAGGCTACTCACTCCCCCACTGCATTACTAACCGATAACGGTATTGAACTATTACAAATTCGAAGAAAGAAAAGTCGGCTAGAGTTTCTTTCAAACTTAATTAATCATAGGATAGCCTTAGACACCGCAAAACACGTACCCCCCTTGACAAGCAGACCCACTCGGCACCACTGCCCTCATTCTCTAACACCTATTTTCGCAAGGACAGACACTTTTCAGTACTCTTTTTTTCCACAAACAATAGATGACTGGAATAAACTAACTGAAGCATACCCCCAGCGCCCGTGAGCTGTATATCGCTTCTGTAAATCTTGTTATTTCGTGTATTATATATAGTTGTATTGTAATCCAGTTAAACTTTTTCTTAATCGTCTACCTTACGACCAAACAATTTGTGTGAAAAACGTGTTACACACTTCTTTCATCTTGTTCTTCTGTGTATATCATCTTTGTTTTTTGCTCACCCTGCTTGGACTTCTTGTCCGCAGTATTGTATAAATAAATAAAGATATAAAATAAATATTATTGTTAAAAACGGTCAAGTTCTCATCAACCGTGTGATCATCAAATTGGCTTAGGAACTCATCAAGAAAATTAGCTAGCTAAGCATATATAGCGCAATAATTTGCCCTATCAGGGGTAAATTATTTCTTTTTCAATAACTTGTTTTAACACAGTATATAATATATTGAAAGAAAGAGGCAGGTGATTGCTTAAGCCCGGTAAGCATGAAACATTGGTAACGATAACAGGATGAGAGCGTAAAATTAAGTCAATGAGGTTAGCAGCGCTGTCTGATATCCTAGTTGGTTCCAATAGCAGTTGTGCTCGGGAAAACAAAGCGCATAGAGCAAGAAAGTCACTAGTTTGTGAAGAAAATGAATATCAGTGTGGAGAATCAGTAGTCCACCATATGTTGGGGAAGCTTAAATCCCTAAAAATATAATGGGGTTTGAAGGATGCCGTAAAGTAAAGGTGTTAACCACATCGTAAGGCTCAGCGGTGATAGTAGATTGGTAGGATGGAGCGCTTATCAAACAACAATCGTAATTTTAGCGTAACCGATATCAACGCAAGCGCACATACCTTGCAGTATACAGTGAATGTGGAATTGATGACATTGCAGGAACTTTGAAATAGCGAGGAGTACACCTCCGCTTTGCAAGCAGTGTGATCGCAACGAAGAATCAGTTATCAAGCATATCTTGGAGAAGTAGATATCCCCCAATACGATATTGGGGTTTGAAGAATGCCGGATTGTAAGGGTGTTAAGCACATCGTGAAGGTTAGTGGTGAAAATAGATAGGTAGCATTGTCATAAGGATGTACAGCCCCCTCCGGTATACTATTCGTTGGCCCACTAGGCTCGGTGGGCAACATTGGGCACCGTACCAAATAAACACTGACGAGCACAGTCCCTCGGCTGTCAGTAATTGTTCATCACCACCACGCTGCGGAGCGTCTGCCTAACGGAGGGTGCCTCCAGCCCACATCGTTCACGAACCCGGGAGGATCGTCACAAGGATGGAGCGCTGTACCAAACAGCGATCTTAATTTTATGCTTGCCGATATCAACGTAAGAGCACCAAACTACCAGGTTACTGTGAATGTGGAATCGATGACATTGCAGCGACTTTGAAATAGCGAGTAGTTCGCAACTGCCTCTGCGAGCAGTGCGATCGCAACGGAGGATCAGTAATCTAGCATATCTTGAGGAAGTTGATATCCCACAATACTTTAATGGGGTTTCGAGGATGCCGCAAAGTAAGGGTGTTAACAAATCGTGAAGCTCAGTAGTGAAAATGGATAGGTAGGAGTGTAACAAGCATGTGAAGCCCCCTCGGGAATACTCTTTGTTGACCCGTCAGGCTCGGTGGGCAACATTGGTCACCGTACCAAATAAACACAGACGAGTACAGCTGTTTGGCGGTCAGTCATCGCTCATCACCACCACGCTGCGGAGCGTCTAACAGAGGGTGCCTCGAGCCACTCGTTCACGAACCCGGACGGATCGTGATAAGGATGGAGCGCTCTAGCAAAGAGCGATCGTAATCTTACGGTAACCGACATCAGCGCAAGCGCACACAGCTTCCAGGTTACATTGAATGTGGACTTAATGCAGGGACTTTGGCGTAGTGAGTATTCTGCCTCCGCCTATGCGAGCAGTGCGATCGCAACGGAGGATGAGCAATATAGCATATATTGGGGAAGTTGATATCCCCACAATACTTTAATGGGGTCTGAAGGATGCCGCAAAGTGAGGGTGTTAGGCAAATCGTCAAGGTCAGTGGTAAAAATCGATAGGCAGGATTGTAGCAAGCACGTAAAGCCCCTCGGGCATACTCATCATTGGCCCGCCAGTCTCGGTGGGCAACATTGGTCACCGTACCAAATAAACACAGACGAGTACAGCTGTTTGGCGGTCAGTCATCGCTCATCACCACCACGCTGCGGAGCGTCTAACAGAGGGTGCCTCAAGCCACTCCTCGTTCACGAACCCGGACGGATCGTGATAAGGATGGAGCGCTCTAGCAAAGATCGATCGTAATTTTACGGTAACCGATATCAGCGCAAGCGCACACAGCTTCCAGGTTACATTGAATGTGGACTTAATGCAGGGACTTTGGCGTAGTGAGTAGTCCGCCTCCGCCTATGCGAGCAGTGCGATCGCAACGGAGGATGAGCAATATAGCATATATTGGGGAAGTTGATATCCCACAATACTTTAATGGGGTCTGAAGGATGCCGCAAAGTGAGGGTGTTAGGCAAATCGTCAAGGTCAGTGGTAAAAATCGATAGGCAGGATTGTAGCAAGCACGTAAAGCCCCTCGGGCATATTCATCATTGGCCCGCTAATCTCGGTGGGCAACATTGGTAACCATACTAAATAAACACAGACGAGTACAGCTGTTTGGCGGTCAGTCATCGCTCATCACCACCACGCTGCGCAGTGTGTCTAACGCAGGGTGCATCGAACCACTCCCCGTTCACGAACCCGGGCTGATCGTGATAAGGATGGAGCGCTGTAGCAAACAGCGATCGTAATTTTACGGTAACCGATATCAACGCAAGGGCACACAGCTTCCAGGTTACAGTGAATGTAACTTCATGACATTGCAAGGACTTTGAAATACGAGTACTACGCCTCGGCCTTTGCGAGCAGTGCGATTGCGACAGAAGATACGAAATCGAGACAACTTAAACATTTCATAGTCTTGCACTTGAGGTTGTAGCCACGTTTCGGTTGATGCAATAATACCAGCATTACATCTGTCGAAGAGCTATTCAAGTTCCTGGCATTTGCGAAACACACTTCTAGCGTTAGCAACAAGCACGAAGGCTTCTGGTTTTAAAGGGCCCCTGAAACGGTTCGGACAAATTTCGTAGACGAGTAGAGTACAGCTAAAGTTATTCATTAGCACCACATTTTATGTGAAACGTCTCATATTAAGAGAGCTACGGATCATTTATTTATTTTTCATTTATTTATTTCATATACCTCACAGGCTCCAGAAGGAGTATTGCGTGAGGGGGGCGGTACAGATAACAATCGCGGTTTTTTGTTACATAAATATGAACAAAACGTGAATCAAATAATAAACAAAGAACGTGAAGTAAACAAAGATAAAAAGCAAGGAAGGCAAACGAACAGGTGTTAGCTTTTCAGCATACAGTAAAGCAAACAACCTTAGAACAAATGCTTACATAAATAGATAACAATAAAGTTAAAAGTAACAAAACTAAACAGATACTGCTTTTTAGCTAAGTACTAGCCAAATATGCCGTGATTTTTTGTCTGAGGGGTAATGGGTCGTTAATGTCAGCGATGTTATCAGGAAGACCATTCCACAGTGCAATCGCACGTGGCAAAGCTGAGCAGTTGAACGCATTGGTGTGACCGAAGATGCGTTGGAAACTGAGATGATTATGCAGGCGTCTAGATGTGCGGGAGGGACGAACAAGTGGTAAAGTAGATGGGCGTACACGTTGCATGATTTTGTGCAGAAGACAAAGTAATGCTATATTCCTGCGCGATTCCAAAGATGAAAGCGACAACGACAGCTTGATGTTAGTTACGCTCGAAAAAGGGCTATAATCTCTGGCAATGAAACGTGCAGCACGGTTTTGGATCGACTCGAGAAGATGGATTAGATATGCCTGATGAGGTGACCATATAGAAGCTGCGAATTCGAGCTGCGGTTGCACTAATGTTTGGTTGGCTATCTTTCTAGTGAGCGAACGAGCGCTGCCAAGGTTACGTTTTAAATATCCGTGAGTGCGCGATGCTTTAGCCGGTATTTTCTCAATGTGGGATGACCATGAAAGGCTAGGTGTTAGAATAATTCCAAGGTACTTGTTTGAAGATGTGCGAGCGACGATACTATTGCCAAGTGAGTAACTGAAAATGGAGTAGGACTTTTTGCGAGTAAATGTCATCAGATTGCATTTGTTAGTGTTTAGGGTCATTTGCCGATCCAAACACCAGTTAGTGACACATTGAAGGTCACGTTGAAGAGCAATATGATCAGCGGGGAGCGGATTTGACGGTAGATAACGCAGTCATCTGCGAATAGTCGAACACTGGATTTAATGTTAAATGGCAAGTCATTGATGAAATTCAGGAAGAGTAAGGGTCCAAGGACGCTTCCCTGAGGTACACCTGATGTTACGTTACTGAAAGGGGAAGAGTACTGATCAGTGACAGTGGAGTGCTTTCGAAAAGACAAAAAGTTTCTTATGCAAGAAATTGTTAGTTCGTCAAGGTTTAAGCATGAGAGTTTAGAAATGAGGCGACAGTGAGCCACGCGATCAAATGCTTTAGAGAAGTCGATGAATATTGAGTCAGTCTGAGCATTGTCGTCCACATTTTGAAAAAGACCCGTAGTGAATTCAATTAGTTGTTTCTCACATGAAAGGCCTTTTCTGAATCCACGCTGATGTTTTAAAGAGAAGTTATTACACTCCAAGTGATGAATGACATTAGTAAAAATGATGTGTTAGAGTAACTTGCAAGGAACGCTAGTTAGTGATATGGGATTTTTCACATCGCTCTCGTCACCTGACTTGAAAATGGGTATGATTTTGCCGACTTTCCAATCATTCGGCAGCTCCCCTGTTGACAGTGGCTGCTGAAATATATGACTAAGGATTGTACTAGAAGGGACTACTGTATGCTCTAGGATTTTCGTGCTGATGCCATCAAACCCGGAACTACTCGATAATTTGATATTGTTAATAAAAGTAGCGATTCCAGCGGCTGTTACGGTAATAGGAGTCATATATTGGTAATCAGAGTCTGCCATCTTTGGCATATTGGAATGGTCTTCCTTTGTGAACGTGGAAAGAAAGTAGTTGTTAAATACAGATGCGCAGTGCTCTCGCGGTATGGGAAGACCAGTGCTATCCACGAGTGTGGGAGTGTCAGTGCTGTTTGAAGGACATATCCTTTTCCAGAATTTCTTAGGATTATTTTTTATCAGTGACTGAAGGTCATCGGAAAAGAATTTATGCTTTGCACGACGAAGGGAACTGCAGCATGCTTTTTCGCAGGCTTTATGCTTATTCCACGAACCTAACGTGTTGACACTTCTGGCTGCCCTGTATAAACGTTTGTTTTTGTTTTTAACGCATTCAACGCTTTATTAAACCATGGTTTGGAGCAGTTGGTGTGAAATGAGATCTGAGGTATGTATTTATTTGCTAGACCGAGTAGTTCTTTTAAAAAGGCTGCAATTTTTGTTGAGTGATCGTTGAGAAAATGTTGCGATAAATCTAAATGAAACGCTTTGTAAATCTCAGTTAATGGTATTATAGTCTGCTCTTTTATAGTCAAATTTTCGTTTTGTTGTTAGATTACGTGTACATGAAGGTGTGCGAACGGTAAATTCCAATAACGAGTGGTCACTGAACCCATCAGTGATTGAAATGGTGCTAACTCTATTAGGTGCTGTTAGAACAAGGTCTAAGACGTTAGTATTGCGCGTAGGTTGGAGGACTAGTTGCTCAAAAGAAAAATCAAGGATGAGCTGGACAAAGTCAATAGATGCACGCGAATTGTCTCTTAAGTTAGGCCAATCTATGTCTGGGAAATTAAAATTGGCAAGAATGAATATATCAGCTTTAGGGAATTTAGAACGAACAGCAGTAAGGTTCCCACGCAAGTTGGAAACGAAGTTATCAGTGCTGTCAGGAGGCCTGTAACATACTCTGTAAAGTGACTTTGATAGTGTCGATGTTATACAAACCCACACTATCTAAATAACGGACGGTATCGGTACTATAAACGAAGTGATGTGCTTCTTTATTGCCAGCAAGACACCACCTCCCCTTCGATTATGTCTGTCTCGGTGATAAATGACATAGTCTTCCGTATCAGGAAAAACTTCGCTGTCATTCACGCCGCCACAGAGCCAAGTATCCGTTAGCGCCAAAATGTCACGGTTACTATTTTCCAAGTACGATACGATTTCGGTTCGTTTAGAAATTATACTACGAATGTTAGTATATGATAAAGCTAGGTACGTAGATGCAGCGGTGGCGTAGAGGTAGAACACCCGCCTCGCGTGCAAGAGGTCCGTGGTTCGAATCCCGGTGCCGCGCAATTTTCCACCGGATTAAAAAAAAAAAAAAAAAAAAATCCGCGTGTTGATAAAATTGCATAAACAGGCCTGGAGTGTGGCCTGATGCCGGTGACCAGAACCGGTAACACACTCCCTCACCAGAGCAGGATTGGCCACCCTGGTGCAGTACTTGGCCACAACCTCCTATATGAACACAACAATCAAACCCCGGCCCTCAGTCCCCAGCAGCTGCGAAGCAACTGACCACGGCGGCGGTCAGACCTGCGACGCTGCAGAGGGTGCTAAGAATCCCTGGCTCCGGACAGGCCGCCATTGGAATATGAACCTGGCAACGTTTAACGCAAGAACATTATCTAGTGAGGCGAGTCTAGCAGTGCTATTGGAAGAATTAGAGGGCAGTAAATGGGATATAATAGGGCTCAGTGAAGTTAGGAGGCCAAAAGAAGCATATACAGTGTTAAGGAGCGGGCACGTCCTGTGCTACCGGGGCTTAGCGGAGAGACGAGAACTAGGAGTCGGATTCCTGATTAATAAGAATATAGCTGGTAACATACAGGAATTCTACAGCATTAACGAGAGGGTGGCATGTCTTGTTGTGAAACTTAATAAGAGGTACAAAATGAAGGTTGTACAGGTCTACGCCCCTACATCCAGTCATGATGACCAGGAAGTCGAAAGCTTCTACGAAGACGTGGAATCGGCGATGGGTAGAGCGAAAACAAAATACACTATACTGATGGGCGATTTCAATGCAAAGGTAGGCAAGAAGCATGCTGGAGACAAGGCAGTGGGGGAATATGGCATAGGCACTAGGAATAGCAGGGGGGAGGTATTAGTAGAGTTTGCAGAACAGAATAATATGAGGATAATGAATACCTTCTTCCGCAAGCGGAATAACCGAAAGTGGACATGGAGGAGCCCGAACGGCGAGACTAGAAATGAAATAGATTTCATACTCTGCGCTAACCCTGGCATCATACAAGATGTGGACGTGCTCGGTAAGGTGCGCTGCAGTGACCACAGGATGGTAAGAACTCGAATTAGCCTAGACCTGAGGAGGGAACGGAGGAAACTGGTACATAAGAAGCCGATCAATGAGTTAGCGCTAAGAGGGAAAATAGAGGAATTCCAGATCAAGCTACAGAACAGGTATTCGGCTTTAAGTCACGAAGAGGACCTTAGTGTTGAAGCAATGAACGACAATCTTGTGGGCATCATTAAGGAGTGTGCAATAGAAGTCGGTGGTAACTCCGTTAGACAGGATACCAGTAAGCTATCGCAGGAGACGAAAGATCTGATCAAGAAACGCCAATGTATGAAAGCCTCTAACCCTACAGCTAGAATAGAACTGGCAGAACTTTCGAAGTTAATCAACAAGCGTAAGACAGCTGACATAAGGAAGTATAACATGGATAGAATTGAACAAGCTCTCAGGAACGGAGGAAGCCTAAAAGCACTGAAGAAGAAACTAGGAATTGGCAAGAATCAGATGTATGCGCTAAGAGACAAAGCCGGCAATATCATTACTAATATGGATGAGATGGTTCAAGTGGCTGAGGAGTTCTATAGAGATTTATACAGTACGAGTGGCACCCACGATGATAATGGAAGAGAGAATAATCTAGAGGAATTCGATATCCCAGAAGTAACGCCGGAAGAAGTAAAGAAAGCCTTGGGAGCTATACAAAGGGGGAAGGCAGCTGGGGAGGATCAGGTAACAGCAGATTTGCTGAAGGATGGTGGGCAGATTGTTCTAGAAAAACTGGCCACCCTGTATACACAATGCCTCAAGAGCTCGAGCGTACCGGAATCTTGGAAGAACGCTAACATAATCCTAATCCATAAGAAAGGCGACGCCAAAGACTTGAAAAATTATAGACCGATCAGCTTACTGTCCGTTGCCTACAAAGTATTTACTAAGGTAATTGCAAATAGAATCCGGAACACCTTAGACTTCCGTCAACCAAAGGACCAGGCAGGATTCCGTAAAGGCTACTCAACAATAGATCATATTCACACTATCAATCAGGTGATAGAGAAATGTGCGGAATATAACCAACCATTATATATAGCTTTCATTGATTACGAGAAAGCGTTTGATTCAGTCGAAACCTCAGCAGTCATGGAGGCATTGCGGAATCAGGGTGTAGACGAGCCGTATGTAAAAATACTGAAAGGTATCTATAGCGACTCCACAGCCACCATAGTCCTCCATAAAGAAAGCAACAAAATCCCAATAAAGAAAGGCGTCAGGCAGGGAGATACGATCTCTCCAATGCTATTCACAGCGTGTTTACAGGAGGTATTCAGAGACCTGGATTGGGAAGAATTGGGGATAAGAGTAAATGGAGAATACCTTAGTAACTTGCGCTTCGCTGATGATATTGCCTTGCTTAGTAACTCAGGGGACCAACTGCAATGCATGCTCACTGATCTGGAGAGGCAGAGCAGAAGGGTGGGACTAAAAATGAATCTGCAGAAAACTAAAGTAATGTTTAACAGTCTCGGAAGGGAACAGCAGTTTACGATAGGTAGCGAGGCACTGGAAGTGGTAAGAGAATACATCTACTTAGGACAGGTAGTGACTGCTGATCCAGATCATGAGAGTGAAATAATCAGAAGAATAAGAATGGGCTGGGGTGCGTTTGGCAGGCATTCGCAGATCATGAACAGCAGGTTGCCATTATCCCTCAAGAGAAAAGTGTATAACAGCTGTGTCTTACCAGTACTCACGTACGGGGCAGAAACCTGGAGGCTTACGAAAAGGGTTCTACTTAAATTGAGGACGACGCAACGAGCTATGGAAAGAAGAATGATAGGTGTAACGTTAAGGGATAAGAAAAGAGCAGATTGGGTGAGGGAACAAACGCGCGTTAATGACATCTTAGTTGAAATCAAGAAAAAGAAATGGGCATGGGCAGGACATGTAATGAGGAGGGAAGATAACCGATGGTCATTAAGGGTTACGGACTGGATTCCGAGGGAAGGGAAGCGTAGCAGGGGGCGACAGAAAGTTAGGTGGGCAGATGAGATTAGGAAGTTTGGAGGGTCAACATGGCCACAATTAGTACATGACCGGGGTAGTTGGAGAAGTATGGGAGAGGCCTTTGCCCTGCAGTGGGCGTAATCAGGCTGATGATGATGATGATGATGAAAGCTAGGTACGAAGGGTCGATGTGTGTATGTTGCGCAGCAGAAGGGTTGTCAGACGCGCATGTTATCGGGTTAAGTTCTAGCTATCGCGAAAGTGGTACCACGGTATCACACAGCGAGTCATACCTATAAGTATTGTTATCTACTCGCACTTTGTCGAGGGTTAACTTCAACGGTACGCCCTTGGTTTTTTGCGAAGACAATGAGCTTGCGTCGGGCGATGCGCGTTTGGAGGGAAAAATATTCGCGAACAGCGAATTCCGTGCCTTTGAATTTATAGCGATTTGCTATTATGCTTTGTTTATCTTTAAAAAACGTGAATTTAGAAATTATTGGCCTGTTCTTCTCTCTGTTGAACTGGCCAAGGCGGTGTGCGCGTTCTATTTTGGTGGGTTCGATGGTGATGCCAAGGTGTTCTCTGCACAAGTTGATAACTTTAGATTCAGATGATGGCCATGATTCGTTTCAATCATCAGGGATGCCAAAGAAGAGCAAATTACACCCCCGGAGTCTGTTTTCGGCATCCTCGCAACGCATCTCTATTGTTTTAAGCTGCCTCGAGATAGCATGGCATTCTTCAGGAGACTCGGGTGATGACCTATTGCCAAAACTTTTAATCGATTCGAGATCACCCTCAACAGACTGAAGCCTAACGGATAACTGTTTCAGTTTACCGTCGACAGATACCTGCCAACTTTTAAGGGTTCGCAGGTAATTTCGAATTTCATCTTGACCGATTTCGATACGTCGCAACGATTCCAAAATGGCAGCTAGGTCAACGGGACCAGGATTTGATTCGACGTCTCCAGAAAGAAGTAAGCGCACCCGACATATGAACAAGCACAACAAGTTCTTACAGCGTTTGATAGCAAGTGGCAGCTCGCTGGGGCACGACACCACCAAAAAGACAGCGATTGCTGCTCTTCAGGCAAGAACAACCATTCAGGTAACTAACCTGGAACAGAAGCATCGGTGCATGCTCCATGTCTAAAACGATGTCGTGCCCCAGCCGGGCGGCGCCCAATGATTGCTTATAAGCTGCGTATCTCGTGCTCATAGTGCCGGCATGTCGTCTTGATGTTCCTGGTTGCCAGCAGCAGGCCGGAATGAATCCCAACTTTGGCGATGGCGGGCATTCCCCGGAGCGCTTAGTTGCTGGCGTGCTGACTGTTTCCTGAATAGTACATGATGCGGTAGACAAGCGGCAGGGCCAGCAGAAGTAGGTGCACCTGGACCGGAAGCATCGGTGAATGCTCCATGTCTAAAACGACGTCATGCCCCAGCCGGGCGGCGCCGAATGATTGCTTATAAGCTGCGTATCCCGTGCTGATAGTGCCGGCATGTCGTCTTGATGTTCCTGGTTGCCAGCAGCAGGCCGGAATGAATCCAAACTTTGGCGATGGCGGGCATTCCCCGGAGCGGTTAGTTGCTGGCGTGCTGACTGCTTCCTGAATAGTACATGATGCGGTAGGCAACGGCAGGGCCAGCAGAAGTAGGTGCACCTGGAACAGAAAGAAGCATCGGTGAATGCTCCATGTCTAAAACGATGTCGTGCCCCAGCCGGGCGGCGCCGAATGATTGCTTATAAGCTGCGTGTCCCGTGCTGATAGTGCCGGCATGTCGTCATGATGTTCCTGGTTGCCAGCAGCAGGCCGGAATGAATCCCAACTTTGGCGATGGCGGGCATTCCCCGGAGCGGTTAGTTGCTGGCGTGCTGACTTCTTCCTGAATAGTACATGATGCCGTAGACAACGGCAGGGCCAGCAGAAGTAGGTGCACCTGGAACAGAAAGAAGCATCGGTGAATGCTCCATGTCTAAAACGATGTCGTGCCCGGTTACATGTTACCCTCCTTCTAGTCGTGCATTTTTTCCTCAGCTTGTTAGCCGAGTGATCAGGGTTAAGCTCCGCCTTCACTGGCTCTGCGTCATGACTGCACGTCGAGTCGTCGACTTCCGGTACTGTAGGAGCGAGCGCGCGAAGCCTCTCCAAACTCTCCGCCAGCTGCTTGGCAGTCGACCCGAAGCGAGAGCTATCGAAGCAGCGTGCGTTGCGAGCATTCTGTCGCAGCGCCGAACGTGTTTGGTATAGCGGTAGCCATAGGCGAGCGCGGCGTTTCGAAGAATGGCTGGAGGCATAAACTCATAAACTCAAGCTGATGAAGGAACTTTAGCGTAGACGTACTACGTGAGTGGCCTGATCGGTCTGGGTGGTCCAGCCACCTGTTGCCGCAGAGCTTAACCAGCCAAGCAAAGCGCTAATATTGATGTAACCAAGTGTGAAACATTTTAAACATTTACAAAGACAATGTGTTAACGCTTACAGTCCTGCGAAAAATTTACATCAGCAGCAAATAACACTACATTTCGTTAGTGCTACTGTGTGTGGTTGAGCTCTGTGCCACCAAGTGGCTGCACCGTGCAGACCATTCACATTTGCGTTTCTGCTCATCCCGTGAAACAACACGGTAAACCGGCCAGGCCCTGTCCCCTTGCGCTTGCGTTTACCCAATACCGGACTCGTGAAATGCTATTACGTTAGTAACCTTCCGGCGTAAAGTGACGTCCGCAAACGCACAAATCCTGGCACCGATCGGATAGCGGCAGTGCGATGCGCTGCAGCCAGTCCGCTCGTCTGCTGCCTTGCAGAGGGACACGACGTCGCAGCTTGACATATTTCCAGTGGCTACCTTTGCAGGCCACAATGCATCAGTCGAATCATAGTGCTCGCGAAAAGACTGAGACCGACTCTGACCGCGAAGCTCTCGTCAAAATGGAGCACGCTGTAACACAAGCAGACGATGCTTGCTGTGTGCCGGAAGTGCTTAACTGTAGTGAGATATTATTCGTCTGCATTCTCTTTCTGTTTCTTTCTTTCGATAGAAACAAATTAACTATTAACTACCATTCCAACTAGTACGAAGATCATTTGTTCACAAGAAAGGTGGAAAAATTATAGATGACGCTCCTTGGGCAGCCAATCGGATAGCACGCCCACATGACGTCACTTGACTGAATTATGCCATATGGGTAGGGGCGGCTGAAAATTCCTCCGAGGAGCTTGCTGCAATCGGCCGCGAGTTACATTTTTAAAACTCTATAATAAATTACACGCTTTACGCCCAGCACTTAGATGCGTCCATTAATGATCAGAAGGACCTACTCTAACGAATTAGTACGTTTGTACAACATCACCAAGATCGTGTCAGGGTCCCTTTAAATATACGCCATTGCCCCTCGCGCATTGTTATGTAATAGGGTGATGGCGCAGATTGTCAGGTGCGCTTGCCTGATCTGGAACACCACTTTTAGCTCGCTTAACGCTGTCACTTCTTGGATCATACATAAAGAATTGCTTATCGATGAAAAGCTTGTTAAAATGTAAGTTAAATGAGGATGAATTAGGCTGGTTTTTACCAAATCCGATAAGCTTTTTTTCTAGCAGCCATGTCGTAGGCGAGAGGTCCTCAGATGCTCAAATGTTACTACCTTTAAGTTGGTTGCACGATGAAAGTATGCTCTCCCTAATTTTAAAGTGTGATAGCTTTATTATAACCGTACGACACTTTGTAGTTGAAGAAGTGCTGATTCGATGCGCCCGTTCAAGTGAGTTTGATAGTAAGGCGTTTTCTACCGCTGAAGACAGGGCATCCAGAGTCTTCTGTTCAGTTTGCAGCCATGACTAACGGAATCGAGTATGCTGTAAAAAACGAAGTTATTGCGCATTGATCTGTCTTAAAAGTCGTCTAAGCGCGAGACAATGGTGCCCTGCTGCTTTTCCAACCGCTCAGCGCTTTGTTGAATTATGGCGACAACGTTTACAAACATGGAGGACGACTAGTAAACTTTATTTTAGTACAGCCAATTTATGAAACCTTGACCTCTCTACATAGATGACGGCCCCGAGCCCTTGGGCCTTGGCAGTATTTTCGGCAAGCTGGATTGCGTTTTTATTTATTTATTTATTTATTTA
This sequence comes from Dermacentor andersoni, assembly GCF_023375885.2. NCBI lineage: Eukaryota > Metazoa > Arthropoda > Arachnida > Ixodida > Ixodidae > Dermacentor > Dermacentor andersoni. The sequence continues at coordinate 233,355,593 of NC_092816.1, read as the reverse complement.
TGTAAAGATACCCCCAACGGCTCCCATTCCGACGGTACTACATGAGGGGAGGGGGGTGATCACAGTTGGTCTTCCGGTGCACAGCTGGCAACGTGGTCTCCCACTCATCTCTGGTCTTATGTGTTTTACACTTTGTGGGTGTCCGCGGACAAGCCCAAACCATAAGTTTTTGGTGCGCCCTTTCTTGACAGAATCTACATCTATCACAGTAAAGGTCCGGGTTGTAGCGATGGCCGTCCACGGGGTTAGGATATGTATCTGTTTGTAGGAGGCGCCAAGCCGTCGCTTGCCGTCTAGTTAGCGAGGAGTGTGCCGAGGGGAAACGGGCCCTTCCCAATTTATAGTGCTTGACAATCTCGTTAAAGCTGGTCATCCGGTCTCTCTCGGGTCCCGGTATTTGCGTGTCACTTGCTCGAGCCAGGTTTTGCCCTATTTCGTTCCCACGAATGGAGGATTGTGCGGGTGCCCATATAATTTGAACCTCTCAGTCTTTACAACAGTTGGTTAAAATTCCGGCGAAATTCTTCCTTTGGCATAGTTCTTGACGGCGGATTTGGAGTCGCTGACTACGATGTTAGCCTCCGTGGTGGCTATTGCCAGTGCTACGGCAGCCTCCTCTGGCACCTCCACCTGTCCCATTTCTACAGTGCCAAAACTCTCGAGTTACCTATGGACTCGTAGCCACTTTCGATATACTCTGTTTATTTGTGTACTCCGCCGCATCCACATAGACCACGTCCATGGCACTACGGAAACTTTTGTGGAGTGCTCTCGCGCTTGCGATTCCTCTACCTTCGTGAAAGTCCAGGTGCATGTTTCTGGAGATTGGAGGTATAATAATAATAATAATAATAATAATAATAATAATAACTTTATTTGCATCCGAAATACACGATGCCGGAGGCCTACAGAAAAAGCTGTCGCATTGCAGATTGACAAGGCCGCAGGCCCCCGCACTGGCAACTTCACGTAGCAGTCAGCAAATTATAAAATATATGTGAGTTATGATCAGCACTCACTGAAATCAATACATACAAAAAGATAAAACTCATTCCATATTCAGACATCGTTATACAAATTATGTTATACAATTTGAAGTTATACAATTAATACAGTTACAATTGCAATACAATTAATACAATACAATTTGAAGTTATACAATTATGAAGTGCAAACATTAAGCTTTCAAGACACTGTTTATCCATACAAGAACGCCACCAGAGACCAGCGCACAAAAAATGAACCGCAGAAAGCGCAGATAACTCCGCAGTAAAAGTGCAGCAAAATTATGCACTAACTATACTATTCTTTTTTCCCTTTTTGTTTTCTTCTTCTACGCACTAAAGTATTTTCGAAGGTCCGCAAAAGTAATTTTGTCAGGCTCTATATTTTTTTTCTGTAGCGTATTCAATAACCTTGGCAGCCGGTTCTTCACCATTTGTAAGCCATATGTTGTCCTACAAGTATCTATTGCCCATGTTTCAGAATTTCGCGTATTATATGTAGTAGAGTGATGTTTCAACTTCGCTAACTGACGCAAGAAACAAGTATTATTGTTTATCTCGTGTTTATATCGCTTGTACAGGCAATAATCATAAATATTTGTTACTGGCATTATGTTGTAGCTGCGAAATAAGGGCTCAGATGGATGGTACCTGGGAACATCTGCAATAACTCGAAGAAACTTTTTTTGCAGAACATGGATTTTTTGCAGATTGGTTTGCGTCGTAGAGGCCCAAACTAGGTGACAATAATTAAGTCTGGAACAAAATAAAGTATTGTAAATTAGCATCATTACACTGCGTGGTAGTATGCTTGCGGTCCGATATATGAGGCCGATTACTTGGGAGAGTTTTGTTGTTAACTGATCTATGTGCTCGTCCCAAGACAAGGTATTGTGGAAGACAACACCCAGTGTTTTAATAGAAGGCACTATTTCAATTAGAGTTGAGTTAAGCAGAACCCTTTGATTTAATGTTATCTTCTTGTTTCTAGCGTGAAACAAAACTGCCTTTGTTTTCTGTACATTTATTTTTAAGGCATTTTCTTCTGTCCACTTTTCAAGTTTAACCAAGATTTCGTTGGCGTTGCGAGCTATTTGGTTGGTTTCTTTTGCTGACAAAAATATACTAGTATCATCTGCATAAATGACGAATTTTACTTCTGGACATATACTTACAATGTCATTTAGATAGAGATTGAAAAGAAATGGTCCCAAGATGCTGCCTTGAGGCACACCGCAAGAAAGTGCTAATGGATCCGAGTGAAAGCCTTCTATGTCTACAATTTGTTGCCTATTTCTTAAATATGAATAGATTAGAGAAGCAGCAACACCTCGCACACCGTATCGTTCTAGCTTCCTAATAAGCAGTTCATGATTAATAAGGTCAAAGGCCCTTGAAAAATCTATAAAAATGCCCAGTATTACATTTTCTTTTTCGATTTGATCTAGTATATACTCTTTTTGTGCAAGAAGTGCCGATTCAGTGCTCAAACCCTCACGGAAACCATACTGGCAGTCAATCAAGATGTGTTTCTGTTCGAATTTTTTCAGTCTCCTGAGGATTACCTTTTCAAAGGCCTTTGAAAACACGGGCAATATAGAAACAGGCCGGTAATTGCCCATATCGTTCTTGTCACCCTTCTTATAAGTACCTTAACACGAGCAACTTGCATTTGGGGTGGAAATATCGCTTGCTCGAGGCATAAGTTAAATATGTACCGTATGCATGGAGCAAGCAAAGAGGCAGCATGCTTCAAAGGCTTCGCTTGCATCCCGTCAACATCCAACGCACTGCTGTTATTTAGGCTTATTATTACCTCTGTCACTTCAGCTTCAGTGACAGGGTCAAGGAACACTGAACTGTTATTGTAGTAAACATTTTTTAAATCACTCGTTGCTGCCATTTGACCCGCGGTGTTCACAATATGCTCATTGAAAGCATTGGCTAACGCCTTCCCTGACAACTCGTTGCCATTGTATTTTATTTCACGAACTGATTGGTTTTTAACATTATATTGTAACACTGAGTTCAACTTCTTCCAGAGAGCATTTGAGCAGCCAGAAAGGGAAGTAAATAAATTATTAAAATGATGTTTTCTTGCTCTTTTTAACTCTTTGTTTAAACTGTTACGGAAAGTTTTAAACTTCTTCAGTGCGTCTTGATCTCTGTTCTTAATAAGTTTGCTAAACATTGTATTTTTCTCCCGGATTTTTGCTGCCAGGTCAGAGGTTATCCAGGGCTTACGAATTTTTCTCTTTTGTTTTAGGCGTACAAAAGGAAAGTTCTCTGTATATATAGGTTTAAGGATTTTAAGGAATTCTTCGTAAGCCGCGCAAGCATCTGTAATATTATACACAGTGTCCCATGGTACCAACGAAAGTTTGTCTACAAATGAGGAAAGATTTTGCGGCGTAATACGCTGTATTAAATTTGCAGGCGAATTTTGTTTCATGTTCACCTTTTTACTACAGCATAAAAAAATAGGCAAATGATCACTCAACTCAGCCGCGATAACTCCAGCTCTGATTCTCTCCGGCATTACATTTGTAACAAAAATATCAATCAATGTAGACGTATTCAGTGTCACTCTTGTTGGAAGATTAATAACATTTGTAAGGCCATTGGATTTTAATAGAACATCCAGCTTAACCTTTGACGGATCACTGCTCAACATGTTAATATTCACATCGCCACCAAAAATGAGATCGAAATGGTAATCATTTACAAATGCAAAGAAACCTTCTAGGCATTCTAAAAATGGTGTCATCATTCCGTTCGGAGGTCGATAAACAACAGCGATTACAATCCTTTGCAATTTCAACGAAATAAACTCATAGTCGCTTGTGCTTACGCAGAATGTCTGAAGTAACTCACACGAGAAAGTATTTTTTACCAAGATGCATACACCACCACCGCGACCACTGGTCCGGTTAGCATTGAAAGTTTTATAAGAAGGAAGACGGAAAACATTTGAGTCATCTGTGCTCCATGTTTCTGTAAGCATTATCACGTCAAACACGTGATCAAGCTGCTGGAAAAAAAGAGTAAGTTCGGGTACTTTATGCTTTACTGATCGTATGTTTAGATGAAAACACTTCTGTGATTTCATATATACTGGTCCCAGGTGCCTTTCAAAGCTATGCGGCAGTACGTAACGTTCCGCGTCGACGTTATCCATGATTATCATTTAGTCATCTCAGAAACTGCCGTGTTCCTTATCTTAGTTTACTCAAGTCGCAAGAACTTCAAATGGCCACCGCATTTTCGCCGTCAGTTTTGCGCACGAGGACTCGTCCATTGTGATGCCAGACGTACTTGAAACCGTTTATCTTTGCCCAGTTTTTCACCTCAAAAAGGAGTGCACGAGTTCGTTTGGTTAAGTTTTCTTGCAAAAACAACTTATCATCTACACTGCTCAGCTTCTTCCGGCTTTGCCACCATTCATCTCGCTTCATTCGTTTGGCAAAGCGACAAATAGCACCTGGCGTTTTTCCTTTTTTAGCGGGCAGTCGATGGATCGCCACAATATCATGTTGCAAAAGTTGTGGGAGCTCGGCCTTTCCTGCTAGCGCATTTATTTCTTCCAATAAATTCTCATTGTAAGTTTACGGAATTCCGTGGAATTCCAGGTTTAGTTTACGGCTTTGCCATTCCAAGTAGTCAACCCCGGCCTTAAGCTGTGTGACCTCCTCCCGTTCTTAAAGCTTTAGTAACCTTCCTTTGATATCCGCGACATCGCGTTCATTTTTTCCCGTGCGTGTTAGAAGCTGATCGTACTGCTCGCTCATGAAGTGAACAGCATCTTCCAACCTCTCGACAGATTCTTTTAGGGGTAGCAATTGGTCCAGCTTGTCATTAATAGTCTTCAACCACACGCGTACATCATCTTGCGCGTCAGGTTGTTTGACCATCTTTTCTGCTAGCTGTGAACGCGACATGGAGCGTCGGCATGTTGTGCATCGCCATGCTCTGTGATACGCTTCACCCTTCGATTTTACTGTGGTGTGCGATACGCCAGCACACTTTCCGGTATGGTACGTGCAATCACATTCACTGCATGTCACTGATTTCTCTGAATCATCGCACTCTTCTTCACATACTTTGCATTGCCCTCCCGGAGACATAGTTCACTGTGGCAGCAGCAGCAGCAGTAATATCAAAAGTAAGAGTAAAAGCTACGCAAAAAATAATAATGCAGTTACTAACCTGCAAAAGTGCAGAGGTTCGGGCTTAGAGCGCTGAGATGCACACTGCTGCTACTGCTGCCAATATGATGGGCGTGCTTTCGGGGATCAGTCTTATAGCCTCCTGGTAGATGACAGCGCCAGCAGCGGCTGATACGGCGAAGATTCTCTGTAGATAGGCGCTCCGTGATCTTTCTTGTTGGATACTTGGAAGATCCCAGCGTAGAACTGTCGACGTCACACCTGAGTGCAGTCTGCAAAAGTACAGAGGTTGGGGCTTAGAGCGCTGAGATGCACACTGCTGCTACTGCTGCCAATGTGATGGGCGTGCTTTCGGGGATCAGTCTTATAGCCTCCTGGTAGATGACAGCGCCAGCAGCGTCTGATACGGCGAAGATTCTCTGTAGATAGGCGCTCCGTGATCTTTCTTGTTGGATACTTGGAAGATCCCAGCGTAGAACTGTCGACGTCACACCTGAGTGCAGTCTGCAAAAGTATAGAGGTTCGGGCTTAGAGCGCTGAGATGCACACTGCTGCTACTGCTGCCAATGTGCGATGTGCCAAATTGAGAGATGTTCCCTTGTTTTCCTTCGGGTGTCTCTCCGCAGTCTATGCTGTGCTTCGTAGGTTATTCCAAGGTCCTCTAAGATGTGTCTCCCCGTCCAACTTCGTGTGAATCTTTTATACTGTGCCACTCTCTGGGCCTCAATAAGTTCGTCTAATCTGCTGTACACACCGAGCACCAGGAACTTCTCTTTTGACGAATTTGCTGGAAGTCCCTACGCTTACTTATACGCCCTTGTAATTATGCATTCTATTTTGACTTTTTCCGCAGCGTACAACTTAAGGTAAGGGACCACATATACTACACGACTCTCTACGAATCCTTCTATTAATCGAATAAGAGTGTGCTCCTTGATGCAATAGCTTCTGTTGGATATCCGCTTCATTAGTCTGATTGTTTGTTGAACACTATTGTCCAGTAGTCTAATCAAATCAAATCAAATCCAATCAAGTTTATTTCAACATACAACTGATGCTGAGGACCGCGGACAAAAAGCCAGCACGGCTTGACGTGGTCCATGGCCCCGTTTCACAGGCAGCAACAAATACAACAAAGGTTTAGCACGGTTAAATACAATAGTAATTGGAAAAATAGGATTTCCACACTAATAACTGCAACACGTTAATCATGATAACTATGAACAAGTATTACAAACAAGTAAAGTTTACATGATGAGTAATTATTATAAATACAGCTTGTCATGAAGTACATCACAAAATACACGAGATAATAAAACAAATGCAGCCCTATGTACATCTCTATTAGGACACAAATATGAAAATATTTCATACAGTAACATATACATAAGGATTCGATATGCACAATGCAAAACAAACATCATTATACAAGAATTGAACCTGTTCAAAGAGCATTCATACGTCTAGATACATATTTGCATCTAGAAATATGTTTATCCTAGCGCAGAAATAAGCATTACTTTATGTTTGCCTTGTTCAAATGGTAGGGTAGTCGAAAACGTAGCATTTGATAAACGTAATTTTTTCTAGACCTTGGTACTTCCCATATTCCAGAACTCCTTGTACTGACCGCCTTATGCTTTGCTATTAAGTTGGAAATACGTTTTAGGGTGTCGTTGTTTCTTTTAATACTGGTCATATAATTTCGTCGTAACATATTTTCATAAATGTTAGAGATTGGCAGAAAATTGAGCTTTTCGAATAGAGGACGAGTATGTGTTAAGTAAGCGACATCGAGTATACAACCTACAGCGTTTTTCTGTATTCTATGCAGCACATTGATATTAGCGTTGTAGGGCCCCAGACAAGATGGCAATAGTTTATATATTGTCACGTGGTAGTTACGTATCAAGAGCACAAGTAGTAATAGTGTGAAAGACGAAACCAAGTTTTATTGGGCGGACCTATGCCCACAAAAACAGGCTACACTTGAAGAACGGTGACAACGGCGAACACAGTCGGCGATCGTCCAAATATGATCAACGGGTCAAGCGTGTCGGCTTCTGTACATCAATCGTCGAATGTTCCAGACTAATCGCTGGGACCCGCGCACCTTCCACAAAGTTCTACATTATTCGCGTCGCGCACACATGCAATCACATTACACAAGGTTCGGTCACAGACAGTGGATGGAACCATCGATAACATTCCAGAACATTCCCACACATGCAAGCGCGTCCTGCGCTTTGCTATAACATTTGTTAGGTGGTGAAACGTGTCCCCCGATGAAGACAAGTACACGTGTCAATACCCCTCTTAAACATCATCGACCCGATGCAGCAAACAAACGAAAGTAATAAAGAAAATCACTCGTAGCAACGAAAACAACAAAATAAGGAAGTTCGTCAGCGTCCGTAAAAGGATTTAACACGCACCACGTGGACCACTTCAGATCGTGCGCGGCGCCGCTGTGAATGCGAAATGCGGTCTGGCACGACCTCATAGTCCAGTGCGCCAATACGTCGGATGACCGTGTAGGGTCCGAAATAGCGTCGCAGTAGTTTCTCACTCAGCCTTCGTCGGCGTATCGGGGTCCATACCCAAACACGTCGCCGGGCTGGTACTCGACGAAGCGTCGACGGAGGTTGTAGCGTCGGCTGTCGGTACGCTGCTGATTCTTGATCCGTAGGCGGGCGAGCTGTCGGGCTTCTTCGGTGCGCTGGAGATAGGTAGCGACGTCAAGATTCTCTTCGTCAGTGACGTGCGGCAGCTTGGCGTCGAGTGTCGTCGTCGGGTTCCTGCCGTGAACCAGCTTAAACGGCGTATTCTGTGTTGTTTCTTGCACCACCGTGTTGTAAGCGAATGTTATGTACGGCAGGACGGCATCCCAGGTCATGTGTTCGGCGTCGACGTACATTCTAGCATGTCAGCGAGGGTCTTATTCAGCCTCTCCGTAAGACCATTCGTCTGTGGGCGGTAGGACGTTGTCTTCCTGTGCCTTGTCTGCCTGTATTGCAGAATGGATTGGGTGATCTCCGCTGTTAAGGCCGTTCCCCTGTTGGTCATGAGGACTTCTGGGGCGCCATGTCGCAGGAGGATGTTTTGGACAAAGAATTTCGCCACTTCGGCTGCGCTACCTTTCGGCAGTGCTTTAGTTTCAGCGAAGCCGGTGAGGTAGTCCGTCGCCACGACGATCCACTTATTTACGGTTGTTAACGTCGGAAAGGGTCCCAACAAGTCCATCCCGATCTGCTGGAATGGTCGTCAAGGAGGCTCGATTGGCTGTAGTAATCCGGCTGGCCTTGTCGGTGGTGTCTTGCGTCGCTGACAGTCTCGGCATGTTCTGACATAACGGGCGACGTCGGAGGTCAGGCGCGGCCAATAATACTTTTCTTGTATCCTCGATAGTGTCCGGGAAAATCCGAGGTGTCCAGCGGTCGGATCGTCATGTAGGGCATGCAATACTTCTAGACGAAGTCCTGACGGGACAACAAGAAGGTAATTGGCGCGGACTGGTGAGAAGTTCTTCACGAGTAGATTGTTTTGAAGCGTGAAGGAAGATAATCCTCGCTTAAGTGCTGTAGGGACAAGGTTGGTGTGCCCTTCCAAATACTTGGCTAGGTTTTTCAATTCCGGGTCTGCTCGCTGCTATTCAGCTAAGTCTTCCGCGCTTAAGATGCCAAGGAAGGTGTCGTCATCTTCATCATCTTGCGGCGGCGAGCAATGGGCAAGCGTGATAGGCAATCGGCATCAGAGTGTTTTCGGCTGGACTTATAGGTTATAGTGATATCATATTCTTGCAGTCTTAGGCTCCACCGGGCCAGCCGTCCTGAAGGATCCTTTAAATTCGCTAGCCAACACAAGGCGTGATGGTCGCTGACGACTTTGAATGGCCTGCCATATAGGTAAGGGCGAAATTTCGCTGTAGCCCAAACGATGGCTAGGCATTCCTTTTCGGTTGTAGAATAATTGCCTTCCGCTTTTCACAACGACCGGCTAGCGTGAGCTATCACGTGTTCATGTCCATCTTTTCTCTAGACTGCGACGGCACCGAGGCCTAGGCTACTGGCGTCAGTGTGGATTTCGGTATCGGCGTGCTCGTCGAAGTGCGGAAGTACGGGCGGCGTCTGCATGCGTCGTTTGAGTTCTTGAAATGCGTAGGCCTGCGGCGTTTCCCACTTGAACTGGACGTCACATTTAGTTAGCTGTGTCAGCGGCTCAGCGATGCGTGAAAAGTCCTTCGCAAATCACCTGTAGTAGGCAGACATGCCAAAAGATCTACGCACTGCCTTCTTGTCGATGGGCTGCGGGAACTTTGTGATGGCAGCTGTCTTCTGCGGGTCGGGGCGGACTCCAGACTTGCTGATGACGTGGACTAGGAACAAAAGCTCATCGTAAGCGAAGCGTCACTTTTCTGGCTTCAGAGTGAGCCCTGTTGACTTGATGGCCTCTAGTATTGTCGCAAGCCGCCTAAGGTGATCGTCGAAATTTGCGGCGAAGACGCCGACATCATCCAAGTAAACAAGACATGTCTGCCGCTTCAATCCTGCTAACACCGTGTCCATGACGCGCTGGAACGTTGCAGGCGCCGAGCACAGTCCGAATGGCATGACCCTGAACTCGTAGAGGCCGTCTACCGTGATGAAGGCGGTCTTTTCGCGATCTCTCTTGTCGACTTCTATTTGCCAGTAGCCAGACTTGAGATCCATCGACGAGAAGTATTTTGCGTCGCCGAGCCGATCTAATGCGTCGATAATTCGTGGTAGGGGATATGCATCCTTCTTTTTGATCTTGTTAAGTCGACGATAATCAACGCAGAAACGTAAGGTTCGGTCCTTTTCTTCACCACGACAACAGGGGATGCCCACAGGCTTTTCGACGGCTGGATGATGTTGTCGGGTGCTATGATGATGTCGTCGCTGACTAGACTTTCGAGCACGCTTAAGGCGTGGTGACTACAAGGGCTCGCCGGCGGTATCGCGCGATCTTCCGATAGTGTTATCGACTTCCACTTCAGGTTGATGATTGCGCCGTGTTGGTTCAAGGAGTCCATGCCGAGAATGACGCCTCGTGAACACTGTTGGAGGATAACGAAGGTGGCAGGGTAAGTCCGATCATGAACAGTAATTCTTGCCGTGCAGATTCCAGTCGGCGTGATGAGGTGTCCTCCAGCGGTCTGAATTTGAGGGCCTTCCCATGCAGTTTTAACTTTCTTCAACTGAGCGGCAATGTGTCCACTCATTACGGAGTAATCGGCCCCTGTGTCGACTAAGGCGGTGACTGCGTGGCCGTCGAGAAGCACGTCGAGGTCGGTGGTTCTTTGTCTGGCGTTGCAGTTGGGTCTTGGCGTCGGATCACGGCTGCGTCACGTTGGCCTGTGGCTGGTATGTGACGTCGTCTGGTCGTCCTTCGTCGTTGTATTCTTTGCTTCTAGACTTCGTCGGGACGGTGGTGTGTCGTTATTATGTCGTCGAGATGGCCTCTTCGGCGTCTTCGTCGGCGGCGGAGGATCTTCGTCAGTTCGACGAACAGCAACCGCACCTCCATCGGTCGCTGCTTTCAGTTTTCCGGATATGGGCTCGCAGACCGGCCCCATGCTGGGCCAGTATATCGTGGTCGCTGCGGCAACAGGTAGCGGCCTGATGACGGCGAACGGGACGGTCGTCGAGTGCTCCACTGAGTGGCGGCGAGATAGTCGGCGATATCGCGAGGTCGTTCGCCAAGCTGTGGTCGTGGCGCGTCAACGGCGAACCCTCGCAGTCCCATTTCCCGGTATGGGCATCGGCGGTAGACGTGACCCGCTTGCCCGCAGTGGTGGCAGAGTGGGCGGTGCTCAGTAGCGCGCCAAATGTCCGTCTTCCTCGCGTAGCGGCGCTGGGCGGCGGGCGGGCGTGCTGGCGGCGGCGGTGGTGGACGACGGAATTGTAAAGGTCTCTGGCGCGGTCGTGCAGGGGGGCCTTGGCGGCGGGCGACGGCGGTTTATGTCATCGCTTCCAGCCGGGGCTGCGGTGATTCTGGTTGCACCTCAGGAACTCCAAAGGATCGCTCAAACTCATCTTTGACAATTTCGGCAATTGAGGCTGCTTGAGGCTGCGACCTAGGGTACAACTTCTGCAGCTCTTCTCGTACGATCGCTCTGATAGTCTCGCGCAGATCGTCGGTGGCCAGAGATTGATTCCTGTGTAGGTAGATTTCGTGCGGGGGTGGAATAGCCGGTTCCGCATTTCGAGTGTCTTCTCGATGCTGGCGTCCTCGCGAAGAAACTCTTCTACGGTCTTCGATGGGCTTCGTATCATTGCGCCGGAAAGTTCTTCCTTCACACCACGCATGAGAAGGCGGACTTTCTCCTCGGGCATATCCGGGTCGGCGTGGCGGAACAGACGGTTAATTTCTTCCGTGAATATGGCAACGTTTTCGTTAGGTAGCTGCATTTGCGCGTCCAGCATGTCTTCGGCCCTTTCCTTGCGCACGACGCTCGTAAAGGTGCGCAGGAAGCCGCTACGGAACAGGTCCCATGTTGTCATGGTCGACTCCCGGTTCTCAAACCACGTTCTGGCGGCGTCTTCTAAGGCGAAGTGTACATGCCGCAGCTTGTCGTCGGAGTCCTAGTTGTTGAAAGTCGTGATTCCTTCGTACGTCTCCAGCCACGATTCCGGGTCTTCAGTAGCTGCTCCGCGGAAGGGTGGTGGGTCCCGAGGTTGTTGCACGATAACGGGGGACGCTGGGGCAGCCATTGGGGTTGTCTTAGCCACGATCTTCTTTGTCGTCTCAGGTAGAAGTCCGTGCTCTGGGCGCAGTCCTTGCAGTCTGAGGCTAGTACGCTGGCCTTGGGCGATGTCGGTTTTGTCCTCGGGCTTCGGGCTTGGATCGCGGCTTTGACGGGGCGTTCGATACATGAACACACAAGCACCTCCACCAGATGTAACGTGGTAGTGAAGTATAAAGAACACAAGCAGTAATAATGTGAAAGACGAAACCATCATTTATTGGGCGAACCTGTGCCCACAAAAACAGGCTACACTTGAAGAACGGTGACAACGGCGAACACAGTCAGCGATCGTCAAAATCTGATCAACGGGTGAAGCGCGCCGGCTTTTGTGCATTAATCGTCGAATGTTCCAGACTAATCGCTGGGACCCACGCGCCTTCCGCAAAGTTCTACATTATTCGCGTAGCGCACTCATGCAATCAGATTACACAAGGTTCGGTCAGAGACAGTGGATGGAACCATCGATAACATTCTAGAAATTTCCCACACATGCAAGCGCGTCCTGCGCTGTCGGATAACATTTGTTAGGCAGTGAAATGTGTCGCCCGATGAAGGCAAGTACACGTGTCAATATCATAATAACACTGATTTGTTCAAAATAAGTTTGATTCTTTCTGGAAGAAAAAACGCAACTTGCATAGTATTCCAGTCACTCGAGAGAGCTTACTAATTACCATTTCCACGTGAGCATTCCACTACAAATGTTGCTCAAATATAACTCCAAGACACTTAATAGAAGGAGCAATAGGCAAAATGGAGTCGTTAAGCTGTAAAAGGGTACAAGTGTGAATATTTCGATTTTTCGGCCTAAAAATTGCAGCCTTTGTTTAGTTAACATTAATTGTTAACGGGTTCGCGATACTACAAGATGATAATTTTGACAGCACCGCGTTGGCTTTAATGATGAGGTTTTCGAGATATTTTTCGGTTACAAGAATTGTAATGTCGTCTGCAAGCGCAATAAATTTTACGTTTTTCTCAATAGTCACTAGATCATTAATATAGATACTGTAATGGGTGTACTGAACAGTTCCGAGGGTAACGTCTGTTCGTAACAGACAAGGCAGGTGATGCAGAGAAGCAACAGCTGGTTGCCCGAACGGCTCACACTCGTGCTAAGCACTGGCGATCCGGCTGGCCCACTGGTTGCACAGCAGGCATGGAAGAGACGATCTGGCTGGCCTTGTTCTTGTGCTCTTCTTCTTCATTACAATTACCCCCGGTGCAAAAGCGGAGCCATCCTGGTGACTTACGACGTGGAGACGAGCGGGTCATAGAATTGTTTCAGGCGGTGAACGTGAAAAACATCCACTACACGGCGGCGCTTGTCGAATGTCGATGTAAGCGGCTCTATAACATAGTTGACCGGAGAGGTGCGTTCGACGATGCGGTATGGTCCATCATACTGCTAGATAAGTTTTGTCGAAAGTCCAGGCGTAGTAGAAGGCACGGACAACAAGAAAAGTGTGCCGGGAGCTAAATTCGGATTCGTAGCGTCGCCATCACGAGTGGCTTTTTGTCGTTGTTGGTCAGCGGAGGTGAACTTTCGGGCTAATTGATGGCATTTCTCGGCGTATCGGGTGACAGCTGAAACGGGAGCACACTCTGACGTGTCTGGTGTATAAGACAAAACCATATCGATGGTATGGGAAGGATCGCGACTGTAGAGAAGAAAGTAAGGATAAAATCCAGTAGTACTTTGTGTAGCCGTATTATATGCGTACGTGACGAATGGGAGGATGATGTCCCAGTTTGTATACTCCGATGAAACGTACGTGGCGAGCGTATCACCAAGAGTGAGATTGAAACGCTCTGTAAGCCCGTTAGTTTGAGGATAGTACACCGTGGTGGTCCGGTGAACTAGGTGGCATCGAGCAAGCAGAGCTTCAATCACTTGCGACAGAAACACACGGCCTCTATCACTCAGCAGCTCCCGAGGTGGGCCATGACGAAGAATGAAACGATGGAGCAAAAAGGATGCAACGTCACTAGCGGTTGCTGCAAGTAGAGCAGTCGTTTCAGCATAACGTGTAAGGTGATCAACTGCGACAATAATCCATCGTTTGCCAGCGGGTGTTAGCGGTAGCGGCCCGTACAGGTCAAGTCGCACACGGTCGAAGGCACGAGCAGGGCACAGAAGCGGCTGTAATAAACCGTGGGCCGAATGAGGCGGATATTTGCGGCGTTGGCATTGCGGGCACGAGCGGACAAACTTTTGGACGAAAGTCAACATTCCTCGCCAGTAGTAACGTTGCCGCAGGCGCTCATACGTCTTCAAAACGCCTGCGTGTGCACATTGTGGGTCAGTATGGAAAGACGCGCACATGTCATAACGCAAAGTCTTTGGGATAACCAGGAGCCATTTGCGACCATCAGGCTGGTAGTGGCGTCAATGCAAGAGGTTATCCCGGAGAGCAAAATGGGCAGCCTGGCGACGCAGGGAGCGGGAGATGGGAGAGGCAGGCGAGCCAGAAAGGAGATTCAGAAGAGACGCCACCCAAGGATCTTTGCGCTGTTCTGATGCGAAGGTGTCGATGTCGACCGAGGATACCACTTCAATGGTTGAGAGGGAGGCCATGTCGTCTGGCAGTGGAGAGCTGATAGAGGGTCAGCGTCAGTGTGCTTGCGACCTGAGCGGTATATGATGTGTACGTCGTATTCTTGAATGCGCAGAACCCAGCGGGCAACGCGTCCAGACGGGTCTTTTAAAGAGGATAACCAACAAAGGGCGTGATGGTCAGTGACCACATTGGAAGGCCTGCCGCATAAATAAGGGCGAAACTTCCCGATGCCCAAGCGATGGCCTGCCATTCTTTTTCTGTGACGCTGTAATTTCTGTGACGCTGTGACGCACGACTGGCGTAAGCAACGACGTACTCGGAGTAGCCAGGCTTGCGCTGCGCAACGACAGCGCCAAAGCCAATACCACTGGCATCGGTATGCACTTCAGTTGGGGCGGTGGGGTCGTAGTGTCGCAGTATACGCGGCGTGCACGCCGATGGCCGCGCCACTGGTGGCGGCCTTGCGCAGAACGCATGGGAGAGGAGCGAGCCGCGCGCCGTAGCACGCCGCAGTTTGTTGCGTCGCTGATAGTGCTTCTCCGTCTTATTTGTGTTTTCAGAGCAAAATAAGCAACACCCTTCGCATGTGTGGGATGGCCAAAGCTTCCGAAGAATGTCGAAGAAGAATTGTTGCAGGGTGGGGGGGCTCAAATACCGGCGAAAACGTGCCGGTGATACGGTTCTAATTATTCCCCGCAAAGCCTCATCAGCAGGAGCAACGGTGGCAATGGATCGTAGCTTCGGCGCGAAATTTCTTGTTCTCATCCTTTCCTTTGTCGCTTCGATGTTTTTTCTTTTTTATTATTATTTTTTTACTCAATTGTAGTAAGACGGGTAAGCGACGAAGTTCGTCTGCAGTGCAACCTGCGGTTGAAAGGCATTTCGCTAAAGTTCGGAATGCCGTTTGCCGCTTATATTGTTTTCCGCTTCTTTACCGCGTTGGGCTAGCTAGGCAGCACGACTGCATGAGCGCATTGTTTTGCATGTTAAAGCTACAGAAGTTTGCAAGAACTGAAATGGTTAGTTTTATGTGGCCCGGTAAATCCTCGCACCAGCTGTCGCGCACTTCATGTTTTTACATTTATTTTATGCGTGGCTTCGCCCATGTTTAACTGTTGCTAGTTGCTTCATGCATAACTCTTGATTCTTTTGAGCTGCGAGGTTTTCACCCTGCCTCGTTTGTAAAGGGTATAAATCACGCTGTGTCTTATCGGAATGACACCAAGCAAGTGCTTCTTTAACAGCTTTATTCATTTCGCCCGAGGGCACCTTAGATATTGTGGTTTTTTGGGAAATGTGTTTAGAAAATAGGTAGCTCAGGGCGAGAATTGCTAATAGTTACTGCATATGGTATTTTTGTTCTATTTTTCGCTGATCCATTTTTCGCTGAGTAGTTCGCGTCACATCATCATACCTTGATGCTCTCTGAGCAGACTTAACACGCCGAGTGATTTGTTTGTTTCACAACGTAGTCGCTTCTTGCAAGTGAATTTTGCACTCAGCTGAATTATTTCTTGTTATGATTACGCCGCATAGGACTAAACCCGGCCTTGCCGCCAGCGCTGTATCTAATTTGACTGGCGCTGCTCTGCCTTTAAATATATCATGTGGCCATTCTCTCTAGTAACATTTAAAAAAAGTACTGCAATGTTAGTCACACTATAGCTTTGTACGTTTCCAAGCAGTTCCCTTAGGGAATTTAAAATTGCAAAAACTGCAGCGCGAACGGCAGTTCATCGGCGGTACAGCGCTAACACGCGCTTTTATTAACCCGTGCGTTTGGTGGCTTCGTTGACTATAGTGTACGCGTTTCTATCAATAAATTCGCAATTATTCCACTTCAGGCGACTTTCACTACACTTATTCGGCGGCGTCACATGTATTCATCGGCAGAAAAATCACAACGGTATATGCAGACATCGCACCGTGCGGATTTGTTATCTAAGTCTGCACTAACGACGGGTGCTTATTATTGAGGTACAGCAGCAGCATTACGGCAAGGGTAGAATTAAAGAAAAAAAAAACGGTCGAGACATCGCATTAGTCAACAAAATTTGTCGGCTAGTTTACATGAGCTCCACTTCATGTAAATGGTCTTCATGGCGTTTGTCTGCGGGACGCACCTGGCGCGTATGTGGACCATGTTGCCCCAAACACCGGTAACACCTTGTTCATACCCGCTCCCACAGAGGTCTGCGTCTTCCCTACAGCTGTCACCGCAGAAGAAGCAGTCTGGCGCCCGAACCAAGGACAAATCGCAGCCGCGAACTTCAGTCACCCTTGCTGCAAAGCGTTGTCGTCTGCTACTGCTCCCACGCGTATTGTTGGAAGCGCCCGCTAGGTGGCTATCAGTGGCGCCTCTATAGGCGGTGCACGCGGCCTATAGGCGGAGACGTCAAGAGACGACGTAAGGTCACGAACGCGGTGTCGCATGCCGGAGACCAGGAGGATAGGTTGTTGGCGCCACTTAAGAGTGCTGTCAGAGGTGATATTATCGAGGCGAAATTGCGAACAAAGCGTCTGAAGTAAGCACAGAGGCCGATGAAGGCGCGGAGTTCTTTGAATGTCTTAGGTTTCGGAAATTCTGCCACAGCGCGAAATTTTGATGGGTCGGGGCAAATGCCGTCATGTGATACGACGTGACCTAGAATCATGAGCTCGCGCGCGGCGAACTGGCACTTTTTCAGGTTCAGTTGCAGGCCTGCGTTGGTCAAGGACGTCAACACTTGCCTAAGGCGAAGAAGACGGGTGCTTAAATCAGAGGCGAACACAACGATGTCGTCGAGGTAGAACAAACACGTGCTCCATTTTAGGCCACGCAAGATATTGTCCATCATTCGTTCAAACGTAGCAGGCGCATTGCATAGGCCAAATGGCATCACATAAAATTCGTATAAACCATCTGGCGTAATGAATGCAGTTTTAGGGCGATCAACAGCTGGAAGTGGGACCTGCCAGTAGCCCGAGCACAAATCCAACGAAGAGAAGAATTTAGCGCCTTGCAAGCTGTCCAGAGCGTCGTCAATGCGCGGTAGAGGGTAGACGCCTTTTCGCGTTATCTTATTAAGACGGCTATAATCGACGCAGAACCGAATGGAACCATCTTTTTTGTGACGAGAACCACCGGTGATGCCCACGGGCTATTGGAAGGTCGAATGACGCAGTGCTGAAGCATGTCGTCCACGTACTCACTGGTCACTTAACGCTCCTTGGCGGATACGCGGTACGCGCTCTGCCGCAATGTTGCGTTGGAGGCAGTCTCGATGTGGTGGCTGACGGTTGACGAGCGGCCCAGAGTAAGCGGAGCAACATCAAAAAAAGAGCGCAACTGGGCAAGCAGGTGAGGAAGCTGGAAGCGCTGTTCGGAAGTAAAATCATCGGCGATGAAAGGTGTGAATAAGTCAGGTGATGGCGGAGCAGAAGTGGAAAGTGCAAAGAAGTCAGTGAGCTTTGCATACGAAGCATCCGGCACGTCGGTTATAAACATGTCATCAAGAGGCTGAACATGGCCAAGTGCTTCGCCGCAAAGAGCCATCAGGGCTGTAGGAAGCGGATTACAGGCAACGATGGCGCTGAAACCGGCTGAAATGTCAAGCGTGGCAAAAGGGAGGGGAACGTGTTTGCGGGTCATGAAGAGTTTTGAAGGAGTGAAGGGGACAGCGCCTTCAGAGACAGCGCCACAGAAAACGGGAACAACGGCAGATGAGTACGGCGGTATGGTGATGTCTTCCCGAAGGACTAGCTTAGCGGGAAGAGAAGGGGCGCTGACGAGGAGCACGTCACACAGAGGCGGTAATTCGACTTCTGCGCGTGCACAATTGATGACGGCGTTATTTCGCGAAAGAAAGTCCCACCCAAGTATCACGTCGTGAGAACAGGACTGCAGAACTACAATCTCCACAATATAGAGAACGCCCTGAATAACAACTCTAGCTGTGCATGCTGCTGAAGGCTGAACTGGCTGGGCGCTTGCTGTGCGAAGAGAAAACCCGGAAAGTGGCGTCGTAACTTCTCGTAAAGCGCGAGAGAGGCGTTCCTTTAGGACAGACACGGCTGCTCCAGTATCGATTGGCGCAACGTTAGGGACGCCGTCAACATTAAGGTCGACAGCGTTCGAAGGCGACAATGGAGGACTTGTACAGATCGAAGGTGACGCAGTTCCTGCCTCCTGAACTACGGCGCTTAGTTTTCCTCTTGCGTGTGTAAAGGGTGCCGACGCATGGGGGACAACGAGCGGTGACGTGGGGAAGGTGAACGACGTGTAAGAACCGGGCGCTCGGATGGTGGCCTGTTCGACTGCCGACTAAAATAAGTGTCGTGGAAAGGCTGCACGCCGGCGTAGGGAGGCAACCGCACAAACTCATCAGAGTGCAGCATGCGGCGGCGGCAGAGTCGTGCAACATGGCCGGGAATACCACAGGCATAACATATGGGCCTGTTGTCTTGCGTGGGCCAAGGATTAGCAAAGGCAGGAGCAGGTCGATGAATAGGGGTGATGAACGGGTGGTAGCGACCGTGGATGTAGCGCAACGAGTGGTTGACGAGGAGGCTACGCGGCGACGGATGCGTATGTAGGTGGCGCGGCGACATGGTATTGCTGATGCTGCATCGGTAGAGCCTCAGCAACTTCGTCTTCAATAACCCGCCGGAGATTAGGAGCGAGCTGTGTAGGAGGCCGTTGCGGCAGCGGCTGCTGTTGGGGTAGCTCAGCGAAGGGTAGCAGAGAAAGCTGACGTGCAACTTCCTCCTGCACGAAAGCTTGGATTTGTGTGAGCAAGGGCGAGCGATCACAGAAGACTGTCATGGAAAAGAGGGTCTCATCAGCCACTGAGAGGCGCCTGGTCAAATCGCGCTGCCTCCTCAACTCGTCGTAGCTTTGGCACAAGTTTATGAGCTCTGCTACAGTGCGCGGACTCTTGGCGACCAACATTTCGGAAGTGTCATCGGCGATGCCCTTCAAAATGTGCATCAATTTGTCATTTTCAGGCATAGAAGCATCCACACGTTTGCATAGGTCGAGAACCTCTTCGATATAACAAGTGAATGTTTCACCGGGTTGTTGCGCTCGCTCTCGTAACCGCTGCTCGGCGCGCAACTTGTGGATGGCAGGGTGACCGAAAACTGCAGCGAAACTGGTCTTGAACGCGGACCAGGACTGAAAATCGGCTTCGTGATTTTTACATCACAGGTGAGCCATTCCCGCAAGGTAGAATACAACGGCATTTAACTTGGCGGTATCATCCCATCGATTGTGCAAGTTCACCCGTTAGTACGTAGACAACCAGTCATTGACGTCCTGCTCATCCGTACCGCTGAAAACCGCTGGATGACGTTGCGCAACAGCGCCAGAGCAGGCAACGGAGGGTGGCGGCGACGTCGGCTGACGAGAGTCAGGCATGACGGGAGGCAGAGTCCGAGACCGGAGTTCCAGGGTGTGGATGTTCTTGAATACCCCGCACCTTCCACCAATTGTAATGGGTGTACTGAACCGTTCCGAGGGTAACGTCTGTTCGTAACCGAGAAGGCAGGTGATGCAGAGCAGGAACAGCTGGTTGCCCGAACGGCTCACACTCGTGCTAAGCACTGGCGATCCGGTTGGCCCACTGGTTGCACAGCAGGCATGGAAGAGACGATCTGGCTGGCCTTGATCTTGTGCTCTTCTTCTTCATTACAATACGCAAAAAAACAAGGGGTCCAAAATGCTGCCCTGTGGTTCTCCTGCGATAAGTGGTTTCAAATAGGACGCGTAACTGTTTATAACTACGTGTTGCATGCGGTGTTGGAGATATGATTATGTTAACATAAAAAAACGCCTCAAGAACCATAATAGTTAAATTTTTCTAGTAGGGTAGCACGATTTATGCAGTCGAACGCCTTTGAGTAGTCGACAAAAATGCCCAATGTACATAGCTGACGTGCGAAAGAATCTAATAAATCTTCTTTCGTGTAAGAAGGGCAGTTTCAGTAGATTGACCTCTCGTAAATGCAAATTGCATGTTTGTTAATAATTTATGCTTAGTTGTAAAGGATGGAATCCTGTTGTGAATTAATTCTTCCAGAGGGCTTGAAAAAAGTGGCAAGACGGATATTGGTCTATAGTTTCTTAAATCGTTTTTATCGCCGCCCTTGTGTAACACTATAACTTTAGCAACCTGGAGGCGTTTTGGAAAAGTACCATCAGATAAAACAAGGTTATAAAAGTGTGTCAACGCCGGAGTGATTGCATCTAGTACGAACTTAGCAGGCCCAATTTCAAAAGCATCGGCATCGCAACATTTACTATTTCTGATAGATAAGAAAGTGTCGATTATTTCCCTTCCTGTCGTAAGAGTCAAAAATGCAGATTGGCTGGTCCTTGTAGTTAGATATTGCGAACAATTTGGATCATGAGAACTCTTTTCTAAATTGGTAAAATACTTGTTGAAACATTCGGCTAGTTCTTTTTCTGATATTGCATTGCCATTAATTGTAATTTCTAATAGTCTCATTACAACTGTTTCGTCCAAGAACTGTGCTAATACGCTTCTAAACAATATCTGTCTTTTTCATAACGTCAACATTAAATAAATTTTGTAAGTATATCCTTTTCTCGCGACGCAGAAGACTGTTTACTTTATTCCTTTGAACCCTAA
Source organism: Dermacentor andersoni (assembly GCF_023375885.2). Taxonomy (NCBI): domain Eukaryota; kingdom Metazoa; phylum Arthropoda; class Arachnida; order Ixodida; family Ixodidae; genus Dermacentor; species Dermacentor andersoni. Next base: position 233,334,461 of record NC_092816.1, on the reverse strand, counting down.
ATTGACTCAAGGTTTCTTCAGACCGGGCGTTGAAATAAAGTCATGAAATAAAATATTTTTCGTGCGTATTTCTTTTAAACACTGTTTCAACACATAGCTTTCTACATTTACGCGCAGGTTTCAATAACTTGTACCTGAAACATTTTTCTTAAGCAGATTTAAACTTTTCATGAAAATACTCGTAAGCTGTCTCGGGGTCGGTAATAAGCAGTAGAGGTGACTAGTCAAGGAGCAATATTTCATTGCGAAAATTGTTTAAACTACGTGCATAAATGTCCCGTACAGTGAAATGAATGTCATTCGTGGTTCCAATAGATGTGTTATGTTTAAAAAACAAGAACAATAGGAGGTGATCGCTGATGGGAGTGCCTACAACACAGGATGAGAGATTTGTTTCTTCAATGTTTGTTATGAAGACGTCTATTAGCGTACTTGAGTCAGCTCAAATATGAGTGGGAGAGTTTACTACATTTGCAAAACCATTAGATTTAAGTGCCCTATAAAATTCATCACGTGCTTTAGAAGTCTTCATCAAGTCAATGTTTATATCACCTGCCATAATGAACTTGAAACCATTATTGTTAATCCAGCTTAGGTACTCATCTATAAAGGACAGAAATCTTGGTATGTTTGTACCTGGAGGTCTGTATACAACACAATATACATTATCATTGCATTTAATTGAAAGCACTTCATAATCAATAATAACAAAAGAAAACGACTCCATCAGTTGGCACTGCAGCGCGTTTTTTACCATCAACATAACACCTCCTCCTCTTCGAGAGGGTCGATTTACAAAGAATGCTTTATAACCGGGCAACCTAAGCACATCTACTTAATTTTATACCATGTTTCACTTATGGGGGGATGCGGGGCTAAAATACCGATTTTCGAAAAAAAATGTGTTTTAAAGCTTGAGTTGTTTTGGATTGCTGGTTTAATGAAGAATATTCTCACCAGGTTTGGTTGTTATCGGAGAAGTAGAAAAAAAGAAAATGAATTTTTTTCACGACGCGGTGGGGCGCATTTGCCGTCGAAGGCGTCTGTGAACGCTCTTTTCAAGACGCGGCCGCGGTGCGGGCAAAAAACCGAACGTGAAGTGAATGCCTGTGATAGAAAGTTTGTTTTTCGCGCTGTTTAGTGACGGAATACTTTCCATCGAGACTATGCAAGGCAACTATCGAAGAACTAAAAAAGAAAGGCATATTACTGGCCGCAGAAACCGAAACAGGAGCTCGAACCGAAGCAGTGGGTGGCAAACCGAAACAGGAGCTCGGATTGGCGGAAATGTACCACGTGACCACCCAACGCTGTTTTCGCGCCATTTGGAGTCGTTCCTGCTTTGGTTGCGCTCGACGCTTGCTATGTGTTGCTATATCTTCCTTCTGTGAGCTTATTGCGATCATCGGGTGGCCGGTGGTGTGACCCGAAGATGCCCGCAACGAAGGCTTCGACACGGAAAAGCTTCGGGAAGCGAAAACGCACGACGAAAGCGAGAGGCCTAAACAGCACTGGGCGACTTCCAGCAAGTGAGCGTCTGCCTGTGCGTTCGCCAAGCCCAAGCCTGCTGCCGGCGGCTGATGCGAACCCTACAAGCTCCGATGGTGGTTCGTCACCTATGGAAATGTCTACTGGTTCTGCTGATGGTGGTGAGTGCCAATTGACGACATTTGAAAGGAAGGTCGCGCTACTTTGCCAGGGTCCTGCCGACGAAAGCGAGGAAACGCCGGAGCCCAGCGGCTACCGTTTTGTAAAAGTTACAGCCATCAAGGCGGTGGTAACATCGCTTCTGTGCCCGCATTGTCACGGACAGTCGTTGGACTTGGAAGAAATCGGTGCGGGTGTGAATCTGGAGTTTGTCGTGACGTGTAGATGGTGTGGTGAAGTCAAGAAGGCCGCGCATGCTCCACCTGTGAAGTCCAGTCGGCAGCCTGAGCTTTCATTGCGCCTCGTGGTTGCAAGCCGTAACTGCGGCATGAACTACAAAACCATGGCAAACTTTTTTGCGCGTATGGACGCGCCAATGCCCATGCACCACAAAACATACCAGACAGTAGCGGAGAAGGTGCACAGAGCCGCTATGGAAGCTGCGTCTGATGTCATGCGCGAAGCCGGAGCCGCTGTGAGGGCAATCAACTCCGTTGCTGGCTCCACTCAACTTTTGGACGTGTGTGTAAGTTATGACGGAACTTGGCATAAACGCGGCCACACCTCACACTTTGGGCTCGGCATTGCTATCGAGCTGGAAACTGGGTTGGTGCTGGATTTTGCTGTGCAATGCAACTATTGCCATGGCTGCAACTATGGTCCCAAAGAAGGTGAGGATGGACATCAAGATTGGAAAAAAGCACACAGTGAGGTCTGCCAGAAGAACTTCAGTGGATCGTCGAATGCCATGGAAGTTGAAGCTGCAGGCATAATATTCAGTCGCTCTAAGGAGCTTCACAACATGCAATACACCACAGTGCTCTGTGATGGCGACAGCAAATCATTCCTGCATGTCTCCAGCCTGCAGCTGTATGATAAAGAGATTGTGAAGGAAGACTGCATAAATCATGTCGCAAAACGTGTTTATGCTGGAATTGAAAAACTAAAGAAAACGACGAAAGGTCTAGGAGGCAAGGGGAAGCTGACGCAAAGCGTGGTAAAAAAACTCACTGCTTACTATGCATCTGCCCTGAAAGAAAATGCTCCAGATGTGACAAAAATGCAACGAGGAGTATTTGCGACACTTTTTCATTCCTACTCGACGGACGAAGTCCCACGACATGACGCTTGTCCACATAGTGAGGACTCATGGTGCCACTACAATCGGCACAAAGCCCTAGTTGAAGCTGGTAAGCCATCAGTGCCAAGACCCCATCGTCCAGCTTTCAGCAGAGACGTTGCCAAAGAGCTTGTGCCTCTCTACAACCGGCTTAGTAAGCCAGAGCTCCTTGCACGATGCTCAAGAATGCAGACACAGAATGCAAACGAGTCTTTCAATGCGCTAGTGTGGAAGAAGTGCCCGAAGACCCAATTCGCATCCCTGAGAACCGTGGAGACTGCAGCAGCCTTGGCTGTACTAGAATTTAATGAGGGTGCACGTGGCATCAAGAGAGTATTTGACAAGCTGGAACTAGAACATGGAGTCCAGACGATGAAGCACGTCCAACAAGCAACCCATCATAGCATTACCCGAGCGAAGGCAAGGGCGATGGACAGCTCTAAAGTTGAGAAAAAGAAAAGAAGGCTTGAAGCAATTGCCACAGAACAGCGTCGCGTTGAAGATGAGGGCCCGACCTATGGAGCAGGGCACTTTGATTAATTTTTTTTTACCACAAAATAAAATAGCATGTTCTCAAATCTTTGAACTCATTTTTCTGAGTTTGCACTTTTTGGGGAAACAAAACCGTTAGGAAAACAATCATTTCTAAACTACATTGCCAAAAGATGCTTTCAAGGTGGTTTCTAGACTGAAATTTTCTCAGGAACAAGATAAGATACTTTTTAGGGTGCTAAATAGTTTCTAACAGAAAATATTTTGAGATGTCTGACATGTAATGACAACAAAAAAATTGAACTTTGTTTTTAGATTGATGACATTTTTACAGAAATTGCATAAAAAGCATGCGAGCGGTCTTATATTGCACTATGAACCATCTAGAAGATATCTAATTACAAACAGTTGATATATCTCCATTATTTTTGAAATGATAGTTTTCCTAAGCTGAGACACATGATTGCTGAATATGAGAGCTATAACTTTTTGTCTGTTTGAGCTAGCGCATTGAAACTTTGAATATATTCTAATGAGCAGATTATAAACAGTCGCTGAAAATTTGATCAAAATTGATGCAGTAGTTCAAAAGTTGACTCTTGAACCTAGCATCCCCCCTTATCATGAGGACGTCTGGGATGAAACCAAACGAGGCAGTAAGCGCAACAATTTGGTCTTTCTTATTTCTGGCTGATTGTGCGTTAATGTGGATGACAGATAATGAATTCTTGTTTTTTTGCATATAAGTTACCTACTTCGCAAGGCTAGAGAAAAGTAGGAGAAGAGGTGTTTGTAGGTATGACGTCGTCGAAAGAAAAAATAATTTTCCTAGTCGGTCTTATCAAGATCCGAGATGCAAGCTATACGCATTGCTCGGGAAGACTACGTTTTTCTTGCGAAGACTTTGCCGTCCCTTGTCCATGCAAAACGCCAATTTTTTTTTTTTTCTTATTCGCGATTTTCATGCCCAGCAGCTTCTGTATGGTTTCTCCATTACGACCGTTTTCGAATATGTGGAGCCCCAGTGTTCTCAGGCTCTCTATCATCTGTATCCTGGTGCCTTCTACTGTGACCACTATACCCGGCCTTTCGTTGATGCATTTTCGACCCCTGCATGTGGGTCTATAGAGCAGAAGTTCTGATTTTGCGAGGAGCCTCTCAGTCCCTTGTCACTGATGTAGTTTCACGACCGTGTTTACTGCTGTTTGGAGAACCTTTTCGACATGCTCATCGTTTCCAGCCGCTACCCAGAGGGTGGTGCCAAAAAACGTGCACTCGTCAAGAATGAAATATAAATAAAAATGAAGAACCGACGTTTCGGGCCCCGAACGGGTCCCTTGATCCCAATGAAGATGTAAGCATGGGCGCGCATCTATTTATGCGTGAGGTGGCGCAGTGTTCGGGTGTATATCTCGGGAAGATTACCCCGCGTCCTGTTTATCGTGTGTCTAGTTGATTGGATGTGAAATGATTCTCAAAGCAAACGGGTGGATATGTGTTTTTCTTTTGCGATGATGGCTGCCGAGTCCCAGTCAATGATGTGTCCGGTTAGTTCGTGATGCTCCGCCAGGGCGTTCGCGGCTGTGTCGCCCTTGGCGACGTCATTCATGTGTTGTCACAAGCGCCGTTTAAAATTTCCGCTCTCGCCGATGTACGACACGTCACAGCCCTTGCAGGGTATTTTGTGTATCACACCCGGGTAGTCCGCGCGTTGCAAAGGGTCTTTTGCGCGTACCAGCTGTTGGCCAAGTTTTCGGGAAGGCACGTGGGCGATCTGAACACCGTAGCCCTTAAAAATTCGTGCCAGGGCTTCGCTTGTTCCCACTGTGTAGGGTACCGCCGCGCGCTTCACTGTTTCTTTCGCTGTTTCACGGCGGGGCTTCGCTGCTTTGCGCTCCTGCGTTCTGAGCAGTTGTCGACGGTAGCCATTGTTCAACAGGTCCCTTTTTACAACCTGTAGCTCTTGCCTACGCTTCGTGGGGCTAGAGCAGACGCGGAATGCCCGGGAGAAGAGTGCTGCTGCGACGGATCGTTTTTGCCCAATTGGGTGCGCCGAGTCGAAGCTCAGGTACTTTCCGGTGTGCGTTGGCTTTCTGTAGACACTAGTCCTCAAGCCGCTTGAAGTCCTCTCTACGAGGACATCCAGGAAGGGAATTCGTCCATTGTTTTCCTCTTCAGGCGTGAACTGTATACTCGGCTTAAAGGAATTTAGGTGCTCGAGGAAATGTGCTGCGTGCCGGCGAGGGATAATGCAGAAGCAGTCGTCCACGTATCTTAGAAATAGCTTTGGCCGCGTTCCGAATGAAGATAAGGCGGCACTTTCGAGATCCTCTAGAGCAATGTTCGCGCAAACGACAGAAACAGAGGCTCCCATCGCAGTGCCGAAGACTTGCTTGTAATACTGCTTGTTAAAGACGAAGTACGTATTCTCTAGGCAGAATTTTAGAAGGCGGCAAATGTCATGGGATTCGAATGGCGTGCGTTCAGGCAAAGAAGAGTCAGCCTCGAGAAGTTTCCTACAGCACTCAACCGCGTACTCAATAGGCACACATGTAAACAATGACTTTCCGTCAAAGGAGATCATGACTTCGTCATCGTCAAAGCAAGTGCTTCTTATTAGCTCAATAAAGTGAGCGGAGTCTTTGACGAAAGTGGGCGTGAGTCCTGCAAGCGGCCTAAGAATACGGTGCAGGTAGCCGAACAGTTCATACAGCGGCGAGCGTGTGTAGTCCACAATCGGTCGTACCGGGACGTCCGGCTTGTGAATTTTCGGCAGTTTGTAGAGCGCGGGAGCCGATCCATTGTGGCAGAGCAACCTGTAGTAGAGATTATTTCTTTCGGGTGGGGGGACAAACCTGAAAACTTCAGCAAGCAGCTTCTGGAGCTCCGATTCCACCTTCTTCGTTGGATCCTTAGCCAGTTTGGCATAGGTCGACGTGTCCATGAGCAGCCCATTTATCTTGTTGATGTAGTCCGGACGGTCCAAAACCACAGTGGCATTTCCCTTGTCCGCAGGGAGGATGACTATGTCCTCGTTTTCTTCTAACCGCTCCAACTTTATTGAGCTAATAAGAAGCACTTGCATTGACGATGACGAAGTCATGATCTCCTTTGACGTAAAGTCAATGTTTACATGTGTGCCTGTTGAGTACGCGGTTGAGTGCTGCAGGAAACTTCTCGAGGCTGACTCTTCTTTGCCTGGACGCACGCCATTCGAATCCCATGACATTTGCCGCCTTCTAAAATTCTGCCTAGAGAATACGTACTTCGTCTTTAACAAGCAGTATTACAAGCAAGTATTCGGCACTGCGATGGGCGCCTCTGTTTCTGTCGTTTGCGCGAACATTGCTCTAGAGGATCTCGAAAGTGCCGCCTTATCTTCATTCGGAACGCGGCCAAAGCTATTTCTAAGATACGGGGACGACTGCTTCTGCATTATCCCTCGCCGGCACGCAGCACATTTCCTCGAGCACCTAAATTCCCTTAAGCCGAGTGTACAGTTCACGGCTGAAGAGGAAAACAATGGGCGAATTCCCTTCCTGGATGTCCTCGTAGAGAGGACTTCAAGCGGCTTGAGGACTAGTGTCTACAGAAAGCCAACGCACACCGGAAAGTACCTGAGCTTCGACTCGGCGCACCCAATTGGGCAAAAACGATCCGTCGCAGCAGCACTCTTCTCCCGGGGATTCCGCGTCTGCTCTAGCCCCACGAAACGTAGGCAAGAGCTACAGGTTGTAAAAAGGGACCTGTTGAACAATGGCTACCGTCGACAACTGCTCAGAACGCAGGAGCGCAAAGCAGCGAAGCCCCGCCATGAAACGGCGAAAGAAACAGTGAAGCGCGCGGCGGTACCCTACACAGTGGGAACAAGCGAAGCCCTGGCACGAATTTTTAAGGGCTACGGTGTTCAGATCGCCCACGTGCCTTCCCGAAAACTTGGCCAACAGCTGGTACGCGCAAAAGACCCTTTGCAACACGCGGACTACCCAGGTGTGATATACAAAATACCCTGCAAGGACTATGACGTGTCGTTTATCGGCGAGAGCGGAAATTTTAAACGACGCTTTTGACAACACATGAATGACGTCGCCAAGGGCCACACAGCCGCGAACGCCCTGGCGGAGCATCACGAACTAACCGGACACATCATTGACTGGGACTCGGCAGCCATCATCGCAAAAGAAAAACACATATCCGCCCATTTGCTTTGAGAATCATTTCACATCCAATCAACTAGACACACGATAAACAGGACGCGGGGTAATCTTCCCGAGATATACACCCGAACACTGCGCCACCTCACCCATAAATAGCCGCGCCCATGCTTACATCTTCATTGTGATCAAGGGACCCGTACGGGGCCCGAAACGTTGGTTCTTTATTTTTATATTTATTTCATTCTCGGGGAGTGCACGTTTTTTGGCACCATTATGTTTCCTCGCTATACGAGTTTTCGTCGAACACTTGACTATACCCAGAGGGTGATGACCGCGTATAGGTTGTGTCCGAGTCTATCTTTACGAGTGTCGCAGGAAACCGATCATTGCCACGTTGAATAGAAAGGGAGATAGGACTGAACTCTGCGGAGTACCCCTATACCTAGTTTGAGCGGCTCCGATTTGGTTGAGGACGACGACGAAGTGTTTCTATCATAGAACGCTTGTACCTTTGTCTCGCTTTGTTTCTTTCCAAAGTGTGGGAGCTGCCGCTCCCGTGTTGCGGCAATGAACGAAGAAGCCCTCGAAGACCTTCCTGGAGCCAAGCCATCACGTGGGGTCGCGTCCAGGAAACGTGGCAATGCGTCAAGTGCCACGGACAGCGAGGCAACCGAGTTGTACTCGGACGGCGTCGACTCGTCGGACGACGATTTCACGCTTGTCATGAGCCGAACCACAAAAAGAAGACTGCTACGGAGGTCATCGTCACCAAGTGTCTCCACCGTGAAGACAACACCACAGCGCTGGCCGTACACTATGCTCTTCATGCCTGTGGACCCAGTGTCAAATCTGCGACTCCTAAACAGGCAAGTCCTTTCTGCGTTTCTTGAGGGAATCGCGCCAAACGAGATAAAGGACGTGAGAATAAACGCACGGAAGAATGTCCTTGCAGTAGATGTTATACACCGTAGTGCACTGCAAAACCTGCGGCACGTAACGGAGATCGACAAAGTGCAAGTGCGATCCATGATTCCTACTGGCTGCAGTGGCACTATCGGCGTCATTTATGATGTCGATATTTCTATACCAACCGACGACTTACCGATATTAATAAAGCCAACTACAGAAGGCACTCTTATCACGCACATCGCAAGACTTGGCAACACCCGTTGCCTTAAGCTGTGGTTTGATGGAGACAGCCTTCCCTCACACGTCAAAGTTGGCCACGTCCGCCATGCAGTCCGCCCATACGTACCGAAGCCCCTGCAATGCTACAAATGCTGCAAGATGGGGCACGTAAAAGGTGTCTGTAGGAATAACCTCGTGTGCCCACGTTGCGCCGAATCTCATTCAGCAGATGCCTGTCGCGCAACTGTGTTAAAGTGCCCTAACTGCCATGGTACTCATGAGGCCTCATCGAATGATTGCCCGCGGGTGAGGAACGAGCGAGCAATACTTAAACGTATGGTACGGGACCATTCAACACACAGAGAGGCTGCCGCTACTCTCAGGAGACGACGACATCGGCACCGAAGAGCAGCACGAAGAGTCACGTCTACTGAAAGATATACACCATCTTCCGGCAAAGCGGCTACCGTATCAACGCCAACTTCCACAAAGAGCGACAGTGCGAAAACGAAGACTGGGGCAACACTTTCGCCTCCTGAAGAGTGGCCTACACTTCCACGAACACAACCTGCCTCGGAGTCACGTCAAAATGCGCCGCCCTCAATGACCCCACGAAGCGCGGATGGGCCGACTACTGAGGATCGCCAAGTCATAGTGATGCTGAAGTCACTTATGGACGCCATGCGCATTCTACTGAGCAGCATGAAAACCCCGTCGGCACAGAGCGCACTGCAGGTGCTGGACACCTTGAGTCCGGTGCTTGCGGCTCTAGGGTAAAACCACGGCCCGAGAGATGCCGTCGTTTCAAGAGGAAGTCAAAAATGCATCTGTCCTTCAGTGGAACGCCAGAGGGCTTAAGTCACGCATGCCCGACTTTAAACAATTTGTCTTTACGCACCAGTTCCCCATTATCGTGATTTGCGAGCCCAACCTGTCAGCTCCTATCAGACTGTCCGGGTATGAGTGCTTTATGTCCTCTACCCACGGAGAGTGCAGCAAAGTTGTTGTGTTTATACGCCGTGACTTGACTTATGTACATCACCCAGTGCCTCCTGACGAAGCAAATCAATACGTTTGCTTAACAGTGAAAAAGAAAAAGCTCACGTTCACAATACTTGGAGCCTATTTATCTCCAGCAAGCCGTCTAGATTGTGAGCGCCTACGGGGAATTTTAACATCGACTCCACAGCCGTGGGTGCTCACTGGTGACTTTAACGCCCACCATTACGTATGGGGAAGCTCCAAAGTTAATTCTAGAGGCAGAGCGTTGGTGTCCTTTGCCTCTGAACGCGAATTTTGCTTGTCAAATGATGGAAGCCCTACTTATCTGCGTGGATCAGCGTATAGCAGCTGCTTGGACGTAACCTTCGTTTCACGTTCGCTTTCAAGAGTGCACTGGTTTTCGGATTTAGAAACACGGGGCAGCGACCACATCCCAACCTATTTGAAGATCGAAGGCTTGACCAGCTCCAAGTCCTCCAGAACCATCCAGTGCACCGATTGGCCTAAATACAAAATAATAATGGAAGACTGTTGTCCTGACGGCACCTCGTGTAACCTACAGGGCGCGATAAAGGATGCCAAACAAACGACCACGCATTTGCTTTCGAGGAGTTCTTCCCGCACCGATTTCGACATCGAACTAGCAAAACTTCGAGCAATTCGCCGTCGTGCGGAGCGAAGATATAGACGCACGAAGTCCAATCATGACTTGAGATTGGCTAGACGAACACAAAAGAAAATACAGCGTCAAATGAACAAGCTGGCTTCGCGCCAATGGGTATCCTTTTGCGAGTCCCTGGATCCGCGAAAGCCATTGTCGCTTATATGGAGGACTGTTCGTGGACTTCGCACAACCTCTGGTCAGCGCCACCCGTTTAAATCTCTGGCACTTCATCTACAATGTAGTGATATTGACGTCGCTGAATCTTTCTGCAGAAAGATTGCTGGCGAGGCAAATTCCGATGGCACGGGTACGGGAACGCTCGACCACCCACTGTTTTCACGCGATCCCCGCATGGAATGCCCTTTTTCTATGGAAGAACTAGAAGCTGCGCTGGCTTTGTGCAGGCGTTCTTCAGCGCCAGGACCTGACGGCATTACATACCGTGCCCTGTGTAACCTAGGAGACCAAGCTCGGAAGGCACTCTTGCTCCTGTACAACGACTCCTGGCAGACGGGTACAGTTCCGCAAGAGTGGAAGTCAACTCGCCTCATTCCACTTCTCAAAGCTGGCAAGTCGCCTTTGGACATTTCCTCATACCGTCCGATCGCACTAGCCAGCTGTGTCGGAAAAACAATGGAAAGAATGATTTTAACACGTCTGGAATGGTACTTAGAATACTATGAAATTTATCCAGATGCTATGGCCGGATTCAGACGGGGCCATTCGTCAACAGACAGTGTTGTTGACTTGATTACCTATGTGCAACACCAAAAGGCCTGTAAGCGACTATCTGCTGCTCTGTTTCTAGATGTTAAAGGAGCTTATGATAATGTCACCCATGAAGCCATCCTTAGCACGTTAGAAGCCGTCGGACTTGGTGGTAAGATGTATATGTGGGTGTGCAGCTACTTACAGAGGAGACCATTCTACGTGCACACAGAAAATGGCCCGACATCCGAGCATTACGGTAGCCGAGGAGTCCCTCAAGGAGGAGTGCTTAGCCCGACTCTTTTCAATCTCACCCTCAGTCGATTAGTTTACAACCTGCCAAGCACGGTAGGACTTTCCATCTATGCGGACGACATCTGCATTTGGGCATGAGGTTTGACACGACTTCAGCTTCGCGCTCGGCTTCAGAAGGCAGCCACAATGACATCTTGCTTCCTTCGTGAACAAGGACTTAAAATTTCGTGCGGAAAGTGCGCAATGGTGGCATTCACGAGGAAGCCAATGTCTGGTTACGGCGTATCTATTAACGGACAACTTATACCATACAGCAGAAGTCACAGATTCTTGGGAGTCATAATTGACAAAGACCTGTCTTGGACTCCGCACGTCAATTACGTGAAAAAGCAGCTGACTGCTATCTGTCACCTGTTCAGGTTCCTTGCAGGAAAAAGTTGGGGAGTATCTATACAGGCTATGTTACAGCTTTACATGGCGTTGTTCGTTGGATTCCTGCGATACAGCCTGCCTGCAATATCCAACACCTGCAAGACTAACCTGCGTACGATTCAGAGTATTCAAGCCCAAGCCCTTAAGATATGTCTTGGCTTACCACGCAGTGCATCAACGGCTGAAACCATTGCCCTTGCGCAGGATTACCCAATCACGACGCACATTACCGTTGAGACAATGCGTATGCATCTCAGACATTATGCTAGGACCCCTTCCCACCACTTAGCCAGCCTCACTGCTGCAAGGCCCTGCTCGACATTTAGCAGTATTGTCAGTGCACATCGTGCGTCGTTTACTTCAGGGTACGCACCTGCGGCCAAGCCAGCGTTTCCTCCGTGGTGTTTGAGCAGTCCACAAGTACATCTAATGATTCCGGGACTACAGAAGAAGACAGATCTACCGGCCCCTGCTCTAAAACAGCTGAGCTTACTTCTTCTGCACGAAAAGTACAGCAACCACGTGCACATCTATACCGATGGATCGACTGCGTCGTGCAGTTCTTCTGGTGCCGTGGTTATACCAACGCGAGGAATGACACTGCGGTTCAAGACATCGCATGTCACGACCTCAACGGCGGCAGAACTAACGGCCCTGCGTCGAGCACTGGAATTTATTGACTCTGAAAGACCTAGAAAATGGGCTGTGTTCTGCGATTCAAAACCAGCACTACAGGGCACGCAGTCAGTTCTCCGACACGGATGTCATCACCAATTGACATACGAAGTTGTGAAACTTTATCATGATGTCCAACAAAAAGGTCACGAGGTCGTTTTTCAATGGATACCTGGTCACTGTGGAATCAGTGGCAATGATTCCGCCGATAACGCTGCTCGCACAGCACATCAAGGAGAGCACAGCGTTTCAATTCCGCTTTCGAGGACTGACGCTGCAAAGCAGCTTCGACACCTGGCACGCAGTCTCACAGTGACCGAGTGGAACTCACCAAACTTACGACTCACGCGACTGCATCGACTAAACCCCTCCCTGCAACTCCGTCCTCCACTCGGACTTCCTCGACGTGAAGCTGCGCTTCTCTGCCGCCTTTGGTTAGGAGTGGCCTTCACAAAGGCATACTCTACATTAATTGGAATGACTGACAGTGCAGCTTGCGAGGTCTGTGGCACCGAAGAAAACATCGACCACCTGCTGTGCCACTGTCCAAGATATGCCTCAGAGAGACAAGAACTTGCCAAAGCTTTCCAAAAACTGGACAATCGGCCGCTTTCTGTGCAGGTGCTACTAGAACACCGCCCCCATCGCCCGTCGGCCCATAAAGCGGTGAAGGCGCTTTTGTGTTTCTTAAGGACGACGGGTTTGTGCGACCATCTGTGACTATTAACGCGATTTCTGTAAGACCACACGCGTCAGCGAACTCGCCGCGATTTCCTTCTTTCCTTCCCTCCTCTCTCTCCCTGTGATCTTTGTTTTCCCCTTTCCCATTCCCCCGGTGTAGGGTAGCCAACCGGACGTTATTCTGGTTAACCTCCCTGCCTTATTCTTTTCTCTTTCCTTCCTTCCTTCCGATTTGGTTGCTCCAATTATAATATTTACCATACGACCCGTGAAAAAGTGGTTGATGTACGCGTATGGTTTTACTTAGTATATCCAGCTCTTGGAGATAATATAGTATTGCCTTGTGCGTGACAGATTCAAAGGCCTTACTTTCTTAGATTGAGTCCTTGTACCGCCTTGGTATTTAGAGTTTTTACACCTGCTTCTATGATGTGATGTTTCAGTTTGAGTATATTATCGGGCGTTAATAACTTTGGTCGGCATCGAACCATGATAAGTGGGTAAAGTCCATTATCATCCATGTGTCTCGTGAACCGTGTGAGAATCCCATGTTCAATTAGTTTACCGATGCAGGATGTTAGCGAAATGGGCCTTAAGTTCGTCAGCTGTAGTTTCATTCCAGGCTTCGGTATAAAGATGATTTGGACTGCTCTTCCTTCACTTGGAATTCCACCTTGCTACAGCAGTTATTCATGTAGTCCGTGAGAGCTCGGATGGATCCATCGTCGAGTTTCCTGAGTGTTTTCTTGGTTATGCCATGAGGTCATGGTGCACATTTCGGATTGAGCCTGGTAAGTTCATGTTTGACTTCAGCCTCCGTAATGGGGATATTGAGATCAGGATTCTCGTTACCGATGTGATCCGGGAGTCATTCTTTATCCGCATCTCCAAAGTTTATCTTTTGTAGCTCTCGAAATAGCTCTTCTTGTGTACCTTCGTAACTGTGTACACCCTTCTGTAGATTGTACCTTTGCACAGTTTTTCTACTCTCAGGGTCCAAGAGGCATCGGAGAATGTTCCAGGTCTTGGAAATTCCCATCAGCCTTTCCACCAAGGGGCACGTGACTTCCCAATTTTGTTGGGCCAACTTATTTGCATAGATCTCGAATTGCTTGTCTAATTCCACAATTCTCTTCCTTAATTTCCGATTACGTTTTTGCTTTTTCCACCTTTTGCGCATACTGCCTTTCGCTTCCCACATGTTCAATAATCTGCTATCCATCTTCTTTATCCCTGCCTTCGCTGGAACAGTTTGGTAGCTCGTTGAACACTTTGTTGTAATTTCTCTGCCCATCTCTCGATGTCCGTTATAGTGTCTTCCGCATCATCCCGTCGTATTTTGCGGAAAGAGTCTAATTCTACACGTTTCAGTTCTCTACCACTCTTTCTCCTTGGGCCTGCTTGTACCGTTGTGATGACTATGCAATTGTTACTACCTAAACTTTCCTGCATGTTTCTCGATTGAGAATCTGCTACATTCTTCGTACATCTGACACCTGGTGTCGTGCCGCTTTTACGCTGTTTGCTATTGTGGTTGAAACACACTGAGGTTCAGTTATGAGCGTTAGTCTTTCCGGCTAAGTCTCTGCCCATAGACTTCGGCCCTTAATTTTCTTTATGCTGTATCCTCAAGCCGCGCGTGGCACGTTAATCTCGTGGACCATGACTAGCGCCATTTGTCCGCTACAGTTAACGCTTTGCGGAAGAATGCACCGAATTTTGGCTTGCGTATGTGTGGACTGTATATCATAAGAATAAATAGACTTCCCTCTTTTTTAACGGAAGAGATTGTTTCAATCAGGATGTCATCTATGCCGCGCATTCCGGTATCGTGCTCGACAGCCGAGTAGTTTCTGTGTAAAAGCGCCGTGATGGTTACCTTGTCGCCGGAAGCTTTAGATTTATACCCCGATAACTAGGCCATCCCCCCGTTCTCCTGCAGGGCGATGATATCTGGCGTCTCCTTGCTTGCTAAGAACTGCTGCAGGTTTCCTCGCTGGAGACGTTACCCGCAGCAATTCCATTGCCAAATCTCGCATTGGTTACGCGGCGCCATGTTGATTTATCTGTTCTTTCCCGGTGGCCTTGCTATTTTCTACCGCGTTCGGTCTGCTATGCGGTTCGCTTTTAACCGGTCTTACGCCTGCCGGACTAATATCCTGTAAGGCGGCTTATTACCAAGCCAGAACGTTGGACGATACACAGGCAGGTCTGTTGATCAAACGTCAGGCACTGAGCGCGCGAGCTCTGTTCGCGCGGCGTTGACGATGGGCCTGACGCACACGCCTGTCTTCTTTGCTACAATTTCCGCCCGTAGAAGAGAGCGCCATCCTAGCGGCTCAAGGGGAGGAGAGCACGACCGGGTCGTGGTAAGGCTTTCGTCGCTGCAAGTGCACCGTCTCACTTCCACGGCGCCTTAAGTCTGCGGACAGTGTGAGAGGCACGACAAGGTAGTTGACAGGAGACGTCTGTTGCACGACGAGGTAGAGACCGTGGTACTTGGCTAGGAGTTCGGAGGAAAGACTGGGGGTGGTGGAAGGTATCCAGAGCCAGACTAAAGTTTGGCAGACATGAACTTGTGGGTCTTGTCAGCATCGTGACGAAACTTTTGCTGACATTGGTCTTCAGTCGTAAAAGAGCGGGCTAGCTGGTGGCATTCCTCGGCGCATCTGGAAGCTTCAGAAAGTAGCGTGCACTCCGATGGTTCAGGTCGGCAGGGGAGAATCGTATCGAAGGTGCAAGAAGGTTCACGGCCACATACGACGAAGAATGGGGAAAAGTCTTTCGTGGCCTGTGAGGGGGTGTTTTATGCGTAGGTCGACAGGGGCATGGAATTGGCTGCAAGGAACCACAAGTACGGCGAGCAGGAGACTTCCGGCGGTGGCATTCTGAACCCAGCATAGGCGCATTGTGGGTCTGCAAGGAAAGCGGAGCGTGGAGGTGGCGAGGGACGACGAACAACCACATGCGACCGTTTGAAGCCTAGTTGCAGCGATAGAGCATTCCATCCCGTACCGGAAAATGAGAAGGTTGACGGCGGGGAGCACACGAAGGGTGAGTCGCCGGGGAGTCAGATAGGCAATCCAAAAGAGCCGCAATCCGCGGATGTTTGCGTTGCTCCGCAGCCATGTCGATGAGCAATGATGACGAAAACACCGAGTCGATGGCAGAAAGGCAAGTGTGTCACTTGACGGGGGGGAGTGAAAGAGAGCGTCCGTGTCGGCGTGTTTGCGGTCAGACCGATAGACAACGTGCATGTCAGTCTTGTAACCGGAAGGCCAGCGGGCGAGGCGGCCTGATGGGTCTTTCAATGTCGACAACCAATATAGGGCGTGACGATCAGTAACGACATCGAAGGTACGGCAGTGCAGGTATGGTGGAAATTTTCCATGGGCCTAAATGATAGCTAAGAACTCCTTTTCAGTTACGGAGTAATTAGATTCTGCCTTGGTTAGTACCCTGCTGGCGTCGGCTGTGACGTATTCGCCGTATCCACTTTTGCGCGGACCGAGCACAGCTCCAAGTCCAGCGTCGCTGGCATCTGTGTTAACTTCTGTGGTAGCCATGGGGACAACTGGCGCAGGACGGGCGGCGATGTGAGCAGACGGCGCAATGTTATAAACGCGTCGTCACAAGCTGGCCACCAGGCAGAAAGGCCGGTGTTGCCTCGCACAAGTTAATTTAACGGAGAAATGATAGAAGCAAAATTCCTGATGAAACGACAACATATGAGCCGAGCCCGATGAAGCTTCGAAGTTCCTTCAGCGTCGTTGGTTTCGGGAAATCGGTGACAGCGCGCAGTTTGGAAGGATCGGGTAAAATGCCGTCTTTGAAACCACGTTTCCGAGTATCGTTAGTTGCTTGACTCCAAAACGACATCTTCATATTGAATTGGAGGCCTGCGTTATTTAAGCACTGCAAGACCTGCTCGAGACACTACAGATGCGAGGACAAGTCAGCCGAAAAAAAACACATATCATGGTAACATAACACGTCTTCCATTTCGGACCACAGCGGAGATTGTCCATCATCAGTTCAGAATAGCAGGAGCATTGAAAAGCCAAATGGCATAACGTTATAGTCATACAGGCCGTCTGGTCCTACGAAAAATGTTTTTGGGCAATTCTATGTTGATATTGGCAATTGCCAATAGCCGGAACGTAAGTCGAGTAAGGAAGAGTACTCCGTGCCTTGAAAAGAATCGAGGACGTCGTCAATGCGCGGCAAACGATATGCGTCCCTGCGCGTTATCTTGTTAAGACCGCGATAGTCGATGCAAAACCGGATGGACCCATCCTTTTTCTTCACGAGGACTACAGGGGACGCCCAGGGACTGTTAGGAGGTTGAACAACTCGGCGCTGAAGCATATCGTTGACTCGGTCTTCAACAGCACGGCGCTCTGTGGGTGACAGACGATAAGGTAGCTGGCGCAACGGGGTGTGGGCGCCCCGTGTCGATCTCATTATACACCGTCGACGTGCAGCCGAAATTCACTTGTTGGCAATCGAATGTAGAGGAGTACTTGCGAATCAGGTTGAGAAGCCGGGAACGTTGCGCGGGGCTCAAGTTGGTATCCATAGAACTGTCGAAGACGTTCGGCAGAGGCAGGGGGCAAGCAGGGCAGCAAGCCAATGTACTAATCTCGGAGCACGAGCCATCAAGAGGGGCATCGAAGATGGTCGTATAGTCGATGCGCTCAAGACGTCCAAGGCACCCATCACGACGAAAGTGATGGGCGAGGCATAATCGTTGAAGCCAAGCATATAGGTGAAGCTCCCGTTGACAGTGCGAACAGCAAAGGGAAGAGAACATCGTCGATGAACAAAAATATGCGATGGCATAAAAAGAGCAGTGGCATCTGTAACACCGTTTGAGCCGGCAGTTACCATCACATATGAGTGCGATGGTATCGTAGCGTTGTCAGCAACGAGCAGCTTGGCACCGGAATCATCAGCATCATCA
The DNA here is from genome assembly GCF_023375885.2 of Dermacentor andersoni. Taxonomy (NCBI): domain Eukaryota; kingdom Metazoa; phylum Arthropoda; class Arachnida; order Ixodida; family Ixodidae; genus Dermacentor; species Dermacentor andersoni. The sequence continues at coordinate 233,316,537 of NC_092816.1, read as the reverse complement.
AATTGGGCGTCAGGAAGTGGCGAACATTCGACTTTGGCACGAGAACAGTCAATGACAGCCTTGTGATTGGAAGGGAAGTCCCACCCCAAAATTATGTCGTATAAGCATGAAGACAGAACAAGAAATTTGACTGTGCTCATCAGTCCTTGGAAGGTGACGCGGGTCTACTGATCAAGCGTCAGGCACCGAGCGCGCGAGCTCTGTTCTCGAGCGAGGCTTTATTCATGCGCCTGACGCACACGCCTGTCTTCTTCACTATAATCCTTTGGTGTGCTTTCTAGTGCCGCTACTCCATTCCCTAATTCATGAAATCGTTGTTTATTCTCTGCATACATTTTGGCGATATGTTGCTGTAACCTATCGAGCATTTCTATAAACGTTCCCATAACCTGCCGATTGTAAAGTTGCACTGTTCCTCAAGCTCCTTTTGTGTGTTGGTGCCTCCCCATGCGCTTGTGTTGAAACTGAACTTGAAGCTTGACTAGGCGTCGGCGTCCTGCTGGCGGAGGGTGCGTTGCTATTCTTTCTTTGTTGCTTCAGCTTCGTTTTTTCTGCCCTAAGCTACTTAATCTCTTCTTTAGGTATTGCATTCCCTCGTATAATGTGTTCTAACGTCTTTCTAATCTGTGTCATTTCCTGTTCAAGGCCAGACCCCTTAGCTTTAGGCGACTGAATAGCAGTGCCGGAGACCTCACTTGCCTAGCCCACCTGTGCTTTGCTCCCGTCTCCCCCTCGATTAGTTCTCGAACCGGACTTCGACTTTGATTTCGTCCAGGATCTGGCCCTTGCCCTGGAGCTGGGCCGTGCGGGACCGGCTTCCCCGCACAGTCTCGGGAAGGAACCGGAACGGTCTCTCCCGCAGTGTTTCCTACTTGTTTCTTTGCCGGTTGGTGGCTGCTTGCTAGTTACCGTCTAATAGTTATTCTTGTTGTTGTTGCTCCCTCTGGCTTCTTCATTGTTGTGGTAGTAGTACTTTTCCTCTTCGTCCTCTTCTTCCCACCTCCGTCTCTTGCGTCTCCGTCTCTTGGCGAGATTTATCGTACCTTGCGTTCGTTTTTCCGTTTGTTTCTTGCTGCTTCCTGCACGAAGGCTCTTCCTTGCCGCTTGTTTCCCGCCAATCCGGCTCCACCGCTGCGTCGTTTCTTCGCGCCTCTTCTAACTTCACATCAACCTGATTGTTTTCCGAAGTCCTCCGGTTGCGTTATTCACCTTCCACACGCACGAGTTCTATTACAGCGGGGGGCGGCAAATCTCCGTCGTCGCTACGCCGAGCTCTCTCAGCCGCCACCGCGGAGGAGACGTTCGAGGCGTCGAGGCATTCGCGTTAAGGCCGGAATACATGGAGCGAATATGCGACGAATAGTCGGCGTTCGACGCCCGGCGGCGTACGCGCGACGCGCGGCGGCGGAGAAAACGTCGTTCGCCGCCGATCCAGCTGGCGCAGAAAAGTTCGTCGGGCGGCGACGATACCGGAAGCGGCAAACGAGCGGCGCCCCAAAGCGAGCCAATCAGGTCTCACTATCCGCCCCGACTTCCGGCTAGGCTTCCCCGCTTGTCCGTGTATACCGATCCCGCTCTATCATTCACGCCGGTCTCCCGGTTTTCGTATTCATGGCATCCAAAGCGGCGCGGCTGGAATTTAACAAGTTAATAACAGCCATGGTTAGACAAGCTCACGTGCGCTACTTTCGGGTCTGCTTGCTTCGGCCGCGCGCGCGTTGAACCACAGAACAGAACCGCAGAGTCGAAGGAGCCGAAAGTTGTTTACCCACCCAGTATTGCCACAACGCATAGCATCGCCGCTTTCTTTAAACTACATCGGCACATGAATGTCTCAAATACATAAAAAAGACTAGAAATCATTTCTAAACAAAATATTACGCGTTTTTAGTGTTCCGTAATTCAAAAGCGATAATAATTGTCGTTAAAGCTTTTTTTTTTTTGTCATGTGTTTCACGACAGCGCATTTGCCTCGTCTAGCCACACTGATAACAACGCAGCGACTCGCCGGCGGCGGCCGGCCTGTCTTCGCTCCATGTAGCGCAGCCCGACGAACATACGGCGTCGCGCCGCGGCAGATTTTCTGCCGCCCGAACTTCGTCGTGAAAGTTCGCTCCGTGTATTCTGGCCTTTAGGCGTAGCTCTCCCGCCACAGATAGCGGGAGAAAATTTGACCCCCGCAAAGTGGGCCCACCTGGTAGAGAATATCTTTGGGGTGTTTGGCACTTCTTCATTCTATTAAAGATGGATTTTCTCCACGAAAATGTGATTTTCCGCCGAGAATCATAAGAAAACTTCGGAGCTGACGCCACCTGCCTCGGAACTCCGTGGCTTCTCCCCCTCCCGATATAGATGGAAAAATTCATTTATTGGGCAGCTCATACGTACGAACTCAAAAATATTCATGATTCCCATAGATCTCCATTGGACCACGAATATCCTTTGCATATTCCTGTTAGATGCGGACGTTCAAGTCCCGATGAGGACGTTCAATGGATAACATGAGGGCCCTAATTTCAGGATGTCCTGCTTACGACATTCTCCGGACATCCACTCCATGAAACTTCTGGTATCCAAATAAATCCCAAAAATTTAATTCTATGGGTGTCCGAAGGACGTTTTCAACAGGATGACCCATACCGCACATATGTGGGACCAACACACACTATCCAACATGTAGCATTAAGTTCGTAAACAGGGATAAGGTGCCTCAGAAAGGCTGGCAGCCCTAAAATCCAACACGCAGTAGGTGATACTAACGCGGAATATAGAGTCTGTTCCACGCCTTCCTTCAGAGCACGCTCTCCCTAAACAACAACATATCAGCCAGCAACATGAAGTTGCTGCACTCAGAATCAAACTTACAATGCAGACGATAAAGTTGCAATGAACTAAGGAAACGGTACAAGCCTATCCGGAGGAAACGTCACAAAGCAGAGCGTCGGAACAGCTGCGCATTACCACCTACCGCAAGGCGTAACCAAATCAATCGTGTCTTACGCATACGTTCTCCAAACATGTCGAGAAAGCAAAATACTGCAACCTCTGCAACGACTGCAATCACTGCCGTAGAATCGAGCAGCGACTGTCTTTACCCAGTCGAATTGTGGCTGTCTGTTACGTGCAAGCTTTGCGCTGATTTTCCCTTAGTCGGTCTCATGACTTAACGCCACCATTTTATTGGATCTCTTCACCCTTCTATGTAGGCTCGGAGTGCCTGGAGGTTGGGGCTCAGTCTGCGGGTTTTCTTAGAACGTGGTGGTCATGTCATGCACTCATAAGTTGCAGCGTGAGTGTTTGTCAGTTCCAGGTGAACGCTTCGTTGTGCGCTTTGCAGCTCCATCTCCGCGTCGCCTGTCCGTCTTACGCCAATCAAGAGGTGAGAGTTCATGAAGTCAGTGTATTTCTTTTAGCAGCCCTCTAATCTTTTCGACTAAAATGTAGTCGTGTCTGCGCGCAATCGAATGACGGGCAATGTACATTCCTATGGTTTGCGGAGACGGTAACATCCGTTGAACTGCGTTTGCTCGCATCGTACTGCTTTACGCAAAACTTGCGAGCTTACTCTCTCCTATATTGTTTCTGCACAGCTCTGAGATCCGCCGAAAAGAAATTTCTGAATGCGAAACTTTAGAACCGCCAACTCCCATGTAGCCCAGAGTATGGGCCCGCGGGAGTTATCGTTGTGTCTTTTTTGAACAATGGCAAATAATAACAAAATAATATTAATAATACTAAATATTCCGGACGCGCACGCTCCGGAATAGCCTTGCTTCAGCTTCGTTTGCTTTTTGTTTGCGTAACCACGATTGCGAGAGGCAGAGATAAAATTATTATTATTATTATTATTATTATTATTATTATTATTATTATTATTATTATTATTATTATTATCATGGTCCATTTGCGTAAGGCTGGAATGAGTGAAATTTTGAACGGGTTTTTATCACGGTCGCGGCACTTGCTGCACGTTATAGCCCACCTCGCTGCTGAATTTTAACACGCCTATATTTAGGGCTCCTATAGTGTTGCCAGACAGTGTCATGCACGTTTCTTTGAATAACAAAACTTTTGGGCGACCTAATTGTCAGACTTACTTACACGTGATCGGGTGCTGGTATGGTGGCGACACCAAGAGAAGTTTACTCCTCAGCTATCTGTGACGAACGAAGCGTCTGCGGTGACTTAATGGCTCGTTCGTACGTGGTCGTAATTTTTAGCACGTAACAGTGAACCCTTTTCTCAGTTGATTGTTTCTTTCACACGCTCGTAGTAATAGCCGTGTCGATTAACTTGGCTGCGCGTGCTCCTGGAGTTTTGTTTGCGTAACCGCGATTGCCCAGATAATCCTATAGCTGTGAACGTTCCAAATAACAGAAATTTTGTTGGCGTCTGTATCGCGAGCTGAGAATTTGTTGCCCGCGATGGCTGTTCGCGCTGCTGAATTTAAGCATGCGTGTATTCAAGGCTGGTAATGTTGTGGGCCAACAGTGTCGTGCATGCCGTCGTAATAACAAAACCTTTGGGCGACTTGTTGACTTCTGCTTATTTACACAAACACCCGAATGCATGCTAGTATGGTGTTAAGGTCAACTTCACGTCTGAGCTCCGTAACGGCGAAACGCGTGCGCTGATAGCTCGATCACGTGTGGTCGCATTTTTTTTAATTATCAACGTCAGTCGGAGTTGACTCTGTTCCGCGCTCGTAGCGACTAACCGTGTCGCTTAAGCTTCGTCTGTCACGGGCGTTTTATTTGCGTAACGATCGCTACGGCAATCGTAAAAACTGCGTAAAGATGAATCACGTGAATTTATTTCATTTATTTATTTTAACATTCTGAATGTCACGTCGATCGTTCCAAAGAGGAGTGAGATTTTAAACAATAAATTGAAATCGTGGTTTTGAAGTTTGATGGAACAGCTTGTCGCTTTCCTGGAATGAAGGGATTAGCGTGCTGGTTTGTACGTGAACTTGGGACGTGGAATACAGATGTAGGCATCTGTATCACGATTGGGGCACATGCTGCACGTGGTGGTTAATTGGCCGGCCGCACTGCCCAACTTTACCACGCCTGTCTTGACAGCTGGTCTATTTGGGCGAAACAGTGCCACGCATATTTTTTTAATAACGAAAGCTTTGGGCGACTTGCTAGGCTACTGCCTATTTGCATGTGGCCTGATGCATGCTATTATGAGGGTAATAAGATCAAGCTTAAGGTCTCAGCTTCCTGTAACGCTTTTGCGTTACATTTGCACTATTTAGACTGTAGCTCGTTCGCACGTGGTTGTATTGTTTAGTATTAGTAATAGGGAACATTGTCGGTCGTTATTGGCTGCTAAACTTATGTCACGCGCCCGCCCTCACTGATTAACCGTGTCGCTTGAGCTTCGTCTGCCGTTTGAGTTTTCTTTGCGTAACCGCGATTGCGAGAGCGATCGTAAAATGGCACACAGTTGAAATAACTAAACATTTGTGAGCATTTGTATCGCGATCACAGCACGTGTAACACCAGGTGTTGCACGTGATGGTTGGCTGGCGGCGCTGCTGAATTTTCCCTAGCGTTTCTTTCATACAATGCCATGCACGTTTGTTTCTGGGAATGACGAAACTGTCGGGCGACTTGTGACACGTTCTTGGGTGTATGCTCGCATTATTGCGAGGTCAAGCTTACGTCTCAGCTATCGGTTACACTCGAAACGTTTACGCTACTGCTCGTTCGCACGCTGTCATATTTTTATTATATTGGAACGTATGGCACCGTTGAGGGTTAGGTAAGTTTATGTCACGCGACTGCGCTAGTTAACCGTGTCGCTTAAGCTTCGTCTGCTGTTTGAGATTCCATTGCGTAACCGCGGGACTGCGAGAGCAATCGTGAAACAACGTGAGCTTAACTTATGTGGGTATTTGTATCACGATCCCAGCGCTTTCCGCACGTCATGGTTGGTCGGTCAAGCTGCTGAATGCTCGCGTTACTTTTGGTACGGTATATTGGTCATGCCCAAAAATGCCGTACACTTGCGTTTCTGGAAATAGCCAAACTTTTGGACGATTGTAAGAATGCTGCTTATTTACACGTTTTCAGGTGCATGCTAGTACAATGATTAGGTCAAGCTTACGTCTCAGCTGTCTGTAATGATCGAAACGTTTACGCTTTTAATTAGACTATTGCTTCTTCGCACGTTGTCGTATTTTTAGCAGGGAAGTCCCTGCCAAGGCGCCCGCATTTCGATGGGGCCGAAATGCGAAAACACACATGTCCTTAGACTTAGGTGCGCGTTAAGAACCCCAGGTGGTCCAAATTATTTCGGAGTCCCACACTATGGCGTGCCTCGCAATGAAACCGTAGGTTTGGCACGTAAAACCCAATAATTGTTTTTTTTTAGTAATGAAGAAAGTTTGCCTCTGTTGAGTGTTAATGAAATTTTTGTCAAGTGATTTACCGTGTCGATTAAACTTCGTCGACCGTTTGAGTTTTCTTTGCGTCCCCGCGATTGCAAGAGCAATCGTAAAACCACGGAAAGGCCGCATAATGGAACTATTGTAGGCATCTGCATTTCAATGGCAGCACCTCTCACGCAGGGCGGTTGACCAACTGTGGTACTTTCGTTCTCTTCTACCATTTGCTATCATTTGCGCCAGCGTATGTGCTGACATGTGTGCACGACGCGCTGGACAAGATAACGAGACTGTTGTATCCCCATATTGGTATTGTATTCTTAGTGAAGCTACACAGTCGACATTCCCCAGCTTTTTTTTTTATTATTGCGATAGAAATTGTAGGGACACTCCTGACAAAATTCTGCTGATGCGGACGTGCGCCGCGGTGAGTTGTGGCTTCGTGGGCGCTGTTCCCACGCAGCAGCAGTGTGGAAGGCCGCGTAAACTAGGCTCTGGAAACGAATTCTGGCTGGAATTCTCTCGCTGCTGCCTCGCTTCATCCCGCCAGCATTGCTACAGCGAGTTTACCGTCAGTGAGATGTGTCCATGTTTGGCTTTGCGCACGACACCAAGTTTGTTAATTAAACATTGAAGCGAAGGTTTACTGTAATGCACACTGGCGATGACACATACAGCCGCTTAATTATAGCTGTCTAGTAATTTGCTGTCGCGATCACTACTTTGCTTTTTGGGCGAAGGTGTGACAATTTTTAATACTGTTACGTAAGAAGACGCAGATGAAAAGCTATATACAAGTATATTTACAAGGTAATACGCCGCACTTGGCCAAGAGGCAACTGCCCGCGCTAGCCTCCAATCGTCGTCGTCGTCTTCTTACTGCTCGCCTCTTCGTCATCGGTAATACTATTCCGTAGCACTGCCCCCGGCGGCAAACGCGCCGTCCCGGAGCGACTAAAGGCCCGATTTTCTCCCTTTTATCTACTCTACGGTCGCGAACCGACCTTGCCCCTTGACACGGCACTTCCTCCTGCTTCGATCTCCACAAGCGAGTATGCGCGCGACGCCATTGCCCTCGCCGACCATGCACGCCAGCTTGCCCGTGCTCGACTAACGGACTCGCAAACCACTCAGCAGCGTCAGTACAACAGCCCGCGCTAGCCTCCAATCGTCGTCGTCGTCTTCTTACTGCTCGCCTGTTCGTCATCGGTAATACTATTCCGTAGCACTACCCCCGGCGAGCAGTAAGAAGACGACGACGACGATTGGAGGCTAGCGCGGGCTGTTGCCTCTTGGCCAAGTGCGGCGTATTACGTTATAAATATACTTGTATATAGCTTTTCATCTGCGCCTTCTTAAGTAACATATCTGGTGGAGGTGGATGTTCCCTGTACCTCGTCACGGAGCTTCGCAGTGGACGGTACGTCGAGCCTAGCTTCATCGCTCCCGGCGATGACAACTCGACTCAGTCGCCTCCGACACCTGCTGTCACTTCGACGACCTACATCACTCTCCCTGCTCCTGGTGATCCTGGCGTATTCTCGGGCAAAGATGGGGAAGACGTCGACAACTGGATCAGCCTGTACGAACACGTCAGCCGCAATAACCGGTGGGACCCTACTGTCATGCTCGCCAACGTAGTCTTTTACCTCGGTGGCACACCTCGAGTTTGGTTTCGGACGCACGAAGATGAGCTCACCAGTTGGGATTCGCTCAAGCAAAAGCTCCGAGACTTGTTCGGCGAACCCTACGGTCGCAAACTTGCCGCGCAGAAGGCGCTTTCCGGCCGTGTGCAGACGTCAACAGAGCCCTATGTCAAGTACATTCAGGACGTCTTGGCTCTGTGCCGCAAAGTTGATGCACACATGACCGAGTCAGAGAAGGTATCCCACATCCTCAAAGGCATTGCCGATGACGCCTTCAACTTGCTCGTATTCAAGAACGTCGCGACGATGGATGCTGTTTTATAAAAGAGTGCCGCCGCCTGGAACTCGCTAAAAGCCGACGTATCGATCAGCAGTTTGCCCGTTTGCCACACACCCCAGCGACATCTTCCTGTGCCGACGCTCCTCGTCCCAACAACACTGGCGATATTACCAAGATCGTCCGGCGTGAGATTGAGGCCGCCTATCCGGCTGCCTTCGACTCCAGCCCCACCAACGCACCTGCAGTCACGGTTTCCCTGATCGAGGCAGTTGTCCGCCAGGAGTTCGAAAACATGGGCCTTCACACCATCTGCTCGGCTCATCGCCCTGATACCCATCCGGCTTCTTCGATTCCGCCCCGTCCCGCATCTTCTTACCCCGCACCTCCACCAGATATGTTACGTAAGGAGACGCAGATGAAAAGCTATATACAAGTATATTTACAACGTAATACGCCACACTTGGCCAAGAGGCAACAGCCCGCGTTAGCCTCCAATCGTCGTCGTCGTCGTCTTCTTACTGCTCGCCTCTTCGTCATCGGTAATACTATTCCATAGCAATATTATCACTTCGTTTGACAAATCTATACTGAAGTAGTGACCTGGAGAATTCCTTTTATTTTTGCACAGAGTTGAAATTATTACAACTTCTTTTACGATGACTGTAGCTCAGAAAGTTTGTATAAAGCCACACGAAAGCAAATTCGCTGTCAAAACCAGCAGATTGCTCTTAGAAGTGCTGGTTATAACATGCACATGGAGGATAGCATCTTCGTACATATTTCTAACACGTTGTTCTTGTATACTGTAAGCCATCCTATGTTGTTCTCATCAGCCTGGTGTCGCTTTCGGTCGACGTTATTCTTCCTTGATAATGAGCAGAGATACAATCCCACAGAAATCTGCCAACTTTCTTAGTACTTCTAATCTTAACAGCGCACTTTTGGTTCTGCGACCACTGGGACCGATCCTGCAAGATGACTAGCAAACTTTGTAGCGTACCCGTGATCTCTTCTGTTTCGCATCTGCAACCATGGATTAAAGGCTGCACCCAGCGAGTGGTAACTTTTTTATGGGCCGATGTTCCTGTAAACTCTGAGTTAAGTTTTGTCTCTGTGACTGTTGAAGCAAGTCCACAGAACTGCTCCACTAAATTTCTTAGTACATGTGAACTGCAATGTAATTGTCAGCGACCGCTGAAGCCAGCCTGCAGCGAGTCTTAGTAAAATGTTTGCTCGCCAAGATACCGGTGATCCTTTTCGAAGCATTTCTGCATGCTGTCATGGAAGAACAGCCACGCTCTGCCTCTGGCAACTTTCATCGTGGCTGCCAGATATCCGTGAATTTTTAGGGTTAACTTGTGTTTTCGAGTGACCGCTGAAGCAAGTACACACAAATCCTCTGTTAGCTTTTGGTACAGGTGACCCATATAATTCGTTTTTGTGTCTACGACTGCTGAACCAAGTACGCTTCAAGCCTTAGTTGTGTAGCCGCCAAGGTACCTGTGACGGCTTCGGCAATATTTGACTGCGACTACGGGAAGGTCGCATACAGCTTCTCTTTACTTGTTTAGAGGCCTTCGAGCCTGTGAACACTTAAGGTGAAACTGTGTCTGTGACTACTCTAGCACAGCTAGTATCTTGTAAGTTCTAGTACCTGTGAAATGAGTTTGGTTGTGTGCTGAAGCAAGTGTCTTGTAACTGCTTTTGTACCTTTGAATTCTCCAGTAATGTTCTGGTCTGCAACTTAAGGGATCGCTTAGTAATTTTTAATGTCCAGTGTATCTATCAAACCTTTAGTTCTGTTTCTGTGTGCGACCACTGAAGCAGGCCTGCAGAAAGTGTGGAGTAGCTTCCTTCATGGCTAATACACCTTTGAACTTTCCAGCAAATGTTGCATTTATGTGCCTGCGGCCGCTTAAGTGAACCAGCCCACAATAGGCTTACTTACTACCTTTGCACCCCCCACCTTTGCAGAGGGCTTTTAAAGTTCTTTTACGGGCCGAGGTGCATCTGCAGAATATTAGATCAATTGAAATGACCTCGTCACTACACGAAAGTGTCAATGTTTGCTCTGGTGACCTTTACCAGAAATTGTTATGGATGCAGAGCGCATTCGGTCTATAAATTAGTGATCATACAGAAGCTGTTGCTGCCTATATATGACCACTGAACTAGCCTCAAGTAATTTAGTCAATGCCTAATGTAGTTGTGACATCTTTAGCATAACTTATGTTAGCGTGTGTAACTACTAAATATGGCTCAGAGAAAGGCTCTGTTAACTTAAGAATGCTTACGCATCAGAAATGTTCAGCAAATTTTGTATTTATGTGTGCGCGACCACGAAAGTGAACGTGCAGCAAGCCTCATGAAAACTTCCGTAGTAGCCTCACTGTGAATTCTTAAATTTTCTTGCTGCCCAAAGTGCATTCGTAAAGAGTTTAATTCATGCGCACTTTTACTAAACCATTGTGCGTAATAAATAACTCATAATACTCATAAATAACTCATAGAAGTTGACGGGGTTCTACGTGCCACTGCCACTTTCTGATTCTGAGGCACGCCGTAGTGGGGGACTGCGGGTATTTGGACCACCTGGGCTTCTTTAACTTGCACCTAAATCTAAGTACACGGGTGTTTTCGCATTTCGCCCCCATCGAAATGCGGCCGCCGTGGCCGAGATTAGATCCCGCGACCACGTGCTCAGCAGCCCAACACCATAGCCACTAAGCAACCGCGGCGGGTGTAAATAAATAATCCATAATGGTGACCTTGCATGAAAAAATTATTGAATTTTATTTGTTTGAATTGATGCACTTTACTGAAAACTGCTGAGTGCATTTGAGAGTTTAACTTTTCACCTTCTTGCAACTGTTTTATTGTAATAAATGATGTATGCTTGCATACGCTACAACGCAATCACGACCAGGCTGGTCGTGACTGCGTGACCAGGACGGCTCCGTTCGTCCGAACTTCCCTAGGAGCAGAAAGGTCGAAGTTCGCCAACAGAGAAGAAGTCATGAGAAGGTGCATAAGCGCAAGAAATGCATGAGCTTCTCTACCGCCCCATGAGAAAGGCGTATCTTTGTTGAGAAGTTCAGTGAGTGGAAGGGCAATGTCAGGGAAATTATTGACAAAGCGACGGAAGTAAGAACCTAAGACATAGAAAGAGCAACGTCTTTGGTAGAGGAAGGTACGGGTAAATGCTTCATGGCGCGAATTTTTCCATGGTCAGGTTGGATTACTACATCATTAACACAGTGACCGAGCACTGTTACTTCGCAGCGATCAAAGTGGCACTCGGATGAGTTAATCTGAACGCCGGCGTTGCGAAACTCTTGGAAAATGGCCGACAGGCGCTGAATATGGCTAAAGATGTTGAAAAAACAATAACATCCTCCAGGTAACATAAGCAGGTCAACCATATGAAGCCTCGAAGGAGCGAATACATCATGCGCTCAAATGTGGCTGGCGTATTGCAAAGACCGAAGGACATAACTTTAAATTGGTATAGCCCGTCACGTGTTACGAATGCGGTCCTCTCGCGGTTCATAGGATCTACGGCAACCTGCCAACAGCCACATGCCGTTGATTGGCGAAAAATAATTAGCTCCGTGGAGGCAGTCGAGGGCGTGATCTGCGAGGCAATGATATAAGTCCTTCCTGGTGATTTTGTTAGGGCGTCTGTAATCGACAGAGAAACGCCAGGTACTTGTTTCTTTGCGAGCACAACTGGAGATGCCCATAGGATACTCGAGGGTTCTATAATGTCTCTTTCTGCCATCTTGTCGACTGCTTTTTGTATAATCGTCCATTCAGCACTAGACACGCGATAGGGACGATGATTATTACGGTTTGCGTCGCCGGTGTCGAATCGAAGCTCGACAACCGTCATCTGGTGTAGTGGGTGGTTGTCGAAGTCAAAAACATCCCGATACGACGCTAACACACGGCAAAGATCGACGGCTATCATTTTGTTGAACTCACTGGTGGGCAAGCTGATGCTTTAGGGATGACAACGTTACAACGGCAATTCCGGAAGGTAGAACATGGGCGGATAAGCCGAAGTTAAGCACAGGCAGATAAGCTTCATTGTTGACAATTCTGACTACCATGTGTGGTAGGGTTACATTGTGTGACAAGACAACGTCAATAATAGGGGATGCAACGTAATCCCCGTCAGCGACAGAAGTACAGGGCTCCAAAAGAACATAAGTAGTGGATTACGGCGGCAGTCGCACGAACTCTACAGTACACCGTTGAGTAGGCCTATTAGCAACTTCCGGTGACTGAAGAGAGTTCAAGTTGAAGGACATCGGTGCCGTAGTCGACAAGGGCTGAATGTGCGGATTAAAGGTCAATGTCCAAGATCACGTCGTATGGGCACTGCTCAAGCACAACAAACAGAGCACTTCTCCGATGGCCAGATATAGTGACGCGGGCAGCACATGTTCCAACAACGCTTCGTGTGCTTCCATCGTCGACTCACACTGCACGTTGCACGACAGGCGTCAGGACTTTCTTCAGCTTCTGACGACGACTAGGGCTCATCATGGAGATTTGTGCGCCGGCGTCAATAAGGGCCGTAACAGTAACACCGTCGACTTGGACTTGAAGCAAATTAGAGAGGGTAGGTACAGCCAAACGAAGCCGCATCAAAAATGCAGCGTCACCTCCGGATGCTCTATTCGTTAGTTTTCCGGTGCGTAGCGTCCAGGGTTGGCAGGCGACGGGAACGGCGGGCTTGCGGCTAAGGGAACCGGTGGGATTCCGACGAGCGAGATTAGCGGTGGTGGGGTGCTGGTGACCTGCTATACACATTGGTGCGAGTGTCTACGTTGGGCGTGTCATTCAGTAGAGAGCGCGACGGTGTTGTACGGGAGCAGCCCTCAGGACAAGGGTTCTGCGTGCTCCAGCCAGTCGGCGATTTCCGACGGCTCCAGCAGCGCTGCGCAATATGCCCAACTCGAGAGCACGCGAAACGTATTGAGCAATCATCCGGCGTCCTCCACTCGGCGGGATTCCGGTATCGCAAACAAAATGTCTGGTTCATCGGTGCGAGTGGTGGAATTGACGGTGTGACTGGTGTGACTGGTGTAACTGGTGCAACGCGCACGGTGCAGACCGAGGCGAGTCACAAATTAGCGACCTTCTGTCGAACCACGGCTTGAATCAAGGAAAACATAGGCTGGTTGGCACTCGAGACAGCGGGAACAAGAGGGGCTGATGATACTGCTTGTATTTCACTACGAATGATGCGTGTCAAAGTGTCCGATGCAGGCGATTGTAAAGTCGGTGGCGGTTTTCACATGATGACGATACGCCAGTATTGGGGAGACTGCGTGAGTTGCTGGGCGATACGGCAGGATTTTGCTTGTTCAAATCGCCGACATGGCAGCACAGTTCCTGAATACCAAGAGGTTGAATGGGTCATCGGCGATACCTTTGAGTATCTGCCAGATGTTGTTGGCTTCCAACATGTTACCGTCAACTTTGCGGCAAAGCGCTAGAATATCCTGAATATACGAAATGTATGATTCAGTAGATGATCGCGCGTGGGAGCCAAGTTATTTTTTAGCGGCTAGCTGCAGACCCAAGGCCTTGCCGAACAAGTCGTTCAGTTTTTCTTTGCACAGGTCCCAGATGGTGAGATCGTTCTCATGCGTCTGGTACCATATGTGTACGGTTGCTTTAAGATAAAACACCACATTTGTCAGCAAGAGGGCATCGTCCCACCTGTTCTTTTTGCTGACACCCTCGTACCATGACATACAACCATCAATGTCCAGGTCATCTGTGCCACAGCAAGTGCCTGGATCTTTTGTAAGCGATAAGATTACAGACGGTGGAGACGGCTGCGGCGAGGTAAGTTCCAGCGCGGCGGGTTCTTCAGTGGCCATCGCCAAGGGAACAACGTGACGACCGCTTCGGAGTTCGATGCTTGGGTCATGGTGATGAACAGGCAGCGTACCCAGCACTTCCACGAGGAATGTTGCACAAAAAACGTATATTTACGAATATTTACAAGTAACGCAAGCAGCACAGGAGTCAGAGCAGGCAAGATGGTGAGGAGCAACCTATATGTCATCTTCATCGATGCCAGCCTAATGCGACGGACTTCTGTCTCGAGGCAATACTTTCGAATGCTTCAGCATCGCGCAGAACTTAGTTCTGTAGCTTCGTTCCTGTTAACATAAAAAAGTATAGCTTGCATGTCTATATGTTTTCATTTAATGCAGTTTTGTCAAGTGGTATGTAATTTGTTAACTTATCGTAGCAGGGAATTATGTGCAAAATGCTTACCTGCACCGTAGACTTCTTTAGCGCGCTATGAGATACGATGGGCTGTATTCCAGGCCTGGCTCCTTCCTGCTACTTCAGCTTTTGCATGACAAAAAATGTTTGGTCGCCTTATTGGACCGCTCGGCTGGATCTTCAAGAGCCATGCAGTTCCTTTTCATCATTGCCCCACAAGCCAACACAAAACCAGGCCAAGCTTTGTTAATGGTAATATTAAATGCAGTAGGCCTGCTTCCAGTCTAGGACACACTATGAGGAACGTCTCTATTATGTTAAACAATCAATTGGACGTTCTCTGGATATCATAAATTCCCAACCAAATGTCCCACAAACGTCCTTTGGGCGATTGGTAGTACAAAATGTCCCAGAAGCACCCTACATCCTAACAAAAATGTCCTTGGGACGTACTCTGGATTATCCAACTATGACGTTCATGGGACATTCTGTGAACGTCAGTTCGCATGCATGGAACGATCCCATGGATATCCAAGAATTATCCATAGGCTTCTTCCGCGTTGTACCCCGCACCTCCACCAGTGTCGCGGTACAACGAGGACGGAAGTTAAGGAGACGTTCTACAAGAACAGCAGGACAACCTGTTCAAGCAAACAGAACGGAGACACGCCTTCTCCATCTTCGCCAAATCCCACTGACCCACCAGACGGTGTTTGTTAATGCCCCCATCGTCATTGTCGTCTGCATCGTCTACACGCGGCAGTATTTCCTACGGACGTTCGAATCTCCCGTTTCCGATCTCTGCTGGACACCTGTTGGACGTTGATGGTCCAATGAATCATCAAATTCATTCATTAGACCATTCATTAGTACTTACTCAGAGATGTCATTGAACCTGAGTGAACCAAAATTAAGTGTCCTGTGGTGGCTGACGCTCAGTCTGAGTTAATTATAATCGAAGACAACGCGCCTTAGTGCGTTTCTGTGAATTGGAGCTTGGGTGAACTTCAGCGAGTTTAACTGAGTCATAATCATGTGTTATTTTGATTTTTCTTTTTGAACCCACAAACATTGCATAGGGTGATGAGTCCACATGATTCTGAGTTAAATTGCAACTATAACCGCGATCGTCGACCATTGGAAGCACTAAGCTTGAGTGAGGCCATCTAAACGAATTACTAGGGTCTAATCAATCACTAAACTCCAGCCGCCTCACAGATACCACGTAGAACGTGATTAGTGGCGCCTGCTGTTGATATTGTCTTACGCATCCCTTACTATGGTCGTGAATGGCGCGGTTTAATAATGCCGAGGCTCGGTTTTGCACATCTACGTACAAGAAAGTGGGGCAATCAACAGCCGCCGATGGTGACACGGCAGAGCATCGGACGCGTTATGCAGCAATAGTGTGTTGTGGCCTCCCATCTCCGGCCACGCTACATTTACTTACACTTTCATTTCTTTTTATCGGAGTACAAAACCTGTCCTAAGTTCTTGGCTTTTCTTAATTGGCTTCATTATATGTTGGCCTTCTAAATCTCTCTAAAACTCAATCCTTTCAGTTCTCATCATTGTCCTGAATCCAGTATGATGTTTGCAGTTTTAAACCACGTGCACCGTCTCCACCTACTCGCCACGCAAACATGCAACGAAGCGCGCACATACACAGAAACACAGGAATCTGCTTTCCGAGCAGTGTACTCTGCTGATGCTATTATCTGAATCCAGCACGTAATATTACATCGAGCTAATGACGCTTAGACCAGGAGATATCTAAAGAAAATAAAACCCGGAGTACTACGCCGGGCAAGCACAATATGATTATGAGGCACGCCATCGTAGAGGGCTGCGGAATAATTTTGACCACCTAGAGTTATTTAATGGCGTCTTTGCAGTTCAGCTCTTTTGAAATGCGGCCACAACGGCTGAGATTTGATCCCGACCCTTCGAGACGCCAAAGTCACTACGCCACCACAGCAGGTGACCGGGTGACTTCGGAGCCTGCCAATCGGGGTAGCGTTATTCTGCGAGTCCCTGAGTTGCGGTCAACTCTTTGTTAGTCTCACTAGATGAGTCAGCCTGTCTGAGTCTGATTTTTGTCAGCCAGAAACGAGGTGGGCCGGATTTTGGTGAACGTGAGACCGAGCTCGCCAGATTGGGCCTCATCGTTATAACCTGAGTCTGGGCGGGCAAATCAACAAATATACACATTTCTTGAGTCAGTCATGGTTCTGTTAATTTTGCCAGCCTATTAAAGCTCGTCACATATTTAAAAGAATTCAACGCACAGTACAGACACGAAAGCAAGACGACATGTAACGCAAAGCCTTGCCACTCTCGAGTAACATTGCAAACAACATGACCCAACACTTATGTATCTAGGTATCGTACAACTGCAGCGATAGCCCAGTAGTTATGGCGTTGCCTTGCTGAGCGAAAGGCGAAGCTTCCACTCACATTTGATTTATTTCCGTAACGGCGTGCGCCTTATCTGCGGAGCTCAAAGGACAAAAAAATATAAACAGGCAACCGTACACAAAATATATAAAGCGGAGACACCAACTAAAAGTACACAAGGCACCTCCCCCTCGTCAATGTGTGTGCATAAGATACTTACCTTACTTTTTTTTAACGTACGCTGCGTAAAACAAAATTATATATCTTTATCAGGCAGTGCTATTCATCCCTCGCTTAGAGATATATGAATGTCGGTGCACTTCAAACGCCTCCATAAACCCTTTCTTGCTTCTTCCATTTGATCCAAAAAGAGCACGTAATAACATTGTATCGAAAAACAAACGTGGACTCACATCTGCACGGCGCCCCACTTATGCTAGATTTCCCAGGTGTGTAATCTGTTTGCAAGATTATTTGTTTTCTAAGCCTATCGGTAATACACCTTCCAATTTGTAGTTGGCAATTGCCGGCACACGACATGGGAATTGTCTAACCATATCAGTGCTGCATTTTACAACTTCGGTTTGGCATCTTACCTCACAGTACTTGCACAAAAAAACTAAATTGTAAGATGAGCCCAAATGCCCCGCACAGCATCCCGCCGTCTTATATAAATGCCCCGCTTAGAATCCAACTGTGTTATATATAGTTTACTAGTAGTGAACATAAGAAAACTTGCCCGCCTTTCTATGTTTATTTAGCACCTCACCTTGAGCTGCTCGACAAGCTCGGATTCCGCAGGCAGCGCTTCATGAACAGCAACGACAACACCCACATAGCCGCCATCATCCTGCAGCTGGATCACGGCATTCACCCGGCCATCGGAGTACCAGCACTGCAGCAGCAACGACACGAGCAAGAGCGAGCGAATGGAACGGTAGTGATCACACGCGATGCATGGTCCGTTGTCTCGAATGAGGACTCGCCGAGCTTTGAGAACACAGCATCCACCAGGAGGGCTCATATTGCCACCGGGGTTCGTGGTACACTTAAAGCCACTTTAAGTGCTTTAAGTGAGGTGCCACGGAAATAGACAGCCAAAGCAGCCGACGAAGCGTAGTGGTTGCTCACACTCATCCACGCATACGGACGCTGTCGCGCGCTAGAATCATACTTGTGCCCAACGTCTTTCGTCGACCACACCCTGCGGTGACAAGCAATGACGGGCGGCGGCCGGTGCGCGCGCCCTTCACGTCTCCGAGGAGACAGATCACAGCTGCTGATAGAGCGTCGGCAAACACGGCGCTGGATCTCGCGGACGCTCCGAGAGCGGCTCGCTAGCGCAGTCCATACCGCCATACTTCGACACACGATAATGGCTTCACACCGCAGCCTAGCTCCCATCCTTTTGGCGGCATGGAAGCAGCCGACGGCTGGTTTAATTGCACGCTGTCAAGTTGTCTTAACACATTGAGGCAAATCACGTCTGTTTGTAAAAGCGATGAACCACTGGCAAGGAATGTCTCTAAGAAAAGCTATAGAAAAAGAAATAAGGGAGTATATAAATAGGGTGGTGCCATAATTTACGCGAACTATATCGCAACTGATCATCACAAGAAGCTGTTGGAGGCGATCGCCGTTTGTCCTTAATCACTAATCACTAATCACTAATTTTGTCCTGAGGACAATGGCCACGAACGACATCGCAAAAGGTTTTGCGCGAAAGCCGCTGTCATGGAGAGTCCAGAAGTTTCAGCTACAAATGATTCCAATAAATGTGTTTGCATTGAGCTTTCTAAATCAGATATTTCTAGGAAAGCCCGAGGAACGTCAGTACAGATAACTAAAAACGCGAGGAAGCACATTAGAATAAGTGACAATAATTTCTTTTGCTTTTCCTTGTTTCTTACATATGTTATTTGCGGCAGACCCCTTGCTACTGCCGGTGTAGGTGCTAGTGGAGTTTAGATTGTTACACCAATATAATACGCTCAGAAATAAAGAACGCCTACATCGAGCGCCGCGCTATATACCATGGTCTGCTCTGAAGAAGAATTATTTGCATCCCGTTTCAAATGGGGCCGCGAAGAATTGCCACCTAGCCTGCTTGACCTAATCAAGTATGCTACACATGTTTATCACTCCATCATTTTACCTGCATCCCCTTAATTTTTTCTCTCTTCCTTAAAACTTTTATCTCTATACCTTGTACAGTTGCCTATTCCTGTAAAAGATCCGGTTTAGATATAATCTCCTCCCTTATTCTTTTTTTTTTTCTAGCGACATTGTGAACGTCTCTTGCTTATATCGACTACTTACCGGTTAATGCTTCCATGCCCTTTAGATATCCTCCGTTCTTGTCCCCCATTGAAAGTCATACATCTATACGCGTGCCCAGACAAGGCCTGATTTTCTGCAATCGATTCCGAAATTTAGCCTCGGTGCACACAGGCAATATGTTTTTTTTAATGCGAGGGTAAATGCCTCAGGGCATACAGGGGTATGTGATGGGGGTGAATAAGGATGATTAAATGAAAGAAAAACGATTTGCTGACCTAATGAAGTCGAAGAGGGATCGATAATGCGTTCCCTGCGTCCAAGCAGTGTAATCGCTCGGATTATGCGGCGAGAATCCCGCTGCTGCGAGGTGCCGGAGCCTCGTGGGTTTCAGTGCAGGGCAAACCCACAGCAGGTGGTGGATGTCGGCTTCAGCATTTCGCGACTTGCAGAGTGGACACTCAGGACGAGGATATAACGGGCGAAAGTGCGGCCACTTTCTAGTCACGGCAGGAGTGAGGGCAACCCCGACCCTGATCCTCCGAAGCGCAACCTCCTCTGCACGGGTAAGACCACGGGGGAGGTTTACCACACACGGAGGTATGAGAGCACGTGTGCGACGCCGGAGGTGCTCCTTTCTTGATAAAAGGAGGGTGACATCATCTAGATGAAAGAGTTGAGGCAGTGACGATGGAGAGGTCGCTAGACGGGTCGCAGAATCCGCGCGGCTTTGGAAGCTTAGAAGGTCGCGTGGGATTCACTCGGCAGATATTGGCTGCGGGATGCGCGCCACCAGAAGATGGATCTGTTGGCATATGTCAGGGCTGCGACTGACGCGTCGCAGAAGCCGCGTCGCCAGGAGGGCATCAGTGCGGATAACGATGCGGGCCGTGGGGACCATGGGAAAGGCGGCCACAGAGCACAACGCTTCTCGGACAGCAAGGAGCTCAGCACAAAAGGAGGAAGGAGGTTCTTGGATTTGAAACCGGGTTGTCTTATTAAGGGCAGGTGCGCATGGGCAATAAATTGCAGTGGTTGTTTCACAGTACTGAATGCTTGCATCAACGTAAAGGACGATGGAGCCAAGCGGCAGGTGGGCATCTTGAGCTATAATTCGGTCACGAAGCGACGCCGCCGCGTCAGTTGGCTTGTTATCACTCAGCTGTACAAAATTCCAGGGAGGAAGAACTGGCGATGGTGGTGGTAGAAGCGAGTTCGAGAAAGCGTAAGCCCTGAGAGCACACGTTGCGTGCGAAAGGCTGGCCTTAAGCCTGCGAGCATCACGTCGCTGCTGCACCAGCTCATCTAGTGTGTTGAGCTGTGCATTTTCTTGGAGAGCCACGATCGGGGTGATGCGGGAAAGGCAAGTGATGACCCTCATTGCCTCGCGATTAACAGCCTCAAGGCGATCCCATTGGGCCCCCGTCAAATGCTGGAATTGGGCTTGATAAACGAGGCGTGGTTGCACTGCCGCCTTCACCAACTGTCGCGCAACATATGAGCTGGCGCCGCCCGTTTTAGGAGTAATGCGCCTAATCAGACCCCAACGTCTGAATTTCCTACTTATTAGCGCTGGAGAGCCAAGCAGTTCCGGTTCCCGACTCGTGTACCATCAGACCCAGAATTTTTATAGTTAAACATTGTTGAAGAGGGGTTCCGGATAGATGAAGACGAATGGGTGTTGCAGAGAGTTTACGCTGGCCCCAGCGATTGGCGACTGACATGTAAGCACATTTGCTGACGGAAAGCCTAAGGCCGACCGAAGAAGCGTAAGTCGCCGTGATATCCAAAGCTGATTGAAGGCCAGCGGCTTGAGTCTGCAGGTCGGTATGAGTGCTCCGTACCGTGATGTCATCAGCGTACAACAAGAACTTTATGTCGGGTACATCGTGTAAGCGCCATGCAAGAGGGATGAAAGCAATATTGAATAATGTGGGTGACAATACAGATCCCTGGGGTACGCCACAAAGAGGGACAAATGAGCCGACGGCGTTACTACTGAGGCGAATTGCAAGATGTCGGTCTTCAAGGAAAGATTTGACAATATTCCGTACTCTAGGGGGAAAATGCAGCATGTCAATTGAAGCCAAGACAGCAGCATGACTGATGTTATCATACGCCTTTTCGACGTCCATAGCGAGGACAGTACGGACACTGTGGCTACGAGTTCACAATAAAACCGAGGATGCCAAGACAGCCAGTCCATCTTCAGTACCTGTGGATGGATGGAAGCCAATTTGAGCAGGGTGGTAGAAACCGTGGTGCTCTAGCCACCACGACAGTCGTGTGGCTAGCATTTTCTCAGAAAGCTTGCACAACGTTGACATTACGGAAATGGGTCGGAAGTTGCCAAGGTCAGTCGGCGGCTTGCCTGGTTTCGGAATAGGGTTCACAATAGCTGATTTCCAGCCTGGAGGGACAACGCCATGTAGCCATACCTTGTTAATGGTGTCGAGGAGTTGAGGCAGCACAGTGGAACTCAGGTTCTTGTAGGCCTCATAAGTAATAGAGTCTGGACCGGGTGCTGTCTTGCGACTGGTACCATCTATCGCTGCAAGCAACTCAGGCATGGTGAAAGAGCTTGAAATCCCCTCGGAGTGTGCTGTAGACGGTAACCTGTCGATATGTGTCGAAATGCCTGCCAAGGAAGCACCATTGACTGTTTGATGCAACACGTCGTACTGCGGAAAAAACTTCCGGGCTGCTCCTCTGGCGAAATCATCCGCCGACAAGCCAGCAGCGAAGCAGGCTGTGGCTGCCGCGTCTGGACGGCGGCAACCGTGTTCCATGGCATGGAACGTTCGCCAGAGAGAATCATTCGATGTCTTGGATGAACACCACTCACACCACGTATGTCAGTGCCTCCGCGAGAGGTCGCGTTCATATCTGCGGGCCTTAGCAGTAAGGAAATTCAGTCTTGTGCGTGCTTGTGCAGAAGTGGGGTATCGGGATGCTGCCAGCTCAGCTTGTCTGCGAGCAGCCCACAATTAAGCAGGCCGATATCCGGTGCCGGTCGATCGACGTCTACCCAGCTGATGGTTGTAGCTTCATTGAGCGCGCTTTGTATCTGGTCAACAAGTAGTGGTGACGAGTCCACAGAGGTATCTTGGAGAACGGAGTGAAAGGTGTCCCAGTTGACCACACAACACTTGCAGCGCAATCGGCGGGCCTGCGACGGATGAAGGCCGATGATGATAGGGTGGTGGTCACTACCCCAGCAGTCGGGCTCCAGGTGCCAAGTGGGAGTGCCAGGACCCGACCACCACGTAAGATCCGGTGCGTATGTTGTACGTCGAGCTTGAGGCACAGCCCGCGTTGCTGAATCGGAATATTTCAGTAGTACAAACAACGCACCCGCGAAGTCGTCCTGCACACGCCTACCTCGAGGGCTAGAAGTAGGGTACCCCCAGTCTGGGTGAGGGCTATCTGCTGGAATTCATGCAGCCAGGCGCAAATAGTTGCTGTGTTTCTAGAGAGTCGAGACGTGGAAGTCCTCGAATGCCTCCACAGTCACCTTACCTGAATATAATTGAAAATGTCAAAGGAAACATAAAGGTTGCTCTCACCCACCGACAGATCCTTGACCACTATTGTCCAAGAGGCGTAGGAGTGGCTTAGATCAAAAACCACGTATCCACATCCTTATCAGCTCCTTGCAGAATAGAATGAAGGCTGTGATAGGTAACGGAGGCGAGCCCACCTGCTACAGAACTTAGGGAACTTTCAGAAGCGCACGCCACATGCGAAAGTAAGAAATTTTGCACGAGTGAAGCCTCGGTAGCCTCAGCAACAATAAAATCTTTGTTGCAAGTTAGCAGCTCTCCTTGTGGTTCTTTACGCTTGTTGTCTATGCTTTGCGCTACATTGTACATGTGATGAAAGGCCATAATCTTCTAGGTCTGGAATGCAACGCCAATGTGTGGTAAGTACGGAATGTTTGCAATGTATTGAACCATCTTTTTTTGTAACCCGTGGATTTTCATCCTATTTGTCTTAGTAGTTGTTAACCATACTAGGCTGCAGTAGTTGACATGTGCCTGGAAGAGTGCTTGATATACTTGAATTTTGACACATGTCGGAAAACTTCTGCGACAACGTGCCATCAGTCCAGATGCATCAAATAGTTTTTTACCGATTACGTTCACCTGTGTATCCCAAGATAAACGGCCTCGAAATTGACGCCCAGTATTTTGTGTCGGTGGACGAATTCGATTTCCTGCGCTGCATAATAAACGGCGCGATTGATTGTCAACGGTTTGTTTCTTGTGCAGAACAAAATGATTTTGGTTTTAGTTGGATTCAGCTCAAGTCTATTTTGTTAGGACCAGTAAAACAACTTCTACAGAAAAATTTTGCATTTTCCTGCCAGAACGCCTTCATCTGGACCAGAAAATAAAACAGTGCTATCGTCAGCGTAAATAATGAAGTGAAGTGTCTATGTCGGGAATGTCATTTATAGATGTGTTCAATAAGAATTGGCCTAAAACGCTGCCTTGCGGTACACCGGTCTTAATTGTGAGATAAGAAGACCGGTTTTCACCTATTGATACTGTCCGGCTTCTGTTCATCAAATAGGTTTCAAAAAGTTCAAGAGCGTTACCGTGTATTCTTTAAGTAAAAGCTTTTGTAATAAAATATTATGGTTTACACAATCGAAAGCTTTTGTGAAATCAATGAAAAGACCTAGAGTATAGTGGTTTTTATCTATACTGCGTATATATGTTCCTTTATGGTTAACAATGCGGTCTTAGATCTGCTAACTGCTTAGATCTGCTTGATCCGCCTTTTCTAAATTCATATAAAGCATCTGATAATATTTTTTGTCTGTCAAGAAAGTTTGTTGCTCTGAATAATATAATTTTTTCCATCCCTTTTGAAAAAACAGTAATAACACTTATTGGTCTGTAGTTAGCTACTTTGTTTCTATCACTGCTTTGTACAGTACAGCTATCTTGCTCTTTTTCGTCGCGCTAGGGACCGTTCCACTTTCTAAGACTAGTAAAAGATGTGAACCAGTACGGGAAGGAGAAAACGCAGTACATACTTTACAGGTTTTATTTAAATATTATCTTCACTTAATGCTTTGCTGTTTTTCAAGTTCAATTCTAGCTCATTTGTTGGCGCAAGGAATAAACTTTGGACAGAACGCCTAGCTAAGCTCACTTTACTTATGGAAGCATTCTGTGCTGCGGCAATATTGATGAAGTGATGGTTAAAATACTCTGTCATTGATTGGCCACTCAGCACTGTGTCGCTACATGTGATTTGGTTTATTGGTAGATTTGGAGCCCCCCGACCCAATACATCATTTGTCGTTTTCAATCGATTTCCGGATGCTTTGAAGCTATTACAAAAAACACTTGCTCATAATATGCTTTTTTGTATATGCGTTCAATTTGTTTCGCGCTTTCTTAAAAGTCTTGAGCGCATCTAACGTTCGCGTACGCAGGAAAGAGTGGTGAAGGTTATTTTTGCTTTTTATCATTGAGGCATGTAATCGAGCGACTCACGGCTTTCTTGTCTTTTTATATGGCCTAAACGATTTAAAAGGAAAGTGTTCAGCGTACAAGTTCACAAAAATATTGATAAACTCATAGTAGGCGTCGCCTGCATTTTTTTTTCGTGAAGACCGACGACCAGTCGTGTGTAGCTATATCACATTGGAAGGAGTCGAGAGCGCTATCTGATATGTATTGGTCGGTAAAACTTGATCGATCTGCGCATTTGTGAGCTTCTGGTAGCTAGGAGAACATGAAAACAGGGCAATGGTCGCTAATATCCGATGTGATAGTACCAGTTTGAGAGACGATTGTTTCACAATTTATAATGATCAAGTCTAGTGCCGTTGATGTAGTCAAGGTGACACGTGTTGCTGTCTCAATACGGTTCGTGAAACCAGTGGAAAGAAATTTGGTCGTGAAATCTACTACGGTTGTGTTCTGCTCTGAGACGTTAATACTGCAATCGCCAGTACATGTTAGATGGAAACTGTTCTCACGAACGTATTCTAAAGCATTTCAAAGAAGTTCAAGAAAGTCGAAATATCCCCGTTTGGTGGACGGTAAATGACGCGTATTATTTCGAGGTTGCTTCTTAACGTTAGACATTCATAAGCATCAGTTGTTTGACAAAATCAGTAACGAGTTCGCACTGAACATCAGCATCGACATAGATTGAAGCTCCGCCGCCTCTACGACTTGAGCGATTCATGCAAAAATTCTTATGACCATCAAGGCGGAGCACAATGCAACCATCATAGTACCACATCTCGGTCAGCATTATAATCTTCAATTTAAAAGAAAATTGATTAAGGAAATTTACAATGGATTCCTTGTTCGATGCTGCACGGGCGTTCAAACGAAGAACAGATTTTCTGAGAGAGCTGCTTCTGTTGAATTGATTCTGGGAGGGAAAAATCGCAGTAATCCATATTGCAGAGTGATACTACTAAGTGCTGCTATTCCGACCAAGGTGTATTGCATATCCTAGCAAGATCCTGCTCCATGTTGATTTACACAACTTCTGAGTCATCAGTTTGTTTTGCTAGGATTTTGCCGTTGGAAATCCACACAGACTTCCACTTTTGTCGATATTTCTTTTTAATGGCCATTCCGAGAAGCCGTTTTCGTGCTGGGCAGAGATGCTCATTCGCCTAATTTGGAGTCCAGCCGAAAAGTTCAATCTCGGCATTAGTGAACCTAGTTTTCCTTGCGCTTTTTAGGGCTGCAATCGCTTCGCACGCGACCTGAATTGAACTATAATGTTCCTAATGTCACAGTGCCGAGTCGGCACGCGGTAGCAGATTTCGATATCACTTGTAGTCGTCGGTTCGTTGATGACGATACCTATTTTGGACAAGATGTCCGAAACCCGGAACGCTTTCGTTTGCTTGTTTTTCGACTCCTTTTATTTCAAGGTTGCACATCTTGAATACAGCTCTGCATTAGCTAAACGATTATTTAGCTCCTCTACCATGCACTCCAACGCTATGCACTATGCATTTAGAGCCTCACATTCCTTTCTGAACTGTGCGTTTTTTGCTTCTTCGCTTTCTAACGTATGTTTGAAGTCTGATTGCTTCATGGGCAAATTCGACGCTTTGGTTTATGTTTTTTGTTCAGTTTCAAGCTCACGGATTTCCATTATCAACGCTCTTTCCAGTGACTCTTTTGTACCCGAAACCTTCAAGTCTACTCTATATTGTTACGCGAAGGACGAGTCAGTAAGACAAGCAACTATTTACAGGTTATATATACAACAGCGGTTGCAGCGCTGACCGGTTAGATTCACATCGCGAGCCCAGTTCGCTCTTCCTCCTCTTTTCTCGAGTGATCGCGCCCACGCACCTCGTTCAAACAATCAAATATCACACGCGTGTTGCATAATGCCCCGACGGCAGAAGCGACGTCCCGAGCGTCTAAATGTCGTCACTGGAAGGGTGATACTGCTTCAGTCGTGTAACGTTCATGATATCACTGGACTGGGAAGCAGATTGGGCGTCAGGAGCGATCTCGCAAGTGACGGGAGTCACGGCACGAGGCACTCGGTATGGGCCTATGTAACGAGAGAGCAGTTTTTCTGACAGGCCGCCCTGACGTGATGGAGACCACAGAAGCACCAAAGAACCAGGTGGGAAGTGTACGTCTCGGTGTCGCCGGTCGTACAAACGCCTTTGACTCTCTTGGGATTTCAGAAGGCGGTCACGGGCAATTTCCCTTGCGTGGGCACAGCGGGCGAAGGCGTCAAGTGCATATTCACTGGTCGGTGCCGCGTGAACAGAGAGGGTTGTGTCGAGGAGCAGTGCTGGTTCTTAGACGAACAGAAGAAAAAATGGGGAATAACAGGCGGTGTCGTGGCGCGAGGAATTATAAGCAAATGGCACAAACGGTAGAGCGAGGTCCCAGTCAGTGTTGTCTGAAGAGACTTATTTCGCGAGCATGTCTGTTAGAGTGCGATTGAGACGCTCCGTGAGGCCATTTGTTTGCGGCTAGTATGACGCGGATAACTTGTACCTCGTGGCACAGGACTGCAGGATGTCCGCGATAACTTTTGATAGGAATGTCTGGCCACGGTCTGGGAGAAGTTGTCACGGAGCTCCATGTAATAGAATCCCGCCGCGTAGAAGAAAATCGCCGACATCCGTGGCGCAGCTTGTAGGAAGTGCTCGGGTGATGGCGTAGCGCGTGACGTAATATGTGGCCACAGCGATCCACCTGTTCCCAGAGGTAGAAAGAGGAGAAGGGCCATGTAAGACCAAACCAACCCGAAAGAATGGTTCCGCGGGAATGTCGAGTGATTGAAGGCACCCAGCAGGGAGCATTGATGGTGTCTTGCATCGCTGGCATTTGTCACACGCAGCTACGTATCTTCAAACGGAGCGAGCAAGCTCTGGCCCAAAGAAGCGTCGGCGGATCCGGTCATCGGTATGGGGCGCACCCAGGTGACCGGCAGTGAGGAGGTTTGTGGAGAACAGCCGAGCGAAGGTGTTTGGATCACAAGGAGTAATGCAGGGCCGTCGGAGTGAACGTTGTGGTGGTAGAGTACGCCGTCTTGAAGTGTGAATAAGCGAAGGGAACTGTCGGCAAGTGACGATTCCAAGCGGTCAATGATGATACACAAGGACGGGTCACGGCGCTGCTCGTCATCGACATGGAGCAGTGGAAAAACAGACAGAACACAGGCGTCGGTGTCAGTATCAGATGTAGAGGTGTTCGACTAGGTAGCGAGAGAGGCAATCTGCGTCCTGGTGTTGGCGTCCCGACTTGTAAGTCACTGTGTAGGGATATTCTTGTAGTCGGAGGGCCCAACGACCGAGCCGGCCAGTAGGATCCTTGCGTGACGAAAGCCGAAATATATATATATATATATATATATATATATATATATATATATATATATATATATATATATAGACTTTATTATAGAATAATCAGAAAAACCGCTAATGTTCGGGGCCCCCAGTCGGGGCCCCTGGGCTCCGCTGGCTCTTGCCATCTTCTCAGCTCTATCAGCTTGAGCTGGTCATTGAGGGCCGAGCTGGACAGCAGTGCCTCTCATTGCTCCATCGTGGTGTTCGTGTCTGGGTGTTCTATGTTGTGTAGTGTGCAGTCCCACGTAATGTGGTGTAGGGTTGGCCTGGCTCCATACCACGGGCAGGCTCATGATGATCTGTGAATACTGAGAAGGGCTTGCCATATAAGTATGGGCGGAACTTTGAAACGGCCCAGACAAGCGCAAGACATTCGCGCTCGGTAATCGAATAGTTGCGCTCTGCAGTTGTCAGGAGCCGGCTAGAGCAGGCTATAACGCGGTCGTGTCCGTGTTGGCGTTGCGATAAGATGGCGCTGATCCAGTAACCGCTGTCCTCTGTAGGTGCGGAAGGGTCAAAGTGCGCGAAGATTTTTATTTATTTATTTGATACCTGCTTCGCCTTTGCAGGCATTACAGCAGGGGGGTACATAAAAATAAGCATCATATTTGACACCAATAAAGAAACTAATTACACAAAGCGCGGTAAAAAGCATCATTCGACACATTGGATACAATCATAGGCGGAAGATCATTCCACTCTCTTACACATCTAACAAAAAATGAATAGCGGAAGACGTCACCTTTAAAGGAAAATTCATTCACTTTGAGACTGTGGTCCCTTCTTTGGGATATATAGGACGGCTCTTGAATGTACTTCTCCTTATTGATTCCAGTTTTAGAATGGTAGATATTATGGAAAAATTTCAGCCTGAGGTTTCGTCTACGATCTTTCAATTCTTCCCATTTAAGTTTACGTTTGCATTCTCTCATGCTAAGTTGACGATCCCAATTACCTAGAACGAAACGCACTGCCCTATTCTGTATTTTTTCAAGCGTATCGATCAGCTCTTTGGTATACGGATCCCAGCAAACGCATGCGTACTCCAGCAATGAGCGCACATGAGTGAAATACAGTTGTTCTTTTAAATGAAATGGAAGTTCGCTGAAATTTCGCCTTAAGAAACCCAAAACACGTGCAGCCTTTACTTTGATGTGGTGAACGTGCTTAGACCACCTCAAATCACTCGTTAAATAAACTCCTAGATATTTATATTCCCTGGCCGTGCTTAAAGTAGCGCTATTTATGGTATACGTATTCAACTGGTATGAACGTTTCCTCGTAAAGGTGACGTGAACACACTTTTTAACATTCAACGACATTTCTGAATGGGCACACCAGGATGATATTACATTCAAATCATGCTGCAGGTATTCGGAATCACGTTCATTCTCTATAATCCTATAAACTACACAGTCATCCGCGAACATTCTGAACGAAGATTTGAGGCCAATATTAATATCATTTATATACATCAGAAACAAAAGAGGGCCCAGAACTGAGCCCTGAGGAACTCCTGAGGTCACGGGAACATATCCGGAGGAACAACCGTTGAGAACTACCGACTGCTGTCTTAGAGAGAGATACTCGGCTATCCATGCAATAACTGATTCATTCAGTTTATAGCCCCGTAATTTACTAATAAGAAGGTCATGGGGAACAACATCGAACGCTTTTTTGAAGTCCAAGAAAATACAGTCAACTACTTTACGCTTATCTATTGCTAGAGCCAATTCATGCGTGAACTCAACAAGCTGTGTTGAGCAAGAAAAACCTTGCCGAAAACCGTGTTGACTAGAATGCAGAAGATTATGTTTAACCAAATGTGTCATTATACAACTATAAAGGACATGTTCAAATATTTTACATGGTATACTGGTTAACGACACCGGCCTGTAGTTCTCAACGTCATTTCTTGGCCCATTCTTATGAATAGGTGTAACACGTGCTAACTTCCAATCACAAGGTAGTGCTTTCTCAACTAAGCACTTCTGAAATAGACGGTGAAAGTACAACGATAAAGTTGCCGAACAGTTCTTTAATATCGCCGCTGGTATATCATCTGGGCCACACGCTTTTGCTGGTATGAGATTTTCTAACAATTTTCGAATACCAGGCACACTAAAAGTGACCTCGGGCATCACTTCTGCCTCAGTTTGAGAAACCATGTTAACAACGCGTGAAAAACTTGTACTAAACACGGACGAAAAATAATTGCTAAAGATGGCTGCCTTAGACGCATCATCGTCAACGATTGTGTGAGAATATTTGAGAGGAGGAACAGATGTATTATCTTTAC
This sequence comes from Dermacentor andersoni, assembly GCF_023375885.2. Classification (NCBI taxonomy): domain Eukaryota; kingdom Metazoa; phylum Arthropoda; class Arachnida; order Ixodida; family Ixodidae; genus Dermacentor; species Dermacentor andersoni. Next base: position 233,286,120 of record NC_092816.1, on the reverse strand, counting down.
CATTGAGACGAACGTATTTCCAAAACTGTTTCGAGTCCTCCACTAGCTTCTTACCAAGACTCGAGAAGTAAGAATTCTTAGCTACTTTAGTTAGACTTTGAAAGCTAAGTTTCATTCTTTTCAGCTCACACTTGTTTTCTACAGAATTATTTTTTTTACATTTCCTGTACATTCGCCTTATACGTCGTAGTAGAGTACGCAACAGAGTGTTAAACCATGGTTTATCTCTAGTGCGTTTAGTTGACAAGATTCGAGTGGGAACGAAAGTTTCACGCAGATGAAATAGTTTTTCTTTAAACGCGTTCCATAACTGTTCAGTATTCAGTTCGGCTGCTAGTGTATCAAAAGTGGGAAAATAGGTTTCAAATGCCGAATTAATTGCATCATAATTTGCTCTAGTGTACGCGTACACCTTTCTGGCAGCTTTTTTGGGAACAGGTATAGTCTCAACATTTACATCAGCCACAACTATATTGTGGTCGCTAACACCGGGTAAAACATGGACATTCGATACAATATTAGGCATATTACAAAGAAGTAAGTCAAGAACATGACCTGTACCGTCATTTCGAGATGCCTCACGGACGTACTGTGTAAATGTGTACTCGTCCAGAATATCAAAAAAAGTCGCATATAATCGGCCTCCGGCAGTATACCTTGGTTCATTGCTTGACCAATTAATATGTGGAAGGTTAAAGTCACCCCCGATCAAAATATGATCCGCTTTAATCGTTTCAAGACACTCAGACAATTTGAATAACTGTTCGCACGTTGTGCTAGGAGGCCTATAATATGAACCGACTACGACACCTTTCCCATTCTGGAGCCTTATTCTACAAAAAACACATTCAATATCAGTAACAGAACAATCCAACAATATACTAGGTATATCTGAACTTACAAGTATAAACACCCCTCCTCCTCTTGCACTACGGTCGCGACGAAAGCATTGATACCCAGGAGGAAAAACTTCAGAATCAGCAATTGCAGAATCAAGCCACGACTCTGTGCCCAAAATGATTGAGGGTCGTATCGATCGAACCACCATAAAGAAATCGTCGATTTTGTTCTTTATGCTCTGACAGTTGATAACCATAACGGTAAGCGGCTGCGCAACTCTACGCGTACAACGTGGTCATTGTTGGACTACGCACCCTGTGGTGCTATCTACTTGATACCGTTTACCGTCTAAGTGCAGCGTATCGAACTTTAAGATAACCTTCTTTCCTTGCTGCTTATGCTCCCTTGCAAACTCCCACAATTTCTTTCTCTTGTCCCGAACAAAACGCGAAAAATCTTCCGATATGCTATAATCTGTTCCCTTTAACTTATGTGCTCTTGACAGCACAGATTGACGAGCCTTAAAAGAAGAAAATCTAACAATTATTGGACGTGCTATGCCTTCACGATACGGCCCTATTCGATGCGCACGTTCAACGCTGACATCAGTAAGCTCAAGCCTTGAGGTACACAAATTTGCGACAAGTTCCTCAGATTTTACCGCTGTCTCAGCTGCAACTGCGTCCGTAAAACCATAAAATACTAAATTGTTGCGTCGTTCCCTATTTTCAGCGTCGTCAATCTTTTTGTTAATTGTCGCCAGTGCTTCGTGATCCTGCCGCTGCTGAACTTCAATAGCTGTTAAAGCAGTACTCATGCCATCAATTTTCGCAGCTTTAAGTTCCAACGAAAGAAAACGAGCTTTCAAATCTGTTACATCAAGAGTGAGCTTATTCTGTTTTTCTTCCATGGACGTTAGTTTTGCCATGATAGCATATTGCCCTTCAAGTAACTGCGCAAGCAGTTGTTCAGTAGGCCCTGGATTTAATTCTATATCCCCTCCACACAGTAATAAAAGCAGCAGGTAGAAGGCGGGTCTCCGTAAAAGAGCAAATTTTCGTTTGTTTTGTGCCTTTGTCCGGTCAGTTCCGGATGGACGAGAGCATAGTACGGTAAACAAAGTTTGGGGTGGAACCGGCAAAACAAGACACTGCCGCTTTAGACAATTAGTGACAGGACCAACCTGCGTAACCAGAAGAAAACCGGTAAGCGCTCCCGCCATGTCGCCGGTGCCACGCCCCGCCGACGAAGTGCTGCTACGATGAATTTGTAGCCGTAAGTCACCACCGTTGCCGCCCAGAACACAGTGTTGCACAATCGAAGTAAAAAAAAGTCCGTACTCGGTTGGTACTTGGCACGTCCAGAAATCCTCGCTGGATGAACATTGCAGTGCCTCAGTCACATTCATCAAGCACACCTCGTCATCCGAAGTGGGCACTGAAGGGGCTCCTGCAAGCGATACGCTCGATGTGACGACCTGCGTAACCAGAAGAAAACCGGTAAGCGCTCCCGCCATGTCGCCGGTGCCACGCCCCGCCGACGAAGTGCTGCTACGATGAATTTGTAGCCGTAAGTCACCACCGTTGCCGCCCAGAACACAGTGTTGCACACTCGAAGTAAAAAAAAGTCCGTACTCGGTTGGTACTTGGCACGTCCAGAAATCCTCGCTGGATGAACATTGCAGTGCCTCAGTCACATTCATCAAGCACACCTCGTCATCCGAAGTGGGCACTGAAGGGGCTCCTGCAAGCGATACGCTCGATGTGACGACCTGCGTAACCAGAAGAAAACCGGTAAGCGCTCCCGCCATGTCGCCGGTGCCACGCCGGTTGATCGGTGAGAATCGTGATAAGGCGTTAAAATGCTGCAACCTGAGGGGAACCCCACGTGAAAGGCACGTCTTTCTTGAAAGTTCAGTGAGTGGTCCAGCGACTGCTGCGAAATCTTTCACGAACCGTCGGAAATAAGAACAGAGCCCTACAAAACTCCGGACGTCTTTGACAGACTGAGGTACAGGAAAAGCCGTTACTGCTTGAACCTTCTCCTTGTAGGGTTGTACTCCGGCAGCATCGACGAGATGGCCTAACACTGTTATCTCTCACCGCCAAAAGTGGCACTTCGATGAGTTTAATTGGAGCCTAGACTTGCGGAAGACATCAAAGATAACTGCGATGAGCTCGAAATACGTCTCAAACGTAGGATAAAACACAAGGACGTCGTCGAGGTAACAAAGGCAAGTTGACCATTTGAAATCTTTAAGCAGAGAGTCCATCATCCGTTCGAACGGGGCGGGGGCATTGCATATATATATATATATATCAAAACGTTTATTTAAAAGAAAACAAAAATGCAGAAAGTGAGTGGGTGGAGCCCCTAGTCCAGGGCCCCACTGGCTTGAGCGGTCCGCCGTGCTTGGTCGAGGAGCATTGCATAAACCGAACGGCATAACCTTGAATTGGTAGAGGTCATCTGGAGTGACGAAAGCGGTCTTTTCTTGGTCTTGCTCATCGACGGAACTCTGCCAATAACTATGTCGAAGGTAAATGGACGAAGAGTATTTGGCACCATGAAGACAAGGAAGAGCGTCGTCGATTCGGGGTAAAGGGTAAACGTCCTTTTTGGTGATTCGGTTGAGGTGGCGGTAATCAACGCAGAAACGCCACGCGCCATCTTTCTTTTTGACGAGCACGACCGGCGACGCCCAAGGCCTTGAGGAGGGCTCAACAATACCTCTGGCGAGCATCTTGTTTACTTCCTGCTGAATAACTTGTCGCCCTGTTGTGGACACGCGATATGGTCGGCGGTGAATGGGAACTGTATCACCTGTGTTTATCCGATGCTTAACAAGGGACGTCTGACCAAGACTAGTGGTCGATTGTCAGTGTCAAATATGTCGCGGTAGGAAAGCAAAAGGCGATATAGGGCGGCTGCTTCGTCAGGTGCGAGGTCCGGAGCGACCATGGCACGTAATGGGCCGTCAAGGTTCAAGGCATCCTGCACGTAATCAGGAGGATCTGGAAGACGCGTCGGCTGCAAAAGCTGTGACGTGGTCATCTGTCACTGACCGGAGCGTGGCCACCGCTAGGCCTTCAGGTAACACTTGCTTAGTCAAGCCAAAATTGAAACGGGGAGACACGTGCGATTAGCGGCAAGGGGGCAAGGGTTACGACGGAGTGAGGCACAGAGATGTCGCACGCCAGGAGGACATCATGAATAGGTGCGACGATATAGTCGCCATCAGGCACGGTTGTCGTTGAGGCCAATTCGACGAAGTTTAGGGCTTTTGGAGGTAAGCGAACAGACGCTGTAGTGCAGAAGGTGTTCGGTTGTTCGGGGCGAATATCTGAAAGAAGAGGAAGCTCGAGGCACAGCGTACCGGTGGAACAGTCGATTAGGGCAGAATGCGTCGTCAGAAAGTCCAGCCCGAAGATTAGGTCATGAGGGCAACTGGTCAGCACGCAGAACAGAACTGGAACTTGGCGGCCAGCAATTCTCATGCGAGCAGTGCACATACCCCTGACGGCAACAGTGGCGCCAATGGCGACGTGTACGGCTCGAGGGATGGCCGGCGTAAGAACTTTTTTGAGGCTTCGTGTTTGTTCGTGTTTGTGAGGATCGTCAATGGAGGATTCGGACAGGACGAACGTGATGCAGCACTGCCTACAAGAGCAGCGTGGCCTAGTTTTCTGTCCGGGATGGTCCATAATATGCCGGCGACGAATACTGGCGTGGCTGGGATGACGGGGACCGACGGCGCTGAAGTGACGGCGAGCGAGCAGGACGCCTGACATCGAGGGATACGTTAGAGGTAGGAGGCATACGGTGAGGCGAGTAACGGCGTGGGTCGGCATATGGGTGAGGAGACGGGGAAAAGGAGCTCCAATACCGCGACGTCCAGGAGGTGTGGCAGTGGCGAGCGACGTGGCCAGTTTATTCTTTATTCAGTGAGTGCCCCGCTTGGCCAGAAAGGCGTTACAGCAGCGGGGTTACAGACTTAAATAAAACGCTTCTTCATTTATACAGCACACTTGCGTCTCTTGCAGGCGGTTCCAATCTCTGATAGTCATCACAAAGAAGGAATTGTAAAACATAGTTGTCCTTGCACGGTACTCTTTCACTTTGTATCGGTGATAATTTCTACTGGATATGTAATTGGGTTGATAAAAGTAGTTATTACAAGCAATTCCCGTGTTACCATGAAAAATACAAACAAAAAACTTCAACCGCAGTTTTTTTTTCTGCGCAAAGAAAGCGATTCCCAACCCAATTCCGTTTTCGTAGCGGTACAGCTGTCTGTCCGCTTGTACCGCCCTAAAACAAACCACGCAGCTCTATTCTGAATTTTTTCAAGTTTATCTATAGACTTGGCCTGCATCGGGTCCCATACAGGGCATGCGTACTCCGAAATCGGCCTAATACAGGTGAGGTAGGCTGTGTTCTTTAAATTCTGCGGTGCCCATCTTAAGTTCCGTTGGATAAAGTTAAGAGCCCTTGCTGCTTTACGAACAACATAATGAATATTGGCATTCCATGAACAATCATGCGATAAAACAACACCAAGATATTTGCATGTTGGTTCAGTAGTAATCACATACATATTTAGGCTCTAAGCTGTTTCAATTTGTTTCTTTTTTTTGGAAACACGCATGTGCACACACTTTTTTGGATTCAACGTCATTTGCCACTTCTGGCACCACCTTGTAATGCGATCCAAATAGTCCTGCAAAGAAACGCCGTCACTTGCGTTCCTAATCTGCCGATATAAAACACAATCATCGGCAAAGAAACGCATGCGCGATGAAACACCCACAGAAATATCATTAGCAAAAGTAAGGAATAAAAGCGGTCCAAGGACGGAGCCTTGTGGCATGCCTGACGATACACCAACATAGGATGAACACCTCCCATTTAAAAGCACGCATTGACACCTGTCGAACAAGTAATTGGTTATCCAAGTTAGCACATTGTGGTCAAAATTTAGAATCTGCAGTTTGACGAGAAGGGAGTGCGACACAGTGTCTAAGGACTTTCAAAAATCTAAAAAGACACAATCTGTTTGCCCACGCTCGTCAACGTTGGAAGCCAACTCATGAAATAACTCTACAAGTTGCGTGGTACAAGAAAATCCTTTGCGAAAACCATGCTGCTCATTTATCAGAACATTATTATCTGTAAGATGGGTCAATATGTGCTTAAATAGGATATGTTCAAAAAGTGTACATGATATCCATGTTAATTAAATGGGCCGGTAATTTGCTACATCCTTTTTTGAAACATCTTTATGAACCGGAACATGGGGAATTTTCCAATCATCCGGTAAAGTGCCTGTTGAAAGAGACTTAGTGTAAATTATGTAAAGGTAAAGCGAAATGGGCGCAGCACATCGCTTCAGTACACGAGGAGAGTACCATCAGGACCAACTGCTTTGGATCCGTCTTGGCTTTCAAGAAGAGAACGTATACCGCGAACACTCAGTTCCACCGGCGGCATCAGTGGAAACGTGCTTGGGTACGGTTGGGAAGGAGCGTTATGCTTAGATAAAAACACGGATGGGAAATACGTATTTAAACATGTGGCTTTAGCTTTCTCATCGACTATAACCGTATCATTAAAATTCAGTTCGCCGACTGCAACATTATCAGATCCGCACACCTTGATATAATGCCAGAACGACTTGGGATTAGTTTTCATTTCATTATTGAGCCCCTCGAAATATCTCTCTTTTGCTTTTTCCACACTTGCTTTATACTGCTCCGTTAATGCTTGTAATTCTTTCGCGTGCTCACTGCTTCCAGTTTTCTTTGCTTTTTGGAAAACTCGTCGCCTTCTCCCGATTTCTCTCAATATACCTGACGTAATCCATGGCTTCTTGCATTTATTAATCTTGCCTGCTTGTATCGCAGGTATATACTTATCCACAAGGGCTAACACCTTATCCCTAAACTTAAACCATAAATCGTTTACGCTATCGGTTTCAGCAAGGCACTCAAACATGGGCAAATAATCTAGCTTTTGAGCTATGCTTGAGTAGTCATCCTTGCTGAATAAAAAAACATTTCTTGTCGCACAACTTAAGGTTCTTCTGCTCTCTTTTTTAATGTCTGCAACAACGGCCATGTGGTCACTGATACCTGGAATAACACTGACATTATTCACCAAACTGGGGGATTTCGAGAACACGAGGTCTAGAACGTTATTATTTCTAGTTGGGCAAGTAACAAATTGAATAAGACCAAAATTGTCAATAATATTTTTCATTGCTATGTTTACACGGCACCCAGTACTGCTTACACATATTCCATCACGCCATTCCAAGTCTGGCAAGTTAAAATCACCAGCAAGAAAGAAAGCCCTGCTTGAAACTTCCGAGATAATTTCATTCAGTGATTGAAGTGCATTGTAATCAGAGTTCGGTGGTCGGTAAAATGCACCTACGGCGAACGAAGAATTATCATCTAGGGTAACTGTCCACCAAACAGATTCGACATCACACGGGATGTCTAAGGCGGCAGATTTCAGGGAACTTCGCACAAGTAAAAATACACCGCCCCCATGGCTCGGCCTATCCCTACGATACGCGACAAATTCATTCGGAAAGACTTCACGATCGCCGATATCAGGGTTCAGCCACGATTCCGCGCCAATAACTACGTCAGCTCTCACCGTCTCAATTAGTCCTGCCAATTATTCCGTCTTATTCGTTACACTTCTACAGTTTATCAAAACGGCGACTAGGTTGTGCCGCGTTATTCTTTTTTCAGGCAAGCATCATTTTTTTTCTTTTTAGTGGAGCAACTACCTTCTTTTAGTCATCCCTTACGTAAGTTTTTTCATCAAGAGTAAGCCTATCAAAATTCAGTTTAACTTTTGTTTTCTCGCCTTTGTACGCCTTACGGTATTCCCATAATCGCTTCCGTACTTCCCGAGTAGCTGGCGCATAATCCTGATCAACTCTGAACTCTGACCCCTTAAATTTTCTTGCGTTGGACAAAATTTCTTGTTTTTCTTTATATGAAGAGAGGTTTACGATAATCGGCCTCTTCTTTTTGTTCTCGGTATACACCAATGCGATGTGCTCTTTGTAGTGACGTAACTTCAATTGCCAGCTTGTCGCCAACAATCTTTTTAATAAATTCCTCTGATTGGTCCCATGTTTCCGCCCTGTTGTCATCCACTCCGTAAAACAAAAGCTTTTGTCTCCGACCTCTGTTCTCTAGGTCAATATTCTTAACCTGCAAATCCCTGAATGCTTTCTGAAAAGTCTCAAGTGCATCCTTATGTTCTGCAACTGCTCTACCAAGGTCCTGAACTTGTTCCTTAGTTGCTTCAAGGCTGCCTTTTATGTCCGCTAGCATTCCTTCATGTGTGGCGATCCTGCATTCAATAGCATCTAGCTTATTCAAGATTGCAGTCTGCCCTTTTTGCAGGCTTTGCAATATTTCCATTTCGACAGGACCCGGATTAAGTTTGATATCGCCGGAAAGCAACAAAAGCAGAAACACGTACAAAAGCCTGTTGACCAATAGAAAAGACCTACCTCGAGGCGCACGCGCTCGTTTACGACAATAAGCATCAGCAAACACCATAGTGGGAGGAGCCGGCAACGCACACAATAACCGTGAGACTCGAATAGGGTAATGCGAACCAACCTACGTGAACAACAGGGGAATCAGCTACATGTCTGCCAGCGTGCCGGCTCCAAATCCCACGAGGCAGGAGCGTTGCTCTTCTATATAGTGTCCACTCTGGTCACGTGGGCGTCAATTTCCAGCGGTGATTGGTCGATGGCAATTGCTCAAATTCCACCACGCGCCGAGCGCTGCACTGAAGATAATGGGCCTTGAATTGTCGATGAGACTTAAAAAGTAGTGGGATGTGATACTCGCCGAAGATAAAAGTACTGATGAAGTTTGGTTTTGGCCATGACGAAATTCTGTGCTGCCGACAACCACACCGAGCCAGAAGGTGATTCCAAGACTTGCGAAAACCTGCGTGAACAACAGGGGAATCAGCTGCATGTCTGCCAGCGTGTCGGCTCCAACTCGGTACAAACGGAAGCAAGTGGGCTTATCATCTCCACTCGGCAGGGTTGTGGTATCTGGGATGGGAATACAGATCGCCGTGAGGCGGATCAGTCGGCACCGGTCGGGCGTCAGGGCGGGAGACGGAGCAGGCAGCAGGAAAACTTAGGTTTGCAAATCCTTGCCGTACAACTGCCTGAATGAGGGAGATCACTGGGGCTGGTTGGTCAATGGTGGGTTCAAGTGGGCGTGAATGCAACGGCGCAGGACTTGTAGCCTCGAGTTCGCGGCGAAGAATGCGTGTGACGTGCTCATTAAAAGTGGTGAATCGGTAAGGTCAACGCAAGACGACGTCGCAGCCGTGTTAGGGAGCCGGGAGAACTGTGGAATGACGCGGCAGCTTTTGGCGAGCTCAAAGCAGCGGCATTCCTTGACAATGACATCGATGGTGGACACATTGTTGAAGACCAAGAAGTTGAAGGCGTCGTCCGCGATACCTTTAAGTACGTGGCTGACTTTTTCATCCTCTGCCATTTTCTCATCGACTTTCCGGCAAAGAGCGAGCAGGTCTTCTATGTACAAGACATGCGATTCAGTAGAAGACTGAACTCGTGTAGCAAGCTCTTTTCTAGCACCCAGCTGCCTACCAGTGGGATTTCCAAACAGATCGATGAGCTTCTCCTTGAAAGCATCCCAAGCTAGAGATCTCGTCCTCGTGTGTTGCGAACCAGACACGAGGAGTTCCGCCCAAATAGAATAGGACATTGGCTAGCATAATGGCAGGGTCCCAGCGGTTGTTTTGGCTAACACGCTCATACAGGTTGAGCCAGTCCTCAGCGTCGACAGTATCTTGGGCGGAGAACATGCAGGATCGTGGGTATTGGTAACCGTAACGTACGTTGTTGTCAGGGTCGCAGGAGTAGAAGGAGACGGCTTGTCGTCACCGGGAGCCACGGCGGAAAGCGCGACGGTGCGGCCACTGCAGAGCTCCGTGGCGAGGACGGAGAACGGCACCCTCCACCACAATGTTACGCGAAGGACGAATCAGTAATACGAACAACTATTTACAGGTTATATTTACAATAGCGGTTGCAGTGCTGACCGGTTAGATTCAAAACGCGAGCCCAGCTCGTTCTTCCTCCTCTTTTCCCGAGTGATGGCGCCCACTCGCCTCGTTCAAACATTCAAATATCACATGCGTGTAGTAGCAATATGATCATCTTCAGGACATAAAGAGGAAGAAGAAGACCACGAATTGCGGACGTGCTTCGTGCCGGCTCTGCTATTTTCCTGTGCTTTAGCGGACTATCGAACTTTTCCTGGAAATTCTTCATACAAGCGATCGACGGAACCTACAAGAAACATGGGGATAGCGGATTTCTGGCGGTAGGCCCCTTTTTCGACATTTACGGACATTTGAAATTCGAACTCGGCCAGGTGAGCGCTAGGCCTAACAGAGCCCCACGCGCGAAGGGGCCGAGCCGAAGAATAGGCGAGGCCGTGCGGCGCTCGCAAGCTAACAGGAGCCTAGAAATGGAGACCGTGGACGATGCCGCTCCCCCGGACGAGCTCTCCAGCGGGAGAACGTGGTTTATTCGGAGAAGAGGCCGTTTCACGCCCGAGCAAAGCGACGCATCCGCCATGCGCGAGCCGACAGGGAGCGGTACGAGGCCCAACCCCCGGCTGGGGAAGAACCTGGCTGCAAGATCGGTCGAGAAGGAGCACGCGGAGGTTCCGGAAGGTGCTGAGAAAATCATTATTCGCCCGAAAGGAGGTATCAATCGCATCCTGGAGGAAGTTGGAAGATTGCGCATGCACGTCTACCTGGCCCAGGCAGCCGGGGTCGACCCGGAGGCTGCAGACGAAGACGTAGCATCACCAAACCTGACGCAGCAGTCGATCATGATAGCTACACTAGATGCGGCACGGGCAAGCAAGTACTCTGCGATCACGGCCTTTCGCGTCGGTGGATTAATGGTCGAGACGAAGGCGTATATTGCCATGCCAGAAAGCGGAGGGAAAGGAGTGATCCACGACATCCCGCTGGATGCAACTCACGAGGAAATCCTTGATGCACTTAGAAGAAATAAGAAAAACCCATCGATCATTGGAGTCAGAAGACTTGGGCCGAAATCCAAATCTGTATTGATCCTGTTTGAAGACTGGAAAGTGCCGATGCAAGTTCACCTCCGATGCTTCCCCGCACGCTGCTACCTATACAAGAAAAAATATGAAGTATGCGTCACCTGCGGAAAACTTGGACATTGGGTGGATGTTTGCCCGAACCTTAACGACGTTAGATGTCGGGGGTGCGGAGCCGAAAACCCCGAACCAAATCACAGCTGCGAGCCTCGATGCTTGCTATGCAAGAAAGCCCACCTCCTAGGCGACAACAAGTGCCGGGAGATATATCGCATGCCGTACACCATCAAGAAAAATATATGGGAGAGGAAGATAAAACAAGAGAAGCTCCAGGTGCAAGCCCCGACTCAAGGCAAGGCCCAGGCCACCACCTTGGTACCTAGAGTGGAGCACCGAGGCAGAGCAAGGGATGCTACCAGAGACCTGGCGGGCAGCAGTCGAGAGCGAGATCTAGCTCGAGACCCGGAAGGAGGTCCAATTCGCGGTCCGGAGGAGGCCGCCAACAGACACCAGCCAAGTGGCCTGCTGACCAGGGCCGGGGACCTGCTAACCAGGGCCGGGGACCCGGCTTGCTGCCCCAGGGACCCCAAGGCCCGTGGGGAAAAAAGAAGAAAATACCCGCTTGGTAAGCTTTGGTAGCAAGGGCTCCCAGGCTGAAAAAGTTGAGATTAGCTTACTTAAGAAAGAAATAGAGGAGCAGAAGAAAGCAAACATGAGGTTAGAACGATTGCTGAGGGAAGCTCAAGATCAGCTGAGCGCGCTAAAAACAGAGAAGGTACCTGCAGGGGCTCCCAAAAAATGCAACACCCACATCACTCCTCCTGCTCCTGTGCTAGCTGCATCTGGTCAGGAGGAAGAGGATATTGTCACGTGGTGGTGACGTAGAAGAACACAGTAGCAATACTGTGAACGAGAGAACTAAATTTTATTGGGCGAACTTGTGCCCACAAAACAGGCTACACTTATAGCACAACGAAAGCGGCGAACACAGTCGGCGATCGTCGGAAATCTGATCAGCGGGTCAAGCGCGTCGGCTTTTATACAACAGTCGTCGAATGTTCCAGACTAATCGTTGGGACCCGCATGCTTTCCACAAAGTTCTACAACATTCGAGTCACGCGATGAAATCTGATAATACAAGGTTCGGCGACAACAGACAGCGGTTAGAAGCATCGATAACTTTCCAGAAACTTCGTATACATGCAGACGCGTCCCGCGCTGTGCGATAACATTTGTTAGGCGGCGAAACGTGGTTACCCGTTAAACATAAGTACACGTGTCAATACCCCCTCTTAAAAAAAGCATCGACCCGATGCTGCATACAAATGAAAGCAATCAAGAAAAACACCCGTAGTACAGAAAACAAAAATAAGGAAGTTCGTCAGCGTCCGTAAAAGGGTTTCAGACGCACCACGTGGACCACTTCAGATCGTGCGCGGCGCCGCTGTGAATGCGAAATGCCGTCTGGCACGACCTCATAGTCCAGAGCGCCAATACGTCGGATGACCTTGTAGGGTCCGAAATAGCGTCGCAGTAGCTTCTCACTGAGTCCTCGTCGGCGTATCGGGGTCCATACCCAAACACGGTCGCCGGGCTGGTACTCGACGAAGCGTCGTCGGAGGTTGTAGTGTCGGCTGTCGGTCCTCTGCTGGCTCTTGATCCGGAGGCGGGCGAGCTGTCGGGCTTCTTCGGCGCGCTGGAGATAGCTAGCGACGTCAACATTCTCTTCGTCAATGACGTGGGGCAGCATGGCGTCGAGCGTCGTCGTCGGGTTCCTGCCGTAAACTAGCTTAAACGGCGTGATCTGTGTTGTTTCTTGCACCGCAGTGTTGTAAGCGAAGGTTACATACGGCAGGACCGCGTCCCACGTCTTGTGCTCAACGTCGACGTACATCGCTAGCATGTCGGCGAGGGTCTTATTCAGGCGCTCCGTGAGACCATTAGTTTGCGGATGGTAGGCAGTTGTCCTCCTGTGGCTTGTCTGGCTATATTGCAGAATGGCTTGGGTGAGCTCTGCTGTAAAAGCCGTTCCTCTGTCGGTGATGAGGACTTCTGGGGCGCCATGTCGCAGCAGGATGTTCTCGACGAAAAATTTCGCCACCTCGGCTGCGCTGCCTTTCGGTAGAGCTTTTGTTTCAGCGAATCTGGTGAGATAGTCCGTCGCCACGACGATCCACTTATTCCCGGATGTTGACGTCGGAAACGGCCCCAACAAATCCATCCCAATCTGCTCGAATGGTCGACGAGGAGGTTCGATCGGCTGTAGTAACCCTGCTGGCCTTGTCGGTGGTGTCTTGCGTCGTTGACAGTCTCGGCATGTCTTGACGTAACGGGCGACGTCGGCGGTAAGACGCGGCCAGTAATACCTTTCATGTATCCTCGACAGCGTCCGGGAGAATCCGAGGTGCCCAGCAGTGGGATCGTCGTGTAAGGCGTGCAGTACTTCTGGACGCAGCGCCGACGGAACAACAAGAAGGTAGTTGGCGCGGACTGGTGAAAAGTTTTTCTTCACGAGTAGGTTGTTTTGAAGCGTGAACGAAGATAATCCACGCTTAAATGCCCTAGGGACAACGTCGGTGTGCCCTTCCAAATACTCGACAAGGGCTTTTAGCTCCGGGTCCCCTCGTTGTTGATCAGCGAAGCCTTCCGCGCTTATTATTCCAAGGAAGGCGTCGTCATCCTCGTTATCTTGCGGCGGCGGGTCAATGGGGGCGCGTGATAGGCAATCGGCATCTGAGTGTTTTCGACCGGACTTGTATGTTACAGTGATGTCGTATTCTTGTAGTCTGAGGCTCCACCGTGCCAGCCGTCCTGAAGGGTCCTTTAAGTTAGCTAGCCAACACAACGCGTGATGGTCGCTGACCACTCTGAATGGCCTGCCATATAGGTAGGGGCGAAATTTCGCTGTAGCCCAAACGATGGCGAGGCATTCCTTTTCCGTTGTGGAATAATTGCCTTCCGCTTTTGACAACGACCGGCTAGCGTAAGCTATCACGTGTTCATGTCCATCTTTTCTCTGGACTAGGACGGCACCGAGGCCTAGGCTACTGGCGTCAGTGTGGATTTCGGTATTGGCGAGCTCGTCGAAGTGCGCAAGTACGGGCGGCGACTGCATGCGTCGTTTGAGTTCTTCAAATGCGTCGGCCTGCGGCGTTTCCCACTTGAACTCGATGTCACATTTAGTTAGCTGTGTCAGCGGCTCAGCGATGCGTGAAAAGTCCTTGACAAATCGCCTGTAGTAGGCACACATGCCAAGAAATCTACGCACTGCCTTCTTGTCGGTGGGCTGCGGAAACTTTGCGATGGCAGCTGTCTTCTGCGGGTCGGGGCGGACTCCAGACTTGCTGATGACGTGGCCTAGGAACAGAAGCTCATCGTAGGCGAAGCGGCACTTTTCTGGCTTCAGAGTGAGCCCTGATGACTTGATGGCCTCGAGTACTGTTGCGAGCCGCCTAAGGTGATCGTCGAAATTTTCGGCGAAGACAACGACGTCATCCAAGTAAACGAGACAGGTCTGCCACTTCAATCCTGCTAAAACCGTGTCCATCACGCGCTGGAACGTTGCAGGCGCCGAGCACAGTCCAAATGGCATAACCTTGAACTCGTAGAGGCCGTCTGGGGTGATGAAGGCGGTCTTTTCGCGATCTCTTTCGTCGAATTCAATTTGCCAATAGCCAGACTTGAGGTCCATCGACGAGAAGTATTTAGCGTTGCAGAGCCGATCTAATGCGTCGTCTATCCGTGGGAGGGGGTATACATCCTTCTTCGTGATCTTGTTCAGTCGACGATAATCGACACAGAAACGTAGGGTTCCGTCCTTTTTCTTTACCAGGACAACAGGGGATGCCCACGGGCTTTTCGACGGCTGGATGATGTCGTCGCGCAGCATTTCGTCGACTTGTTCTCTTATAGCTTCACGTTCCCGCGTCGAAACTCGGTAAGGGCTCTGGCGTAGTGGTCGAGCGCATTCTTCGGCTATTATGCGATGCTTTGCGACTGGTGTTTGTCGAATCCTGGATGACGTCGAAAAGCAGCCTTTGTATCGTCGAAGCAGACTTCTGAGCTGTTGCTGCTTAATCACGGGGAGACTTGGACTTATGTCGAAGTCTGGCTCGGGAACTACGGTTGTCGGGGTAGATGCGATAGAATCCGAGAGGACAAAGGCATCGCTGGTTTCCACAATTTCCTCGATGTATGCGATCGTCGTGCCCTTGTTGATGTGCTTGAACTCCTTGCTGAAGTTTGTCAGCAACACTTTCGTGTTTCCTCCGTGCAGTCGAGCGATCCCTCTTGCGACGCAAATTTCACGGTCGAGCAATAGACGTTGGTCGCCTTCGATGACGCCTTCTACGTCAGCGGGTGTTTCGGTGCCGACCAAAATAACAATGCTGGAGCGAGGCGGGATGCTCACTTGATCTTCAAGCACACTCAAGGCGTGGTGACTACGAGGGCTCTCCGGCGGTATTGCATGATCTTCCGACAGCGTTATTGACTTCGACTTCAGGTCGATGACTGCGCCGTGTTGGTTGAGGAAGTCCATGCCGAGAATGACGTCTCGTGAACACTGTTGGAGGATAACGAAGGTGACAGGGTAAGTCCGGTCGTGAATGGTAATTCTTGCCGTGCACATTCCTGTCGGCGTAATCAGGTGTCCTCCAGCGGTCCGAATTTGAGGGCCTTCCCATGCAGTCTTAACCTTCTTCAACTGGACGGTGATGTGTCCACTCATTACGGAGTAATCGGCCCCTGTGTCGACTAAGGCAGTGACTGCGTGGCCATCGAGAAGCACGTCGAGGTCGGTGGTTCTTTGTCTGGCGTTGCAGTTGGGTCTTGGCGTCGGATCACGGCTGCGTCGTGTTGATCTGAAGCTGGAACGTCGCGTCGTCAAGTCGTCTTTCGTCGGTGTAGTCTTGGCTTCCCGACTTCTTCGGGACGGCGGCGTGTCGTCATTAAGTCGTCGAGATGGTTTCTTCGTCGTCTTCGTCGGCGGCGGAGGATCTTCGTCAGTTCGACGAACAGCAACCGCACCTCCATCGGTTGCTGCTTTTAGTTTTCCGGATATGGGCTGACGGACCGGCCCCGGGCTGGGCCAGTGTATGGTCGGTGCTGCGGCGACAGGTAGCGGCCTGGTGACGGTGAACGGGAAGCTCGTCGAGGGCTCCACTGAGTGGCGGCGAGGTAGTCGGCGATATCGCGAGGTCGTTCGCCAATCTGTGGCCGCGGCGCGTTAACGGCGAAACCTCGCAGTCCCATCTCCCGGTATGGGCATCGGCGGTAGATGTGCCCCGCTTCTCCGCAGTGGTAGCAGAGCGGGCGGTGGTCAGGAGCGCGCCAAATGTCCGTCTTCCTCGCGTAGGTCCGCTGGGCGACGGGTGGTCGTGCTGGCGCTGGCGGACGACGGAACTGCGGCGTGACAGGGCTCTGGCGTGGTCGCGGAGGGGGACTTTGACGGCGTGCGACAGCGGCGTAGGTCATCGCTTGCGGCTCAGGCTGGGGCGATACAGGGGCTACTCCAAGTTGTTGTTGGAGCTCTTCACGCATGGCGTCGGCAATCGAAGCCACTTGAGGCTGTGATGGTGGGAACAGCTTTTGTAGCTCCTCCCGCACGACCGCTCGGATAGCCTCGCGCAGGTCGTCGGTGGCCAGTGATTGAACTCCGGCGTAGTTCGTCGAGTTTGTGCGGCGGTCGAATTGCCGGTTTCGGATCTCGAGTGTCTTCTCGATGCTGGTGGCCTCGCGAAGAAACTCGTCCACGGTCTTCGGTGGGCTTCGTACCATTCCGGCAAAAAGTTCCTCCTTCACACCACGCATCAGCAGGCGGACTTTCTTCTCCTCGGGCATTTCAGGGTCGGCGTGGCGGAAGAGACGGCTCATTTCTTCCGTGTAGATCGCGGTCGTCTCATTAGGTAGCTGCACCCGGGTTTCTAATAGCGCTTGCGCTCGTTCTCGGCGTACGACGCTTGCGAACGTCTGCAGGAAGCCGCTTCGGAAAAGTTCCCAGGTCGTTAAGGTGGCTTCTCGGTTCTCGAACCACGTCCTGGCCGCGTCTTCCAAAGCGAAGAAGACATATCGCAGTTTGTCGTCGCTGTTCCAGTTGTTAAAGGTAGCGACTCTCTCGTACGTCTCGAGCCAGCTTTCCGGGTCCTCGAAAGTTGAACCGCGGAACGTCGGAGGCTCCCTGGGCTGCTGCAGCACGACGGGTGACGCTGGGGCTGCCATTGGGGTGGACGTGGTGGCCATCTTCCTAGTCGTCTCAGGCAAAAGTCCGTGCTCCGGGGGCAGTCCTTGCAGCCTGCGGCTACCTCGCTGGTTCTTGGCGACGTTGGTGTCTTCCGAGTGAGGGCTTGGGTCACGGCTTTGTGGGGGCGTCCGGTACATGAACGCAAAGCACCTCCACCAGATGTCACGTGGTGGTGACGTAGAAGAACACAGTAGCAATACTGTGAACGAGAAAACTAAATTTTATTGGGCGAACTTGTGCTCACAAAACAGGCTACACTTATAGCACAACGAAAGCGGCGAACACAGTCGGCGATCGTCGGAAATCTGATCAGCGGGTCAAGCGCGTCGGCTTTTATACAACAGTCGTCGAATGTTCCAGACTAATCGTTGGGACCCGCATGCTTTCCACAAAGTTCTACAACATTCGAGTCACGCGATGAAATCAGGTAATACAAGGTTCGGCGACAACAGACAGCGGTTAGAAGCATCGATAACTTTCCAGAAACTTCGGATACATGCAGACGCGTCCCGCGCTGTGCGATAACATTTGTTAGGCGGCGAAACGTGGTTACCCGTTAAACATAAGTACACGTGTCAATATGAATGTGGATTTTACGAGACAACCCCCGTCCAAACGTAAGACGGGGGAGACCGACCCGCTGGCGAGCTGGCAAAAGAAAATTGATACGTGGATGATGAAAATAGACAAGGAGAACGAAACCATCAAAGCAGGACAGCTACAGAATGGAGGGGAAATTGCGCTATTACAGGCGCAAGTGAACCAACAATCTTGCAAGATTGTTGGTTGCCCTAAGCACGTCAATGGATTCCTTAGGCACGACAATAGCTAGGCTGTGCGAGAAAATCGGCGCCATAGAAGCGATTCTTAATACAAATGGATAAATATTCGGTTAAGAAAAATGCCTCCACATTCTGGCAGTGGAATTGTAGGGGGTACCAGAGGAAAAGAGCGTTGCTGCAACAATACCTCGAGCTGCAACAGGAAGCACCCGTAGCCATAGTCGTGCAGGAAACAGGAAAGGCCCCTGTTAGATTATCGGGTTACCAAAGCTTTGACAGCGGCAAGGGGGATAAATGCCGAGTCGCCACCTTCGTAAAGCGAAACATCGCAACCATTGTCCATGATGTCTCCCCCAGCGAGGCAGAGGCAGTTCTCGTTGAGATTATCACAGGGAAGAAAAATAGAGATAGGATATACCTGCTGAATGTGTACAGCACACCCAAGCAAAAGAAAATTAGATTCATTACTTTATTCCGCAAAGCACTCAAAGCCGCAGATGGGAGACCTCTCATCATTATGGGAGACTTCAACGCGGCTCTCGAGGAATGGGGATATACATACAGGGACCCCAAACGTAGACGAATATGGGAAGATATACAAACGCTAGGGCTTACTCTACATACTGACCCATGCGTCCCTACGCGCACAGGCAACAGTATAACCAGGGACACAGCAGCTCACCTCACGATAAGCCATATGGCGGGAACAGTAACATGGAAAAGCACAGGACAAAATCTAGGCAGCGACCACTTTATTATTTCGCTCACGCTAGGAAAAGGCGTCAGAACACGCCTCATCAAACAACCGAAATTAACGGAGTGGGATAAATTGAGAGAGATAAGAAAGGAGGCCTCACTGCCGGACGATATCTACAATATCGACGAGTGGACACACATCCTTAAAACGCATGCAGGGGAAGCGACTACAACTATAGAGGATGAGGACGCACCGCCATCACTAGACAGCAAACTGCTGAACATGTGGCGCAGAAAGAGTAACCTGGAGAAAAGACTGAAGGCACAAAGATGGAACAGGAATATCCGGCGCGAACTAGCCAGACTCAACAAAGAAATAGAAACATATGCGATTAAGCTCAACGAGCAGAATCGGTACAGCAAGTGCGGTGAGATGGAAGCCAATATGAGTCTCTCCAAAACATGGAGCCTTCTCAGACATCTAATCGACCCTAGTAAATCAAAAATGCAAGCTAGTACAAACCAGGTGAAAGCGAGGCATGGCTTTGTTGGCACAGATGACGAGCTCATTAGCGAGCTCCAAGAGACATTCTAGCAAAAGCAGAGAGCGAGGTATTTAGGGACTACGAGGGACCTCCCAATCCAGATCTCGATGCCCCCATCACCACGACAGACGTTAGAGCAGAGATTAATAACCTCAGAAAGAGATCGGCCCCCGGTCCGGACGGGATAACAAACACAGCTCGCAGGAATCTAGACGATGAGTCCATCATTGCATTAACCAAATTCATGAACCAGGTGTGGGAGAAAGAACTCCCAAAAACATGTGAACAGGTGGACGTAGTCTTTATTCCCAAGCCAGGCAAAGTACCCGGCTTGAACAACATGCGACCAATCTCCCTCACCTCGTGTGTAGGGAAATTGATGGAGCATGTTGTTCAAACGAGACTGACCAGGTACATGGAGGAGAATGATCTCTGGCCGCATGAAATGGTTGGATTCAGGCCAGGGCTCAGTACACAAGAAGTCATGCTCAGACTTAAGCATGATATCCTAGACCGATATGACTCAACTGATACCAGGGCGATCCTAGGTCTCGACCTCCCCAAGGCATTTGACAACGTTAGCCATAAGGCTATCTTGGTAGGCCTCGAAGAGGTAGGTGTGGGACATAGGGTATATGCATACGTCAAAGATTATCTGTCACCGAGGGAGGCAAATATAAAATTCTTGGATGGAAAATCCCCTCCCATCACCCTTGGGAACAAGGTGCTATCACCCTTCCTATTCAGCAGAGCGATGAGGGGTCTCCCGGCGGAACTCAATAAGATTAAATCGATTAAATTTAGCATGTACGCGGATGATATCAACATCTGGGTTAACAGTGGGAGTGACGCAGCCATCGAACTTAAACTACAGATAGCGGCGAATATGGTGGAAGAGTTTCCGGTCAGCAGAGGCTTGGCGTGCTCGCCACAGAAATTGGAGCTGTTAATCATTGAGCCAAAACATCAAAGGGGACACGCTGGGGGCAGCAGACCCATCAATGTGTTCGTAAACGGAAATGAGGTTCCCAAGGTGGAGGAAATAAGAATTCTGGACATGTATATCCAGAGAAATGGATGCAACTTCACGACAATCAAAAAGCTAGAAGGAAACGCGGCGCAGGTCACGGGAATCTTTAGGAGAATTTCACTCAAAGGCAGGAGCCTCAAAGAGAACAGCCTCCTCAGACTCAAGCAAGCCTTCATTACCAGCCGTACAGCGTATGCCACACCGTATCTTGTGTTTAAACGAGAAGAAAAGGAAAAAATAGATGCGATCATTAGGAAGAACGTTAAGAGAGCCCTAGGGCTCCCAGACTCGACCTCGACAGACCACCTCCTCAAAATGGGGGTTCACAACACGCTAGTTGAACTCACTGAGGCAGTACGAGTGTCTCAGTTGGAAAGATTAGGCCAGTCTAAAACGGGGAGAAAAATCTTGGAATGGGTAGGAATCCAATGCGACATGGGTGCCCCGACTGACAAGAAAGACATTCCGTTGGACATGCGTAAACGCTTCCGAATCGCCCCCCTACGTAAAAATATGCATCCAATCTACAACAAAGAGAGGAGAGCTCACAGGGCTAAGGCTCTAGTAAATAAACTTAAAAACACACCGGCGCATAATGTAGCGTACGTGGACGCCGCTTGCGGCACAGACGGGGCTGCGGTATTGACGGTGGTTGATGGCGACGGGTGCGTTAAGATAGCGTGCTCCACGTGCACGAGGGACGCCTGTACAGCCGAGGAGGTTACAGTAGCGCTCGCTTGTGCGGGTACAAAAGCGGGAGTAATATTATGCGATAACAAAATAGCTATTCGAAATTTTAACAAAGGGATAATCTTGGAAGAAGCCCTCCACATTCTACTCAAAAACCCTCCCAGGAGGGATATAACTTTTATTTGGGTACCCGCCCATGAAGAAGTCCCAGGAAACGAAGCCGCTCACGAGCTCGCCCGAGCACTCTACCACCGGGCAACTCTAGAGCAGCCAGTTACAGGGATAAAAGCGTGATCAAGTACAGGGAAATTGTCGATCATTACAAAGCCGAAAGAAGAATCTTTCCGTCTCCGCATCGGTCTCTCCCTCTGGAGCACACTCGCATTTGGCGAAGCCTCCAGGGAAACAATTATACATCACCACATTGGATCTACTTAACACAGACGAGGCACTATAACGATGCCCTCTGCAAATTTTGTAAGCAAAAAGGTACGCTAGACCATATAATGTGGGAGTGTGCTGGCTCCCCAGGGGCCAAGGAAAACATTGGCAGTAGAAAAGCCTGGGGGGCCTTGCTCCAGAGCGAGGCTGAAGACGACCAACGTCGAGCAATCCGCCTGGCCGTTGAGGCCGTGAAGACTCACCGTGCTCAACGCGCGAGGACTGCTTCGTCCTCCCCCCCCCCCTACCTACGTATGATTAAGAGGCGGGCACCCTAGCTCGGTGGAATAATAAAGTTTTCAATCAATCAATCAATCAATCAATCAATCAATCAATGATCATCTTCATTAACCTGCGTACTACAAATGTATTCTTGTATAACCAGTTCCCTTCTTGTATTCATGTATACCCATTACTCTCTGTGACGCGGAACGGCCCTGAGAGTAACTAAATGAAATCAAATGAAATGCAATGAACATTTCGATTCCCGGAGATCTTCTTCAAGCTTGGAGAAGTCATTTTTCACTTCTTCTCTGACACGCCCGACATCCTTCGCCATTGTGCCTTAGTACAAAAACCAAAAATAAACATGAAAAAAAGAAACGCGCATACACCATACCAGAATTTGATAAGTATGAAGGAAAACACTCCGCAAATAGCTATGCAAACTTGGCAATAAAAATCTTGGCAGCAGCAACGGCTTTCAGCACACTAGTTCCACTCGTGAGAAACAAAAGTTTGGTACTAACCTGCAGCAAGTACAAACAATTGTTTAGGCTTGTCTCCAAAATCGTCGCTACTTCTGCCAAGTGAAATTGGTTCCCAGAGTCGACGCTTTTAAAGGGACACTAAAGCGAAACACTAAATCAATTTAGTTTAATGAAGCATTGTTTGAGAACCCTGCAGGCAGTCATTTCAAAAAAATAGTTTGATTATTAGATGAGAAAATGAAGGTCTAAGTATCAGTATTTGAATTTCGCGCCGAAACCCCAGCGCCGGTACGTCAGCGTGACGTCAGGGATACCAAAGTATGTTTTCGCATTTGGGCCGCGTTGGCTGAATAAAGGTTCCCGAAACGTGCCATGTTTAATATTTGGCTCCTTTAGAACACAATGTAGTCAATCTGTACCGCTATATATAATTAGTAGGCCCTAGAAGATGCCATCAAAATCCACGACGTCACAGCCCCCAGGTGCGGGAACTTAAGTAGGTGTCGCCACCCGTATTTCGTTCTTGCGCTTTTTCTGGCTTACCAAACGTCTTATCGTTGTAAGAGTGGTGTTTTTGGTGTTGTAGAATGGTAATTTACTGATGCAGCAGAAATCATTTTTTACTTTAGTGTCCCTTTAAGTAGTCCTGGTCAAAGTGACGTAGGGGACACCAACACCGCAGATCGTGTTTATGTCGCTGACAGCAGCGCCGCCTTGTCCCTGCAGCTTGCAAAGTCGTCCTCCGTTCGGCACGTGGCAGACGGGGCGATGCAGACACGGCGCTGAGAGTGCAGCAGGGATGGTGACAGCAGGTACAAACAACGGTTTAGGCTTGTCTACAAGGTCGTCGATACTGCTGCCAAGCGCTACTGCTGCCGTATATGCAAGCAATACCTGGCATACGAACACTTGCATTGGGAATTAAACGTATTCTGATTTTTCTTTTATATTTGCGGCATCTGTTGCCGATTTCCATGCGTTTGTTGGTCACAATGGAAATCGCATCAAGCGATCCGCGAGCGCCGTCGAGCTAGACTTTGCACGGCACCACTCCGACCAATAATAGCAAACCAGACGCCATATCCGGGCACATGCTATTAGCAGCTGCTGCTGTAAAACATCTCATATGTTTTAAAGAGCTCACGCAGAAAATTTTCATATACCCGAAATTAAAGGGCGCCTGCGAGCTTAATGTCAGTTAACGAGCACTGGGTGGTCGAAATTACCCGGAGCCCTCCTCTACAGCGTTTCTCAAAGGCAGAATCACTTTGCGGCATCAAACCCCATAAACCAAACCAATCCAAACCAATCCTGAGAAGTTTGCAAGCACACATGTATTCAACGGTGATCGTGGCACTGAAAAGAGGAACCACCCAGTTGGCGTACGCGGAAACTGCACAACAGGCTGCAGTGAGTGATGTGCGCTTTCCCGCAATGACGTCGCCGCGTGCTCAGGCGCTACAAGCGTGCCGAGAGTTAAAGGGCCCCTGAAACGGTTCCGACAAATGTTTTAGACGAGTAGCTTTCAGCTAAGCTAATCATTCGCACCACAAATTGTGTGAAACATCGGATATTGAGAGAGCTACGGACGATTACAAGTTACCCTCCTCCATATTCATGCATTTTCTCCTCAACTCGTTTGCCGAATTGAGCGGGGCTAAGCTCCGCATTCACTGGCTCTGAAATATGATGGCACGTAGTGACGTCGACTTCCGGTTCTTTAGGAGCGAGCGCACGTAGCCTCTCCAAACTCTCCGCCAGCTGCTGGGCAGTCGACCCGAAGCGAGAGCTATCGAAGAAGCGTGCGTTGCGAGCATTCTGTCGCAGCGCCGAACGTTTGTGGTATACCGGTAACCATAGGCGAGCTGGGCATTTCGACGGAACGGTGGGGGCATAAACTCAAGCTGATAAAGGAACCTTAGCGTAGACGTGCGTGAGCTGCCTGATTGGTTTCCCCGGTCCAGCCAACCGTTGGCGCAGAGCTTGACCAGCCAAACAGAGAGCTAATATTGCTCCCACCAAGTGTAAAACATCTTAGACATTTACAAAAGCAACGTGTTAACGGTTACACTCCTGAGAAAGATTGACATCAGCAGCAAAGAATACATTTACTTCCTGCTACTGTGTGTGGTTGAGCTTTCTGCAGACCTTTCACATTTGCGCGCCTGCTGATCCCGTGAACGAAACGGTCAAACGGCCAGGCTCTGTACCCTTTTGCGTTTATCCTAATATCGGACTCGCGAAATGCTATTGCGTTATTAATATTCTGGTGTAAAGTGGGGGCCGTAAACGCGCAAATCCTGGCGCCGATCGGATAGCGGCAGCCTAATGCGCTGCCGCCAGTTTGCTCATCTGCTGCCTTGCAGAGGGGCACGATGTCACAGCTTGATATATTGCCAGTCGCTACGTTTGCAGTTCACAAGGCAACAAAGTCGGATCATAGCGCTCGCGAAATGACGGAGACCGACTCTGATTGCGGGGCTCTAGTCAAAATGGAGCACGTTGTAACACAAGCAGGTGACGCTAGCTGTGTGCCGGAAGTGCATAAATGAATGAATGAAAGGTTTATTTCATCATCAGTTCAAGCATAAATATCCATGGTACAGCCGGAAGGAGTGGTGAAAAGGCAACATAATGCCTGACAATGCGCTAATCCCCGCCCAGACCACAATATTGCGCAAGCCTCAGCGTGTCACTCTGTAACACATAAATGCAGCAAAAATGAAAAGAAAAGCGATTATATTGCAGAACAATCACCCTGGTGCTGTAATACACAAATGCAGTGGAGGAAAAAAAAAGAACTAAGCCGCGGTTTTAATAAGTCAATTAGAACATACTTGATATCCGACATGAGAAATTGTGTAGTGAGAAACTGTTCTTGAGCATTCTCTCTGTGTTACTTTCTTTTTACAGAAACAAATTAACTACCATTCTAACTATTACTAACACCAATTATTCACCATAAAGGTGGAAAAATTATCGATGACGCGCGCTGGATAGCCAATCGGATAGCTCCCCATATTGACGTCGATTGGGTGATTTACGTCATATGGGTAGGGGCGGTTGAAAATTCCGCCGAGCAGCGTGCTGCGATCGGAAGCGATACACAATTTTAAAACCTTATAATAAATTACACGCTTTACGCGGAGCACTTAGATGCGTCAATTAATGATAACAATGACCTACTCTAACGGCTTAGTACATTTGTACAATATCGTCAAAATCGTTTCATGGTCCCTTTAAGGCCAACAACTGGCACGCGTCGGCAAGCTTCGGCACGCGCCGACAAGGGAACGCGTCGCTGCACGTCGGTTGAAGGAAAAGGGCGCGCAACCACTGGACAGAAGCTATGACGCGCGCCGACGCGCGTCATAGCGGCGCTGGACTGTTTTGTCTTCAAACCACCGAGTCCGGCCTAAAACAGCCTGCTCTAAACTAAGCTTGTAGCAATAAGTTAGTGATCTGCATGCTCTTTGAGATATAAAAACACTTTGATTAATGAATCTACGAGTGCTGCAAGGGTTTCTTTTTATCTTTGAAGTAAAAATAGTGCACAAAATATCGACATCAGCGCTCCCTCTCGCGCGTCCGCCTCTCTTCAAGATCGCTTTGCAAACACCTACACGACGGTGCCATATCATATCGAAAGCTGTGGTATCATTTCAATTTTTTTGGCAGCTCATTGCACAGCCAACTATGTAATAATTAGGCGTGCAAAGTATAATTGAAAAAATCTGTGTTAGAAGTATTGTCACGTAGTAGTCACGGTGAAAAATGATGCAGAGTCAGAACTGGGAGTTACAAATTTACTTCTTTATTAGGCGAATTCGTGCCCAGCAAAACATCACTCCGTCCCAACGATCATCATCATCATCATCAGCCTGGTTACGCCCACTGCAGGGCAGAGGTCTCTCCCATACTTCTCCAACAACCCCGGTCATGTACCAACAATAGAGGCCAGCAAAGTCGGCGATCGTCGAAAATCTCATCTGTAGGTCAAGTGCGTCGGTTTTCATTTATCACTCGTCGAAAAATCCAGCACATTCCCTGGTGCCCGCGCGCCTTCCAGAAACTACTACACAATTCGTGCCGCGTATGCAATCAGATTATACAAGGTTCGTCATCAACCGACAACCGACAGAACCATGGATAACATTCGCGAAACTTCCGATACGTGCACGCGCGTCCGGCGCAGAGCGATAAGGTTTAACATTCTTTAGCCAGTGAAATATGGTCACCGGATGTAGATAAGGTATCGGTGTAGCCGATTCTTGATTTTATAAAATCGTTCTCATGGAGCACCTCATTTATTATTTTAGGTTGTTTTGATGCATCAACAACGCATCGGGAGGCCTTCACATTGAGTGTATTGCTATTAAAA
Organism: Dermacentor andersoni; assembly: GCF_023375885.2. Lineage (NCBI taxonomy): Eukaryota > Metazoa > Arthropoda > Arachnida > Ixodida > Ixodidae > Dermacentor > Dermacentor andersoni. Next base: position 233,259,601 of record NC_092816.1, on the reverse strand, counting down.
AGAATTCACAGTGTAAAGGTATTGTTCTGTTCTGATTAGTTTCAACATGTCAAGTTTGTCTTTCTGGATATTAATGAAATGGCATACCGTCAGATAATACATGTTTGAGAATCGGAGGGTTTTCTTACATGTCTTTAGTTGGCCGTTGTCAAGTTGTACTGTTGAAGTGCTTATTCGAATCTATGAGAGCAGCTCATCTGCATTATATAAGAAATATATATGTATATAAACAGGTTATTTTCAGTTTATACAGTTGGTCACCACACACACAAAAACAGAAGTTTATTGTTTTCATTGCAAACATCACTTACAGCGCGTACATAGGCAGGGACCAAAAGAACGACGAAGACAAGCGCTTGTCTTCGTCGTTCTTGGGGGGCGCCAGGTGGCGTCGAGCAGTGCGGCGGCGGTCTCAGCGGCTCCGTTTACGATTGTATCCTGTTGCGGCCAAACTCAACGGACAACTCCCGAAATTGGACGAGATATACCGGAAGGCGTAAGGATGTTGCCGACACAAGTTTTTGGGGATGCGAATTCCGGTTCTTCCGAAATCGAAGATCATCCCCTGCACGTCGACTCGCCACGCTAACCCTAAAAACTGGTGCGGAGAGCGCGGCTCCAGGAGCCCGTACGCGGTCTAACCGCTACGTGGCGAGTAGCACTCCACCCGATATGGACGCGGACCAACCAAAGACCACAATGCACACGGACCAGGACTCCGAATGTCAAATGGAGGCAGTCACGAGTGTTGATGACGACTTTCTCTCGCCTGACAAGGTGAATTACGAGGAGTTCACCACCGACGCTGAGAACGCCGAGGACATCAGCAAGCAAGGTCAGTGGCAAATTGCATTATCACTATGAACGCGCAAGAAAACCAGAAAAGAAGTGCGGACCGCCGAGTCGAATGGCGGGGTCAACCACCCCAACCAAGAAGCAGGGGTGAAGCAACGCGCCGGAGACGCTCGGCGCGTCGCGCTTGCACAAGGACAACGGGGGCGCCCTAGCTCCGGAGGAGCCAGCGACGGGGCCCGTGACGCAATACTACCTGCAGGAGAGCGAGCTATGAGGCGACGCATGGCGGAAAGGGGCCACCCACGCCGAAACGCACCCCCTCTACCCAAGGATGACATGAAAATCATAATTAGACCGAAGCCAGGATTGGCGATTCGGGAATTGCGGACGCATGAGGTATCCAGAGCCATATTCCAGGCATGTGGCAGACCTGCAAACATCACAGGAGACAATTTCTTGCTGCGGATACGACCGGGCTCTAACATTGTCATAGCTAGCACACCCGAAGAACGAACAGCGGAACGGATCCTGAGGATCAAAGAGCTGGAGCTGCGAGGCAACCGACATTCTGTGAACCCATACATATCCACTCCTGACAACCTCCTTAAGGGAGTCGTACATGGACTGGAGCCTGGAACTACAGAAGACGAACTCATCAACAACCTAAGAGTGCGGACGCAAGGGATACGTATATTCTACGCCCGTATGCTTGGCAAATCGAGGACGGCAGTGCTGACGTTCGATGGCCCCATCGTGCCACGCTACGTATATTACTACGGTTGCGAGACGCCATTTATACCCTACCAACCCACTCGACAATACTGCAAGATATGCCAAAATCAAGGACATAGGACGGATGTCTGTCCAACTGTCAAGGCTTGTGCGCAATGTGGCCTCCGCGACCCACCAGCGGACCATGAGTGTGAGCCCAAGTGCGCCCTGTGCGGGGGAGCTCATCCTACAGCGGCACCAGAGTGCACAAAAAAAGCGCGTCCCGCAAAGGGGAAGACAGCGTATGAGACAACATAACCACGTGACAGGGACCCCCAAGAAGAGGTGGCTCAGCTCGGACCGAGAGAACTCTGACTCGCGGGAGAGGTCCCGCTCGCGTACCAGGTCGGCCTCCCGAGGCCGATCTACTTCTCGGGGCAGAAAACAAGAGGAGAAGCAAAGCACCAACCATCAGAAGAACAAGAAACAATGTCCAAAGAATGAAGGCGACAAAAACAAGGTGAGCTGGTCAGCAATAACCTCCCAACCCACACCTTAAGCAACTGCACTGATAACGCGCCTAGAACGAGAGCTAGAACTCATGAGAGTTCGCTTAGGCGACCTAGAGCGTGAGAATGCGGTACTAAAGCAAATGCTGTCGCAGCAACAGAACACACAGGCTAAACCGGCCCAGTCAGAGCAAGCTTCGGGGCAAGCTGTACCAGCACCCCAAAAGCGCCCTAGATTACAGTCGGTCGAAACACTCCAGACGCAAGTCCAAGAGACTTTCCAACAACTGTTACCATCGATAGCAGAACAGATAACCGAATAGGTGTCAGCCCAAATAACACAACTAACGCAACAAATGACTGAATTTGAAGTGAAGTCCGACAAAACACTCCAGGCCCTGCAAATTGAAATCATGAAAACGGTGCGTAAGCAAATTACCGGAGCTAACATTAGAGAGAGCCGAGAAGCCATACGCCAGACCAGGGCTAGTAGCCATTGCACAAGAAAGCAACCATGCCTAAACATCAACCAACTATAACAGAAAATTACGAAATGTGGCAGTGAAACTGTGATGGATACCGGCGGAAAAAGGGACTTTTAACACAGCTGGTAAGCTCACAGAGTGAGCCACCAGCTGTCATAGCCCTTCAGGAAGTGGGATCCCCTCCAAACCTTCAGGGATACGAGGTGTACACACACCCGGATTCGGAGAAAGCAATAGCGACTTTGGTAGCGAAATCAATCACCGCAATCAAACACAATCCTTTTACTGACACGGATATTAAGCATTTAATAAAAGAAATCATATGTAAAGGCCTGAACAAAAAGAGTGCCTTTATACTAAACATTTACAGTCTACCAAACCAGAGAAAGACAAAGTTTGACAGCCTCCTGCAGGAAACTGCCCGCCTGGTAACTGGAAGACCACTCGTGATAGTAGGTGATTTCAACGCCAGAGATCATAGTTGGGGATACCCGAAACAGGACGCTAAAGGCAGAAACATTCTAGAACAAACGGAACAACACGACATGACAATTATAACGGATCCTGCAGTGCCCACTAGACAGGGCAACAGTGTGAGCATGGACACCAGCCCTGACCTCACGATAGTGCAAAATTGTGAAGATGAGCAATGGATAAACACCCTAAGCAATTTAGGCAGCGACCATTACATCATCAGCACCACAATTCGGGCTGGGAAAATCAAACGACACATAGGAGTAGCCAAAATTAGCGACTGGGTGAAATACTGCCAGATGCAAAGCCAACAAAGCACCACAATCGATTCTTTAAGGAAATGGTGTGAAAGGTTAAGAACACAAAAGGATAAAGTCACAAAAAAAACTAGCCCACACATGTGAGATACCTGAGACAATCACTTACTGCATCTTTGGGAGGCACGCAGAGGACTAACAAAAAGAATGAAGCGACAGTCACAGAACCGGAAGCTAAAAGTACGCATTGCAGAAATCACCCGCAGAGCGGAAGAGCACGCAACGCAACTAGCTACGTCTAATTGGGAACGCTTCTCTGACTCCCTTAATGACACACTGAGTAGCAAAAACTTGGCGCATACTAACAGCAATTATGGAACCAACCAAAACCAAGAACGAGGGCTGTAAAGCGGTGGAACGGCTAATCCATATGTACCCAGGGACGGAACAAGAACTCAAAGACGAAGTATATAACTAGTGCTTCGGAACAGACCCATCTCCCGCACCCTGTGAGATGAAATACGGGGGGGGGGGGGGGGGGGGGCCGCCTCACCCTGAATTCGATGAACCCATCTCCATCGAAGAAGTTAGAGCTGCCATAGCGAAAATGACCCGAAACACAGCGGCAGGCCAAGACCAGATAACTAACCCCATGATTAGAAACCTAAGCGATGTGGCTTTATAGGCATATATTACATTTATAAATGAACATTGGCAACAGGGTACTATTCCAGGGCAGTGGAAGCACGCTCAAATAGTTTTAATTCCGAAGCCTGGCAAGAAATTAGCAATTAGTAACCTTAGAACAATCTCCCTAACTTCCTGTCTGGGGAAACTATTTGAAAGAATTGTGAACTCTAGATTACAAAACTACTTAGAGGACAATGAAATCATTCCAGACACTATGTTGGGATTCAGACCCAAGCTCCCAACTCAAGACATCCTCCTACAGTTGAAGGAAGATATCCTGACAAATATACCAAAATCAAGCGAATACGTTGTCATGGCCATCGACATAAAGGGCGCCTTTGATAAGGTAAGCCACCAAGGAATACTCGATGGCCTGGCTGAAACAAACTGCGGAGAGCGGATATACAACTATGTTCGCAGCCTTTTAAACCAACAAACCGCTGAGATTAAATTTGGCGCAGTATAAATCAAGACCTTCAAGGCACCCAACAAGGGCACTCCCCAGGGCGCAGTGACCTCGCCAACGCCATTGGCCTATCATCGCCAACGTTCATCGTGGCGATGATAGGCCTTGCAAGGAAACTACAAGCCATCCCGGGTATCCAGCACGCCCTATACGCGGATGACATTACAGTCTGGTGTGTCACCGGGTCGCTACGTGAAAAAGAAGAACGATTACCAGCAGCTGCCTGTGAAATCGAGACATACGTGCGAGCCAGAGGGCTGCAATGCGCGTCAGAGAAATCTGAGATTGTACGAGTCTGGAGAGGGAAAGGGAATCGTAACCTCCCGACCCACCCTGCCCTAAAACTGGAAATCAGACTTGGCAATGATGCTAACCTGAGACGACCACAATCCGGGTACTAGGCATGTGGCTACAATCAAATCAACACTGCCAACACGGGCTTAACCTCGTCAAGACGGCAACACAAGTCGCAAGAATGATAAAGCGGGTAGCCACGAAAAGGACGGGGATGAAGGAATCAGACACCCTTCACCTAATCAGAAGTCTGGTGGTTAGCCGCTTCATTTACAGCTTGCCGTATTACGAGCTAACTAAAACAGAGAGGGATGCGATCAATTCGTGCTTAAGGAAAGCATACAAGATCGCCCTACAAGTTCCGCAATGCGCCTCAACCGAAAAACTCATGTCTCTCGGAATTCATAGTACATTCGATGAACTGGCAGAAGCTCAACTGATAACTCAAAGAAACAGACTTGCACAAACGACCACGAGTAGGAAACTCCTTGGCAGACTCGGGTATCACGAGTTCCTAGGAAAACACAACCAAGCTAAACCCATCCCCACAATAATCAGAAACAGCATCAAACAGCGCCAATACCCAGAAATATAGACCCAACTCTACATGCAGGCAGAAGAGAAGCCAGAGCTGCATACATTGAGAAAACGCACGGCTACAAACCAAACTCCCGCTTCATGGATGCGGCAAGATACCCAGGCAGGCAGAAAAGAACGGTAGCTGCTGTCACTGACTATTTCGGCAGCGAAATCATTAGCGCCTCTACTCACAACACCACTATCGTGGAAGCAGAAGAAATTGCAATAGCCCTTGCTATCAAAGCGACGGAACCAAACCAACAACAAATAACCATCCTATCAGACTCTCAAGCGGCATGCGGAAGCTACCTCAGGGGACGAGTATGCACCGCAGCCTATAGGATTATACGAGATACAAGACCCCGAGCCAGATTTCACTTTATCTGGCTACCCAGTCATGAGGGAATCAGGGGAAACGAAGAGGCTGACAGAGCAGCTCGTGCGCATGCTACACACCACGGGTGCTCACAGGACGCCTCTGAAGACCTGATCCCGATTGACCAGAACTACTCTGCAATTTTAAACTACCACAGAGGAAATAGAATGAAACTACCACCCCCAGATAGGAAAACTGCAAACGTATACATATAACCACCTGCACATTCTCCATAAAATTCATCCCGAAAGATATGCGGACACATGCCCATGGTGCGGAGCCACGCCAACCTTAGACCACATCTCATGGGCATGCACGGCATATACACAAAAGACAAACACAGAAATTGCGGATCATACACAATGGGAGGCGGCGCTGTCCAGCTCACAGGAAGAGGTCCAAAGGGCCATCATCCGACAAGCAAGACGGCGTGCGGAAGCCAGTAGGGCCCTTGTCTAGGGGCTCCACCCATTGAGCGTTTTATTCTTCAATAAAGTTGTTCTGTCTAGCTATTCGTCGTTCTTTTGGCCCCTGTCTATGTCCGCGCTGTAAGTGATGTTTGCAACGGAATGCCAACTAGCCCGTAACCAAACAAACAGCGCTTGTCTTCGTCGTTCTTTTGGGCCCTGTCAATGTACGCGCTCTAAGTGATGTTTGCAACGTAATACCAACTAGTCCGTACCCAAACGACAGCGCTTTTCTTCGTCGTTCTTTTGGCCCCTGTATATGTACGCGCTGTAAGTGATGTTTGCAACGGAATACCAATTAGCCCGTACCCAAACAAACAGCGCTAGTCTTTGTCCTTCATTTGGTCCCTTTCTATGTACGCACTGTGTGTGACGTTTGCAACGGAATACCAACTAGCCCGTAACCAAACAAACAGCGCTTGTCTTCATCGTTCTTTTGGTCCCTGTCTATGTTCGCGCTGTAAGTGATGTTTGCAATGGAATACCAACTAGCCCGTACCCAAACAACAGCGCTTGTCTTTGTCATTCTTTCGGTCCCTGTCTATGCACGCACTGTAAGTGATGTTTCTAATAAAATCCCAACTATCCCGTACCTAAACCATGCTTCAGTTTATTTTTCTCAGCCTACACTGGATACGGTTACCAAACATTGTTAAATCTCAGAAGAAATTCACAGGAGAACCCGCCATGGTTGCTCAGTGGCTATGGTGTTAGGCTGCTGAGCACGAGGTCGCGGAATCGAATCCCGGCCACGGCGGCCGCATTTCGATGGGAGCGAAATGCGAAAACACCCGTGCACTTAGATTTAGGTGCACGGTAAAAAACCCCAGGTGGTCAAAATTTCCGGAGCCCTCCACTACGGCGTTCCTCATAATCGGAAAGTGGTTTTGGCACGTAAAACCCCATAATTTAAAGTCATGGCAGAATGCATATGATCCGGCACAAAGCATTTTATAGCACTTTCTTAATTCATGGCTTTCTTCTAATTGAACAAAAGCTACTGCACATAAATAATATACTAGTAAATACTTAAAAGGCACGATGTTATATTACAATAACAATAAATCGATCAAATGCTTCTTTAATACCCAGGACGAACTAGAGAGTCTTCGTATTGCTGCACATAAAGAGCAATATGTGAGACAAAATGCACAGAAAACATGAATGTGGTAGACAAAAAAATTTCGAGATAAAGAAACAAACAACAAAGAAAGAAAACGAGGAAGAGTAAAAGGGAGCTAAATATGCATGATTATCTACTGATACACAAAACAGAGGAAATAACCTCTGAAGTATTTCAATACAGAAACAGTTCTTAATACATGTGTTTTGGAGTCGAGTCACAAATAGCACAGTCTTGCAACAAGGCCAGGCAAATAATGTGGAAATCTGCCTGCTATGCTGTTGCGGCACGAACAAATGCAAATGATCAAGAAGCTTTGGGGAATGTATAATGTCATGGACCACCTTATTACTCATGCCGCTCTTAGGGCTATATAAAAATGGTGTGACAAATGGAAAATGAAAATAAATGAGAGTAAAACTTTTGTATTGCGCATAACGAATAAAATAAATCATATTTTTCATTTTAATTACACAGTGAATTCTTCGGTGCTTTCCACGGTTGACGTGCTGAAATACTTAGGCATACATATATCCGCGAAATTAAGCTGGTCGAACCATGTTACAACAATATCCCAAACTGCGGAAAGGAAGCATTGGTTCTTACGACGGAAATTGCAGTTAGCCTCACAGTCAGTAAAACTAACAGCTTATTTAACGTACGTTCGAACCACGTTAGAATATGCCAGCATAATCTGGGACCCTTATCAGTCAGGGTTAATTGAGAGACTGGACAGAGTTCAACGTCGAGCGGCAAGGTTTATTCTATCGCGTTATTCTCGCACAGATTCAGTCACCGAAATGCTCGGTTTGCTGCACTTGCCTACGCTCGCTGAACGCAGGCGCATAGCTAGGTTGAAGTTCCTTTTTCTTCTCACTAAAAACACATTCAACATCAATAGCGAACAGTATTTCATAGCACGACAAGGTAAAACACTTAGGAAAAGCAAATACAATATTTTTCAAATACCTCAGATGCACATTAACGCCTACGCATTTTCATTCTTCCCAAGAACCATTAAAGAATGGAATGAGTTACCGATGTTAACGCGAGAAAGCATCAATGCGGAAGAATTCGAGAAAAACTTAAAGCAACATTGAAAGATGCACGCACGTATACGTGGTTTTTTTTTTCTCTTTGTTTCTTTAGGAGGGGGGAGTGTATGACCTCGTTTATTAATACTGCGCTTAGTCATATTGATCGGAGTATATGTATAATATTTCGTTTATGTATCTACTTTGTTCGCTTATGTTCACCTATTAAAACACTATTCATGTACTGCCTTCATTTACTGTACTAATTGCCGAAATGCTTCTATTGACTTGTTTTTTTGTGTGTGTTTTTTTTACTATATGTATCATTGTAATACCATGTATTGTACTAATTGTTGAGGTGCTGCTTTGACCCACCCTGTAACGGCCGACAGGCCAACAGTATGCGTAAATAATACAGGAACAAAAGTTGTGATTAAGAGTTGAATCTAGATATGCGAGGTGAGGTATATTTGTGGGGGCTGAACTGTGATCGCCAGAATTGCAAAAGCGTTGCTTGAAAACAAATATCAATTCGCTCTGGACGCGTTCAATGACGTCAGAATTAGATTTGCACGTTGCACCCCCTCGTACAGACGCACACTCTAGTAGCGGAAGGCACACAGTAGAATAAAATTTCAGAAACATAGCAGGTGAGCGGAAATCATGCAATACGTGGCAGGAAATTGAAAGACTGTGAAGGGCATGTTGTGTGATTATCTGTGTTAAGAGAAGCTTGGCCTTTCGTCGAAGTACACACCAAGATCTGTCATTTCATCGACCCTGGGCAGTGAAGCATCTTGTAGGGTGTATGAAAATTGCGCATGGTGTGTTTTCCGCGTATAACTTAATGCCATAGTATTGTAAGCATTTAAGAGTGCGTTATTGTCTCTGCACTAGTTTGAGAGTAAAACAATTTCTTTTTGGAGGTCGATGCAGTGGTGAACACTGTTGACAGCCTCAAATGCTTTTAAGTCGTCGGCACACAACGTCATGGTGTTCATTTAATAAAATGCTCTTAGCACTAACAGAAAGCAAGGAATGTAATACCGATCCAAAACTTTTGACGCATTTCAGAGGATGGATATAGGCTGGCAGTTAGCAGCTGCACGTGTAGCACTCATTCGTGCACGGCCAATGTCCATGCTACCTTCCTAATGCTAGAAAACGTACAATACTTTAGGGAACTATTGAAGGTGCTTGTGAGAACAGGGAACAAGTATGCTTCCATACGTCTTAACGCTTTCAGACGCCACCTTATCCCGTTGACTGAAAATTTGCTTTCACCACATCTCGCATCTTCAGAATCATAGAAAGTATACAGCTGCAGAAAAGATGAAGAATTTCCAATTGTTTAGTAAGTTTTGTCAGGCTTACAAAATTTCTACTCCGTGCGAAACCTCATTACAGGAACATCAAATATGAGAACATTTACTATTTCGTGTTTTGAAAAGCTTGGAAAGCGCTTATCCAGCCACTTGAAGATTATGTCTTGTACATGACATTGTGAAAAACAATGAAAGAAGTCAACCCGCTGCGTACATCATACTGATACATAGTAAGAACACCCGACCATTCACAATCCCACTCATTTTGCTTAAACATTCTGCACATTATAAAAGTTGCAGCACACTTCCAATAGTAAGTGTTTACAGATGTATGAAACACAATTTAGATATCATTAATTTCAACAGTGCTTTTGCTATTGATGCACTATCCTGCTGTGCGCAATTATGTAGACAGTGTCTCAAAGGCTTAAGCACTGCGGAAGAAATACCATGAGCACCAGAAAAGGGAAGGCTTGAGGCACTTCGTACACTTGAAAACAAGGTTTTCATTGACTGATAACGTACACACCGTGCCACACTGAGAAGTAAGGTTACTTCAAGCATACTTCACACCACATAGAGAACAGAAATTTTCTCCGAAGCCATCATCAGTGTTCGAGACATCACCTTTTTCATCAAGAGGACGTGCATCTTTGGTGCTCTTTTTAGAAGTGTGAGAGCGCACGAAGCTCCAGAAATATTTTGAATTATGTGTCACGCTGGTTTCAACACAATTGATGTTGTCGTAATGATAATAATAATAATAATAACAATAATAATAATAACAATAATATTAATAATAATCTTAGTGGTAACGTGGCACTCTAGACTAAAGAAAGGCTGTTGCTTGTACGCTAGAGCGTCTCATAGCCAGCCATCTAGAGCAGGAATTTGCAGGGTGCATAAGACACCCCCTTCCTCTCCACGTGCACGCGCATACACGCGCACACACACGCTTCCTCAATCGCAGAGCACGACACACAGTCGACGGGTTCACAACATGCAGGAGTGTCAATTAAGTCCGGTCGCTAGGAAGGTAGGGAGAAAGCTCTACATGCCAGATATAATCATGGAGTTGTAGTGTCGGGCCATACAGGTGTGATGGGGCTTAGGCTCTGCTGATCAGTTGTTCAGATGAACTGAAGAATATGAGTGCTGTCTAGAGAACCATCATGCACCCTGCAGAATAGACACACTAGTGCAATATTGCGCAGGTATTTCAGGGTGTGCCACTTGGGGGCTTTGAGGCAATCCTCGTAGGCTGGCATGAGTTTGCGAAGACCGTAAAGACGGAGGCGGAGAGTGTGCGTTGCCCGGCGCTGAACAAGCGCAAGTATGTCAGCGACGCGAGTTTGGTACGGGGACTATAATGATGAGCAGAACTCAAACCATGGTAGAACGACATACGTGTAGGGGGCTCAGAAAACCTCGGGTCATCAGGGAAGGAAGACACGGAACACAAACCCAAGAATGGGCCGATTCTTAGATACAGTGCTGGTGACATATGCGAAAAAGTGGAGAAAAGAGCTGAATGTTAAACCTAGAATGGTAGAATGGGAAGGGCCCGTACAGTTTCTATAGGGGTGCCTCCGAGGAAGTAGGTTGGACACGCAGCAGGTTTCTTGTGGCTGATGCGCATGGCACCCCTTTTTCCAGTGCAACTTGCTATTGTAGCCCCACTCACTAACCTTTACGGAATGTATTTATTTCAAGCACATATGCTGTACTTCGGCGTACTGTTGCAGTAGAAGGGTTAACTTGTTAATCAAACACATTCTGCGAAGTTGTATTAGGAACTTGGTTTTGAGTTTATCTTGTTCCTGACTGCAGTTTGCAGTACCGCACTAAGAAACATTTTAGAAGCTGAAAAGGTTTGGGCACTTTAAGCATACCGACTGCACAAGGCACTGATGGCACCTTTTCACCTTCCCCACAATGCACTCGCACCATTTACACTTTCCATAAACAAAAAGTGAGATGAAATATCAATTACCGTTTCATTGACTCAGTACTTGCTGCTTCTCAAGCAGGCATCGAAGCAATCTTCATATACGCGGCTACATAGGTGTTGCATGATGCAGGTCGTGATATGCACTGCACATGGTGCACATGTTGCAACATCAATTGAAGTCATAGCGCTGGATTGACACGGACAATAAATACGATAGGACGTGCGCCAACGATCAATTGAATTTTATTTCAGAAAAGCAAGGTATTTATGCCGGCTCAAGCGTGTGAAGATCATCGCACACGCAACTCAGCATTTTCCAGATAGGCCATTTCCTTTCTGTTCAGAGAAACTTATGGAGCTGACGCATTTTGTACCTTCTTTTGCCTCTACAATCTCTCTCGTATCTTTATATGCATTTCCAAACACGACTATACAATCATAAAACAGTGGTTTACATCCGCTATCATCACACTGCACGGAGATATGTCCATTTCGATACCAGTTCAATTTCTGCTTGTGTTCCCTTAGCCCGTCTTTGAGGCATCTGCCTGCCTGCCCTATGTACAATATGCCGCACGAGAAAGGGAGGTGATATATGACATCTTGCGCGCAGTGTACAGACAGTGGCGGATGGTTCTTCACGCAGCCTCGGCACGCCTTTCTCAACAGATCGGTGGCCTTACATATTATTGGAGCTTGCCGTTGAGTGCAGGAGTTGGCCGACGTTGAGGAGGATGTTGAGATGAAACTGACGGTTTATTTACATTATTTACAGTAATAACACAAAGTAATTAACAGTCATGAAGTCATTGACAGCCGGCAGCAAATCGGACGTTGCGGTCCGTGGCAAAAATAATGAAAGAAGTGGATGAATGAAGGAACACTTGTCTCTGCTCCCTGCCTCTCGCTTTTAACCCCTTCGGTGTCTCGGGGTCACATCATTTTCGGCCAATAGTCCAGCCCGCTCAGGTGTAGTCATTTTTTTCCAATGGTAGGCGCCCGTGCAAGTGCAGTGACATTCGGCAGATGGGGTCGCACCGAGGGCTGCACTGTGACTTACGGATGACTTACGAATGTGTTACGGATGTCTTACGGATGACTTACGGATGACTTACAGATGACTTACAACAGGCGTTGCCTTGATGTTGCCTCACCGTCTGCAAGCGCTCAGTTGGAGGAGACAGGTTGTTCTTCGAACGATCTTTCAGAGCTGCAACACAGCTTTGCTCGGGACTAAGATCAACTACCGGGAGCCGTTCCAGGCTTCCGTTGCACTTTCGGGAAGAGTAAAGACAATAGCTCGACGTGCGGCGCCCAAGGTGGGGGTCGCCAACTCGTCTGACAGGTCCTGAAATCAGTTAGACACGCTCCTGGCCACCTTAATTGGAATGCGACGGCGATTGGATGTGGTCCAGGAATTCGAACGATACCAGGAAAATGGTTCGTATGTGACAGCTCCTCCTCGCCCCGGTAGTTTGGAATGGCCGGTGAACTCAATTCGATGGCCATGAGGAACGCTGATGGAACATGTAGCGTACTGGTGAGGAGCCTAGTGTAATGAATATCGGGATCCCAGGCCCTGGAGAACGTACGTAAAACAAACGAAACAACATAGCGCCGCACCACGTGCAAGCGCAGGCTCTTCACCCATGACTCGCCAGGCTATTACTATGTCAAAATCAACCGTGGGTTTCTTTTTTCGTTTCCCAATTTTGATAAAGCAGTTCCAACCGCCAATACACCAACATAACTTAAGCAGCCTAACTTCACGAACAGCATGTTCTTACCCTATCGCAGTGGCGTACTTATCGCACGTACTGGTGCCACTGAACAGTCTGGTCAACTCCACCGGTACGTAATCACAATCGCGCTACTTTGTGGCCCCTATTCAGAACGCGTAATTGCGTCATTCGCAAACGTTTTATCACGCTTACTCACGTTTCGCCCTTTAGTCCATACAGTAGACGTACCTTAAACGATCAACTAAACTTGCGTACCTTACGTACTCCGCAGAACCCTCAAAAATGCGTCTTTTAATAACTAGTTCCACGCACGCATACTAGAGAATCAGGACGCGGTCGTCCTCAACACACACGCGAGACCCAGTCACAAACATTCTGCTTCCTTTCGTCCGCACAGGACACGCGCTAATGGAACCAAGAACGCTTCTCAGTGCAAATTATGCACTTACTGAAAACCTACGCACTTAACATTAGAAGCTTCAAAAACACTTCTAAAAATGAAGAAGGTTAACCCGCGCGTTACCACAGGCCTCTCATCGATAATCGTGACGCTTCAGGTTCCTCAAAAAAAAAAAAGCGAATCTACGCAATAAATAACACCTCGCGAAAATTTTCATATGCTCAAAAAGAAAACAAAACATGTTTCACTTCTACGGAAGCTGTCTTGGTCTCCCGTTCTAAACGTTTACGACGGATTCATAGTTTTGAGCTGTACTGGAGGTGGCGGTTAGAAAGCTATTCTGGCTACCCAAGAACAACAGAAGGACTGACACCCTATCAGCTCCTTCAAGAAGTTGCAGTGTCTGGCCAATTTGCCTCCTGGCACCAGCCTTTCATCACGAACTCGACTGACCTCGTCATGACTACTTACCACCTCGTCTCGTCTTGCCACCTTGCGCTTCTTCGCCCTAAATGCTGCACCCCGAAAAGAACGGCGGTACGACAATGAACATAACTTCCCGCCGCGTCCGCGCAGAACATGCTTCTCGGTCTCTTTTTCACCGGTGGCTCGAACGTGCTTGATGCGCCAACATCGTCAACGACGACCGCACCTTTCTTTTGCTCGTGCCCTGGCTTCTTGCGTCTATCGCCGTCTTTGGCTGCGCTACATTATTCACCGCATTCCGATCTTCACCGCGCTTCTTTCTACGGCGCTTTTTCTTCAAACTCACTTTCATGCCGCCTTCTCCGCCTCAAGCTGGCCGGTACACATCTCGTCGGCCCGGATCACTCGCCTACCCGCACAGTCTGAGTGATTTTCATTTGAATCAACTCTCTCTTTTCCACGACTGGCGGACGGCTCAACGGACTCTGGAACAATGCAGCAATCTTTACTCGAGCTATGCAACTCGCACTCCGGCGAACTGCCCTCTACTGCATTGCCCAGCTCACGGTGTGCACCAGCACACAGCTCGTCGGTCTCGATCGCTCTCTCACCCACAAAGTCCGAATGATTCATGGCTAAATCATCCTTCTCTTGGCTACCTAGACTGGCGGGCAGCTGCACCGATCCCTGAACAATGCAGCTGTCTTCCCTTGAGCTACGCAACTCGCAATCCTGCGAAATGGCCTCAAGTCCATCGTTCACCTGGCACTGCACTTCGGCACGCAGATCTGACCCTACGTGGGTGCCCGTGTCTGTCGGGTCAGCAATACTCTGTACTTCGTTAACGCCCTCGTTAACATTACATGTGACGCACACGCGCGGTGACTGTGCCAATTCATTCACAGCTGGCCTAGCTGTCTCTACAGTACTCTGTTGGCAAATGACTTCATACCTCTCACTACGGCCTTTAACGGCCTCTGTTGCCACTAAGGCATCGTTAGCAGCTAACCCTTTCCGTTCACCTATGAATGTGCTGTTAATCTCACAGGTACTACGCCTCTCATCGGCTTTTGGCGAAAATCCGCTAGATACTTCTTCATTCTTTGGTCCGTACTACCTACAGAATTTTCAGGCAACCGTTGTCTTTGTGCGTTCAACTGCCACAAATCATGTATCTGTTTGTTCAATGCTGCCATCTCTTTCTTGTGCTTTTCCCGTTCTCGCTCACGTTCACGCTCACGTTGTTGATGCTCACGCTCACTCTAGCGTTCTTGATGCTCACGCTCCCGTGTTTCTTGTATCACCTCCCAAGCAGTCTTAATGTTTTCATTAGCATTGCCACTATCTTGAATTGCTTTGTGGATAGCTGGCTTTTTCATCTTTTCGTTTGCCTAAACGCCCAACTCTACGCACAATAACAAGTCTGACTTCGTCAACCTTCGAAGATCCATGGCAGCTGCCCCGACTGGTGTTTAGAACTGTTTTCCTTAAATAATTTATGCAAAGACAAAATATCCAACAAATTCCCAATTCCGAGAACTATCAAAATAAACACGCAGAATTTGAAGTCCGACGAATCAAAAGGAAAAAAAACCACGCGCTCACTCACGGATGCAGCACCACGCCATCAGGTTCATCGGTCCAGTGTTCCCTATTCCTCAGGACTCCCTCGGTCGAAGGCTCGTTCTTCTCCGCTGTTCTCGGTTCCACAGGACTCCCTGGGTCGAAGGCTCGTTCTTCTTCACTTTTCCCAGTTCCTCAGGACTTCTTTGGACGAAGGCTCTTTCTTCTTCGCTGTTCCCGGTTCCACAGGACTCCCTGAGTCGAAGGGTCTTTCTTCATCGCTGTTCCCCGTTCCTCAAGACTTCTTTCGACGAAGGTTCATTCTTATCGCTGTTGCCAGTTCCTCAGGACCACCCGGGTCGAACGGTCTTTCTTCTTCGCTGTTCCCAGTTCCTCAGCACTTTGACCGAAGGTTCATCCTTATCCTGCCACCAGTTATTGGATCTTGCCGTTGTGTGCGGGAGTTGGCTGACATTGAGGAGGATTTTGAGATTACACTGATGGTTTATTTACATTATTTACAGTAATAACACAAAGTAATTAGCAGTCATAAGGTCATCGACGGCCGGCAGCAAATCGGAGGCTGCGGCCCGTGGCAAGAATAATGAAAAAAATGGATGAATGAAGGAACGCTTGTCTCTGCTCCTTGCCTCTCGTTTTTAACCTTCCGTGTCTCGGGGTCACGTAATTTTCGGCCAATCATCGAGCCCGCTCAGGTGTCGTCATTTTCCTTCAGTTGTACGCGCCCGTGCAAGTGCAGTCACATTCGCTCCGAGGGCTCCACTGTGACTTAGGGGTGACTTACGATGACTTACAGATGACTTACGGATAACTTACAGAGGACTTACAGATGACTTATAACGGTCGTTGCATTGGTGTTTCCTCGCCGTCTGCATGCGCTCAGCTTGAAGTGACGGGTTCTTCGAACGACCTTTCAGAGTTGCAAAACAGCTTTGCTCGGGACCATGATCAACTACCGGGAACCGTGCCAGGCTCCCGTTGCACATTCACGAAAAGTCAAGCAGAGGTGGAGACAATAGCTCGACGTGCGGCGCACGAGGTGTGGGTCGCCAACTCGTCTGACAGGTCCGGGAACGGGTTAGACGCGCTCCTGCGCACCTTAAAGGACCCCTGAAACGGTTCGGACAAATGTTGTAGATGGGTAGGGTACAGCTAAAGTTAATCATTCGCACCACAATTTGTGTGAAACGTCTCATATTAAGAGAGCTACGTATGATTACAAGTTACCCTCCTCCAGAGTCATGCATTTTCTCTTGAACTCGTTCGCCGAGTGATCGGGTTAAGCTGCTCCTTCACTGGCTCTGGGTCATGATGGCACGTCGTGTCGTCGACTTCCGGTTCTCTAGGAGCGAGCGCGCAAAGCCTCTCTAAACTCTCCGCCAGCTGCTGGGCAGTCGTCCCGAAGCGAGTGCTATCGAAGCAGTGTGCGTTGCAAGCATTCTGTCGCAGCGCCGAACGTGTCTGGTATTCCGGTAACCACAGGCGAGCTGGGCATTTCGACGGAATGGTGTAGGCATAAACTCAAGCTGATGAGAGAACTTTAGCGTAGACGTATGTTAGCTGCCTGATCGGTCTCCACGATCCAGCCATCCGTTGGTGCAGAGCTTAACCAGCCAAGCAAAGCTAATATTGACAAGAGCTAATACTGACAAGACGACATCAATCTACAGGGACTCGATATCAGCGGTTAGCGCATTTGCCAAAGGAACCATATCCGAACTGGCCCTAGGGATACTAGGAAGCAAGGAGATCAAGCCACACCCATTGATCTGGTTTCCAGCCTACATGAGACAGATCAAGGGTGCCCCGCCAAACCTCAATGAGTCGGCACACGGAGCTGCGCGAGGGATCATCAACTACGTAGCTACCGGGCAGCGTGACGCTGGGAGTACTGACAATTGAGACTCTCTTTCCTCGTACACCGAAATTACTAAGCACTTTTACTTGGCTCGGAGGATTTACCCCCTCCCACATTGCAAACTCAATAGACCTCAGGCTTTGACACTAAGGCTTCTACAGACGGGGGCATACCCAAACCCCCTACTTCTTCACAATATGTACCCGGAAATTCCACAGGCAACAAATGCAAGTTCACTATGCAATGACTTAGCGAACTTACCTCACATGCTCTGGCGACGTCTCGCGTTACGCGGCGATGAGAGCAACACTTCTTCACGCTGGCATGCGGTCCTACACAGCCCCAACCTCCAAGGGGAGTTACGGGCTGTCCAACGGGTCCGGGACGCTGCGGAGAGGCTCGGCCTCTCTGTCCCGACGTGGGAGCGGCCTGCTGCACGCTAGTGCGCGCCCTAAAGGACCCTCATAAAGTATTTCATCCATCCGTCCATCCATCCATCCATGTGTAAAACATCTTAAGCATTTACAAAAACAACGTGTTAACGATTACACTCCTGCAAAAATTCCCACCAGCAGCAAAGATGAATCTATTTCGTTACTGCTACTGTGTGTGGTTGAGCTCCATGCCACCAGGTGGCTGCACCATGTAGACTGTTCACATTGCGCTTCTGCTCACCCCGTGAACGACACGGTCAAACGGCTATGCCCTGTGCCCTTGCGCTTGCGTTTACCCTAATGCTGGACTCGCGAAACGCTATGCGTTAGTAATCTTTCGGTGTAAAGTGACGACCGCAAACGCGCAAATCCTGGCGCCGAACGGATAGCAGCAGTCCAATGCGCTGCAGCTCGTCTTCTGTCTTGCAGAGAGACATGATGTCGCAGCTTGACATATTGCCAATCGCTACATTTGCAGTCCACTACGCAACCAAGTTGAATGATAGTGCTCCCGAAAAGACTGAGACTGGCTCTGACCACGGAGCTCACGTCAGAATTGAGCACGGTGTAACACAAGCAGACTACGCTTACTGTGTGCCACAAGTGCTTAAGTGTAATGAGTAATTGTTCTTGTGCATTCTCTTTCTCTTACTTTCTTTTTATAGAAGCAAAGTAACTAACATTACAACTATTACGAACACCATTTCTTCACCATAAAGGTGGAAAAATTATCGATGACGCGCCCTGGGCAGCCAATCGGATAGCCCTCCATACTGACGTTAACTGGGTGTTTCACGTCATATGGGTAGGGACGGCTGAAAATTCCGCCGAGCAGTGTGCTGCGATGCTGCGATCGGCAGCGATGTACATTTTTAAAACCTTATAATAAATTACACGCTTTACGCGGAGCACTTAGACGCGTCAATTAATAATCAGAAGGACCTACTCTAACGACTCAGCACGTTTGTACAAAATAGTCAAAATCGTTTGAGGGTGCCCTTAATTGGAATGCGACGGCGATTGGATGTGGTCCGGAAACACGAGCGATGCCAAGAAAATGGCCCGTATCTAACAATATGCTTGATAGTTTTTGCGGAGCTGAAAATACGACGTCCGCTCCCACTTTTCAGGCCACCTCCTTTAAACCTTGTGATATACTATGCATGTACGGTTCAACCGCCTTCTTTCTTCTTTCATGGCTGTGCTCGAGCTTACCACCCGGTGGAGCTGGTTTTTTCAACACATTTTTCGTCACTGATGAAAGCACGTGGATAGGGTAGTCTGCTTCCAGTAGCCGCTCTTTTTGTCTCAAAAAACTCCCCGGCATCTGGTGGGGGCGTGATTTGCGGAGCGCATTCACAAAACATAGGTTTGCGATTGCTCGCTTAACCAACTTTGAATGTGGCGAGGCATGCGGATGCAGCGTCTTTGTTTCCCTAGAGTGATATTCCCAACAGCAATGATTGGCGCTCAAAATTAGTTTTATACCTAAAAACTGAACAGCATTATTGTTAAGTAGCTCATTTGTAATAACCAGATTGTCAAGATATTCATTGAACACGACCACGGTCTTCGGTCGTATTGTTGTCGGCCTACTTTCATAACACTGTTTTTCAGGAATACTGTCGTGTACGTGGTGCGTCCAAAGAAGTCGGACGGTCGCTGGTGTCGGCGCCTTCGCAGCAGCGGCCATCATAGACGTAGCAGCCGCTGGCCTCGCAGACTCCGATTGGTCGACGCCGGCGACGCGTTGCAGCCTCTAATTGGTGCACGCCAGCGAAGCGTCGCCACGCGTCGGCGAACTTCTACCATCGGCAGTCCACAAAATCGCTGCACGTCGTCACGCTTCGCCCTGTTCCCCACCGACACTCTTGACGCTTTGGCACGTGCCGAAGCTTGCCGACACGTGTCAATGGTTGGGCCTTTAGGCGTTCTTCACAACAAAGCAAGCATGCAACAAAGCAAGCAAGCAAACGAAGCCCCGCCTTCAGACCCCCGTGCGTCTGCGCCACTTGGCTTCGATGTGCGGCCGCTCCGCGTGCTCTGGCGCTCCACGGAGCCCGGCCACGCTGCGCCGTGTTCGTACTAAGGGTGGAAGAGCCTGCACATCTAATACATTTTAATACATCTAATACGGTGGCATATGCTGTTATCGATTACGTAAATCATTCTTGATTGACGTGTCAGTGCCTAGGTAATAATGGGAGATCTCAACGGTATCCCACCAGTGACCTACTCTTCAAGAAGACAGTCGTGCCCTTCAATAATGATCAGAGGGCTAAAATGATCCTGGCAGCGGCGCACGGCGACAAGACGAAGGCAACCAAGCCGTTCCGGGTGTCGCATTGTGGAAGACGCCCTAGTTCATCAACATAACTTAGAATGTATGAAGTCCTTTGCGAGACTGGTAGCTTCACAAGAAAGCGACACATGATGGCGACGGTGGTTCAAGAAACGTAAACAGATGTTTCGACGTTTTTCGCTGCTAATCCTCAGGCAAGCAAGTTTTTATTTTTTCTGACCTGTTTCGTTTGGCCAAACCTGCTGCGGCAGTTAAGCTGAGCTGCCACTACCTCGACGCGTTCGCGCGCAGCTGCGGTGGCGACGCCGCACCCTGCCGTTCCCAATGCCGCATCGAAGATACCTTACACCGTAGAAGGCTCCGATATCACCACCGAGGAATTATCCGATGGCACATGGACGGCGTTCGAGATGCAACGCCGCTACCGACGCCCATCTCCGCCTGAACAACCTGCCGGAGGCCAGACGCCAGCAACGACGCTGTCTGCACCGAATTCACGGCAACGCGGCCGCGCTCCATCACCGACCAGGAAGCGCCTGCTTCAACGCCAGCCCTCGGACGACCTCAACATAGTCCTTCGCCCGCAGGGCACATTCAACCTCCACACCGTCGGCCCCGCCCGATTGGCTGTTGCCATTTACGCAGCCGCTAACGTCGACCAACGCCTGGCAGTTACTGCCAAACAGGTTAGAATCCACCCTACTAATAACACAGTGACAGTGAGCACGCCTGACACTGCTCGTGCAGTGTCTTACGCCAAGGTACGCGCCATCACCCATCGACACCACAGAAGGCCTGGTTGCCACCTACGCCTCAGCCCCAGACAACTCCCTTCGTGGGATCCTGTACCGGGCTTACAGCGATGAAAGTGACGCCGAAATCTTCGCCGAGCTTCGAGCTCGCAATCCCGACATCCCTATCGTTGCTGCGTGGCGTATGGGCCAGACACGACACTTTGTTGTCACGTTCGCCGACACCAAGCTTCCCCAATACATGCGGTATTTGGGCTTCACTTTCGAGGTCTTCCCTTACAAGGGGCGCCCGGAGGCTTGTTTGAACTGTCGCAAGCTAGGTCACAGAACAGATGTGTGCCCACAACCGCGCCAACCCACTTGCCGCCGCTGCGGCGTGGCCAACGAACCTCAACCAGTCAGCCAATCACCCACTTGTCAAGCCGCGTGCATCGTACGCAAAGGCCCACATCCCACTGGAAGTAGAAGCTGTAAATACCGCTTCGTGCCTACCAACTGACCTGAATCTTCCCAATCCTCCACGGACACTGAAACTGACACCGGCACCTTGTCACGGTGTCATCAGTCTCGCTCTCGTAGGGGCGGCCGCCAACAACGACCCCCAGGAGATGACCCTTTCCCACCACTGCGAAGCAGCAGCTCCAACCACAACAGTCCTAGCCGCTCCCCATCGCGCTCTCGGGACTCCGGGGCAAACTCCCAGGACGGGCCAAGTACGAAGTCCACCGAACAGGTCGCGTGGAAGACCCCTCCACCAGCTACAAACCAACTGCCCAACCCCCAGGTAAGGGAACTGGCAGGAATGGTTAAACAGGTACAGCTATACAGCTAGCACGGGCAAATGCTGAAATTCATAGCCGTGAGTCTGCAAAGGCGCACCAACAACCACGGCCGCAGCAGGTGGCTCGCGCTCTCACCTCCGACCCCACCAATGACCCCCTATATGAACATCGACCTTCCCAAGTGCAATAAGCGCAAGGAACCTCCCCCCTCCTCTACCTCTATCCTTCATGCGAAATTCGAAGCATTTGACGCCCGCTTATCTAAAATAGAGGACGTCCTGAAACGGCTGACCCCCACTATCGACCAGCTCATTGAAGGCTGCACCAAAATGGGAGCCAATATTCACACCCTAACCACACGCCTCGACCGCCTCACGGGCCCTCCGCAAACTGACGCCCTCACTACACCAAAGCCCACTCAGTCGCCTAGTCCGCGTCCCTCGACCGAGAGTGCAGCCGCGCGCGCGTCTGCTGGCGGTATCAGACAGTTTTCGTACTGCGTCATGATAATACGTACGCAGCACGCAAGTGCTTTGCGGAACGTAACCTCCCTGCCTTCTACTTTTCTCTTTCCTCCTAGGAGCGCGTGTCGCGTTAGAGCTTTTAGTACTGCGAAATGCCTACGTACGTCATACCACGAAAAGAAAACCAAAAAAGCACATGTTCAACCCCGAGTACCTCCTGCCATACGGACACCTGCGACACCACTCACGAGCCACCCGCCACGCCCTCCTGTGCAGTGTGGCACGAGAAGCGATGCCACATGGCCGGCACTCCCGCAACGATTGCCCACCCATGCGCCTGGCTCGGCGGCAAGACGGAGTCTGATTTCATCTGGTTTGGCAACCGGAGGGCGCCTGGATCCAGACCCACAGCTGCAGAAACGGCAGGACCCCCTGGCCGACACTGGTAAGTCACCCGTTGAGCAGGCCTCCCCAATACCTCCCCACCCAGCGCCGCCCCACGCACCAGACCTCTCACAACAGACCTGTGCACAATATTTCCAAACTCCACAATTCACACAAGGCCTCAAGCAACTAGTTCTAAAATTTGTAAGCGACAGCCTCGAGGCTGTCAAAACACAAATGGTTAAGGAACAAGAGCAGGCCCTACAAAGAGTGGAGACCGCGTTTAATCAACGCATCGACAAAATAGAATCTACAATTAATCACCTCCTCGATTTTCATGCCCAATCATCCCCCACCCGTAAGCATAAACAGCCCAAATCTGCCGCCGCCGCTCACTCCCCTCCGCCCTCGGAGGAGGTGACCAGCCCACACTTGAGGGTCTCGACCCCCGTAACGGCTCAACATGGCCAACTCCAATTCGCAAGTTCCGTCGCCTATAGGGGGCGCGCAAGGGACTCAAAATGGCGCCCACAGAGAGTATAGGAACCCTTGAGCACATGTGCGTTCTTCATGTCGGCTCATATTTTGCCTATCGCCTGAAAATGGCACTACCTTTTTCTGGATCGCTGTCGCTGAGTGACATCATGTGCCACATAGACGCCTCAGAAGCGCGAATACGGTGCCTCATTGAAGGGGAAGAGGTCCTGAACGCCAAGCACATCATTTGTTGCGGTGTGAAGGCCTGCAGCGCATCGTCTGTTGCTGTGCAAGGGCTTTGTCTGCAGACGTCCCATGTCCGCCAGAAGCCACACGAGCTGGAATTTATTTATGACAGGGAGGGTTCTATCAAGGTACGTTAGCTTGTATTTCCTCTTTCTCGTGCTAATCGCGACGGCCCGCGAAGCCTGCCTTTCGCGCACTGTCGTTTCGCGACGAAGCAGTTTTAGTGCTCTGTTATGTTCTCAGGCTCCTGTCACGTAATTAGTTATGAGCAGATATTTTCGATAATTAAAAAAAGTATATCACTAACTCGATTTTTCAGACGTTATTTTTGTACTTCGCTATGCTAGAGCATGCAGATGTAAAGAAAGGTTGTTTTATTTCTCGCTGGTATTATCGTTCGAGTGATGAGGAGTCACGACAGAAGCTTGTTGCGCTCGCGTTGCGAATTCAGTATCTGTTTTATGTTCGACCAATCTTGTTTTCAGGGCCACTGTAGCTGTAAAGCTGGTAATTCACAGCGGTGCAAGCACATGATTGCGATGCTGCTACTCGTGAACAGGCAAGTTGGTTTTAGAGTTTTCGTGCGATTTACATTGATACTGCTGCACACTATCAAACAACGCACGTTAGCATGCCTAGGCCAAAACTCGCTCAGTTCTAGTGGAACCTCGCCGCGGTGGCCGCATTGTAATGGGTTCCGAATGCGAGAACGCTCGCGTACCGTGCATTGGGTGCACCTTAAACATTCGGTGGTCCAATCTAACCTGAAACTTGCTTCAGCGTGCCTCTAAATCAGATAGTTACTTTGGCATGTAAAACCAAATAATTATTTTGTAAAAGTTTCATAGATAAACAGAGTACACAAATTCATGTAAACTCTTTATTTGGCATGTGTAGATTGCTTCTTGATCTTCCGCCTTCAGGGCGTCTTTAAATCAGATAGTTACTCTGGCACGTAAGACCCTATAATTATTTTTCAAAAGTTTCGTGCATTAAGCACAGTACACAAACTCATGAAAACTCTTTATTTGGCATGTGTACATTGCATCTGGGGACACAAGAATCTAGGGGAGCAAATTTCATGGCAAAATGTATGTAGCCAAGTTGCGCCATAGGAAAACTGGAAATTCTAAAATGTCTTCATAATGCTTTGGCTTGATTCATTTGCGTAGATACCGTCTGTGGGTTTATCAGAACAAGTGGAATGTTAACATACATGCATGTTAACACATACTAACTTTGGCTTACAAACACGTCCGGCTTTGAAAGCTTACAAGCTTTGTCATCTACTGACATGAAGCAGGCCTGGGGAAGACTGCAAGCTTCTCCACTCTACGAGGCAAAGCAACTGCAAGAGCTTTGTCACGTGCAGGTGCGCCCGTGTCGGCACCTTAGGGACGAAATGAAGCAACAGACCAGAAGAAGACTCCTGGAGGCTGCACCACACAGTGCACTTGCGTTACATTTTCATGGTCGGCTTCATCCAAGTGGGGTTGATACTCTTAGCACTGATGTATCCCATGATCAACAAGCCCTCTTTAACCACATGGACAGTGAAAGGATAAGATTACACAAAAGCATGGTTTTCCATGACGTAATATTTTTTGATGCCACACGCTTAAAGATAATCAAGTTCACAGAAAGTGACATCACAGAGGCACAGCAAAAGTTTTATGCTACTAATGTCATAGTGACAACAGCACAGGCTGCACAGATATGTGCAGATACAAGGACACAGGAGAGCACCAAGTGGCAGCAAACCAGAAAAGTTCGAATTACAGGCAGCATTTGCCATGCATACTTCACTTTCATCCCTCGGGATGACCGCACGTGGGAACAGAAAGTATCTGCTATGTTAACCAACTCTTTTCGTGGTAACGCAGCAACGAGATATGGCAAAGCGTGTCAAGGCTATGCTCTTGAAGAATATGTAAAGCTTACTGGCAATGCTGTCACACGGCTCGGTGTGGTTGTGAACCCACTAGTGCCATGGCTTTGCTACAGTCCTGATGGCATTTCATTTCAGGGTAGGAGACCAGCCATTCTCCTCGAAGTTCTTGGGAAATTGCACAACGCTTCTGACATATCTCGGGAAAAGAAGCTCCTTTATGTGAAACAAGATGGGGAGAATCTTGTGCTGAACCACAGACATTCATATTTCTCATAGGTTCAGCTTGGCATGTTTATCTTGAATCTGAATGTGGCCCATTTCATTGTTTATTCAGAGGTGGAATTGCTCATCCTTACTGTGCAAAGGTCCAACGCACGCATTGACCAGCTTGTGCGAAAGGTTCAGTATGTTTACTTCAAGCATCTTCTTCCAGAGCTTGCTAAGCATGCATGACTCGAATAAGCATCGCCAACTGGAAAGTTGTCGAGATGAACCTAGTCTATAAGGGTGTGAATGTTTCGGCAAGAGCAGTGTGCCCTCAACCATTCATTTTCACTCTAGGGAGTCTACTGTCTTGTGATATGCTTCATTGTTACCTTTGTTCCTTTAAATCAGTACATGCCTAAGCCCTTAGCATTGCACAAAAGGAAAAGCTGTGATACCCTGTGTATTGTGTGGCACAGGTCAGTTATGTCATTGCCAGGCTCATTCAATTTAAATATCTCTATTACGCTGCCGTGCACTGGATTCTAGTCAGAGACATCAATAAAATGCAAGAGGAAAGAGAGGGCTACAAGGAAATTTCCCCTGCTATCAGGTTGTCAGTGCTGGGTTGTTCAGGTAGTGTTCTTACGAACGGCCTGATTTACTCTTATCCCCAAAGACGGCCCGTGTTCCTCACGACACAGAAACTTCCGAAAATGGTCACCTTGTCTAATATACCACGGAGTGAAAAGGCAAAATATTTTTCCGGCAATGTGCTACGACTCGGTTGCCTGTACATAACCCCTCACTTTGCCACGCCATGTGCTTCAAAAATCTTCAACAAAGTTGTCTACAACAACGTAGTCTATAAGAGTGTGAATGTTTCGGCAAGAGCAGTGCGCCCTCAGCCATTCATTTTCACTCTAGCGAGTCTACTGTCTTGTGATATGCTTCATTGTTACCTTTGTTCCTTTATATCAGTACATGCCTAAGTCCTTAGCATTGCACAAAAGGAAAAGCTGTGGTACTCTGTGTATTGTGTGGCACAATTCAGTTGCGATGTCATTGTGTAAGTATGTTACATGATGCTTTGCTTTATATACTGTAAATTCCAAGTGTGGGCAAATACTCTAAGTTTGGAATACGAACTGGATACTACACACTAGCTATTCATACTCGAAAATGAACTATTTCGTATATTCAAATATTTCATAACCGCTGAATGCAAACGTCTGGTTACTGTTCTCCGTCTGCTAAGCAAAACATCAGAAATAATCAGAAGTTAGAACACAAGTGTTATCAAGCAATGCAGAAATACAACGGGCAATGCAAGCTTTTTTTTCACGAGTTGGCAGGAAAAGCCTACGTGACTTGTAATTCTTGCTTGTAATGTTTAATATTTATGGCAGCCTAGTACGTAACTGTTTTATCTTTTAATGCTCAGCCTGGGATATTTATGAACGGTCATTTTACGTGTGCCTGCAGTGTACAAGTCGAAAGCTGCATTTTTTCCCACTAGGATCTTTTTCCAGCAGCCATTCATTAATATTTGTAGCTAGTCATGAAGCAGCCACTCTCTCATGAAGATCTTGTTCGTGCTTAGGCTTTAACTTCTTGAGAGGCATGTACAGTACCTATTTATACTATTTTGTCCCACTTTCGGCTGTTTTTAAGGGACATCAGTATAACTAAAATACTGTTTATAAAATATTCAACGGTTGTTTGCGACATTTCACTTTAGTCATTTCTATACTCTGTTTTGTGCAACATACTGTGTTCATGTTATTACTTTATGTGTGATCTAATGTTATGTTTCTATTAAGACTTGGCTTATATTCATATCTATGTACATTAAAGTGGGGCACTACAAGTGCTGTGATGTCGAGCCCTGCTTTGTGATTGGTTACAAGGTCTCTGTCAAGTTGCAGTAAACTCAGCTAACCGCTCCACGATTGTGTAGGAAAAAATAAAGAGAATTCAATGAGAAGATAGCTATGTTGGCTAGAAGGCAGCGAATATTGACTCATGACAAGTAGATATAAGCTTGGCCTAGAAATAAGTGTTTAATCTTTGCATCATACTAGCACTAAAATGTGAGTAGGCTTCAGCATTTTTAATTTAAACTGAAATAAGTACACCAACTAGCTTTTTTTAGAATGCAGTTTTAATGAAAAATGGTCAGAGCAAATTTACTGGACAGCTACAACAGCGGTAAGTGCGCAGTGGGGATCCTAAACATGTCTTGATGCAGGAAACCTGCCAACGTGAACGTCATGTACCAGCCTGCCTCAAAAGCAACCTGTACTTCTTTCCTGGTGCCTGTTGCTTTATTGAAACGGATAGGGGGCTACATGAAGGGGTTGTGAAGGCCCTGGCCCAGCTCTTTGTAGTTGTTGCACTGTGGTGGACGAACTAATGGAAATGTGGGTTATTCTACAAAGTCATTTTTTTCTGTATTTGTTGCTCTGTTCCTGCATAATTTTACAAATAAAGTATGTGTGAGTATCAAACACAGTCACTGGCCCCTGCTAGTCCCAACTTCACATGGTTTGTTCAGTCTGAATTTGAATTTATTCTTAAACAAAACATACAAAGAGTAGCCAAAAAATGCTACGTAGCTCGCAGCTTGGCAGGATTACTCTCCCTTTACATGGCAGCTAGAGTGTACACTTTTTACATACAAATGCGGAGAATGAAATCGCAAAGTAAAGAATGTGTTTTACTTAACGAAATGCTTCACTTAAAAAGGAAGACCAGGGAAAAATGTGTTTTCGTTGCTTGACAGCCTGAAATGAAGGATCTTTCGCGTTAATATCGCAAAAAATTAACACACGCCAAGTCCTCTTTCTGAACACAAACATACTGAAACAAGTAAAATTACATGTGTAAACGTAACGGGAAAAGAGCTGTTTGCAAGTGATATGAACTGATTATCCAAATTCTTGTCGGCAGGCACTATTTGTATGCTAAAAGAACCACATAAGCAAGTACAAGTAGGCATGTTTGGCAAAATGAAAGTAATCTGTCATCACAGTAATCGCATACAGAAATATCTCAAACAGAAACAATGGGTACATCAACATCAGCAATAGAAACCAAGCGGTGTTTTATTTCAATTTCCTTGCAGATTAACAGCACAATGCATAAACTATCCTGTACTGTTTTGCATTGGTATGGCAACATGTATGACCTCAATAAACTTTGGCATGTAACATTTAAAAATTAAATTTAATTAAATGTTCGTTTCCCAGCCGCTGGGGCTGGAAACCCAAACCACTTCTCGAGCTCAGCAGCACAATACCTTACCTGCTAAACTACCATGGCGGGTTGCATGAAAAAATTATGCTGCTTGTAATATCTGAACTGTTTTTTCGTCGGCATAAGCATGTTTAATATCAGGAATATATCAACTCAACAGTGGGCATGTCAGCGGGCCACCGGTCAACACCATGTCAAACCCGTTCCTGCTTTTTGCGCAGATTGTACTCAGCTTGACTGGTCCGGCACGCATACCCGATGGATCAACACGTGTCACCACTGCCAGACTTTACGGAGTCTGCGCGCCAAGACTGCTGCATTACGTCGACGCTTGGACGGCACCACCCCCAAGTTCCACGGCCACGACCTATATAAGAAGCTCGTCGTACGCTGATCACTTCAGTGGGTGTGTCAGCGGGCCACCGGTCAACACCATGTCAAACCCGTTCTTGCTTTTTGCGCAGATTGTACTCAGCTTGACTGGTCCGGCACGCCTACCCGATGGATCAACACGTGTCCCCACTGCCAGACTTTACGGAGTCTGCGCGCCAAGACTGCTGCATTACGTCGACGCTTGGACGGCACCACCCCCAAGTTCCACGGCCACGACCTATATAAGAAGCTCGTCGTACGCTGATCACTTCAGTGGGCATGTCAGCGGGCCAACGGTCAACACGATGTCAAACCCGTTCTTGCTTTTTGCGCAGATTGTACTCAGCTTGACTGGTCGGGCACGCCTACCCGATGGATCAACACGTGTCCCCACTGCCAGACTTTACGGAGTCTGCGCGCCAAGACTGCTGCATTACGTCGACGCTTGGACGGCACCACCCCCAAGTTCCACGGCCACGACCTATATAAGAAGCTCGACATACGCTGATCACTTCAGTGGGCGTGTCAGCGGCCCACCGGTCAACACCATGTCAAACCTGTTCTTGCTTTTTGCGCAGATTGTACTCAGCTTGACTGGTCCGGCACGCCTACCCGATGGATCAACACGTGTCCCCACTGCCAGACTTTACGGAGTCTGCGCGCCAAGACTGCTGCATTACGTCGACGCTTGGACGGCACCACCCCCAAGTTCCACGGCCACGACCTATATAAGAAGCTCGTCGTACGCTGATCACTTCAGTGGGCGTGTCAGCGGCCCACCGGTCAACAACATGTCAAATCCGTTCTTGCTTTTTGCGCAGATTGTACTCAGCTTGACTGGTCCGGCACGCATACCCGATTGATCAACACGTGTCACCACTGCCAGACTTTACGGAGTCTGCGCGCCAAGACTGCTGCATTACGTCGACGCTTGGACGGCACCACCCCCAAGTTCCACGGCCACGACCTATATAAGAAGCGCGTCGTACGCTGATCACTTCAGTGGGTGTGTCAGCGGGCCACCGGTCAACACCATGTCAAACCTGTTCTTGCTTTTTGCGCAGATTGTACTCAGCTTGACTGGTCCGGCACGCATACCCGATGGATCAACACGTGTCACCACTGCCAGACTTTACGGAGTCTGCGCGCCAAGACTGCTACATTACGTCGACGCTTGGACGGCACCACCCCCAAGTTCCACGGCCACGACCTATATAAGAAGCTCGACGTACGCTGATCACTTCAGTGGGCGTGTCAGCGGCCCACCGGTCAACACCATGTCAAACCCGTTCTTGCTTTTTGCGCAGATTGTACTCAGCTTGACTGGTCCGCCACGCATACCCGATGGATCAACACGTGTCACCACTGCCAGACTTTACGGAGTCTGCGCGCCAAGACTGCTGCATTACGTCGACGCTTGGAGGGCACCACCCCCAAGTTCCACGGCCACGACCTATATAAGAATCTCGTCGTACGCTGATCACTTCAGTGGGTGTGTCAGCGGGCCACCTGTCAACACCATGTCAAACCCGTTCTTGCTTTTTGCGCAGATTGTACTCAGCTTGACTGGTCCGGCACGCATACCCGATGGATCAACACGTGTCACCACTGCCAGACTTTACGGAGTCTGCGCGCCAAGACTGCTGCATTACGTCGACGCTTGGACAGCACCACCCCCAAGTTCCACGGCCACGACCTATATAAGAAGCTCGTCGTACGCTGATCACTTCAGTGGGCATGTCAGCGGGCCAACGGTCAACACCATGTCAAACCCGTTCCTGCTTTTTGCGCAGGTCAGTAATAATTCTTCCACAGTGAAAACTAGCAACCGTTGCCTGGTCCTGCTGACGTGCCCCAAAAGTGCCTGTGCGGTGTACCTGTATCTACAGGATATTTTGGTTTCATTACTGATGCTATGTGGTGATGTCGAGGTTAATCCCGAGCCGAACACTGAGGAGCTGCTACTGCAACTTCTGGGTGGTCAGAAGAGTATGCAGGAAAGACTGGACGCAATGGAGGCAAAGCTTAAGCAGGTGGAGGAATCAGCAGCAATAGTAAAGGAGGTAGGCACGAGGATCGCTGATATGGAAAGAACAATTAAAACTCTGGAAAGAAAGTTAGTCGACATTGAAGACAGGAGTAGGACAAACAACCTAATTGTGTTTGGAATTCCTGAGCGCCGCGACGAAATGTCTACGTCACTTATGGAAGATGTGGTTGATGGCTTGTTCAAAACTACATTACGCGTACAGGTATCTTCCGTAGAAAGGATACATAGAATTGGCAGGAAGAAAGCAGATAAACCAAGACCAGTCATTCTTAAACTTATTGATCACCGTGAAAAAGTGAACGTTCTTCAAAACTGTTTCAAGCTAGAAAAAGAAAAGAACATATCTGTTGGTGAAGACTTCTCGGCAGCCACGAGGCAAGTAAGAAAATACTTGTGGGACAATACGGCTGACATTAGAAGGCAGGGAGGAAAGGTCAAGTTGATATACGACAAACTTCGCATTGATAATGAAATGTTTCAATGGGACAGTACCCAAACGAAAATAGTGCCCATCGTTGCACGTTCACTCGCGTCTCAGATGATATGACCCGACTCTCCTGTTAAAAGTACATTTTGTTGTCTCAACGTGAACGCGCGTAGTGTAGTTAACAAAACAGCAGATCTGGAAAGTATTGTTATGGTCCATAGCCCACAGATCATAATTGTTACTGAAACTTGGTTACATTGAGGTATCGACGATGTCGAAATCACTCCAGCAGGGTATGGAATTTACCGTAACGACAGAGATTCCCGAGGTGGTGGCGTAGCCGTACTTTTTAAGGAGTGCTTGAATGTGTCCAGACTACCTGACCCTGTTGGAATGGAAAGCGTCGTTGTAAAGGTTGTTCTTGAAGATTTCCATCTTCTATTTGCGGGATTTTTTCGCCCTCCAAATTGCAGCCCAGCATTTTTTGAAAACCTGAATGAATTTCTATGCGAATATAGGAACCAATATTGTAGCATTTTGTTGGCAGGTGATTTTAACGTTCCAGATGTCGATTGGGATAATGAGTTCCCAAATGCGCGTTCTCCTACTGCGGAGCCCTTTGTTGACATAGTTCTGCTACACAATTTAGCGCAATTAGTGAAACTGCCTACTCGTGTTCACGGTGGAAGTGCGTCAACTTTAGATTTATTCCTCGTAAATGACAAAATTATTAGTATGAATCCGAGCGTGCACATTTCTGACGGGATTTCAGACCACAAAATAGTGTCATTTGTCATGGAATTGAAGAAAGTTTCAAAACTGCAACAGACGGAGACCTTTGTACTCGATTTTTCTCGCGCCAGTGATGTGGATGTACTGGATGCATTGGACAATTCATTCTCTTCCTTTGTTTCACAATATGAATGCAATGGCATATCCGTTGATATGTTATGGCTGCAATTCAAAGATTTAGTCATGCACTGCACAATATGTTTCATTCCACACAAAAAGGTTGTAAAACGTAGTTGCAAGCCATGGATGACTAAAGAAATGGCCAGTGCAGGCCGTAAAGTAAAAAAAAAGCAAGGAAACGGTTTCTACAACAACCTTCCCCTGAGGGCGCACACCAGTTATCTGAACTGCAACTGCTTCTCAAGAATGCTATCAAAAAACGTAAAGACCATTATCAGAGTGTACGTTTATAAGAGTTTCTTCTTGCGTCGCCGGCAAAATTTTGGCGTCACTTGTCGCCAAAGAAACAATCAATTTCAAACCTTATCATAAATGGCACTGCTGTAACGGATCGAAGGGACGTAGCGAATGCACTAAACGTTTACTTCTGTTCCGTGTTCACCAGGGATAATGACGTAATTCCACAATTCAATGCTTTTGACGGAATTCCAGCAATAAATAATCTATCTGTTAGTGAAGAGGGTGTACTGACACTTCTGCTCAGTCTAGATATCAGAAAGTCGCCGGGAATTGACGGCATTCCTGCTTCTTTTCTCGTCCGTTACGCTGAATGCTGCGCAAAGTACTTATGCTTGATATTTGATAAATCATTGTCCTGTGCTGAACTTCCGAACGATTGGAAACATGCTAAAATCACACCGATACCCAAAACCAGCGGCCTATCTCTTGTCTCTTCCTACAGGCCTATTTCCTTATTATGTACATGTGCGAAGGTACTCGAGCACATTATCTTCGCGCATATTTCCACTTTTGCTGAGGAAAACTGCATTATTGACAGCCGACAGCATGGTTTCCGTCGCAAACATTCCACGGTAACGCAGTTACTAGAGATTGTCCATGACCTCGCAGCAGCGTTAGATAGGGGCAGTCAAATAGACATGATATTTCTGGATTTTGAGAAAGCTTTCGATAGAGTGTGCCACCAAAAACTGCTTTTGAAACTTAAACCTATTATGAAAAATGATACATTGCTCGCATGGATAGCGGCATACTTATCATTCAGGCATCAAACAGTATATATTGATGGAATCGGTTCGGACCCTGCCCCTGTAGAGTCCGGTGTTCCTCAGGGCTCCGTCCTGGGACTGTTACTTTTCTTGGTATCTATAAATGATATTGCAGCCAATATATCAGTTAAAATACGTCTGTTTGCCGATGATTGTATACTTTACCATGAGATTTTGTGCAACGACGATCAGGAATTATTAAATATGTCTCTACGTAAAATTCAAGCCTGGTGCTCAACTTGGCAAATGTGCATTAATTATAAAAAAACAGTAGCTATGACGGTGACACGTAAAGTTAATCCTTTGAAGTTCCGCTACACCATCGATAACAACGCCATGTCTCAGGTTACAAAATACAAATACTTAGGAGTCATAATTACATCAGATTTGAAATGGAATGACCACATAACGTACACCGTAAATAAGGCAATGAAACAACTTGGATATTTAAGAAGAACCCTTAGTAAATCCTCCCCAGAAATTAGACTGCTCGCGTACAAAACTTTCATTAGATCAATTCTGGAATATGCAGCAATTGTTTGGGATCCACACACAAAGTGCAATATTACCAAACTTGAAAATGTCCAACGCAAATGCGTCAGGTCCATACATAATTGTTATAGTTGGAAAAAATCTCCATCAGCCCTTTTGCAAACAGCCAATTTAGAGACCCTACAGGTAAGACGACACCAGGAAAAACTAAAAATGTTCTACTTAATTTACTATAACCAACTTGGAATAAATAAAAATGCATATTTTCATTCAATTACCCAGCGACAAACCCGTTCTTTCCATTGAAAGAAGGTGAGCGAGTTCTTGTGTAGAACAAATATGTTCAAAGCCTCATTTTTCCCGAGCACAATTCGCACATGGAATAACCTACCTGCCAATGTGGTTGAGTGTTCGACGGTGTCTTCTTTCTTTAATGCATTCCACAATAGCTAACGATAGTTCTCATTGTCGTGGCATATTGTCTGTACTCCACTTTGTATAGCTCATGTGGGTTCTTCTCATGCCGTACTTGCTCGACCAAATGTACATTGTATTCCTACATGCTGTATTGTTATGTACCCCACTCCTGCCTAAAGCCTGACATTCAGGCTGGCAGTATGTAATAAATAAATGAATAAACAAACTTGGAGCGCGCTGCTCGACGCCGACTTACTTGGATGGATGGCATGAGAGCGCATTTTTCGAACAATCACAGGATCTCCTCATTTCTATATTCAAAGGCACTATTACTGCTCAGCGCATTACTGCCATGACCGAGCGTCACCACAAACTCTTTGTAGTGTTTGCAGTGCTGCTTGCAATGCATGAAACCAACAGTAGCATGCACAGCATGCAGAATGGTAGCAAAATAAACATACGTCCTTGCACTTTAGGTATCCCCTTTTGCCGTCAAAGCATAAATCTTAAACTACATCAAAACAAACAGGCTTTTGACTTCTGGCTCACAGTTCTGGAACAGCGGATTCAGTGAAGATTTTCAGGCGAGAGAGATGAAAATGGGAAAAAGGCAGGGAGGTTAACCAGAATTAAACCCTCCAGTTTGTTACCCTGAACTAGGGGAAGGGAAAGGGGAAGACGGGAAGAAGAGCGGGGGACAAAAAAGCAAGGCCTAAAGAAAGAAAGGGGGGAGCGGATCATTACAGTCTTTCCAATAGGCCACTGCCACGTAAAAATGTCAACAAAGCCTCGACAGACTTTTGGTGCGAAGGCAGTTCATGTCGGCATTCCAAGAGTGTTCTGATAGTGGCTTGTCCAGGCGTGCCAACACGGCCACTATGACAGCTTGTGTACGCTGTATTAAGGACAGTGGCAAAGTACGTGTTCTATAGTCTCCTCGCTGCCGCAGTGACTGCAAGCCACGCTCTCGTCCATACCGACTCGGAAGGCAAAAGATCTTGTGAAAGTGACACCAAGCCACAGTCGGGAAAGTACTGTTGTCTCGAGTCGAGAGAGTCCAGATGGGGGTCAAAGTCGAAAGGACGGGTTCAGTCGGTGAAGACTTGCGTGCTTCAAGCTTGGTGTGTTCAATAAAGACCTTATGGCGCTTCATTTGCAAGCACAAGAATTTTTCATTGCTGCGTCTTATCTTGAAAATGGCAAAGGTTTTGAGAACCTTATATCAGACAGTATTGGTGTCGACAGATTAACAATACCTCCCATTTCCGTGAATATTTGGTCAAGCGCCCCTGTCGTTTCCCAAGGCACTGGGCCCTTGAGTACTTTGAATACCTTCATTCTCTGGATCGCTCTTTCAACGTGAACACCTGCTCTAGCAATTTTCAGTGTTTTGCTTGCATCTGCAGCTGAGAATTGCTGCTGAGAACGCAAGAAAGGGGGTTGTACAATACCCAGCCCTAGCTTTGTGCACATGTCATCTATATTAAATCCCTTATCAACCATTACGTCATCCTGAAAGCTTGTCAGCTTCTGAAGTACCTCTGATTTCTCTTCGCAGGCCTTGTCAGATGCCGTACCACCAAAAGCACTGCTTACGAAGGTTATGAGACCTGCAGGTGATACACCCACATGGACTTTAGCTGTATGTGTTCCCTTATAGTGGGAGTATGTAAGTATTCTGCATGAAGCTCAGTGACTCTTTTCTACCTCAACCTCTGTGCAGTCGAGAATGACACGCACCTCTGAGAAATCTGAAAGGCAAAGTGGCATGTTTTTTTGTATTTCCTCTGCTGTGGACTAAGGAATGGCACATTCCAAGACTGCAGCAAGACTGCACAATGTGCAGTAAAAGAGCCTGTGCACAGTTGTTTCGCTTATATTAAATAAGGCACCTAAGCAATCAAATAAAAGACAAGTCTTTAGGCGCACAAGGACAAGTGCAACACGCTCAAGCACGGACACCTCAGAGCCATTATTGTCAAATAAAGCCACCTCACTGCAAATAGAATGAAAGTTTTAACTCGAACAACGCTCGAACAGCATTGTCTGTAGACAGCAACTCTGCAAGGTTTAACTTCTTGCTTACAATGGCCAAGGAATCCACCTGCACAGATTTTTCGGTGATATTCTTGTCATTGCCAGACGCTGCAAGTTGGAGAAGGGCCTCCACTGCATCTTCTTCTTTACGTATCGTGTCAGCCCCAGCTCCAGATTCTCTGGTAGCTTTATGGCTCGACTGCTCCACCTGTACCAGTAAACAGTAACAAAATATATGCACTCAATGTGAGACAGCACACCATGCAAAGGTCTTGGCATTGTTTTACTGCGCTACCCAGATAACATTCCTTGTCTCCATGCCCAGTCCATGATAGTTTATGAATAGCAGCCAAGCATAACACACTCTAATAACCGTGAAATATGTGTGTGAACTACTGCAAACAAGTGAGGTTGCTCATGAATAATATTTAAATACATAAATTTACTGCAACATTGTGACCACCTTGACTAGCAAAGACCCTGCGGTTCTGCAACCTTTTTCTGTTAGCAGACTGCCACTGATGCACAATGGCAAACGACAAAGCAGAATGCAATAAAAACAACACTATGTTCCCTGTAAGATGATGCAGAATAGGAGACAATTGTCATTTCTTCAACATTATTTTTATGCAGTGTTTCTGGTTAGGAATGCTGTATGTCACATACATTGCTGATCAGATAGGCATGCATTAATTGCATAACTGCACTTTGAAACTGCCCTGATTTCCAATGAATCTCTTGCACTGATAGCCTTCATACAAGCTCATACAGCAGCAATTCGTTGTTAACAGAAATTACTCCAACATAACAATGTCATCACCTTGAATTTACATCTGCATAGAATGTAAACAAAGCAGTGCATCACTGTACACAAATATAGCGGTAAATAATGGCTCTGATAGACATCAATGTGGCACTGGTGTATCATACCTCCATCTGGTTTTCATATAAAATGCTGTTGTGCCCAGACACTTTTTTGGTCTTGAAAGTCGCTCATGCACAGACTAACCACAATTTTTGTTACCATGGGAGAAGTGCCTATTCATGGTCATAGTACAACTGTCAATGTCTGTTTTAAGCTACAAAGAAAACTACTGATTGTTCACAGTAAGTTCACGTTTAGAATAATGGGCACAGATGGGTTAAACGCCAGATGATAATGTTGCTAGTATAAACACACGTGTTCAAATGATACAAACCTTGAGAATGCCTTGCAGATGCACGTTTGTTACGTTCTTTGGCTGCTTGCATTCTAGACAAGTTCATTCTGTCATGACGCCGTACAAGTAAACATTGGGACGGCACAGCTGTCAACTTCAGTCGTCGCCTAGCAGGCTTCCACACCTGCGGGTCTGCATACCGAAAAATGAGTTAGTTTCACTGAGGAGCATTCTTTGCAAACAGTTGTCTAAAGGTATGAATGAACTATTGCTATCCTGCACTACACATTATCTGGTGTCTGTATCCTCCAAGCCATAACTTTCTGAAGCATATCGATTACGGCCTTAAACGCTCACGTGATCTCTTTGCGCTGGCGCAAGTGCACAGCTAGAGCTCAGGAGCGCGTCAGCGCACGGCGCGCAACCCAGAACGTAAACACATGCGGTTCTGGCGGGACGAGACATAACTGCGACCACACTACGGGCTGCTGCCGGTGAAACACGGTCAAATGCTCACTACACCCGCCTATGTAGATATACTGTAGCATTTATCTAGAGTTGCGTCAAATTACAAGCATGTGTGTTTTTATCTTAAATGCTCGTATGTTCTCGTTTCGCTGGCCACAAGTGCGCAGCTCGAGCTTAGCCGTGCGGCGGAGCATGGGATGCAGCGAGAACGAAAACATGCGCTTCTGGCGATACGAGACCACCGGGCCACCACACACAACGAGCTGATGCATGCAGGCGAAACCTGCGCAAACACTTCCAACGCTCGCCCACGCACATATACTCGGGATCAAAGCCAGGCCGCTGTTCGCGCTGCTGCAATACACTCCGCGGCTATACTTTTCGAACTAACGCATCAATTACCCGTAGGAAAAGAAACAAAATATTGCACATAAGTAAAGGAATTTCGTTTCCTTACCTACTTGGCTCCAGAAGAAGTCACTTCCGACGAAATGCGCACTGCACACTTTCATCGGTGGTGTGACCGGCTTGCCAATTCTCAACTTCACAACCCATTCTTTCTTCTTTGCCGCATCTTTGGGGAACGAGTGGAGGCTCACGTCGCTTGCAGCTCTGTAGGTGCGTTGCGGCACGCAGCACATGCGATTGCTCTTGAGTTTAATCATACCATTAAGCCCACGGTGATCAAGCCTACTAACCGCCACGAAGAAAGCATGCAAATGCGCTACCGTCGCACCACCTGCAGTTAGTCCTATACTCTTTGAAAAAATTTCGCCGGTGACTGCGGGGTGGCGTGACAGTCTGCGGAACTTGCGAATAAGCGACATAATTCGGGTAGAGTGGGCTTAACTCCTCCCCCCGGAAACCAAACTTTATATGACCTAATCATATGGCAATGGAATTGTAGAAGCATCAAAAAGAAACTCGCCCAATTGATCGCATAAATACAACACTTCCCGAAGCAGCCAGATATACTGGCCCTGCAGGAAACAGGGTCCGCGTCTCTATCCTTGCAGGAATATCACGTGGCATCTGTAACATCGCGTACCGCTATTCTTATTAATAAAACCCTCCCCTTCATAGACCGAACCTCCTTAAGAAGGAGGAACCGAGTACACCGCTGTCGAGATTATCCCGTCCAATCCCACATCTGGAAAAGGACTGTTGGTTGTCAACATGTACAGTCCCCCTAAAAATAAGGGCACAAAGGTACCGGAAATTCTTGCTCAAACACGCTATACACATCGAATCATAGTGGGCGACTTTAACGGCCGCCATATGGCATGGGGTTATATTGTCACGAGGTGTTGACGTTGAAGAACACAGTAGCAATACTGTGAAACAAAACTAACTTTTATTGGGCGAACCTCTGCCCACAAAACAGGCTACACTTATAGCACAACGACAGCGGCGAACACGGTCGGCGATCGTCGAAAATCTGACCAGCGGGTCAAGCGCGTCGGCTTTTATACATCAGTCGTCGAACGTTCCAGAGTAATCGCTGGGACCCGCGTGCCTTCTACAAAGTTCTTCATTATTCGCGTGGCGCACACATGCGATCAGATTACACAAGGCTCGGTCGCAGACAGCGGATGGAAGCATCGATAATATTCCAGAAACTTCCGATACATGCCGGCGCGTCCTGCGCTATGCGATAACATTTGTTAGGCGGTAAAGCGTGTCGCCCGATAAAGACAAACAAGTACGCGTGTCGATACCCCCTTCTTAAAGAGCATCGACCCGATGCTGCACACAAACGAAAGTAATAAAGAAGCACTCGTAGCAAAGAAAACAACAAAATAAGGAAAGTTCGTCAGCGTCCGTAAAAGGGTTTAAGACGCACCACGTGGACCATTTCAGATCGTGCGCGGTGCCGCTGTGAATGCGAAATGCCGTCTGGCACGACCTCATAGTCCAGTGCGCCAATACGTCGAATGACCTTGTAGGGTCCGAAATAGCGTCGCAATACTTTCT
Source organism: Dermacentor andersoni (assembly GCF_023375885.2). NCBI lineage: Eukaryota > Metazoa > Arthropoda > Arachnida > Ixodida > Ixodidae > Dermacentor > Dermacentor andersoni. The sequence goes on along the minus strand of NC_092816.1, from coordinate 233,219,485 downwards.
CGCTCAGTCCTCGTCGGCGTATCCGAGTCCATACCCAAACACGGTCGCCGGGCTGGTACTCGACGAAGCGTCGTCGGAGGTTGTAGTGTCGGCTGTCGGTAGGCTGCTGGTTCTTGATCCGTAGGCGGGCGAGCTGCCAGGCTTCTTCGGCGCGCTAGAGATACGTAGCGACGTGAAGATTCTCCTCGTCAGTGACGTGCGGTAGCATGGCATCGAGCGTCGTCGTCGGATTCCTGCCGTAAACCAACTTGAACGGCGTGATCTGTGTTGTTTCTTGCGCCGCCGTGTTGTAAACGAGTGTAACGTACGGCAGGATGGCATCCCAGGTCTTGTGTTAGACGTCGACGTACATTGCTAGCATGTTGGCGAGGGTGTTGTTCAGGGGCTCCGTCAGACCATTCGTCTGCGGGTGGTAAGCAGCTGTCCTCCTGTGGCTTGTCTGGCTATATTGCAGAATGGCTTGGGTGAGCTCTGCTGTAAAAGCCGTTCCTCTGTCGGTGATGAGGACTTCTGCGGCGCCATGTCGCAGCAGGATGTTCCCGATGAAAAATTTCGCCACTTCGGCTGCGCTGCCTTTTGGTAGAGCTTTAGTTTCAGCGAAGTGGGTGAGGTACCCCGCCGCTACGACGATCCACTTAATTGCGGATGTTGACGTCGGAAACGGTCCCACCAAATCCATCCCGACCTGCTGGAATGGTCGGCGAGAAGGTTAGATCGGCTGTAGTAATCCTGCTGGCCTTGTCGGTGGTGTCTTACGTCGCAGACGGTCTCGGCATGTGACGTAACGGGCGACGTCAGCGGTCAGACGTGGCCAGTAATACCTTTCCTGTATCCTCGACAGCGTCCGGGAGAATCCGAGGTGCCGAGCGGTTGGATCGTTGTGTAGGGCGTGCAGCACTTCTGGACGCAGCGCTGATGGTACAACAAGAAGGTAGCCGACGCGGACTGGTGAGAAGTTCTTCTTCACGAGCAGGTTGCTTTGTAGCGTGAACGAAGACAAATCACGCTTAAATGCCCTAGGGACAACGTCGGTGTTCCCTTCAAAATACTCGACGAGGACTTTTAGCTCCGGGTCTGGTCGTTGCTGTTTAGTGAAGTCTTCCGCGCTTATTATTCCAAGGAAGGCGTCGTCGTCCTCATCGTCTTGCGGCGGAGGATCGATGGGGGCGCGTGATAAGCAGTCGGCGTCAGAGTGTTTTCTTCCGGACCTGTATATTACCGTGACGTCATATGCTTGCAGTCTGAGGCTCCACCGCGCCAGCCGTCCTGAAGGGTCCTTTAAGTTAGCTAGCCAACACAACGCGTGGTGGTTGCTGACGACTTTGAATGGGCTGCCATAGAGGTAAGGGCGCAATTTTGCTATAGCCCAAATGATGGCCAGGCATTCCTTTTGAGTCATAGAATAATTGCTTTCCGCTTTTGACAGCGACCGGCTAGCGTAAGAGATCACCCGTTCAAGTCCGTCTTTCCTCTGGACTAGGACGGCACCGAGGCCTAGGCTACTGGCGTCAGTGTGCATTTCGGTATCGGCATCCTCGTCGAACTGTGCAAGTACCGGCGGCGACAGCATGCGTCGTTTGAGTTCTTGAAATGCGTCGGCCTGCGGCGTTTCCCACTTGAACTCGACATCACATTTCGTTAGATGTGTTAGCGGCTCCGCGATGCGTGAAAAGCCCTTGACAAAGCGCTTATACTAGGCACACATGCCAAGGAATCTGCGCGCTGCCTTCTTATCGATTGGCTGCGGGAACTTTGCGATGGCAGCCGTCTTCTGGAGGTCGGGGCGTATTCCAGATTTGCTGATGACGTGGCCTAGGAACAGAAGCTCATCGTAAGCGAAGCGGCACTTTTCCGGCTTCAGAGTGAGCCCCGATTACTTGATGGCCTCTAATACTGTCGCAAGCCGCCTAAGGTGATCATCAAAATTTCGGGCGAAGACAACGAAGTCATCCAAGTAAACAAGACGCGTCTTCCACTTCAATCCTGCTAACACCGTGTCCATGACGCGCTGAAACGTTGCAGGCGCCAAGCACAGTCGGAATGGCATGACCATGAACTCGTAGATGCCGTCTGGCATAATGAAGGCGGTCTTTTCGCGATCTCCCTCGTCAACTTCTATTTGCCAGTAGCCAGACTCGAGGTCCATCGACGAGAAGTATTTAGCGTTGCAGAACCTATCCGATGCGTCGTCTATCCGTGGAAGGGGGTACACGTCCTTCTTCGTTATCTTGTTCAATCGAGGATAATCGACGCAGAAGCGTAGGGTTCCGTCCTTTTTCTTCACCAGGACTATAGGTGATGCCCATGGGCTTTTCTATGGCTGGATGATGTCGCACAGCATTTCGTCGACTTGTTGCCTAATTGCTTGACGTTCTCGCGTCGAAACACGGCAAGAGTTCTGGGGGAGTAGTCGAGCGCACTCTTTGGTTAATATGCGATGCTTTGCAACTGGTGTTTGTCGAATCCTCGATGACGTCGAAAAGCAGTCTTTGTATCGTCGGAGAAGACTTCTGATCTGTTGCTGCTTACTCAAAGGAAGACTTGGATTGTCGTCGAAGTTTGGTTCGGGGACTATGCTCATCGGGGGAGCTGCGGCAGAATCCGAGAGTACAAAGGCATTGCTTGTTTCCACAATTTCCTCGATGTACGCGATTGTCGTGCCCTTATTGACGTGCTTGAACTCTTGGCTGAATTTGGTTAGCATAACTTCCGCTTTCCCTCCGTGGAGTCGAGCGATCCCTCATGCGACGCAAATTTCCCCGGTCGAGCAGTACATGTTGGTCACCCTCGATGACGCCTTCTACGTCAGCGGGTGTTTCGGTGTAGACGCAAATAATAATACTGGAGCGCGGCGGGATGCTCACTTGGTCTTCAAGCACACTCAAGGCGTGGTGACTACGAGAGCTCTCCGACGGTATCGCTTGATCTTCCGACACTGTTATCTATTTATACTTCAGGTTTATGATTGCGCCGTGCTGGTTCAGGAAGTCCATGCCGAGAATGACGTCTCGTGAACACTGTTGGAGGATAACGAAGGTGGCAGGATAAGTCCGGTCATCAACGGTAATTCTTGCCGCGCAGATTCTAGTCGGCGTAATGAGCTGTGCTCCAGCGGTCCGAATTTGTGGCCCTTCCCATGAAGTCTGAACTTTCTTCAACTGGGCGGCGATGTGTCCACTCATGATGGAGTAATGGGCCCCTGTATCGACTATGGCGGTGACTGCGTGGCCATCGAGAAGCACGTCGAGGTCGGTGGTTCTTTGTCTTGCATTACAGTTCGGTCTTGGCGTCGGATCACGGCTGTGTCGGCTTGACCTGCGGCTGGTATGTGACGTCGCCAGGTCGTCTTTCGTCGTCGTAGTCTTTGCTTCCAGACTTCGTCGGGACGGCGGCGTGTCGTTATGTCGTCGAGGTAGTTTCTTCGGCGTCTTCGTCGGCGGCGGAGGATCTTCGTCAGTTCGATGAATAGCAACCGCACCTCCATCGGTTGCTGCTTTTAGTTTTCCGGATATGGGCTCGCAGAGCGGCCCCGGGCTGGGCCGGTGTATGGTCAGCACTGCGGCGACAGGTAGCGGCCTGGTGATGGCGAACGGGACGGTCGTTGAGGGTTCCACTGAGTGGCGGCGAGTTAGTCGGCGATATCGCGAGGTCGTTCGCCAATCTGTGGTCGCGGTGCGGTGCATTAACGGCGAACCCTCGGAGTCCCAACTCCCGGTATGGGCATCGGTGGTAGATGTGCCCAGCTTCTCCGCAGTGATAGCAAAGCGGACGGTAGTCGGGGGCGCGCAAAACATCAGTCTTCCTTGGAATGCTGCGTGGGGCGATGGGTTGGCGTGCTGGCGGCGGGAGTGCTGGTGGACGACGGAACTGTGTCGTCACTCGGCCCTGCCGTGGGCGCGGAGGGCGTACGTGACGGCGGGCTACAGTGGCGTATGTCATCGCTTGCGGCTGAGGCTGCGGTGATTCAGGGGCTACTCCGAGTTGTTGTTGGAGCTCCTCACGGACGGCGTCGGCAATCGAAGCCACTTGAGGCTGTGATGACGGGAACAGCTTCCCTAGCTCCTCCCGCACGATAGCTCGGATAGTCTCGCGCAAGGTCATCGGTGGCCTCTGACTGAAATCCGGCGTAGCTTGTCGAGTTTGTGCGGCGGTTGAATTGCCGGTTCCGCATTTCGACTGTCTTCTCGATGCTAGTGGCCTCGCGAAGAAACTCGTCGACAGTCTTGGGTGGGCTTCGTACCATTCCGGCGAAAAGCTCCTCCTTTACACCACACATCAGTAGGCGGACTTTCTTCTCCTCGGACATATCCGGGTCGGCATGGCGGAACAGACGGCTCATTTCTTCCGTAAAGATGGCAACGTTCTCGTTAGGTAGCTGCACTCGGGCGTCCAGCATAGCTTCGGCCCTTTCCTTGCGCACGACGCTCGTAAAGGTACGCAGGAAGCCGCTACGGAACAGGTCCCATGTTGTTATGGTCGACTCCCGGTTCTCAAACCACGTTCTGGCGGAGCCTTATAATGCGAAGTATACATGCCGCTGCTTGTCGTCGGAGTCCCAGTTGTTGAAAGTCGCGATTCGTTCATAGGCCTCCAGCCAGGGTTCCGGTTCTTCAGTAGCTGCTCCATGAAAGGTCCGTGGGTCCCGAGGTTGTTGCAGAATAGCGGGGGACACGGAGGCAGCCATTGGGGTTGTCTTGGCCATGATCTTCTTTGTCATCTCATGTAGAAGTCCGTGCTCTGGGGGAGTCCTTGCAGTCGGCGGCTAGCACGCTGGTCTTGAGCGATGTTGGTTTTGCCCTCGGGCTTCGGGCTTCGTTCGCGGCTTTGCGGGGGCGTTCGGTACATGAACGCACAAGCACCTCCACCAGATTTCACCTGGTGGTGACGTTGAAGAACACAGTAGCAATACTGTGAACGACAAAACTAACTTTTATTGGGCGAACCTGCGCCCACAAAACAGGCTATAGCACAACTAGCTATAGGACTTATAGCACAACGATAGCGGCGAACACGGTTGGCGTTCGTCGAAAACCTGACCAGCGGGTCAAGCGCGTCGGCTTTTATACATCAGGCGTCCAACGTTCCAGAGTAATCGCTGGGACCCGTGTGCCTTCCACAAAGTTCTACATTATTCGCGTCGCGCACACATGCGATCAGATTCCACAAGGGTCGGTCAGAGACGGCGGATAGAAGCATCGATAACATTCCAAAAACTTCCGATACATGCCGGTGCGTCCTGCGCTGTGCGATAACATTTGTTAGGCGGTAAAGCGTTTCGTCCGATCAAGACAAACAAGTACACGTGTCAATAAAAATAACACGCCGAAGGGCAACCTTATACATAACACTGTGATACAGCACGTACTTACTTTCATCAGATATCCTACTATACCAAGGAGAGTGGGCACCAGTACGGCCAGAGACACCCCGTCAGACCTCACGATGGCAAGCACACATGTGATAGTGAAAGCACGCGAGGTCCTTCCGGATGCATTAGGAAGTGATCACCACGTGATGTAAATAATCCTAACGCAAAATTCCAAAATTCAGACCCTCGTTGACTGAGATAAACTCCGCACGTACGTCGCCGTGAGGGATACCACACCGCAGACCTTGGAGTCTTGGACTCAAAAGATACAACGTGCCCTCGACAGAGCTGGAAGAAAGATTAAGAACACCAAGAATGCCCCCCAAGTAGACCCCCACCTCCTCCACCTGTGGGAGGTGGGGGTCTACTCCTCTCCAAATGATGGAAGCGGCAGAGAATAAACTGCAAACTTCGCTTTCGTATCGCTGCAGTCGCGGAGGAGGCTGCACAATATGTGACCCAGCATGCTCAAACAAATTGGGCCAACTTTTGCGGCACACTGAAAGGAACTCTGGGCACAAAATGCACTTGGAACCTCCTGAGGGCTCTTCTCGATCCCACTTCCACCAAAACCCACGCGGGCACTACTACTCAAAAGCTGATTTACTTAGAGGAGCAAAAGAGCACGGATATTATGGCACACTTCAAAAATCTATATATTCCGCAGCCCACACCTACACATCCGAACGCAGCCCCTTTAACGCCCCCTGATCCAGATGAAAACCTGGATGCACAGGTCACACTGCCGGAGGTGAAACAGGTCCTTGGCTATATTACCAGGGACACTGCACCAGGGCCCGACCTGATAACGTACAAAGTCCTCCGAAATTTAGATGACATATCTTTGCAGGATCTCACGGATCTCTTTAACGAAGACTGGCGAAAGGGCACACTGCCTGGCGATTGGAAACACGCCCAGATTGATCTTATTCTTCAGAATTTACGACCTATCTCGCTCACGAGTTGTGGAGGCAAACCTTTTGAGCACGTGATTGTCCGGCGACTACAATCGCACTTAGAAGCTAAGCATTTCTTCCCCAACACTCAGTTTGGCTTCCGCCCCAGCCTATCGGCGCAGGATGTCCTCTTGCATATTAAAGAGACCTTATTAAATTTCAAATGACGGACAGCCCGCACCAGAGCCATCCTAGCATTAGACATACAAAAGGCCTTTGACAACGTAGGACACGACCATATCCTCAGGACCCTTGCCACCACAAGTTGCGCCAGTAGGATATGGCATTATGTCAAAGCTTTTTTGGAAAATCGTACCGCCGAGATTAGATTAGGTCCACTCACATCGGCCGCTTTTGCCCTCCCAAACAGGGGCACACCCCAGGGAGCAGTCCTATCACCACTATTATTTAACGTAACCATGGCCCCACTCGCCAGAGTGCTGACAGGTATCACTAAATTGCACCACGCTTTCTGTGCTGATGATATTACTCTATCGGTGTCACAAGGCTCTATTGGGGAGGCACAAGATGTCCTACAAACAGCTATCAACGTTATCGAACCGCATGTTCGCATAATGGGGCTCTCCTGCTCGCCAGAAAAGGCCGAATTGCTCACTATTAAATCCCACAAAGGCGACGCAGGCATACACCTGCTCATACACGGTCAAGAAGTGCCTAAGATACATAGAATCAGGATACTGGGTCTGCACATCCAATCTAACCAAGATGCGAGTTTTACACTGAACCTCCTCGATAAGCAAATAAAAGAAATCTCAGGACTGGTTCGAAGGATTGCGTCACGCAATCACGGCCTGTCTGAAAAGGACACCATGCAAATGATTGAAGCTTTAGTGGTCAGTCGCCTTGCCTACCACCTCCCGTATCACCACCTCACTCAAAAACAAAGGGATCAGGCTAATCGTCTAATCAGGCGGGCGGTTAAGACCGCACTGAGGCTACCGATGCGCGCTAGCACTACCCGCCTCCTACAGACTGGTCTCTATAATACCGTCCAGGAAATCATAGAGGCACAGAGGAGTAATCAGCTTCTGCGTCTCACCCGATCACCCACTGGGCGAAACCTACTCCGAACTCTCGGCTGTGAGCCAAGCGGCATGATCTCGATAGAAGAGCCGCGGTTCCCTGTTCCTGTAAGACTCGCAGCTAATATGCAACTCAAACCGTTGCCACGAAACATGAATTCACACCGCTATCCGGGTCGACGTAAGGCGCGGGCTGATTACTACGCCCGACGTTACCAAAATTGCGAAGACGTCCTTTATGTCGACGCCGTGGTCGACGTACGCTCAAAGTGTACGCCGCGGTCGACGTACGCTCAAAGGAACGGTCACGGCCGCTGCCATGACGGAGGACGGACGCATTAACATCTCTGCCTCGATTAAAACAGCGCGCACCGATGTGGCTGAGGGGGTCGCAGTAGCCCTAGCGGTGGCGCATGCGGCTGCGGATTCTGCCATTACAGAAATCTGCACCGATTCCCAAAGTGCATACCGTTACTTCCTTCAAGGCGTAGCACCTAAGATCGTCACACACATTTTGCAAAACATTCCTTCGCTTCCCCACCAGGTCACTATCACGTGGGTACATGGGCATGAGTGTGTCCCCGCGAACGAGCGCGTTAATGCGCATGTCCGAGGTCTTTCCCTCCGGACCCTGGACGACCACTCCCCCAACCCCATGGAAAAACCAGGAGAGGGTATCTGCACCTACCACCAGATTACCACGTATTGCCACGTGTGTGCAGCTGTGGCGTAGAGGAAGGACACCCGTCTCACGTGCAAGAGGTCCGCGGTTCGCATCCCGGTGCCGGCAAATCTCCACCGGATAAAAAAAAATCCGCGTGTTGATAAAATTGCATAAACAGGCCTGGAGTCTGGCCTGATCCCGGTGACCAGAACCGGTAACGCGCTTCCTCACCAGAGCAGGATTGGCCACCCTGGTGCAGTACTTGGCCACAGCCTCCTATATGAACGCAACAAAGGCGTCAGGCAGGGAGATACGATCTCTCCAATGCTATTCACAGCGTGTTTACAGGACATATTCAGAGACCTGGGTTGGGAAAAATTGGGGATAAAAGTTAATGGAGAATACCTAGTAACTTGCGATTCGCTGATGATATTGCCTTGCTTAGTAACTCAGGGGCCAATTGCAATGCATGCTCACTGACCTGGAGAGGCAAAGCAGAAGAGTAGGTCTAAAAATTAATCTGCAGAAAACTAATGTTTAACAGTCTCGGAAGAGAACAGCAATTTACAATAGGTAGGAAGGCACTGGAAGTGGTAAAGGAATACATCTACTTAGGGCAGATAGTGACGGCGGATCCGGATCATGAGACGGAAATATTCAGAAGAATAAGAATGGGCTGGGGTGCGTTTGGCAGGCATTCTCAGATCATGAACGGCAGGTTGCCATTATCCCTCAAGAGAAAAGTGTATAATAGCTTTATCTTACCAGTACTCACCTACGGGGCAGAAACCTGGAGGCTTACGAAAAGTGTTCTACTCAAATTGAGGACGACGCAACGAGCTATGGAAAGAAGAATGATAGGTGTAACGTTAAGGGATACAAAGAGAGCAGATTGGGTGAGGGAACAAACGCGAGTTAATGACATCTTAGTTGAAATCAAGAAATAGAAATGGGCATGGGTAGGACATGTAATGAGGAGGGAAGATAACCGATGGTCATTAAGGGTTACGGACTGGATTCCAAGGGCAGGGAAGCGTAGCAGGGGATGGCAGAAAGTTAGGTGGGCGGATGAGATTAAGAAGGTTGCAGGGACGACATGGCCACAATTAGTACATGACCGGGGTTGTTGGAGAAGTATGGGGGAGGCCTCTTCCCTGCAGTGGGCGTAACCAGCCTGATGATGATGATGATGATGATGACAGAGATGGTAGGCGAGATTTACCTCCCCCTCACTATTCCCTTACCGACCATCAGAGTTTAATCTGGCTCCAGATCCAGACTAAAGCATTTATTTCACCCTATCTGGCACATTTATTTTACCCTGGTCTGCATAATCCACAATGTACCACCTGCCGAGCGCTCCGGGCAGATCTTTTCCACTGTATGTGGAGCTACCCCACGCCCATGGTGATAGAACCTGTTCCCAACCCTTCCTTTTCCTCGTGGGAGGCCGCTCTTCGGGTCACTTGCTCGGATGACCAGCTCTGGCTGGTGGACCGTGCTTGCCTAGAGATGTCGGCCAGGGGGCTCCCGGATGTCTAGGGGCCCAACCACATTTAAATAGATCCAATAAAGTTTTATCCATCCATCCATCCAACGTAAGAGGGCGAGCGTTAGACGCCGGGCGCGTCGGAGCGCATTAGCCGCGCGTCCGCCAGTACGTCGAACCGTCGGACGAACAAGACGCTGTTGATCTCGCTAATGTGATGTAACGTGTGGGCGCGTTGCCGCTTCGTCGAACGATATTTAGGCCTTTAAGAGACTCTGCTTTTAATACGGATGAAATACACGAATCATATCGAGAAAAATAAAAACCGAGTACTTACTTTCTGAGGCTGGCACGGTCATTTGCGACGAACTGCACCAAAAACAGGTCGAGCCTCTCGCGCAAGGAGCACACACTGAACCCTTTCTCAAAAACAAATTTCCTATTTTTGCTATGCAGTCCCACCATGCAGGTTCCGGGAATGGCTTCTGCGTGTTCACTTCACGCAGGAAAGCCTAATCGTAGGCCATTGAAAAGTAAAGCCTTCCGATGGTCGCCTTTAACGCTGTCATTATGGGAAACTCTTTTGTCTCGCGCTCGCCTGAACAAACTGCTAAAACTGTCTATTATTTAAACCGACGTAGCGTTTCCACAGCGTCCCGAACCTTACAGTGAAAGCGATGGCTGGCGCGCCCATCACAGTATGGCAGTGGAACTGCAGGCGCTTCAAGGCAAAGCGAAGAGCCTTGGAGTACACCCTGCAGGCCCAGTCATTCACACCACACATTATAGCGCTCCAGGAAACATATACCGACACCAAACTCGCCAGCTATACCGCTTTCAACCAATCGGTGGCGCCGGATCGCCGCCCGAGCACCGCCATCCTTGTACACGGCAACCTCACCGCCAATCAACTCGATCTTAACTACTCCGAAGTCCCGCACACTTTCGTGCAGGTCCTTCCAAACAGCCGAACGGAATCCCCACTGAACATCCTAAACGTGTACAGCCCCCCAAGTGACAAGAGCACGAATATAGCCACTCTCATACGCAAGGCGTATGCGACCGCGCGGAACTAGATGCTACTTATAGTGGGTGACTTTAACGCACCACACGCCAGCAAAGCCTTTGGTCGTAAAGGAGCCAAGGTTTGGGACACTGCCCAGACACTGGCTCTGACGCTCCTCCTCGACCCCGAACGGCCTACCCGTTTCGGTAACAGCATCACGAAAGACAGCTGCCCTGGCCTCACTTTCGCCCGCAACATCCCAGATGCGTGCTGGGATAATCTCGGTATGAACATAGGCAGCGATCACTATGTTCACAGCACTACCTTTACAGCCACACACAGCAAGGGCCCCTGCCGCACATTCAAAAACACCAACTGGGACGCTTCCCGGTATGTACGAGCTCAGCGTCCGCAAAGCCCCATAGACGACCTCGACGCATGGACAGATACTTTGCTCCGCGACGCAGCCAACGCCACCTCCACAGTCACCTAGGAGCAGGGTGGCCCTACCCGAGATGCTAAACTCCTGCGTATGTGGGAGGCCCCGCGCAGCCTCCACGCTCGCTGGCTCCCGTGCAAACACAACCGCCCTTTCAGGCTTCGCCTCGCTCGCCTCGAACGAGAGATCGAAGCCTACTCCACCAAACTTAGTCCGCAACAATGGCATCAGACTTGCGACCGACTCGACCGGCAGTTGGGATGCAAGAACACATGGTTTCTGCTCAAGCACTTGCTTGACCAGACCCACACCAAGTCTGCATCACACAAGAATCTCAACCGCGTCATACACGCGTTTCCAGGCACGAACCAGGAATTTCTCGTTATCTTGAAAGACAAATACATCAACACCTCCACCGACATTCCCACCCCCTTAAATTACAAAGGCTCCCAGAACAGAGACATAGACAGAGACATCATGGCGTCTGAAGTCCGCACCGCTCTGAACCGCATCAAGACTACCGCGGCCGCCGGTGATGACCGCATCACCAACAAAATGCTCCGCAACCTCGACGACCAGTCGGTCGCAGCACTTGCGTACCTTTTCAACCACCACTGGCATGAAGGTCACGTTCCAGACTCCTGGAAGCATGCCAACGTAATCTTCATACCCAAACCAGGCAATCGACTCGATCTGAGCAACCTCCGGCCCATCTCGCTCACTTCTTGCCAGGGGAACGTCATGGAGCACATAGTTCTAAACAGACTTCGCACTCACGCAGACAAGGAGGATCTCCCCCCCCCCCCCGCCCCACAATGTTTGGGTTCCGGGCTGGACTCTCTAACCACGACATCATGTGGCAGATAGAACACGACATACTCGACTCGGGTCCCATCCGGGCGACACGCACCATTCTCGGCCTCGACATCAGTAAAGCGTTCGACAACGTGTCGCACGCTCTTATACTGACCAACCTCTCGCAGATGAATGTAGGCACACGCACCTACAACTATATTTTATGCGAAGCATACTAGCCGCACAACCACGCTCTTCCTTGCTGCGCCGCGCGCGGCCGCGTAGCTACCATATGACGTCATAACAGCTGCAAAGCGGACGCTTAAGCTTCGCCTTCAAGAGTGGAACGCGACAGCGTTCCCGTCGACCCGCCAAGGGGTGTACGACAATGGGCTACGGCGCCGCGACTACGCGCCCCGCATCGGACGCGGTGAGCGTCGAGCAACGCAGCGTTCGGCGCGACAACGAAATGTGCGCCTGAGCAAGCGACGCACGCCTGAGCCGACGCCGACGTCACCGGCTTTTCTGCGACACGAGCTCCTGAACGCTGTCGCGTTAAAATAAAGGCTAGTATGCTTCGCATCCTGGGCTTAACCTTAGCTAAGCCACAGCCACATTTTAAATTTCTCCGAAACCCCACTGCTGAACTCCACATTGGAGACCTCTGCAGTGACAAAGTCACCACGGGCACCCGGAGAACAACACAGGGAGCTGTTTTGTCCCTGTTCCTATTCAACATTACTATGCGAGGCCTTCCCACACTGCTCGACACCATACCCCACATTATCGCTGGACTTCTTCTTGTGGGGCTACGTGAAAGATCGCGTGTAAGCAGCGAAACTAACGCACCGGATGCACTAAAGGAAAAATAAGCAGAGTCTGCCGCGAGATTCCAGCGTCGTTGGTTGAAGCTGCAACAGCAATAGTTTTGGAATGAGGTAAGTACTGTGTTGCTTCAGACGGTGACTTGTTTGAGCACGTGCTATAAGTGGCACTTGAAAATAACCTCTCGAAACTGGTGTAAAACGTTTCACTGTTTAACGCAGCTTCCTGATGTCACCTTATCCTTACATAAAAAAAAGCTTGCGACAAATAAGAAATAGGTAAAAAACTGCTTTGTTTTGCCTCTTTTCCGCAGTTCAACAGATAGAAAGGGAAAATGGCTTAGCCAGTTGCACCTTCGGATGTTTCCTTGTGGGAGACTGAGACACCTCGAGTGCGTTTCGTTTATTTTTTTATTGAAATAAACTGCTGAGTAGCTCTTTTCTGTTTTTCCTAGAGCTGCCCTTTTTATTTTTTCGTGCTCTTTCGCTCACAGTATTTTTTTTTTACATTCGTAGAATTTCTTTTGTAGCTTTGTTTCATGATACGCGAAGGTTAAAGCTATCCAGATTGTTTCATGATCGAGCACAACATTGTTGTGCCCATAGATGGTGACGCTTATCACACCACACTAGTTAGGTCGCGAAACTTCTCTAGCCATCCTACATGACAAAGCCTTATACAATGTGGCGATAAACGAATGCAGCCGTATGTTTCAAAGGTTGCTTAGAGGCGCTCGAGTAGCGGCGCGCAAGCGCGCATCTATTTTATATATCGCGTATTTCGCGAGCTTTTGTTTTTTCTTGGAAAAAACAACAAGGCACACTTCAGCACGAAATAAATGCTTGATACGGAGGTTATTTTAGGCGCCCTAGTACTTTGTAATTGACATGTTCGCGATTCAAGCAAGAATTAAAAAGTTCATAAATTCAAATCAATTGATGAATTAAGACTTAGCGATCCAGACAAAACACTGGCGAAAAGTACACACGACTACGGCTAGTATGCAGTCGGTGCGATTTCTCTAGAGCTCGTTTTTTTAATATTTGTCCAATTAATTGGGAAACCCTGTATATATGAAGGATGTAGTTCGGATGCGGTGTTTGAAGTAGAAAGTGTAGGCGCACGTAAAAAAGCCAGGCAGACGTGCGCCTGAACTCCGTTCTATATATATCTATATATATATATATATATATATATATATATATATAGATAGATAGATAGATAGATAGATAGATAGATAGATAGATAGATAAGAATACAAGAATTACAAGAGAAGGGAAACCGAGAAGCTCGACTGTGTCTTTCTTGGCCATGCCAACCAGCTATTGGAGATCACCGTCGCGTGTGTTACAATGCGTAGCACGGGCGCACATATACGCGCGCCTGCGGCCTTTGTGGCAAAGAGCGTAAGCGAATGAAATGGGCTAGTTTACAGCATTTGATTAACCGCTTCGCGATATCCTCGTGCAACATTTATTCTAAGATGTGCGTCGAATCTGTATAATGTTTTTCTTCGCCTTTCGATTTGCTTCCTTACGATATAAACCACGTGCTGTACGTGCTGCATGCGGAACAAGCACGAACCACCACCAACGCACAGCAATATCTACTCTTTCCTAACTGATGAAGCATGCGTTTGTGCCAAGGACACAGAAAGCTCACATGAATTAGCACAAAAACACGTCGCTTTCGGTATAAAGGTGTCGCTGCACCGGGCTGGCATTTCACTCCGGCAGCTGGCGCTTCCATCAGCGCCTACCTTCGCAGACTTTCCGATAACATTCCGAAGCGGAGCCCAAGCATTGCATTCGTGCCAGAAGGCAGTACACGGTCACCGTGTCCAGTTTCCTGCTCCATCGCGTTTACAGCCCACGGCGGTTCTTCTATATCTGGGTAGGGTCAGTTCTTTTCAAGTTTACGCTATTCATCCTAACTTCATAAGATACATTGTGCCCTTCTAAATGTCGCGTTAAGATATTACGCCCATTGCATCATTGCTGCTGCTGATGTTTCGCGCTTTCTGGCTCCAAATTGCTCTACGCGATTTAATTCGGCATGCTTGAAGGCTCAAGGTCTGTTTCAGTTAAATCGGTGTGTCCCGTGCACGCCACCTTTGTCAGCGTCAGTTAGCCGCCCGTTTTCACGCAGCCACGGCGCAAATGCTTCATTGCTTCTCTTAACCTTTCATTCCTTCATTGTCAGCTCTGGTTTTGCGTTTAGTTTTCTGCGATTCACAGCTGCTGTAACGGAGCTCGTTGACGGTGTACCACTTGCAGATTTTCCATGGCCGAGGAACCGAACGACCCTGCTGAAATCCCCTTGCAATTGCTGGAGCCACTAATTCCGCAGGCACCTCAAGGCGCAGTGGCACATCAAGAGCTGGCAGAGAATGACCAGCCTTCGAGACGTTTTTGCCGTGAGAAGGATAAAGCCTGCTGTAGGGTGTCTGTCGCACTCATTTCATCTTTCATAATCGCTTTAGCAATTTACGGTACCTACAACTGGTTTACTTGCGATAGTAGTCAGCCAGCACGTCCTCCGCGCCCCTCATCACTGACTAAAGAAATGTCGCCATGGCTCCGATGGGATTACCGAGACGGGGACGTGCGCGTGCCCCGCATCCTGGTTTGGACCGACCCGCCTTCAGAGATTTCCGAGGCTCCCAGCATCGGCGCAGCGTCTGGCCTAGGGGCGTCGAAGGACTCCACACCTCAACACTCGTACTGGACCTCGTGCCATTTCATCACCAACTACCCCTATGACGTTCCGGAGCAGTGCGCAGTTACCAACGACCGGCGCCTTCTCATGGAAAGCGACCTGATTGTTTTCCATGCTGACCGCGTGAACGCCAGTGACTTCCCCAAAAAGCGCTCTACTGGCCAGTTGTGGATTTTCTTGGCGCGCACTCACCCGACAGCGCCGACCTTTGTTGGTGACATTGGTCTTCTGGGCGCAATCTCCGACGTCAGAGTGAATGTTTCACCCTCGGCGCTGCCGATGCAGTTGTCGCGAGTTTTTAACTGGACCATGTCCCGACGAGAGGATGCCACCGTACCCATTGTTCACAAGAATTTTGGCCCTGGCTTCCTATCCAGCGGTAATTTGTCAATATCAAGCACCAACACCAGTGGCTGGTCTCCTATGCCCACAAGGCTGCACGCAGCCTGGATCGCCTCTGATTGCGAACGGCAAAGATTCCGGGAAGAACAGGAGAAGCTACGTTCTCTTAACGATGGCCTGCACTACCTAAACGATGTGCCCATACGCCTGCAGGTACTGCCCAACTGTGGTGCCGGTCAGTGCCACTCACTGGCCGACTGCGTAGCGCAGGTCGCCAAGAACTTCAAGTTCATCGTAGTGGCCGCGATGCCAGCCTGCTTCCAGAGCGTCCACGAACTTGTCTACGAGGCGTTCGAGCACGACCTTGTTCCGATCGTGCTTGCGTCGTCCAACATCACGCTCAACGTGCCACCTAAGTCGGTGGTAAACGCGGCGGACTGGCTGGGGCCCGGCCGTTTGCACGCGCACCTGCGGACCCTCCTGGACCATCCGGCCGAGTATGAGAGCTATTTCGCCTGGAAACGAAGCTTTACAGTGTCCACACTCGAGGACGAGCTGTGCTCACTGTGCCAAGCTTTCCAGAAGGGAAATTTAACCGTGGGTCCAACAAGACTGGACGTCCGGGAGTGGTGGGAGCTTCGCGCCAGGTGCCGTGTCGAACCCCTGTTTGGCGTCGATGCTCTCACGGTCGTTTCAGACTTTCCTACTTTGGCGAACGTGTCCCCAAAGCGATAGCACACGCGATTAGTCTTACACGTGTCCTGAAATAACCTGCGGACATGGCGAGTATTTCAAGAGCCGGTGTGTAAACGGGTCTTCGAACGCGTCACTCGGCCCTATTTTATTTGTCGTTATTGCTCTTCTCTACAGCCGAATAAACGATTTCTGAATATCGCGCCTTATAATGTGTTCTGTCCGTCAATGTGTTGAGCCAGTGTGTTCTTGCATAAAGCGCGCTAATTGACCACACGTAGTGATAGTCTTTCGCACTTATACATCGCCGAACCACCGCACCAACGAACAGCTTGTTCCCGACGACGGGGAGTACGGCGCATGCCTCAAAAACAAAGCTCGGCTAATGGCGCTAGTTGCATGTGCAGGATGCAAACCATTCTGACAAGAGCTGCTTCATCAATAAATAGTTCCTGCAAGCGCTAAAAGCTCCCCTAGCGTCAACCGTTAAAAGCCGTGCACTTTCACCGGAGTCATCGATGAGGCAGTGGTGCAGTCTGTACCTAATGGCAACCGCAAATAGCTTTTGTGCTTGCTTTGTAGCGTGTGATGCCAACGGTACCGCACGGTGGTACAGCAGAGCCCTGCACGGGTCCTTTCCCCAGACCCGCCTCGAGCCCGAAAGTGCTATGCGGCGGCTCGCCCGAGCCCCACTCGGTAGTTTCAAACCTGATTCGTTCCCAGCCTGTGTTCGAAAGATTTGGGCCCTGCCCAGCCCGGTGCGGCCCGTTAGTCCTTGTGCGTAAGCGAATCATGGTCGAATTTTCGGTAATTGTTAAGATAACATCCACAGCACAAGACATTTTCTAGAGAGAGTTTTAACTGTGTCAGGACTTGGTATAGCGTTGTTGCTGATAAATGGAAAAAAATTATATATTCAAGCCATTATACTTGTGCGTTACCGTGCAATATGAAAGCCTGTGCTACATTAGCCAAATAGTTGCGCCGTCCACCAACGCGCCTGATGTTGGAGGTCACGTGATCAAAAGATAGCTGGAGCAGGGAGGGGTGCAAAGCATGGTGTATGAATACATGGGGGCATAGTAAGCGGGCGATAGGGGGAGGGAGGAAGAGGTAAGCGGTTTCTCCTCCTCGGAAGTAGCACAGGCTGTTCATCAATGTCCGCGCGGCTGAGCACACTACGTAGAGCCTGTGCCAACACTGAATCACATAATATGAGACTGCGAGGAGGAGGAGCCTCCAGATAAAATGAAGGCTTATCACCTCACCTGAAGCATAGGAGGTGGTGCGGCGCCAGTCTAGCCTGGGCATCTAACTCCAAGCCATACGAACTGAAAACGTCGCCATCAAACGTAGATTGACGGCCATCTGATCCGCCTCAAGAAACTACGCCTAATCACCCCCCCCCCCCCCCCCAATGGTGACAATATAGTATTCCCTACTTATAGCAGACTGTTTTCAAGTCACCAATAGCATACCCGGCCTATTACGGGCCTCATAGGGACCCAGAATTACGGGCCTGCCCGGTGCCGACCAGAGTCCGAAGCACCACCTTAGCCCAAGCCCACAATTGGGATTGCTTACCCGACACGATGCTTGGCCACGGGCTGGCCCGGGCCCGTGCAGTTCACCCGCCGCTCGTGTGCTCCGTTTACTTTATGTGTCGCGTCTACTTACATGTTAGTTTCGAGTTTGTGACGTCTGCAGCTTTCGCAACTAAATGGACGTTAATTTCTTTCGCAGCAGGTTGCCTTTCCGAGTTGTGCTCTATCGCTTCTCCGCCTGCGTTACTTCAGAATGCATCGGGACAGGGAGTCAGTACGAGTTGTCGGTGTTCATATTTTGGCGCCATTCTACTGGAAATTAACCACCGTGGTGGCATGTCGATGAGGCGTAAATGTAAAAACGCCCTTGTAGCGAGCATTTCATGCACGTTACAGTACCTTTGGTGGTCAAAATCAGTCCGCAGTTCGCCACTACGGCGTGCCTCATATTCAAATCGTGCTTTTGACACGTAATACCCAAGAATTCAATTCAAATGAATGCCGCTAAGAATCTAAAGCAAAAAGAAACAGTTGGCTTCAGGCGAACAGCGCTTAGTGTGCGTATTGCTCAGACTTAATCGTGAAACCATCAGCACGAAAGTCGTTCACAGTGTTGAGAGGTAACCTACAGGAGCCCCCAACGCCACCTTTAACTTGTACGTCGAAGTCCGTGGAAGCAAAAGAAAAAAAACAGTTGAAAATGAGTTTGCACGTCAAGAGTGGCAGTGCTTTAAAACTTAACTTAAATGTCGTCAAATACGGACCTAGCTTATCGTACTGAGAAACGGGCAGCCGCATTCTTCATAACTCGGCCGCTTTCGGAGCCCCTCTTCGGCACTCACCAAAGGTGAACCCCTGAATTTTAACGTGCGTAAAGGCCCAACCACTGGTATGTGTCGGCATGCTTCGGCAGACGCCAACAAGCGAACGCGTCGCTTCGCGTCGGTTGAAGGAAAAGGGCCCGCAAACACTGGACAGAAGCTCTGACGTGCGCCGACGCTCGCTCCTCTGCTGCGGTGCTGCACTATTCGGTCTTCAACCATCCAAGTCCGACCTAAAACAGCCTGCTGTAAACTAAGCTCGAAACAATAAGTTAGTGATCTGCATGCTCTTTGAGATATAAAAAACACTTTTGATTAATGAATGTACGCCTGGCGCAACAGCTTTTTAACTTTGAAGCAACAATAGTGCACAAATTATCGACAACAGCGCTCGCTCTCGCGCGTCGTCTGTCCACAAGATCGATTTGCAAACACCTGCATGACGGTGCCATATATCAAACGCTGTTGTACGATTTCATTTTTAGTAGCTCATTGCGCAGCCAACTATGTAATAATTAGGCGTGCAAGGTATCACTGAAATATCCGTGTTATAAATGTCACATTGTAGTGGCGGTGAGAAATGATGCAGATTCAGAACTGCGAGTTACAAATGTAACTCTTTATTAGGCGAACTTGTGCCCAGCAAAAACAACACTCAGTCGCACCGATAGCGACGGGCAAAATCAGTGACTGTCGAAAATCTCATCCGCGGGTCAAGCGCGTCGGCTTCCATATATCAGTCATCGAAAGTTCCAGCTGGTGCCCGAGCGCCTTCCAGAAACTACTACAGAATCGGTGTTACGTATGCAATCAGATTATACAAAGTTCTTCGACAACAGACAACCGACAGTGCCATGGATAACATTCGCGAAACTTTTGATACGTGCAGACGCGTCCTGCGCCGAACGATAACGTTTAACGTTAGTTAGCCGGTGAAATACGGTCACCGGTTACAGAAAAAAATTTGTCCGTGTCAACATAGTTATGCTTGGTGGTGCATGAAAAAAAACGTGAAAAAGTGGGCTTTGACACAATCAGCAAAAACAGTTCAAGCACCTGTAGCAGTCACAAAACACACGACAACCACTCCGCTGTGAAGTTGGAATTGTAGCGAAAGCTGACGGCATTCAAAGCTCTCAAACGAAAACCAAAGTGCCTTCCCTGCCATTCTGGCTTCACAGAATGGCTGTCATTTTCTGAGTTGCGAGTCCGGCGTCGTTGCTCGTTCCGAGGTGCCCGGGCTCGCGATTGTCGTTTTCGTTCAGCACCGCGGGAACGTTCTTCGTCGGTGGCCGCTTCGCGCCCGCGCCATTTACACTTTCGTTGCTGTTTCCTCCAGCGCTCCTCCTACGCATGTTGTTCGGGTGTACCAATTATATGGGTCCGCCCCATTGATAACGCAGCTGCTTTAGCACCAATACCTCTCCTGCTTCTATACGGCGATAACCTTGACGTTATGCTATTGACACGTGTACTTATATTTAACGGGCAACCACGTTTCGCCGCCTAACAAATGTTATCGCACAGCGCGGGACGCGTCTGCATGTATCCGAAGTTTCTGGAAAGTTATCGATGCTTCTATCCGCTGTCTGTTGTCGCCGAACCTTGTATTATCTGATTTCATCGCGTGACTCGAATGTTGTAGAACTTTGTGGAAGGCATGCGGGTCCCAACGATTAGTCTGGAACATTCGACGACTGTTGTATAAAAGCCGACGCGCTTGACCCGCTGATCAAATTTTCGACGATCGCCGAGCGTGTTCGCCACTATCGTTGTGCTATAAGTGTAGCCTGTTTTGTGGGCACAGGTTCGCCCAATAAAAGTTAGTTTTGTTGTTCACAGTATTGCCACTGTGTTCTTCAACGTCACCACCACGTGACATCTGGTGGAGGTGCTTTTCGTTCATGTACCGGACGCCCCCGACAAGCCGTGATCCAAGCCCGGACCGCAAAGAGAACACCAACGTAGTCCCAGAGCATCGAGCAAGCCGCCGTCTTCAACAGCTGCCCCCGGAGCACGGACTTCTACCTGAGAAGACCAAGAAGATTGTGGACAAGGCAACCCCAATGGCAGCCCCAGCGTCCCCCATCGTGCTGCAGCAGCCCAGGGAACCTCCGACGTTCCGCGGATCAACATTTGAGGACCCGGAAACATGGCTCGAGACGTATGAGAGGGTCGCTACGTTTAACAGTTGGGACAGCGACGACAAGCTGCGGCATGTCTATTTCGCACTGGAAGACGCCGCCAGGACCTGGTTCGAGAATCGAGAAGCCACCTTAACGACGTGGGACCTGTTCCGAAGCGGCTTCTTGCAAACGTTTACAAGCGTCGTGCGAAAAGAGCGAGCCAAAGCACTACTAGAAACCAGAGTGCAGCTGCCAAACGAGACGATCGCGATCTTCACGGAGGAGATGGCCCGTCTTTTCCGGCACGCCGACCCGGAAATGTCAGAAGAAAAAAAAGTCCGCTTCCTGATGCGGGGCGTCAAGCAAGAACTTTTCGCAGGACTTATTCGTAACCCGCCGAAGACCGTAGCTGAGTTTTCTGCTGAGGCATCGACGATCGAGAAAACTCTGGAGATGCGCACCCGGCAATATAACCGCCAGGGGCTCACGCCGCAGTACGCCATCCAGGGACTGGATTTCGGCGACCTTCAGGAGACCATCAGAGCCATTGTGCGCGAAGAACTGCGCAAGGTCCTGCCTTCGTCGCAGCCCCAAGTCGCTTCGATCGCCGATATCGTCAAAGAAGAGGTGCACCGATGGCTTGGAGTTCCCGAGCTGCAACCACAATTACCGCAGCCCCAGCCAGAAGCGATGACATACGCGGCCGTCGCACGCCGTCAAGGTCCCCCTCCGCGACCACGCCAGGGCCCTGCAACGACGCAATTCCGTCGTCCGCCGCCGCCGCCGCCAGCACGCCCACCCGTCGCCCAGCGTACCTACGCGAGGAAGACGGACATTTGGCGAGCCCCCGACCACCGCCCGCTCTGCTATCACTGCGGAGAAGCCGGCCATGTGTATCGCCGATGCCCATACCGGGAGATGGGACTGCGAGGTTTCGCCGTCAACGCTCCGCGCCCGCAGCAAGGTGAACGCCCTCGCGATATCGCCGACTTCCTCGCCGCTACTCAGTGGAGCTCTCGACGAGCGTCGCGTTCGCCATCACCAGGCCGCTACCTGTCGCCACAGCGCCGATCATACACTGGCCCAGCCCGGGGCCGGTCAGCGAGCCCGTATCCGGAAAACTAAAAGCAGCAACCGATGGAGGTGCGGTTGCTGTTCGTCGAACTGACGAAGATCCTCCGCCGCCGACGAAGACGACGAAGAAACCATCTCGACGACCTAATGACGACACGCCACCGTCCCGACGAAGTCAGGAAGCCAAGACTACACCGACAAAAGACGACTTGACGACGCGACGTTCCAGCTTCAGTTCAACACGACGCAGCCGTGATCCGACGCCGAGACCTAACTGCAACGCATGACAAAGAACCACCGACCTCGACGTGCTTCTCGACGGCCACGCAGTCACCGCCTTAGTAGACACAGGAGCCGATTACTCCGTCATGAGTGGACCCATCGCCGCCCAGTTAAGGAAAGTTAGGACTGCGTGGGAAGGCCCTCAAATTCGGACCACTGGAGGACACCTGAATACGCCGACTGGGATCTGCATGGCAAGAATCCCTGTTCATGACCGGACTTACCCTGCCACCTTCGTTGTCCTCCAACAGTGTTCACGAGACGTCATTCTCGGCATTTACTTCCTGAATCAACATGGCGCAGTCATCGACCTGAAGTCGAAATCGATAACGCTGTCACAAGATCAAGCGATACCGCCGGAGAGCTGTCGTAGTCACCACGCCTTGAGTGTGCTCGAAGATCAAGTGAGCATCCCGCCGCGCGCCAGCATTATTATTTCCGTCGGCACTGAGACACCCGCTGACGTAGAAGGCGTCATCGAAGGCGACCAACATCTACTGCTCGATCGTGAAATTTGCGTCGCAAGAGGGATCGCTCGACTCCACGGAGGGCAAGTGGAAGTTATGCTAACCAACTTCAGCCAAGAGTTCAAGCACATCAACAAGGGCACGACAATCGCATACATTGAGGAAATTGTGGAAACCAGCAATGCCTTTGTCCTCTCGGATTCAGCCGCATCTACCCCGATGAGCATTGTCCCCGAACCAGACTTCGACGTGAATCCAAGTCTTCCTATGAGTAAGCAGCAACAGATCAGAAGTCTTCTCCGACGATACAAAGACTGCTTTTCGACGTCATCGAGGATTCGACAAACACCAGTTGCAAAGCATCGCATAATAGCCGAAGAGAGCGCTCGACCACTCCGCCAGAGCCCTTACCGAGTTTCGACGCGAGAACGTGAAGCTATTAGGCAACAAGTCGACGAAATGCTGCGCGACGACATCATCCAGCCGTCGAAAAGCCCGTGGGCCTCTCCTGTAGTCCTGGTAAAGAAAAAGGACGGAACCCTACGTTTCTGCGTCGATTATCGTCGACTGAACAAGATCACGAAGAAGGATGTGTACCCCCTTCCACGGATAGACAACGCATTGGATCGGCTCTGCAACGCTAAATACTTCTCGTCGATGGACCTCAAGTCTGGCTACTGGCAAATAGAAGTCGACGAGAGAGATCGCGAAAAGACTGCCTTCATCACGCCAGACGGTCTCTACGAGTTCAAGGTCATGCCATTCGGCCTGTGCTCGGCGCCTGCAACGTTTCAGCGCGTCATGGACACGGCGTTAGCCGGACTGAAGTGGCAGACGTGCCTTGTTTACCTGGATGACGTCGTTGTCTTCGCCGGAAATTTCGACGATCACCTTAGGCGGCTTGCGACAGTGTTAGAAGCCATCAAGCCATCAGGGCTCACTCTGAAGCCGGAAAAGTGCCGCTTCGCTTACGATGAGCTTTTGTTCTTAGGCCACGTGATCAGCAAATCATGAGTACGCCCCGACCCACAGAAGACAGCTGCCATCGCAAAGTTCCCGCAGCCAACCGACAAGAAGGCAGTGCGCAGATTCCTTGGCATGTGTGCCTACTATAGGCGCTTTGTCACACATCGCGGAGCCGCTAACACGTCTAACCAAATGTGATGTCGCGTTCAAGTGGGAAACGCCGCAGGCCAAGGCATTTCAAGAACTCAAACAACGCATGCAGTCGCCGCCAGTACTTGCACACTTCGACGAGGACGCCGATACCGAAATCCACACTGACGCCACTAGCCTAGGCCTCGGTGCCGTCCTAGTCCAGAGGAAAGAAGGACTTGAAAGGGTGATATCGTATGCTAGCCGGTCGCTTTCAAAAGCGGAAAGCAACTATTCTACGACTGAAAAGGAATGCCTCGCCATCATTTGGGCTATAGCTAAATTCCGCCCTTACCTCTATGGCAGGCCATTCAAAGTCGTCAGCGACCATCACGCATTGTGTTGGCTAGCTAACTTAAAGGATCCTTCAGGACGGCTGGCGCGGTGGAGCCTCAGACTACAAGAATATGACGTCACGGTAATATACAAGTCCGGAAGAAAGCACTCCGACGCCGACTGCTTATCGCGCGCCCCCATCGATCCCCGCCGCAAGACGACGAGGACGACGATGCCTTCCTTGGGATAATAAGCGCGGAAGACTTCACTAAACAGCAACGTGCAGACCTGGAGCTAAAAGGCCTCGTCGAGTATTTGGAAGGGAAGACCGACGTTGTCCCTAGGGCATTTAAGCGCATGTTGTCGTCGTTCACGCTACAAAACAACCTACTCGTGAAGAAGAACTTCTCACCAGTCCGCGCCAGCTACCTTCTTGTTGTACCGTCAGCGCTGCGTCCAGAAATACTGCACGCCCTACACGACGATCCAACCGCTGGGCACCTCGGATTCTCCCGGACGCTGTCGAGAATACAGGAAAGGTATTACTGGCCGCGTCTGACCGCTGAAGTCGCCCTTTACGTCAAGACATGCCGAGACTGTCAACGACGCAAGACACCACCGACAAGGCCAGCAGGATTACTACAGCCGATCGAACCTCCTCGCCGACCATTCCAGCAGATTGGGATGGATTTGTTGGGGCCGTTTCCGATATCAACATCCGGGAATAAGTGGATCGTCGTGGCGACGGACTATCTCACCCGCTTTGCTGAAACTAAAGCTCTACCAAAAGGCAGCGCAGCCGAAGTGGCGAAATTTTTCGTCGACAACATCCTGCTGCGACATGGTGCCCCAGAAGTCCTCATCACCGACAGAGGAACGGCTTTTACAGCAGAGCTCACCCAAGCCATTCTGCAGTACAGCCAGACAAGCCACAGGAGGACAACTGCCTACCATCCGCAGACGAATGGTCTCACGGAGCGCCTGAACAAGACCCTCGCCGACATGCTAGCAATGTACGTCGACGTCGAACACAAGACGTGGGACGCGGTCCTGCCGTACGTAACCTTTGCGTACAACACGGCGGTGCAAGAAACAACGCAGATCCCGCCGTTTAAGCTGGTTTACGGCAGGAACCCGACGACGACGCTTGACGCCATGCTGCCGCACGTAACTGACGAAGAGAATGTTGACGTCGCTAGCTACCTCCAGCGCGCCGAAGAAGCCCGACAGCTCGCCCGCCTGCGAATCAAGAGCCAGCAGAGGACCGACAGCAGACACTACAACCTCCGACGACGCTTCGTCGAGTACCAGCCCGGTGACCGTGTTTGGGTTTGGACCCCTATACGCCGACGAGGACTGAGCGAGAAGCTCTTGCGTCGCTATTTCGGACCGTACAAGATCATCCGACGTATTGGCGCCCTGGACTATGAGGTCGTGCCAGACGGCATTTCGCTGTCACAGCGGCGCCGCTCACGACCTGAAATTGTCCACGTTGTGCGACTCAAGCCGTACCACCAGCGTTGACGAACTTTGGGACTTCGCGTAACTGACCTTTGGACTTGATTTCTTTTCGTTGTTTTGTTACTTATGTTTAATAAGTGTCCTTTTGTGTTTCGTTCCCTTATATTTGTAGCATCGGGACGATGCTTTTTTTTTTTTTAAGAGGGGGGTATTGACACGTGTACTTATATTTAACGGGCAACCACGTTTCGCCGCCTAACAAATGTTATCGCACAGCGCGGGACGCGTCTGCATGTATCCGAAGTTTCTGGAAAGTTATCGATGCTTCTATCCGCTGTCTGTTGTCGCCGAACCTTGTATTATCTGATTTCATCGCGTGACTCGAATGTTGTAGAACTTTGTGGAAGGCATGCGGGTCCCAACGATTAGTCTGGAACATTCGACGACTGTTGTATAAAAGCCGACGCGCTTGACCCGCTGATCAGATTTTCGACGATCGCTGAGCGTGTTCGCCACTGTCGTTGTCCTATAAGTGTAGCCTGTTTTGTGGGCACAGGTTCGCCGAATAAAAGTTAGTTTTGTCGTTCACAGTATTGCCACTGTGTTCTTCAACGTCACCACCACGTGACACTATATAGTGTTCACGGCGAGCGTTCTAATCTGTTCCGCATTTTGACATCTGCGCCACCGCACTGTACCCGTATGGTTTGTAAGAAATCGCCAAGACCGTTTCTGTTACCGGACGCCGAAAAATACTACGGAAGGTTAGTCATGTACTAGTTTCGCTATAGAACTTCTTGAGTAGCTAAAATTTACATAATTGTAGCTTGTCTCCTTCGGAGTCTTGATTCTGTCAAATCTCGTCCATGGAACACGTCCTTTATTATTCTAGGTTGTTTCGAAACATCAACACCACATGAGAAGCCCTTCACATTGCTAGAAAAATTGTCACTTGGTGAAGGCCATGTTCTATTGTAACTGGATTCAACAGGTCAAGTCTGTCTTTATTGACTCTTGAAATGGCATACCGTCAGATAATACAAGCTTGAGAATCGGAGGGTTCAAATAGTTGTCTTTCGTTGCCCTTTGCCAAATCGTACTATTGTAGCACTTATTCGAATGTATGGGGAAAGCTCATTTGTATAATATAAGAAATATATCTTGACACATGTACATGTTTATCTTTATCGAGTGACCACGTTTCACCGCGAAACAAATGTTGTCCCACAGCGCAAGACGCGCCTGCATATATAGGAGAGTTTCTGGAATGTTATCGATGGCTCCATCCGCTGTCCGTAACTGAACCTTGTGTAATCTGATTGCATGTGTGCGCGACGCGAATAATGTAGAACGTTGTCGAAGATACGCGGGTCCCAGCGATTATTCTGGAACATTCGATGACTTATGTATAAAAGCCGACGCGCTTGACCCGCTGACCAGATTCTCGACGATCAGCGAGTGTGTTCGCCGCTATCGTTGTTCTTTGAGTGTAGCTTGCTTTTGAGGGCACAAGTTCGCCCAACAAAACGCTAGTTTCGTTTGTGACAGTTTTGCTGCCTTCTTCACCGTCACTGCTACGTGACTCCTGGTAGAGGTGCTTTACGTTCATGTACCGGACGCCCCGCCAAGCCGTAATCCAAGCCCGGACCGCTAAGACAACACCAACGTCTTGCCGGAACATCGAGCAAGCCGCCGGCTACAGCAGCTGCCCCCGGAACACGGACTTTTACCAGAGACGACCAAGAATATCTTCCAAGAAGATCGTCCAGAGACTACCAAGAAGACAGCCCCAATGGCAGCCGCAGTGGTCCCAATATTTCTGCAGCAGCCAAGAGAGCCACCGACGTTCCGCGGTTCCACATTTGAGGACCCGGAAAGCTCGCTGCTGACGTATGAGATGGTCGCTTCACTCTAAGAAGAATTCCGGGGAAAACGGGAGTAACTGGGCAGTTAGTCCTAAAAAGGGCGCTTTCGTCTTTCAAGGGAGTAAATGCATGGATGTGCATGCCGTGTGCGAATTTTCGAGAGTAAGTGTTTAGTCCCTGGTCGGAAAGAGAGCAACGGGCGGACGAACGGCAACAGTTACTCCCCATGCGCTCCGCTGTTTTCGTCTGTGTCGTGGAGTAATGCGGCAAAAACTTTATTGTCTATAAAACGTGAACAGTTCGATGTTCGTGCACTGTCCACTGAACTACATGCAAAGCAGCACTTTGCCTCCTCGGGAGAAAATTGCATGAACTTTAAAGCTGGAATGTGAAGAGCCATGCCTTTCGTGGGCACACAAGTGGGCGATACACATTAAACGCGCAAGTCATTGATAGACTGCCAGATTTTGCTGGTCAATAGTACCTAAGTTCCTTCCGTTCCAAGGAGATTACGAACTTAGCTGAAGCGATGTGTAGCTCAAACGGGACACATTAAGCGACAGAGAAATTGTCCGTCTCTGTCACCTTAGGTGCCCTGTTTGAGCTCGCTACACGTTTACATAGCGTAGTGCCTCAGTTTAAAGCACCCTAAGAATACTCGGGCAGAT
Organism: Dermacentor andersoni; assembly: GCF_023375885.2. NCBI lineage: Eukaryota > Metazoa > Arthropoda > Arachnida > Ixodida > Ixodidae > Dermacentor > Dermacentor andersoni. The sequence goes on along the minus strand of NC_092816.1, from coordinate 233,191,408 downwards.
TTCTTTTCGCACTCGCTTATGGTTGCAAGTACACTCAACGTTACACTCTCCCCGCACAGCATACACAAAATACCGAGTTGCTTTTAAATTGCCGCACCTGCGTTCCGATACTTAACCTGTCTATATTTCGTGCCCCCTCAACCAATCTGCCGTGGTGCAGTGGTTAGAGTAGAAGTGGTAAGAGTAGAGTGGGGGACGTGAGTTCGCATCCTACTTTCGGGCACCTTTTTTTTCTTTTTTTTTTCAGGGTATAAATGCCTAATTTCATTAATTCCACCTTTGCGGAGCATCGAAAATAATGACCGTTACTCCCTTGAGCAGCATCGGAAAAGAGCAACTGTTAGTCCTCGGAGGAGTAACGGCATGGGAAGTAATAGTTCATCCCCTCGCACTTACCCCCTAGAGGGACGAATGGCTGTGGCAGATCAGTTCCTCCCCTAAAGGAGTAACCTCAATACCCCATTTCCTCCTTTTCTTCTTAGAGTGTACGTTTAACAGCTGGAACAACAACGACAAGCTGCGACATGTCTATTTCGCAATGGTAGATGTGGCCAGGACGTGGTTCGAGAATCGAGAAGCCGCCTTAACGACGTGGGACCTGTTCCGAACAGGCTTTCTGCAAACATTCACAACCATCGTGCGTAACGAGCGCGCTCAAGCGCTACTGCAAACCAGAGTACAGTTTCCCAATGAGACCATAGCGATCTTCACGGAGGAGATGGCCCGTCTTTTCCGGCACGCCGACCCGGAAATGTCGGAGGAGAAAATGTCCGCTTCCTGATGCGGAGCGTTAAGCAAGAACTTTTCGCCGGACTGATTCGCAGCCCGCCGAAGGCCGTAGCTGAGTTTTCTGCAGAAGCATCGACGATAGAGAAAAGTCTGGAAATGCGCACCCCACAATATAACCGCCATGTGGTCACACCGCAGTGCGACATCCAAGGACTCGGTTCCGACGACCTTCAAGAGACCATCAGGGCCATTGCGCGCGAACAACTGCGCAAGGTCTTGTATTCGTCGCAGGCTCAAGTGGCCTCAATCGCCGACATCGTCAAAGATGAGGTTCAGCGATCGCTTGGAGTTGCTAAGGTGCAACCTCAATTACCGGAGCCCCAGACAGAAGCGATGACCTACGCCGCCGTCGCACGCCGTCAAGGTCCCCCTCCCCGACCGCACCAGGGCCCTGTAACGCCGCAATTCTGTCGTCTGCCGCCGCCGCCGGCAACACGCCCACCTGTCGCCCAGCGCAGGTACGCAAGGAAGAGGGACATTTGGCGCGCCCCCGATCATCGCACACTCTGCTATCAATGCGGGGAAGCCGAACATATCTACCGCCGATGCCCATACCGCGAAATGGGACTACAAGGGTTCGCCGTCAACGCTCCGCGCCCTCAGCAAGGTGAACGCCCTCCCGATATCGCCGACTACCTCGCCGCTACTCAGTGGAGCTCTCGACGACCACCCCGTTCGCCATGACCAGGCCGCTACCTGTCCCCGCAGCGCCGTCCATACATCGGCCCAGCCCGGGGCCGCTCTGCGAGCCCATATCCGGAGAATTAAAAGCAGCAACCGATGGCGGTGCGGTTGCTGTTCGCCGAACTGACGAAGATCCTCCGCCACCGACAAGGACGCCAAAGAGACTATCTCTACGACATAACAACGACACGCCGCCGTCACGACGAAGAGTAGAAGCAAAGAATACGCCGACGAAAGGCGACCTGGCGACGCCACATACCAGCCACAGGTCAACGCGACGCAGCCGTGATATCCGACGTCAAGACCTAACTGTAACCAGGTACGTACCCAAGGGGGGGCCCGGGGGGGGTCCGCCCCCCCCCCCCCCCAAAATTAAGCGGCATACCCCCCCGCCTCCACCCACGCCACCACTCCTCACGCACATTCCTTAAGCGCCGACAAATCAATCTAGTTGGCGGTCAACATTTTGCTGCCTTTTACAGCGAAAACAGTGCATGACTAACTTCTGTAGTTTTCTTCCACTTTCGTTAACAGAACAAATCATCATGTGGGCCGATCCTGGTGATAGTGAAAAAAGGCTCCGAGATCAATGGCACATACCCCTATGGACTCGGGAACATACAACGCACCCTTCGGAGTTTTCGGCACGGGCCCACGTATGGGGAGTGCTTAAGGCCTGCTTCACCTCCACCGCGGGTCGGCCTGACATTTCACTACTTTCGGGATAAACGTATGGGGAGTGCTTAACGCCTGCTTCGCCTCCGCCACAGGTGGGCCCGCTATTGCAATATCTTCGGGATCGACCTACATATGGGGAGTTCCTAATGCCTGCTTCACCTTCACCGTCGGTCGGTCGGGCATTGCGCTACCTTCGGGATGAACTACATTCGGGATGGACCCACGTATGGAAAGGGCTTAACGCTTGCTTAACCTCCGCCGAGGGTGAGCCCGGTTTTGCACTAGCTTGGTGATGGACCCACGTATGGGAAGCACTTAACGCCTGCTTCACCTCCACCGAAGGTGGGCCCGGCATTGCACTGCCTTCGGGATCGATCCACGTATGGCGAGCGCCTAACGCTTGCTTCACCTCCACCGTGGGTGGGCCCGATGTTGCAATATCTTTGGAATCGGCCTGCGTATGGGAAGTTCTTAACGCTGGATCCACCTCCGCTGGGGATCGGCCCGGTGTTGCACTATCTTCGCGATCAGCCCACGTATGGGGAGTGCTTAACGCCTGCTTGACTTCCGCCGCGGGTCGGCCCGATATTGCGCTATCTTGAGGCCGACCCGCAGCGGAGGTGAAACACTTTGCTTTTCGTTTGAGAGCTTTGAGTGTCGTGAGCTTTCGCTGCCATTCACTTTTTTCACTCCCTTTGGATGGCGGTAGCTATCGGCATTTCCTGGGGTGTCGAGACGTGTTTTCTCATCCATTCGGTGCCCGCGTGACTAACTCAAAATGAATTCAGTTGTCACCATATGTTGCAGCAGGCAGAGTGTAGTTTATTGTTTTAATTATATGATTTTATTTTATTTGTAATGCCCAACACAATTTTTATCTGACCATCTATTCAACGATCAGGCGCATCTCTGTTGCCTCGTTAGTTCAACCTTCCTTATTTGGACTGATCCAGGGGCCAGGAAAGGGATTCGTTTCATAGACATCTGGTCTGTATGCTCGTGGAACGAGTGGCGGCTGGAGAAACCGTCAGTTGCGTTTAACTTTTCCTTTTGTTTCATTATTTCCTAAAGGGACGGCTAGCCGCGACGCTGGCAGGTCCTCGGAACCATATATCCGCGATATGGGTTAAATAAGGTGGAAAATAAAATGTTTCGAAACAGCGTCCATCATCAGACCCTCCAATGCTCGTTAAACCCCTAAGCAATATGACTGTCACTCGTTACTTCGTCTGGTTTTCCCTAATTGTACAGCACTTTTCGTGCAAAATTGGCAACTGGAAACAAGAGTCGCAAGGGGATGAGGAATTAAGCGATAAACTAAGGGAGCAAGCCACGGCAACAGCCAAACACGGCGGAAAAGTGAAAATTGTTTGTGAAAATATTTTTGGATCAATATCTTTTTATTTAGAATGCAAGTAGAGAAAACGCCACCGGAAGTGGATAATAATTCTGTTTGTTTTGGATGACGCTTCTACAGTTATCAATCGAGCCGCTTCACGTAGCCACTTCCCTGCTGCGCTAATGGGGGTGTTTTTCTAACCTTCCGCGGTGGGCGCAGTACGTCTAGAACTGCAGCGTCCGGCGCTCTACGCGGTTGTACGGGACTGGGGACCAGGCATCTTTACGCAACTGCCCAAATAACAACACGTGTCGGTTTTGGCACTTGGTAGAACAGTAAACGAGGGATCCAAAAGAACTGTGATTGTTCCGTAAATATACATTTCTCTACAATTCTTCCAGAGCTAATTCAAAAAAACGCTACTATATATCCTTATTTTGCGTTTTCGCCGGTTAACTTCTTCTTGGTAAGGTTTTTCCTGCGCATCTTTCATGCGCGACTCCATTTTATGTGGTTCTTTGCCAAGGAAAAAAGAGGTGTTTCTCAAAGGCGTACCTGTGAGATACACGTTATTTCAATTCTCTTTTGCAGGTTTACGCGTCTTTATGGCGAATGGTGGGCATTATTCACAATTGTACTGGTAAAAGTACCCTCCCCCTCATTTGCATAAAAATTTTACCTTGGGTTGCCCCCCCCCCCCCCCGAAAAGGAATCCTGCGTACGTGCCTGATTGTAACGCAAGACAAAGAACCACCAACCTCGACGTGCTCCTCGGCGGCCATGCAGTCACATCCTTAGTGAACACAAGGGCCAATTACTCCGTCATGAGTGGAACCATCGCCGCCCAATTGAAAAAATTTAAGACTGCATGGGAAGGCCCTCAAATTCGGACAGCTTGAGGACACCTCATAACGGCGACTCGAATCTGCACGGCAAGAATTACCGTTCATGACCGGACTTACCCTGCCACCATCGCTATCCTCCAACAGTGTTCATGAGACGTCGTTCTCGGCATGGACTTCCTGAACCAACACGACTCAATCATCGACCTGAAGTCGAAGTCGATAACACTGTCGGAAGATCAAGCGATACCGTCGGAGAGCTCTCGTAGTTGCCACGTCTTGAGTGTACTCGAAGATCAAGTGAGCATGCCGCCTCACTCCAGCATTGTTATTTCCGTTGGCACCGAAACACCCGCTGACGTAGACGGCGTCATAAAGGGCATCATCATCATCAGCATCGTTATGCCCACTGCAGGGCAAAGGCCTCTCCCATACTTCTCCAACTACCCCGGTCATGTACTAATTGTGGCCATGTTGTCCCTGCAAATTTCTTAATCTCATCCGCCCACCTAACTTTCTTCCGCCCTCTGCTACGCTTTCCTTCCCTTGGAATCCATTCCGTAACTCTTAATGACCATCGGTTATCTTCCCTCCTCATTACGTGTCCTGCCCATGCCCATTTCTTTTTCTTGATTTCAACTAAGATATCATTAACTCGCGTTTGTTCCCTCACCCAATCTGCTCTTTTATTATCCCTTAACGTTACACCGGTCATTCTTCTTTCCATTGCTCGTTGCGTCGTCCACAATTTAAGTAGGACCCTTTTCGTAAGCCTCCAGGTTTCTGCCCCGTACGTGAGTACTGGTAAGACACAGCTGTTATAAACGTTTCTCTTGAGGGATAATGGCAACCTGCTGTTCATGGTCTGAGAATGCCTGCCAAACGCACCTCAGCCCATTCTTCTTCTTCTGATTATTTCAGTCTCATGATCCGGATCCGCAGTCACTACCTGTCCTAAGTAGATGTATTCCCTTACCACTTCCAGTGCCTCACTACATATTGTAAAATGCTGTTCCGTTCCGAGACTGTTAAACATTACTTTAGTTTTCTGCAGATTAATTTTTAGACCCACCCTTCGGCTTTGCCTCTCCAGGTCAGTGAGGATGCATTGCAGTTGGTCCCCTGAGTTACTAAGCAAGGCAATATCATCAGCGAATCGCAAGTTACTAAGGTATTCACCATTAACTCTTATCCCCAATTCTTCCCAATCCAGGTCTCTGAATACCTCCTGTAAACACGCTGTGAATAGCATCGGAGAGATCGTATCTCTCTGCCTGACGCCTTGCTTTATTGGGATTTTGTTGCTTTCTTTATGGAGGACTACAGTGGCTGTGGAGCCCCTATAGATATCTTTCAGTATTTTTACATACGGCTCGTCTACACCCTGATTCCGCAATGCCTCCATGACAGCTGGGTTTTCGACTGAATCAAACGCTTTCTCGTAATCAATGAAAGCTATATATCAAGGTTGGTTATATTCCGCACATTTTTCTATCACCTGATTGATAGTGTGAATATGGTCTATTGTTGAGTAGCCTTTACGGAATCCTGCCTGGTCCTTTGGTTGACGGAAGTCTAAGGTGTTCGTGATTCTATTTGCAATTACCTTAGTAAATACTTTGTAGGCTGATCAGTAGACCGATCAGTAGACTGATCGGTCTATAATTTTTCATGTCTTTGGCATCCCCTTTCATATGGATTAGGATTATGTTAGCGTTTTTCCAGGATTCCGGTACGCTCGAAGTCCTGAGGCATTGCGTATACAGGGTGGACAGTTTCTCTAGAACAATCTGCCCACCATCCTTCAACAAATCTGCTGTTACCTGATCCTCCCCAGCTGCCTTCCCCCTTTGCATAGCTCCGAAGGCTTTCTTTATTTCTTCCGGTGTTACCTGTGGGCTTTCGAATTCTTCTAGACAATTCTCTCTTCTATTATCGTCGAGGGTGCCACTGGTACTGTATAAATCTCTATAGAACTCCTCAGCCACTTGAACTATCTCATACATATTAGTAATGATATTGCCGGCTTTGTCTCTTAACGCATACATCTGATTCTTGATGTATGATTCTTGATGTATGATGTATACCGTCGGAGAGCTCTCGTAGTTGCCACGTCTTGAGTGTACACGAAGATCAAGTGAGCATCCCGCCTCACTCCAGCATTGTTATTTCCGTTGGCACCGAAACACCCGCTGACGTAGACGGCGTCATAAAGGGAGACCAATGTCTACTGCTAGATCGTAAAATTTGTGTATCTCCAGAGAGATCGCTCGACTCCATGGAGAGAAAGCGGAAGTGATGCTAACAAACTTCAGGCAGGCGTTCAATCACGTCAACAAAGGCACGACAATCGCGTACACCGAGGAAATTATAGAAACCAGCAATGCGTTTGTCCTTTTGGATTCTGCAGAATCTACCCTGGCCATAGTTCCCGAACGAGACTTCGACATAAATTCAAGTCTCCCGTTGAGTAAGCAGCAACAGATTAGAAGTCTTCTCTGGCGATAAAAAGAGTGTTTGTCGACGTCATCGAGGATTCGACAAACACCAGTCGCAAAGCTTCACATATTAACTGAAGAGTGCGCTCGACCACTTAGCCAAAGCCCTTATCAAGTTTTGACGCGAGAAAGTGACGCTATTAGGCAACAAGTCGACGAAATGTTGCACGAAGACATCATCCAGCCGTCGAAAAGTCCGTGAGCATCTCCTGTAGTCTTGGTGAAAAAAAAAAAGGACGGAACCCTACGTTTCTGCGTCGATTATTGTCGACTGAACAAGATCACGAAGAAGAGTGTGTACCCCCTCCCACGGTTAGATGACGCATTGGATCGGCTTTGCAACGCTAAATACTTCTAATCGATAGACCTCAAGTGTGGCTACTGGCAAATAGAAGTCGACGAGAGAGATCGCGAAAAGACCACCTCCTTCGCGCCGGACGGCCTCTACGAGTTCAAGGTCATGCCATTCAGAGTGCGCTCGGTGCCTGCGACGTTCCAGCTCGTCATGGACACGGTGTTAGCAGGATTGAAGTGGCAGACGTGTCTTGTTTACTTGGATGACGTCGTTCTCTTCACCGGAAATTTCGACAACCACCTTAGGCAGCTTGCGACAGTATTAGAGGCCATTAGGTCATCAGGGCTTACTCTGAAGCCGGAAAAGTGCCGCTTCGCTTACGATCAGCTTCTCTTTCTAGGCCACGTCATCAGCAAATCTGGAGTACGCCCCGACCCGCAGAAGACAGCTGCCATCGTCAGGCCCCCAGAGCCCATCGGCAAGAAGGCAGTGCGCAGATTCCTTGGCATGCGTGTCTACTACAGGCGCTTTCTCAAGGACATTTCACGCATCACTGAGCCGCTAACACGTCTAACTAAATGTGATGTTGAGTTCAAGTGGGAAACACCGCAGGCCGACGCATTTCAAGAACTCAAACGACGCATGCCACCGGTACTTGCGCACTTCGACGAGTACGCCGATACAGAAATCCATACTGACGCCAGTAGCCTATGCCTCGGTGCCGTTCTAGTCCAGAGGAGAAACGGAGTCGAACGGGTGATAGCTTACGCTAGCCGGTCGCTGTCAAAAGCGAAAGGCAAGTATTCTACGACCGAAAAGGAATGCCTCGCCATTGTTTGGGCTACGGATAAATTTCACCATTATCTATATGGCAGGCCACTCAACGTAGTCAGCGACCATCACGCGCTTTGTTAGCTAGCTAACTTAAAGAACCCTTCAGGACGGCTGGCGCCGTGGAGCCTCAGACTGCAAGATTATGACGTCGTGGAAATCTACAAGTCCAGGCGAAAACACTCTGACGCCGACTGCCTATCATGCGCCCCCATAGCTCCCCCGCCGCAAGACTACGTGCTTTCCTTGGAATAATAAGCGCGGAAGACTTCAATAAACAGCAACGAGCAGACCTGGAGCTTAAAGGCCTCGTCGAGTATTTGGAAAGGAACACTGAGGTCGACCCTAGGGCATTTAAGCGCGGAAGTCTTCGTCGAGGGTACAAAACAACCTGCTCGTGAAGAACTTCTCACCAGTCTGCTCCAACTAGCTTCTTGTAGTTCCGTCAGCGCTGCATCCAGAAGTATTGCACGCCCTATATGATGGTCTAGCCACTGGGCACCTCGGTTTCTGCCGGACGCTGTCGAGGATACAGGAAAGGTATTACTGGCCACGTTTGACCGCCGACGTCACCCGTTACGTTAAGACATGCTGAGACTGTCAGTCATGCAAGACACCAACGACAAGGCCAGCAGGATTACTACAGCCGATCAAACCTGCTTGCCGGCCATTTCAGCAGATCGGGATGGATTTGTTGAGACCGTTTCCGACGTCAACATCCGGAAAGAGGTGGATCGTCGTGGCGATGGACTATATCACCCGCTACGCCGAAACTTAAGCTCTAATGAAAGGCAGCGCCACCGAAGTGGCGAAATTTTTCGTCGAGAACATACTGGTGCGACATGGCGCCCCAGAAGTCCTTATCACTGACAGAGGAATGACTTTTACAGCAGAGCTCACCCAAGCCATTCTGCAATGCAGCCAGGCAAGCCACAGGAGGGCAACTGCTTACCACCCGCAGACGAATGGTCTCACAGAGCGCTTGAATAAGGCCCTCGCAGACATGCTAGCATTGTACGTCGACGTGCAACACAAGACCTAAGATGCCGTCCTGCCGTACGTAACCTTCGCTTACAACACGGCGGTGCAAGAAACAACACAGATCATGCTATACAAAACCGTTCAGCCATTTTCATTTTAAATAACTTCAATCGGACAGCAAGCGTAACACACATGAAATGTTTATTAAACCTGCCTCTCTTATCCGACCGCCGAAAACACTCACGCATTTCTCTATTTAACAAAACCTATTATCATAACACCTTTTTACACACTCTTTGGATCAGGCCAGCACCTTTCATCTCTTCTCGCCGTGATCATAATCAGAAAGTTAGCATATCTCATTTCAATACTATCATGGGCTCAAATTCATTCTTACCAATGACTAGCAAAGACTGGAACAGCTTATCCCTTTCAATAACAGGTATAATTAATCCACTTATGTTTAGAAACGCACTTGAAAACAAACTTTTGTAATATACTTACCATTTGTCTTGCCTATGTGTATGTATACCTTTCTCTATTGCAGCGTTTTCATCAGTTTTCATCGGCATCATGATCAAAAAGTTAACAATGCATTTTGTAAGTCTACTGTACATATTATGTTTTTTTTAAATCTCTTTACCATTGTGTACATCACATTTGTATTTGTATCTTTTGTACCTCTGTTTATTATCATCGGATGTCAACTCAAAATTTGGAATTATGACTGCGGTTATTTATTTATTTTTGTTTGAGTTACTTTTACCGATGTTTACTTTGTATTTTCTTAGCCCCTCCCCTCTATAATGTACTATGTACCTTGAGGGTAAAATAAATGAAATGAAATGAAATGAAATACCGTTTAAGCAGGTTTACGGCTGGAACCCGATGACGACGCTCGACGCCATGCTGCCGCATGTCACTGACGAAGAGAATCCTGGTGTCGCTACCTATCTCCAGCACGCCGAAGAATCCTGACAACTCGCCCGCCTACGGATCAAGAACCAGCAGCGTACCGACAGCCGACACTACAGCCTCCGACGACGCTAAAGTCGAGTATCAGCCCGATACGCCGACGAGGACTGAGTGGGAAACTATTGCGACGCTATTTCAGGCCCTACAAGATTATCCGACGTATTGGCGCCCTGGACTACGAGGTCGTGCCAAACGGCATTTCGCATTCACAGCAGCACCGCGCGCGATCTAAAGTGCTCCCCGTGATGCGTCTTCAGCCCTCTTACGCACGCTGACGAACTTCCTTGTTTTGTTGTTTCTTTGCTACGGGTGTTTTTGTTTATTACTTTCGTTTGTTTCCTACATCGGGTCGATGTTTTTTAACAGGGTGGTTTTGACAGGTGTACCTTTTTAACTGTATCATGTTATCGCGCAGCGCAAGACGCGCCTGCATGTATCGGAAGTTTCTGGAATGTTATCGATGGTTCGATCCGCTGTCTTCCCCGCAACTTCTGTAATCTGATTGCATGTATGCGCGACGCGAGTAACATAGAACTTTGTGGAAGGCACGCGGGTCCCAGTGATTACTCTGGAACATTCGACAACTGAGGTATAAAGGCCGACGCGCTTGACCCGCTGATCAGATTTTCGACGATCGCCGACTGTGTTCGCCGCTAACGTTGTTCTTTGAGTGTGGCCTGCTTTTGAGGGCACAAGTTCGTCCAATAAAATGCTAGTTTCTTTGGTGACAGTTTTGATGCCTTCTTCACCGTCACTGCTACGTGACATTATATACCTATGAACAGGTTGTTTTCAGAATTTATGCACTTAAGTCACCACAAACAAACCAGTTTATTGTTTTCAGCCTATTATTATGTTTTGAGTGTGATATGCATTCAATTTGTTCTGTGAGGGACGCAAGAATTGCTGTGGCATATTATTTTGTTGCACAACACTGAATAAAGTAGCCAACCGTTATTAAAATTTGGAAGACATTTATAGCACAAAGCATATGATCAGGCACATAGCATTTTATTACAATTTTCTTATCACGCCTTCTTTTGATTGCACAGAAGCTATTGCACTGAAAGAATATATTAGCACATACTTAAAAAGTACGATTTTAACCTACAACAATAAACAATCAATCAAATGTTTATCATAGTGCCCGAAAACGGCTAGAGAGTCTTATTACATGTGTTTTGGTATCAGAAAGATCTTCATGAGGGCTAGTTGGTTCATATTTAGAACTCAGGTTGAACAGCGCGAATAAAACAAAGACACGAGGAAACAAATACCACAGACAAGCACTGTCATGTTATTTGGAGTCGAGTAATATATAGTCCAGGAAAAGAATGCGGAATGCTGCCTGGTATATTGTTCCGTCACGAACGATTGCATATGATCAAGCAGCTTTGCGGAATGTATAATGACATGGACCACTTTATACTGGAGCAAAACGTCTCATTAATTAAGCGTTGAGTCTAGAGGTGCGAGTTGGGGTAAATTTCAGAAATCTCAACTATGGTCGCTAGAATGGCAAAAGTGGTGCATGAAGATAGATATCAATTTATTCTGGGTGCGTTCAGTGAGGTCAGAAATTGATTTGCCCGTTGCATCCCCACCTACAGAGGCACACTCCAGTAGTGGAAGGCACACACAAGAATACAGTTTCAGCAACAAAACAGTTGAGTCTAAATTATGCAATATACGACATACAGTTCCAAGAGCGTGAAGGGCACGTTGTGATTATCAGTATGAAAAGAAGCTTAGTCTTTTGTCGAAGGTCACACTAATATCTTTCATTTCATCCACCATGGGCAGTGGAGCATCGCAAAAGGTGTGTGAAAATTTCACATGGCGTGTTTTCCGCAAATAACTTAATGCCATAGTATTAGAAGCATTTAAGAGTACCTTGGTGTTTCTTCTCCAGTTTGAGAGTTAGAAAATGTCTTTTTAGAGGTCGATGCAAGTGTGAACACTGTTGACAGTTTTAGTTTGTAGTAGCCGGCACACAAAGCCATGTTGTTCATTTATAAAAGTGTTCTTAGTACTAACAGAAATCAAGGAATGCAATACCGGTTCAAATACTTTTGACGCACTGCAGAGGATAGATATAGGCCGGCAGTTAGTAACTGCACGTCTAGCACCAGAGTTTTGCATGGGCAATGTCCATACTAGCTTCCCAGTGCTAGAAAACGTACAGTTTACCTGTGCGCGCGTGACACCGTGCTTGTTAATTTAGCTACAATACGTTGGAGGGCTAGTTGGTTTGAATCAATGGTAGAATGTGTAAGCGCGACTTAACGAGGATATATAAAGAAACAGACACACAGAGACAGCACTGTCTGTGTGTGTACGTTTATACGTCCTCGTTCAGTCACGCCTAACATTGTATCATTGTTAATTCAGGTTAGAGAATGTTTGCAAGCTTGCACGGCCGATAAGACTACTATCCTTACTTCGTATAGCTATCCACTAATTTGCTATGGCAATCAGTGCTTTGCCTTTTGGGCGAAACTGCGACTTCCTTAAGGTCATGCACACAGTCCGCAATATACCGAGGTCTGTAGTCTTCGGGTGCATTACGAGAAATGGACCGCATCATGGCTACGTTATCAACAGGAGATAGATGAAGTTTGAAACTATACAATCTTGTTGGAGCGCGAAAGGACGAAGACATAGACGAGATACGACAACCGCAAACAGCGCTCGTCCTGCGTAACTGGTCTACGTCTTCGTCCTTTTCAGCTTCAACAAAATTATATTGCTGCACCAAATTGCCCAGCTTTCGATCCATTTCAAACTGCACTTGAGGTCCTTCTGGGGCAGTGTCCTATGGGCTTCCAGTAGCTTCCAGTAGGCCAATCGTAAATGCCAGGAAATGAGGAGCCGTCACTTTCAGATGTTATGAGCATGAGGGTTCCTATTTTTATTTGTGGAAGAATTTTCTTCAACTTGTACACACTGTAACACACAACACATAAAAAAGGGCAGCTTGAAAGCAGCAGGCCAGCAGAGCAACGTTCCCCTGTACACGCCAACACAGAGAGGCTCCAAAAATAAAATTCTGGAATGCATACCAAAACGCATTTCACCAAACATTTGATGAATGTGGTGTTTTGTGGCGCAAGGGCCAAGTGTGGGCAAAGAGCGCCAGGCCGGTACCAAACATTTAACGTAGGAAGCAATCAACGCAACTTCTGAATTCAGCTACATAAAGCATTTTCATGGCTACTTCCATTAGTCGAATACTCAAAACTTGTTCTTCTGCCAACAACATGTTCAATAAATAAAAGTAAACAAAACACTGTTCCTAATCGCTACTGGTTCAGTACGTCTGTAATTCATCCATATCATCTCATTAGCACATCTACGGACGTCTACTGATCTACAATAATTTCTGCTAGCAGCTAGCGCTTGAGCCATTTGATCCATCCTTTCTGAATGACAAAATTAAAAACTGCGCAGAGCTTTTCATGCTTACATAGAGCGTGCATCACCAATAAAGGTCATGCAGGTGACATGCTTCGCCCTTTCACTGAGTTCAAGCTGTTGTTCAGTGATAAAAAATGGCGCTCCTAATGGTTAGGTTGGGTTTATTTTGGTGCCTGCTTGTCATGGTAGCTAAAAATGAAATGCACAACTTCTGTCGCAGTAGATTTGGGTGCACGCCATCGGAGAGTTGCAGACTATCGAAAGGAAGGTGATGGTAAAAAATTGTAGTTTACTGCCGGTTGTGGACATGTTTTTGAGCACCAAGAAAACGTACGTAGTCTGTAGCACGCATGCAGACTCCTGCAGTCTAGAAGGATAGTTTTGAAACCGGTGTTCCGCATCGCCCTGCACATTTTACACCATACAGTTCCCTGCAAGCTGAGGTGTGAAATCTAAGCGGTGAGCTGGAGGGTTTTCGAAACCTTCAGTTCAAAGGGTAAAGTGAAATCTGGTATGCGTAGAATAGGGTCAGCAGAGATTCTGTGCACCAGATCACGGTAGACTCTCTCACATTCCTCATTCCACTCAAATGGAACTTCTTTCTGCGTGAGGCGCGTGAGGCATCTTGTTTTTATGAAAAAGTGTTTTATGAAGGGTCTGAAATGTCCTGCTAATCCCAAAAACACACGCAATGAGTGGACGTCATATGGTTTTACTAGTTGGGATATCCTCTCGACGGACTCTTGTTTCGTGCCTTTGGTAGTCCCATCAAATACTCTTCCAAGAAACACAACTTTTGTTTGAAAGAACGCACTTTTCTTAAATTTAACCTCGAGGTGTGCCAAGCTCAAGGCATTTAATACCTGGGACAGGTGTTCCTGATGCTCCGCCTCTGTTTTGGTGAAGACGATAATATCGTCTATGTACACGTTACAAAAGACACCTTGGAAAGGCTTTGGGACTTCGTTCATAATCTTCTGGAACCATGCTGGTGAGTTTTTTCAGCCGAAAGGAAGTCGGTTATACTCGTACAGGTCGAAGGGCGTTATGATAGCAGTGTACATTTTTGTTTCTTCGGTTAGCCGGATCTGCCAGAAACTTTTGCACAAGTAAATACGTGAAAAACTTCGGCAACCACCTGTCTCACCTATAATCGTGCCTATCTGCGGCATGGGAAATGGTATAAGTTGTCTGTCGATTGAGAACCATGTAATCTGTGCACAGTCTGAAAGTTCCATCTTCTTTCGGCGCAATAGTTATGGGAGAGGCGAAGGGTGATACCGAAGGCCGGATTATATTGGCGTCTAGCATCTCCTGCAATTCCTTCTTCAACCATATTTTTCGCTCTCTTGACAAGTTATAAGGTGATTTTCGGATGACGGTCTTGTCAGATAGTTCGAAAGGCACCTTGTGTGACGTCATCGCTTCTGGGTAGCTTCCTATGCATACCAGTTCAGGATAGGCCGTTGCAATATCTTCCGCGCACTTGACAACTCGCAGGTTATCTTTTCTATCCGGCTGGGTCTCTTGCCTTGATAGTCCTTCCACTAAAACCGCATCGTCGGAGTATACGTTGATTTTTAGTTTCTTTATATCTGGTCTGGATAGCAGAAAGTCGTACGTCACCCCCTCAATCACCAGTACTTCACTCTCTATTTCATTATCTTGGAACTCGATGATGTTTACTGAGGCCCATTGATTATGCATTGTCACTTTTCCATCGTAGCCTTGCACCCGTACTACTCTTCCACTATGCAGGTGACTTGCATCTAGCAGCTTGGCATTTATTATAGACACAGAAGCACCGCTGTCAACCAAAGCCATCATATGTCTGTTTCCCTCTTTGACAGGAATGTGAAGTAGGCTAGAGCAAGTTAAATAAACAGTCTCAGTTGTGGTCATCGGGTCGGACTGATCACCCTTGTTTATCAGTTTTTTGTCGTCGGAGCCTCTTCAGCGTCCGAAAGTAGGGGGACAGGGTTGCGGTCGACGTTATTCACACGACCTCTGGGAGCGCGCCAACGCAAGTTCTCTGTGCCGCCTGCAAGGCGGCGGGGTTCTCGCTGATTACGGCTTGACCAATCCGCGCCGGACCGTGTGAAGTGACTGCTTGAGCTAGTGCTTATATTTTCTTCTGAAGTGGATGGTATGTCATGAAGGCACTCCAGGAGCCCATCCATAGTTTTAGGTGACCGTATTTGCACTTGCTTCAGGACTTGCGCGTGCAGTCCGTGCATTATTAGTGCTATTACGGCAGAAGGAGGAAGCATAGGCTCGGCTAGCTTTAAAAGGCGGCGTTTGTCAAAGAAATACTCGACGAGGGAGCCTTGCTTGAATTTGAAATTAAGCGCACCGTCCCATCTTTGCACTGGGTTGCTTCGGAATGTCGTCAAGAATTTTTCTTTCCACTGATTCCAAGAGTTGTCAGCCTCTTCAGTAATGTGCAAATACCACTTCCGTACAACACCGCTTAAGTAACTACGCATGTTAGTAATCTTGTCCTCATTAGAGTGCCAGTTGTTCTTCCCAGCGGCATATTCATAGAATTCAAGCCAACCTTCTGGACTTGAAGACATGCCGTAGAACGCATCGTGTTCTACAAATTTAGTCACCGGCTTCTCAGCGTTTAAACAGCTTATAAGCGATGTCACCAGTTGGTTTTGTTGCGAAATCTGTTCTTGTTGTAGCCGAAGAGCTTTCAAAATGAGGCTCACCTCTTCCGTCGACGACTGTGATCCAGAGTCCTTTCGACGCATCGGTTGAAGAACTAATTCGTCGAAGATCTGCAGACGCAAGTTTACTTTCACAGCACCCTTCCGACGTAGTTCAGCAGTGTCCATGGAAGCTTTCTCTAAAACCAGGTTCACGAGTTCTGCCGAGTTGAGTTCGCGAGGTAGTTCCACCGCTGGTTCATCTTCAGCTTGGTATCTCGAAAAGATTATCTTCTCTGCGGAGGTCTCCTCAAGGAAAAATGTCACCCACATGTTGAAGTCCGCTGTCGGCTGCGCCAAAATAATGTAGCGTTCCTAGTTAAAGGACACAATAGACGGAAAGTATTGCTATGGAACTGGCGTCCATCTTGATGACATTTTATTCTAACTTCCCTCTTCTCTTCTCCTGAACACAGGTTTCTGCGCTTCTTCATCTTCTATTCGAAGGCTTATACCGCTTCAAGTTATACTTGGTGTTCATGCTGAAATTTTGATGTACATGCAGAAGACAAAGAAGACACAGTCAAGTGCAATATGTCTTTGTTCTGTGCGTTTTGCGCTAAACTTACAACATGATCGCAAACCAAACAGCCGTGCAATCAAACACGCTACTGCTTATGTGGCATAATGTTTCTTTCTCTCTTTAAAGCGGCCCTGAAACCCTTTTGTAACTAATGATAAAATGGCCTCAATATTAGAGGACGTCTTCTTGCGAATCCCGTGCCCGAATAGTTTTTCTAATCTTTCGACTATACGTATCGCAGGTATCGCGCCGATACCCGGCTTTCTCTCTTTTCTCGCCTCTCCGCTAGCGAGCCGAAAACTGCGCAGCGGAGAAGCCAAGAAGGCAAAGCCCCGGCCAGCTGAGTCGCTGCAAACCTTAGCGGTCGTGCTGTGCCGCTTCGAGCGCGGAGCGCGGCTGAAGCAGCTACACGCAACGTAAAGATTAAGCTGTGTCTGCTCGAGATCGCATACGTGTATGCCTTTTATTTGTTTACCCCAAAGTTGGCAATCTTACTGATAATTCTCTCATGATCACGAAATCGGCCAATAAAGTTGAAGCTTTGATGACTCTGCATCACAGCATTGCGAAAGAGAGAGCAAGTGGTTTTTCGCTCTTTCTGACACGAGATCGTAAATTCCCTGCTGCATGCATTGCGGTAATAATGTTTGGCTCACATGTTCACCGCAGCCTCTACGACTGATCGGTAACGTTTTCTCTCAAGGTTCAAGCAATGTTGCAGGGCACCTTTAACACTGGGCCTATTTCGAATGAGGCTGCATGTGCCGAGAAATCAAAGGACCTTGATGAAAGCCTGATAACTAGTGCCTTGTCACAGATTACTATAAAAAATGCAGCGGCATGTGGAACGCAAGTTACCTCAATATTGCTACGGCACAATATGCGCGATCACGAAAGGCCAGCAGTGTGAAGACGACGACGACGATTAGAAGCTAGCGCGGGCTGTTGCCTCTTGGCCAAGCGCAGCGTATTTTCCTTGTAAATATATTTGTACATAGCTTTTCGTCTGCGTCTTCCTACGTA
Source organism: Dermacentor andersoni (assembly GCF_023375885.2). Taxonomy (NCBI): domain Eukaryota; kingdom Metazoa; phylum Arthropoda; class Arachnida; order Ixodida; family Ixodidae; genus Dermacentor; species Dermacentor andersoni. The sequence continues at coordinate 233,173,822 of NC_092816.1, read as the reverse complement.
ACATATCTGGTGGAGGTGGACGTTCCCTGTACCTCGTCACGGAGCTTCGCAGTGGACGGTACGTCGAGCCTTCCTTCATGGCTCCCGGCGACGACAACCCGACTCCGCCGGCTCCGACACCTGCTGCCACTTCGACGACCTACATCACTCTCCCCGCTCCCCGTGATCCTGGCGTATTCTCGGGCCAAGATGGGGAAGACGTCGATGACTGGATCAGCCTGTATGAACACGTCAGCCGCAATAACCGGTGGGACCCTACTATTATGCTCGCCAACGTAGTCTTTTACCTCGGTGGCACACCTCGAGTTTGGTATCGCACGCACGAAGATGAGCCAACAACTTGCCGCGCAGAAGGCGCTTTCCGGCCGTGTGCAGACGTCAACAGAGCCCTATGTCACGTACATTCAGGACGTCTTGGCTCTGTGCCGCAAAGTTGACACCCACATGACTGAGTCAGACAAGGTTTCCCACATCCTCAAAGGCATTGCCGATGACGCCTTCAACTTGCTCGGTTGCAACAACGTAGCGACGGTGGATGCTGTTATAAGAGAGTGCCGCCGCCTGGAACTCGCCAAAAGCCGACGTATTGACCAGCAGTTTGCCCGTCTGCCCAACACCCCAGCGACATCTTCCTGTGCCGACGCTCCTCGTCCCAACAACACTGCCGATGTTACCAGGATCGTCCGGCGTGAGATCGAGGCCGCCTGTCCGGCTGCCTTCGACTCCAGTCCCACCAACACATCTGCAGTCACGGTCTCACTGATCCAGGCAGTTGTCCGCCAGGAGTTTGAAAACATGGGTCTTCACACCATCTGCTCGGCCCATCGCCCTAATACCCGCCCGGCTTCTTCGATTTCGCCCCGTCCCGCATCTTCTTACCCACCACGTTTCCGCAACCCATCTGAATGGCGCACTGCTGACGACAAGCCTATTTGTTTCCACTGCCATCGAATCGGGCACATTTCTCGGCACTGTCGTAGTCGCTGGAGTTCCCCGAGCCGGCCTACTTATACTGCCTACTCTCGCCCCTCAGGTGGCCCTTCTCGTCCCTATGCCGCACGCTCCGATAATGCCGCCACTGATTCTCCTGCAACGAACCGCCCCTATTCTCGTTCGCCTTCGCCCCAACGACGACAATCTCGCTCTCCCCAGCCCCGTCGCGCCTATTCGCCGACTCCCTTCGGACGCCGCTCCCAGCCGGAAAACTAGACGATGCAGCGCCTCGAGGTGACGCTGCATTGCTCCCTACGCCGCCAAATCCTCTACTGACTTTGCCCACTCATCTGAACCTTCTTGACGTGCAAGTCGACGGTGTTTCTGTGTCTGCTCTCATAGACACTGGGGCGCATTTGTCCGTAATGAGCGCTGACCTTCGTAACCGGCTCAAGAAAATTATCACGCCCGCCACGACGCCTGTTGTCCGTGTCGCCGATGGCGGAACAGCCCCCGTAATTGGTCTGTGTACCGCCCGCGTCTCCTTCGCCGATCGCTCAACAATCGTGCTATTCACAGTCATCGCCCACTGTCCCCACGACATCATCCTCGGCTTAGACTTCCTTTCCGCACATTCTGCTCTCATCGATTGTTCCGCCAGTACTCTCCGCCTTGACCTGCCTGTTCTGGATCCTGCTGAACCACACCCCAGTCGCCTCAGTTCCGCCGACTTCGTTCGCTTGCCACCTTCGGCACTGACCTACGTTGACCTAGTGTCATCCCCACCAGTCCCCGACGGTCACTACATCGCGGCTCCTATGCAAGACGTCCTCCTTACACATGGGATCACAGTACCCCATACAGTTTTATCTATTACGGCGAATTGCGTCTGCCTGCCAGTGGTCAACTTTGGCTTGACGATACAAGTGCTGCCACGTGGGATGTCTTTGGCCCAGCTTTGTTCATTCGAGGATCACTCAGTAGCATCCATTGCAGTAGACGACACTTCATCCGATACTCCTCTACCATCGCAGTCGGCAAATTGTACCATCGCTGACTTACGGAAAATGATTGCCCCCGACTTGCCCTCCGAGCACGCTCGTGAACTCTACCGCGTTCTGTTTTCCTACCACGATATTTTTGACTTTAACGATCGTCCTTTAACCCAAACTACAGCTGTCAAACATCGCATTAATACCGGCGATGCCCCTCCTATTCATCGCCGCCCGTATCGAGTGTCACCAGCTGAGCGTCAAGTTATTCACGCAGAAGTTCGCAAAATGCTTGCCAAGAACATTATTGAACCATCATATAGTCCATGGGCGTCACCTGTAGTACTGGTCAAAAAGAAGGATGGCTCATGGCGCTTTTGCGTGGATTATCGGCACCTTAACAGGGTTACCAAAAAGGACGTGTATCCCCTACCTCGGATTGATGACGCCCTTGACTGCCTCCACGGTGCTCGCTATTTCTCTTCTATTGACCTTCGCTCCGGCTACTGGCAGATTGCCGTGGACGATCTCGACCGCGAGAAGACTGCTTTTGTCACACCCGACGGTCTTTATCAATTCAAAGTGATGCCGTTCGGTCTATGTAACGCCCCTGCCACTTTTGAACGCATGATGGACTCCCTTCTTCACGGTTTCAAATGGTCCACGTGCCTGTGCTACTTGGACGACGTTATCGTATTCTCCCCAACGTTCGCTACGCACCTCGAGCGCCTCTCAGCAGTCCTGGACGTTTTTCGACGAGCCGGTCTGCAACTCAACGCATCGAAGTGCCAATTCGGCCGTCGCCAGATTACCGTCCTTGGACATCTCGTTGACGCGAACGGAGTGCAACCGGACCCAGGCAAGATCCATGCTGTTACGCACTTCCCTGTTCCGAAGTGTGTCAAGGATGTGCGCAGCTTCATCGGCCTTTGTTCGTACTTCCGCCGTTTCGTGAGAAATTTCGCCGCCATAGCACGACCACTAACCGACCTTTTGAAAAAAGACGCTCCTTTCCAGTGGGGCGATAACGAGGCCTCTGCATTCTCTCATCTAATCGACATTCTCACAACGCCTCCCGTTTTGGCCCATTTCGATCCTTCTGCGCCTACCGAAGTCCGTACTGATGCCAGCGGTCACGGAATTGGAGCAGTACTGGCACAACGCCAGCGTGGCCACGACCGTGTTATCGCTTACGCCAGCAGGCTCCTCTCACCCGCGGAGCGCAACTATTGCATCACTGAGCGTGAGTGTCTGGCCCTAGTTTGGGCGGTTGCGAAATTCCGCCCATACTTATATGGCCGATCCTTTTCCGTTGTCACAGACCATCACGCGCTTTGCTGGTTATGCTCACTGAAAGATCCTACAGGAAGACTTGGTCGCTGGGCCTTACGCCTCCAAGAATATTCGTATACTGTCACCTATAAATCTGGCCGACTACACAAGGACGCTGACTGCCTGTCTCGCTACCCGGTCGACGAGCCTGACGACGCCGACAGTAGTAGCCCCAACGGCATTTTCTCTGTCTCTGCCTTCGGTAACATCGCCGATGAGCAGTACCGAGACCTATCGCTGCGAGCACTTATCGAGCGTCTGCGCTCTACACCTACCGACGCATCCGTTCGCCGATATGTCCTCCAGGGTGGCATTCTGTATCGAAGGAACTTCCTCCCTGACGGCTCTGACCTTCTTCTTGTCGTGCCAAAACAGCTACGACAGACTGTGCTCTTTGAGATGCATGACGCACCCACTTCAGGACATCTTGGGGTAACCCGCACGTACGACCGCGTCCGCCGCCGCTTCTATTGGCCTGGTCTCGCTCGCTCCGTTCGACGCTATGTTGCTGCCTGTGATCCCTGCCAGCGTCGGAAGACACCTCAGGTGCTACCTGCCGGTCATCTCCAGCCGATCACCGTCCCTGTGGAACCGTTCTTTCGTGTTGGATTAGACCTGCTCGGTCCCTTTCCCACGTCATCTTCTGGGAACAAATGGGTAGCCGTCGCGACTGATTACGCCACCCGATACGCTATCACTCGGGCTCTCCCTACCAGCTGCGCCACTGACGTCGCGGACTTTCTCTTGCGTGACATTATCTTGCTTCATGGCGCCCCGCGACAGCTGCTTACTGACCGTGGTCGAAACTTCCTCTCGAAAGTTATCGCTGACATTGTGCGTTCCTGCTCCATTCAACACAAACTGACTACTTCATACCATCCTCAAACCAATGGCCTGACAGAGCGGTTAAACCGTACTCTTACCGATATGCTGGCCAAGTACGTTTCCAAGGACCACCACGACTGGGACATTGCCCTTCCTTACGTAACATTTGCGTACAATTCTTCCCGGCACGACACCGCCGGATTTTCTCCCTTTTATCTACTGTACGGTCGCGAACCTACCTTGCCCCTAGACACGGCACTTCCTCCTGCTGCGGTCTCAACAAGCGAGTATGCGCGCGACGCCATCGCCCTCGCTGACCATGCACGCCAGCTTGCCCGTGCTCGACTGACGGCCTCACAGACCACTCAGCAGTGTCAGTACAACGCCCGCCATCGTGACGTACAGTTTTCACCTGGTGCGCTCGTGCTCCTGTGGTCGCCCTCTCGTCACGTCGGACTTTCAGAGAAGCTCCTTTCGCGATACACAGGGCCCTACCGCGTGCTGCGCCAGGTGACGCCTGTGACATACGAAATTGCTCCTGTGGCCTCAACCTCGTCCTCTCCTGTGGCATCTAGTGATGTCGTACACGTCAGTAGGCTCAAGGCCTACTACACTGCTTCCGAGTCCGATCTTTAGTCGCTCCGGGACGGCGCTTTTGCAGCCGGGGGTAGTGCTACGGCACAATATGCGCGATCACGAAAGGCCAGCAGTGTGAAGACGACGACGACGATTAGAAGCTAGCGCGGGCTGTTGCCTCTTGGCCAAGCGCAGCGTATTTTCCTTGTAAATATATTTGTACATAGCTTTTCGTCTGCGTCTTCCTACGTAACATATCTAGAAACGGTATCATACAGTAAAGAATTAGACATATAGGTAGTCTATAGTTTCAGAGATTAAACCATTTGAAATAGTTTATCATCTTAATAAGATCAGATTATTTAGCCATGAGGCTGTTTCGCCAAACCTGGTCCCTGCACCAGAAAAAAACCCTGATATTATCAACCCCTTGAGTACATAATAAAATTTCGAAAATGAATCAAAGTGGTAGCGTCATGCTACAATGCACTCTGGCTGCAACTGTGTAGTCACTGCACTGTAAAAAAAAGCCGAATTGATAGAACATATTCTTTAAAAAGCATGAAGCCTGTTGGTGTTCACTGCCTATAAGGCTGCCAAATCAAAAATCTACCAGCAGTTACTTCCACAACTGCTAATCGTCACCTATGACGTTGCAGGTGGGTTTGTATACCCTTATTTTTGCAATGCTGTTTTCTTACATACAGCTCTGAATCCACTCTAAAGTTATATCTTGCTTACTACTGCTGCTCTTGCTGCATATTGCTACGTCCTTCTTTGGCTTATCTGTCATTTGTAATGCTGACGCTTTGGCAGACTTGAGCGAAAAAGAACGAGGTTCAGTCAATGGACTTAACATTGAACCATTGGACTAACTTATATCCTGGAAGCTTCCTCGATGGCAAGACATCGCCCAGATGGGTGTATGAGTGAACCGGCCGTGCCTCTTTTCAAGAAAGAGCTTGACTTTCAGTGCAGATAGGGGCTTGGCGAGGAAGTGTTCCAAGGTCACGCAGTTATGATTAGGCTCGCGCATGCGCATTGTTCCAAAAGGCAGCATAGTGTCTTTTCAATAAACCAGTTGTTAGTCTGCGTTTGTCCTGTCTTGTTCTACGTCGGTGTCTCGTCCCTAGCGCAGTTTACGTTCCCAAAAATATGTCATACCAACAAGCCTCCCAACACACTCTCCTTGAGTTCAAGCATCGATTGTTCTGTGTTCACACCATTTCTTGGTGCTGTATTTGTTTTTTAGCACTCATTATGTACAGTATGCCGCGACTAGGCTCTCGGCAAGTCCTTTTATTGCGAAAGCAATACTGCTCGCACTTTCGGCCCATCGGTGGTCGTGGCGCCTCATGGAGGAAGGAAACTGAGCAGAGGCCCTACCCCCTCCGTGCGCTAGGAGAAAAGTGTCGAGGAAATGACGTAGTAGGTTCTCCTCTTTTTTGCAGATTTTTTTATTTCTTTGCCGTGGCGGCCACGCCTTTCGGGCCACAATGACGGCTTTGTTTTGGTTCTGTGCGCTCACACGTGTTGCTCCGTAGGTTTCGTACCATGGCAAAGGCGCTGTGCGGGCAGGTTCGCGTTGGTCTCCACGTTTTGTTGCGCTGCGTTAGCTGGACCATGCTCTCTCGGATTTTGCTATGGCCAGGTTGGACACGAGGAACTAAAGTTCGTGAAATAAACGCGCATGCAACGCTGTACGCAATGTACCGCACCACGGCAATGGCAACGGACGAAGGAATATCTGCGGGAAATATTGCCCTCTTTGGCGGAATAGCGCTAACGTGCTAACGATTGTTTAGTATTGCTGCGGAGCGCGCGTGTCCGAGCACCACGGTTGCGCGCAGCGCGGCGTGGTTTCGCGAGAAATGTATGCAAGAGAGGAGAGCTGGCCCGATAGGCGGAGCAACGCCATGAGCAACGCCAACTTCCGGCTTCACTTTAGCTTCACAAAGAGTGACGTCAGGGCCTCTCGTGAGTTTCCTTCCTCCGTGTGGCGCCTCCTTACACAGCTACGCGTCACGTGACCTTGTGACGTCACGCCAGACCGAGAGACAGGGCTCCAGCTCGCGGCATCGATGGTAGAGGCGAAGCCTTGCGCGCCGCTACTGCGGCGCTACCGAGAGGGGGCGCTCGCTGGTGTGACGTCACGCCAGACCGAGAGACGGGGCCCCAGCTCGCGGCATCGATGGTGGAGGCGAAGCCTTGCGCGCCGCTACAGAGAGAGGGCGCTCGCTGGTGTGACGTCACGCCAGACCGAGAGACGGGGCCCCAGCTCGTGGCATCGATGGTGGAGGCGAAGCCTTGCGCGCCGCTGCTGCGGCGCTACCGAGAGAGGGCGCTCGCTGGTGTGACGTCACGCTAGGAGGATAAATGGGGCTACAGCTCGGCTCCTCGCAGTGGTGGGCGCGCTGCCTTGCGCTATGTCGGATGATGTATAGCCATAAGTTTAACAAAGGGCAACCATGTCCACACCATCAGCCGAACCAAGGCGCAGCCAAGGGTATTGCTTCCGCAATCTTGCAGGCTTAACCAAGTTAAGCCTTCAGCCAATTTTTTAAGCCATTCAACGTAATAGCAGTTGCCAATACTTCCCAACAGATAGTTATACCAGGTCATGAAACAAAATCAAACCCACGTAATTCAAGTTAGCCTGGTGGTGAGTGACTCTCTTCACAAGAAAATAATGCTAGTTTTCGAGTTTGCGTATGGTCTACTGTACTACTAATTGCAGTTAAGCTTTATTTTTGAATAAATTTGAAAATAATATTCAGTTCACTTTTACAAGGCAACAATGACTCCATCGTGATTGTAGCTGATTTTAGTATAGATAACAAAACATAATCCACACTGACTATGCAAATCTGCTGCGCTCATTAACCTTTACAGACGTATTTGTAGTACCAACGTGTCTAATGGGCACCTCCGCGTCGATGCACGACCGTGCCGTAACTAGCACACTATGGTGCATCAGTGCCAGTTCTTATAATCAGCCCATTTCTATCACCAATCCACTCAGCTAAAATCTAGTATTTGTGGTGTCTGCATTTGTCTTTGTGCCCCGTTTCTATTGCGTTGGTTACATTTATAAATATTCTTGTATCTAAAAAATAGCCTGTTTAGCAGCCCTAACTGCCATTACAAAACCAACAAGGATAGACTGCAACGGTAGCAAAACAATGAATGTCAGTGAAGCCAACGCTTCGACAAGGTCACTTCACGAAATTATGGCTTCAGCAACAGTCCTTGTTCTACTGTTCTTCACTTCATGCCTCCATCTTTCTGTGAACCTCTCTCTCATTTAGGCCTCACTATAAAACGTTGGTTAGGTACATTTCTGCGTTGAGATTGACAGAAAATATCAGGAAGATGTCGACAGTGTGTTCAATAACTCAATGAAATTCCTGATATCAGCTATTCGCCACAGTCGCATAAAGAGAACTACACGTTCTTAGAAAGAACTGTGCTAATGAATGACCGATGAAATTATTTTATAATGACATATTATTTGCATCGAAATTATAGTCAGAATTACCTGTGTCAGCTTAAAATGTTGCGAAATAAATCTGTGTCTGGTGTGAGAGTAACAAAATAATATTACTCGTGCCTGATTGTACAAGCTAACGGCAATACAAAAAGAATTGAGAAAAAGCCATGGGAACGTTCGATGATTCCAGCTATCCACGAGCTTCGCTGACATCACTGGTGACCATATGGTGAGCAAGTTCAATTAATATTTTACAAGCTTAGACCCCCTAGTCTCACATTTCGCAGATTCTAGCCCTAACATTTACCATTCAGAATCTTCTAGAAATGCACTCGTACTTTCTAATATTAAATTTTCTGAAATATATGTAGTTGCTAAGCTGTAACCATTTAAAGGAGGTGGACCAGGTGGAATAATGATGCGTTTAGTTAAAGAAAACATAGACATCCCGAGTCCTCTGGCGTCAGCAATGTTGCCTCCGACACAAAAAAAAAGAAGCTCAGGGCTACTTCACAGCTTGTTGGCGACATAATTATCAATCTTAAAAAGGCGTCGGAAACTGTCGATCGCCCTATTGGGCAGCACTACGTTTTCTCGAGCAAAGTTTTGACCTTTCTTTTTTCTTATAGTATGCATAGTCATCAGCAGAAGGCAGTGATACTCGACATTTCGTTTCCTACTGAGTTCCAATGCACACTTATGCCCCAAGGGTCTTTTTTGGGCCGTTGTTCTTTCTAATTTACGTGAACGACTTTCTCAATGTTCTTGAAACATCAGATGCACTCATATACGTGGACGACCCAGCCCTGGTGATAGTGGCTGACAACCCCTCAAAACTGGAAAGAAAACTAATGCCGAATTGCAACATATATCATGGTGCTTTGCTGATAAGTTAACTTAATATCGCATTAGAAAAACTACATCACATTTTATTCACTAACGCGACGCCTACAATATGACTTCTTTTCGAAATAATAGCTGCTTTCTTGAACACTTACCAATGTTTGGGTACCTCAAAGTGACATGGGAATTCCATGTACATGGGCGAGATAAAATTAGTCCTGTACACGCCAAGTTGGCATCTAGCAGTTTTTGGGCCTTTACAGACTTGAAATTCAACATTTTGTATTTCGCATTTGTTCACAGCGTTCTGTCACACAACGCTGAATCTTGAATTGGCATGTATAAAACATATTTTCTTGCCATGGAAAAAGTGAAATGATGTGCTACTAGAATAATTAAAGCTTGAAAAAATTTTCATCCCACTAAACTCGTCTTTGGTAGTCTAAGAATATAGGGTTATTTGTGTAAAGTGATAAAAGTTTCTGTTTTAGCCTCTCTGTACACAACCGCCCCTTCTATGTGTCCATGTTTTAGTCCTCATCTTGCATCCCTAGAAGCATATCGTTTAGAAATTTTAACGTACCACCAACAAACAGTCTCTATGGAGAGCGCTTAATACAGCTCTTGGGCACAAAGGCTCCAAATAAGCTTTCAAATAAAATTAAGGAAGCTTGCCGTTTTGTTTTTAGCATGTGAGAAACATATTATTGAAAATAACGTTGGCTAAGTCCTTATGTATAGACAATCCCTTAAGTAAATGCAAGATTGCCTTGCGTTTTATACGTGCTAATTATTCGGTCCTTTCAGTCATGTCATTAAACTTTATTTCTTGCGACTGTAATGTTGCATCATTTAATTTTCTTTTCATCCATCAAATGGTGTGGCTGTGCCTCTAGGTCGTTTTTTTTTCAATATATATATATATATATATATATATATATATATATATATATATATATATATATATATATATATATATATATTGTCACGCGCTAACACAGGAGTAAGTGACAGTACGAGCAGCCAGAGACGAAAAATGTCAGGCACTAAGCGACGGTTCTCCAGCTGGCGCGGGATCCTTGACCTCGTCGTCTTCTTCGCCGTTTTGCTGGGCACGCAATGCTGAATGGTCGCTGGCTCATAACACCAGGTGGCATTATTCCCCCTCCCTATGGAGCATCGACTCGATGCTCAAACACAAGACGTACACGGAAAGTACGCACATTAGGTAAGACATTAAAAAATAAGGGGAAAACGCGCTAGCACACATACGGGCATGCACACGAGGCAAAAAAAATTGGGTTCTGTCGTCGGGAACAAAAAAAGAGAAAAAAAAAACACTTCGCAGTTCTTTGGAGGACGACGCGACGACAGCAAAAACAAAGGTTTGTTTCACCGGTAGACTTAACATCACCGTGCAAAATACGGCTTGAGGCGGACGACATGTACAGTCTCTGCGCGTGGTAAACGGCGCTTGGGCGATGGTAGGTTTCCGTCCGAAACCACTTCATAATTCACGTCGCTTACACGCCTTAGTACCGTGTATGGTCCGAAGTACTTGCTCAGGAGTTTCTCGCTGAGGCCTCGCCGTCTAATGGGGGTCCAAACCCAAACTTGGTCACCAGGCTCATAGGTAACTTGTCGATGGTGAAGATTGTACCTTATGGCATCGGTACACTGCTGCTGTCGTATGTGGACACGGGCCAGTTGACGGGCTTCCTCGGCACGCTGAATGTACTCCTCGACGTCAGGAGCTAACTGGTCGAGCTGATCGATGTCTTCATATGGAATCATGGCGTCGAGCATAGTTTGAACATCTCGACCATAAACGAGGCGAAACGGCGTAAATCGTGTAGTTTCCTGTGTGGCAGTGTTGTACGCAAACGTTACGTACGGCAGGATTTCGTCCTACGTTTTGTGCTGCACATCGACGTACATAGAGAGCATGTCTGCCAGTGTTTTGTTTAGTCGTTCTGTCAAACCATTAGTCTGAGGGTGGTATGCAGTGGTCTTTCGATGACTCGTGTAACTCAACTTGAAGATGTCGTCCAGAAGCTTCGCCATAAATGCCGTCCCTCGGTCAGTGATGATGAATGATGGTGCGCCATGCCGAAGCACAATGTGATGCATAAAAAACAGGGCAACTTCAGATGCTGTCCCGCGTGGTAGTGCCTTCGTCTCAGCGTAACGCGTCAAGTAGTCAGTTGCGACAATGATCCACTTATTGCCGGAGGAAGACAAGGGAAATGGTCCAAGAAGGTCCATTCCAACTTGATCAAACGGCGTACGCGGAGGGTCGATGGGTCGTAGAAGGCCTGCAGGCTTGAAGGGTGGTGACTTTCGGCGCTGGCATTCACGGCATCCTTTCACGTAGCGTTTGACGCAAGCAGTCAGTCTAGGCCAGTAGTACAGTTGCCGTACCCTGTCCAGAGTCCTTGAGGAACCCAAGTGACCAGATGTCGGCTCGTCGTGGCAGGCTAATAGAATGTCGTCGCGAAGGGCTTGAGGCACTACTAGAAGATGTGGTTTGTCGCCGGCACCTGTGTTTCTTTTGTATAAGATGCCCTCTCGAAGGCAAAATGATGACAACCGTCGCGAAAGTGGGCGAGGAATGGACGCGATGCTGCCTTCTAAGTGATCAATTATGGGCCTTAACTCAGCGTCCGATCGTTGTGTAGCGAGCAGGTCCGGTCTGCTGAGGGCTCCCAGGAAGGCGCTGTCGTCTTCCTCGCCAGGATTCGGAGATTCAACAGGTGCTCTTGATAGCGTGTCAGCATCTTCATGTTTCCTACCTGACTTGTATACGATGGTGATGTTAAATTCCTGGAGTCGCAGACTCCAACGTGCCAATCGTCCAGAAGGGTCTCGGAGGTTGGTCAACCAGCAGAAAGCGTGATGATCGGTCACAACTTTAAATGGCCGCCCGTAGAGATACGGCCTAAACTTTGTAGTAGCCCAAATAACCGCGAGGCACTCCTTCTCTGTGGTGGAATAATTGGACTCTGCCCGTGACAGAGTGCGGCTCGCGTAGGCGATAACTCGTTCAGTTCCGTCTTGCCGTTGCACCAGGATAGCTCCAAGACCGATATTGCTGGCGTCAGTGCGTACTTCTGTGTCAGCATCCTCATCAAAATGACCGAGCACAGGAGGAGAAGACAATCGCAAAGGAAGTCTGTTGTTCATCAGTCCAGAGGAATGGCACGTCGTCACGTGTAAGGCGAAATAGCGGCTCTGCAATCTTCGAAAAATTTTCAATGAAGCGTCGATAATAGGCACACAACCCCCAAAACCGTCGGACACTTTTCTTGTCGGTTGGAGTGGGAAAAGCAGCTACGGCATCAGTCTTCTCGGGATCGGGCCGAACACCTGCCGCGCTCACGACGTGACCAAGGAACTTCAGTTCCTCGTAACCGAAATGGCATTTCTCTGGCTTAAGTGTAAGGTCAGCCAATCGAATGGCTTCGAGTACATTCCGAAGGCGTCGAATGTGCTCGTCAAAAGTCTCCGAAAAGATAACGACATCATCGAGATAGACGAGGCAGCTTTTCCATTTGAGGTCAGGGAGAACGGTATCCATCATTCGCTGGAATGTGGCTGGCGCGGAACAGAGGCCGAAAGGGAGTACTCTAAATTCGTAAAGGCCGTCCGGAGTCACAAACGCAGTTTTCTCGCGGTCCCGCTCATCTACTTCAATTTGCCAGTAGCCACTTTTCAGATCGATAGAGGAGAAATACTTCGCGCGCCTCAATCTATCCAGAGAATCGTCGGCACGAGGCAACGGGTACACGTCTTTCTTTGTGACGTTGTTTAGCTTCCGGTAGTCCACACAAAACCGAAGCGTGCCATCTTTCTTTTTAACGAGAACGACTGGCGATGACCAGGGACTGCATGAAGGCTGTATTACGCCGTCTTGAAGCATTTCCTTCACCTGCGTTTGAATCGCATGTCGTTCTGTCGGGGAAACACGATAAGGCTGTTGCCGTATGGGGGGCACGTCGTCATAGGTGATGATACGGTGTTTCGTAATCGACGTTTGACGTATCTTCGACGACCGTGCAAAGCAAGAGTGGAACTCGAGCAACAGCTCGCGTAGGGGTTGTTTGTTCTCTTCAGGAAGCGTTGGACTAATGTCGGCGTTGCGTACAGGTGGTTCAGCATTGTCGATTGCCTCGGAAACAAAACACTCAGTGACATCGGCGATCGGGTCGGCGTAGGCGATGACAGTACCGGGGAAAAGGTGCCGGTGTTCGTAGCTGAAGTTCGTGACAAGAACCTCACAGTGGCCATCATGGAGATCAATAAGGCTTCTTGCTACGCAAACACCTTGAGAAAGCAGGAGAGAGCGATTGCTTTCTGCGACCGCTTCACCGTATAAGAGTCTGTCACATGCCACCTGAACCACGACACTTGCACGTGGTGGTAACGTGACAGCGTCGTCAATGACACGAAGTGGTGCTCGAGGGTGGATGGTGTAGGTCGTCGCTGCGGCGCTCTTTGTCGAGAAAGTGACGAGGCGTTCTCCAATGTCGATGATAAATCCGTGCTCCCTGAGAAAGTCCATACCGATGATTAGGTCTCGAGAACACTGAGGGAGAATGCTTAAGCTGGCAACAAACGTGGAGCCGCGAATCTGTATTCTTGCCGTGCACATGCCGAGTGGGGTGATGATGTGCCCGCCAGCTGTACGAACTGGCGTTTGATTCCAAGGCGTCGTCACTTTCTTCAGAAGGGTGGCCAGTTTTTCGCTGATTATAGAATAATCCGCTCCAGTGTCCACTAAAGCAGTCAATTCACGACCGTCGAGCAGTACAGGAATGTCCAAGGAAATTCTTTTTCTGTAATCAGCGGGTACTGTCGTCGTCGGTGTATCGTCGGTCCGTGTACGCGTCAGTAGGGGTCCTTGAGTACGTCCAGACTGAGCGGCCTCGCCCCCGAAGGCCGCTGTGGTTAGTATTCCCGGCGCGGGCTGGGCGACCGACCCCGCACCACGCTCGAATACGTACGGCGAGTCGGAGAAAACCGCCGCGGCGAAGGGGAGCGTGACTGGTGTCGAGTTGATGGGGATCCGCACTGCTGGGCAACGTATTGTTCAATTTCAGGAGGACGCTGGCCAAACCTAGGTCGCGGCGAGTTTGCTGAAAATCCGCGTAGTCCGAGCTCTCGATAGGAGCACTGTCGGTAGACGTGCCCAGCTTCGCCACAGTGATAGCAAAGGGGACGGCGATCAGGTGCCCGCCACACGTCTGATTTCCTTGGGGCCTGTCGGTGGTCCTGGTAATACGAGGCCGCTTGGACGGGCTGTAGCATGGCCGGGCACGCGGTGCGAAGCGGGGAGGGAGGTGGGGCAGGTTGCCTCAAAGCTTGCGCATACGACATACGGGAGCTGTCAGTTCTTAGCGGTCGAGCTTCTGTGTTGAAGGGTGGTTCTCTTAGCGCTTGCTGGACTTCGTCACGGAGAACGCTGGACAAGGAGTTGAGCATCGGCTGTGAGGGTACCGACAGCTTCTGGAGTTCTTCGCGGATTACGGAGCGAATGAGCTCTCGAAAGAAATCGACGTGGCCCCCGAGAGCTCCGAAGAAGTCCATAGGTGAGGCAGCGTTCACTTGGCGTTCGTATGATGGTGCCCGCTGCCGAAGCGTCTGTTCCATGGTGACGGCCTCTGAAAGAAATTCTGACACAGCCTTGGGAGGACTGCGCACGAGACCGCCGAACAGCTGCTCTTTCACTCCGCGCATCAGGTACCGCACCTTCTTTTCTTCCGACATGCTGGGTTCGGCTCGTCGAAAGAGACGCGTCATGTCCTCGACATACATTGCGACACCTTCGTTCGGCATTTGTATACGGGACTGGAGATCACGCTCAGCTCGCTCCCGGCGATCAGGGCTCGCATACGTCTCAAGAATCTGGCGTTTGAATTCTGTCCATGAATTTAGGGCATCTGCGCGGTTCTCGTACCAAACACGTGCACCATCGTTCAGGCTGAAATATACGTTTTTCAGTATCTCTGCGTCATCCCACTTGTTGAACGCGGCAACACGTTCATAGTGGACCAGCCAATCTTCAACATCCTCATGTATGGCGCCGTGGAAGGGATTTGGCGTTCGCGGATTCAGTAGCGTACACTGAATCGGCGTTGGGCCTTCCATACCTGTTGGCGTGGTCGGAGCTGCCATTTTCTCTGCGGGGAGTCCAAACTCAGGGGCTTGTCCACGGATCCTTCTGCTGGCGCGGTGTACAGGCGTAACCACCGGTACGGGGCTGGAGCTCCTGCTGCTCGGAGGGGTGTTGTGCATAGATTAGATTACCCCGCACCTCCACCAGTTTGTCACGCGCTAACACAGGAGTAAGTGACAGTACGAGCAGCCAGAGACGAAAAATGCCAAGCACTAAGCGACGGTTCTCCAGCTGGCGCGGGATCCTTGACCTCGTCGTCTTCTTCGCCGTTTTGCTGGGCACGCAATGCTGAATGGTCGCTGGCTCATAACACCAGGTGGCAATATATATATATATATACTTTTTTGTGCGCTTAAACCTGCTTGATGCTTAATCTAATAGTTTGTGAGCTTGCTGCTACTTGTAGGCATATGTTCCATTTCGACTCCCGCTAGCCATTGGCTATAAATATAAACATTTTGTATTATTTCTCTTCATAAAGCAAATAAGAATGAATCAGAATGAATCAATGAATGCATGAATGCTGAACATCAATGCGGGTATAGTCAATAGGAGTAGTCTGCCTTTGACAAGACCTTAATTTCTGTTTAACGAAATTAAGCGCAAATAAGCACAACGACAAAAGAAGGCACAGTGGACACACAAGCGCCTACGTGTCTACCGTTCTTGTGTATCCTTGCGCTTACACCATTTATTCAATATGTACCAACAAGCCCTCATCGCTACCCCTAATTAAAGTTGTTGCGGTCACGGATAAGTTTTATACCAAAAATTTGAGAATCTTAGGTAGAGGTCGCCAATATTATTGTAGTTATGCCTTTTTACCACCACAATGAAAATACAGCACATGTATGCATACATAACACAATGTCAAACAAACACCTTGCTGTCCAGAACAGTGAAAAAATACTTATTATGTACATGAAAGACGGGTACAGCTTGCACTGGCCGAAAAACATATGACACTACTGGCGTCGGTCCTGTCGTTTGTGTTCTTCTTGAGTCCTTAATCCATAAGAAAGGGGACGCCAAAGACATGAAAAATTATAGACCGATCAGTTTACTGTCCGTTGCCTACAAAGTATTTACTAAGGTAATTGCAAATAGAATCAGGAACACCTTAGACTTCCGTCAACCAAAGGACCAGGCAGGATTCTGGAAAGGCTACTCAACAATACACCATATTCACACTATCAATCAGGTGATACAAAATGTGCGGAATATAACCAACCTTTATATATAGCTTTCATTGATTACGAGAAAGCGTTTGATTCAGTCGAAACCTCAGCAGTCATGGAGGCATTGCGGAATCAGGGTGTAGACGAGCCGTATGTAAAAATACTGAAAGATATTTATAGTGGCTCCACAGCCACCGTAGTCCTCCATAAGGAAAGCAACAAAATCCCAATGAAGAAAGGCGTCAGGCAGGGAGATACGATCTCTCCGATGCTATTCACAGCGTGTTTACAGGAGGTATTCAGAGACCTGGATTGGGAAGAATTGGGGATAAGAGTTAATGGAGAATACCTTAGTAACTTGCGATTCGCTGATGATATTGCCTAGCTTAGTAACTCAGGGGACCAACTGCAATGCATGCTCACTGACCTGGAGAAGCAAAGCCGAAGGGTGGGTCTAAAAATTAATCTGCAGAAAACTAAAGTAATGTGTAACAGTCTCGGAAGGGAACAGCAGTTTACTATAGGTAGTGATGCACTGGAAGTGGTAAGGGAATACATCTACTTAGGACAGGTAGTGACTGCGGATCCGGATCATGAGACTGAAATAATCAGAAGAATAAGAATGGGCTGGGGTGCGTTTGGCAGGCATTTTCAGATCATGAACAGCAGGTTGCCATTATCCCTCAAGAGGAAAGTATATAACAGCTGCGTCTTACCAGTACTCACGTACGGGGCAGAAACCTGGAGGCTTACGAAAAGGGTTCTACTTCAATTGAGGACGACGCAACGAGCTATGGAAGGAAGAATGATAGGTGTAACGTTAAGGGATAAGAAAAGAGCAGATTGCGTGAGGGAACAAACGCGAGTTAATGATATCTTAGTGGAAATCAAGAGAAAGAAATGGGCATGGGCAGGACACGTAATGAGGCGGGAAGATAACCGATGGTCATTAAGAGTTACGGAATGGATTCCAAGGGAAGGAAAGCGTAGCAGAGGGCGGCAGAAAGTTAGGTGGGCGGATGAGATTAAGAAGTTTGCAGGGACAACATGGCCACAATTAGTACATGACCAGAGTTGTTGGAGAAGTATGGGAGAGGCCTCTGCCCTGCAGTGGGCGTAACCAGGCTGATGATGATGATGATGAGTCCTGGTCTTCTGCGCTTTGCCTTTACTACTTCAAGCATGAACCAACTAGCCCAAGCAAGAGTTTTACTTGTCAAGATACAATTACTGGAGTAGCTGAGTGACACTCTGGTGTCAATAAAGAAGCGCCTTGCCAACAAGGCCACACTGAAATCCCTCAGTGCAGTTCTTTTTTTACCGCCATGTTTATAGTTCCCGGCGCCTGTGTGCTGGGCATACAGTACAACACAGTGATGAAACCTAACAAATAACAAGAAAGAATTGAATTATGCCAAAAAACAGACGAATAATGGTCGAGGAAGTAGCCAAGCGCAGTGTGAGTGAAAGCGCTGCTGCATACCAATGGATAAATATGTTTTTGCTATAACTTACTGGTACCTAAACATCTGAAGTCAATGACACCAGAGCCGTGACAAATTCCCCTCAAATAACTTGTAATTTTCCGGAAAGAAACAGTCTCTAATTCACTGTATTGCAGTGCGGCCCACACAAGGCAGTCATTGTCGTTCATTTTGCCACTCCACGGTGTGCGCACGTAACTTTTTTTTTTTTTTTTTTGCCACAGTGCTCACTGATTGTGCTTTTTGCCTGCTAAGGAATATCTGCAGTATGCTCTTGGCCATGACCCTCTAGTGAACGCAGCCTGCTGCGCCACACGCTGTATCCTGTGTGTCTACACATGGTGAATACAAACTACTTGGCGCTCACTCCACCCTGTGCCGCAATGACTCTTTAAGCCTCATGTGTTGTTTGTGCACAAGCTTTTGCACTTTTACTGCACTTCCCAGCTGTGTGTGCCTGGCTGCAGCGTTTCGTGTTTTCTCGTGAGGCCTGGCAGTGGCTTCTCTCTATATCTGATATATATAAAATACGTCTTTTAGAAAAGACTTAACGGCTGTTGGAACATGTGCCGCTGTGAGAGGAGCCGATCCTGCTTTTTTTTGACTCGTTACTAAAATTCACTGAGCCATGCTTTAATCTGCACGAGCCTTCTGCACTTTCAGATTGAAATACATCCGTCGAAGGCTATCAGCGTATGGGAGAAAAACATGTCAGCTTTTCATTTGATGAGCATGGAGCACTGCTAATGTCATCTTGTAGTAGAAATAAAGCTAAGCGATCGAGTTAACTCAGCATTCAGCTTGGCCCCTCAGTTTACAGCGAGTCATATAAGCCTTCAGTGATTCATTCTTAACCGTGCTATTGGAATAAAGAACTAAAGACCAAGAAAACAGTTATCAAAACCATGAACTACCTGATTTGTTTCTGCAAGCAAACTCTGGGACGGAGACAGACTGGATGAAGCACAGGTCAAGCATGACGCAGTCATCTTTGCTCCTTGTTCTTGCTACATGAAAAAGAAAATAGCCCATAACAAGCGAAACAGCTCTGAATGCACTTTTGTCACTGATCCATTGCTAACAGTTCAATAACAATGACACAATAACATTATATTCCATACCTTGTAACAGCATAACAAGTTATTAGTAGGGGTGTGCCAATACCAAATAGTAGATTTGGAGTCGAATATTGAATCAAATCAAGAAAAAAAAGCCGCACATCGAATCAGATATTGAATATCAGAGAACTTCTCCCAGTACTGAATGCTTACAAATTTTGGACAAGGAAATAAGCTACTGCACGCGCTCGGGAATCACCTAACATCGCATAACAAGAATGTAGCGAGCCACCAGTAACATAGAAATCAAGATATGCAGCACGGTCTTCTTAAAGGGAACAAACACGAAATTAGTATGCCAGCCCTGGTTACAGCTAAGTTCTAGTATATGAAGGTATGAAAACTATTTTTCATCAATATAAAATCTGTTGAATAGAATCAAGTGCTTTTTTCCTCTGAAACCAGTGAATTTGTAGCGTGCAGTTCCACTGAATACCAATGAGGTCTTCAGTTTAATAGTGGAGCTGTGTTTTGCGGCAATCTTTTATTTATTGCATAGAAATCTTTGCTTCCCTGTCTTCCTCCGAAATACAAAAGGGCTATCCCAACTTTATGGCAGATGAATTATTCTAAGGCCTACCTGCGCGACACACATAAGCACCGCGCATCGCATGATTCGAACACCACTCCCCCCATACCCGGCGCTGACACTAAAATGCAGGTGCCGTCTGCATCGTCTCATTGTCGGGTTCGGCGTGACCTTTTTAAGTTTGGAGAGTCAGCGCAAGTTTATCCGACGTTCGCAGCCCCACTCCTCTTCCCTCTTTCATCCGCCGTCCGCGCAAGTGCATGGACGTCGAACTCTGGAGTTTTGCAAGACGCGTAGCGCCACCTGCCGTTGCGAAGAGGCAGTAATTGAGTAGTGCGAAGCCCGACTACGTTGCTAAGTTACCTATGCAGCTAGCGACTGCGAAACAACGATTTAACTAGATTTTTGTCCATTTTGCGAGTGTTTTGCGCATTTAACACCCATACAGAGAGCTATGAATTTCTACGCTTGTCGGACGCGCCGCCGAACTGCCATAAAGCGCTTGCTGGCTCACTCTCAGACTGATTGCGGAAACGACGGCAACCGCGATAGCTCCGCGCGCTACGAAGAAACACCGCAATCGACGCTACTGTTGTGTTGTAAATTGCCATGAACGTGAAGGACGGAATAACAACGTGCAGTATTACCGATTTCCATCGCGATCGTATGAAGGGGAAAGGCGAGAGCGCTGGATACGGGTTACTTGCATTCCCCACAACACAGCGGCTCGCATGAGAAAGTGCGACAATTTTGTTCTTCTGTAATTGTGTTACGTAGCCCTGACGGAGGACCGTGGTAACCAAACGAAAACTCAAGAATCTGCAGCCGCCACTTCGTCGGTAACAGAAAAAAACCTCGTTGCCAACCATCCTGATTATGTGCCATCGATATCTCCACCTTTTAACAGACGTCCGCCTCCGCTTGATTTAACAAGTGGAACGGAGAGATTTGGCAGGTCAGCTTAACCAACATTTTGGTTCGTTTATGAATTCAAAATCCTGTTCTAGACCATCGTTGTATCGTGAGCTCATTTCTACTTTCGGTATTTTGTATGTCCTGCGCCGATGCAACAAGCACGCTTCGCAAAGTGCTGAGCCTGCTCGACTGCGTTTTTCAAATCTGAGCAATAAAGTTGCTGTAGGAGCACTGGATGAGTAATTGCGAAGTAACGCACGTGTGTAAAAAAAATGTCACGTTTATTTACATTTATTTGTGCGCGCTTGTTGCTGGAAGCGTCTGCGAAAAGTTCAAATTAAGGTACTGAGCGATGCTGTAGCTGCTGCGAGAAAGAAAGATGCAGCGCTTAGGCACTGTAGGAAGCTTACTTTTTTTATGATCGCACGCTGTTTGCTGCCTTGGAAAACGTTTTATGTTTGCTGCTCTGGAAAAGGCTATGAAACGATTTACCCTCTGCAAATAATTGCATGACAAAACAATACGATAAAATGCATAAAAATATAGGAGAGACTTAAGTCTTGTGTTCAGGACATATTCAATATAATCCAATTTGAAATGCTTAGATTTTTATGCTGATATGCCTTTAGACAAACCTGATGCTCTCTGTACTTGCGAGTTGCAGCACGCCGAAATAACACTTGAGACTTTATTTTATATTGTACACGTACTTCGCCCTGCTGAGCTTCCTTTCCGAAGCGTGGATGGGTGGAAGAAGCTTTCCAGGTACTTGATTCTTAGGAAACCGTGCCTCAACACACACGAAAGAGAAGGGCCCATTGTGGCCTATGCACCTTCGCTTGCGGACAGCTCTCCTTGCACTACTCAGTTAGCGCGAAGGCTGCGATGGGGGCGCTGGTGAACGTTTTTCCGCAGCGCCGCCTGGGCAGAGTCTGAGCTCTATACTCTTACAAGAAGGCTCGAGAGATGGCGCCACCATCATGCAAGAGCAGTGTTACAGATGGCCACGCGCCCCTTCTGAAACCTCCACTCCCACCATCGCGGCAGCCCTCCTCCTCTATGAACTCTGTGTAGACGACATATCGTCAGGCCCCGCACACTCTCAAGTTCAACAAATGGCCACAGAGGGCGAAAAATCAATCGAGGCGCGTTTCAGCGTGAGCGCGCAAGTGGAGCTACTGTAATTTGGTCGAATAGTTTAATTTGTGCTTTCTATGCTAGGGGCGCTGAACATGCTGAATTTTTTAATTTACACAAACCATTGACATGAAGAATCGAGGTGTCTAAGGATGCTTTTTTACCTCAGGCAAATAGGCAGTTGATTTTCTTTTAATTTGATTGTTGAAGCTGCCTTTTAGTCATAGCGTCAAGGTTTTTGTGCTCGATTAACCACCAACAGCCGACAGCCTATTGGTATCGATGTGTTTCCTGGCCGTTGGCGTTCGAATACTACGGCGGTAAAACATTTTCGAAAGCATGCTGGTTTCGTCTGCGAATCATTACATAGACTTGCTGTAAGAAGGTCTACTCTTGGCATAGAATAGTGCCTCATTTTGTTTAGGCGTTGACTATCATAATGAATGCGGCGGAGGTTGAGGGAGTACGCTTGAAGGTACGTTTTTATGCCGTTGATCTCGATAACACCGTAAGTACGCAAACCGATGTCGCAGAACACCCGATGCATCATTGTGTGTTCTCCGTCATCGCTTGTTTGCTGTATGCCTACTAACTCTTCATTTCTTCAAGTGTTGTATCCTCATTTTGTTCTTGTTCTCTTGTGCTTCACTTACAGTATGTCGTTCCGTCAGCTGTAATGCGCATTTGCAAAACCAATACGTTTGATAAGACGCAGTGGTTATCATAATTTCACTACACGTGTATTAAGCTGGCACATATGGTTCAGATACAGATACCTGTATGCGAACTTGCACGACGTTGATGCGGAGATTAGGATAATTATGACACCCGTAAGGAAGAGGCAGCTGACGGCCGTATAAGCTGTTGCGTTCTTTCCGCCAAACTACCCGGCCTGGTAGTGCTGTAAAGATGCTGTATAAAAGTGACACGCGGTGACAGGGAAATTATTATACTTAGCAGCCGACCGTACGTTTTGTAGCTTAGGTCTTCTTTCTTGTGCGTTTGTGCTACCCTTATTAATGAGCCATCTCTCGACTATGTTCTTGACTATGTAACCGCGTTTGTGTGGATGCGTAGACGTGTGCTTTTTGTTGTGCTTGTAAAATGCAAATAAAATATTTTCAGGCTTACTCAATCTTTGGTGTCGTGTGCGTTTATTCCAGTCGAGGCCATCCTGCCATCTGGAAACCGCATTCTGTCAGTAGCCCTACACGAAATGCAACAGCTGGAGCGCGGCGGCACTACTCGGGATGCCCTTAAAAGTCAGTTCAGAGTGTGCCTTAACTCGATATGACTCAGCGCTACATGTATTCTGCTGCGCCTCGATCGTGCTCCCGCCAGTTTGGTTGCTGTGTGGCAAACGTAGCGCCTACATAAATATGTAGGCGCTACGTTTGCTACACAGCAACTAAACTGGCGGGAGCACGATCGAGGCGCAGCAGCCACAAACCCAGTAAAGCCACAGAACACCTGGTAAAGCGTGTGCAAACCTGGTGAAGCGTGTGCAAAACCCCGTTTCCGTTTCCTGTTGTACAGCGCCACCTGTGGTCACATACTTTAGTTCACGACGCCACCGCTACGCTTATTTCCGTAGCACTGTGGAAGGTACAGTTTCCCTTCTCTAAGTTTGTATAGGTGTTCTGTGATATCGTTGCATCTGGCACTCCCGCTCCTCTCCTGCTAGTCGGCCGCCCCGTTTCAAAACACACTACTCTCAATACCTCCATGTAACCACACCCATTCCTATGTACTCCATGCTTAATAAACCCAGTTAACCTCCATTAACAAAAGTCCAGAGTTCTATAGTCCTCTATACACAACATAAAGAAACATGATGTCAGAATTGAACTAGTTCTAACGTCAGCGCATCAGCAATGGAGACGATTCCTGCACCTGCGAAATTTGACTCCAGGGGAAACGTTGCGGAACAATGGCGAGCCTTCAAGCAGAGCTTCACGCTGTCCCTCAAAGCAACTAACACAGCGAGATAACCATCTAACCGCCAAGTAGCACTTCTTTTCACCATTGGTGGTTCTTCACTGCTTGAAATCAACACTTTGGACTTCGGGGGAACGACTGAGGAAAGACCAAATCCAGAATTTAACTATGCATATGTCATCAGCCTCCATAACGCGCATTTCTTACCGAAGAAAAACGAGCTGTACTCACGATAAGTCTTCCGAACTCACATGCAACGGGAAAAAGAGCAGTTCGACAGCTTTGTAACAGATTTGAAGCTCAAAGCGCGCAATCGTGGATTTGGAAATGAAAGCGAAAAAGTTATCTGCGACCAGATCGTCTGTGGTATCTATGACAAAAAAGCCAGTGCAGACATTCTCGGGTTAGAAGATCCGACCCTAGAGAAGGTTGAAAAGGTGTGTCGAGCACACGAAGCAACGAAAATTCAAATGAAGGCATTTAAATAGGGTACTCCATCAAGCAGCGAGACCATGCACACAGTCAAGAAATTCGTCCATTGCACCAGTGCAAACTCGAAAAGCGCAAAAGGAAAACCACAAAGCGCTAACGTACCAAAGTGCAGGTACTACGGGGGTAGCCACGAGTGCAAAAGAGAAACATGCCCAGCTTGGAAACAAACATGCAGCAAGTGCAAAAAACGCAATCACTTCGCGGCAGTTTGTAAAAGCAGCAAGGTAATTGCTGGCCTGGCAGTAGATAGCGAGGATAAAAGCATACTGGCAGTTCAAAGCCATAAACTAGACTCAGTCCACACGTTTCTGAGAGTGAACGGAACACAAGTGAAGTTTCAAGTGCACAGCGGTGCAGCTGCTGACATCATCACGGCTAGACACGTCAAGCAACAGCAAATACAACCGTGCACAGCAACACTGCGAACGTGGAATGAAAAATCAAGTTCCAAGATGACTTACAAGCCATGATTCTTCATACGCAACGATACAACATTGTCATCGAGCACAGACCAGGCAAAGAATTACGTTTGGCTGATACAATGTCACGTGCGTTTCTTCCCAACGAAAGCAATGAACAAGAACTTGAAAACATCAACGTCTTACACTACCTTCCTGTGAGAAAGGAAACCTAGGAAAAGATTCAGTCTGCGACTGAGAGATGAATCCCTGCAAAGGTTGAAAGCTATCATCTTATCAGGTTGGCGACAAGACAAGCGTCAACTACCCCAAGACACACGCATGAACTTCACATACATAGATGAGCTTACAGTTGAAGCCAACCTCATTTTCAAGGGATTACGTCTAATCGTCCCAATTTCTCTGAGAGGTGAGATTAAAGAAACATTTCACGCATCACATCGTGGGAATGAGAGTTGTCTAAGACGCAAATGTCTTTTGGCCAGGAATGAATGCAGAATTAAAAGTTCTCATCGCAGGGTGCGAAATGTGTCAAAACCACGCACACTCCCAGCGACGAGAAACTCACTCCTCACCCAGAACCAAGCTATCTATGGGAGCGAGTTGGATGCGACATTTTCGAATTAAAAGGAAATAACTTCTTGATCACAGTGGATTACTACATCAACTTTCGGGAAGTGGACCAAATGAAATCAATGGCGTCCAATAAAGTAATACTCAAACTAATGTCTCACTTCGCAACACACGGAACACCAAGAATTCTGATAACCGACAACGGACCACAGTTCACAAGAGAGGAATTCGACAACTTTTCGAAAAGCTGGAACATTGAACATAAGACGTCGAGCTGAGGATACCCGCGTTGCAATGGAATTGCTGAGAAAGCCGTAAAGACGGCAAGAATGCTGCTAAAGAAAGCAGAAAACAGCCACTCAGATCCACAAATGGTGTTTCTTGTTTACATAAACACTCCGCTGCAAGAACTGAACGCTATTCCAGCGCAATTACTCATGATTCGCCGCACTAGAGCGACTTTGCCAACACCATCGGAGCTATGCAGTCGACGTGAGCGAGAAAAGAAAGACAAAAAAACAAAAAGCAACGTTGTACTACAACAGACAAGCCAAGGATTTGCCGAGCCTAAGCGAAGGTGAAAGTGTCGCAGTTGGACCACTTAAAGGCGGGACATGGGTCAAAGGGACAATAACTAGAAGGGTTGACGAAAGATCGTATGAAGTTCAAGTTGACGGCAGCGTGTTGCAAAGGAACCGAGTATTTATCATACCAAGACCTTCTGCGACTGCCGATAAAAGCCAACACGAACAGCCCGACACTACAACACAATCAGAAGAGGATACCAGCGCGACAAATCAGGCAAACCGCACTGCCATCAGACCTCGAAAAACCACAAGACTTCCAAAGAAGCTCGAGGATTTTGTCGTCGGTTGAAGGGTTATCGCAACAAAAGGAAGGATGCTACAAGAAGGCTCAAGAGATGGCGCCACCATCCTGCACGTGCAGTGTTACATACTGGCCACGCACCCATTCTGAAACCTCCGCTCTGAAGGCACGTTCACACCGAAGGCGGAGAGGACAAGCGGACAAGTGGATCCGGCTAAGCGGCCGCGGAATTTCCGCTTTGCGGAAAATACGCGGCCGGTTGGCCGGATCGCCCCCGGACCGATTGTTTCCGCGCGGCTAAGTTCGCCGCTTTCGCCGCAGCCAATCAGAACCCGACACTGCGGAAGCGCTGGTGAACGAATATAAACGAATGTCTTTCTCTGGGCTTTTTGCTTCTGTTAATCAAAAGCGTCAAAACGGCAAGTTGGGCCAATTGGTTGGGATTCATAGTAAGGTTTGTTACAGCGCAACACAAGACAAAGACAAAAGAAGGTATAAAACAACGACATGGCGCCGTGTCATCACTGTATACCTTCTTTTGTCCTTGTCTTGTGTTGCGCTGTAACAAATCTTGAAAATCGACTACACAAGTGGCGAGTAAAATGTCAACGATCTCGTCTTCTTCGTCTGAGCTCATCATATTGCAGAAGAATGTAGCGGACGGGAGCGCGCCGACACACGACGAAAAAAATATCGAAAGTGCGCGTACAAACCCAAAGTGCCGCGAGATGGCAGCACATCCCTGAAATTGCTAAAGAAATTGCGAGATGTCCCGGCTTCCCGGCGGCGCGGATAGCCAGACAACGCGGCTGGTCTGAACAGGCGCGGGCGCTCGCCGCTTTGCCGCTTTGAAAATAGACGCTCCGCTTTCGGTGTCTGTGAACTCTGAGCAGACGACATATCAAGTTGCGTCTGGCACTTCCGCTCCTCTCCTGCTAGTCGGCTGCCCCGTCTCAACACTACGCTCTGTACCTCCATATAACCCCACCCATTCCTGTGTAGTCCATGCTTAATAAACCCAGTTAACCTCCATCACGGCCGATCAATGGAAACGCACTTGGTGCGGCCCATCGCGTCGCGCCGATTTTACTGGGCGAGGGTGTGATGCGAGAGTTTACAGTTTCCGCCGTCGGGGCGCCACTACTCCGGGACGCTTTGCAGGAGGATGAGCGCCCGAACGCCGCAGAGCCAGTGGGTCTCACGCGTCGCAGCGGGTTTCTTTATGATATACGGCTGCCCTACTGGATCTGCACACGTGTGTGATCGTGTACGGTATGAACAGACGCTAGCACATACGGTGCCATGCCGCGCAACTGCTGTGTGCCGCTGTGCAGCACCAACGCAAGGAAAGATCCGACGATCCGATATTATGAATTTCCGTGCGATCCTCAACGGCGGGCATCATGGTTGAAGAACATGGTTTCGCCATGTTTGGCGAGAACAGCCGTTAAACTCACCGTTCAGGATGGTGAAACTTGTCTTGCCAGCTGCCATCTCATCTACAGCCAGTGAGCTCTAGAGTGAGCTTGAATTCAACACTATGTGGAGTGAGCTAGTAGCTGATATAGGGTTAGCACCAATTGCATACCTGGCCGGCTACGTTGTACGTGCATGTGAGGAAAAGGTACAGTTGTTTTACAAGTTTAAAAAATGGGATTAGGCGTGCATTCTTTTGTCCATTGTTTAAGCGACTAATTCACACACACACACACACACACACACACACACACACACACACACACACACACACACACATATATATATATATATATATATATATATATATATATATATTGAAATATGTCTGTGGTTGATTTCATTACGAATATATTAGGTTATGTGTTCTTTTAGTACCGTTTTTCAAGCTAAATTGTTATGCTCGTCTTCAGGTGGCTTGTAGTTCCTGCAAACTCCTTTTTCAAGCAGCGAGACCAGCTGAAGCAATTTATAGATTGATCCGCAACGTTGATGATGGATGGCTAAGGTACCCAACAATAGAAGCAGTTGGCCTGTGTCAGCTTGTATGCACCTTCGTCACCAAGTTCATGAAGTGCTCAGACGTGAGACGAACCAGCAGGCTATGCAACACCTTGATGTTTGCACTACTTCCTAATTTCACACAATGTCCTGCGCTGACTTGTGAAAAAGAGGATCGCAACCACGCTGAGGACCTCTGCAGAGTATTTTTGAGCAAGCTCATAAGACCATTGTTGACGAACTGGGCTAGCAGCCTGAATTCGACAGTGGAAAAAATTTTGCTTACGCATAAACCTCTCTCGAGGAAAGTTCTGCGCTTGTAACGCTTTCAGATTCTGTGTACATGAACTTTGAAATGAAAAGAAAAACTGGACTCAACCTACTGACTTCTGGCTTTACTGTTTTCTTTCCGACCATTGATGTAGGCTAGTAGTGCCAATTTGCAAAATATTTCCCGCATATACCCGTGAACCGGCTGAACTATAATGCAGTACATTTCTGTATGTCGAGAAACGTAAAACAGCATTAATCATCTACTCTAATTGCGGACCAGACTGATCAGAGTTCGGACTTCTTAAAACAATAATTTTTATGCCAACCAACTAATTATATGCAACAAGTTAATATAGCGGATAACCGGCTTCGTGTGTGTCGAACGCTCGAAGAAGCGCACCTAACATAGGTGACTTCCGACACAAACTGTCGCTGACAACTGCAGCGATGCTGACGTACTGCTATCAGTAGCAAATCGCCAGTTGACATTACCATTGATATTTTGTGAAACACCGCTCTTTATCGGAACAAATCAAGCGCTGACCGCGCGGCCGCGGCGGGCGGAGCACAGCTCTCCCCCCGCAACTGTCCCGGAGCAGTGGCGCTGCGGCGGTGGTGATGGGAACTAGGCGCGTCACGCCTCTCTCGGCCGACGCGACGGGCCGCACCAAGCGCGTTCCATTGAGCGGCCGTGCCTCCATTAACAAAAGTCCAGTGTTATATCGTCCGCTATACGAGAGATAACGAAACACATACAACCGGCCATGACACTTTCGCGCTCGCCATATAAAGCCAAAGCTAGCCTTGTGACGGGTTGCTCAAAGCTACAAAAAGAGACAAATGTGCGGTTATGAACCGCGTCGGGAATGAAAGGCCGCCACACGGTCTATGGCAAAGATGGCGGCATGTGAAAAACTTTGCTTCGATCCCGTGCATTCGCTTTCGTTTGTAAGGCGGTTTAGCGGCCTTCTGAGTGTCGCGTAGCTACTGCGAATAAATGTGTGTTGATTCGGCGCCAAACTCAAACTTTAGCCGCCGAAGCCCTATGAAGCAGCGGCGATTAGGCCTAATGTCCTAAAGAGTATTGTCGTGACAAAAACTTGCCGCTGGCCGATGTGGTAACAGGCCGCAAGTAGTCGCGGAATGCTTGCCGCCAATAAGTTCGTACGGCTGGATAATCGGTGATCGGTTCCGAGATCAGGCGTGTGGCCTAGATTGACGGCTGCTGAAGCGGCGCTAAAGTCGTCGCCGCGTACCCAACACAATCTGCGTGAACACCGGATTTATACCCAGTCCGATGTTCACACCCGCCTTCACGATTTACCAAATACGCGCTGCTTTGGTTGCCATTATGTCTCTACGTATCGCGTATTCATTGCGATCGATCTCGTCGGCCCGGGCAAACCTTGTGTGCCCACAGACCCTGTCGACGTGGTGCCGTTCGTTCGGGTGCTGTGTTTGCGATCCCTGCATAGGGCCGCACTCACGGTCCGCTACGGCAGCGTCCGCGGTGCGCTCCTTCAGCGCCGAAATCAAAGTGGATCGCTTGCCTGGGTGGCATGGAGGATCCCGCGGCGCACGCGATAAAATAGCACTGCACGAGTCTCTAAACCCAATACATCGAATGATCAACTTGTATGTATACGATTCGTGAATCGAAGAATTGAGACTTAATTAGATTCGGTGAAATTTAATATTCGCACACCCCTAGTTAATAGTGAAGCCATCATAATCGGCAGAAGCAACACAGAAGCTGTATTTAGTCCCCGGTAAACAGGAGCAACCGGAGCACCCAGCAGGAGAGGCACAACAGCATAGAACCGGCTACGCTATTATGCAGTACAACTGAGCAAAAGCAAGTGCCTACTATCTTACAATGCGTTACATCACAAGAATCTTTTTCGTGCAGCCAATGAACTGTGCTCAGCACTAATCAAGTTTACCGACCGATACCGGTTGCCCCGGGGTTGCACAAAGGGCACTGGTTTCTTCTTCGTCTATGCAGTAAAAAGCAATGTATATTTCAAACTAAAAGCTTGTATGCACACAAAAAAAAAGATTTTTCTGCAAATACCTAAATCGAACATACTGAGCAGACTACATACTACATATGTGCTTATATTGTCGATGGTACACAGTTACCTGAATAATCGAATGTAGGGACGTGCCCCCTATCACGCGGTCACTTTCGATAACGGTTAAAGCTATTCCCACTCCAAGCACATTAACTCGTTCATTTGTAGGAGCACTCTGCTGTGGTCCTGCTCGACTGATTCAAGCTTCCTCCATCAAAATCAAGATATTCAAATACATATGAAGCTGCTTTATGCAGACATACCAAACAAGAAAATGAAAATACTGACATTGTAAGCATTGCGGAAAATTGACCACACGAGAATACAAGTGCTTCACTCGTTACATATCGGTGCACAACCTTAAGTTATTATGAGCATAATGAGCTAGGATGAACTGCATTATAAAAAATAATGCCACTTCCACAATCAGCAAGACAATTATAACTGCTGAGTTAAATAAATTACTCTGTGCACTGTTTTTTAGAGTCGCAGGAACATAAGTAAGCACTGGGCTGATCCTTCGTTACAGGTACTTCTTGGTATGTGGGGAGAACAATCCAAAGCGTATAGTGAGCCCACAACATATCCACTTTGTTCTATCATGCTAAACATTTCAGACCGGGTTCAGTTGAATTAAAATACAAATCAAGTGCCCATGCAACAAGGTACATATACACAATCGTCTCATGAAGCAGAAGTCATCGTGCGCCATGCAACTTGCCCTTTCGAACCAATGTTATATAGCATTTTATGCGTACAAACAGTACAATGGCCTCAAGCAACAATAAACAGCATTCTAAATGTCTAAATTCATTATCATCACCTCCCAACAACCACAAACAATGCACTGCAAGAAATTTGCAGGTGTTATGCCGAGCTCAGGTAAGCCTCAGAAATGCATACAATGAACATGAGGCTAGACTGCATCACATATTGTTCACATTGGCAAACAAAAACGTTGCAAAGCCTCTGTTAAAAATGTCATGCAGTTTTCATGAACTTCATGAAATTGCAAGAACCACAATGCTCGTAAATATGGTATTTTAACATGAGAACCATCACTGACAAATTTTCGTGAACCAATCCATTCGCAATAAATGTACTGGTGAGAGGTGCTCCAGGCTCTCTTTCGCCATACAGGTGTATCTGTATCGAGTGCCACAATTATTTAAATTTTACCTAAAAAGATTGTTAAGTAATAATGAACGTCTCAATATACCTGGAATACACTGAATTTTAATGCCGTAATGGCACACAAATATTTTCTCTACATAGTTCCCAATGCGCCAGTGATTACTGCTCACCCTTTCAGTGACATTTAACACCAGTCCCTTGTAGCTTCAAAATTGAATGTCAGCCCAACTGAAGTAGAAGTGGTGATATTTCATTCTGGTGCCAAAACTGCAACAATACCCAGTGGTACGGGCAACAAGTGGTGCCAAGCAGATATGTTTTCTTTTTCCAAGCATAGTCCAACACTGCATAACAGTGCTAAAAATATATTTACTATCATACCAGGCCAACATTTATCACTAGTAACGCTACTTCCAAGATATGCTGCTTCTCTTAAATTTGCCCTTGGCACAGGATGCTTTCCGTTATTTCCTTCTAGAGTTCAACTACATAGGTCAAGCAAGCCTCAAGCAATGATGCTAGTTCTCGCGATGCAAATCAGAATAATACAAGACAATAAAGCAAAAGAAAATTCAGCCCGAAATGCCACAATGAGCAAAGAGACAATTACATAATCACATAATGACCACATGACCAAAAATTTTTACATGCTGAGGTTCTTGAAGAGCTCCTCACATACTCCTTATATAAAAACCCTGATAAAGGGACCTTTAGAAGAAACTGACTTGATCAACACAATAGTTTGGGCACTATAGTTGTGGACACATTGCGCAGATAATAAATGGCGTAACGAAAAGCTAGCATTTCGTAACCCGTGATAGGTTTAACCACAAACACATACACGTGAACGAACATCATACAACACTGGAATGTAATGCAGGCACATTATGCAAAAAGGTGAGGTGTGCAGACAGGACACAAGAGAAGTGAAGTGGACAACACGAACGCTGACTATCAACTGAAGGGAGCACTGAGGCGAAAAGAAGACACAAAACTCATCTGTGCAAGCTGTGGAATGGTATGACCACCATACGTGATTACAGAAAGCAGTAATAGCAAAAAAAAAGCAGTGGTTATTCCGTACATTCATTAAGTATCGCACAGGCTTAAAAAAGTTGCAAGTATATGTGATGTTAACGTTGCCTTCACTGCTCCCAATAAGATAGGTAAGATATGCGCTGCCGTGCAGAGGAAAAAGGGGCAGGTAAAAGGCAAAAAATAGATATTTGTCCTGTGAAGCACAGTAAGAACAATAGTTTTACTGACTGTCATATGGGTGTGGTTTATAAAGTTCCCTATAGCTGTGGCCGATTCTACGTAGGGCAAACGGGGCGGTGTATCAATCAGAGGCTAATAGAACATAAAAGGTCATTAACCGGTGGATCGCCTTCTAATCTTTCCCTACGTTGTCAAGATTGTAACTGTAGATGAATGCGCGATATTGTACAGGCACAAGAATGAAGATTCGCGTCTTATGGTAGGGGCATGGCATATCTATAATGGTGGAAGTGCGTGCGTGAGTCAGCCTTCGATTACTTTATATAAAGAAGAGATTAAGTGCCTTAACAGCTATCTCTCATGTAGACCAGCACATGTACCCTACTGACACATGGTCATACCATTCCAGAGCTTGCGCAGATAAGTTTTGTGTCTTCTTTCTTCTTTTCGCCTCAATGCTCCCTTTAGTTGATAGTCGCCGTTCGTGTTGTCCACTTCTCTTGTGTCCTGTCTGCACGCCTCACCTTCTTGCATAATGAATCCTTACCAACTGGCTCAGCTTTCTGTCGTTATAAGCAAACAGCATACATGAGTTAAAAAATGGACATGCAAGGTGCAAAAAAGCAGCCTTGTTTTAATATATGACCTCACAGTCCCAGTGGATTGTCCTTGACGGCAAGGGATGAAATAAAAATGAACTATCGAGAAAATAATTCTCATGGTCGACTGGAATTATAAACGAAGCAGTAAAAGACACTGTACTAAAGAAAACGTAAGCGCAAATGCATTCACACTTCACACTTTTTATGTAGCGTTTGATGCTTGCGATTTTGCCCCAGGTTGTCATTAATAACCACAATAGACAGGAGCTACTCCATCCGTCATTTCGCCCCACTCCGCTCAGTGCTGTAAAGCTCTCATTAAATTTCCTAAAGGAAATATGAAAAGTTCGAGTTAACAGAGTAAACCTGGAGCATTCGAATTCGCCAAGTGATCAATGCTAAACGTAAATGACAGCTTGTTTTACAAAGCAAATATAATGACAAAAATAACAACTATGGCTGTTGTTTGGACCGTCTCGTTTGCCTGGTGCAGATTATGCATCACATTATGGAGGACAAAAAACATGAATTATACATGCAGCGCCGTGTGTGTAATTTGTTTCTTACGCTTTTGTTAATAACATGCTGTATTATCTAGAACAAAAATAAGCTTTAGGGTGTGTTAACATAGCAGAAGTATGTCAACATACTTCTAATTGCTGAATTACGTGGCAGCGAGTTTTACACGGAAAAATTACAAGGGGAACAAGGATGCCGACGGACAAACCACAAACTAACAAATCTTTGTTTTCGTCTGAGATAACACGTTATTTACAATGTCACTGGGGGGGTGGCGATGCAGTGACATGTCATGTGACAACGCTGATAGCCAGAACCACAGATTTCAATTGCACCCACTCCATCTTGTGAACTCGATTTCGGCTTCTGTGAGCATAAAGGAGGGAGTGATTATGCACTGTTCTCTTTCTTCTTGGATACCGAAAGCTTCCCATATTTCTCTTTCCATTCTTGTTTTCACTTTTCCAACTGTGGTCTTACTAGCATAGGCGAGCATTTACACTGTTTAAAGTAGGCCGCCAAGTTGCTAGGCGCTGTTAAGAGCTGACGCATATGCTTATGTTCCCTTAATCTATCGTTTAAGCAGAGTCCGGTCTGACCAACGTAAAAAAAGAGAATCCGAAGAAAGCAACGTAAAAACGAGAGACCAGTGAGTGAACACTCCCCCTTTTACGCGAAAAGGAGCCGAAATCAAGTTCGCAGGACCGAATGGGTGCAATTAACTATGTGATTCTGGATATCATGTTGTCACATGACATGTCACTGCCCCGCTTAACACTTAGTATATTAACGTGTTCTCTAACAAAAAAAGAAGGTGGTAGTTTACGGTTCGCCCGTATACATTCTTGTCCCCTTCTTTGTAATTCTTCCAGGGTAAAACTGAGCGCAACGTAATTATGGAAGTGCCCTAACTAGCCCTCTCCTGGCTATACTTAATGTTACCATTACTAAGCCACCTGCAGCTTCGTGCCACATTCTAATGGATATCTGCTAGGCTCAAGCACCCTCTATTTCTCTGAGTTGCAGAAAGCGCAATTCTAGCGCACATAACTACGGCTTCGGTCATTCTACAGCCTTCAGTTTCTTTTGCTGAGTGCATCAGCGTGCTCACAAGAAAGGTGTTGTCTGTTTCAGTCTGTTCAGCAGCCAATCCTGTGCTTTCATTCTTCGGCAATGACTCAATGTGCTTAGGGCCTCGCGGGTATTTGTGCGTGGGCTGTATTTTCCCGCCAAGATCTTGACGCCATTATTATCCCATCCCCTGCCTGCTAGGATGTATCAAGAACTTACTTTTCACCCTGTACAGTCAATCATTGCTCAATTCTCCAATCGCTTTTCTAAAATCTGTGTAGCGTCTGGCAATCAGTCACGTAATCATTAACGTAAACGCTACTATTCAATTATGCTTCTTCAATACCAAAAATACCACAAAAGCCAGAAAAGACGCCAGAACGATGGACAGGTGACGCCGTCACAATAAGATCCCCCGCCACCTTACTAGTGACGACAATAATTTTGGCGGCCTCTGCAAGAGCATAGTTAAATATTCATTGGTAAACGTGGACTACGTTCCGTTCCAAATGAGCTAAATAGTGAATTTAGCGCTTTATCAAAAACTTTTGCAGAGCCATAACGGCCCAAACGCAGAAAAATATTTTTGAAATCAGTCACATCACACTAAGTACCAGCGCTAGAGACTTTCGAAATTAACAAAAATTGAATTTTTAAATGATATTTTGTCACCTTAAGCTGATTTCTTTTTAGTGTACACTTAAACTCTACAGCCCGTCACTGTTTGATATGTTTAACAAGAACGTGGCGACCTCATTCTCATTCTTCCTCTAAGATCCGGTCCTTTACTGCTTACCACAGCAGTTCTGATTTGTGTCAACACTCTCAGCTAGCACAACAGTGTGCACAGAGTAGATGCAACGTCATTGCAGGTGAAATATGAAAATCTTTAAACAATATATTTTACAGTATATCTCAATGTTTAGCGTTGTAGCA
Organism: Dermacentor andersoni; assembly: GCF_023375885.2. Classification (NCBI taxonomy): domain Eukaryota; kingdom Metazoa; phylum Arthropoda; class Arachnida; order Ixodida; family Ixodidae; genus Dermacentor; species Dermacentor andersoni. Next base: position 233,138,240 of record NC_092816.1, on the reverse strand, counting down.
AATAAAACTGAAGAAACTGACAGCAAGCAAGCAAACTTCACACTTTTTGACCTATTTACTTTAAAGGCAATGCACCTCTACAAGCACATAGACGACTGAAATTATGATTAAGATTGGCACCTGGACGGTTATTCACCTGCGCAAGTGGTTTCTTCCTGATGGTGCCGGCTACTAGTCCACTCGCCCCCTCCCCCCTGCGACACATAATTTGCCAGTTTTCAAGTTCTCCCTAAATCGGTACATTATAAGCTGCTCCACAAGCGCTGGTCTAGACGTTCATACTTAGTAGGAAAGTTAATTCTCTAAAACAGTTTCATTCCCAATTCCTTGAACTTTTCTTAATTCCCTTATTTACAGTGTACTTTGTAGCCGTCTAGACTTACACGTAATGCTGTGCCAACCATAGGTTAATGTCCCGTGAGAGTAAATTCTTGGCAGCAACAACACGAAGACATTAAATGCTTATTAAATTTTATAAAATGCCTTTAATAAGTTTTAATCACGGAAATTTTGTACTTGGGGCATCGTCACTTTATTTTGTTTTCCTTTTCTGTATGTTTTGCATACAGCACGTCCTATAAAAAATCCTTCCCTTCCTCTCTTTGTGGGCTTCTTAAAGCGAAGCTTGCTTTGCAAACCCTCTCAGACTTTCCTACCATCTATGGCATACCCTTACAGGTGTCCTGGCTGCTGACCTTGCTTTCTACGGAATTACTACATGAGAAAAGAAAGAACACATGAATATTTTCATATCAGCAAATATATGTACAGTCGCGGACAGAATAAAATGGACCACGGCGAAGGCGGCTGGAGCGGCTGCGAGGCCGCACCACGGCGCTGCTATCGCGCTTCGCGCGCTCATGACGAGAGTACCTTGAGTGACGTCAAACTTCTCCTCCGTACCCTCGCTCTCGCGTTGGTGCTTGTCATGCTTGATACATTTCTAGTGCGCCGTCCGGCTGCTCTGCTGCTGACGGTCGGGACGAAGGGGCGCGTGAATCTCCAGTCGTTCCGCGGACGGCCGCATGCCGTCAAACCGCCGCGCTTTGAAAGAACCAGAACCCGATTGTCTATTTGTCGGCGATTTGCAGTCGCGGAAACATTTAAATGAAGCACGGCTTCGGTTAAAAAACGCGGACCAGTGCAAACTTGTGAAAAAGGCGCCTGATGTCTAGACGTCTTCGCTCGCAGCCTCTCAAAACTTTTAGTATCGGCTTAAAGGTCTTTAATAGTAGGCAGCAGCGCGAGATGACGCCGCTGTACCCGCTACGTCTGATGCGCTACCGGAATGGGTTGTCGGGGGTGCGATTGTTCTTTGCTCCCAGCTCACGCTGCAGCTGACGGCTGCCACCTTAAAGCCGCAGGCCTTATACATTATTATTTTTCTTTCCGTCGTGTGACCACGACACCGCGTAGGCAAGGGATCGCTGCGGCGTCTCGTCTGCTAGACTCAGATTTATCCGTGCGCGACAGATCGTTGGAATGACGGTGCGCGACCCACTCTTCATATTTGCCCATGCTTTCTCGCACTGCTAGATTTATTCGCAGAAAATGAAGCGGCTTCGGTAAGCTTTCTCTGATAAGAACTGCTTTCATCGAATCTTGGGCGAACAGATTTTAATAACATGCGCCAGAAATAGAGGTAACTCCATTCAACATGGTCGCCACCCTAACAAGGCCCCTTCGGTGCAACTGTCGCCTGGAAGATGCTGGAGTAAAAACTACCCACCAGCAAGCTCACGACACCGGCCAAGCACTCTGCTAATATCGAGACGCCGGCGGTAGAGCATCAAGCCACACGGTTTGCACGGCGTCAAGCACTCCACGTTGCAGTAAAAAGAAAAAAAAATAGCAAAGATTCGATGATGGCAGTTCTTATAGGAAAAAGCCTGCCGAAGCCACTTCATCTATTGCGTATAAACTCAGCAGCATCCAGCAGTGTGAGATAGCATGGGCAAACATTAAGAGTGGGTCGAGCACCGTCATTCCAGCAACTGTTGCGCACGGATAATTCCGAGTCTAGCAGACGAGACGCCGCAGCGATCCTTTGCCTACGCGGTATCGTGGTCACACAACAGGAAAAAAATGTATAGCGCCTGCGGATTTAAGGTGGCGGCCGTTAGCTACAACGTGAGCTGGGTGCAGAGAACTACCGCACTCCCGACAACCCCTTCCGGCAACGCATCAGACGTTGCGGCTATAGGGACGTCATCTCGCGCTGCTCCCTACGATTAAAGACCGCTAAGCCGATGCTAAAGGTCTTGAGCGGCTGCGAGCTAAGAGGGACGTGCATGCGAGCGAAGGCGTCTCGACACCGGGAGCCTTTTTCACAAGTTGGCACTGGTCCGCGTTTTTTAACCGAAGCCGTGCTTCATTTTATTGTGTCCTATGACTGCAGATCCATAGAGTATGGCAAATCTCCGACAAAAAAAATCACGTTCTGGTTCCTTGACAGCGCGGCGGTTTGATGACCTGCGGCCGTCCGCCACTGCGCGATAGCGCAAAGTGCTGAGTTACTGGCGATTCACGCGCCCCTTCGTCCCGACCGTCAGCAGAAGAGCAGCCGAACGGTGCACTAGAAATGTATCAAGCATGACAAGTAGCAGCGCGAGAGCAAGGGTGCGGAGAAGTTTGGCGTCACTCGAGGTACTCTCGTCGCGAGCACTCGATAGCAGCGCCGTGGTGCGGCCCCACAGCCGCTCCGGCCGCCTTCGCCGTGGTCCATTTTATTATGTCCGCGACTGAGAGCGCAGTTCCTTCATTAAAGCAAATCTTTTTGTGCTTAGTGTTCGGGGGTTTGGGGTTTGGCTCATTAGCTTGGCCAGTCTTTCACCGAGTAAAGTGCAGTTTACTGTTACACTATCTCCATGGTTGGCCCGCTCTAGTCGACGCGCCAACCATAGATATAGTGCCATGGCAATTGAGGCGAATCCCAAAGGCATCGTAACGCTTCTTCGCTCATGCGTTCGTCACACGTCTTGCTGGCCGCTCTGCAGTGGCCAGTCCATGGTGCACGATGCGGTGGACGATTATTCATAGCGGATTCGCGCCAACGAAAAATGCACCACAAACGCACGCAAGCGTTCCGTCGAATCCTGACGGCGTTGACGCCAACACACTAAAAGCAAGAAGTGGATGCATTCACCCTTCACGGCTTCCAAGAAGGAACTCCAGAAAGGCTAGGGAAGGCGCCGAGGGAAAGGGCGCATGCTCTCGGGCAACCGAATAGCAGGGACAGGTAGCGAGGAGGGAAGGGGGTGGGGCGGAACTGTCGCTCACTCGTTCTTTCGGGCACTTCACTTACATTGCAATATTCGTGGATTGTTTCTGCTAGTTTTTCTTGGTAAAGATGGCAGCCCTAATTGCGATGCAACCTCAAAACAAAGTCACTTGCTGCACCAATTTCGCAGCCAAAAGACGACAAAGCAAAAGCTCACTGTAACAGTCATGCGCCGATTTTAGTGCACATGACAGTAGCGGACCTAAAGAAGTGAATCGCTTCCTCTTAAATGACCATGCACCTCCATGTTTTTCACAGGTATCAAGCCTCTTTCCCCGCACTATATTTCGTCAACATTTGAGTTTGCATAAGGTGTAACTGCAGAACTGAAAATGCACTTCACATTGTGCTCCCTAACATAGGCGACCCACTATATTTCTTGGTCCCTTGAGAGATTCAGTTCTTCATTGCCAAACTCTTCAATATCCACATACCTGCTCCTACAATTTTAACCTATCAAGTTTATTGACGCAGATCAAATTGATCGGTTGACTAATCTGAGCGCTTAGTCAGACAGCACAAGTCTGCAGGAAAGCCTACAGACACATATGCATAAGGTGAAATCCTTCCTGCCGATAATGACAAACTGACAATACAACCGATCAATATTGAGCAATATGGTTTTATCGTGGATGATTTCACGGCTTTATGTTGCTTGAAGAGCGCCAATGGGTATCTAATTTGACTGAAAGAGACAGGATGAATGTAGACGTAATTAAAAGAGACAGGATCAAAATATTACCACTCATGTGCACCTTGACAATGCACACTCACTTTACAAAAAAAGAAGGGAATTACTTTGTGCTGTAATCAGACCAAATGTAAACATATGTTGTCCAGATATCGTCAAAGAGAGTACATTCTCCAATAAACTGCCAGAAACTGTGTCGACAAGGCTGCTGAAATGCCCAGAGAATTTTGTCACTCAGTCGAAGCATTTCCACATAATGCTGCCATTTTGTAACAAAACAAAGATGCTTCAAGCTCTTCTTACTTCGTTTTGCAGATACAGCCAGATACTCAAAGCCAAAATTTGCTTTTTGCAATCTAAACATTTGTATCACGCGGCTAGAAGTCCGTTTTCTGCACTAACGCATGCCTTTTGCTCTTGTGTGAGACGCAAATTAAATATAGCATGCAAAATTAAAAGGCAAGTAGATTCTTCTAGCTTTCTTGCCTTCGGAATCAATTTCAGCATCACATATAGATAACACTCTGGCAAATAAATAATACAAACACATTTTTGTCAATACAGACACTCTCTATTAGATGATTTTTTTTCAACACCACCACATCTAATGCCAGCTTATACAATTAGAAATCTACAGCTAGTCCCACATTTTAAAGCAAGCACAAACAAAAGTGTTTGTCATAAGTGATTGTGAAGCCCCAACGCCACATTTCCCTTAGTGGTCTGAACTACTTATGTTCGGCCATCTGCAGAAAAGTTTTTTTCAAATCAACAATGATCTAGTAATGCGAAAATTTATAAATTAAACACTGCTGCAGTTAGGACACGTAGAACAAAACATTTCATGCTCTGCAGGCCATCTAAGGTTAGCTAGCTGTGTTTAGGTTAAAAGGAAGTACATATAGCCATATTAGCATTGCCATGAGCCTGGTGTAACCAAATTAGCTTATTGTTAATAACCAGAAAAAATACAGGCTTGCAGACTATGATCATAACTTTAAAAGCTCTTTATCTGCGCACAGCATATTCCTATCTAGCACACCAAAGGAACAGCTTCACACTGTGTTTTGCAAGGAAGTCGTTTTGGTGAGCACTAAAAGGCCTGACATAAGTGATGAGCATCCTCTGATCAACTCAGGATGCTGAGTAAGTAGAGCACCCAGTCAAATATGGCGCAATGTCCAGCTATTTCTAGCAGAGCACACGATGCTCATTCTACTCAGTGACGGGCCACTCTACTGTAGCATAGATGTGACACACTGAGGATCAGTGGCAGCGAGCACGCAGACTAATTCAGGTCCTCACAATGTGAGTGCTCACGACTGATATCAAATGCGCTCTCGCGTCACATAACCGTTGACAACACATGAAAACAAGCCTTACCTTTATGATCACTGTTCGAAAAAGCATGACAAGAAGCACTTTGGCAGCAACTGGGCGAGGAGTACGACACAGTCTCACATAATTTGGAAAAGCCACAGTAGTAGAGCGCCATACAGCAGCAAGCAAAGTCAGCACATTTAAGCTAAACATCGTTTTGTGTCTGCAACAGCAGCCTTGCTCAGAATGAAAATGAATGGTCATTCCCTGTATACAAGGTTCCTGTGAAAGAGCTCAAATGTGGTGTGCTTTCGACAACTCTGGCCAATGCACTGACACTTTTTACCATTTTGAACAATGCCCTCATTATGTTCAGGCCTGATAATGTATCGCAATTTGTTATGTGCTCTCTCAATTTGCATCCCTCATGTAGCAGTTTACAAGGTAGCGTGGGCCCCACATCTGGGCCACCTGGCAAGTGAAGGAGTCTCTTGCAGATGATCCTGTAGAGTAGTAGTCCTATGGCACACATTGTGCATGACCAGTCCAAGGGTCAGATGAACATCTAGACGAAGGGTCAGCGGGCGTGTCGCTGTCATTAGACCATAGCCGGGCAAGGCAAAGTTTTCTTATCGGTTGTCAATCAACGTCTGGATTTGCAGCACAAGCTCGCGGGCAATCTGTAGCACGGCCTTGGCATCATGTCGTTCAGCCATTTCTGAAAAGCATGCAGACGCAAGAACCGTCAGCAGGACAATGTAAGGCAAATTTCTAGAGCCATACCTCAAAAGAAATTCAACGAATTGAGGACGCTGCAAAGAATGAGTGACTCAATCGGACATGTTGCTTAAATTTTGCGAATGCAAAGTCTTATGCCTGCGACTATTCCGCATTGTTCACAGAGTGCCATGGACGAATGACAGCTCTTTTTATTTCATTCTGCTGATTCATTATACCGCTGTATAGCACAGCCATCCTTAAAAAGAGTTGTATACCTTTATGTGCTTCTCCAGCATATATGCAACACTAAAAGCAAATCCTCAGACACCAGTGACTTCCTCAATTTCTTAACAAATGCGGACAGCATTAGTGGGCCTATTAGTTTCGTACAAATAGACAGACTCCTACGCGATCGTTACCTTAGATGTCGACAAAATGCCGTCATGCCATTCCTCTGTTATCGTCCTTTTCGTGCTGTAATCGGTGATCTCATCGTGCCACTGTAGTGTCATTGTCATACTGCCTTATTTTACCCACCGTGGTTGCTCAGTGATTATGGTGTTGGGTTGCTGAGCATGACGTCGCGGGATCAAATCCCGGCCACGGCGGCTGCATTTCGATGAGGGCGAAATGCGAAAACATCCGTGTACTTAGATTTAGGTGCACGTTAAAGAACCCCAGGTGATCCAAATTTCCGGAGTACCCCACTACGGCGTGCCAATTTCTTCCAAATACTCATCAACACTCAAACCACGTACAAACTTCTAGCACAAAATATAACCTGTTGTTCTCATATAGACCGTAACAATGCGAGTACTTCAGACTATACTCATAAGAAACAACGAAACAGGGCTTGTGGTCCCAGCTACAGGGCAAGTTGCAACTTGCCTCCACATGTGTGAACTTCTTGCGACGTTCGACAAATTGCTGCGTCATATTACAAACTTTTCCTTGTGATCTTTGCACAAAAAGCAAGAGGAACCAAGGCATAAGAATTACAGCTGATATTGATTGAGTAACTTTATGTGAATGATCATTAAATGAAAAGCAATAAGTAGAGCACTTCCTATGTACAATTACTCGAGAATACCATGTCATGTCGCTACGAATCTGGTCACTATGATGATGCGGATTCTGATCTAACCATGCGATCCAATATTACGCCGGCATCACATAAAGAGCAGACGGTCGAAAGAAAGCATGCACAATAGCTAACCTATTTATATGTCTTTCATTCCATGAGCACTGTACAAAATCCACTGTGGTGACTAGCAAGAAACAAGCTTTCTTTCTTTTGTTCGAACACTTCCTTTGAGCAATTCTAACAAGAATGGTAAAAGTAAGGGGAAATGTAACCAATAACTTTTGGTAATCGTTAAGGTACTCTTCCAAGGCCATTATTGATCCCTAAATTAAATTAATTGTTAAATGAAGCAATAATTGTTTGTCAGTTTCTAGCTACATGTGCGCAAAACATGTCAGCGTACCTTAGATCAGCACAGCCCTAGATACCCACATGCGCACCTCAGCTCGTATTTGTACAAAAATACCTCCTGGCATAACAAAACACAGAGTCATCAGGGGGCATACCATTGAAGAACTTGATAATGTCGGTGAAATCCATATTGTTTTCCAGTATGATATCACGGTAGTACTCCACCATGGCCAGAGCAATGAAGAGCACAAAGTTACTGGAGGCAACGTGCTGGGCAGCCCAGATGGTCTCCCAGACGCTGAACACGTCCTGGTAGACGAGCTCTGCATAGCCAGGACAAGAAACACATTTCTTTTTAATTATTCTGGGGCTTTACGTGCCAAAACCAGGAAGGATTGATGGATGCATTGAGCGTCCCCTTTGAAATGGGCAGTGAGCTGCGATACCAAGTTATTGCTATTTTGTTTAATATCTTACCTATATTCCAAAAAACACACACGCAAAGAAGTCCCAGCATCAAAATTTCTGAACCACTATTAGGAACTTTGTTTTTGTACGACTCCGTCGTTTGTGGTCTCCCTACTTTCAGGCACCAAACCTCCAATCGCCTCTTACTAATTAATATTGCAGACATGTTTACTTTCTCTCTGCAATTCAATCAATCAATCAATCAATCAAAAGTTTATTTCACCAGAAAATTCTGGGTAGTCTTCAGGGCTAAAAGCTGCTCTGGGCAGCTTGACTGAGTCCCTGAAGACCCTTACATTGGCAGCATCCGACGTTCACAGCACATATATGCATATGAAATCATAATTATAACATGTGAGCAATACTGTAACAAGTTTACGTAAGGCTCACTTGAAGTTAACATACAGAGTTGCAGTAGGGTTCACATCAATTGTTTTATACAGCATAAAATAAACATCATCGTTTAAAGACTTTTGACTGTACAAGAAAAAAAAAAAAGAAAAAAAAAAGATGTAAATAAAAATAAAATTCTGTTTATTTAACAGGTTTCACAAACAATAAAGAGTAAAAATAGCACTGATAACAGACATCGCGCAACGATGACAGGACCAAAAAAAAAGAAAAAAAAATGCAATAAGTACAGGATGGGCAAAAGCCACGCAATCAAGACACATGCACGCCATCCCAAAGATAACTATGCGACCTCTATTTACGACATTGATGTGAAGAACTGACATAGCTGCCGTTGTCTAGCAGTAGTTAGTTCAGGAAATTCGTTTAGAATAGATGGTAAATTGAAGTGGAGTGCCTGTGAGTTGTAGGTGGTTCGGTAACGAGGAACAGACCATGTTAAGGTATGTCGCGTAAGCCTATTAGGGTAGTTAGGTGTTAGGTTTGATATAGTTACAAGGAATTCTTTATAAGTGTTTGAAAAGAAGAAGGATCGCAAAATCCGAAATTTGTATAAGTGCTGTACCCGTATGATGCCATATTCCTGAAACACCGTTTCAGTTGAAGCCAGGTAGGAAATGTTTGCAACATGGCGAAGAATCTTTTTTTGTAAAAGCAAGATTTTATTTAAGTTCCGTTTAGTTGTGGTAGCCCAGACTAGACTACAGTAGTTAATATAGGATGCGAACAGTGCGTAATACACTTGAAGTTTTACCTTTGAGGGGAGTAAGCGTTGACATCGTGATAATGCTCCAGTAGTTGATGACAGTTTCCTACATAGTTCTTCCACATGCGAGTTCCAACTAAGGTGAGCGGAAAACGTAACGCCGAGTATCTTGTGTTCGTTTACTACAGCTATGTTCAGACCTTCATATACAATAGGGCTTAACCGTGTAACTACTTTACTCCTTGCACGAAATATAATAATTTTGGTTTTTAGAGGATTAATCTTTATTTCGTTAAGACGCGACCATGTGGATAGCTTTGAAAGTGTGTTATTACATTGAAGGACTAGATCATTTATGTTTGGCCCAGAAAATAGTATGCTACTGTCATCGGCATATATGATAAATTTTGCTGATTTTTCAATATTTACGAGGTCATTGATATAAAGATTGAACAAGAGGGGACCCAGAATGCTCCCTTGTGGCACACCTCTTGATATAGGACGGAGAGACGATTGGAAACTCTGCAAACATATGTTCTGCTGGCGGTTTTTTAAGTAAGATTTCAACAAGTCCAAAGGTTTCCCACGAATTCCACATGCGAACAACTTGTCCGCAAGAATCTCATGACTGAGAGAATCGAACGCCTTGGAGAAGTCAATAAAAAGGCCTAACGTGTAAAGTCTGTTATCTATGTTGGAAACTATAATTTCTTTCATTGTTAGTAGAGCTGTTTCTGTCGACCTTCCCTTACGAAAGCCAAATTGCGCATCTGATAAGATATGTTTATTAGAGAAAAAAACAGTTATACGCGTACAGATTATTTTTTCTAAGCCTTTGGAAAAAACTGGCAGAACGGATATTGGCCTGTAGTTTTTCATGGACTGATGATCACCTCCTTTGTGTATTACAGACACCCTTGCTATCTTCATTTCTTCGGGGAAAGCAGCAGAAGTTAGTGCAAGGTTAAATATATGCTTTAGAACGGGAGAGATACATGCAATGACGTATTTTACTGGCTTTATCTGCACGTCATTTATATCTAAGGCCCTGCTGTTTTTCAGGTTTATGAAGGTTCTGAAGATTTCAGATTCATCGGTTGGAGCTAAAAACAAGCTGTCACTAATGTTGTAGTTCAAAAATTGCGTATGTGACACGTTCGTAGGGCTCTTCTTGTAATCAGGCACGCCAGCATTCACAAAGTATGCATTGAAGTGTTCAGCTAGATTTGTGCCAGTAATATGCTGACCATTAACTGTGATACTATCTGGAGTGATATGCTTCTTGCCGCGACCCAAAACAGAGTTCACCACCCTCCAAACAGCCTCTGGGCGTTTCTTATTGATATCAGAGAAAAGTGAATGATAATAAATAATTTTAGCACGCTTTAGCTCACTGTTTAGCTTATTTCGTAGTGCCTTGAATTCTTTCAGCTGTGACGGGCACCGTGTGCCTAGAAATAGATGATACAGTTTATTTTTATTTTTTATCATTACTAGGTGGTCGCGTGTAACCCATGGCTTCCTTATCTTTTTGGATTGTTTAAGAGTTTTAAACGGAAAATGCTTAGTGTACACGTGAAGAAAGGTTTCAAGAAATCTGCAGTAGGCTTCATTTACGTCTCTTGTACGCGTAACATGTGACCAATCGCACTTAGTTATTTCATGTTTGAACGACTGCAAGGCTGTTTCAGATAAGTGCTGAACAACGAGAGGCTCAGGTTCGCGTCTTTTGTCACGTATAATGCTATCAAATACAGCAAATATGGGGCAGTGGTCACTGAGACCTGATGCCAACGTTCCCGCATGCAGTACAATGGTTTCGACGTTCGTAATTATTAAGTCGAGAGTTGATGCAGTAGTAAGTGTCACGCGTGTCGCAGTACTAATTAAATTAGTGAAACCAGTAGAGCTAAGGATATTTTTGAAGGCGGTCGTTTCGCGTGTGTTCTCCGAGATATTTATATTGAAGTCACCGCCTGAACACAAGGGCTTCAAGCAGGCCAGAGGAGCCTAAATCGACTGCTGTGTAGATACCTTAACATTCTACTAAAACATATTCAATCGTTTCCCTTGCTTTACCACCACAAGCATATTCTTCTTCCTTGGTGTACCGCGCTTTGTAACTACGCGTTCTAAGGTATCCTGATCTCGCTTCGAAAAGTAAGGAGCTTCCCTTTGAGTTATGAATTGTTTCTGCTCGATATCGCGTTTTCCTTTTAGGTAGTTAATCATAGCAGATTTATTTTCCAATGCTGCCACCCATCGGATTGTTTCAGGCTCTCTGACTTTGCATTGATCGTTCTTTCATGTTTACTATACTAGTCGCATACTTGCTGGTAAGCTTCCTAGTTCGTTTCCTTCCCTGTGAGTCGATGTTTTTCCAGTACAAATACCTCAACATTCTCGCAACCCATTTACTTTCTTCCATATTCCTCGGTCGTCCTGAGCTTCGCTCCCTTCAAAACTTGCCCAGCCCATATCACCCTGCAAAGCTTCATTTGTAGTCTTCCTGTGAGCGCCCGATGCGAGGCGTTCTACTGATCTTTGGTAGCCATCGAGTCCTGATTATGCCCCCACACGATCTGACTATGAGGCAGGATCTGAAGGCGCCGCGGTGGCTTAGCGGCTATGGTGCCACTCTGCTAAGCTCAAGGTCACGGGATCAAATCCTGGCCGCGGCAGCTTCAATTCAACGGGGCAGAAATGCAAAAATACCCGTGTCCCGTGCATTGGGGGCACGTCCGGAGTCCACCACTACGGCGCGCCTCATAATAAGATCGTCGTTGTGGCAAGTACAACCCGCGAATTAAAGGCAGGATATGACTATGAGGCGTAGTGAGGGACTCCGGAATAATTTTGACCAGCTGCGATTCTTTAACGCGTACCCATGCACGGTACACGGGCGTTGTTACATCTTGGCCCCATTCAAATGCGCTAATGCAGTGATTTGGGCTTGTTGGTAAGAGATTGTGAGGCTTATAGCACGTGAAAAAGACAAGGACGAAAGGAGGACGTGACAAACACAGGCGCTAATGTGTATGTGTCACGTCTTCCTATCGTCCTTGTCTTTTTCACGCGCTATAAGCCTCACGATTGAAATGCGGCCATTGCGACTAAGGTTTGATGCCGCAACCATGTGCTTAGTAGCGGAACACCAGACAAATATAAACACGCACGCTTCGTGTAGATTGGCCTGCTGATAGCACAGGACTAAAGCCTGTTTCACACGCAAGCGACGGCGCGGCGATGGTCGCAACGGCTGAGCGGCAACACAGCGCGCAGACGAAGCTTCCTTTCACACGCTCCATTTTCGCGCGACGCATATCGCGGTGATGCACAGTGTTGCTTGCGGAAAGCGCCCGTGCGCCACGGGTTTCAGCGGTCTTCAAGAGCTGCGCCTTGCTCCACATTTCCATGTTTTGGCGCATTTGAGCTGCGGGTTTAGTCAGTGTATTCAATTGGTGCTCTTCGCACTTCTGATCCTTATAAAAAATAAAAATACTGTGTGTCAAACTGATCATACAACTTTTTCATTCACATTTATATCTCTGAAAAGTCTTGCTAAGTACACCAGCACAGAATTAGCCATACGGAAACAAAGCAATGGGTTGGTTCGTATTTCAGGCGATTTGCGCTAGAAGCACGTGCACATCTGAACGACTCTTGCCTTCGAATGTATCAAGGCGTTCGGGCGCCGTCTCGGCCACCCGGATGTAAGATCCCTATGGATGGCTTTCAAATAAGGTCGCGTCCCTTTGCACCTCTAGGCATTCGAGTAGATAGGCGGCGGCCCTAGCAGAGCTAGGGGTACGCTACCTTCTAACTGACGAAACAAGACCAAGCAAAACTACGAGCACACTAGCTCGAAGTTGTAAAGAAGAAAAAAAAAGAACGCCTACATGCGCTGCGAACGAGAAGTATGTAGTGCCATTTCATCCCGTCTGTCTGTACCCATATAGGGTCACCATCGAGGCAAAAAAACGAGGCAAAAAAAAGAAAACAGCTCGTGCAGTCTGGCTCCATAGAAGGGAACTCAAAAATTAAAATTGTGAGGTTTTACGTGCCGAAACTACTTTCTGATTATGAGGCACGCCGTAGTGGAGGACTCCAGAAATTTCGACCACCTGGGGTTCCTTAACATGCACCTAAATCTAAGCACACGGGTGTTTTTGCATTTCACCCCCATTGAAATGCGGCCGCCGTGGCCGGGATTCGATCCCGCGACCTCGTGCTCAGCAGTCCAAAACCATAGCCACTGAGCCACCACGGCGGGTGGAACTCAAAAATGACACATGGAAACAAGCGGCACTTCCGAGGCACAAACGAACATGGCCGATTCAAGCGACGCCCACTTTTACTTTATGTAACTATGCGTAACTTGCGACAATGAGCAAATTCAGCCTCAATCCGTAATTTCTTGCCAAAGAATCCTGCTCTCATCCTTGTTGCTAAAATCCTTCATTTCAGCATTCCAAACAAGTGGACACTGCGCAACCAGAGTGATAAACAGCTCGTTGAAAACAGCGCGAGACATTGTAAACTGGCAGCGGACGTCGCTGCTACGAATGTCATCTGCTAGAACCGTCTGTTCAAGCGGGCGAGTTCGCCACGTCGCCCACGCTTTGGCTACGTCCCTATTACGTGATCATAATGTCACTGCTCACAGGCCCTCCGCCATTGGTTGCCGCTCTCGTCTCTCACTAATGTTTCCAAATGTTTCGATCGCATTGGCACGCGCCGCTCGGTTTTACGACAGGAGGCTTGCTCACGCGACGGCCACCGCGCCGTCTCCGGCCCAAAAGCACTTGCATGTGAAATAGGCTTAACGTACAAGGGTCGACAAAAAACAGAAAAGTGAAAGTTAAATATTCAACAGCACAGCGTTCCAGGATTCAGTTGCTGCAGTTTGCAATAAATATATGCTTTTTTGGAATGCACCACAGTAGCGAAGAGCGTAAGAAAAACGAAAAAAAAAATTAAGTAACGTTTCAGTGGTGACGAAGAGCCAGACAGTGACAAAACACGAATCTAACTCCCTATTGGACACAGCTGTGCACAAAAAAACTCTATTAACACTTAAAGGCGAACAATTGGGGGCAAGCGCAGTCGTCAGTCATCATAATCAGATTTCCGTTCATTATTAATATTTCTCCTGAGGTCGAAATTAAACCGGAGTGCCCCACGACGGCATGCCTCAATCAGATAGTGGTTTTGGCACATAAAATCACAGAATTTTTATTGAGAGAGCAATTATACGAACGCTTCAGGCAAAGTTACTCCACCACCATCGGCGTCGCCGTGATGCTCTGTATAAAATACAACTGCGATAACATTGCGGCCGCATGAAGAAGGAATGTGGTACACAGCACAGCAGGCACAAAGGACGAAGGTGTACCACTTTCCTTTTTCATATGGACGAAAATACATAGGCCAGACAGTCTGCTGCGAAAACATCAGACTTGGAGTGCGCCACATCTCCCTCAAAGGGTGACCATATTCGCATCTTGCCGTACAATGCCGACAATGCGGATGCGAACCCACTCTGCAAAGGCGTCTTTTTCCGGCACCGAGATAGGACAACTGGAGAGGCTGTAGAGGCTTTCTACAGTAAAAGAAATGGTTCCACGTGTGTCAGCCAGCCTTCGTTCACACAAGTGAAACAGCGTATCTCGAAAAGTCGTTTTCCGCTGCGAATCCAACACTATCAGTGCCCACATGTACAATGGGCGAGTCCGAGCTGGCTTCTATAAGTCTTACGCTTTCGGAGCTTCTGGTTTATTGTTTTTTTTGCGAGCACAACTGTGTCACAATGAACTTTTACAGCTTTCTTAAACGTTTTGGGGGGGCTTGGAGCGCGCTTGCGCAATAATTTCACTTGCTTTTGATCTCTGTGTCGACTGATACGACGGCAATTTCGGCCGCCTGGGGTTCTTTAACGTGCACCTAAATGTAAGTACACGGGTGTTTTCGCCCGCATCGAAATGCGGCCGCCGTGGTCGGAATTCAATCCCGCGACCTCAGCAGCCCAACACCACAGCCACTGAGCAACCACGGCGGCTGCCTCCGAACATTTATGAACACTGCACAGATAAGGCAAACACAACGAACTGGCCTGTGCGTCCTCTGCAGTCCTTCACACGTTGTTTACCTTCACTAACCATTGCTTTTAAAAACTCTTCGTCGGTCATCTTCCCTCGTTTTTTTTGTGAAGGTAGCAGCGACACTGAAAAAACCCGATATGCGCACTGGAGGGAAGCCAGTGTTGTAATGTACGAACACCATGCACATTAGACTGCGACTACTCAATGCCGTGATGCTCGCGTCTGGGTCGTCTATGAAGCACATCGCTTCATTGTTGCAGGGGCTCAAATGCGCTGCCGGTAGGGACAGTGAAAAGGCGAAAATATTGTTCATGTGTGACTCCCTCGCATTTTTATTTATCTACTATACATACTTTCAAGGCCTGAAGGCACTAAAGCAATGAGTGATATCAAAGCAAGAAAAATATGCAGACAATTATATAAAGCCAAAATTACGAGAGAACTCATCTCACGATGATTGTCGACGCTAACGCGAATATAAGTCGAGCAATGTAGCAACAAAACACATTTTTAACTCATTATTATTATTGCGACAGCAATTATATGGACACTCCAGGCGCATTTCTGCGTAGGTGTCGCCGTGAGGTTCCGCATGAAGTCCAAAGGCGATAAAATTGCCGCCGCGCGCCGTGTGCTGTGCTTGCGAGTGAAAACATGCAAGGCTGAGCCAGCAGCTCGCGGCTCAACCTCGCGCACGCAAGGGAGGGAAGCGGCGAGGAAGCGCGCCGTCTTCCGTCGGCAGCAAGGGGAGGGTAGGGAGGTGGGCGCGTGGCGGCCCGGGCCATCTGCGACAGAATGACGTGACGTTGGCTGTATCACGAAACCTGTATGACGATGATAGCATGACGAGAGTCAGATGGCGAAGCTGGAGGGACGATGATGGCCCCGCCACGACGGCATTACGACAGTCTCACAATGAAGGCAAGTCAACGACTGTCTGAAGATGACGGTACAACAAAGGCTGCATAACCTCGATTTAATGACGACAGTGTGATTACAATACAATGACCAAGAAAGACTGACGTTGACAGAATGATGAAAGCGGTACGACAACGATGACATAACGACAATGGGGTGACGTTAGTCAAGTGATGAAAATGATAAAACGGCAGCTTGATGACAACTGTGTGGTGACGATGGCATGATGACAATGGCATGACGAGTACGAGATAAAGCTTGAATGACAACGATGCAACGATCGATACAGCATCGCGACCCCGAATCCATACCTAGAAGCCCAAGCAATTAGACAAGTTGGGTCGCTGGGTTGGGATAGAAGATGTGACGACGACTGCATGAGGAGAGTCAGATTGCGAAGCACAGTGGAACAACCACGACCGCATCACTGCCAGGAGCACATATCTAGTGGCACAAGCAGGTACAACTTGGGCCGCTGAGTCGGCTTCAGAAGACAGACAGACAACAGATAGATAGATAGATAGATAGATAGATAGATAGATAGATAGATAGATAGACAGACAGACAGACAGACAGACAGACAGACAGACAGACAGACAGACAGACAGACAGACAGACAGACAGACAGACAGATAGATAGATAGATAGATAGATAGATAGATAGATAGATAGATAGATAGATAGATAGATAGATAGATAGATAGATAGATAGATAGATAGATAGATAGATAGATAGATAGATAGATAGATAGATAGATATTTCAGAAAAGTTAATGCTTACAAATTTCTGGCAAGAAAACACGTTGCTGCATATGATTGGGAATCTCCTAACATTACATAACAAGAAGGTAGCAAGCTATCAGTAACTTAAGTAGACAGACCATAATACAGTCTATTCTTATTAAAGGAAATTCAAAATTATTGTGCCAGCCCTGATGACAGCTCAGATTTAGTATATGAAGGCCTGAAAAATATATTTTATCAATAGAATATCTGTTCAATAGAATATATTGTACTAAATAAGAATGTGGTTCTCAGCTTAACAGTGGATCGACCTGTGTTTCGTGGCAATCTTTTATTGCACATTAGGTTTTGCTGTCCAGTTTTCCTCAAAAAAGTATAGGGGCTTTCCCGTTATTACACCAGGCGGGTTATCGTAAGGCCAATATTCTCGACAGACGAAAGCGCGAACCGCATGTCACGTGAGTCGACCGCCGCTGGCGCTGAGCGAGTCGCCGGTAAAGAGCAGGCCACAACACTCGCCGTGGTCGTTGCGCTGCAGAGCATGATGTCGAATCCCGGCCATACTTGGAAGGGGGCGAAAACTTCTGGCCACAATACGAAAACACCTGTCTACTCAGATTCACGTTAAAGAACCAAAGCTGGTCCAAATTTCCCCACTACCTTGTGCACCACAACCAGATCGTGGTGTTGCAGGTAAAACCCAATAAGTCCAAAAAGAGAAGGCACCGCCTCATTATCAGGTTTGGTGTCATTTACCACCTGTCACCCCCCCCCCCCCCGTTCGCGGAAATGTACGCATCCGGGAGGTCACCGCACTATATTAGCCGCATAACCCTTTGGCGGCCACAACGTGAATTCAAACCTGTTAAAGCCATACAAAGACGTGCGTCAATGAACCGCGTCGGAAACGGGAGGCCGCCGCATTGCGTGTCGTAGATATGACAGCCCCGAGCACTGTTACCATCCCGTACACTCGCTTTCGTTTGCGCAGCGGTTTTCCGGCTTTCTGGGTGTCGCATGGCTGCTGCTAATAGACCTGCATCAATTGGACATGAAATTGTAACTTTAGTCGCGGACGCCAGACGAAGCAGCGTCTATAGACCTCAGACTCTGCCCAGGCGGCGCTGCGGAAAAACCTGTCACCAGCGCCCCCATCGGAGCCTTGGCGCGAACTGAGTAGTGCAAGGAGAGCTGTCCGCAAGCGAAGGTGCATAGGCCACAATGGACTCTTTCGTTTGTGTTGAGGCACGGTTTCCTAAATATCAAGGACCTGGAAAGCGTCTTCCGCCCATCCACGCTTCGGAAAGGAAGCTCAGCAGGGCGATGTACCTGTACAGTATAAAATAAAGTCTCAAGTGTTATTTCGGCGTGCTGCAACTCGCAAGTACAGAGAGCATCAGCAGGTTTGTCTATAGGCATATCAGCATAAAAATCCAAGCATTTCAAATTCGTTCATATTGAATATGCCCTGAACACAAGACTTAAGTATCTCTTATATTTTTATATATTTTATCGTAATGTTTTGTCTCGCAATTATTTACAGAGAGTAAGTCCTTTCATAGCCTTTTCCAGGGCAGCAAACAGAAAACGTTTTCCAAGGCAGCAAATAGCATGCGATCATAGCGAAAGAAGCTTCCTACAGTGCCTACGCGCTGCATCTTTCTCGCAGGAGCTACAGCATCGCTCGTACCTTAATTTGAACTTTTCGCAGACCCTTCGAGCAACAAGCGCGCACAAATAAATGTAAATAAACGCCAAATTTTTTTCTTTACACACGTGCGTTACTTCGCAATTACTCGGCCAGTGCTCCTACAGCAACTTCATTGCTCACATTTGAAAAACGCAGTCGAGCAGGCTCAGCACATTGCGAAGCGTGCTTGCTGTATCGGCGCAGGACATACAAAATACCGAAAGTAGAAATAAGCTCGCAATACAACGATGCTCTAGAACAGGATTTTGAATTCATAAACGAACCAAAATGTTTGTTTAAGCTCACCTGCCAAATCTCTCCGTTCCACTTGTTGAGTCAAGCGGAGGCGGACGCCTGTTAAAAGGTGGATATATCGATGGCACATAAGCAGGATGGGTCGCAACGTCGTTTTTTCTGTTACCAACGAAGTGGCGGCTGCAAATTCTTGAGTTTTCGCTTGGTTGCCACGGTCCTTCGTCAGGGCTACGCAACACAATTACAGAAGAACAAAATTGGCGCACTTTCTCATGCGATCCGCTGTGTTGTGGGGAATGCAAGTAATCCGATTACCCAACAGGTTGAACGGCCCGTATCCAGCGCTCTCGCCTTTCCCCTTCATACGATCGCGATGGAAATCGGTAAAACTGAACGTTGTTATTCCGTCCTTCACGTTCATGGCAATTTACAACACAACAGTAGCGTAGATTACGGCGTTTCTTCGTAGTACGCGGAGCTATCACGGTTGCCGTCGTTTCTGCCATCAGTCTGAAAAGTGAGCCAGCAAGCGCTTTATGGGAGTTCGGCGGCGCGTCCGACTAGCGTAGAAATTCATAGCTCTCTGTCTGGGTGTTAAATGCGCAAAACACTCGCAATATGGACCAAAATCTAGTTAAATCGTTGTTTCGCAGTCGCTAGCTGCATAGATAACTTAGCAAGGGAGTCGGGCTTCGCACTACTCAATTACTGCCTCTTCGCAACGGCAGGTGGCGCTACGCGTCTTCCAAAACTCCAGAGTCTGACGTCCATTAGGCGTAATGGCCTAATCAGTGCGGACGTGACGAAAATTGGCCGATGTGGTAACGTGCCCGAAACCGTCTGGGAATGTTTGCCAGAAATATCCGATATCACGCGCGCGGGTTAGATTGACGCTTGTGGACGCGGATAAAGTTCGTCGCCGCGTATCCAACGCTATCTGCGTGACTTCCGGCGGCTAACCGGCCCGATCTCCACACGTGCTTTCGCACTTCCAGAAATTCGCGTTGCTTTTTTTGCCGTTCCCTGTGTCCGCGTCACGTTATTATTTCTATCGGTCCTGTCGACCTGGACGAGCCTTGCATACCGATAGAGGCGGCCGACGCGGAGCCCTTCCACAAAGTGCGGTGTCCAGGCGCTGTGTGCGATTCCCGCATCGGACCGACGCCGGGAAGTGCACGCAGACGCGCTCGCGGAGTCCGCGACTGTGTCAGCCCTTCGCTCCTTTTGCGCCGAAAACGACCGCTTGCGCCACGAAGGGCAAGAGGTGCACGCGGGTCTCTCCATAGAATAATCCAAATATTCGAAAAATTGGATAGTAGATATTTTATACGCGAGTCGAATTATTCGAATGATCACTATGCGATTCCTACAGGTGATATTCGAGTATTCGCGCACCCCTATAAAAAATTCGTGGGGCCGGAACATTCATATCATATGAGGACGGTTTACCAGCGATGCTGTTTAGGCTGCATAGATGGGCTGTATGGACTATGAAATCACAAAATTATCCCGCTGTCGCTGGCTGTATTCACGTTTCTGCTGTCGACGCCTCTCCGCACGTACCTCGCCATCCCTGGCTACTGCTCTTACGCGGGCCCCCAAGTTATATATAGATATATATATACCACGCATCACGTCATACTACAGCAGCGCCAACACACTACGCCGACACATGCTGCGCCGCCGCGGTCACGGCACC
This sequence comes from Dermacentor andersoni, assembly GCF_023375885.2. NCBI lineage: Eukaryota > Metazoa > Arthropoda > Arachnida > Ixodida > Ixodidae > Dermacentor > Dermacentor andersoni. The sequence continues at coordinate 233,117,802 of NC_092816.1, read as the reverse complement.
TCCCATGCATTTGCCACAGGAGTGGGCACGGAGGAGCAGTCAAAATGCGCTAGCCGCTCAATGTCTCCTTCTTCTATGAGCAGATTTTCTTCTTTGGCGGATCGCTAGGCTCGGTACCACAAGCTGCTGATTACCAGATATCATCAGCACGAGTGCTTCCATCTTCGACATCAGCCGAGCAGTGTGGGTTCTGCTGTCGTCATCGCCATGAGACCGGCCACGCCTCCCTCTTCAACACGTCACACGCAACGTCACAGCGGTGACACTACTTAAAAGACTGGCACGGCCTAGCCGCCTTCAGTGGGCACGGAGGAGCAGTCAAAATGCGCTCGCCGCTCAATGTCTCCTTCTATGTGCAGGTTAGTGGCAGTCCGTCACTGCATTGCAAGCGTTCAAATAACGTCTTTTTGCTGCTCCTGCCGTGCCCGAGTGTGTTATATACCATTTTTTGTGATTGTGCGCACGCTTCTAAACTGCTCGTTCTCTGCGGAGATGTAGAGATGAATCCTGGGCCTGATGATGTAACTAGCCAAGTCCTTGCTGCCATTACTGCTTTATCCGCTTTAGCTGAGTCCCGTCATGGAGACGGAATGCGTTCCTTTTCGGAACTTACAGGGAACCTGAAAGGTTTTCCAGAAAAAATGAGTGAACATCTGTACATAATGGTTTTCAACCCTCCGAATTCGAATATCGTATCGAAATTGAGCGAAAGAAAGCGCAAATATATTTCATTTCGACGAAAAGTGCAGCAGCGGACACGCCCAGCTCGCGCGTCTCGTTTCCGCCTGTGATTGGTCGGGCGCCTCGTGACGTCAACTCTACTAACCGACCGCTGCCGCTACCCATGAAGCGCGGTGCCAGGTAGTTTGGTGCTGTTTTTCTGAGACGGTAATGGAAAATTTAGAGACTGCGTTTTTCTGAGGAGTTCGGCGTTACTCCCTACATGTACGAGCCGATTGCGAAAAGCCGGCCTCTCGAAGAAGCAAACGATGCTGGTGCGAGCAGTGCTTTCGACGCGAACGAAAGCACAGTCTTGGGATCTCCTCGTGTTGGAAATGCTCTTTAGTGAGTATGTTTCTTGCAAAGCGATCTAGTGATCTTGCCGATCTTTCGCCGATCTAGTGAGCTCGTTTCCGGTCAAACGACTGTAGTGTTGTGTTCCTGCGTGCCTCCTCGTGGAAAGTAAGCGGGGATGCGATCATCGGCATTTGTGGGCTGTCCAAAGCTGTCGGCAATCTACAAAGACGGTTTAAACGCGTGAAAAGCTTCCCGGTTCATGCAGTACGTGTAGTGACCTTCATCTGTTGACTACCACGTTGACTACCACTCACGTTGATTACCACTCACATTGACTACCACGCACGTTGACTACCACTCTACATACACGCAGACGCACAACAAAGGAATGCAGGGTCGATCGAAGCAGATTACGATGGCACGCACGCAGAAACAAGCGCGGTCAGGCACGGTCGCGGACGCTGCGAAGGAACGAAACACATGAGTTGACGTCACAACACCGCGGTTTCCGGTCTCCGCTCGCATCGTCAGCGTCAGCAGCAGCGCGCGGCATTCGACGGGGCTACAGCGCAATTTCAACCGACGATTACGTCGCTCCCAATTGAAAAAAAAAACCCAAGTTTTACCTACATGGTTTATAAGGTTCCCGCATCCGTATATGAGCGTCTTATTGAATTCGACATACTCTTCAGCTTCCCTTTAAAGCAACCCAAGAAGCCCTCACTCACAAAGTGTCGGACCTGTCAACCAGATTGCTAACCCTTGAAACAGTTGTGGAAACACTTCAATCTTCCAAGGCCTCCCACGGACATATCCAAAATAGTTACTACTGCCATTAGTACCGAAAACTCTGAATTAAAATTAAGGCTTGACGACTTGGAGGATCGATCCCGGAGGGACAACCTTTTGTTCTATGGGGTTGTTCATAACGCTTCGGAAACATGGGCACAAACTGAAATCCTCGTGCGCGATCTTATTAAAAACCATCTAAAATTAGAAATATCTGATGAAGCGATTGCTAGGGCACATCGTCTTGGCTCTTTTGTAGTCGGCAAGACTCGCCCCATTATTATCAAGTTTTCATCATTCAAAACAAGAGAAAAGATCCTGTCACTGAAAGGCCTACTAAAGGCCACAAAAGTATCGGTGGGAGAAGATTTCTGCAGGGCTACACGCCAATCTCGAAAGAAACTAATTGAATTCGGAAAAGCTAGCGGGCAATCATTTTCTTTGCGGACAAATAAATTAGTCATGAACAAAAAACCTATGTGTATTCTTCTGTCAGCGATACTATCTGCGAACTTCATTCTTCCGATTTCGCTGCTGAAGTAAATAACGATGCCACAGGTCCTATAAATCCTTCCTCTCATTCTGCATAGCTATCTTCGAGTCGACCTTGTAGAAATAGCGTGTCTGTTCTTTTCACTAATGTGCGTAGCGTTTCCAACAAGCGGACAGCTTTATCGTCAACTATCGATTCTTGCTCCGCTGACGTCATTGTCCTTACTGAAACTTGGCTTTCCGCGAAAATAAAGAACAGTGAAATATTCGACTGCGAAAGTGCTGATAAGGTTTACAGGTGCCACCGCGATATCCGGTCAGGAGGGGGCGTTTTGATTGCCATCAAAGATAACCTAAATTCACGTGTTCTTAGCATTACATCACCCCTAGAATTAGTCTGTGTGCGCGTGAGCATTTCAGACCTTCCCTTTATATTCTGTGCATGTTATAGACCACCAAATTCGTCCTCTACATTTTCTGCAGATTTCCATGATGTCCTAAACAGATTGATTGTTAGGTTTTCCAACTCTTCGTTATTTATTTTGGGGAACTTTAATTTTCCAGATATAATATGGGAGACTGACTGTGTTAATATTAAACGTACTTCAGCCGAGTCCACTGAATTCTTAAATTTGTGCTTTGACTTCAACTTAACACAGCTGGTCCACAAACCAAACCGAGTCACTCCAACATCTAACACACTTGACCTAGTGCTGTCTACTACCCCCGACCTAGTTTCCTCCTTAACTTATCTTCCTGGGATAAGTGATCATTCATTGCTGCAGTTTGATTTAAAAACACGCTTTTCTTACACAAAGAAGGTTAAGACAATTCGCGATTATTCCAAAGCTGATATTCCCGCCATTACGCAAGAAATGGAGCGTTTTATGGATGCAGTCATGCCCGATTTCGACCAACGAACATTTGAAGAAAACTGGTCCCTTTGTAAGTGCAAGCTGTTATTCCTAATTTGAAAATATGTTCCCCAACGAAAAGTACACTGTAATCCCCAGTCGCCCTGGTTTACGGCCGCCTTGCGCCGTCTTCGGAACAAGAAAAAACGGTTATTTCGTTCCGCAAAAAACTCTAACAACCCGATTCGTTGGTCCGAATATCACCGCATCAACGATGAATATTGTAGCGCCATTTCCCAAGCTAAGCAAACCTATTTCAACATTACATTACCATCATACTTACATGTCAACCCACGTAAATTCTGGAATGTTGTTCGTGGTAATACACCAGCCGCAATAAAATTGTCCCAGTCTAACAGCCCTGTTCAAAGTGATCAGTGTTGCACAATTTTTAGTAATATCTTTGCTTCCTTTTTTCATGACGCTGCACCTATGCTTTTGCCACCTTCAACGACAGTTTATGATATCCCAATGGATTCAATTCTTATAGACTGGGTGGGCATTAGAAAACTAAACGGTAATTTGAAAATATTATTACGATATGATTGAGCGATGCTCAAGAGACGAGCCGCCGCGAGAACGACGAAGTTGGTCGGTGCCCTTGGCACGACAGAGTGTCAGCCTGGCTGCCTGGCTCCAGTGTAAACAGCGTGTAAATAGCATCTCTTGTCTGTGTCTTTCCACACATAACAATATCTTCGTCGGCGGGTTCAGATGAAATTATTTCAAAAATACTAAAGTGTACTGAACTGTATTCATCAATTGTTCTTTCTTGGATATTCCAACAATCATTACACTGCTCATCACTACCAAGCGACTGGAAGGTGGGGAAGGTGGTTCCTGTTCACAAATCAGGTAACACACATTGTCCCGAAAACTACCGTCCCATATCACTAACCAGCATTCCCTGTAAGATTCTGGAGCACATAATATATTCCCACATAGTTGATTTTCTTGAGACGAACTTTTTTAACAACAGTCAGCACGGCTTTAGGAAATCCTTCTCCTGCGAAACGCAACTAGCTTGCTTTACTAACGACCTCTTTTCTAACACCGACTTAGGATTTGACACCGATTGCATCTTTATCGATTTTGCTAAAGCCTTTGATACCGTATCCCATAACCTACTAATCTATAAACTTAGTCTTCTTAACATTGACCCGCTAGTACTGGACTGGATTAAAAACTTTCTTGCTGATAGAACACAATACGTAATCCCTAACAATTCGTCGTCTGCGCCCCTCGCGGTAACGTCAGGCGTGCCGCAAGGGTCGGTTCTCGGTCCTCTACTTTTTCTAATCTATATTAATGATCTTGCTTCCTGTGTGAAATTTTCAACTGTTAGACTTTTTGCTGATGACTGCGTTATATATCATAAAATTACTGACCTCAATGATTCTCGTAAACTCCAAGACGACATTAATAACGTTCTGTTATGGTGTAACAAGTTGTCTATGAAGCTTAACTTAAGCAAATGTAAATGCATGCGGGTATCACAGCGTACTAATACTACTAATCTGCATACATATTTCCTAAATAATAGCCCTCTCTCAGTTGTCTCGTCGTACAAATACCTTGGACTAAACATCACCAGCAACCTTTCCTGGCACATGCATGTCGACATTATATGAAGCAATGCCAATCGCATGTTGGGCTATTTGCGCCGAAACTTCTCATCCGCACCATCGTCACTGAAACTAACTTTCTACAAAACATTAGTTCGCTCCAAACTAGAATACGCATGCGCCATTTGGGACCCGGCTAACATTACACTCATAAACAGCATAGAAGCCATTCAAAATCGTGCAGCGCGTTTCATGTTATCAAACTACTCCCGACATGCTAGCGTTACCTCAATGAAGACATTTAACTTGCCAGAACTTTCTTTCCGTCGTAGATGCTTCCGCCTTTCGCTATTCCATAAAATCTACCACCACAACCCTTTGTTGAAAGAACAGCTTATCATCCAACCGTCATACATATCATCTCGCTCTGACCATAGTTTCAAAGTTGGTGTGCCGTCTTCACGTACTAAACTTTGTAGTAATGCATTCATCCCTAGCACAAGCAAAGATTGGAACCACCTTCCCGCCACCGTTGCAGCCACCTTGGATACCGACACCTTCAAAACCAGCATTCATGAAACGCCACGTTGAATCTGTCTTTGTATATTGCACAAATGTTTTGTTATGTTCACCCACTCCTTTCTGTAATGCCTTCGGGCCCTGAAAGTATCTTAAATAAATAAATAAATAAATAAATAAATAAATAAATAAATAAATAAATAAATAAACTGCTGCTGCAGCTGCGCTGGCACCTCAGACGCACGTGACCTCATAACACAGAAGCGCAGGCCACGTGCACAGGCGCCATCAACGCACTCTTTCCCCTCTTACCCGTCTCCATTGCTGCAGTGGTGTCGCCACTCTTTCGTCTCTCCATTCCTGTCCACGCGCCGTGTCCCGGACACAGACGTAAGACGCTCGGAGTATCCCCGCCCTCCTTGCGAACGCATGCGAGGGATGCATACGGGGGCTAGAGGTAAACAGCCTCGCTGTAAAAATGTTAAGCGGTAGCGTAGTAGACTGCTCTTTTGAAAGATGTGCCCGTGACGTGAACGATGGAAGTAGGAATGTGGTTCTAGTCGACATTTGTGTGGGGTAAAAAAGAATTTGGTACCTGTTCTGTTCGGCAAGGTGGTACGGCAACTTTACATCTGTGCTCAGATCAGGATCAAGTGCAGAAAGATGGGGTGTTCCTTCAGCACAAGGCTGGAGTGATCAACCTTGTGCAACAGGCAAAGGCGAGCACATTTGCGCTATAATGAAAGATATGGAATATCGATGTTTTTTTTTCTTACAAGTTACACTGGAACGGCCGTAATAGTTAGATAAAATAAATCGAGTTGCTCTATATTCAGTCACCTCAAGGGCAAGGATTAGTGATGCATGAATGTTAGCCTAAATGGCAGGTGCGTATTTATAATATTGAGCTAACTAGGGTAGTGTAGAGTGTCAGTTTTGTAGAAGTAAGTACAGTAGAAAAACTACGACGAAGATATCCAACATGCGATCAGCATTGGCAGTAATATATATAATGAGCTTGAATATTCCATGACAAATCATTATTTACGTGAAGGCCAGGATATTTGTGAGTGGTTACTGATAATAGCAAAGTGTACTTCTGCACATATCTACAGTTATTGCCACACGTGATATGCTCCTCGATTTACACATATTAGCTTTAAGTTTTATAAGCCATTTGTTGCACAAGGGTGACACATTGCAACATCCGACGTGGCCATCACTATCAAAACAAAGCAGTAATGGTTCATAAACTCGGCTAACACTTGGCAGAGCCTTATAGCAGGAAGAAACAAGTACCGAATTTGTGTGTCAGAATTAGGACAGACTACGGCGTGTGTTCTATGGTAGCTCGACATTAATTCGAGTGCTCAAAGCTGCTGCGTCGCCTGTTACGGCTCATCTTATCAATTAACTGCTTACGTGTAATTAGTTACTAGAAAAAGTAACTGAATTACGGTGCGTTATTGGATAAAAATAATCGATCAGTTACAAACCTACAAAAAATTGTAATTCGTTACCAGTAGTGATTCACACGTAATTCGTTACATACGGAAGTCTGTCAACTATACATGCCTTGTGTCGTCATTATCATCATCATGATCCTGCTACGCCCACTGCAGGGCAAAGGCCTCTCCCATACTTCTCCAACTACCCCGGTCATGTACTAATTGCGGCCATGTTGTCCCTGCAAACTTTTTAATCTCATCCGCCCACCCAACTTTCTGCCGCCCCTGCTACGCTTCCCTTCTCTTGGAATCCAGTCCGTAACCTTTAGTGACCATCGGTGATCTTTCCTCCTCATTACATGCCCTGCCCATACCCATTTCTTTTTCTTGATTTCAACTAAGATGTCATTACCTCGCGTTTGTTTCCACACCCAATTTGCTCTATTCATATCCCCTTAACGTTACACCCATCATTCTTCTTTCCATAGCTCGTTGCGTCATCCTCAATTTAAGTAGAACCCTTTTCGTAAGCCTCCACGTTTCTGCCCCGTAGGTGAGTACTGGTAAGACTCACCTACGTTATACACTTCTTTCTTGGGGGATAATGGCAACCTGCTGTTCATTATCTGAGAATGCCTGCCAAACTCAACCCAGCCCATACTTATTCTTCTAATTATTTCCCTCTCATGATCCGGATTCGCGGTCACTACCTGCCCTAAGTAGATGTATTCCCTTACCACTTCCAGTGCCTCGCTACCTATTGTAAACAGCTGTTCTCTTGCGAGACTGTTAAACATTGCTTCAGTTTTCTGCAGATTAATTTTTAGACCCACCCTTCTGCTTTGCCTGCCCAGGTCAGTGAGCATGCATTGCAGTTGGTCCCCTGAGTTACTAAGCAAGGCAATATCAATGCCGTATATAGCACATCGATATTCAGAGAAAGTTAGTATTCAATAATCTTTTTGTTCACGTCACCCATAAGATTACCTCTACTTCCTCAATATACAGGATATTTGCCGTTTTCAGTCCTGTCAGGAAAGCAGAGAAACGTTTGAAGGGTTTCATATAACACCTTTAAAGAGGCTCAAACCGAAGGCATTGCAATTTTCCTTTACCCTCAATTATCGAACACACCTCCAATATTGCCTCTGACATTCCAATTATTTCTCAGAATATAAACTTCGGGAGTGTCCCTGTTCAGTCCGAAAACCATGAAAACTGGCATAAAACATTTGGGATCAGCACTAGTTGCATTACCTGCTTCGTTGTAAAAAAAATATGTGCTTGTGTAACTGTTGTGTAAAAACCGCATAAAAATAAAACCGGCAAAAAGCGATGTATGCCGATGAAAAAAATAATGCGGCTCACTGTTCCAATGGTATTGTAATGGCTCTTAACATTCAACAAAGTTGTTTTCACCAGCATATACAGGATAAGTCGCGATTACGCAATAAAACTCGACAATCAGGCCTTTTGCATAATGAATCCTTACCAACTAGCTCAGCTTTCTGTCGTTCTAATCAGGCCTGTAATGTGTTTCATTAGTTTTTTAATTGCAATAAGGGATCGAGACTGCAACGCTATGTCGACTCTCTCTGCTCAGAGATTTATAGTTGTGGTATTTGACGACAGAATGGTCTTCCCTAAAAGAGCGGGAGTAGAGGGTGGCTTAGGCAACACGTTCTCCGCTCAGGGTCTTCACGGGCTCACGCTTCCCTCGCTGAAAATTGTTTTTCATAAGCTAGCAACCTCTTTTTATTTTCACGTTTAATTTTGTTTAAAATTAATGCACTTCCCTATTTATTCTCGGAAAGGTGGCCTTATTTTTGTACTAAAACCTAACCAACCACCCAAATCGCACTCAACATAGCGGCCTAATGTAACGAATTCCATTTTTGGCAAACTTTTATAACCGATCATCGTGGAGGAAGGTAAGGCATACAGAGACGAGAGAAGAGAACCAGCCGGCGTTTGTGTTGCCCCTTCTCTTGTGTCCGTGTCCGCACGTGTTACCTTTTTTCACGATGAATCCCTACTAAGTAGCTCAACGTTCTGTGGTTCTAAGCTTCATTTTATAACGAAATTTATATTGATAATATTTCGTATGCTCTAATAATTTACTCCATCCGAAACAATTTGCTTTTACACATGCGCAAGAGTGCGCCCTTCGCCTTATACGTGCGCTGCGTTAAGCACTCGGAAAAATTGCAGATCAAAATGTACGCGCTTTATATTAATCTCTCTTGATTTTAAAGGTGCCTTCGACAAGGTTTGGTCTCCCAAACTATTAGGTTCCTTAGATTTCAACTGTCCGGAAAACCATTGCCATTTATTAAAGTCTGTCCTCGAACACCGAACAGTCGTTTACCGCTCCAGCACCTGCGAGGCATAAGTTACAGCTTCCATTGGCTAGTCCCAAAAGCTCACCAATAAGTTTGCAACTATAAAATATTATTATTCGCAGACTTTCAGATCACTCCTTCCCGCCTCGCATGTGCGTCGACACAGCCATACGTTGACAACAGGTGGACGTCATTTCTCCGACCAACTGCTCGGATTGAAAAGCACGTGAGGCACTCGCGTTGTTGCCGGCAACGTTGCTCAGCTCAGTGCGAAACTCGCCTTCACAAATACAACGCGAGCCACAGATGCACTCCGCGATGTGGAGTGCGCTAGTTGCAAGTGGAGTCCGGTCGCCTCACTCGTCCTGTCTTGTTTTCGTGCTTGGCTTTTTGCTACGAACATGTACCAACTGTCCAGGTAGCCCGTTTTGCTGGGATATGTTCTTTTAGAACTAGGCGTCTTCTTTCATTACCATAAAGTGAACACGTAATACATGGATGGTTAGCACTATATTAAGTATTCGTTTCACACAGTACAGACGACGAGTGTGGGCAATCTGAAGAATGCAATGAAGGAGCATCAGGGTGGTTAAACACTGCGCCCACAGGTGTCCGACTCCTATATGTGCATGCACGGCGAATCATTCATCTGGTGACTTTTTCAACTCTCACCACCAGTAGCCCCGCGCAGGGGGTCGGAATGAAATAAATGTTTCTCTCTCTCCCTTAAGTTATTGCCCGAGGAAGAGAAAAACAGTCTGCAGTAGTTTTACAAAGCTTGTAACCAAGGGAACTATCGAAAACAATTGCGCGTTTTTCAAGCAGTGGGACGTGAACGCTTCTTTTTTTAATGCGAAAGCATTCTATAGCACATTACACGAAAATCCGTTGCACACGGCATGACCTAAAGATGGTACCAAAAATGGCCGACGGCGTAAAGTGTAAAAACATGTAAAGAATTCCTCGGATTGACGTGAAATTTCTCAGCAAGATTCCTGTAAACAAAGTAAATTTATGGCTTTGAAGAGAAAACATAGTACATTTGGGTCTGGGTGGGTATTGAGCCCGGGCGTCCGGGGAGCGGGACGAGCACGCTTCGCCGGCGCCATGGCGGTTCTGGCTGACTGAAGGCGTGGTGAGTGCGTCATTGGGCATGTGACAGCGCAGCCAATGACCACGGGTGCATAGAAAGAGCGCGTTCTTGACGTTCCGAGGTCTACAGATGATATAATGCATTCCCACACATAAGCAGTCTTTAGCGTCTCTGCCAAACTTTTATCCTTGAACTCGTTTGAACTTCAATGAACTGGTTCAACATGCTCCAAACCAGTTCGAACCTTCATTATTTTTTCTCTGGAACTGCGCCTGAAGCGAAAAGAAAAGCGCGAACCCGAACTGAATGCGCAAATGTTTCGGTTCGACAGATTTAATAGAGACTTTTAGTTTAGGGGACGCAAGCGGCTTGCGTACGCAAGAACTAGGGGCGACGGTACTGCGCATGCGCAGACCGCTACGTCTACTTGCGTCTTTGGGTTGTTTGGCCGGCCGAAAACATCGCTGCCCTTAAAGGGACACTAAAGGTTACTATTAAGTCAACGTGGACTGTTGAAATACCATCACAGAAACCTCGAAACGCTTGTTTCGTGCCAAGGAGAGACTTATTTTAAGAGAAAATACGTTCTGAAGCGTCCGCGTACTTCCAGCGCTGTTCAAATCGCCCGCCCTCCGATCGAGGAGTACTGACATCATGGTCTCATAGTGACGTTGCGCCATGGGTGAGTAGAACGGCATCCGCAGACGGCGCTACGGCTTTTCTGCGCAAAACGCAAACGCACGGCCAGAAACAGAGCCAAGACAGAGCCGACAGCAGAGCGAAAGCTGGGGCCGAATCTTATAACGGTTCGGTTGGGGAACCGTTCCTTTGGCCTCACCTGATTGGCCGAAATTTTGATTACGTCACAGGTCGTTAGAGGCAGCGGGGCGGTATCGCAATTTTTGAATACGTCACGCATCTGTCAGTCATCTTCAAAGCGAACCGGTCGTAGGAACCGGCGAAGGGGTAGTCCGCTTTGGGTTCCATTGCTGTGCCTTGGCTTTGGCTTGTGACCCTGGCCGCGCGCGCCGGTCGCGCGACCCAGGAGACACGCGGGCGTTGCGCGCGCGTGCGTTGGTTGCTTCGGAGGCTATTACTTGCCTTCGTCGTCTGCTTGGCGTTCCTCTTTCGGTGACGACCACGGCTGGAAGCGCGATACGCGTTCGAAGAAGTGACGGATAATGAGTTGCACCGCCCTTGCTGGCTTTCTAAGTAAACCTTTTGCAGGCTACGCTATCAAATGGAGGGGACTCAGGTGCAAGCGTACGAGTGGCCATTCCACGCAGAGGAAGGAATATTGCGCGCTGCGGTTCATCGCCACCGGCCTGCAGCTCCCAGAGGTCGGTCGGACGTGAAGCATTCATCGGAATGACCTAGATCTCTGCTGCTGACACTGTCGACAAAGTTGTTCTCGCAATTACTGTGTTGGCCGGTTGAAGGGCTGGGTCAGCTTTCCCGTGACCTCAGCTTCAAAGCCAATGCCAAGGAGATATTTGCATGGTGAGATCGAATTCTCAGTGCTGTCGCCAGCGTGAATAGCTCGCAGATCGCCGTTCAGCAGTCAGAAGGGTTCAACCTAGGCTGGTTCAGCACTTCCTTCGTTCGGCTGATAAAACTATACAGTCAGGACGGAAAGATATTGTGGAGACCTCTTATTTGACTGCCTTTTTTTTTTCTCTGGTTCGGGAGTGCCGCACTTTGTTACTCAATTTTACGGCACAGCGCGCACCGTCAGCACCACACTCTTCGATTTGACTTCGCGCAGGCAATGCAGGGCCCGTGTATCGTAATGTTCGATTTCAAGTTCAATTGCTTTTATCACGCGACGCGCCATGGGGCTTATCGCAGGGACAGCGGCAGCGCGGCGGCGAGCGAGTCATGTCCGAGCCGATGACGAAGGGCGAAAAAAGATGGAAAATTGATATAGTCGGCTAGTAAAGCTGTCCCTAAGAACCACTTCACGGTTTTGTCGCGCTCGCTACTTGAGAAGTGCCGGCAGTGCGTTCCTGTTGCGTGCATCGTGCGAGCTCCTCGTAGCAGACGACATAGCGCTGCGCTCTGCCAACTCATTTACGCTTGCGATACCGCCTGTCGGCTGAGAATAGAAAAGAATGACATTAATAAATTACTTCTGCATTGCGTAAACGCCCGGCACCACACGTTTATACTTCAGAACTTGGCGTATAATATTTAATTTATATTTTACGTTTATTTAGCAAGCAGAAACATTCTGCAATTCCTCGATTAGCTCGTCATATAATGACGTACACTTCAGAGGTGGCACCCTCTCATCTATTGGTCGCGTCCTCCCCTTCTTCCACCGCCGGCTTGGGAGTGGCACATCTAGTGACGTAAGCGGCGAAGCGAACGGTTCGTATTCCGAACCGTTATAAGATTCGGCCCCAGGAGTATGGTGGCTAGCGGAAGGAGAAACGCGCGACCATGGGGCTCTTGCATTGCCCAGGGGGCACTGCGAGAAAGGTGCTAAAAAGCGCCCTCTGTCCTAAAATGGGTCGTACCAACCTCGGTCGTCTGCTTCGGAAAGCACGTTTACATTATGGACCCGCCACTTTCGGTTGTGTTGTAGCACGGCCTGCTGCATATATCGGGCGCCGAAGATTTTTTCAGGGGTGGCACGCTGCGTAAAGGCAAGAAATTATGCAGTGCCGAATACGTGTACGCCATTCAAGAATTAGGCGGCGAAGTTTTAGCACGGTGTCAATCACAAGTGAAGCGAGTCGCGTACGAAGTGGAACTACAGGTAAGGTTTGCACGCTAGCTGCTAGAGTCAGGCGCGCAAACGCGAGGAAATGCGTGCTATAAATGAATCCACAGCAGCGATAAGCAGACATCATGTGTACGAAACTGCTCGAGCACACGACGGTACGCGCCGCGATGTACGAACTGCTCGAGCGCACGATCGTACGCGCCGCGACGGCAGCGGTCTTTCAACGTACACGCCGCCAAACGGCGGGCCTCCTGCAATCTTTGTTGACTGCATGCCGCGAAACTGATGCAATGCACGTGAGCTCGCACGTACGCGCGAATCGCGCTGCAGCGCGAGCTCGTGCGCTGCTCGCTTGATGTAGCTTTTAATGACAGCGCTCGAACATCGATGTGCTGCAACCAATACTGCCTTGCTTCGCTGCCTCAACGTGCTGGCTTGAGATCAAGGATGAGCGCATTTAACTCTCTTAACCTGTGCTGCTCGTAGAGTAGAAGTGAATTGTCATTGAATGAGCCCGACCATTTGTGCTCATTTGCACACACTTCACCACTTCGCATCGGTCGAATTGTTAATTGTCGCTGTGGCCGGGTCTCGAATCGTGAATTACCAGCCATGCCTGCTGCTATGTCGGTCTGCTGTCGGGACTGTAGGTGCAAAAGACCGAAATTTCGAACGCAGATAATCAAGCAAGCTTCAAGACAGGCGAAGCAGTCTGCATGGCACGAAGTTTCGCTTACTCAGCGCGACGAACTGCAGCTATGCAGCGCGCCCGACGCTCCACTTCGTGAGGCCTTGAAGGAAAACGGTAGAATCTGATGTTGGGATTCAGGCCTTCTTGTTCATGGCAGCCCACGACGCAGAAGTAATGACGGTGACGCCTTTTCGAGGCTGGGCTAGGTCTCTCCGGATCGGCATCACCGATTCCTTCTGCTCCCAGCATTACGTCCCACGGCACACGGAGAGTCCGTTTTCGTTAAACTATAGGCTGTGGCGAGCTCGCAGCGTGGTCTGTGAGAGTGACGAGCCTTTTTTTCGCACTCGCAACAGGGCATAAAAAAGTGCGAATCGACGCAAAACTCGGCCTAGAAACGTGCTTCGCCACAGCCAGGGCTCAACACGACCCAAGCTGGCACGACCCAGATGTCGTTTCCCGCACCGCCACCAGGCGCCGCTACTATACCTCAAACTCCAGCGCAAGACGCCCATAAGCTGGTACTTCATTCTGTGACGCAAACTTCGACGCTCGTCGCAATGGACCCTGACACCGATAGATTGGCTGGCGATGGTGGGCTCAACTTCAGCGATTTGAGCACCGACGAGCGCGACCTGCTGCTGAGGGCTCGCGCTGCCGGCGTCGTTGCGTACTACGACGGCGGCCTCGACACCGGCTCTCCGGAGCGGGAAAGCAACGAAGGCTTCCCACGACATCACATGGACGTGGCATTCTCGCTGCTTGTTCCAAATGAAAGTTTCGCGAGCCAGCAGAACCCTCACAGCGCGACGCGATAACGAAACTACTGAAACTCCAAAGCGTGCGCGGCGCAGAGTCGAGCGGGCAGAGTCGAGCGAAAACGAAACCTTTCGAACAACCATAATACTGAAGGGTAACGTCAAAATGTTATTTTTTCTTAGAATCGAATAGACGTAGCCAAGTAGCATTTTTTCCCTTCTTATAATCGAATGAAATGATATTTTTAATACAAGTATTTGAGTATTAGTAACACAAATTATGAGGAGTGCTTTCGTTATCGGGCTAGTACCGGAATGTCGCTGGGGGGTCTCAAATTGTGTTATGCATTTACCTCAATTTCTCGGTTACTAAAGCTCTGTTCGCGATTATATTGACGCCTTAGACGTTCTAGAACATTGCTCTACCACTTTCACTTGAATTTCTGGTAACCTTTAGTGTCCCTTTAAGTGGTCACGTTACCCACAGGACTCTCGCGGTGTAAGAGAACTTACGAGTAGCTAGCGGGTATATAATCTAATAAATCTTTCGCCAAGTGTCGACAGACGTCCTTTTTATATATATTAGAGCGGTTTAGCGTGTCCAGTATTCGGATAAACGCAGTTGAGGCGTTGGGGCGGAGCCATAAACAGGAGCGGCCTGCATGGTGCATCCACCTGGCGGCGCAAAGCTCAAACGGACAAAAGCAGCTAATATTGCTGTAACAAAGTTTATTCTACTTCGATGCTGGTGTAAATTTTCGGCACTGGCGTAATTGCGTTGCTGCCGAAAATTTATACCCGCAGCAAAGTAAAATACATCTGGTTACTGCAATATTAGCTGTTTTTGTCTGTTTGAGCTTTGCGTCACCAGGTGGCTGCACCGTGCAGGCCGCTCTCGTTCATGGCTCCACCCCAACGCCCCAGCCTGCGTTTACCCGAATGCCGGACACTGTAAACATCTCTATTAACTGCTTTTAATAAGAATGGTTTTGTGTGCTTTACTTCATATGCTTGATTTCTTGTTTTAAAAATGATAACGCAGCAAAGATCGGACTTGATGGCGCTGCGAGCACACGCGACCTAACTGCGGCTTGCGTTTGGGGCCGCTAACCTATAACGTGATTCTGCTTGCGTACGCAAACGCAAACGCACCCAAGTGCTAGGGGCCCCAACGCCTTGCGTCCCCTAAACTAAAACTCTCTAATACGATCAACGTGATATTGCGTCTTGGCAGCGGACGCGTTGGGGATCGTTTGTTGCACTGCGCAAATAGTGAGCTTGCCACAGTGCGCGTCCTGCGCTGAGTCGCGCGAAATCTCGCAAAAGTGATCGTATCTCTGAATGCGACCGCTTGAGAATGCGACCATTTCACCTCTTCGGCAATTGTACGCTTCCAAGCTGACAAAGCAATAGATGGACTATGTCGGCTGTGCTGTAAAAGGTCAATTCCTATCAATGTTTCTCACTTTAAAGCGCTGTTTATGATTTTAATAGTTTGTAGAGTTAAAACCAGTTTTGATAACTTCCTTAGTTTGGTTATTCTTGTCCTCCGCTTGTCGATTTTTTTTTTCTTCTGCATACTGGCATACTCTCATTGAACGTAGTAGTTTCTTAGTGACCAGAGAGCATGCAAATGCAAACGCGTCTATACACACACACACACACACATATATATATATATATATATATATATATATATATATATATATATATATATATATATATAGGTTAACCTAACAACAGTACTTTTGGGAAAACAGTAAATACTTTTTCTGCATAGTCGCACATGCGAATACAGAATTTTTTATGAATATTGAAATAAGGAAGAAGAAACAGATGTACTTATTGATCGTGAACATATCAAAGAGATACTCGTTTCAAACGTGATTCATTCAACAATGCCTTAGTAACCGCATAGTTCTCAGAACCAATCTGTATCCAGCAAAATAAAGAAATAAAAGAATCAGATAAATAAGTCATGCGCAAATCCGCACGAAAAGTCCGTTTTAAGCGACGGTAACTATTCAGTACGATGTGAAAGCAGGAGCAACGTTTCGACAAGTGGACTTGTCTTCTTCAAGCGACATACGGTTTCCTCGCCACAATATGTATAGGTGGGGTTGTTCTAAAAGGGAGAGAGCGTAAGGCGGGTGGGTGCGGCAACGAGCGAAGGTGTGTTAGCGTGTCGAATTGAGAATAAAGGAGACCTGTGCACAAGGCCAGGGACACGGCCGTCTGTCAATCACTTGTCAACGCCCGTGTGTCAGCCGGCGTGTCAACGGCGCGCACAGCAGCCCCTGTATTGCCTGTTTCACTGGTGGTCGTAGGCTATCGTGTCTCTGATAGAGATAACAGAAGGAGCGGCAGAAACCGGTGCTCATAAATAAAAAAGAGAGAAAAAAAGAAGGAAGAAAATACTGAAATGGTCTAAATAAATAAATGAAGGGGATAAAACGGAAGGAAGAAGGAAAAAAGAAAGAAAGAGAAAGGAAGAAGTAAAGCCCCTAAGAAACCAAACTAAGTGTCGTTGCCTATAGCTTGAAATTAGCATAGCGAACAGATTTTAAAGCTCCCGTTGAAACGTTTATGCCTATTGGTTGCAATGTCTTGAACTTATGGATAAGGTATGATTCTCTGTATTTTCTTTCTCGTTCAGAATGGAAATTCGACTGTAAGATGTACACTTTAAGTTCATCAAAGTTATGACCTGGTTGGTTGAAATGCTTGGCGACGGCTTTGGGAAGTTTTTAGCTGTGTAGCGATGTCCGTTTAATCTGACGTTCATTGATTGTCCTGTTTCACCGGTATATTGTTTCTTACAGAAGGAACATTCAAGCATCTAAATCGCATCCGAACTTATACAAGTGAAGCTACATTTGACTTCATATGTATAACTATTTGCAGTGCTTTTCATTTTAATCTCACTTTGAAGGTGCCTGCAGGTTTTGCACCTGGGGCGACAACATGCTTTTATTACCGGGGAATGCTGTTGGCTGACTTTTGCGCGCAATAACATGTCTTTAAAGTTCCTGTTGCGGCGATAGGTAACCCTATGTACATCTGGGAACACTTTTCTCAGACGCTCGTTACTTGATAATATTGGGTGGTATTTTCGTAGGATGTTGTTTATGTAAGGCTGGCGGTCTGTCAGATTCTGGTGTAGGCTCTTTCTTCGCCAATTCCGACTGTCTCTCCAATCTTGACGCGGCATCATAAGCTCTATCGAGAGCAACTTGGGGATAGTTCCTTTCTGCTAGCGTTGTTGTGAGGTCATTTAGGTGGTGGATGTAATCGTGGTCTTCCATTCGTCTTATTCGCTTCGTTTGTCCGACAAAAATTCCTTGCTTGCAGTGTCGCGAGTGATGACTGTTGTAGTCTGAATATTGCTAGCTATCCGTTGGCTTCCGGTAAAGTATCGTTCTCAGTTTTCCGTTTTCTATGTAGACCGCCGTGTCCAGGAAGTTGATCTGACTAAGAGAGTGGTGAGCAGTAAATTTAATACTCGGGTGAAAGCAATTGAAATGGCTAATTAAACCGGTCAACGCACTTGTGCCATGTTCCCTTACTATAAATATGTCGTCAATGTAACGAATATAGGTGTGGGGCTTTAAAGGGTAGGAATTCAACAGGTCTGCTGCAAGCTGTCCCATGAAAATGTTCGCATACGTGGGAGTGAATGGTGTTCCCATGCTAGTGCCGAAAGTTTGCAGGTAGTGAATAGAATCAATTCGAAATAGTTGAGCGTGAGAACCAAAGGAGCGACAGGTAAACTTCGGGAGCATGTGCTTGGAGATTGATTGCGAGGGATTTAGAAAGGGCTTCAATTCCTTCACTCATGGGTACGTTGATTTAAAGGGCAGAAACGTCCAAAGTGACTAGAATGGCGCATTTTGTTATATCGCAAGCTTGACACGGACAACAGAAGGCACATCTGACACACACAGCGGTCGGAAAGGATTTGGTTGGTGTTGATGCCATTGATAATTCGAAGGAAGTGCGGCGTGTCTTGAACAAAAGATGGGAGGGTGGGGGGGGGGGGGGTTGACAGGTGGTGATTTAAGAACTTAGATAGTGACTCAGTAGCTGTGTTGTTGTTAGACGCAATAGGCCGACCTGGGATTTCTGCTGTAAATATTTCTTACACCGGAAGGTTATGTATTTTAGGAAGAAGATAAAAGCTGCCTGCTTTTTTTTCTTGGGCGTCATGAAGCGATATTCAGATTGCGTGATTAGTTCCCTGGACAGAAGCTCCCTATTGTGTTTTCCACAGTATTGCTGTAAGCTGAAGTTTGGTTAGAGTCGAGTTTTCTGTAATGGGTGTGGTTGCTCAGTTGTTGGAGGCCTCATACTTGTAATTTTCTATAGGTCAGATTACGATACTGCCGCCTTTGTCTGCTGATTTTATTACAATATCATTCCTTTCCGCAACTTATTTAAGGATTTGGTGGTGGGCGGGAGGCAAATTTTTGCGTTTCCGGCAATGCCGCGCTGACTCTAGAATTTGCTTTGATATCAGCGTCTTGTATACATCCTGGTCTGGGCACTATTCGGCTTCCGGTGTCCACGTGCTAGGTGGTTTACGAGAGTCTCTATCTTGTTTTCCTACGCCTGGCCTATCGAAAAAGAAGTCCTTAATGCGCACACGTCTTGAAAACTATGTTATATCTTTGTGGAGTTCGTATCCGTTTACTGTTTCTCTTTTTTCTTTTCTTTCTTTCTTTTTTTAGGAGCTCCGGTTTCTGCCGCTCCTTCTGTTATCTCTATCAGAGACACGATAGCCTACGACCACCACTGAAACAGGCAATAGAGGGGCTGCTGTGGACGCCGTTGACACGCTGGCGTTGACACGTGGCTGACAGGCGGCCTTGTCCCTGGCCTTGTGCACATCGCTCCTTTATTCTCAGTCCGACACGCTAAAACACTTTCGCTCGTTGCCGCACCCACACGCCCTCTCCCCTTCAGAAGAACCCCACCTATATATACTGTGGCGAGGAAAGCATATGTCGCCTTGAAGAACTCCACTAGTCGAAACGTTGGTCCTGCTTTCACCTTGTTCTCGTTTTGCTCATCGTCTTGAATTTCCATCCCCCGCCTTCCCCGTGTTTTCCCTGGATTCAGTGTGATCGAAGATCTGCCTGATGCACGGCACTACGATGCCGAGCTCTTTCTCGAAAGACACGAAGACACAGCTCGAATGCTCGCGAACGCCCGCCGCCGGCCGCGTACTTTCTCAAGCGGGGCGGAGACACGGGTCACCGCCCCTGCGGCTACCTGACGCAATGCGGCGGCAACTCGAGAGCCACACTGGTGAAGTGGCGCCGTTTGGCCACTTCTCCACCACCGTGGTCTCGGCGTTCGATTTTGCAACCTTCGACTTCTCTTGGGATTCCAGCCCACGTGACCAGGACCAGAACTAGCTAGCGGCCGTCTAGCATCTCGCAAGCTACCAGAACTCCCAAAAACAAAAAGGTCCAAAGTTCGTCTCTACATCAAGTGTTGATTCTCTGTTTGACTCACTGTAGCCGACATAATGGAGAGAGAGAGAATAAACATTTTTATTGGTTGAATGCTGCTTTGGAGAGGCGTCCTCATTCCAGAATGCCTTGAGCTCGGGCCGCGTCCTGGACCCTCGCAATCAGCCGTTGCTGATCCTCGAGGTCGGAGCTGGCCAAGGCTCTCTCCCAAAGCTCGTTAGTGGGGTAAGGGTTCGGAGGATTTAACGGTGCCGCTCTGCAACCCCCTACTATGTGTCTGAGGGACCCGGCCTCTGCGCAGAAGCGGCATTGCGGAGAGAATTGTGTACGTGCTATGAGGTGATTTCTGGTTGGGTGGGGGAATGTATTAACCTGTAGAGCTCGGAGGAATCGCTCCTGCTCCCTAGGTAGTGACTTGTGTGGGGGTGCATATGTTCTGCGGCTCAGCTTGTAGTGTTGTGTGATGTCTTGATACGAGATTAAAGGGTGCATGCGCTCGGGTTCAGATTCCTCGGCGTCGGCTCGGTGGGTCAGATCTCGAGCCACGTGTTTGGCGACCCCGTTGCCAGGAATGCATTGATGAGCTGGCGCCCAGATGATCATGACTGATCTCGTTGGCGGCTTTTGATTGATGATCCGGAGCGTAGTGGTATGAATTCTGCCGCTAGAAAAGTTGCGGCACGCCTGTTGGGAGTCGGTCACTATGACTTCAACCTCTGTTTGGAAGAGCGCGAGGGCTATGCCCGCTTCCTCACCTTGGAGGGGATTGTATCGTGTGAGCGAAATGCTGGTCCGATGTTCTTTGTTGACAACTACGGTGGCTGTCGTGGCTGCGCGTCTGGGGTAAGAAGCCGCGTCCGTGTAGGCTGTAGAGCGTAAAGTCCCGTATCGCTTGTGTATGGCCAGGGCGCGGGCCTCCCTTCGCTCTGCGTGGTGCACTGGGTGCATATATCGAGGTAGAGGACGTACGGTGATTTTGCTCCGAATGGCATGGGGTAAGCTGGCAGTCTGAGGCGGCCGATGGCTCAGAGGGGCAGAAAGCCCCAGGCGTAAGAGAATGGACCTCCCCGCTTCGTAACCGCCAGCCTTGTTCGCTGACTAGATAAATGTGCCTCTATCAGCTCCTCGGCTGTCTTGGGCACACCTACTCGTAGTAGGCGTTCTGTGGACGTACTGATTGGCAGGCCCATCGCTTGCTTATATGCCTTTCTGATCATTGTCTTGATTTTCTTGAGTTCCGTCGCGTTGAGAAGTGCGTATGGAATAGCGTAAGTTATTCGAGACACGACGAAGGCTTGGACAAGCCGAAGCGTGTCCGCCTCCCCCATGCCTCTTGTCTTGGTTGTTATTCGCCGGATCATGTGGGTAACTTGGGCTGTTGTATTCTTAAGCTTTTGAATTAATATTGTATTGGTGCGATCCGACTGGAAAACCATTCCCAATATCTTTACGCTCTGAGACGGAACGATGGTGTGTCCCTCCAGTTGTATGCTGATAGTGGGCGAGTCGGATGTGTGCTTTTTTCGAGGTGAGACCTGGAGTAGCTCCGACTTTTGGGGGGCGCAACTGAGCCCGCATGACTTAGCATAGTCGCTAACCACGTCTGCAGCTTCCTGCAAGCGGTTCTCCATTTCCCCGATGGACCCTGTGGACGACCAGATGGTAATGTCGTCGGCATATAGGCCATGCCGGATCCCTGGGATGTTATCGAGGAGCGGCGGTAGGCCTATTAGGGCGATATTGAAAAGGAGAAGGGATAACACTGCGCCCTGTGGTGTGCCGCGCCCGCCCAGTAGGAAGGGATTTGTGGCTTTGTCCCCGACCTTCAGGATGGCTTTTCTATCTGAGAGGAAATCTCTGATGTAGGAGCACGTCCTGGCCCCACAGCCCAGCACGTTCAGCCTTTGCAAGATTGCTGTATGCTTGACGTTATCGAACGCCGCTTTAAGATCTAAGGCGAGGATAGCCGTGGGGGAGTTGCGTGTCGCTGGTACAATCACCTCCTCTTTCAGCTGAAATAGGATGTCTTGAGTTGAGAGGTGTGGACAGAATCCTATCATTGTTGTTGGAAGTTTCCCCGAGTCCTCCAGGAATGGTTGTAGCCGGTTGAGAACGATGTGCTCTAGGAGCTTTCCTACACACGAAGTGAGGGAGATCGGTCGTAGGTTCTCAATCGCTGGTGGCTTGCTTGGCTTCGGTATAAGACGAACCTCGGCCATTTTCCAGTCCTCGGGAAGGTTTCCTTCCCTCCATACTTCGTTAAGATGAGCGGTAAGCTCTAGTAAAGAGGGGCTGTCAAGATTTCCAAGTGCCTTATTGGTCATTTGGTACATTCCCGGGGCTGAGTGGCGTCTCAAGCCCATTATCGCCGCTGTTACTTCATGTAGATGAATGTCCTCATTTAGGAGCTCGTTAGGGGTGCCGGTGTAGGGTGGCAGAGGCTCCGATGGCTGTGTGGGGAAGTACTGGGCTTTGAGAGTCAAAAGGAGGTTCGCCTCGTTTCCAGGAAATTGGTGAATTACTCGGGCCATATTGTGGTGGGATTCCGTTTTCCTGCTGGCCGGGTTGATTAAATACCTCAATAACTTCCACGTCTTGGAAGTACTCAGTCTTCCTCTCAAGCTGTCGCAGGGGGATAGCCAATTGTCTCGGCATAGCGTGGTAGCGTATTCCGCAGCCTCTTCTGTGAGTAGTGCTATTCGCCTCTTGAGCTTGCGATTTAATCTTTGCCTTTTCCAACGCTTCAGCAGGCTACGCCAGGCTTCCCACATGTGGAGCAAGCGAGCGTCGATGCTCGGAGTGGTGGTGGATGTTTCAAGCATCTTGGTGTGCGCCTTCACATCCTGGTGAAGCTGCGTGATCCAGTCCTGAATTGACTGAAGCTGTTGGCTCTGTTCGTTCGCAGCACTTTCTTCTCTTATCTCCCGCAGCTTGGTCCAATCTGTGAGGCGAGCAGTGCCTATCCTGGCTTTGTATTCGAGCCCATGGAGAGTGGTGGCTAGCAGCGCATGGTCGCTGCCTAGGCACTCCTCCAGATTGGTCCAGCAAGCTTGGAGGATACTTCTGATGAGGGTTAAAGGGGTGGAGACATCAAAATTCTGTTCATGCGTTTGTTGATTCAAACGTTGCGTCATGCTTCAGGGAGCACGATAAACACAGCGGGATTCATATATATCTGATAAATAATTTAATAATAGCATTATTATACCGAGCGATTTCGGTTTCGGTTTCTGGGCTCCGGGGGAATGCTATGACGTCACAGAGGAGGAAACGCAACATGGCTCGGTCACGTGGGCCACAAAAAATAGTGACGGAAAACTATGCTGCGTCGTCTGCTCGCGCATACGCGTGCTCTGCCAGCAGAGGTCAACAACTGGCGATTCGAAGTGCATGTCGCGATTATTATAATTATTGCGAAGGGCGACAACAACGGTAAGAAAATATTGCGGCTTGTGAGAGTCGGTGATTCATTCCGAAGCGCCGTAGGCTTTAGCTTTGAAGTGAACCAGAAAAGGCCTAGCGACGATATCGGCGGCGCCGAACGATCAGAGGCGGTGAAGCTGCCGTCGGTGCCAGAGTGACCACTCCTCGGTCGCTGATTGGCCGCTTCGCCGTACGGCTGCCGCACAAATGGGTCCTCGGCCCGTCCTCTCTACGGCTAGGAAATCTCGCCGTTCGCGAGCAAAACCGCCGTCGCACGGGGGCCCGCGAACGGCAAACGGCGTGCGGCGAGTTTCCGTGCCGGTAACGTGGATGGCCCGGTAACGGGGAAAGGCCAAGCGAAGGAGAGTCCGCTCCGAGCTGCCGAACTATGCGACTATGCGAGGAGAGAAGCGGACAACACGAACGCCGCATATCCTGGTCCCTTTCGGAGTCAGCCGGTCACACTCAAACGTGCCCGTCCGCACGGCAACTCGCCGCACGCAGTTTGCCGTTCGCGGGCCGCCGTGCCGCGTTCGTGTTGTACACTTCTCTCCTCTTGTGTCCGTGTCTGCACGCCTTACCCCTTCTTTGCATTAAGAAAGGATTTCTATATGCCTGTAGCTCGGTCATAGTGGAGGCTATGCTCGGTCGCTGGGCTCAACAGGCTCCGCAATCGGCATTTCATCGCTACTCATCATACGTCACGTTTTTGTGCTAGTGTGCTATCACGACAATATTTTCGTTCCTCCTCTGTGACGTAGTAACTGCCGCGCTAGCGATGGGTCTTGACTACAAGAATGAGTTTTTAATGACTTTTTGGAGCTGAATTAAAATTATTTTGAAATGTTTGCAGCGTCCAATACCTCGTTCTGGGTATTATATAAATCAGAAAAGTTGTAAACAAACTTGCAGCACAGGAAAAAAAAAGGAAACGTAGCTTGCAGTTGGCATTCACTTAATAAATTAGTTACGAGTAATTCCTATATATAAGCATGGCGGCAAGAATGCGTTTAGCAATTTTCGTGCGATTTCATTATTGCCTGTCTTTTTCAAGGGTATAGTGAAAGTTATCCATGTCAGACTCTTATCACACTTCAACAGGCATAACTTACTACATGATTTACAGCATCACTTGATAGTGAAACAGCACTGTTGATGCATAAAGAAGTTATTTTAACAGTGTTGCGAATCAGAGAACTAATTGCCAGTATTTATGTAGGTTTTTCAAAGGCTTCTGACCTTATTAATCATTAGACGTTTCTTCATGAACTAGAAAATACAGTGTCCGGGGGATCCCGCATGAGCGTTTGAAATCTCATCTCCGAAGTAAAGCAGTTCGTAAGCACTGACAACGCTTCATCTTTATTACAAATACGCGCAGGCGTTCCACAGGGCAGTACAGTACTGAGACAGCTTCTGTGCCTGCTATATGTAAACAATATAACAGACAGTGCCCGCGATGTCAGAATGATCTCGTACGCAGAATGTACCACAATTCTCCTTAGGGGTACATCTGAAGCATAAATAGAACGGAAAGCACATCTGGCACTTGTAAAACTTAAAACAATGGGTAGATGTAAACCGCTTAAAAATAAATGCCTCTAAAATTAAAATGCTTCTGTTTGCCTCGAAATGTGAAAGATTAAAGGGTATTCATATTGACAAGTGTACTTATCTTTATCGGGCCACCACGTTTCGCCGCCTAACAAATGTTATCGCCCAGCGCGGGACGCGCCTGCATATATCTGAAGTTTCTGGAAAGTTATCGATGCTTCTATTTGCTGTCTGTTGTCGCCGAACCTTGTGTTATCTGATTTCATCGCCTGACGCGAATGGTGTAGAACTTTGTGGAAGGCACGCGGGTCCCAACGATTAGTCTGCAACGTTCGACGACTGCTGTATAAAAGCCGACGCGCTTGAACCGCTGATCAGATTTTCGACGATCGCTGACTGTGTTCGGCGCTGTCGCCGTTCTTTGAGTGTAGCCTCTTTTTGAGGGCACAAGTTCGCCCAATAAAACGCTAGTTTCGTCTTTCTCACTTTGGCTGCTTTCTTCACAGTCACTACCACGTGACAATATCAACTTGGGTAATGAACTTGTAGAAACTGTAAATAGCGTAAAAACTACATGTGTGGTATTTTCTAGAAATTCGGCATGGAATGAGCACGTCGAATACATTAAATCTAAAATGTCTTCTTCGGTTGTTATCATCTCGCGTACGAGACATATGTTTCCAGTTAAAGTTAAAATACTTCTTCATAACTCGCTGACGCTCTCAATTTTACAGCATTGTAGGGCCATCTCGTGTACGACTGCTGTCACAAATCTGTCGAAACTGCACTTACTCGAAAAAAAGGCTTTCTCCCATAGTATCATTTTTTTTTTATAGAGAACGGTATTCTGGCCGTGCTTTGATTACACAATTTTAGATTGCTCTTAAGTTACAAATACTTCTTAAAGAATACTTACACTGTAACTATTTCACTGTGTAATTACAGGAAAATGTGCACGCAAGACCAACAAGGCCCAAAGAAAAAATTATTGTTCCAATATCGCGAACGAATTATGATAAGCAATCCATACGTTACACCTTACCATCCTTGGCGGATACGTTATATGACGATAACTTTGATATTACTTGCCATGCCAGGAATTTCATTAAAATGTACTGCCAACAGAAGTTTCCTTGTACATATAAATCTACCTGCAACTTACGTTTCTTGTTATTCATTTTTCCTATTTTCGCAAAATATTATGCGTTGTTATATTCTAAAAGTACACTGCTAAATTTGTATCTTAACTGTTCTGCAAAATTAACATCATAGGTGCGCACCCTTTTTCTTTTATATATGTCGTAATTTGTGAGACCATTGCTATTGTGTTTATGTACTCTATACAAGCACTGTACTTTTGCTCCTGCTCTATTGCTATAGGGGGAGGACCTACGTCAAGCTCTGTTAACTTTTTGTCTTGTTTTCTCCTACGAAGGAAAATAAAATTGAATGGAAAAATTGAATTCAAAGAAAAGACGTGCATGATGCGCGAGGGCAACGGCGCATGCCACTGCAATGCAGGTGATAAAAGGCTCACCTCGCTTGAAGTCCAGAAGAAACCATCGATAGCAAAAGTAGAAGTGTGTATAGTCTCCATTCTGGTGCATCAGCTCGAACACCTCAGCGTCCAGAATCTGTGTGAGAAAGGTGTGGGTGAAATGTAAGTAGCCACCGAATCTATTCGGTACAGAACTGTTGGAAAGTGGAGCCTGCACGGCCTACGTGATGAGAATTGAACTCTGGCATTGAAGATCACGCTAAAGCTGGATTACGCTCGTGTAATTTTTTATTTACAAGATTCCTGCATCGCCGTAGTGACATTACTGCAAAGGGGTCACGAAGTCCACGCAGTTTTGGTGCACACGTGGGCAAATCAGAATGCGCGGTAATTGAAACGCCGAATACAAGATCTAATGGCACAAATAATGCACAAATCCGTGTACGCGAAAATGAAACGTAACAGGTTCCAACAATGAAAGACTCATCAGTTATATCAATTATTTCTACCACGAGTTGATTCCAATCCCCAGGTGTGCTTACAAAAAAAGAGTTCGTGTAACTACGGCTACTAAATTAGTATTGCCCTTGTTTTGTGTACTGACATGACATCGAAATACATGCTGGCTCCAAAGGATGCTCCGTTGCAGTGCAACCCGTGTTGCTACAACAATCAACGCTTATACCACGTGTCCCACGTAAACACGTGTCTCACGTAAAAGTTGCACGTGACCAGTCGCGCGGCAACAATTTTGTGTATCGTGGGCTTCCTTTCAGGTGTGGAAAAAAAATGTGTAGCACGAATTGAGCAATAGAATTCTGGATTGGGAATTTTTCAGCACGGTCTACAATTTTCTCACTGACATTTCCGCGCTGAATAAATCATTTCAGAAGTTGATTATGTAATAATCAATTATATAATTATGTAATCAGGTGAAATACAAGAAAACCTGCGGCAGAATAACCCATCTCGCGATGAATGTCAGCGGTAATGCGTCGGCATTTCATCAGCATAGTGACACAACGCATTGTCACCGTCGAAACGAGTTACGTACGAGGAGCGCACTGCAGCGGGAGCCCTTCTGCGGTTCCCTCGCCGCCAGCGTGAAGCCTGCGCCTGGCCCCCGAAGTGCACGTTGGCACAAGTCACGTGGGACACTTGGCATTTCACAATGTTCGACAAAAGAGACGTTTCCATGGTTTTCTAATCGAAATAAATGACGTTTGTAACCCGCTTTTGCCTGTGGAATCCTCTTCCACCGGCACTGATGTGCGCCCACTGGACAGGAGAAAAAAATACGCGCCACCACCGAGCAATGCCACATCAAATATATGTCGGAAATGTGTTCTTTGCTGTCTTAGATAATATTTCAGCGCCGGCAGAAGGACAAGAGGGAGACGCAGACACCGTGATGCGCTAACTTCAACAGTATGTATCTTCCCGACAAGAAACTGTTCAAGCTAGCTTACCATGGTGGCTACGTCTCTCCTTTTTCCCTATCTACCGGCGCTGAATTCTTCTTTAAGTTCGCATACCAATACGCCCATACCACACACATATCAAGTTCTGATCGTCGTCGCTTTAGAACTGAATACATTCCATTCTACATTAGTTGAAGTGAATAACACACACAGGTCATACAGGTTTGGAAGTATGCTCAAGTGATGCCCAAGGTTGTTTTTTTTTCTTGGCGCTTCTTCTGTCTTCTCATTGTCAGTTTTGTGGTGCTAAGAACATGAAGTCAACTAGAACAAAGTATCCATAGCATCAGAACCAGAGTGCAGGTGATAGGAGCAAGGCTACATATTGTGAGACTAACTTTTATTATGGAACTACTGAAGCCTCAGGTCGACCAGAATCCGAGTTTAAGCATTAAGTGACGATGTTATGTGTAAATGCACTGCATTCAATCAAACTATCAGATTTTGAAACTTGTTATCAATGCACTTGCCATCAGGTACTCTGTTTATGTAAGGGTCTATATATAAGGGTCTACACCATTTTTATTGACTTTAGCAAAGCTGTCCGACACAGTACTACACTCTAAATTGCTTTTGAAACTCCATAATATTCTAAATAACACTCAGTTAGTGTCTTAGATTTCCAGTTTCCTTTCTTTGCGTTCCCAATTCGTATGCTATGATCCTGCGGATTCGTCTGTAGTCGACGTCACCTCAGGAGCCCCACAGGGATCCATACTTGGGCCTCTACTATTCTTATTGTTTATTAACGACCTTCCAGACCATGTTACTTCAAGAATACGCCTCTACGCAGATTATTGTTATATACAGCCCAGTTGACTCACTCGCTGATCATCAGCGCCTTAAAGATGCCTTTGTTTCATTTTGTGACTCGTGTGCTACTTGGAAAATGAGCATAAATTTTGATAAAACTGTTATAATGTTGACTCAGAAGGGTTTGGGTGCGAGCTAGTTGGTACGGATCATTCATATTTAAAACAGCGCCAAAAAACACGGACAAGGGGGGACACAGGACGAGCGCTGACTGCCTATCGTCATCCAGTATAATGAAGAGCTCAATGTGCAAAAGAACGGGATTTGCGTAGGCTCTCGGATTGCGCCCATAATGAGTGATCTATTGTTGGCGCACTATGATAGTCTCCTCCAGGAGCAACTCAGCACAATTCCTGTTAAGAAGGTGTTTCGCTACGTCGACGATTTTCTGGTGATTCTTTCTGCCCACCCTAATGAAGCCACAACCCTGGTCGACCAAGTGTTTGAAAAATTTAAGTGCATCTATCGAGGTTTGACGTTCACAAGAGAATTGCCGGAAAAAGGCCAAATCCGCTTCCTAGACCTTGCACTACACCTCCAAGAAGGGCACACGTGTTGGATGTATGCCCCGCGTTCCAAAAAACACCTTCTCCCCTACACATCCAACCATTCTAAAGTGGTGAAGCGCTCCATCGCCCTAGGGGCCCTTAGAAATGCGGTCGTTCGCTCTTGCCACCACTCGATGTCCAGCAGCCTCTCCAATCAAGTCCAGCGGCTTAAAACAAGTGGCTATCCTGAACAACTGCTGTCATCCTTGGCTCGTTCCCCCAAAAAACTGCGCGAGGCGGGTGATGTCTTAACCAAGATTGTTGCGATCCCATATATACATGGTGTGTCCCATCGCATCAAGAAAGCCGCAGGCCGGGCTGGTATAAAGGTCGTGTTCACTGCGCCTAACAAGTTGGGAAGGATGTGCAAAAAATAAACGAAAGCCGGAGAACACCTGGACCGTGCAATAAGCAACATGTCGCCAAGCCAGTACATTGCAGTACCAATGTAGTGTATTCCATTCCCACCTCTTGCGACTGCACTTACATAGGGCAAACAGGACGCTGTATCAATGAACGTTTGCGTGAGCATGCTCACTGTGTCAAGATTAAGACTGGCAGCAATCTGGCTGTTCATTGTGCCAAGTGTGGCTGTACTCCACTCCTTGACCACACACGTGTGTTGAAAAGGTATAGCAATCAGATGGCCAGAGAAATCTTTGAGGCATTTTCAATGTGTCAGTTAGGAGCCACCTGTGTTAGTTCCCCTTCTATTGCACTTTGCGATAAAGAACTTAAGTTCCTTAGAAGTTAAGCAGTTTGGCCTGTGTCCTCCATGTTATGGTTTCTTTTATTTTGTTTAATGTCATTGACGCATGCGCAGCAGTAGTTGAACGACGAAGACTCGCCTTCCCCTCCCCTTCTTCTTTCACTCTCTTTATGCCTGTTGCAAACTCCAACAAAGGTGTTGTTGGCAGTCAGCGCTCGTCCTGGTGTCCTCCCTTGTCCGTGTTTTTTGGCGCTGTTTTAAATATGGATGTTATAATGTCTTTCCCTAACAGACACATGCCCGTATGTTATGATTATATATGCAACGGTGTACTACTAACACGAGTTTTTCAATACAAATATTTAGGCGTCATTTTTACACCCACCTTGTCTTGGTCTAAACATATAGATTACACTTGTAGTAAAGCCTTAAAAAAACTTGGTTACATCCACCGGACGTTGTCTGCTGATCCGAGGGACACTAAATTAGTAACATACAAAACATTGATTCGCCCAATTTTAGAATATGCTTCCTCCGTATGGAACCCATATAAACAATGTGAAATTAATTGTATTGAGTCAGTCCAGAGCAAGGCTATTCGTTTTGTTTACCGTCGCTTCGACCGAGACTTTTCACCGTCAGTTGCCCTTGCGGAATTAAACCTCCAGTTTCTTTCTAGACGGCGGCACATAGAATCTCTGAAGATTTTCTATTCTTATAAGAACTCTCTTTGTCACCTATCAGATCCCTCCCTTTTAATGCCTGCTTGCCCGACTTAACTAGAGCTTATCATGCCTCTAATATCAGACCACTCCATGCATGCACTAACACTTTCAAATACAGTTTTCCCCCCGCATGATTGAACAGTGGAATTTGTTACCTGCCGAAGTTCGTTTGTTACCCATTTCTCAATTTTTATATGATATTGCTGATTTATAGTTCCTTTACGATTTTATATTTCTATGTTCTTGTTTCCGCATATCATAATCAGTTTTCCTCGCATGTACACCCACTCCTGCCATAGCCCTAACGGGCTGCAGTATGTATGTATAAATGAATAAATAAATAAATAAATAAATAAATAAATAAATAAATAAATAAATAAATATCATTGGCACTAGCCATAATGCTATCTGACAAGCCACATCCATACTTTTCGTGCTTTCACACTCGACTTCATTTACAGGGTTCCTTGCCATAATCCATCTCGAAAATAATTTGCAGCATTGTGGAAGCTGCACGACCGCTTAGCCAATAGGAACGCCGAATGGCCGTAGAGACGTTTTTCTCCGCGCCGCACCATCTGCTCAGCGTCTGCTTGCCATCCTGTCAATAAATGCTCCACGACTGATGGATTGACGCAACAAATGTTTTGGCATGGCAAACATAAGCAGAATTTACATGAATGCGATAGCATGTTCTTGCTACATCTGTACGCTTACTCAGCAGTTCCTTAAAGTCTCTTCATCCAGTAGTTAGGGCAAATGTCCCTGTAACTGTTCACACATGCTGCATCATTAATTAAAGTAAATCAATGATGCAGTTAATGATTAGACATTTATAGCGTTTCACGTTAACACATCAGCAGTTCTAACGCTGTGGCACCATCTGCTAACTGAATATGAAACCATTTGTACGGCTCGGCGACGTTTCTGTAGTCCTAGCAGCGTCCGCACAAGCAGTTGGTCTCAATAATTACTACCAAACATACATAATGCTTTGTCCTGAATATAAGATGAGACTAAGCGATGACGGATTTTACCGCTTATTTCTTGCTGTCAGAGCGGACAGAAATAAACAAGAGCAAACCGCGATCGAAGCGGATGGTTTGCACTGCATGGGCGTTGCCATGTTGCTGCGTAATTACGGTGGCTATTACGGTGACCAGCGGCAACCACCACAGTAATTCACGGTATACGACGAGCATGCGCAAGTCATGTAGCAAGCAAAAGAAATCCCCGCAATATTTGGAGAGTTACGGCCAGAACTATATTCCACTGCGCAATAACATTATACCTGTGCAGACCTTGTACATTAGGCACCGCTGCTCACGACTTGTGAGGCGGCTTTAAATAGTAGCGAAAATTTTACAAAAACACTAAAAACGGAGTGATAGAAATTGCTTCGACCAAGAATGCTTTGCTTCCATAGCAGGAATTTACCTGGCTGTTGCATCGTGTTCCAGTGTAGCACCAGCCATGAAAACAGGCATTTCCAATCATTAGGCATTTCCTTCATCTGCTTGGTCAATCGCAGGCTTGTCACTCCAGCCAAGTACCAGATTACGCTTGGCTTCCAGCAATTTTCCAATGATGGACAGCTTGGCCACTTGTGATTTACCATACTCGGTCTAGCAAATTCTCCTTGTAGGGTCATAGTTGAAAGACAAGAAATCATAGTGTCTGGGCATGTTTATTGAGATTATAGTAAAGGTGTTCATATTTGACATGCCTGAGTTTGCTCTCCTTTGAATTGCATTCATAACGTTTATTTTGGGCCTGCGTCTCTTACTGCGATGGTCATTATACGGGCACCCATATACGGGCACCATTATATTGCCGCCGCCGCCGCCGCCGCCGCCGTCCATCATTGTGCTGCTGTCGAGACTGCGACGTCGCATGCCGGCCATACGACCCAGGCCACAGAGCGGATAGGCGCCCTGTCTGTCGCGTTGGAGGTCACGTGATTGTACTGCCTGTGCCAGGGCGAATGGTGAGTATGCCACAAACCCCCGGTAGCCGAACGATTCATTTTTGTCGCGAAAAACATGCCCATACATAGTTGTCGACAGACATCCTAAGATCTCTTAAACGAAGTCCGGACATGTAATAAATTAGAAGAGTTAAAAAAGAGACATAGAAAAGACAGGAATAAGTAAAAGTCAGTTTATAGTCTGCGTATGCGGCGAAAACAAACGCCACCAGGTGTGATTAAAAGAAACAACTCGAGCGGTGCTTTTTTGAAACTAAAGACCTCGTCATTTTATCCATTTCAAGCAACCTATTTTCAGCTTCCTCCCTTGACAAATGTCACTGCAATCGCCACTCATTACATGATGAAATAGAAGGCCTTGAAAAGCTCAAGCGCCAGGGTCCTTGCTTCAACTTAATATCCTAAAATCTTTATTTGATCATACAATAGCACGCACTCGCAGCTCTCACAGTGCGCAGGCAGATGCGCACATATAGTTTGTTTTCTAGTGACACGTGCGTTGTCCTGCTCCGTCGTTCACGCGCTTACCGGTCTACCCTGCGTAACAGCTCCCACGAGAGAGAGCTTCTTAAACTTTCGCGAGTATCACCGAACCTCTCATGACCCTGTCCTTTTTCTGCGTTCTTTTAATTTATTTTGTATCATGAACCAACTTGCCCAGCAACACGCCATGTTACAGACTTGGACCTGTGATCTTTTGGGTTCTGAAGGCACGGCGCACTTGAAATAGTGCACCAATCGGCCTCGCGGAACGTTCGCTTTTGGGCAAGCATACACGCTCCATGCTTCTGGGGCACCGAATTAGCTTTCTGACCGCGAGTGCTCGCTGTGATCGAGTGAACTCTGTTCATGTGTGTCTTTGTGCATACGTTTGGTTAGTGACTGAACGTTTACAGCAATTTACACTGGCCTCAAAACTACAAGCCTTACATAATTAAATAATCTAATACTTTGCTGTTGCCATCATTGCTTTGGAAAACTGCCTTTTTTTTATCTCACCGTGACAAGCCAAGGACACGTCACTACAGTACCCAACAATGGCCTCAACAAAACACAGATCCTCAGCTATGTAAGACGGTGATTCATGCTTAATAGAAGCTGTTCCAACCGTCAGTTGTTTCCAACAGCAATCCACTGTTCGACTTTTGCCAGTCGGAACGACAACAAAGGTCCGTGACTGATGGGCAAAGCAAAAGCCAACCCGGGCCCAATTGGTTACGTGCCCACCTCAGCAGAAAGGCGCTTTCGAATAAAAAGTAACTAAATAGTGCATTTTCTAAAACTTTCTCTTCAGCTAGTTCATCTGTATACTATTTGCTTATATTAGAGGGCAAATATACAAGACACATAAACACAGCGGGCTTCACTGTGTGCATTTGTTTTTATTTGCGCTCTGAGAAAGTAAAGAACAGCACTTTTACAAGCGAAGCTTGTGTTGTCTCACTCGTGTTGGCATCGGTGTTGCCATTCGAAGAAACCCAAGCCCCGCGATAATAAAAATTGCTTCTGGGGCTGCGGATTCGAACTACAGACCTCCGGCTTGCGAGACTACCACGCTAACCGATCCACCCACTGTCGGTTCCTCGTGTGAACCCTTTAAAGCGGGGTTTTATATGCATGAAGTAGACGCAACACAACGGCGCCAGCCAATCAAAGGTGTGTGTCCCCCTCAGGAGGAGGAGGAGGAGGAGGAGGAGGAGGAGGAGGAGCATGTAGGAAACGGTGTGATCGCGTGTTCGCTCGCCTCGCGCCCGCTGTTTCCCGCCAGTTCAGGCCCGGCAAGGGAGGCCGCGTTTGGTTCGTTCTGCCGAAGAGCAGGCTCAGTTGAAGAGGAACGGCAGCAGGAATGGGCCGTGCGTCATGTGTTCGGCCGAACAACAAACGGCGTTTGATGAACCCTGCCAGGAACTCGCTCGAAAAGGGGTTCGTCGTCGACGTGCCG
Organism: Dermacentor andersoni; assembly: GCF_023375885.2. NCBI lineage: Eukaryota > Metazoa > Arthropoda > Arachnida > Ixodida > Ixodidae > Dermacentor > Dermacentor andersoni. Next base: position 233,083,292 of record NC_092816.1, on the reverse strand, counting down.
ACCTCACCGTGAGGGAGCGCAAAGCTGAGGCGTTACGACCGAGCTTTGCTTGCACCCCTTTTCACAGTAATTAATTTTTACTGGAGCCTAAAAAATGGCTAAGCGCCCTGTTACATCGTTACACAATGTGCCACTTGCCTACCGCACAATTAATGCAGGCAATACTACATATGATGTACAGTGCTCAAAGAATGAAACGCGCCATTTTAAGGCTAACTAATGCGCATACTTTCGTTTCCACCGGCTGGAGTTCGTCTTACAAAGACATAATTTTGGCACATACACATAGATCGGAGTCTGAATCACCTTTGCAGACCAGATTCCTAGCGACATGGCATGGTACTCTCGAGTAACACAGCGAGTTGGTGACTGAACATGTTTCTAGGGGTGGCCAGCGCAACCCGGATGAAGGACAAAAAGAAGTGGACGATACGAGCGCAGACTAACAACTGGTTAACTTTTCCAAACAAGTGATTAAGTATACAACGAATGGGATCATGTGATGAAGAGACGCGGACAAGTGGTGAAAGGGTGCCAGCCTATCTTGCCATTAGAATCGTCCACTTTGTCCACTTCCTTTTGTCCTTCGTCCGGGTTGCGCCGCCCACCACTAGGTACATACTCTTGAGTAATTTGCACATTGCAAGGTTCTACTAAATGCTCCTTGTCGCATTTCCTTCCGTGAGCACTGTATGTGCATGCTACATATAAGGATAGACTGAATACTTCAGTGGCAGTGGGTGTAGATGTGTATGGTTGAAGGATGACATGCAAATAAAATAAGTTTTAAAGACTTGCCGAGGGCCTAGTTGGTGCACACTTAAATATACTTCGTGCTGCGTTTGTTTTTTACGTTCAATAATTATGATGTCAAGCTTAAGCTATATCTGCTGCTTCTTGGGCATCAACTGTCATTTGAACATCAAGAGCGGTTCCTGCAAGCACTTGTTCATTCTGTGAATGGCAGTATAGGGCATGCGGAATGTTTTGTCCTCACAGGAATGCTGACTTGTTCATGCAATGCAATCACCACAAGCATTATGTGTAGCTGGGATGGCACACTTAGTTTTTAGCCTCAAATTCTGTCTCGCTTAAAGTTCACCAGAATATTGAAAGGCTTTCTTTAAGAGCTAGTGAGTTCTAAATCTCCCACAATTATCAGGCTAGAATGCATTCCTGCTGACCTTCACTGAATGGAAAGCAGAGAAAGAAGATCATCTGGGTGGTAGTCCTCAGCTGAGTACAAGCAACTTACCTGGATGAGTGAGCGCATGTTGGCGAAGTGGTGGTCCATGGCGCCCCCATGAGGGAAGTTAGCTGCCATTCTCTTCATCAGCTCACAAAAGCAGCTGTAAGTCAGCATCTCTGCACATGCAGACACAAACACATACACACATACGTATGTTGTAACTAAGACTAGGTATAGCATCTTGTCTGCTGCAAAGCAGCTGCTTCAAAGGCAGTTCATGTTTCAGACTTTTGAATCAGTCATGCAATCGCCACTGGTCTTACAAATGTGCCATTTATTTCTACTTTTCCCTTAGAAATATTTGTAATGAGGATCATGATTACAATAAAGTATCATTTCATCTCGAAGAAAATTGAACCTTGAGCCAAAAGATCATAGATATCTCAAAACATGAGATACAAGCCCTACCTATAATTAATACACGATTTCAGTACACATTCAAGTATAGATGCATCTCTGCAACAATTACTTTCAAATAGCAAAACAAGGCATTTGTCATCAAGTATGACTGCTTCTCTTGTAGCTGCAGCCCATATCATTATTTTGATCTTATAGATGGATTATAAATATCTCAAAGTTCGTGTGCGTTTTGATAAGAACCTTAAGAAAAGGCCCCGGACTAATTGTGTGACCTCCTGGAGTTCATCAAAGCCCACTCCACATCACTCTTGCATTTGGTGTTCTATCTGCACCATGGCATGCTTTTACTACGGCTGAAAACAGCTCACAAGACCCTGTGCTTAGCAGCTGACGATGATGACCACTCAGCCACCACGACAACATTTTTGCTGTTTTATAGCTATCAGCGTAAGCCATTTGCACAAGTGGTTGCAAGTACCATAGGTATACAAAACGGCACTGCTCACAAGTGGACACCTTATTTTATATACACAAAAAAACATAACCAAGAATGTAATGAAAACAAGGACTTTTCGTAACTCGTAAGTCTATTACAGTTATAACGCAAACTAACAATGCATAATGCAGAAACATTCATGGGCTAATACAGTCAAGAGCCTGACGAAAACTCGTCTGGTTAGGGAAGGTCATTGTAAGGTATCGTTTCAAGAAAGGCGTATCGCTTATCACACGAAGTATGATACCGCATATGCATGGTACCATCTGCGCATATGCCATGGCGTAACATTATTGGTATTATTAGTGTGTAATGGTTAAAATGAATGTATAGATTTGAATAAAACTAAGATGATGGACTCGAACCTCGTTATAACGAAACTGGATACACAAAATAAAGGATTTAATGATGTATATGAAATTCGCTTTCAAATACCCAAAGAGACCCATGTACTTAAACCTCGTTTTAACGAAGTGAAAGTCTCTTGCTAATGCATATAACGAACTAGATCTTTCTCCGAAAGCGAAAAATACCCGACCGTTGCGCACCGAGGATATCACATATCGTGGGGTTCGGCACTCGTTTCCCGCAGCAACTCCCATGTTAAATCTGCAGTGGAGCAACACTAGTGCTTGTCAGAGCTGCGCGTAGTTGCGCACAAGCTGATGCTCACTATCGCCCTTCTCCACTGGAGCGCCTGGCTGCTCTACGAGGCTATGCACAGCGGTGTGTAAGATTAGTGCATTCACTTGTACTGTGCGCCTCCCTGCGCGGCGGGTCAAGCATGCAGGTGGAGCTGGGCGTGGCCTCCAAGATCTCCCCGGCGCAACCTCTGGGGTTGCGCGCAGGCCGTGTCTTCGCATCCACGTGCGACTGCGCCCCGAAGATTAGTGCATTCACTTCTCGCTCTCCATGTCAGCGCGGCGCGCGGTCTGGTAGCTGCGTGTGGCCTCTGAGATCACATTAGCACATTTGCAATCTCGGAGGTCACGAGCGAGCCGAGCAAAGCTGGTGCAGCGAAGTTCGCTTGCCTTTCCTATTACACAGCGGAGCGCTGTATTGCCTGCCACATGCTGCTCAACCGCGACTAGCCAAGGAGAAAGCAGAAGTGGGCGGCGATCACAACGAAACAGAACGAAGTAATATAAAGGCTGGCGCACCAGGTTCTAAGGAGTTGTGCGTTGCACACGCCGAATACGTTTCCGTTGTCTTATTCAAATTTTATCGCATGCGTGACCGCGTAGCTGTTCCACGGGCCGGAACGCCGTCTTCTTATTTCCATGTTCATAACTGTGCACACCGTTGAACATATGTTGCAATAAATGGCAATAATAAATATAATAGAAGTAAGGGATATAACAACGTGATTTCAGCTCCCTCTTCAACTTCATTATAAAGAGGTTCGAGTGCACATATACAGCGCCTGTCATGCTGGTGCAGAAAGCGTGAAGCCACCGATGTATTCGAGCACACACGACAGCGGAATGGTGGCTATGGTTTCCTGCTGCTGCAGGTTCTAATGCCGGCTGCGGCGGTCGCAAGGCCAAATGAATGCTTTGGGATGCTAAGGGATTGAAATGATCAGTTATTACAACGAACTGCGCAGGCTATCCGATCATCATTACACCTCGTCTTGCTGAACATACCGTCGTCAAAAATGACCAGCAGGGGAGCGACGAGGTCGCACATTCCTTGCACATAGCCCACGTCCAGATGCTCCCACACATAGCTGCAATGCACGGCACATCACTGTGAACACAGTCATCCAAACAAAGAGAACAGCAACACTAAGATAAGTTATGCATGATACAACTCCGATACATGCAGTCTTATGATATCTTGCAGTTACAGCTATGCTAAGACCCTTAGTACGAACAAAAAGTTTTGGTATGAACAAAGATATAAGTTGCTCTCAAAGTTCTAAAGCCAACGTTTCAAGTCGAAAAAGTTTTTTGGGTTCGCTTCAGGTTCATGTTCAGGCTAATGTATATTTTCCTGTTCGGTTGAGGTTAACCTCCGGAGCAAAGAATATAAAGGCTTGAACCTGTTCATGCGGGTTTATTGCGGTTAAGAATTAGGAATATTTTTTTGAAAACAATGCTTTTCACATAACCCGCTAATTTTATTCTAACGAAATATAGTATATTTCTAGCCTCACGTGATGCGAAACCGACTATACTATGACCCGAAGCGCGCGCGCAGTCGTACTGTGAATTGTTTTCGGAAGCCGCAGTACCATATACATTGAAAACGCATTTAATTCAATTTAGTTGTGCCTGTAAGCTGTCTTGCACCGCGTGATCCTTGCCAGTTAAGGTTGAAGCTCCAGCACGTCAAAATGTGGTAACAACGAAAGCCTGTATGACAGGCATTGGTCTTACAAAGCTGTTCAGCTCTGTACAGCCTGCAACCGAGCTCTAAGGACGCAGACAATGGTTTCCTTATTTCCAGGGCTTGAACTTGGGTGCTATCAAATGACTAATAAGAAACGGCCAACTGAAAACTAAGGCAAAGGAAGTTGCACGCACAACACAAGCAATGACACAGTTTTCTATCCTCTTGACGCTATCACATGAATTTTTGCATTCATAGTAGCTTGAATTATCGCGCATATAACTACACAGGCATTTAGACCATTTTCCAGATCGAGTGATATTAACTGTCACAACTATGTTGATGTTATTTGAAGTTATTTGAGTCTTGCATGTAACATGCAAATCCTTTGCCGACTGTGGGAGGTTTTCAGCATTTGTGCAACGTTTCCCCTCTGACGTGCCCTAGCAGAGGGTCTACGGGGCCTTTAGTACCATTTGTTGAACCGGTTCGGAACAGTTCTTCCAACAAATACGGTTTTAGTTCCAAGATGGTGAGAAAAAAAATCAAAAGCCATTCCACTCTATGAAAGTGGTTGACCAGCGAAGCTGTTTAGCACACCACACAGTAGTGACACATTTTGAGCAAAGGTATGAACTCATTTATTGTCTTGATGGGTAGTCATCGCGACGAAAGGTACGTACACTCATTTATTCTCTTGATCGTTGGTCATTGTTTCCCTCGCAACTCCAATCACATTCGTTGATAATGTCAAATCGACGCACGTACGCTGCTGGGTGGTCGGTTGGGCCGGATCGGAGTGACATCGCAAGAGATATGTCTGCAACATGGAACGCGTAAACCGATCCCTTTTCGGTGCCAACACATCCACATTGAAATAACTGACAACGACGACAGAGATGGTGTCACCGCAGCTAATTCACGCGAAGTGAGTAGCCATGAACCTCATGGGACTATGAGCCACAGAATTTTTTGCTTACTTACAGGGGTATGAGCTATTGCTCAGGGGGGGGTATGACAGTTTTCGACGTGCTGCTCTGTATGTTGTATGCGTGATTGGAAAGAATTTAAGCACTGTTCGCTTCACTTTGCTGAGCACCTGCACCCTCTGCCTTATGGGGCTATGAGCGATTGCATTTTTTTTTTGCTTGCTTACGGAAGCATGAATGCTTCGGGGTATGGGCCATTGATGATGATATTTTTTTTATTCACTGAAAACTAAAATGCACGGAACCCTAGCGATAAACAGCTTCGCTATAAAAATTCATGCTGAAGGTTCTCTCGGAGCATTGAGCCCCTTGCCCATGTCCCCACAACCCGGTGTCATTGTCGTGAAACATCATCCGACCAGTATAAGCGACAGCGCAGCGGCAAGAGCTGCTGAGGAGGCACAGCCTTCCATATAACTTATGTGCATGCCGGATGACTGCAAAATGGCCGTCGCCTATGGAGGCGCCACTTACGTAGAGTTAAAGTCAGCATATTGAGGCTAGCGACAACCCTCACCACGCACTAGGTGACCATGGTACTGCATTGCCGCAGAGCAGCAGCAGCAGACGACAAAAAGTTCTTTGCACTCTTGACAAAATCTGGAGGTCGCTTAAGCTTCGCCTTTAAGAGTGGAACATATTAGCGTTCAAATATCGTTGACTGCTTCTCATGCTTCCTGGAAACTGGAGCGTATGTAACAGTAATGTTTACCGGGAAACGTTGCCTGCGAACGCTATGCACGGAAGCGCGCTTTTTGGTAGAAACGCGGCCTTTTGCGTGGGCCGCGATGCGGCGGTGGCGAATGTAAGCTAGAGGTATTGCAAGGAACTGGGCGCGCCGCTCCGTGGTCCCCGAGACACCCGTGCGCCGGCGCGTGCAAATGGCGGACGCCGCCGCTGCTCCGTGAATTGTAGAAACGCTGGAAAATGGTTTCTTTGAGTTATCGCGTTATATAAATATTTTTTCTCGTATAGTCGAAATACAATCCGAGAGCTATCATGTTTTTAAGTTGTGTGTATGTCGCAGTTAGCGATTTTTCCACGTATTTTAGCTTCAGAAATTCAATTAGTTCAGTAAATTCCTTCCGTTACATGGATGGCCTGAGTATGGGTGGTTCGAAAATCTTTTTGCCGAAACAACATCCGGCGTGGGACGCCGACGCCGGCACCTGATTTTTTTTTTTTGTTTTTGCGATACAGGTTCTTTAACGCTCTCGCGTTAATAACGGTTTAGAGCGGCGGTTGTGGGCAGTTCAAATAGCGAGCAGGAGACGATGGTTTATTGGCATCCCCTCTAAAACGGGGTGGTGACCGATTTTCACCTAGCCTGCTTGATTTAAATCAGGTCTGCTCTACGTGTTTTTCTTCCTGGCATTTTTGTATACATTTCTTTAATATCTTTTTCATATTCCTCAAAACTTCTCTATCTACCTTGCACCACTACCTATGCTCGTATATACTCAGGTCATATCAATCTCTTCCCTGCCTTATTTTCCACCAATACTACAAATGACTCTTGCTTACATCAACTGCTGACTGGTTGGTGCTTCCATCATCCAAGCGCCGAGTTGATGCAGGTCTACTATCAATGTCCGCGCGAGACTCGGAAAGCAGACAAACCGTCCCGTCAACGAAACTGGGTGTACAATAACCCCAACGTTGTTTACGGCTGCCATTTTTTTTTTTTTTTTTGTGACACACCGTACACGGCGACCTCTCGTTCCGACCGACGTCATTCCCCACCGACGTCATTCGTAGACGTACATTGGCTTCTTTTGTAGCTTCGAGAACCTCGTCATATAAGGCTACATTTAGACAAAGGCAGCGATGTGGGCCCCTTGATGCACCTTGGCCAAAGGTGGTTGAGCACAGGGAAACGCGAGGACAAAATAAGGCTCATTGGAAGCACAGGCGCTGTTGTCTTCGTCAGTTCTTTCGTCCTCGTGCTTCGCTACGCTCCTTTAGTCAAGATTACCTTTGGATTCACAAGGATGGCTCGCAAGTTCATGACTATAGTGCGCTGAGTGTCTGATCGACAGCAGGCGCATTTGCAACGCATCAGCATGGAATGCCAGGTGGACGGAGCGGGGTCTCGCGCGAACTTTCCATGACGCTACCCATTTGAGAAATTTCAATAGGTAGCAAGAGATGCCGAATCTAACCGCGAAAGGACGGCTGTTCTTTATCGTCAGCGCCCACAGCGGTCAATGCCCGCTGCGCCAACGATTGCTACGCGCAGGTGGGTGACGTCACGTCATTTGATGTGCAGTCCGCGCTTTTCTCTGTCCGGCGCATTTAACGGGCTGACGATAATTCACATGACGCGCCAGTTAGAAAAGACGGGGAAAGCCTTAAGTGTTTTTACTGCAAGACCAAAAATCGCAGTACGACCCTTTATTAAACTGAATACATCGTTGTTATTCATAACATGGCTTCTCTTTATTTGGTTTCAGAGAGGGAAAAACACTTCATTCTATTCAACAGACATTCTATTAATTAACAATATTTTCCCTGGCATTCTTAAAGAGCAGCTGTAAGTGCTGGCACACTAATTTACTGTTCCCCTTATAGGCACCCGTTAATGATGGAAATTAAGATTCGTGTTATGCAATGGGGGTACATTCCCTATATCATGTGCAGCACCTAGTTTTCTTGCGCATAAAATGTAATAATTAAACTTTGTTTTACATTTTCTTATATGCGATCTTCGGCTCTCCTTTTATTGCCATAACAGTGATATGAACACTCCAGGCGCATTTTCGGCGTCGCCGCGATGTTCTGTATGAAGTCCAAGGACGATAACATCATCGCCGCTCACCGTATGCTGTATGTGCGAGTTGAGTCGACGATGCTGCCTCAATCTCGCGCGTGCAAGGGAGCAAGCACGCCGTCTTCCTTCACGCGCAAGACACCGTGGGAGAGGGGAGTGGAAGGCGTTCTACTGCGGCGGCAAGTGTATATGCCGCGGTTGCGCGGGCTCTATCTTCAAAGCGATCTGCCGTAGGGGGCAGAGTTTAGGTGCGACAATGGCTCATAGCTTCATGTGCGCTGTTTTTGCAGCTAAGTTTGTGTTGAAGCGATAGACAGCACGAAGGTCAATTCGCTCGCTGCGGCTGCCTCGCTTCCTCACACCAGCGTTTTGACAGCGAGTGTCCGCGGTCATCGAATGTGAGGTGTTCATGTCTGCCTGTACGCGCTGACACCATGCTTGTTAACTTAATTGGGAAGCGAATGTTTACATGGTTATGCGGCCGATAAAACTACTCTCCTTACTTCGTATAGCTGTCTCCTAATTCGCTATCGCAATCGATGCTTTTCCTTTCAAGCAAACCTGCGAGCTTTCTCGATTCAATACGAAGTTCGATTCAAAATGCCCTAGTTATTGCTTGTACTGTTTGTCCTGTCACCAGGCGTCGTTTTTCTTCCACGACAATAAGAATAAGCGGGTATCTTTTGTTGAAAAGAGTTCCTTTATAAACGAAGCGCTCGAGGCCTCAAAAATGCAGCGTTATAGAGGCCACTTCGTTATAAAGGTCAGGCATCGCAGGGCTCTAGACAAAGCAGGCTGAGCACGACCAGTAAAATAAAACCTGTATTTACTGTGCATTTAAAAGACAGAGAAAGATGTGGCTAATGTCAGCGAGAAGTATAAGCGAGGTCCACGCACGCTCCGCAGAAAAACTCGAAAATGATGCTAAGTAGAGCTGCATAGCTTTGAATGGCGCTGTTGCCACTATTATTCTTTTCAAAAAATTTTTCGTCTTCAAGCTCTTCATCACTGTTGGGTACGTCAGCCGTTTCTCGGGCGCGTTCTTGTTAGCTGCGACTACATCATCGGTCATCAGTACCGAGCGACTGCCGTCGTCGTCAACCTTGGCGTCAGTTGTCACACTCGCTGCTATGTTGCGACAACCAGCGTATGAGCTCAGCGAGCCCTGGAGCTGAGCAGCAGGACTAAAATATTTGCTATAACCGGCATGCTCGCCAAGCACGTCGCCAGTTCTAGCACTGACCGCAGCTCACTGCCGGCTTCGGTGGGCAGTGGTGGCACCACCAGGTGCATTCGTTGCAAAGCAACAATTTGGCCTTTGGGAACACAAGTTCCTTCATTGCACAGGCAACTTCGTTGTTGTGGTCTTCGCTGTAGGGGCGTTCACAAGAGGCTGGGACACACGGAATCCTTCAGTGCACAGGTAATTTCTTTGTAGTGGTGTTCGCTGTAGAGGCGTTCGGCTGTACTTTCCATGGTCTTTTCTAAGCCTTGCACTGTGCAGATGTGCGGCTGCACAGTGCATGAAGCGGAAAGGGGGGCAGGTGTGCCGTACCCTGGCGCGCGCCGTACGTCGCAGGAGGTCAAGCATGCTCGGTGGCTCCTATCTGAACACATGGGCATGGAGAAATCGTCTTTCTCGGCAACCACATCACCAAATGTAATTAGGGGCCTTATGACGTAAAACTACTGCCGTCTTTTTTTATAGCAATCTCCAGACGTCAAATTGAGGCAACTGCAGACGCAAGCATCAGGCTGTGACCCTCAGTCGTCGTTGAAGCAAATAGCATTATTTTCCTTGAAATAATTTTCTAATCTACGGTAATTGGCTGAGCCTGACAAGAGGCGACGAGCACGCAAAGTGGGGAAGCTTTCCGTGGGGCCGGACTAGCGCAGTGAAAGCAGATAACCGAATGAGGAGGATAGTATTGGCGTCGGCGATTGGCCCGCTTCTCCTTGCTTAAGATTCGGTGGCTGTGAGGAAATCGCGGCGGCGTGCGACGGTAGGTTAAAAAATGCCACTAAGACCGATTCTGAGCGAAGTTGGCAAAGCAATGTCGTGTACGTGCCGAAAGAGCTCGACAACGCTATGCTGCCGCACAATTTTTTTATTATTATAGCAAATAAATTTATCTTACGGGGCAGCACCATCAGTAGCCATTGCCAGAGTGATCGGCGGGCAGCCACCTTCTATTGATTTCTCAACGGGACAGTCTCCATCTATCTCGAAAAAAAATTCAATTGATGCATCTTAAATGCGCGCACATCCCTCTGACACGGTGACATTTCACGGTTTTGTGACGTCGCGTCACAGAGTCGAAGTGGGCGCCACCCGATAACTTTTGACCAATAGCGGAAGGTTGATGTCGAAAAAAGCGTAGAATCGGAAGTAATTTTTTTTCTTCGGTCAAACAATGTATAATCAGTGTGCACACGTAATATCAGATTAGTAGTTTAGATGACGTAGCGTGTCCGACAAGCGAAGTTGGGGCGGCCTGAAAAATGTTTGGCCCCTCATGGAAAGCTGACTGCAGAATTGGAATAGAAAAGTTAGGAATAATTTTACGCTGTAGCGGCCTAGATTTGTAGCATTCAATAGTAGGAAATTAGATATAGTGGCCTCAGGAAGCGTATTTTTTATTTTGATAATTCAATGGTTCGTAGAAATCGCTGGAAATCGCATAAATAAAAATATACTACGTTATCAAGTTCAGAACAACTCAACACCGAGAAATCTTAACACAATTCTGCAAACTGCACCGAAAAATACATTTAAAAAGACAAAGTGGATGTAATATCTGATACACAACAGTGTTAAATACGCCACTAATATGTGAGTAGGACCATTGCGAAATACGTATGAACAGTGTAACAAATTCCTCGCTTCAGGTGCTCTAATGTATGCAGTTTGCAAAACGGCGATAGTCGTTATTAGTGCAAGGATACGGGTTTGTAAGCTTCGTGCTTCTAGTTTTTCAAAACGAAAGCTTTACTGGCCGCGAACTTGCGATTTCGTCGTGGCGGTGCTCCGAGGAGGCACGTGACGTCACAACGCGCGCATCGCCGCGGATATTTCTCTCTCACTCTCGCTCCCTAGTCACTACTGCGCATGCGCCACTTGTAGCACCAAGCCGCAGGTGTACCGCCGCTGCGCAGCGCCGCGCCTTTCTGCCGCCGCCGTTTGGTATGACGTCACACCGCATTCCTCGTCGTTGCGCTCGCCTCCGCTCGCTTCGCCAGCTGTGTCGCATGCCTGATAACATGTCGGATGATTGAAAAGGAGAGCTCGTGTGCGCCGCAACCACAGTTGAGGCGGCACTATGGACGGCGACAATTCTGATAAGCAGAAGGAGGCCTGGAATTGACATCGGAACGAGATGAAGAGGAAACGAATCACCCACGAAACAGACGAACAGCGCGCCGAACGACTGGCTAAACGCCACAAAGCTAGACAACCAGACTAACCTGAACTTGCAATGAAGATTAACCAAGGCTAACCATGCCTTAGCTTTCGCTACGTATATTCTGGCATAGGCGAGCTAAGCCACTGCCAATTTCATTAACACACCAATTTTTGGCAACTATTCTAAAAAAATTCAGGCAGTAAGTGAAAATTCCGCTTCCAACAGTCCCTGTTTTTGTTTAAGTTTTAACTTTTTTAACAAATTTCATTACGTATATCCGGGGGTTGTTTAATAAAAGTGTTTCTCCGTCTAACACATACTTGAATGAGCGGCATCGCAGTTGATCCCGAGCTGAAGCTCCCTTTTAACGCGCCCCCAACATTGGAGGTTATGCTACCCAACGTGCGCTACGGGAGAAGGGCATGCGTCTCCTGCTCTAGCCCGGACATGGCTGCGCACTGCTGTCCGCGCAGCTGAGCGCATATTCGGCCAGCTCGTCGTACGTTGGAGGTCATCTGTGGCGGGTACCATCACTATGGGCGAGCCGTGATGGCTGTTGCTTTCACGCTCGCTATCGTGACGCACGCCTAGTGCTGCAGGTCGCATAATCGGAGTTTTCGAGACGTGGCAGACTTGAAATGAAGCGAGTGGCAGCACGAAGTGTTCTTCATGGGACAAGCACACGCCCTCAGGGCTGCCGTCATTGTAACATTGAACGTTCGCGGTGATAGAGTGAGATCTGTTCACGTAGGTCTCTGCGCGTGTGCAACCAGGCTTCTTTAGTTCTTAGACGAATTTTTACTGCAATTTACGCGCCTATAAGAATACGAACCTTGCTTTGCGTAATTGTCTGATACTTTGCTGCCGCTATCAATGCTTCGCTTTTCAGGCGAAACTGCGACTTTCTCTTCGGACAAGTTCTAGACGAACGGAAGTTATGAGTGAACTGTTTGAGCACTTAATATTACATTACGGGTGCGCCGGGATCCGCAAGTTGTTTTAATCAGTATTATGCAAGTAGCACAAAAGCTGGATATGTGCACAGGGCCGTACCCTTTTCAGGCCTTAAAAGACTGCATGTTCAAATTATGTTATTGGTAGTGTTCTTGCAAAAGCTGTAACTGTCCTCTTTCGTTGACGTACACCGTCTCGAACAATGGGAGTGCGAAAGATGGCGACACACACGTGTTGCGCCCACCACCCCAGACGGACAAAGAGATTGACTGACGTGCACATGACATTTCGCAGCTTCTCCAGGTTGGCCGCAGTGAAGTAGGAGTAGTTGCGGTCACAGCGCTGCACGTCCTTGTCGATGCGGTGCAGGTTGAGTGAGAACAGGTCCAGGAGGTCACTCTGCAAGCAGAATGAGTTATTCATAAGATGTGGAGCTGTGGTGAGGTAGCTTAACTACAGATTTATACACATTACAGAAAAAAAGTAACCGATTAGTGTTCTGATTACTTCATTCGAAATTGTGATTGGTTACAGTTACCAATTACTGCCCCAAGAAAAAAATTCAGCAAATATACAATACTAATCGATTCCTTCTAAGTACGTTACTTGCTCCCCAACTTTTATTAACATTGCATAGATGCAGTAAACAGACCGCCCACTGCAGCAGCGCGTCCTTTGCAGCCCTTCATAAATTTCTTATTGCACTAACAATTGCTTTTTAAAATATTTCACGGGTAATCGTCTTTCGTTATTGTCGTGACTGCATCAGTAGCGACACTGAAGACTTCCTCAAGGAGCAAAAAGAAAGGTAAAGAGAGAGAGAGGGGGGGTTAGCCAGGGATGTGCATGCCGGACGGGCAGGGCAGTGTTGTAACGTGTACAGATCTTGTGCACATTATTGTGGTTGCTCAGCATCCGGGTCTTCTATCAAGCGCAGCGCTTTATTGTTGCCGGCGCTTGGAGAAGACACTTCCGGTTGGGCCCGCAAGAAGCTGGAAAAATTGTTCGCATGTGGTTTCTTGCCATTAACCTCCTATTTGATTCAGTAGAGACCACAGCAATCATAGAGGCATTAGGTTATCAAGGAGTACAGGACGCTTACATAAATATCTTGGAAAATATCTGCAGAGATTCCAAAGCTACCTTAATTCTCCCCAAGTAGGAAGGTACCTATAAAGAATGGGGTCAGACAAGGAGGCACAATCTCTCCAATGCTATTCTCTGCATGCTTGGAAGTATTCAAGCTATTAAACTGGGAAGGCTTAGGAGTTCCTAACGATGAACGGCGAACGTCTCAGCAACCTTCAATTTGCAGATGACATTGCCCTGCGCAGCAACACTGGGGACGAGTTACAACAAATCATCAAGGATCTTAACAAGAAGAGTGTAAGAGTGGGTTGAAGGTTAATACTAAGAAGGCAAAGATAACGATCAATAGCCGCACAAGGAAACAAGAGTTCACGTTCGGCAGTCAGCCTCTAGAGTCTGTGAAGGAGTACGTTTGCCCAGGTCAATTACTCACAGGGGAGCCTGATCATGAGAAGGAAATTTACAGAATAAAAATGGGCTGGAGCACACATGGCAAACATTGTCAGACCCTGACTGGAAGCTTACCATTATGATTGAAAAGAAAGGTGTACAATCAATGCATTGTACCAGTGCTAACATATGAGGCAGAAACTTGGAAACTGATAAAAAAGCTCGAAAACAAGTTAAGGACTGCGCAAAGAGCGATGGAACAAAGAATGTAAGGCATAACGTTAAGAATCAGGAAGAGAACGGTGTAGATAATCGAGCAAACGGGGACAGCCAATATTCTAATTGACATCAAGACAAAAAAATGGAGCTGGGCACGTAATGTAATGCATAGGTTAGATAACCGCTGGACAATTAGGGTTACAGAATGGGTGCCAAGAGGAGGGAAGCGCAGTCGAGGACGGCAGAAGACTAGGAGGGGTGATGAAATTAAGAAATTCGCAGGCACCAGTTGGAATCGGTTGGCGCAGGACAGGGGCAATTGGAGATCACAGGGAAAGGCTTTCGCCCTGCAGTGGACATAAAATAGGCTGATGATCACGATGAAAGTTATCACCCTTACTTCGTATAGTTGTCTATATATAGAAACTTTTATTTGTCAGGAAGAGATATTAAGGAGGGGTGGATGGAGCCCCCAAGTCCAGGGCTACCATGGCCTCTGCCACCTGCCTGACCTAGCTAATTAAGGACTTTTGTCCTGCCAAGTCGGAACGGGCGAGTTGTGCCTCCCACGGCTCCATTGTGTCATTGCTATTGTGCCTATGAAGGTGTTTAGTGCACTCCCAGGTTACATGTATTAGGATGGGTACGCCCCCGCAACAAGGGCCGGTGGCCCTATAGCGAGTGGGATACATCGCGTTTGGCAATTTTAGAACGGGGAATACCCCAGTCTGCATTTTGCACTAATCGGCGGTCTCTTCCCAGCTAAGTTGTGGGTGAGGTGGTGGGTATTTTCTGAGGACTCCGCGCTGATGAGCAAGGATGTCTTTGGCATTTAAATTGGTGGGATTTTGAGAGGGATAGTGCGAGTGATTGGGGTTAGAAGCGGCTGCCGTCGCTAGGTTGGCCCACCGTCGAGCCTGTACAAAGGAACGAACATTAGCTTGTTCGTTCCCTTGTACCCCAACATGTCCCAGGCACCAGAGTAGGCGATGACAGTGGTTGAAAGATTTGGCAATTATCGCAAAGCTAGCCGCAGTCACGTGCCCTTTTAGAAACATGTGACATGTCTCCCGGGAGTCCGTGACCACGACCGAGTCCCTTTGCGAACGCTCTACGTGAGCGAGGACGATCGCCACTGCTAACGTTTTGGCCGATGTGGGAGATCCCGCCATGGCCGATACGATTATTTGCTGCTGGCAGATCGCGTTCACGACTGCCAGGGCGTACCTCTTTTGGTAGCGCTGGCCAGTCGCCTCTGCATACGCATCTGTGTCCGTATACTATATTTAGTAACTAGGGTTATTCGAATACATCGATTGAATATGTTGTGCGCATGCTTCGTGCCTTTCCTTGTACTCGGGATGCATGTTCTTGGGAATTGGGACTACTGTAATTTTGGATCTCACCGAAGGAGGGAGAGGTACGGCCTGTTCGGTGAGATAAATTGGGTATGCTGGAATATTGAGTCGAGCCAATACTGCCCTACCAGTTTTTGTGAAGCTGAGGCATTCCCTCTGTCGCATAACAGGGGCCTGCCTGAGTTCATCGAAAGTATTATGTACTCCCAAAGCTAGGATGCGCTCCATGGAGGTACACTTAGGCACGCCCAGAGCCGCCTTGAAAGCGGTTCGAATTATCGTGTCGGCCTGCCTTTTTTCTTCCCTGTTCAGGATTTGGTACAGTATGACATACGTGATACCCTGAGGCCTGTACAAGCCTCAGGGTCTTCTCGCATGCCCGCCTTTCGATAGGTCACTCGACGTATCATTTGGGCTATGTTCTGGGTTGTAGATTTGAGGGTTTTGAGCGTCTGTACTGCTCTCCCTTCGGTGTGAAGCCAAAAACCCAGGGCTCGCATCGTGGGTACCTCTTGGACTATGTAGCCCTCAACCACAATGTTAATTGATCCTCTGGATTTAGCCTTTCGCATGTATCCAGATGACCTCGGATTTTTCTGGCGCACACTTCAGCCCACTTCCTCGGGAACATTTCTCCATCGCTGATACTGTACTTTGGAGCAGATATTCTTTATTCCCTGGGAACCTCTGCTCGCCTACAGCGTGATGTCAACCACGGACAGCGTGTGACCTAGGTCGGGTATCCGATCCAGATCACACGCGATGCGAGATAAGAGCACAGGCGATATTACCGCTCGTTGAGGTGTTCCTTTGCTAGGCATTTTAAATGCCTCCGATGTGATTTGGGCAATACTGATACGTGCCTCGCGGTTGGAAATAAATCCCCTTATGTAATTGTAGGTACGCTCGCCATAACCCGCGAGTTCGAGTTCCTCGAGTATTGCGGCATGAGAGACGTTGTCGAAGGTTCCTTTGAGATCTAGTGCTAGGACTAATCTCTCGTCGCCATACGGTATATTAGTTAGAATTTCATGCCTAAGTAGTACAAAGGCATCTTGACATGGTAAATTCGTGCAAAACCCTGTCATGGAGTCCGGGAACCAGTTCTACTCTTCCAGGTATCGTTGCAGTCTGCTGTGGATCACCCTCTCATAAGATTTCTCAGGCAGGACATGAGCGATACCAGCCAGAGTGTATCGATCAAGGGATTCTTTTTTGGTTCAGGGATCATGATTATTTTACCCAATTTCCATTCCCGGTGCAAGTCACCCTTGACCCAGTACTCGCTGTTGAAAATCTTTCTTATTTTCGCTAGGGCCGCCGAATCAATATTTCGAATTATTGAATTTGTGATCGAGTCTGGGCCCAGTGCTGAATCTTTAATTGCGGCTTGTGACGCCTCGTACACTTCCGCGGGCGTTATTTCCTCGTCTAATTTAGGGTTGGCTTCCCCCGCGGATGGTCTCGTCGTGTAGGGCCTGTTGGCCCCTATTGTTCGCCGGATGTTGGGCGTGGAGAGCGCTATTTTGATGATGTCGTGGTCGCTTCCCAGGTTTTCGTATAGTTGTCTAACAATTTGCTATTCCAATTGATGCTTTGCCTTTCGAGCGAAACTGCAACATTTTATTTCGAATTCGTAAGTTGAATAATTTTTTTTACCAGTGTGAATTTATCATATTTCTTGCTGTCCTGTCGCCTAAGAACCATACAAGAAACATGTTGTAGCCTGACACTTGGCGGCGAAATAACGTTACGGAGCCCCTTTAAAGCAGCATAGGCAAAAATAACGGCAAATGCTTTGTGTAGAACCATGTGACCCTAAAAATACTGCACGTAGACTATAAACTTTGTACATCATAATAAAGGCACTATATTCATTCATACTTTAAGAGTACTGACATATACCATGCAAGGTTGATAATGGGGCGAGTTGGTATGATTCCATGGTAAAATGAGGTTAGCACGAAAAGACAAGGATGTAGAAATGACACCACAAGCGTTAACTCGCAGCTAAAAGTTTATTTCAACAAACATGTATTCTAAAAGCAATATGAACAACTTGATTTTTAGATTGTTACAGCGCTAACACATGCATCCACAAAGTAACAAGGACGAGTCACAGGCGCTGTGTCTCGCCTGTGTCTCGTCTTTCTTACTTTTGGATGTATGTGTTCGCGTTGTAACAATTTTCAAATCAAGCATGTACCAACTCGCCCAGAAAGAAGTTTTAATGAATATGAACAAATTGGCCAGTTGCCACAACTGAACGAAAGCAAGTTCAAATGGGTGAAACTTCTGAATAAAAACAAAATTGAAGGCAAACAAAAACAAGAAAATATAGACGGCGCAATCGTTAAAATGCTTAAACTGAAGGCCATATCACTCAAGGCAGGGCTTATTGTGCTTCTAGAAAATTTTATGGCTTTTGTGAAGCGGGTAGTGCTATTGGAACTAACACATTTTAGTGTATCATTTCCTTGGTAAAACACTTTTTATGGTGATTGTACGCCTCACTGTCATTGTCATTATTTTAATACTTACATACTTTACGAACATTACAGTGGCTGTTTTTAGGCCTCTGTACAGCCACATTACATCTGCCTTTTGCCACTGACGATGTCATCACCAACATTGCACCATTTTTGGCACTCTTTTGTCGTCATTGGCCTTTCCACCATAGGAATCCATATATAAGCATCATTAGAACCAAACAGCCCAATCTTTGACATTACCAGCAATCGCACCCAGGCTGCACTTACCGAGTAGACGCCTCCACTGGAAGAAGCTGGCGACACACAGCTGGATTCGTCGTCGACAACTGGCGGCTGCAGCAACTGCAGGGGATCAGCAGGAAGTCGAGCTTCCACTTCGTCTTCTTCTACCTCCTGGCCTTCCTCCTCTGCTCCTGCTTGTTGGCCTGTGCACAAGCGAGCTTTTAAAACAAACGACCCAGGCTATATATGAACTTTATCCTTGCTTTCAAAGAAAACATTTATTCAGCCAAGAAAGACAGATTATTAATGAAGATGATTGCAAACATTGAGGGCCAATGTTTGCTTCACCAACTTCTCTCACGGACAAATCACAGCAGCTACGTTATCGTACTCATCGCCATCAACTTGTTTCTTAAGTCCGAAGCACAACTAAAGGGCTTACTGAATATCAGCAGTTACCTCCGTCCTGCATTAACCGAACTAAGCCCTTTACCTGTAAACTCTGTAGCAGCATCACTTTATAAATGGGATAAGTGGCACAAGGGTCGAGCGAGTTGACCGCCAGCGATAGCCACAAAAGAACGGGTGGACATCTCTACTCATCAGCGTTGACATCATCTGCTATTGCTCTCCATATGACTCAGGAAAACATCATCTTGGTCACTACCAGCTGACAAAATTCTGCATGCTGCAATAGTACTGGATTGAAACAAATGCTGTTTTGGATAAAATTAACGCATTTTGTTTTTGCCTGTTTGCCTCCGCGCCAGTAAGCTTGGTTATACAGGCTGACCGCACTTGTGCGAAACACAGACAACAGAACATAATGGGTTGTATTGGCTTCTGCCACTTGAGAGCTGGCTAGTGCCGGCTCCCTCTTGCAAGAAACCATTGTGCAAGGGCTGAAGGTGGGATATACACTCCTGAGAGTGGAGTTTCCCGACGAAGGCCGCGCCACCTGTAGCGTCGAAAGCGCAACTCTGGTACTGATCAAACTTCAGTCGAAGGCGTAGTCGCGCACGTGTTGTTGTTATGACCGCGTGTGATTCGAAACTTCTGAACCACGTGCGCCACCGTCCTGCGGGTAAACGTTCTGATACCACTGTTTTACGATGGCAAATGTGCAAGACATCTACAACAGCCCAGGAAGAAAAGCGTGGGGACGGCGGTACTGCTGCGTCAAAGGCTGTAACGGCCGTGCGGGGCTGCCTGCTCTCCGACTCCAGATTTCCTGGCCGGTCGTGGTTTTGTGCTCGCGCTTCCTTCCTGGAGGATCGCACTAGAAGGTATTGTAGTCAGTAGACTGAAGTTTTTGGTCGAGAAAGAGTCTTGCCGGGCAACCAACTTACATATTTTTGCAAATTCTCCATATCTTTTACAGCTATTTATTGTGCTGTATACGAGGCGTACTGCGTGGTGGCTGCAGGTGTTCTGGCTTGCGTGAGTCGCTCGGCACTTCACGCTGTGTGGCTCTGCTTGGGTTCAGGTTGCCGGATACGGTCACCCGAGTCTTGGCGGCCGGAGCGGCCCAAGCTTGGTCGTGCCGGCGCCTCGGCAGTTGTAAACAAAGTACTGCGGTTGCTTGTCAGAACATTGCAGTCTAATAACATTTTTGTGCAGGTTGTTTAAGAGAGCCTTTTAGTAATTCTAAAAGATATGGTGCCTATCATCCCCGGCCAATGAGGCTTTGAAAGCGTGTCAAAACAGCACCACGGAAGGATACGTTTTGTCTACAGCACGGGTCTACGGTAACTCAAATGGTTGGATAAGAACACCTACGGTTTCATTTGTAGCAATTGCTACGAACGGGTGGATGTCTTATTTTCCCTTCTTTAATTACTTCTCTCCACCTTGCAGGTTTCCGCAGAACTATTACGTCAAACTCTTGGCTTTGCTTCGTGTTGTCGACAAATTCGACTTCGTCCTGCCATCTGCTAGCCGCCTGGTTAGCTCAGATGGTAGAGCGGCTGCCCCAAAAAGGCGGTGGTCCCAGGTTCGAGTCCCGGACCAGGACGAATTTTTCTTCAACTTTGAGTCTTTTCTTTCGAGGAACCCGTTTGGGTTTCCTTTGTAGCAATCCTTCCTTGTAGCACGAACGGGTGAATGTCTTATTTTGCCTTCTTTACCTACGCCTAACGCTTAATAAGCTCAGCCATGCCTGCACACTCAATTGAGCTGCTTGATGAAAGCATAATATGATACTTGCGTGTACTCAGGCTAGAGATACGCTGCAGTTGTGTTTGCCTTGGTGGAAGTGACACTTCTTATGATTCAGTTCTCATGATATGACTAATAAAAAAATCGGGCCCCTCGGTTAACCCTCTTCCTTCTCGTTTACTTCGCCAGCACAGTCACACCGGCGACTTCTTTCACGCTGTGAACGTGCCCGACAGCGTAGAGCTTTTCCCCTTTACGACGAATGGCAGGGCGTATCCGACCGTCTAATTTTAAGATTGGTCTGAAACCACACAGCAAAACTGCGCCATTTGTTCGTTTCAAAACAAGCATGAACAAGCGATCACGTTGGCAGATCCGCGTGGGCATCGTGAGTAGCGTGGTCCGTCAGTGTCAGTTTTGACGGAAGGTGCCGCAAGAGGCGCTGACGATCGCTGCTCGGGCGCGCCGCCTGGGCAGTGTCAGGAGCGTATAACTAAAGAAACTAGTGGATAGGCTGAGTTGCATGCTCAGAATCACGTCTCACCATTTTAGGTGCATAAGGAAGCAAAAGATAGAACAACATGGTGGCAAATAAGTGGGTGCATTATCAGCTTTGCTTGCATAAGACTGCAACATTCAGTATGCCAGAAGTGATGAAAGGAGAGGGAAGTTTCACACGTGACAAAGTGCATTTGCCTTTTTACAACTGTGTTGATGCAGAACATCTTGGGAAACGTTTTGTGGGAGCACATATGAAAGGCAGTGTTTCTTTTTTTTTACTTACCGGTGCCTGTGTGGGCCGGGCTGTGGCTGCTGTCGATTTCCCATGCAATCTCTTCCCCTTCGCACACTGCTTCATCGTGGGCAGCAGCATCCATGGAGCCTCCACCATCGCTGCTGCCATCTTCAAATACCTCGTTGCTTAAGTGTGTGTCCTTAGGACCTGCAGTAACAGAGACAGAACACTCATTGCTTAAACCTTTAGCTCTCTAGTATGCCAGTGTTGTGAAAAGATCGCATAATGCCTCTCATGGAAGTTGGCACAGCTTGCTCTCATTATAAATTTTCTAACATGCATTACATGTCATGCAAGTGCACATTTGTAATCAGTATGTATAAAGACTTACTTTCTGAGGATGCTGTCCCAAGGGTTCGCGTAAACACCTGAACTGTTCAGCAGCCACCTGCTACAGTGTAATCAATATTTTTGCACTCTTTTATGCAGTTCTATTTAATTAGTATGGCTGCAGCCCTCTGTGAGGGGCCTTCATTCAAAGAAATTTGCGACTGTCTTGCTGTGGCCACATATTGAGCAACTTGCAAACTGCCACCTTAGCAGCAATAGCATGTTATATACAAAATAAGAAAAAAAACATGGCAGTGCCAGCATAATGCTCTGTGTTAGCACAACATACTTGCTAGCCTAAAGTTAGGCTATTATGTAGTTAGCCAGGAGTAGCTAGAAGTTGTGCGATTTGCATGTGGTAGGGCAAAGGTTCTCAAACTGAGTTTCAGAGGCAGAGTAATCGCAATTGCCTGCCCACCTTCCCCCTTCGTTCCCACAAGTTTCTCAATTTAAATATGTAATTTCGCACAACTCTGAATTTACTGAAGCATTTATAGATCGCATATGCATAGTTTCTGAGAATGGTCTATGCTGCAGCACAGCAAAAGATGTGTTGCTGCGTGATTTACTGACACGCATGAGCACCCCCCCCCCCTGCGTGGTACTAAACATGGGTGACCTCACAAGGTTGACAAATTTTATCCACTCTGAGAGCTTTGCGACTACTAAAAGTTCCATAAGCCAGGTCCCGAAAATTTACAGGTGAATTTTAAAAATGCGCTATAGTATGAACAGATCAGACAGCAAAGAAGGTTGCTGCCTATTAAAAACTTGGCGTTCTGGCCCCCGCATGAAAGTGTCGTTCACAATTACGGCAACTGTCAAGTTCTTAATTTTTTCATCTTGGAGGTGAACATTTGACTGAAATCAGACTGCTTGGGAAGCACTTGAAGTTATACAATCTAGACAATCACCAACAAAGAAGGTTAATTAGA
Organism: Dermacentor andersoni; assembly: GCF_023375885.2. Classification (NCBI taxonomy): domain Eukaryota; kingdom Metazoa; phylum Arthropoda; class Arachnida; order Ixodida; family Ixodidae; genus Dermacentor; species Dermacentor andersoni. The sequence continues at coordinate 233,060,748 of NC_092816.1, read as the reverse complement.
CATTGGCCTAATGTTTCGGGGTCATTCGAATTCTTTCATCGGGATTCGCTTCGGGATGAAGCAGCAAAATTTTATATATTGGGCTTGCAACCCTGGCAGTGGTTCCTTCAGGAGGTGACCTTGCATAGGCCCTATGAAGCAAGTACTACGAATTAAGCTTGTATAAAGTCATCTGTAAGACAAAATGTCACCTGGTCAAGAAGAATTAATAAGAAAACAGAACAGACGCTGATGAAGGTGAAGAAATTAAACAAAAGATCATTAACCAAGAAGGTTAATTAGAAACTGACTCAATGTTTTGGAGTCATTCCAATTCTTTCATCGGAGTGGCTTCTGGAAGCAGCAGCGGATTTTTATATATTGGGCTTGTGGCGCTGGCAGTGGCTTCCTCGAGAAGGTTAGCACTTCATAGTACTAAAAGGCGTTACTGCACACCTTTTCAACTCAGACTACTTCCCGTAAATATAGCTTTTTTACATTCCTACAACTGTAAAATACATTTTTTTTGCTTAATTTTTGTACAGCAGACAGTTGCAGTCCTTCAGTAGATATTAATCAGGATAGCTCAGTTAGCTCTGACTGGCACAATGTTCTTTCAAAACTCTATATATGTTGGTGGAGGAAGCTTGATTATGAGCCAACACATCGAAGTTGGGAGGAAGCGTTATCTCGGGAGCTCCTATCTAAATAAATGGGAATGGAGAAATAATTTTGCTCAGTATACACTGCATTGAATTTGATTAGATTCGTTGCATTTAATGACACTGTTAGAATCTAGTAACTGCACGAAGTAGATTTTTTTAGTTAGATAAAACTTTTTTACAAACGGAGGAAACTGGTAAAATTTAAAAGGACTCAAGTACCAAGTTTTAAACTCTGTAGCTCAAGAATAAATAAAGATACTACAATTACGCAAAATGAACCTGTTAAAATACATAAAAAGTTAAATTATTGGGTTCTCCATGCCAAAACCCCCAACTGATTATGAGGCACGCCGTAGTGGGGCTCTAAAAATTTGGATCACCTGGCGTTCTTTAACGTGCACCTAAATCTAAGTACACGGGTGTTTTCGCATTCCTTCCCCATCGACTGCCCAACACAAGATATCTAAAGTAAACAAAATTGATGTATTATCCAGTACTACAAACTATACCACTGATTTGTGCGTAGGATATTTGCAAAACCCTCGTAAGCAGCAACTTCACATAAGCTGTAAACTCGTATGTCAAAATTAGTCTTCTTTATGTGCTCTAAGAGATGCAGTTTATAGAACTGCAGTATTTGTCTTTGGAGCTGTGTTCCAAATTTGTTAACATTATGCTTGAAATGTTTTTAAACATATCGATTTTAGGCAATTTTCGTAAAAAGTATGAGGCCATAAATCAAAATTTTGCTTTCTGCAATTGTTAAAATTTATCTTTTTCTCCGAAGTGTGAACGAATTTCATTCAAATCATTTCAGTGGTTGTCTGGTGAGAGCACTTCTGCATTTTGCATGTAGTATTTGAATAAAGAGGTCATAGTTGGCCCTAAGCTAAGGCTTCCTCTTCTACTTCTAAATTCGGCCTCACAACAAGGAACCGCTGACATCAGTGTAATGATGGATGAATCGTAGATGTCATGATGAATGAAATCATAGATATTATAGCGTGCATGAGTATTTGAGTCATTCGTACAGAGGAAAAGCTCTTGGATGTTACCCGCTCAAGTTCTTACTTGGTTTTAAATAAAGTGTAACTGTTCTCTATCGACAATGATAAGCAATTATTCAACACCATGCAGATGGTGTCAAAGTGCACGGTGTCATGCAAGGCTAGTGTGGATATTTGAGTGTGACGTCACAACTCTTCTTTCGTTTCTGCGTCACTTCTGGCTCACTAAGCTTCTGCTCGTGCTCCAATTAAATGACGTATGAGACTTCGAGCCGCATATTCATGAAACATCTGTTATGCAAGAGCCACGGGGGTGGCGAATTGCGGAAAGCATTTACGAAAGAGGACTTACGTTAATATTGGCCAAGAAGTCTCACCAGGCACTCTGGTCTAACATAATATTTCTGTTTACTGCTTCTTTAAACATCATTTTGTGTCAACATGCATCAACTGTGAACGACTCCGTAATGACTTACAACACCGGCGTTATCCCCCTGTGTTATCAACGATGCGATTCAAAAAGCAGACAACCTTGATTGTCATGCGCTCTTCAGCAGCAAACCAGCTCCCCCAGATTGACAGACTAACTTTATCCTCAGGTGTTCAGCATCAACTTCTAACACAAATTGTATCCTCCGGAAACATCATACACCATACTCTTACAGAGTGAGAAAGTGTACTAAATCGTTCTTGAAACTCCACAGGTGGTATATAAACGGGCCACCGACCTCAGAGATGTTGTCATGTCCTCTAAAACACAGGTAATTTCACAGGCTGCGCGCCATGCAAAAAAACTTTGACGCAAGCTCTGCTCCATTATGAGTACCACTAATGTCACCAGGAGCACTATGTGATCATTTTCATTTAAATTCCAAGGGAATTACAACTTCGATACTTGTAATGTTGTATTTCTCCTCGAATGCACCATTTGCTGCGCACGATACTCATCAGCAGCAGACCAGCTTCCCAGATTGACGGACTAACCTTATGCTCAGGTATTCAGCAACAACTCCTAACACAAATCGTAACCTCAGGAAACATAATATACCATACTCTTACAGAGTGAGAAAGTGCACCAAATTGTTCCTGAAACTCTACGGGTGGTATACAGACGGGCCACCGACCTCGCAGATGTTGTCATGTCCTCTCAAACTAACTCAGCTAATTTCACACGCTGCGCACCATGCAAAAAACTTTGACGCAAGCTCTGCTCCATGATGAGTACCACTAATGTCACCAGGAGCACTATGTGTTCATTTTCACTTAAATTCCAAGGGAATTACAACTGCGACACTTGTTGTATATATCCTAGAATGCACCATTTGCGGCGCACGATACACATCAGGAGCAAACCAGCTCCCCCAAATTGACGGACTAACCTCATCCTCAGGTATTCAGCACCAACTCCTAACATAAATCGTATCCTCCGGAAACATCATATACCATGCTCTTACAGAGTGGGAAAGTGCAGCAAATTGTTCCTCATACTCCACAGGTGGTATACAGACGGGCCACCAACCTCAGAGATGTAATGTCCTCTAACACTACTTTGCTAATTTCACAGGCTGCGCACCATGCAAAACAAAACTTTTACGCAAGCTCTGCTCCATGATGAGTTCCACTAATGTTACCAAGAGTCCCACGTGTTCATTTTCATTTAAATTCCAAGGGAATTACAATTGAGACACTTGTAATATTGTATACCTCCTCGAATGCCCCATTTGCTGCGCACGACACACTCAACAAATGGAAACCACTTTTAAGCTACGCTTTAATAATCACAAATCGAATGTAAAATCTATAGCGCAGCTCCCCCTCTCCAAACATGTGAACACACTAGGCAACCTGGTCGAAAAATTTAAGGCCACGATTTTGAAATCGGGATTCCCCACTCGCTACGACAGAGAAGCTTGCGAGTCATTTCTAATACACAAGATCATCGCATTTTCTAGGGGAATTAATGAATGCATCGGTGGGATGACGTCTATGTTCAACTAGCAAGAGACATGTTTCCAAGATTGCCGACATGTTTGGTGCACCAGCTAATATTTTTCCTGTCTGTTTTATTCGTTAACTAATGGTTATATATGGTATATATTGTCACATGGTAATGACGGTGAAGGAGGCAGCAAAAATTTGATTAAAGAAACTAGCGTTTATTGGGCGAACTTGTGCCCTCTAAAGTAGGCTACACTCAAAGAACGATAGCGGCGAACACACTCGGCGATCGTCGAAAATCTCAACAGCGGGTCAAGCGCGTCCGCTTTTATACATCAGTCGTCGAATGTTCCAGATTAATCGCTGGGACCCGCGTGCCTTCCACAAAGTTCTACATTATACGCGTGGCGCACACATTCGATCAGATTACACAAGGTTCGGTCACAGACAGCGGATGGAACCATCGATAACATTCCAGAAACTTCCGATACATGCAGGTGCGTCCTGCGCTTTGCGATAACATTTGTTAGGCGGTGAAACGCGTCGCCCGATAAGACAAGTAAACGTGTCAATACCCCCCTCTTAAAAAGCATCGACCCGATGCTGCAAACAAACGAAAGTAATAAAGAAAAGCACCCGTAGCAAAGAAAACAAAATAAGGAAGTTCATCAGCGTACGTAAAATGATTCAAAACGCACCACGTGGACCACTTCAGATAGTGCGCGGCGCCGCTGTGAAAGAGAAATGCCGCCTGGCACGAAGTCATAGTCCAGTGCGCCAATACGACGGATGACCTTGTAGGGTCCGAAATAGCGCCGCAATAGTTTCTCACTCAGTCCTCGTCGGCGTATCGGGGCCCATACCAAAACACGGTCGCCGGGCTGGTACTCGACGAAGCGTTGTCGAAGGTTGTAGTGCCGGCTGTCGGTACGCTGCTGGTTCTTGATCCTTAGGCGGGCGAGCTGTCGCGCTTCGGCACGCTGGAGATAGGTAGCGACGTCAAAATTCTCTTCGTCAGTGACGTATGGCAGCATCGCGTCGAGCGTCATCGTCGGGTTCCTGCCGTAAACCAGCTTAAACGGCGTGATCTCTGTTGTTTCTTGCACCGCCGTGTTGCAAGCGAAGGTTACGTACGGTAGGACAGCATCCCAGGTCTTGTGTTCGACGTCAACGTACGTTGCTAGCATGTGGGCGAGGGTTTTATTCCGGCGCTCCGTAAGACCATTCGTCTGTGGGTGGTAGGCAGTTGTCCTCCTGTGCCTTGTGTGACTGTACTGCAGAATGGCTTGGGTGAGCTTCGCTGTAAAAGCCGTTCCTCTGTCGGCGATGACAACTTCTGGGGCGCCGTGTCGCAGCAGGATGCTTTCAACGAAAAATATTGCCACTTCGGCTGCGCTACCTTTCGGCAGAGCTTTAGTTTCCGCGAGGCGGGTCAGGTAGTCCGTCGCCACAACGATCCACTTATTTCCGGATGTTGACGTCGGAAACCGTACCAACAGGTCCCTCCCGATCTGCTGAAAAGGTCGGCAAGGAGGCTTGATCGGCTGTAGTAATCCCGCTGCCCTTGTGGGTGTGTCTTGCGTCGCTGACAGTCTCGGCATGTCTTGACGTAACGGGCGACGTCGGTGGTTAGGTGCGGCCAGTAATACCTTTCTTGTATTCTCGATAGCGTATGGGAGAAGCCGAGGTGCCCGGCGGTCGGATTGTCATGTAGGGCGCGCAGTACTTCAGGACGCAGCGCCGACGGAACTACCGGAAGGTAGTTGGCGCGGACTGGTGAGAAGTTCTTCATGAGTAGATTGTTTTGAAGGGTGAACGAAGATAATCCGCGCTTAAATGCCCTAGGGACAACGACGGTGTGCCCTTCCAAATACTCGACGAGGCCCTTTAGCTCCGGGTCTGCCCGTTGCAGTTAAGCGAAGTCTTCCGTGCTTATTATTCTAAGGAAGGCGTCGTCATTCTCGTCATCTTGCGGCGGCGGCTCAATGGGGGCGCGTGATAGGCAATCGGCATCTGAGTGTTTTCGTCCGGACTTGTAGGTTACAGTACTGTCGTATTCTTGTAGTCTGAGGCTCCACCGCGCCAGTCGTCCTGAAGGATCCTTTTGGGAACAACGCTACAATGCGGCTGACAAACATCTCCCGCTTCTGCCTGTTTCAGCTCGTGACAGCATCCAGCCCAAGCACCGCTGCGGCGCCTTATCGGTGCTGCAATGGCGCTTTGCCACACGTGTTGCACACTGAAAACCCAGCGCCAAGTGACGCATCCTCCGGCGATCCACGAGTTGCCACGCCAGCGCCAGTTCCTGTGACTCTCCCTGGACGGTCTACTGCATCACCATCGACATCAACGCCCCCGCTCTACTTAAACTACTGGCACCGTCCGCAGCAGTTCAGTGGGCATGGGAACAACGCTACAATGCGGCTGACAAACATCTTCCGCTTCTGCCTGTTTCAGGTTTGTTACACATCTTCTAAACGCTCAGATAACGCGTTCCTTGTCGTGTTCCCATGCCCACAGCTGCTTTTGAACCATGTGCATGAGTGTTTCTGCGTGATGAAAACGTTGCTGTCCGGGGATGTCGAGCTGAATCCCGGGCCGAATTCTAATAAATCCGCGAAAGCTTCAGGTGATGACAGTTCTGTTTTAACGCTGCTTCATAATCTTCGGGACCGTTCCGCCAACATAGAACAAGGACAGGCGCGCATAATTGATTCCCTGCAAAGCCTTACAGCAAATCAGAAGGAACTAAGTAAAAACATTACAGAAATCTCCGCCCGCCTTAACGCTGTTGAAAATAAATTGCAGTTGCTCGACGCAGTTCGGGAGGACATGACCACAGTGAGCGAAAGTGCTGAAAGAGCATTAGCTCAAAGTGAGATACTAAAAATCCGTTTAAATGACCTTGAGGATAGGTCTCTTAGAAACAATAGTGTATTTTATAATGTTCCAGAGGGACCCAATGAAACATGGGCAGAATCCGAGGAAAAAATAAGAGGTATTGTTCAAAAGAACATGTCCTTAACCTTAGCCGAACTGGACATTGAACGCGCGCACAGGATCGGTAAGGCTGTAACGGGGAAAAAGCGACCAATAATTGTGAAATTCACGCACTACAAAACTAAAGAACAGGTCATGGGCGCAAAAAGCAAGCTAAAAGAGTCCGATTTCTCGATTAATGAAGATTTTGCTCCGGACACCAGGCATGCACGGAAAAAGCTTGCTGAATTCGCAAAGCAAACTGAGCCCGGTGAACCGTTTAGTCTTCGTTTTAACAAGCTTATTCTGAAGAAAAAATGCTATACCTACTGCCCTATAACTGATAGCGTTCAAGAAAAAGATGAAAAACGTGTTGTAACTAACTCTGGTCCTTTGTCTCCTAGATAGCTCAACGCACATGAGCACCGACCTGCGCAAGCACCACATAACGTCTCAGTTCTTTTTACTAATATACGCAGTGTCATTGGCAATCGTGATAGTTTATCTTGCATGGCCGATACTACAGCAGCTGACATCATAGTACTAACAGAAACTTGGCTCAATGAAACTGTACATAATAATGAAATATTTTCAACGGAAAAGTGTTACCGTGTATTTCGCTGTGACCGTTCTTTTGGTCGCGGCGGTGGTGTATTAATCGCTGTGTCCGACAATCTAGAATGCTTTGAAGTTAGTGTTGATACTACACTGGAGTTCAAATGTGTACAGGTAACAATTAACCATAAAGCTCTATTATTTTGTGCATGCTACCGCGCACCATCTACGCCCGTCGGCTTTTCTAACGACCTTCATGATATTCTGAACATAATTCAAACAAAGTTTCCTGGTCGTCCTATCTTTATTTTTGGTGACTTCAATTTCCCGAACATTAACTGGTCTAGCCCTGCAGTGGACTGTGACGGATCTTCCGAGTCGGCAGGTTTTTCAGCCCTCTGCTCCTTCTTCTCGCTAACACAAATGGTTACTCAGCAGACAAGGACGACAGCTACCAGTTCTAACGTATTAGACCTTTTGCTAACGAGCGCCCGAGATTTTGTTTCCGAGGTAAAATACTTGCCAGGCTTAAGTGATCATTGTTTACTGCACATCACGTTAAATTTACCGTCGAATAAAACGCCAAATAAAACGAAAACCATTTAGAATTATGCTAAAGCAAATTTTTCTGCAATTAATGATGGCCTCGAGTTCTTTCTCGACGATTTCGTCCTGGCATTTGCCGAACGATCTGTTAACGACAACTGGTGCATGTTTAAAGAAAAACTGCATGATTTAATCGAATTGCACGTCCCTCGTAAAATAATCACGACTAATCGTAGGTCCCCATGGTTCACTCGTTCCTTAAAACGCCTCGGGAACAGAAAAAGGCGGTTATATGTCAGGGCGCGGTCGTCCGGAAGATCGGAGCATTGGTCAGCTCTAAGAGCCGCAGTTGGCACTTATAAAAAATCGTTAAAAGATGCTAAACAACATTTCTTTAATGTCACACTGCCATCATTTCTTTTAACTGATACTAAAAAATTCTGGAACGTTGTTAATGGGTCAGATCAGCCATCAATCTCTCTCCTGGATTCTCAATCAAATCCCATCCCTAACAGTGGTAGTGCTAATGTACTTAACGAGACTTTTGCTAATGCATTTTCTGTCCCTTTTAGCGCATCACTACCGGACTATACTCCCGATATCATATTTCCTATGGATCCCATTCGTTTTGACTTTGAAGGCATTATAAGTATCATAGATCGTTTAAAGTTATCCTCTTCATGTGGTCCCGATAATATCAGCACTAAAATCCTGAAAAACACTAAAGTATATTCTTCCATCATACTATCGAAAATATTTGAGCAATCCCTTCAAACTTGTGACGTCCCAGACGAGTGGAAATCGGCTAAGGTAGTTCCACTCCATAAATCAGGCGACAAGCACCTATCACTCAACTATCGGCCAGTATCACTAACCAGCATTCCTTGCAAGATAATGGAACATGTAATCTTGTCATCCCTAGCAAACTTTCTTGAGTCATCATCCTTCTTTACTCATGCGCAGCATGGATTTAGAAAACAGTTTTCTTGTGAAACACAGCTAATAAATTTTACAAATGATATTAACTTCATACTTGATCGTGGCAGTGAGGTTGACTGCATCTATCTAGATTTTTCCAAAGCATTCGACAAAGTCTCTCACAGCTTGCTTCTTCACAAACTAAGTAAACTTAACATCGACCAAAATGTACTACGATGGATTGAATGCTTTTTGTCTTACAGGTTCCAGTACGTGCACGCTAACGGCATTAACTCATCACCGGTATCTGTGACCTCAGGCGTCCCACAAGGTTCTGTTATCGGTCCCTTGCTCTTTCTGGTATATATTAATGACTTGCCTAACAACGTAACATCCACAGTGCGACTTTTTGCGGATGACTGTGTGGTTTACCGGGAAATAAAAAATACTAATGACACTGTACTACTCCAGGAAGACTTAGCTACTATATCTAACTGGTGTTCACAATGGAAGATGACACATAACGATACTAAATGCAAAGTAATGCGTTTTTCGCGTCGCGTCAATCCGTGCCCCGCTCCCTACACTATTTGTTCTTCCCTGCTAACACCGGTAACATCTTACAAATACCTCGGTGTCATTATAACGTCAAACCTAGCTTGGAAGGCACATATCATTTCTATCATCGCGCCCGCTTAGCGCATTCTTGGATATCTGAAACGGAATTTTTCCTTAGCCCCGACACCTATTAAACTTCTTCTGTACAAATCGCTTGTCCGCTCCAAATTAGAATATGCTAACTCAGTATGGGACCCTTTCACTAACTCTCTTATCGACGCCCTCGAAGCCGTACAGAACAGAGCAGCCCGTTTCATCTTTCGTAACTATGATCGTTTGTCCAGCGTCACAGAAATGAAAAACACATTGTCACTAACCCCTCTCTCAACGCGCAGAAAAATATCACGCTGTGTCTGTTTTTTAAAATTTACCACATGAATTCCACCCTTAAAGATACATTACTCACGCCGCCAACATATGTTTCATCCCGCTTAGATCATCCATGCAAAGTTGGTGTTTCACAGTGCCGTACAACATCCTGCAGGAATTCTTTCATTCCAAAAACATCGTTGGACTGGAATCAGCTACCATGTGATATTGCACTTTCGAAAGATTTTGATGAATTTAAGAAGAAATAACCAACATATTATTGCTTGCCATAGCTTCGGTTCCATTTGCATTTTTCTCGTTATCATGCGCATCCTTCTGTATTTTACCCCCAGATTTGCTGTGTTCATGTTTGTGCTAATGGTGGCGTTTTCAATTTTTGAAATTTTCGACTTTTCTGTGCGTGACTTAGCGTTTCTTGGTAATTGTATAATTTTGAACTCACTTCATGTTCCGGGTAGTGAATTATGTATTTGTCCCGGTATATATATATATATATATATGTTTTATATATATGCGTTGTCTCCTTTTGTACAAATTTATTGAAATGTGTGTACCACTCCCCTCAATAATGCCCTCTGGGCCATGAGGGTATCTGAAATAAATAAATAAATAAATAAATAAATAAATAAATAAATTCGCTAGCCAACACAACGCGTGATGGTTGCTGACGACTTTGAATGGCCTACCATATAGATAAGGGTGAAATTTAGCTGTAGCCCAAACGGTGGCGAGGCATTCCTTTTCGGTCGTAGAATAGTTGTCTTCCGCTTTTGACAGCGACCGGCTAGCGTAAGCTATAACCTGTGCAACTGCGTTTCTCCTCTGGACTAGAACGGCACCGAGGCCTAGGCTACTGGCGTCAGTATGGATTGTTGTATCGGCGTACTCGTCGAAGTGTGCAAGTACCGGTGGCGACTGCATGCGTCGTTTGAGTGCTTCAATTGCGTCGGCCTGCCGCGTTTCCCACTTGAACTCGACATCACATTTAGTTAGATGTGTCAGCGGCTCCGCGATGCGTGAAACGTCCTTGACAAAGCACCTGTAGTAGGCACACATGCCAAGGAATATACGCACTGCCTTCTTGAAAATGGGCTGCGGGAACTGTGCCATTGCAGCTGTCTTTTGCGGGTCTGGGCGTACACAAGATTTGCTGATTACGTGGCCTAGGAACAGAAGCTCATCGTAAGCGAAGCGGCACTTTTCCGGCTTCAGAGTGAGCCCTGATGACTTGATGACCTCTAGTACTGTCTCAAGCCGCCTGAGTTGATCGTCGAAATTTCCGGCGAGGACGACGACGTCATCCAAGTAAACGAGACACGTCTGCCACTTCAATCCTGCTAAAACCGTGTCCATCACGCGCTGGAACGTTACAGGCGCCGGGCACAGTCCGAATGACATAAACTTGAACTCGTAGAGACCGTCTGGGTTGATGAAGGCGGTCTTTTCGCGATCTCTTTCGTCGACTTCTCTTTGCCAATAGCCAGAGTTGAGGTCCATCGACGAGAAGTATTTAGCGTTGCAGAGCCGATCCAATGCGTCGTCTATTCGTGGCAGGGAGTATACGTCCTTCTTCGTGATCTTGTTCAGACGACGATAATCAACGCAGAAACGTAGGGTTCCACCATTTTTCTTCACCAAGACTACAGGAGATGCCCGCGGGCTTTTCGGAAGCTGGATGATGTCGTGGCGCAGCACTTCGTCGACTTGGTGCCTTATAGATTCAGTTCTTGCGTCGAAACTCAGTAAGTGCTCTGGCGGAATGGTCGAGTGCACTCTTCGGTTATAATGCGATGCTTTGCGACTGGTATTCGCCGAATCCGTGATGACGTCGAAAAGCATTCTTTGTATCGTCGAAGCAGACTTCTCAGCTGTTGCTGCTTAATCACGGGTAGAATTGGATATATGTGGAAGACTGGCTCGGGCACTATGGTCGTCGGGGTAGATGCGGTAGAATCCGAGAGGACTAACGCATTGCTGGTTCCCAGAATTTCCTGCATGTATGCGATCGTCGTGCCCTTGTTGATGTGCTTGAACTCCTGGCTGAAGTTTGTCAGCAGCACTTTCGTGTTTCCTCCGTGCAGTCGACCGAGTCCTCTTGCGGCGCAAATTTCACGGTCAAGCAGTAGACGTTGGTCGCCTTCGATGACGCCTTCTACGTCAGCCGGTGTTTCGGTGCCGACCGAAATAACGATGCTGGAGAGAGGCGGGATACTCACATGATCTTCGAGCACACTCAAGGCGCGTTGAATAGGAAGGCTCTCCGGCGGTATGGCTTGATCTTCCGACAGCGTTATTGACTTCGACATCAGGTCGGCGTGATTGCGCCGTGTTGGTTCACGAAGTCCATGGCGAGAATGACGTCTCGTGAACACTGTTGGAGGATAACGAAGCTGGCAGGCTACGTCCGGTCGTGAATGGTGATTCTTGCCGTGCACATTACAGTAGGAGTTATGATGTGTCCTTCAGCCGCCCGAATTTGAGGGCATTCCCATGTAGTCTTAATTTTCTTCAACTGGGCGGCGATGTGTCCACTCATAATGGAGTAATCGGCCCCTGTGTCGACTAAGGCGGTGACTGCGTGGCCGTCGAGAAGCACCTCGAAGTCGGTGGTTCTTTGTCTTGCATTACAGTTCGGTCTTGGCGTCGGATCAGGCCTGCGTCGCGTTGACGTGTGGCTGGTATGTGACGTCGTCTGGTCGTCTTTCGTCGTTGTATTCTTTGCTTCCAGACTTCGTCGGGACGGCGGCGTGTCGTTATGCCTTCGGGGTTGTTTCTTCGGCGTCTTCGTCGGCGGCGGAGGATCTTCGTCAGTTCGACGAACAGCAGCCGCACTTCCATCGGTTGCTGCTTTAGTTTTCCGGATATGGGCTCGCTTACCGGCCCCGGGATAGGCCAGTGTATGGTCGGCACTGCGGCGACAGGTAGCGGCCTGGTGACGGCGAACGGGACGGTCGTCGAGAGCTCCCCTGAGTAGCGGCGATGTAGTCGGCGATATCGCGAGGGCGTTCACCTTGCTGCGGGCGCGGAGCGTTGACGGCGAACCCTCGCAGTCCTATCTCTCGGTATCGGTATCGTCGGTAGACGTGACCCACTTCTCCGCAGTGGTAGCAGAGCGGGTGGTGGTCGGGAGCGCGCCAAATGTCTGTCTTCCTCGGGTCGCTGCGCTGGGCGACGGGTGGGCGTGCTGGCGGCGGCGGCGTTGGTCGACGGAATTGCGGCGTCACAGGGCCCGGGCGCTGTCGTGGAGGGGGACCTTGAAGGCGGGCGACGGCGGCGTAGGTCATCGCTTCTGGCTGCGGCTGCGATGATTGTGTTTGTAGCTCGGGAACTGCAAGTGATCGCTGGACTTCTTTGACGATTTCGGCGATTGAGGCCACTTGAGGTTGCGATGAAGGTCCTCTCGTACGACTGCCCTGGTAGTCTCGCGCAGGTCGTCGGTGGCCAGTGATTGAACTCCGACGTAGTTTGTTGACTTGGTGCGGCGGTCGAATTGCCGGTTCCGCATTTCCAGCGTTTTCTCGATGCTCGTCGCCTCACGAAGAAACTCGTCGACGGTCTTCGGTGGGCTTCTTACCATCCCGGTGAAAAGTTCCTCCTTTACACCACTCATCAGTAGGCGGACTTCCTTCTCCTCAGACATTTCCGGGTCGGCGTGGCAGAACAGACGGCTTATCTCCTCCGTGAAGATCGCGATCGTCTCATTCGGCAGCTGCGCTCTGGTCTCCAGTAGAGCTTGGGCTCGCTCTTTTCGCACGACGCTTGTAAATGTTTGCAGGAAGCCGCTTCGGAACAGGTCCCACGTCGTCAAGGTGGCTTCTTGATTCTCGAACCACGCCCTGGCGGCGTTCTCCAATGCGAAATAGACATGTCGCAGCTTGTCGTCGCTGTCCCAGCTGGTAAACGTAGCGACCCTCTCATACATCTCCACCCAGCTTTCCGGGTCCTCAACTGTGGAACTGCGGAACGCCGGTGGTTCCCTGGGCTGCTGCAGAATTATCGGGGCCGCTGCGGCTGCCATTGCGGATGTCTTCTTGGTCGTCTCTGGATGATCTTCTTGGACTGGCTTCTTGGTCGTATCTGGTAGAAGACCGTGTTCCGGGGGCAGCTGCTGTAGCCGGCGGCTTGCTCGATGTTCCGGGACGACGTTGGTGTTGTCTTTGCGGTCCGGGCTTGGATTACGGCTTGTCGGGGGCGTCCGGTACATGAACGTAAATCACCTTCACCAGATGTCACGTGGTAATGACGGTGAAGAAGGCAGCAAAACTTTGATTAAAGAAACTGGCGTTTTATTGGTCGAACTCGTGCCCTCAAAAGCAGGCTACACTCAAAGAACGATAGCAGCGAATACACTCGGTGATCGTCGAAAATCTGAAGAGCGGGTCAAGCGCATCGGCTTTTATACATCAGTCGTCGAATGTTCCAGAGTAATCGCTGGGACCCGCGTGCCTTGCACAAAGTTCTACATTATTGGCGTCGCGCACACATGCAATCAGATTACACAAGGTTCACTCACATACAGCGGATGGAACCATCGATAACATTCCAGAAACTTCCAATACATGCAGGCGCGTGCTGCGCTGTGCGATAACATTTGTTAGGCGGTCAAACGTGTCGCCCACTCGCCGTGGGTATTCAGTGGTGTTGGGCTGCTGAGCGGGATCGAATGCTGGCCACGGCGGCCGCATTTCGATGGGGGCGAAATGCAAAAACACCCATGTACTTAGATTTAGGTGCACGTTAAAGAACCCCAGGTGGTCGAAATTTCCGGAGTCCTCCACTACGGCGTGCCTCATAATCAGAAAGTGGTTTTGGCACGTAAAATCCCATAATTTTTTTAAACGTGTCGCCCGATAAAGACAAGTACACGTGTCAAAATTATATAGCATGTTTATGTGCCGATATGTACATTTCCACGTCATGCATTAGAGATTCTTCTCGCCCTTCTGTTATATTGATGTTTGGTACTTTATGATATAATTTTTCATTTATTTCTTATTCTATTTTTCTAACAGGAGTAGACTTTGTTAAAGAAAACAGTTTGACCGCAATCACCAAAGGTACCACCTGTGCAAAGAATGCTATGGAACATAGTTTGCGGAACTTGGAGGTTACTGGAGGTCACAGTATCAGTTCCATATAACCAAGTGGCTGTCTTCATGGTGTCACAAAAGTTGCAGTAACTTCAAACAAAGAACAAGAGAAACACTCTTCTGGCAGCTGCGACCCATCGCATGCTCTATGCTAACATGTGACCCCTCTCGCCGGCATTCCACTGGCTGCATCTTTCCATCTTATATTTCTGACGCCCCTCCCTTGTAGATGCTACTGAATGTACGCTTGTTTGTATTCATAGGCTACCTGCACTTCTTTTCTTTCTTCCTTTTCTTATTTTTGACTTCAGTGAATATACGCGTGTTGGTATTCATGACGCCATATGTTTTTCTCTTTTCTTCTTAATAAGCTTCCCCCTTACAGACATCGCATTCTTGATGAAGGCCGGACCCCGGCCGACAGATCGAAATTCCATGTTTGCTTTTGCTTTTTCTACGTACGCCTGTGCTTCTTTTCTTTTGTTTTTGGTATGGTAGTCATTATGGACCTGTCGTTACCTTACTGTTATATTTCGCAAGTCCCTGGCATCCTCTACTGTACCCTCATCCTGGAAAATGGCTAAAGTTCTTCCTTTATTCAAGACCGGTGACAAACACATATATAATTATAGACCGATTTCTTTAACCTCTCATTTCTGTAAAACGTAGGAAATTGATGGCACCTTTCAATGAGCCGAGGGAGGACCTGGATGCGTATTTGCATCGGTTTGAAAGGATATAAGTCGGGAAAGGCTGGGAGAGGAGCAAGTAGGCATAAAGCTTTAAGCATGTGTTTACAGGGCGATGCTCTGAGTGTCTTTGGGTGTATACCAGCAGAGGAGTCATTAGACTATAACAAGGTGAAGAAAACGTTATTGCAAAGACTCAGGTTGACCGCAGAAGGGTTCTGGAAGAAGTTTAGGTCATGTAAGCCTGAAGATTCAGAAACAGGCAAGCAGTTCGCATATCGTCTAACAAATTATTTTGACAGGTGGTTAGAGCTGTCCGAGGCGGACAAAACGTATGAAGGGGTTCGTGACAAGGTAGTGCGGGTACAATTTCTTGCCAGGTGTAGCAGCTGTTTGGCGATATTCCTTAAAGAGAGAAAACTACGAACTTTGGAGCGGATGGCAGAACAAACAGACCAGTTCATAGAGGCACAAGGATTGAGAAATTTAGGAAAGGGCGAAAAAGAGGCGCACATGGCAACAGTAGGAAAGATGAAGAACCAGGGGCAAATCAGTAGACAAAGGGGACCCCAGAGATGTTTTCTATGTAACCAGTTAGGTCATTTAGCGGTGAACTGCCGAGTGAGAGGTAATCATCAGAAAACACTAGTGGTTTGCCAGTTGGTGCCAAAAGAAAGGTCACAATGCAAACGAATGCAGGACTAGATTTCTGGATAAGACGGCATGTATCATGAGGTCAAGAGAAGACGGACAGAGAGAGTAGGACATGCCTGTAGTGGAAGGCGAGGTACAAGGACGCAAATCTAGTCTTGAGAAGCACGGGAGCCCATATCATGATAGCAAGGAGTCTAGTGCCACCAGAAAGCATGACCGGGTACTTTAAACCAGTAATTTTGGAAGATAAGTCCATTAAATATCTGCGAGAGGCAGGGATTCAAATATCGACACCATTTTTTACAGGGCTGGTCACAGCTAGATGTATGGAGGACCCCCTTTATGATTTGATTGTCGGAAATGTACCTGGGGTGAAGGTAGATGACCCAGACCCTAGTTGGAAGAGGACAGGGAATGACTTGGAAGAGAAAGAACACTCAGAAGCGCAACAAGAGGGGATGCAAGAGGTAGACGTAGTGGCAGCAGTACAAATGCGAGCAAGCAACAGCAGCACCAAACCTCTGACAGCATTGCAGGTTGCAGCCATTAAGGGATTAAATATTACCGCTGCAGAATTTAAAGAATTACAGAACGAGGATGACTCAATACGAAAGGGGGAATATAGGGGAACTGGTGTGAAGGAAAAGGAGTAGGACAGTGGTGGAGTTTATAAAGAATAACCTATTTTACCAGAACTGTGTGTTTAGTTCAGGTAGGGATGTACTACAATTGATGGTCCCGAAGGAGCTGAGGAACACAGTCACGAAGGAATAAACACGTTAGAAAGGATCACAGAAGAGTTCTTTTGGATGGGGGTGCAGAGTGATGTGGAACGGTATGTGAAATCGTGTTCTATGCCAAAAGAGAGTGGCTAAGGGATGTGTAAGAAGGGAGATAGAAAAGGGGAAGGACGAGGAGAGGACTAGAGCTTTTTCAGCAAAGCTAACTAATGGAAGAATAATGAGATGGAGCCTCGCCTTGCAAGAATACTGTTTCTATATATAGTACATCAAAGGACGACAGAATCTGGGGGCGGATTTCATGAGTAGGGCGTTGAAGTGATGAAATATCAAGAGTATAATGAGGACGAACAAGCATACACATGTATAGCGGTGGGGAAAATGAACTCACAAACGTTGCGAGCTGTGCATGTGGTGAAATGTGTGTGGCAGTGTGGTGATGTGTTGTGAGCCACGACGACGCAAGAAAATGCATCCAAGTCACAGCGGAAGAGTCAAATTTGCCACCAAGAAGACCGACAGAAAGCAGTTTTCTTGGAAAAAAAACTCCTCAAAAGGGGACCCATGTCATGTGTAAGAGCCATGCGGCGCCAAAAGAAAGGAAGAGGACGATATGCACGGATCGGTCCGAACGGCACGAGCCCTCGAGGCGCATTACCCAAGCTGTGATAGGGAGAGAAGCGGCACTGAGCTGGCATTATCGACATGGCTCTGGGCCAAGAAGGTTGGAGCATCAGCATCGCACTGGCGACGAGAGCCATGGTGGTTCGGTCAAGCCCGTGACGCTGGCGAACTACGGTGTGACCGTCGACCTCGGCGACGTTCGAGCGAGGCTCCTTGTACCTGCTGCAGCCTCTCACGGCGGTGCCGGGCACTCCAGGAAGGATTCCCCTCCAGAGGCAGACCAGCACGTCCGCGGGGCGTTTCGTCGGCAGTGAAAGTAGCGGCGGAGCCCGGCGTTAAGCCTAGCCAGTGAGGCCGGAGTGCCACGTCACCGACTGAGTTCGGGACACCGGCATCAAAGACAGACGGGTTGACTGACCGACATCAAGGCAGCAACCTCTACGGCGTCGACGATGAGGAAGATCCGGCAGGCATCAGGCTCGGAGATACGGAGAAGTTTGTAAGAACCATAGAGTTTCTCACAATATTTCGACAAAGCAAAAGTTTTGCGAAATTGTCACAAACTAAAGGGGACTGCGTTTGCCATCAGTGAAGATTTTTCACCCCGCGTTCGCGACATTAGAAGAAACTTGTGGAAATACGGCAAACCAAAAAAAAAATTCCGGCGATAAAGTCTCTCTGGTTTACGAAAAACTAAAGATAAACGGGGAGCTATATTTTTGGGACGATGTAAAAAAAGACGTGTGCCTTGTTACAAGTACTTCAAACCAAACAAAGAACCAGGACACAGAAGCACGAACCCTTCGCCCACGCCGCCAGCAACGTCCCAAATAACGTTCATGAACATAAATGCGCGTAGCATTGTCAACAAGCTCGGTCACCTTGAATCATTACTAGTGGGTTTCGAACCGGACTTCCTAGCCATTACGGAAACCTGGCTAACAAAAGACATTAACAATTTTGAAATAACTCCCCCAAACTACGCTATAATTCGTAAGGACAGACCGACACGTGGTGGAGGCGTGGCTTTGTTAATAAAAGATAAAGTCCCTTTCCTTACAATGCCTGAAGTTGAAGGGGTGGAAGCGATTTTTTGCAAACTCTGTTTTTCTAGTGGCGACATCATAGTTGGATGCGTTTATCTCAGCCCTTGTTCCGATTCAGACATATTTCAATTATTATGTACTTATATACAACGTCATGTTAGGAGCACCAGACTAATACTTCTAGGTGACTTCAATCTTCCTGATATCGACTGGAGTACACTGCAACATCATTCACCTTGCGCGGAAGTTGTTTTCGATATGATGCTTTCCTTCAACCTCACGCAGATCGTAACAGAACCTACCCGTGTACAAGGAACTAGCTCTAACATATTGGATTTAGTGTTTTTGAGCAATCATTTCCCTTATCATGACGCGAATGTAAAAGTACTTGAAGGCCTGTCTGACCACAAACTAATAATGTGTTCCGTCCCGTTTCATTACACTACACCCTCATCCCGAACAATAACATTTCCTGACTACAGCCGAGCTGACGACACTAGCATACTTGACACATTATCTGAAGAGCTATCATTGTTCCGTCAACTCTCAGATGACACTAATACCGATATGGAAATTCTATGGCATAGGTTTAAAAATATTCTATCATATTGTATTACTAATTTTGTTCCTACTAAGACTAAAATAACGCGAAAGAATAATCCTTGGATTACTCGAACTGTAATTCATGCCAAACGGAAGGTCCGGCGACTGAAAAAAACGCAACGACGCCACCCATCAGAACGAACAGCCGAAAAATTAGCATTAGCCACTAACGATTTAAAATCTAAAATCAAAATAGCTAAAGCATTCTATTTTTCAAATACGCTAACAAATTTCCTAAAAGGTTCTCCCCAGAAGTTCTGGCGTTACTTAAATCCTAAAGTACATAATGACAGTCACCCGTCCTCGGAGGAAAATCGAAATACTGCAACCACACTGAATAACTACTTTTGTTCCATTTTTACTACAGACGATGGAAATGCACCCCGCAATAGCCCCTGCACCGGCAAGCAACTAGGGCCCCTTACTGTGACTGAAGCTGGAGTCTTAAACCTACTACTAAATTTAGACACTAAAAAAGGATCGGGGCCTGATAACATTTCTAACACATTCCTGCGCAGATATGCCGAGTGGATTGCGAAGTTTTTAGTAATACTCTTTAACAAATCCCTGTCATCCTGCACCCTTCCTAAAGAATGGAAAACAGCGAAAATAACACCAATACATAAATCAGGAAGCAAATCAGATCCTTCAAACTTCAGACCAATCTCACTAACCAGCACAATATGCAAGCTACTTGAACACATCATCTTAAAGCACATAACAACCTATCTAGAAGATAACCAAATTCTGACGCCTTTCCAGCATGGCTTTCGAAAGGGACTTTCTACCGTTACTCAACTAATTGAACTCGTGCATGACGTAACCACCTCTATTGATCACCAAAAACAAATTGACCTTATTTTCCTAGACTTCTCGAAAGCCTTCGACCGTGTGTCACACCCAAAACTTATTAGGAAGCTTGAACTAACTTTAGGAACTGGCCCAATTTTAGACTCGATTACTGATTACCTCACTAACCGTACTCAGTTTGTCGAAATTAACAACGAGAAATCCGTAACAGCTGACGTCAGATCAGGTGTACCACAAGGAAGCGTCTTAGCCCCAGTGTTATTCCTAATTTTTATAAACGACCTTCCTGCTAACATCTTTAACAACATTAGACTTTTTGCCGATGACTGCGTGCTATATCAGGAAATTAACTCTGTCGCCGACCATATAGCTTTAAATAACGCCATAGCATCAGTAACCAAATGGTGTGAAGATTGGCAGGTGACTATTAACGTTAATAAATCTGTTGTATTGTCTGTAACTAGGAAAAAACATAGATCACTCTTTCAGTACACACTAAACAGCTTCCCGCTCGTTTCTGTCTGTGAATACAAATACTTAGGCATATTACTAACCTCTGACCTCAGATGGGATGCTCACGTTAACAAAGTCACGGCAACCGCACTAAAACAGTTATTTTTCATTAATAGACGCCTCAGACTAGCACCATCTGATATAAAGTTACTAGCATATAAAACATTTGTCAGACCGGTACTAGAGTATGCAAACGTAGTTTGGTTTCCTTTCACTAACAAGCTGATCAAAAAACTTGAAGGCGTTCAGAGAAAGGCGCTCAGATACATATTTAACAAACATAGGCTAGCAGACTCACCGACAGAGCTACTCAAACAAGCCGGGATGCTAACCCTCCAAAACAGAGCAAAACTAGCGCGCCTTAAAACCATTTACCAACTCATAAATAATCAATTAAATCTGGATACCTCACGATACATAACGAAATCTCAAACGAGGAAAACACGTCATAACCCCTCCCCCACACACACACTAAACGAGTATTCATTCCGCACTGACACTTTCAGGTACTCATTCTTTCCACAGACTATACGCGATTGGAACGCTTTGAACGTGGGCTCTGTTAATAGTTCATCACTAACTGCTTTTATCACGCTTGTTGAAAACGATCTACTTACATCTCAGTAATTATTTTGTTTACTGTCAGTATCACTTGGTTACTACCTTTGTTTTGCATTTTAACACATTTATCTGTCCAACCCAAATCTTGCAGCGTGAACCTGATTGTATATTTTTTACTGCTACTGATGTATAAGTTTATTCTGTGTATTAATGTGTATTTCCAAACCGTTATTATTGTCATGTTTGTATGTCAGTGTACTTTTTTGAATGCCCTTTCTGTTACGATCCCTGACGGGATTGACAGTATTGAATAAATAAATAAATAAATTACTTAGAGGGAAAGCTGGCGCTGCTGAGCTGTGGTATGCATGGGAATGCCGGCATATTGTGGCTTCGGATTGGCATCGTTCTCGGAGAGACAGGCAAGCACCAATGATTCATGTCACAATGATTCATTTTCTACTAAAAGAGCAGGTAAAAAGCTGTTTTAGCTTAACTATTACACTGAAACATTTTTGTTTAGGTATGAGAACTTGCTATTGCGTGTACAATTATACAATACGTAAAATGTATCAGCGGGCCGCTAAAGTTAGAGGACAGACGACGGGATTTACGTTCGCTTTGAAACAGTTTGTCGTCTGTTCTTGCTTTTCTTCGATTGGTCATGCATTGTAGGTGAGTAAAGATGTAATATGCGTGAATGCAAACATTTTACAAAAATTTTACTTTAAGAACGCGTTATTTGTGTAGCCATATCTGCGTTCTAGACGAAGCCTCTTACAAAACCAGCCAACACGAGCCTCACAGACACATATACCGTCATTCCCATCACGGCACGGCGCCCCTTAAGAAATTCCCATAGACGGTGGCGCCATATTTCCCTCTAGGTGTTATGGTGAGAAACTCTATGGTAAGAACACTCCTTTCTGATGGCGTCGCAACCATAGGCTAGGGTTGCCTGACTTTCGCTTAGTAACCGCTAAGGACGAACGTAGACGAAGGGAATATTTAGGCTATGCAAATGTCACTATTTCTTAGTGGAGTTTTATTTTTAGTCAACTGAGTTTTTCATTTTGAATTTGGGTTAATTAATTAAAATCTGTTTGCTGTGTTGCCCTGCGTCTCCCGACTGCATCTCTCCTAACATCCGCAAGCCTCCAAGATCAGTGACACGCGACAAGTTCGCGACAGGAGCAGACACGAGAGGCTCACTGTGCTGAACTCTCGTTTGCAAACAATTCATGAAACCAGGCACCAAATAAAAATTTCACTGTTGATAGTGGGCCACCATACCGATTCATGCGCTAGGGCCTTGAATCTTCTAATACCTTGGTGTCGCTAGTGAATCTTGAGCAGCATGGTTTATGGAGGGGCTTAGGAACCACTATTCTGCAGTCTTTCAGCAGCAGTCCTTTGACGACAGATAAGCTGCCTCGTTCTTTCCAATAGTCGTGCAGTAGTTGAGGCACATCCGATGGTTGTCTGGCCAGCCACCTTTGCACAATTTGAGAAGACCCACGCAAACAGCATCTTCTTCCTGGTGTTTGAAGAGGGCATCCACCGTCATTGCAGTAACTTCTGTGACTTCCATAACTGCAACGTCTCCTTCCAGCCATTCTGTGTCTTGGTTTCTCTTTGGAGCAACAGTTGGAGCGCATGACAGGGTATCTGCAGTGGCCAAGAGCTTTCCTGGAATGTACAAAACACTGTACTGGCATTGCAGGAGCCTCATTCGGAATATTTGCATGCGTGGTGGCATTGTTGTGTCCAGCTCTGGGGAGGGGGTATTCTATAAGAGTCCACCTAGTGGACTGTCCCTTTTGGCCACTGCTGATTGGATGCAGCTGTACGAGAGAGGAGGAGATGAGCGGCCCTAGCCAATCAGCAGCAGCTGAAATACAGTTCACTAGGGAAACTCTTACAGAATACCCCCTGCTTTACTTAGTAATGTAGGA
This sequence comes from Dermacentor andersoni, assembly GCF_023375885.2. Taxonomy (NCBI): domain Eukaryota; kingdom Metazoa; phylum Arthropoda; class Arachnida; order Ixodida; family Ixodidae; genus Dermacentor; species Dermacentor andersoni. The sequence goes on along the minus strand of NC_092816.1, from coordinate 233,037,928 downwards.
AGTGGCCTGTAGACAGTCTCTATGTCAAAGAGTATACCCCTGACGAATTGGTCAAATCTTTCCCCTGCCCATGTTACTGCGAAGGCCTCCTTTTTGGTCTGGCCGTAGCTCACCTCGGCAGGTGACAGTGGCCTTGAAATGTATGCAACGACACGCGTCTCCCCTGAGCGTTGGTCCTGGAACAGCACTGTACCAACACCATATGAGCTAGCATCAGCTGACACCATTGTGTGGAGCACTGAATCGTACTTGGCCACTGTGGTGATGTACGTAAGTGCATCCTTTACCTTTTGTTGATCCAGCGCCCAATACCATTCACTGTTTCTTGAGAAAAGAGCCCGGATAGGTACTGTTATCTCGGACAAGTTTGGCAGAAAATATCCCACGTGGTTGACCATTCCAACCGGTCTTCTCACCCCACTGATGTCTGAAGGTGCCTGCAGGTTTTTCAGGGCGTTGATCTTGTCAAGCTCAAGTGCAATTCCATCACGGCCCACCACTATTCCAGAAACTTTACTTTGGGCACTGCAAAAATACACTTAGCTTTGTTCAGTCTGGCTCCAGCTGTTCTAAACCGTTGCAAAGCATTTTCCAGTCTTCGATCATGCTCTTCCTTTGTTTGCCCAATGACTAGGACGTTGTCAATCATGTTCACCACACCATCCGTTCCTTCCAAGGTGCTACTCATTTGGCGTTGGTAGTATTCTGAAGCAGAGGAAATACCAAATGGAAGCAATTGGAAACAGTATCTGCCAAAAGGAGTAATGAATGTTATCAGCTACTGACTTTGTTTCGCTAGTTTCACCTGGTGAAATCTCACAGTGGCATCAAGTGTGGAGAACACTTCACCTTGGCTGATGCTCCCCAAGATGCTTTCTACTGAAGGTATTGCAGAAGGTCGTTTGCAGAGCACAGACTGATTCAAGCTTGTCAGGTCCATGCAGATTCTGTAGCCCCCTGAAGACTTAGGAACAACGACGATGCCAGAGCACCACTCAGTCGGAGCGTCCGTACAGCAGATCACACCTTCGGTTTCCATTTTTTGCAGCTGCTTCTTTACTGCCTTGTGAAGAGGCAGCGGTATTCTTCTCGGAACACTAAGCGAAAATGGTTGAGCATCTTGGTGCAGCTTTATGCTGTACGCTTCTCTGAGTTCACCGAGGCCTTCAAAGATGTCGCCTGGCAGGAAGGCAGGCTTCTCTGCAGTGACGGGGTCAACAAACATAACAATTTTGAGTGCCGTGATGGCTGGAAAGCCCAACAAAGGAGTCTGTCGGCATCACAGAACAGAAAAGAAAACAGAAACAGAAAAGCAGCACTGTAGACCTTCCTTTCCACTCGAGGGTTGCCTGGAACACCCCCGTGGCTTCCAGGCGTGTGTTGCTGGGTCCTGTGAGAACTTGATCAGGCTTGTGCAATTTCTTCAGAAGGCCTGGAAACTCCTGAGAGACGGCTGCGACATCTTCTCCGATGTCCACCTTGAAGAGTCCTTCATGCCCTATCACAACCACGCAAACGAACTTCGCCATGTAAGTGTTTCTGTTTGATGAGACGGCGTGCAGATCTACAGCGTTGACATTCAGTTTCTTTTCACATACGCTTCACATTCACATTCACATTTGCCGTTATGGCACTTCGCTCAACGAGCTGTACATTCAGGTCTCGAATGCAATGAATGACCACAGTAGCGGCAACATGTTCTCGTCCGAGGTGACACGTCATACTTTCCTGGAGGTTTACTTTTCCGCTGCTTCTGCGATGTCCATAGCTGGGGCTGCCCACACTGGCCAAATTTGGCTTCTGACAGCGAAGCACTATGTTCGGTGCCACCCGAATCAGAATGTTGACAGGCACCCTTGAATACCGCAGCTCGTGCCTTAAGTGCGTCTTCGTGAATACGGGCTTGTAGGATAGCATCATCCAGCGTAAGTTTCGTGGTGCGGCACAGTTTGTCAGAAAGTGCAAAGTCACGCAGTCCAACGACAAAACAGTCGCACACCAAACAATTCTCAACATCCTTCGATTCATAATTACATCTATTTACAGGTTCACGCAGAGCCGTGATGAAGCTGTCTACTGTTTGTTTTTTTTCTTGGATTCGGCGGTGAAACTTTACGCTTTCGTACACTCCGTTAGGCGGATGAACAAAATACGCCTTGAACTACTTTTTGATGGCATCGAAACATGCTCATTATGCCGCTTCTAATCCTAGCGTGTCAAGAATCCTTCTAGCTTCTTGCGAACCCGTTGTGTAGAGAAGAGTTCTGACCTTTACCTCGTCGGTAGCTCAGTAAAGTCCAGAAGCAAAGCTATAACCTTTGAAATGAAGAATCCACTTGAGCCACTCGCTAGGGTCCTCAAAGTCAAACCGCGGTGGCAGCGTCATGGCAGTTGGTAGTATTGGGCTGCCCGCCACTTCTGCACCATTCTCGGCAGCCATTATTAGGAGCTCTCGACACCCGGCTTTCACGTAAAGAATGCGCACGGCAGATTTGACACTTGCAGTATGGGTGAGCACGTGACAAGCGGTTTCTTGGAGGAGCTCAGCTTATCTTGCAGTTACCTGATCCCACCTCTGACACCATGTCATATTGTCACGTGGTCGTGACGTTGAAGAACACAGCAGCAATACTGTGAAACACAATACTGACGTTTACTGGGCGAACCTGTGCCCACAAAAACAGGCTACACTTATAGCATAACGATAGCGGCGAACGCGGTCGGCGATCGTCAATAATCTGATCAACGGGTCAAGCGCGTCGGCTTTTATACATCAATCGTCGAATGTTCCAGACTAATCGTTGGGACCCGCGTGCCTTCTACAAAGTTCTACATTATTCGCGTCGCGCACACATGCGATCAGATTACCCAAGGCTCGGTCACAGACAGCGGACGGAAGCATCGATAACATTCCAGAAACTTCCGATACATGCAGGCGCGTCCTGCGCTGTACGATAACGTTTGTTAGGCGGTGAAACGTGTCGCCCGATAAAGACAAACAAGTACACGTGTCAATATGCTATGCGGCCTAGGCGCCGCCGATGCCGGAACACCGTGCAAGCCCGTCTGCACATGCTCGTGACCAAATACCAAAAGCCTCTTTTATTTACACAGAACACACACGCCACAACGTTGCAGCGGACGACCACGACCATATCGGGCGACCACGTTTCACCGCCCAACAAATGTTATCGCACAGCGCAGGACGCGCCTGCATGTATCGGAAGTTTCTTGAATGTTATTGATGGTTCTATCCGCTGTCTGTATTCACCGAACACTGTGTAATATGATTTCATGTATGCGCGACGTGAATGGTGTAGAACTTTCTGGAAGACACACGGGCACCAGCAATTACTCTGGAACCTTTGATGACTGATGTATAAAAGCTGACGAAGAAAATGTGGACATTGCCGCTTATCTCTAGCGCGCTGAAGAAGCCAGACAGCTCGCCCGCCTTTACATCAAAAGCCAGCAGAAGCGCGCCAGCTGACACTACAATATTCGACAATGCTACGTGGAATGCCAGTCCGGTGACTGTCTTTGGGTTTGGACCGCGATATGCCAACGAGGACTCAGTGAGAAACTATTGCGACGCTATTTCGGACCCTACAATATCATCCGACGTACTGGCGCACTGGACTATGAGGTCGTGCCAAATGGCATTTCGCAATCACAGCGTTACCGCGCGCAATCTGAAGTGGTCCACGCGTTGCATCAAACGCCCTTTTACGCATGCTGATGAACTTCCTTATTTTGTTGTTTCTTTGCTACGGGTGCTTTTATTTACTACTTTTGTTTACAGCATCGGGACGATGCTTTTCGAGAGAGGGGCATTGACACATGTACTTGTTTAATCTTTATCGGGTGATCACGTTTCACCGCCTAACAAATGTTAACGCACAGTGCAGGACATGCCTGCATGTATCGGATATTTATCTAATGTTATCGATGCTTCCATCCGCTGTCTGTGACCGAGCCTTGTGTAATCTGATCGCATGTGTGCGCGACGCGAATAATATAGAACTTTGTAGTAGGCACGCGGGTCCCAACGATTAGTCTGGAACATTCGACGATTGATGTATAAAAGCCGACGCGCTTGACCCATTGATCAGATTTTCGACGATCGCTGACCGTGTTCGCCGCTATCGTTGTGCTTTAAATGTAGCCTGTTTTTTAGGCACAGGTGCACCCAATAAAAGTTAGTTTCGTGTTCACAGTATTGCTACTGTGCTCTTTATTGTCACTACTATGCGACAATAGAAACTGGATACGCCTTCTGTTACACTTCACACATATGTCGTTACGTAAATCAAGTGTTCACTCGCGAGGGGTCACTACACCAGGTTGAAATGTCTGTTTTTGTTACCAATCTGGCTAAGTGCCTAAGCCACTATTTGGAAATTACAAATTTGATCAAGTAGCAAGCTTGGCACTGTTTGTAGATCTTCATTCCAAAGCAGTTGAGTACCCCCAGGATGCTTCAATGGCAAGCTGGATTAAAAACCTGGCTTTAGAAAAAGCAAGGAAATTTTTAACAAGGGAACCAGATATGTCCTCAACCAAGAAAGCTCTCGAACAGCACTGCGTCAGCACTGCAGGAAAAACATGGATGAGTTCACCGACCAGCAGAACTATTTTCATTTGATTGTGGCAGAAATTCTCACTGCCACGAGCACAGGTTGAATTATATGTGCATGATCAAATTTTAGGCCAGAAACAAACATCCATGTGAGTGGTGGTGAAAGCATGGCGCGCACTATTGGCTTGCAGACTGACACATTCTGATAACAGGCACTAAGATGTCCAGTTCGCAGCTCTTCTCGGTGTCTGAAGGAATTAGGATGCAGGAGGATGGCCGCTGCTCACCGAACATGTCAAGTAGCTATCTTTCCTTCACGACAACACAAAAAAAAATGTACTTATGATACTGTCAGGCAAAAGTATTGTACTAGAGAATTTGGTTTACCACAAATCACAATTTTCCTGTACGTTACTTTCTGCGCAAGAAAATTGTATTTTTTAATACTTCTGATTGGAGAACAAAATGGCATTTTACAAAAGCAACAGTATTTGCATTAAACGAAATATTCAAATAATACTGAATTCGATTTACACTTAGTTTTCATTATTTAAATTCACTTCAATATGGAAAAGTTGATATTCGCACACTCCTACCTTGTTTTTCTTCTTTTTATCTTTCTTTATTTTTTGCGTAGGCAGTAAAAAAATTTTTCATGCTATTATCCAGACAATCATTGCTGCCTATGTGGGCAGGCTTTAAAGTATGGTATGTTCAAGGACACGTACAGATAAAGTATGGAGAACAATTAATTGAGTTCCCCTGGACAAAAATTTTGAATAAGCTACACGTGAGAATTAAAGTAGCAAGGAACTTTAAATATAGTTTGAAAATATTTTATCAGCAGATTCATGATTTTGTTAAGAGTTATTTTCCCTTGCAATCAGTCGTCAGTGTATACAGTAAAACGTCTTTTAACAAAGCACTTGAGACCTCCAAAATGCTTCATTATATGGGTCACTTCGTTGTCAAGATTGCGAGCCACGTCACGTCCTATAGAGCAGGTTAGCACAATCCACAAAATGAAACCTTTAGTTCCCCATGAATTCAAGATATACTGAGCAGAGTCGCTAATTTTCTTCTCCACACTTAGTCCAATGAAATGTGCGAGTGCAACCGACCTTATTGTATTAAAGTGTTGTGTGCTCCTTGGCATAATAACTCAATAGCGACACAAGTTACATCTTCAGAGTACATAACTGCTGCATTCTTGGTGGGTACGCAAGCCCCTTATCACTGGTGCCTTCATTGACATTTACGACCTTTTCGTCATTGATGGCTTAGACGATGATGACATCGTTGTCAACTGCGAAGTATTCATCAGCTGTCACATCAGCTGCTGTGTCGCAGCAAGTGGCATACGAGTTGAGCTGTTCCGCAGTCCCGTTCCTCAGTAAGTTCCGCAGCAGGACCAAGACACTGCGTGGCCAGCATGCTCACCAAGAATATCGCTAGCACTGTAACGTTGACCACACCTCAGTGGCAGATGAGCAGGGCCCTGGCAGTGCCGCTCGCATTTATTGTAAGGCATAGCCATGATGCCTAAATTTTTTCGTTGTACCGGCAAATTTCCCGTAGTGGTCTTCGCTATAAAGGCTTTCACAATACATAAGAAGGAAAGGGATTCAGGCCGAACATACAGAATCCTTTGCTGTACAGGTAATTTTGTTGTCATGAGGTTCGTCGTAGAGGTGTCCCAACTTCATTATGTTACCTGTTATCTATTGCAGTGCCACAATTATGGGCATGCCTTTTTACGTTTTGTTTATATCTTTAGAAATATTATTTTTTGTACTGCTGACATGTTTCATGTATTTTTCACTGGACTAGCCACTAGGTAACGTAGACTATTGGTCCACATATCATTCATATATATTTCTTGCAATTTATCAATAAAATAATTGACTGATTGATCAATAGACAAACTAAACTGATCAAATGATCTGAAAGCAAGTGTTTGACAATCCAGAATATGCCCACCAATGAGTGGTATTTCCGAGGTTGTGCTCTCGGAGGAGAGCTTAGTGTGCAGCCCCTCCCGATGGCGCACCATGGCCTCAGCAGCCAGCCACTCGGACAGGGTGGCCTCGTACTGCGCCTGCGTGCTCGCGTCTCGTTCCTGCCGCTCCTCTGGCAGGCTTGACAGCGCGTAGTGGCCCAGCAGGTACGGCCACACCTGTGCAGCAAGGAGCAGCCATCGAGTGACCACTGGGCTCCCAAGGCCAGCACTTCCTTTGTTGATGTCTTTCCCTACTGTGTGGCCCTACCACCACCTACTTGCCTCAAGAAGAGCACTCCTTGACTCGCTGTGTTAGTGAACAAAAATAATCGTTGTCATTTCATGCTCACTGCTGGATAAAGGCATCTCCCAGTGACCTCCAACCAGTGCCTACTGATTCCATCCTATGCATGGAAATGTCTTAATTTCATCACACCACCTTGATTGTACTTCCTAATATTCTGATTTTCCTGTCTTTTAATGTTAAACCCATCATTACACTATCATTTTCGCTCATTGTGCAGTCATTGGTTTCTTCTCGAGTTTCTACCTTAATCTCCAAGTTTCGGCCCTATACGTTAGTACTGCTAGAATGCAATGATTGTATACTTTTATTTTTAAGGATAGCAGCAAGCTACCAGTCATAACTTGATAATGCCTGCCGTATGTGCTCCAACCCATTTTTATTCTGCTATAGATATTTTCTCACGACACTAAATGTATGTACCATTAAATGAGCACCACATCTTACTTTTGCTTCTCATCCTCTCACCACCCCCAGTTTCTGCTCATAACTTAAAATTCTTTTAGCACGCCTCCTGCTTCTTGCCAAGGACAAAGCTTTTCAATAAACAATAACAAGTACTAACAAGCATCCTAGACACTCAACCAATGGCACTTCAGTGTGATTGAGCTGAAACTAACAGCGAAAAAGGAATTTTGCTTTTAGCATGGTTGTTAGCCTAACTGCATCAAAGCATTAAAGGAAGCTATCCCACATGCTTTGCCATTTTTGTTCACTGCATTGCTGCATAAAGCCACACATGCAGCTAGCACACTTTGGTTTGGCAACTGTACACGAAGGCAGCAAAGCATAGTTGCCTAGCTGTTCTGAGCTGGTCAAACAGCTCTCACAGCAGGCAGGCATCACCAAGTACTCCTACTAATGGCATCACCTCGATCTACCATTATCCTACTAGCCTATCCATCACTTCCTATTGGTATTTTTTTCTTCTTGCGCTTGCTGATATCATTGTACACCCGTGTATTATGAATTTTCTTAGTGACTTGCCTTCTCTTTGGTCTACACTGTCAGCACAAATGTTTCTGTCGTATATTTTCTCTTGTTTTCACCAATGTATCCACTCCTACTATGGTTGTCAAAAAGTAACAGGCATCTAAAATGTTCGGCAGCATGTTACACTCCTGCAACACGTGAAGGCTTAAGCCTGCTGTACACTTGGTAAAGCATTAAGGTATACAAATGGCGGGGTCAGACTTCTTGCAACGCATTACAAGCTACAGTGTGAAGTACGCGTGTACGAAGCCGTTACCTGCGAGCTTCAGCCTCCTCTCTACGTTGGCATCTCATATTGTCGCATTGCTGCTTTCGCATTTCGGCTTTTTTGGCTCGTTTTCTACCCTTAGATGCGGCTTCACGCACTGTTATAGCGGGGTCAAACTCGCACCAATGATGCTTCTCTTCGACTTTACTTTGAATCTCCTCAGCAGGGGAAAACAGCGCTCGCAATCAAGCGCCTTGCTCCCGCTGCTTCACACGCCGCACCTCGTTTCTCACTTGGCAAGCATCAATGGCCATAGCGTACTCCCGAGGCGGGTGTGCAATGCTCTAATGATGGTTCGTATGCTTGTTTTGAGCTTGTTCTTTATTAAAACATATGCTGTTCTGTGTGTTGTATGGGTGATTTTAATGATGTATGCACTGTTCGCTTCACTATCCTGAGCACTTGTAGCCTCTGCCTTAAGGGGGAATGAGCCATTGCTGATGATGATATTTTTGTACCACTCAACTATACGCTGCGTTTTCTAGGTATGAACCATTTCAACAAGCCACTAAAGACCTTAATAAACAAATAAATAAATAAAATGATTGCTGGGCTGGCCCTGTCTCCTCCATTTTATCGAACAGCAGGCTTCCCCTGCTTTAGGACACAACAGAAGTGGTATATACTGACCAGTGCTGTCAACATGGCTCTCCTGTGGCTGCTTTAAAAGCGTCAGGCAGCTCAGTAAAACTTAATGTAGGCAACGAGGCCATGTGCACAAAAGCAAGCATTGTAATCTGCACTCCAGTTCCAATGTATTGAAAATCAGATGTGCCTTTGACCATCTGACTTGGCCATCTTCATTCCCCCTTTGTCATGCCAGCACAGCGAGACAGTACATCTTCTACCAATTGCAAACTTTTGTGAGTAGTCAATTATGATCACCAGCCTATGTATGTCCATTGCAGAATGAAGGCCTCTCCTGACGATACCCAATTGTAGTGAATATGCTGCCTCTAGTCTCTGCCTGAAAATTTCTTAATTTCATCGCATGACCTAATACTATTCGTCCTTGAATGCGTTCCCCTTCCCTAGGCGTGTCTACCAATGCCGTCTTCCTGTCTGTTAAAATTACACATATAGTTTTTTCCCTACAATGCTCATTAAAATTCTTAATTTCCTCAAAATTTTCTTGTTGTCTCGTTCTCCAAGTTTATAAAGTTACTACCGGCAGAATACACCGATTACAAGCTTTTGTTTTAAAGGATATCGGTAAGCGAATGTACATGAATTGGATGATGTGGTCTGCCATGTGCACTCCAAGCCAGTTTCATCTTTTCTCGAGATTCTGATAACCAAGGTTCTCTTGGATCTACCTGGCCCAGACAAACAAACTCTCGTCCCCTTGACAGGCAATTAAACATTACTTTGCTGCATATTAATCTTTAAAACTTCCTTTTAGAATGTACCAGTTTACGTTCGAATATATTTGTTGTAAGTCATCTGCAGCATGACTGAACCGAACAGTGTTACCTACGAACCACAACAGTTCGTGCCTCTCCCCCTGATACTATTTTTGTTCCACTCTTTCCTGTTACAAGGGGTACTAATCACATACCTTACTGGTCACCATAACTTGTCTGCATTGAGCAGTATATTGTACGCTTTGTGCACCGCAATGGTTGCGCCACCTGTTCGCACTTCTACATTTGGGCAAGTGCCATGTACTGAGTAGTCTGAACAGCACAAAGTGTGGTGACAATTGTGGCCGCACCTTTTCATAATGCTCTCATGGTTGTGTTCTAAAATTTAAGTAATGTGCTAAATGCCCCTCTGGCTGGGGTTGCCACCTTTTCCAAGAAAACAACACAAAACAAAAGAGATAGGAGGGGGGCTTACAATGCTTTCTCGTCATTTGTGAGCAAGGTAAGCACAAAAGAAAGTCCTCGCTTGCTAGCTATATAATCAATGACAGCCAGAAAATGTGGCTACATAAAGAGCTCATCCAATAACCACAGACGTGTAAGCAGACACTAAAACAAGAGAGGGCATATCATAAATAAAGGGTTCTTAATTTTAAAGAGATAGTAATTCTAGATATTCACTAGATAAGACATAAAGTGAAGGCAGAAGACATACAACCATTCAAGGTATCACTGCACATTGATAAAGAGATTTGGCACAGCTTCCAGAATGAGGGTGCTTGTGTTTTCTTGTACTATACTTCAGCGCAGTCGACTACATTATACCACCTCCTGGCATTTTTTGGCCATCCCAAGCCCTTACATAAAAAAGGAGAGAAAAAACTTATCATGATCATCTTGTATTCTTCAGCTTCCCATGATAGACAATGTGATAACATTTGGCCAGGACTATCACGAACAGAAGACTGGCAGAACTTTGCATGTTCGAATGTCCATGCTTTTTATAGGCACTTAGCCGAAATAATACTGTAGAACTTCATTATGATATGCAAGTATCACAAATTAGTTCAGTATCCATACGGTTCATTGTTTTCAAGTAAAACCCAATAATTCAAAATGCTTTCACCCCAAGCAAAATTTATGCAAATTGGCTTAAACCGGATTTTTTTCCAAATTACTGCACCCCTCTCCACCTTAACCAACTAGCCCAAATCAGCAGTCCTGCACAGTATATTTCTCCACAAAGTAAGCCCCTTTGTAGAGGATACTAACAAATGCAGGTGTTACAAAACTAAGGAACGCTGCCCACCTTTGGTGAACAACTGGTTCATAAGATATATATAATGATAAAGTAATATTATTGTACAAATAAAGTGAATGCCTCGTTTTTGCCCAACACTCAAGCGAAATGCGGCATACATAGAAATGTAATAAATAAATATATATTGACATTTGTAGTTGCTTTTCTTTATCGGCCTACCATGTTTCCCGGCCTAACAAATGGTATCGCACAGCGCAGGACGCGCCAGCATGTATCGGGAGTTTCTCGAATGTCATCGATGGTTCTTCCATCCGCTGTCTGTTGTCACCGAACCTTGTGTAATCTGATTTCATCGCGCGACGCGAATGGTGTAGAACTTTCTGGAAGACACGCGGGCACCAGCGATCGCACTGGAACCTTCGATGACTGATGTATAAAAGCCGACGCACTTGACCCGCAGATCAGATTTCGACGATCGCCGACTGTGTTCGCCGCTATTGTTGTGCTTTAAGTGTCGCCTGTTTCTGTGGGCACAGGCTCGTCCGAGAAAGGCTAGTTTCATCTTTCCCAGTATTGATAATGTGTACTTTACCGTCACTACCACGTGACATCTGGTGGAGGTGCTAGTGCGTTCATGTACCGAACGCCCTCGCAAAGCCGCCATCCAAGCCCGAAACGCAAGCACGACACCTGCATCGACAAGGACAAGGAAGGTAGCCGCAGGCTGCAAGGACTGCCTTCGGAGCACGGACTTTTCCCTGAGACGACCAGGAAGATTGTCGCCAAGTCAACCCCAATGACAGCCCCAGCGTCCCCCATCGTGCTGCAGCAGCCCAAGGAGCCTCCGACATTCCGCGGTTCAATATGCGAGGACCCGGAAAGCTGGCTTTAAACGTATGAGAGGGTCGCTGCATTTAACAGCTGGAACACCGACAACAAGGTGCGAAATGGTTTTGTTTTTTTCGCATTGGAAGATGCCGCCACGACGTGGTTCAAAAACCGAGAAGCTACCTTAATGACGTGGGACCTGTTCCGAAGCGGCTTCCTGCAGACATTCACAACCGTCGTACGCCAAGAAGGAGCCCAAATACTACTAGTAACCCGGGTGCAGCTGCCTAATGAGACCCCTGCGATCTTCACGAAGCAAATGAGCTGTCTATTCCACGACGCCGACCCGGAAATGTCTGAAGAAAGTCTGCGTATACATGCGTGGTGTGAAGGAGGAACTTTTCGCCGGAATGATACGAAGACCATCGACGAGTTTCTTCACGAGGCCACCAGCATCGAGAAGACACTCGAAATTCGGCACCGGCAAATCAACCACCGCACGAACTCTACAAACTACGCCGGAGTTCAATTACTGGCCACCGATGATCTGAGAGAGACTATCACAGCGGTCCTATGGGAAGAGCTGCTGAAGTTTTACCCAAGGTCGCAGCCTCAAGTAGCTTCAGTCACCGAAATCGTCAAAGAAGAGGTTCAGCGATCTCTTGGAGTTCCTGAGGTGCAACCACGATTGCCGCAGCCCCAGCCGGAAGCAATGACCTACGCCACCGTGACCCGCTCTCAAGGTCCCCTCCGCGACCATGCCAGGGCCCTGTAACACCGCAATTCCGTCGCCCACCGCCGCCGACGCCAGCATGCCCTCCCGTCACCCAGTCCAGCTACGCGAGGAAGACGCACATTTGGCGCGCTCCCGACCACCACCCGCTCTGCTACCATTGCGGGGAAGCAAGCCAAATCTACCGTCGATGTTTTTACCGCAAAATGGGACTGCGAGGGTTCACCGCCAATGCACCGCGCCCTCAGCAAGGCGAACACCCACGTGACATCGTCGAATACCTGGCCACTACTCAGTGGAGCCCTCGACGACCATCCCATTCACCATCACCAGGCCGCTACTTGTTGCCGCAGCGCCGACCGTACACAGGCCCAGCTCGTGGCCGGACCATCGGCCCATACCCGGAAAACTATAAGCAGCACCCGATGGACGTGCGGTTGCTGCTCGTCCAAATTATGAAGATACTCCGCCGCCGACGAAGACGCCAAAGACGCTATCTAGACGACATAACAACGACACGCCGCCATTCCGACGAAGCCTGGAAGCAAAGAATGCAACGATCAAGGACCTAACGACTTGACGTACCAGCCACACGTCAACGTGACGCAACCGTGATCCGACACCAAGACTTAACTGCAACGTAAACCAAACAGCTACCGACCTTGACGTGTTGCTCGATGGCCATGCAGTCATCGCATTAGTAGACACAGGAGCCAACTACTCCGTCATGAGTGGACCCTTTGCCGCCAAGTTGAAGAAAGTTAAGACTTTGTGGGAAGGCCCCCAAGTTCGCACCGCTAGAGGACCCCTATAATTCCGACTGGGACCTGTACCGCAAGAATTACAGTTCATGACCGGACATGCCCTGCCACCTTCGTTATCCTCCAACACTGTTCACGAGACGTCATTCTCGGCATGTACTTGAACCAACACAGCGCAATCGACCTGAAGTCGAAGTCGATAATGCTGTCAGAAGATCAAGCGATACTGCTGGAAAGCTGTCGTAGTCACCACGCCTTGAGCGTGCTGGAAGATCAAGTGAGCATCCCGCCTCGCTCCAGCATTGTTGTTACCGTTTGCACCAAAACACCCTCAGACTTAGAAGGCGTCATCGAGGGCGACTAATGTCTATTGCTAAACCGCGAAATTTGCGACGCGAGAGGGATCGCTCGACTGCACGGAGGGAAAGCGAGAGTGATGCTGACAAACTTCAGCCAGTAGTTCACGCACATCAACAAGGGCACGACGAGCCCGTATACATTGACGAAATTGTGAAAACCAGCAATGCCTTTGTCCTCTCGGATTCTGCTGCATTAACTCCGACGACCATAGTTCCTGAACCAGAGTTCGAGATAAATCCTAGCCTCCCCATGATAAGCAGCAACAACTCAGAAGTCTGCTACAACGATACAAAGATTGCTTTTCGACGCACGTCATTCAGGATCCGACAAACACCAGTCGCAAAGCATTGCATAACTGAACAGTGCACTCCACCACTCCGCCAGAGCCCTTATCGAATTTTGACATGACAACGTGAAACTATTAGGCAACAAGTCGACCAAATGCTACACGATGAAATCATCCAGCCATAGAAAAGCCCGTGGGTATCTCCTGTAGCCTTGGTGAAGAAAAAGGACGGAACCTTACGTTTCTGCGTCGATTATCGTCAACTGAACAAGATCACGAAGAAGGACGTATACCCCCTCCCACGGATAGATGACGCATTGGATCGGCTCTACAACACTAAATACTTCTCATCGATGGACCTCAAGTCTGGCTACTGGCAAATAAAAGTCGACGAGAGAGATCGCAAAAAGACTGCGTTCATCACGTCAGACAGCCTCTATGAGTTCAAGGTTATGGCATTTGGACTATGCTCGACACTTGCAATGTTCCAGCGCGTGATGTACACAGTTTTTGCAGGATTGAAGTGGCAGACCTGTCTTGTTTGCTTGGATGACGTCATCGTCTTCGCCACAAATTTCGACGATCACCTCAGGCGGCTTGCGACAGTACTAGAGGTCATCAAGTCATCAGGGCTCACTCTGCAGCCGGAAAAGTGCCGCTTCACTTACGATGAGCTTCTGTTCCTAGGCCACGTCATCAGCAAATCTGGAGTCCGCCCCAACCCGCAAAAGACAGCTGTCATTGCACAGTTCCCGCAACCCACCGACAAGAAGGCAGTGCGTCGATTCCTAGGTATGTGTGCCTACTACAGGCGCTTTGTCAAGGACTTTTTCGCATCGCTGAGCCACTGACACATATAACTAAATGTGATGTCGCGTGCAAGTGGGAAACGTCGCAGGCCGATGCGTTTCAAAAACTCAAACGGCGCATGCAGTCGCCTCCAATACTTGCGCACTTCGAAGCTAGCCGGTCGCTTTTAAAAGTGGAAGGTAATTATTCTACGACCGAAAAAGAATGCCTCGCCATGCTTTGGGCTACAGTGAAATTCGGTAGAATAGCAGCTTGGGCTTGTTGGTTTTCCATCCTGCTAGTAACAGCGCAAAATGTAGACAAGAGACGAGACAAGAAGACACCACAGCGCTTGTGGTGTCTTCTTGTCTCGTCTCTTGTCTACGTTTTGCGCAGTTACTAGCAGGAGTGAAATTCGGCTCTTACCTATATGGCAGGGCATTCACAGTCGTCGGCGACCATTACGCGTTGTGTTGGCTAGCGAACTTAAAGGACCATTCAGGACGGCTGGTGCGGTGGAGCCTTAGACTGCAACATTATGACATCACTGTAACCTACAAGTCCGGACAAAAACACTCCGTGGCCGATTGCCTATCGTACGCCCCACTGACCCGCCGGCGCAAGATGACGAGGATGAGGACGCCTTCATTGAAATAATAAGTACGGAAGACATCGCTGAACAGCAACGAGCAGATCCGGAGCTAAATAGCCTCGTCTAGTACTTGGAAGGGCACCCCGACGTTGTTTATAGGGCATTTAGGCGAGGATTGCCTTCTCTCGCTTAAAAATAACCTACTCGTAAAGATGAACTTCTCATCAGCCCGCGCCAACTACCTTCTTGTTATTCCCTCAGCGCTGCGTCCAGGATTACTGTACGCCCTACATGACGACCCGACCGCTGGGCACCTCGGTTTCTCCCGGACGCTATCGAGGATACATGAAAAGTATTACTGGCCGTGCCTGACTGCCGACTTTGCTTCTTACGTCAAGACATGCAGAGACTGTCACTGACGCAAGACACCACCGACAAGGCCAGTGGGATTACTACAGCCGATCGAGCCTCCTTGCCGATCATTTCAGCAGATCGGGATGGACTTGTTGGGGTCCTTTCCGACATCAACAAGAGGAAATAGGTGGATCTTCTTGGAGACAGACTACCTCACCCACTTCGCTTAAACGAAAGCTCTGCCGAAAGGTAGCGCAGCCAAAGTGACGAAATTCTCCGTCGAGAACATCCTGCTGCGACATGGCGCCCCGGATGTCCTCATCACCGATAGAGGAACGGCCTTCACAGCGGAGCTCACCCAAGCCATTCTGCAGTATAGTCAGACAAGGCACAGGAGGACAACTGCCTACCACCCACAGACGAATGGTCTTATGGAGCGCCTGAATAAGACGCTCGCCGACATCCTAGCAATGTATGTCCCCGTCAAACACAAGACCTGAGATGCTGTCCTGCCGTAGGTAACCTTCGCTTACAACATGGCGGTGCAAGAAACAACACAGATCACACCATTCAAGCTGGTTTACGGCAGGAACACGACGACCACTCTCGAACCCATGCTGCCGCACCTCACCAACGAAAAGAATCTTGACATTGCCAGCTATCTCCAGTGCGCCGAAGACGCCCAACAACTCGCCTGACTGCGGATCAACAACCAGCAGAAGACAGACAGCCTACGCTACAACCTCCGACGACGCTACGCCGAATAACAGCCCGGCGACCGCGTTTGGGTTTGGACCCCAATACGCCGACGAGGACTGAGCGAGAAGCTTTTACGCTGCTATTTCGGACCCTACAAGATCATCCGACGCATTGACGCACTCGACTATGAGGTCGTGCAAGACGGCATTTCGCTATCACAGCGGCACCGCTCATGACCTGAAATAGTCCATGTTGTGCGACTTAAGCCGTTCTATCAGCGCTAACACACTTTGGGACTTTGCATAGCTGTACTCTGGACCTTCTTTTCATAGACTGTGTTACTTTGGAGTTTGTTTCTTTGTTGTTTTGTTACTTTTGTTTAATAAGTGTCCTTTTGTGTTTCGCTCTCTTATCTTTGCAGCATCGGGACGACGCTTTTTAAGAGGGAGGTATTGACACGAGTAGTTGTTTATCTTTATTGGGTGACCACGTTTCACCACCTAAGAAATCTTAACGCACAGCGCAGGACGCGCCTGCATGTATCGAAAGTTTCTAGAAAGTTAACATTGGTTCCGTCCGCTGTCGTCACCGAACCTTGCATAATGTGATTTCATCGCGCGACGCGAATGATGTAGAACTTCCTGCAAGACACGCGGGCACCAGCGATCGGTCTGGAACCTTCGAAGATTGATGTATAAAAGGCAACGCGCTTGACCGGCAGCTCCGATTTCGACGATTGCCGACTGTGTTCGCCGCTACTCCTGTGCTTTAAGTGTTTTGTGGGCATAGGTTCACCCAATAAAAGTTACTTTCGTCCTTCACTATATATATATATATATATATATATATATAAACGAGAAGAAAGGGGGGTTAACCGAGGGGCCCGATTTTTTTCATTAGTCATATCATAAGAAGCCAACAAGGACAACATGGGGGAAATTACTTGTGCTTAATAAATGAAAATGAAGAAACGATAAATTAATGGAAATTAAAGTGGATGAAAAAACAACTACTTGCCGCAGGTGGGAACTGAACCCACAACCTTCGCATTTCGCGTGCGATGCTCTACCAATTGAGCTACCGCGGCCAGCTACCGAGCTACCGAGCTATCGAGCTATTAGCCAGCGCCACCACTCACATTCTCGTGACGCCTGCGGCATGAAGGACGTTCCACGTCCGCCGCCAAGGTCTGTGAGTGGTGACGCTGGCTAACACTCCCAGGGTTCTACTAGTACACATAAATACCCAAGAAAGTGGATGGGGAAACAGCGCCGCGGTAGCTCAATTGGTAGAGCATCGCACGCGAAATGCGAAGGTTGTGGGTTCGGTTCCCACCTGCGGAAAGTAGTTGTCTTTTCATCCACTTTAATTTCCATTAATTTATCGTTTCTTCATTTCCATTTATTAAGCACAAGTAATTTCCCCTATGTTGTCCTTGGTGTCAGTGTTTGTTGGCTTCTTATGATATGACTAATATACATATATACATATATGGTAGTGGGGCATGCGCATGTAGCGCTATGCGCACTGTTACCGTTGCGGCGCGAAACCCGAGCTCGAGCTGCTGATGCCAAGAGCTAGGATTAGTCATTAAGAGCTGCTGGCGATCCCTCGAACAAAGTTCAATAAACCCCTTTCATTTTGTGGAGATGCTGGGCAACCTCAAGAACTGGAACTCCGAAGCCGGACGCTGCCCACTGCTGCGACTATGCCTGGTGAAACCACCCAGGAACATACACCGCAGCCTCCAGTGTTCATTGTTTCTGGTGTGTTGTGCCAGCGTGATCCTGCCATCTTTAGCGACACCGATGATCATGATGTGGAGGATTGGTTGTCATCGTACGAAGACTCACTAGCAGCATTGGTTATTGGTAACAACCAGACAACTTTACTGACGCAGATCAAAGAATTTGTTCAAAGCTCTCCATTTTGCCGACTACGGAGAAGCGTTCTCAATATTTGGCTCCAGCGATCCGACAGATGATTCAAGAGCAAGTGACCGAAGCTCTTCCACCTCTGTGTCAGACCGCTCCCGTGGCCACGCCTCTGACGTATGCTGTCCGCGTCTTGCCACTCCCTCGCGTCCCTTTTTGTGCGCTAAAAACCTCAGTTATGCTGAAGCTGTTGTACGGGCGCCTCGCCCACCGGTGTTCTCTCCTCCACCTTCACCTCGCCAGCCAGCGGCTCTCTTTTTCAGTACACAGCAGCAGGGTACTAACCCTTGACATACTGCTGACATCCGCCTAATATGCTATGCCTGCAATAACCCAGAACATGTAGTATGCTTCTGCCGCCCGCACTTCCCGGCATTCACGGGCACCATGCAACCCCCCAGCTACGGTTTCTGACCATTCCATATGCCATAACAGCCGCTACCAGAAGTCTACGCTACTGATGACAACATACCAGCTCCGAAGTCACAGCCCTATGGTACTCGTCGCTCGCCTTGCCCTCGTCGGCGCTCATTCTCACCCATGAGTCGTAGGCCCAGTGCCAGGACTACCGAGGCAGAAAACTGGGAACGTATAACGCAAAACTAATCCAATATGTTTTTATTCCAATCTCCTTACGTCAAGTTTGCGTAACCGCCGACGCAAGCATCTAGCGGTTACCCGCAGGGTTGTCTGAACGAACCAATCAAATGCTCCCCTCGTTCATAGGAGGTCACTTTTGCTTGCTTGGAAAACGAATAACATTGCCTGCACTGAGCGGCTTGTCGTATCTAATTGGCTCACAAGAGGCGAGGAGCATGCTCAAGTGGAGATAGATTCGATGGGGCCGAGCCACTGCACTGAATATCGATAACCGGATGAAGAGGGTGGTGCCGGCGTCTGCGATTGGTCCGCTTTCTCTTATTTAGCTTACGGTGGCTCGTCAACAATCGTGGCGGCATGCAACGGCAGCTTAAGAATGCTGCTAAAACGGATCCCCTGCAAAGAAGAGTTGGTAGAACGAGGTCGTAAACATGCCGAAAGCTCTCGAAAACGTTACACGGCCACGCAAAAAGTTTTATTACACGCAAATAAACCCATGCTCTCCGGCAGGGGCGAGTAGCCAGTGCCAGAGCGATCGGCGGCAGCCATCTTTTATTGCTTTCAGAACGGGGCAGCCTGCGGCTATTCAGAAGAAAATTCAGTTTGTTTGGCATATTAATGCATCTTTAACGCGTACGCGTCAATTTGACGCAGCAAGTTATTGCGGTTTTGTGACGTCGCGTGGGAGGCAGGTGAAGTGGGAGCAGCCAGAAAACTTTTTACCAATAACCGAGAGCTAATGGCAAAAAGGCGTCGAATAAGAAATAACTATCTTTGTTTTGTTCGGTCAAATTATGCATAATCAGTGTGTACACGTCACATCAGATGAAGAGCTGTCGCGCGGTTTTCGTAAAGTCACGTGACAGACAGGTGAAGTGGGGATGGTTCAAAAAGTTTTTGACCAATCGCGGTGGACTGATTGCAGAATTGGGCCCCTATAACGTAAGACTATTCCAATATGTTTTTATTCCAATCTCCTGACGTCAAATTTGCGTAACCGCTAACGCAAGCATTGGGCAGTGACCTGCAGGGTTGTTTAAAGAGACCAATCAAATGCTTTCCTCGTTTATAGGAGGTCACTTTTATTTGCTTTAAAAACGAATTACATTGCCTACACTGAGCGGCTTCTCTTATCTAATTGGCTGATAAGAGGCGACGGGCACGGCTCAAGTGGAAAGTGATTCGATGGGGCTGAGCCAGTACACTGAAAATGTATAACCAGATGAAGAGGGTGGTGCGGCGTCTGCGATTGGTCCGCTTTCCCTTACATAGCTTGGGGTGGCCCATCGAAAATCGCGGCGGCATGCAACGGAAGGTTAAGAATGCCGCTCAAAGGATGATCAGCAAAGAAAAGTTGACTGCGCGAAGTCGTCAACGTGCCCATAGTGCTCGAAAACGTTACACAGCTATGCAAAAAGTATTATTGTACGCAAATAAACCCATGCTCTCGGCAGGTGCGAGTAGTCAGTGCCTGAGCGGTCGCGGCAGCCATCTTTTATTCCTTTCGGAATGGGACAGCCTGCGGCTATTCAGAGAAAAATTCAGTTTTCTTCGGCATATTAATCCATCTTTAACGTGTACACGTCTCATTGAGGTAGTGAGTTTTCGCGGTTTTGTGACGTCGCGTGACAGGCAGGTGAAGTGGGTGCAGCTCGAAAACTTTTGACCAATAGCCGAGGTGTAATGGCGAGAGAGGACGGCGTCCGCACGAGACCACAGCAGGCACCTTACTGAGCGGTGAGCGCATATTCCCCTCATCTTTAAAAAAGTTCAATACTTACAAGCATTTGTCTCGCAAACCATACTTAGTTCATGAGAATTTTCCACGTCTCAATAATTTCTCTCGTTGTATTCGAGTGCTGACTGCCATGTTATCGGTTGTTAACGAAACTTTCTCTCAAGTCTCTAAATTTATTAAGGCAGTTTGTCGTGTGCGTATCATGGCCACGCACGTTTATATCCCCTTCCGTTTCTCTACCGCGGGTGCGCTTTAAAACGACGGCGCTGCAATTATGCTTCAGAAACTTTCCTTTCCTTTCTTCTTCTCCTCCCTTAAAAATCGTTCTCTTAACTACTACACGCAGAGACAAAGCAACAGCGCTCGCATTCGATCCCATAGATGAGATGAATATATACATACACACACACACACACACACACATATATATATATATATATATATATATATATATATATATATATATATATATATATATATATATATATATATATATATATATAAAGAGGAAATCATCAGTCATAGCACTCGTAGTACAGCCCTCTGGGCCCTTCTCTTTTCGAAAGTAGTCTTATTAGGGTTATTAAAATTACACGCAGGTATTTCGCCCTCGTGAGCAGCAGTGCTTGAGATAGTTACTCGGGCCAGCTTCCCACGCTAAGCTTGCCGCGTTCGCGTAGGACGTGATCAAGGTTTTCCTAGTCTCTAAAGCCGCTCGATTTCGCTCTTATCCACGGGCGGCCATTTTTCCAAGAAAGTATGCCTTCCAACCACTCGGACATCAGTCCCTCTCCACGTAAGTATGAGGCTCTGGACAGGAGCTGTGGCGCTTCAAAGTAACCTGGGGCCTGACGGACCAACCCACTAGCAACATCCAAAGGTCACGAGTTCAAATAACCTGTTCTCTACCTTTTTTTCTTTTTAATATGTATTTTTATTTAGTATATCACTGTACGGAGACCCTCCTAAAAAAACAATCTCCTCTATTATGTATGGCCACACATGTGCAGGTCATAAATACCAGGTTCTCTAGTTGAGTGCCATCTGTGCGGTATAACCGAGCTCAGATTGGTCCACCTTGACTGATCAAATAAGGCACCACTGTAGGTTAAATGAGGCGTACAACTCCTGCGGGGGCGGTTGTGTATACGCCTCGCGTGCAAGAGGACCGTGGTTCGAATTCCGGTGCCGCGCGATTCTCCACCGGAAAAAAACAAAAAAAAACGTGTGTTGAGAAAATTGCACAAACAGGCCTGGAGTGCAGCCTGATCCCGGTGACCAGAACCGGTAACGCACTCTCTCAACAGAGCAGGATTGGCCACCCTGGTGCAGTACTTGGTCACAACCTCCTATATGAATACAGCAATCAAGCCCCGGCCCTCAGTCCCTAGCAGCTGTGAAGCAATTGACCACGGCGGCGGTAAGACCTGTGACTCGGCAGAGGGTGCTAACATTCTCTGGATCCGGACAGGCCTTCATTTGGAATCGGAACCTGACAACGTTTAACGCTAGAACGTGATCTAGTGAGGCGAGCCTAGCAGTGCTATTGGAGAAGCTAGCGGGCATTAAATGGGATATAATAGGGCTTAGTGAGGTTAAGAGGACAAGTAAAGCATATACAATGCTAAAAAGCGGGGACGTCCTGTGCTACTGGGGCTTAGCGGAGAGACAAGAACTAGGACTCGGATTCCTGATTAATAAGGATATAGCTGGTAGTGTACAGGAATTCTATAGCATTAACGAGAGAGTGGCAGGTCTTGTGAAACCTAATAAGAGGTACAAATTGAAGGTCCTACAGGCCTATGCACCTACATCCAGTGATGATGACCAGTAAGTCAAAAGCTTCTGTGAAGAGGTGGAATCAGCAATGGGTAAAGTCAAAACAATGTACACTATACTAATAAGTGACTTCAATGCCAGGGTAGGCAAGAAGCAGGCTGAAGACAAGTCAGTGGGGGAGTATGGCATAGGTTCTAGAAATAGCAGGGGAGAGTTATTAGTAGAGTTTGCAGAACGGAATAATTTGCGGATAATGAATAACCTCTTCCGCAAGCGGGATGGCCGGAAGTGGATGTGGAGGAGCCCAAATGGTGAGACTATAATTGAAAGACTTCATACTCTGCGCTAACCCTGGCATCATGCAAGATGTGGACGTGCTCGGCAAGGTGCGCTGCAGTGACCATAGGATGGTAAGAACTTGAATTAGCCTAGACTTGAGGAGGGAACGGAAGAAACTGGTACATAAGAAGCCAATCAATGAGTTAGCGGTAAGAGGGAAACTAGAGGAATTCGGGATGAAGCTACAGAACAGGTATTCGGCTTTAACTCAGGAAGAGGACCTTAGTGTTGAAGAAATGAACGACAATCTTATGGGCATCATTAGGGAGTGCGCAATAGAAGTCGGCGGTAACTCCGTTAGACAGGAGACCAGTAAGCTATCGCAGGAGACGAAAGATCTGATCAAGAAACGCCAATGTATGAAAGCCTCTAACCCTGCAGCTAGAATAGAACTGGCAGAAGTTTCTAAGTTAATCAACAAGCGTAAGACAAATGACATAAGGAACTATAATATGGATAGAATTGAACATACTCTCAGGAATGGAGGAAGCCTAAAAGCAGTGAAGAAGAAACTAGGAATAGGCAAGAATCAGATGTATGCGTTAAGAGACAAAGCCGGCAATATCGTTACTAATATGTATGAGATAGTTCAAGTGGCTGAGGAGCTCTATAGAGATTTATACAGTACCAGTAGCACCCACGACGATAATGTGAGAGAGAATAGTCTAGAGGAACTTGAAATCCCCCAAGTAACGCCGTAAGAAGTAAAGAACGCCTTGGGAGCTATGCAAAGGGTGAAGGCAGCTGGGGAGGATCAGGTAACAACAGATTTGTTGAAGGATGGTGGGAACATTGTCCTAGAAAGACTGGCCACCCTATATACACAATGCCTCATGATCTCGAACGTACCGGAATCTTGGAAGAACGCTAACATAATCCTAATCCATAAGAAAGCGGACGCCAAAGACTTGAAAAATTATAGACCGATCAGCTTACTGTCCGTTGGCTACAAAGTATTTACTAAGGTAATCGCAAATAGAATCAGGATCACCTAAGACTTCAGTCAACCAAAGGACCAGGCGGCATTCCGTAAGGGCTACTCAACAATAGACCATATTCACACTATCAATCAGGTGATAGAGAAATGTGCGGAATATAACCAACCCTTATATATAGCTTTCATTGATTACGAGAAAGCGTTTGATTCTGTCGAAACCTCAGCAGTCATGGAGGCATTACGGAATCAGGGTGTAAACGAGCCGTATGTAAAAATACTGAAAGATATCTCTAGCGGCTCCACAGCCACCGTAGTCCTCCATAAAGAAAGCAACAAAATCCCAATAAAGAAAGGCGTCAGGCAGGGAGATACGATCTCTCTAATGCTATTCACAGCATGTTCACAGGAGGTGTTCAGAGACCTGGAGTGGGAAGAATTGGGGATAAAAGTTGATGCAGAATACCTTAGCAACTTCCGATTCGCTGATGATATTGCCTTGCTTAGTAACTCAGGAGACCAATTGCAATGCATGCTCACTGACCTGGAGAGGCAAAGCAGAAGGGTGGGTCTGAAAATTATTCTGCATGAAACTAAAGTAATGTTTAACAGTCTCGGAAGAGAACAGCAGTTTACGATAGGTAGCGAGGCACTGGATGTGGTAAGGGAATACATCTACTTAGGGCAGGTAGTGACCACGGATCCGGATCATGAGACTGAAATAACCAAAAGAATAAGAATGGGCTGGGGTGCGTTTGGCCGGCATTCTCAAATCATGAACAGCAGGTTGCCACTATCCCTCCGGAGAAAAGTGTATAACAGCTGCGTCTTACCAGTACTCATGTATGGGGCAGAAACCTGGAGGCTTACGAAAAGGGTTCTGCTGAAATTGAGGACGACAAACGAGCTGTGGAAAGAAGAATGATGGGTGAAACGTTAAGGGATAAGAAAAGAGCAGATTGGGTGAAGAAACAAACGCCGGTAAATTACATCTTAGTTGAAATCAAGAAAAAGAAATGGGCATGGGCAGGACATGTAATGAGGAGGGAAGATAACCGATGGTCATTAAGGGTTACGGAGTGGATTCCAAGGGAAGGGAAGCGTAGCAGGGGGCGGCAAAAAGTTAGGTGGGCGGATGACATTAAGACGTTTGCAGGGACAACATGGCCACAATTAGAACATGACCGGGGTAGTTGGAGAAGTATGGGAGAGTCCTTTGCCCTGCAGTAGGCGTAACCAGGCTGATGATGATGATGATGATGATGAATGGCGAAAAGGCGTCGAATCAGAAATAACTATTTTCATTTTGTTCTTTGCAGTCATGGATAATCAGTGTGTTCACATCATATCAGATGGGGAGTTACCGCGGTTTTCGTGACGCCGCGTGACAGACAGGCGAAGTGGGCGTGGTTAAAAAAAAGTTCTTGGCCAACGGCGGATGGATGATTGCAGAATTGGAATAGAAAAGTTTGGAATGGCTTTACGTTATAGCGCCCTTGGAATAGAAAAGGTTGGAATAGTTTTACGTCATAGCGCCCCTGACATCCGCAGTTCCTGAGGCACGAACTGTGTCATCGTCGGAAGATCTAAGTCCTCGTTTTTCCCCAGCTAACGTTACTGAATCGTCCGTTGAAGGCATCAAATCTCTTGCGCTCATCGATATATGCGCTGCTGTATCCGTGAAAAGCTTTGTCGTGCATTACAGAAAGTGACCATGACGCCTTCGGTGCTATCGTTTAGAGCATCCAGCGCACAAATTCAGCCAGTCACTATGTGTACTGCCAGGGTGCTGATTCGATACATTTTGTATTCGATTGATTTCTTTGTGCTAACTTGGTGCTCCCACGATGTGATTCTTGGGTGGGATTTTCTGACGCGCCCTCATGCCGTCATTGATTGTGCACGTGCTGAGGTTCAGTTCTCCGTCATGTTCGCTTTGCCATCTCACGACATTAAAGTTCATGATGTTATCAGGATCTGTGAAGCTTCGGATACTGACCTTTCTCCTCACAGTGCTGTATTTGTCGCTCTTTCATGCGCATCGCTTGCCGACGCGATGGTGATGTTTGTACCCACTGCCATCTTCAGTCACCGCCAGCCCATATTCTTGCCTTTCGCGCTCCTCACAGTTCACCCTGGTGCTGCAGCAATACTGGTTTCTAACCCAAATTCGTACACTTTGGCTTTGCACTGTGGCGAGACTATTGGTACCATCCAGACTATGGACGCTGACAATACTGTGCATTTCCCTGTTGCCGAAGACGTGAATACTGCTAACGTAACAGCACTGACACCCCATGTGCCATCTAACCGAATGTCACCGGATGTTTTTTGTCAATATTGCCGATGACCTCGAGCCAAGACAACGTGAGCCAGCTACTTACACTTTTAAATAATTTTCACGCTTCTTTTGGATTGAACCAAGCGTCATTAGGCAGCACAAGTGCCGCCTCTCACAACATTAATAGGGCACATCACGCACCATTACGCCAGCGTCCGTACCGCGTGTCATCCACCGAATGTCGTGTCATCACCGAGCAAGTTGAAGACATGCTTGAACGGGGTGTTATCAAGCCATCCTGCAGCCCTTGGTCGTTTCCTGTAGTACTCATTAAGAAAAAAGATGGCTCGTATCGTCGCCTCAACAAAATTACACGAAAAGATGTCTATCCTCTACCGCGCATAGATGACGCCCTGGATTGTCTTCGTGGTGCCGAATTCTTTTCTTCTTTGGACTTGCGATCGGGCTATTGGCAAGTGCCAGTGGATGAATCCGACCGCTCGAAAACAGCTTTCATTACGCCTGATGGCCTGTATGAGTTTAAGGTAATGCCATTCGGCCTATGCTATGCGCCCGCGACATTCGAAAGAATGATGGACAATACTGTGCGAGGCCTCAAATGGAAGACGTGTTTGTGTTATTTAGACGATGTGGTAGTTCTTTCCCCTGATTTCACCACTCACCTCTCTCGTCTGCGCGAAGTTCTTACTTGCCTTGCCGCCGTCGGTCTTCAACTTAACTTGAAGAAGTGCCGCTTCAGAGCCCGCCAGCTGACCATACTTGGCCACGTCGTTTCCAAAGACGGCGTCCTTCCCGATCCTGACAAGCTTCGTGCTGTCGCAGAATTTCCGCGGCCGACTACAGTGAAAAAGCTCCGAAGTTTTGTCGGTCTTTGCTCTTATTTTCATCGCTTTGTGCATAATTCTGCCTGCATCATCACACCTCTGACGAAGCTCCTGGCTGGCCCTGGTGGCCTTCGCGATTGGACTCCGGCATGTGACCAAGCCTTCACCACATTGTGTTGTTTTCTTACCGTATTTAGTCGAATCTAACACGCATTTTTTTTTCCGATAAAAGGGGTGCAAGAATTGTGTGCGCGTTAGCATAGAGTACGACCCTAAGTCTGCATTACTATCTCGCCATCGGCATTTCAACATGGCAGCCTCATAGGCGCTTCGAGCCTAGCTGCCGTAGCTTCCTCCATGTGCTGTAGATGTGTGCTTAGGCAACGCTTCCTTTGGCTTAGGTTAATGCACTGTCCGGCTTCCCGTTTTTCCCGTTTTCTGCGTTTGCTCTATCAGCATGGAAGTGCCGACTGCAAAGACATGCCGTGTTCATCACGATGCCGCAATTAAAAGGAAAGCGACTACGTGTGCGGAGAAGTACGGAAATCAGGCCTCATCATGGGCATTCGGAGTTCCCGAAACTTGTGCACGGGACTGGCGCAAGCAGGAGAGGCGTTCTACAACGGCGGCTGCTACGCACGGCGCAGCCACGCGGCCTAAATCGATCTGGGACGGAGACAAAAGTCTACACATCTAGGCGCATAGTGTTGTGTTCTTGTCGCTTAGTTCGTGTTTGCGAGAGGCCGCACAAAGGTCAATTCCCTCGCTTCTGCTGCCGCACTTCCTCATTCCAGCGTTTTGATAAAAAGTTTCCACGGTCATTGAGTGAGACGTAGTCATGTTTGCTTGTATGTGCGTGACACAATGTTTGTTATAATTTGGTTAGCAAGCGAATGTTTAAATGTTTATAGGGCCGATAAAACTACCATCCTCAGTTTTCGTATATAGCCGTCTACTACTTTGGTATCATAAATGATGCTTTGCCTGTCAGGCGAAACAGCAACTTTTTATTTATCACAACTTTGTTGCATTGAGAGTAAATCTTTGTTTTTTTTTTCCAAATGAGAGAAAGTTGTATTTCTGTATGAAAGTATGAGGTGCGCGGTACTGAAAAGGACTTTCCTTTTTTTTAGGTCTCGGCAAACGGGTGCGCGTTACAGTCGAGGGCGGTTTTCTTTCCTCTTTTTTCGTCATGGAAAATGGGTGTGCGTTACAATTGAGGGCGCGTTAGAATCGAGTAAATACGGTACCTCACCGCCTGTTCTACGCCACTACAACCCGAGTGCTCTGACCGAAGTTCATATGGACGCCAGCGGCGTTGGTCGTGGAGCCGTCCTTGCGCAACGTAAGCTTGGTTTCCCGGAATATGCAGTTGCCTATGCGAGTCATGCCCTCACGAAGGCAGAAACCAATTATTCTGTCAGAGAAAAAGAACGTTTGGGTATAGTTTGGGCCTTAAATAAATTTCGCCCTCACGTGTATGGCCATCTATTGGACGTTGTGACAGACCACCACGCGCTGTACTGGTTTGCGTCACTGAAAGACCCATCGGGGCTGTTCGGCTCCAAGAATCTGGCATTCGCGTCATCTATCACTCCAGGCATCAACATTCTGACGCAGATGCGCTCTCCCTATCACCCATGCGATCCGACGAAACGCCACCCTCATCCATGGAGTGCTACACTTGCTGTTACTGGCGTGCAGTCTGAACAGAGAAAATATCCGTGGTTTGCATCTCTCGCTGACATTCTCACCAGTTCTTCAACGGCTACATGCCCTCAAGCCCTTCGTTGCCAAGCCACTCATTTCGTGCTACGGGATGCCATCTTGTACCACCAGAACTATCAGCCACATGGTTGCAAATGGCTGCTATTCATACCTCGCCATTTGCGTCCTGACATATGCACTTATTTCCACACCGACCCACAACAAGCTCATGCTGGCGTCCTGAAAACCTACGAGCGGCTCCGCCAGCGGCACAACTGGCGCAGCATGTATTCTTATGTCCGGTCATGTGCCGCCTGTCAGCGACGCAAGACATCTCATACGACAGGGACCCTGCAACCTTGTCCTGCACGTCCATTTGATCGGGTTGGCATTGACCTTTATGGGCCTCTTCCATGAACTGCTATCAGAAATCGTTGGATAATTGTCACAGTAGAGCAACTAGCAAGATACGCCTAAACTGCTGCACTTGCTTCGGCTGCTGCTCGCGACGTCGCCGCAATCATCTTATGACATTTCATCTTACGGCACGGCGCATCGCAAGAACTGCTCAGCAACCGAGGCCGTGTCTTCTTGTCCGAAGTTACTAATGAGCTACTCGCCGCACTATTCACCGCACCACTACAGTGCATCACCCACAAACTATCGGGGCGATCGGGGATCGTTGTTTGGAGAGCACGTTCGGTTCGCCGCGCGCGAATGAACTAGGACGCGTCGACTTCGTAAGCCGGGAGCGCGCATGCGGTGGCGCCGCTCGCAATTAGCCTCGGCTGCGCCGACTTTGTCAGCCCCGTGAGGTCAGCGCGGCCTAGGCCAATCGCGCCCCAATCGTGGCGCAGTAAATAATCACTTGAAGCTCACGCAAAGTATTTATTTGGCTAAAAGTACTGCAGCAGTGCAGCCTGCTTCTTAATGGCAGCCGCGTGCTTAAACACAGAAACCTCAACATAGTAAACAATCCACAAACAATAGGCCGGCGCCTTCTATTGCGCCGCAGTACGCCGCAGTAGCGGTGTAGAAGGGCCAAAGCCGCTACAGCCCCAGTTGAAGTCGGGAGCAGGGCAACATCAGCGGTTGCGGGGTCAACCTCGGCAGCGTCTTCATTTGGCCGCTACTTCTGCTGCCATCTCCACGTCCGTAAATCGAAGCATTTTCAAACACTGTCAATAACAAAGTGCGGTACTGATACGGTGGCATGACTCGCCATTCTGAATAGCTACCCGGGTGCGCTAGTTTTCGGGCACCAAGGGACAAGTAGACGCGATCGGATGATACGCGACTCAGGGCCTCTGGGTAAGCGCTGAAAACTTCTTCCTTTTTTATTTTTACACACAAGTGTTAAATGCTGTTCAAATTCAGCGAAAATATATCGTGTTCCTAGGCAAGTTCAAGACCACATGCATGCGTGAAATTCAGGAAACAAGGGGTTAGGACCACAGATAATTGACACTATATCGTGCAACCTATGATGATTAGCAAAACGCGCAAAAGGGTGAACAAATCAGCAGATCGCATGGCATGTAGGGCCCTCTGGGCCGTACTTTTCGGCGACAAGGTAGCCTAGCCGCCCGCGGGATTATCTTACCGAGCTATATCGAATGCTCGATTGCGGTAGTCGGAAGTGCAGATCCCCCCCCCCCCTGTTTTTTTTTTCTTGTTTTTTTTACGATGGCATATCTGAATTTGACATTCTCCAGCGCACTACATCTGCAGGCTTGGAGTGAAGCCTCACACCGGCGAAAGATGCCAAGAGCGAGTAAGGCTATACTAATCCGGCAACAACCAAATTACGAAGGCCCGCTAAGCTTGAACAAGGAGACTCCCTCACTAGAACAGAAATTGGCATCATCATCACCATCATCATCATCAGCCTGGTTACGCCCACTGCATGGCAAGGGCCTCTCCCATACTTTTCCAACCACCCCGGTTATGTACTAATTGTGGCCATGTCGTCCCTGCAAACTTCTTAACCTCATCCGCCCAGCTAACTTTCTGCCGCCCCCTGCTACGCTTCCCTTCCCTTCAAATCCAGTCCGTAACCCTTAATGCCCATCGGTTATCTTCCCTCCTCCCATGTCCTGCCCATGCCCATTTCTTTTTCTTGATTTCAACTAAGATGTCATTAACTCACGTTTGATACTTCACCCAATCTGCTCTTTTCTTATCCCTTAACGTTACACCCATCATTCTTCCTTCCACAGCTCATTGCGTCGTCCTCAATTTAAGTAGAACCCTTTTCGTAAGCCTCCAGGTTTCTGCCCCGTACGTGAGTACTGGTAAGACACAGCTGTTATACACTCTTCTCTTGAGGGATAATGGCAACCTGCTGTTCATGATCTGAGAATTCCTGCCAAACGCACCCCAGCCCATTCTTATTCTTCTGAATATTTCAGTCTCATCATCCGGATCCGCGGTCACTACCTGCCCTAAGTAGACGTATTCCCTTACCACTACCAGTGCCTCGATACCTATCGTAAACTGCTGTTCTATTCGGAGACTGTTAAACATTACTTTAGTTTTCCGAATATTGGCCTCACTGGTGCAGTATTCGGCCACAACCTCCCTCATGATATCTAAATTAACCCACGGCCCCCTCAGTCCCCAGCAGATGCGGAGCACCTGACGAAGGTGGCGTTCAGACTTGTAACGCAGCAGAGGGTGCTAAGAATCTCTGTATCCGGACAGGCCGCCAATCCAGACAGACCGACCCTGTCAACCTTTAACAGCCGAACGCTGTCCAGCAAGGCTAGCTTAGCAGGACTCTTTGAGGAACTATCAGACAGAAAGATAGCAGGAAGATAAACACAGGAAACAGACAGGAAAGCAGGAAGATAACTATAAAGAAAGGGGTCAGACAAGTAGACACAATCTCTCCAAATCTATTCACTGCGTACTTGGAAGAAGTATTCAAGCTATTAAACTGGGAAGGTTTAGGAGTAAGGATCGACGGCGAATACCTCAGCAACCTTCTGTTTGCCGATGACATTGTTCTATTCAGCAACACTGCAAACGAGTTACAACAAATGATTGAGCACCTTTACAGAGAGAGTGTAAGAGTGGGGTTCAAGATTATTATGCAGAAGAGAAAGATAATGACGAATAGCCGAGCAAAGGAACAAGAGTTCAGGATCGCCAGTCAGCCTCTAGAGTCTGTGAAGGAGTATGTTTACCTAGGTCAATTAATCACAAGGAACCCTGACCATGAGAAGGAAATTCATAGAAGAATAAAAATGGGTTGGATCGCATACGGAAGACATTGTGAGCTCCTGACTGGAAGCTTACCGTTATCATTGAAAAGGAAGGTATACAATCAGTACATTTTACCGGTACTGACATATGGGGCAGAGACTTGGAGACTGACAAAGAAGCTTGAGAACAAGTTAAGGACCACACAAAGAGCGATGGAACGAAGAATGCTAGGCATAACTTTAAGAGGCAGAAGGAGAGCTATTTGGATGAGAGAGCAAACGGGTACAGACGATATTCTAATTGATATTAAGAGAAAAAAAAGTACTGGGCAGGTCTTGTAATGCGCAGATTAGATAACCGTTCGACCATTAGGGTGACAGAATGGGTACCAAGAGGACGGAAGCGCTGTAGAGGTCGGCAGAAGACTAGGTGATGCGACGAAATTAGGAAATTTGCGGGTGCTAGTTTGAATAGGTTGGTGCAGGACAGGGGTAATTGGAGATCGAGGCATTCGTCCTGCCATGGACATAAAAGATGATGATGATGATGATGATGCAATAACAAAGTGGCGTCTGCCAAGGCGTCTATGAATGAGCCCAGTGAGCACGCGATGTCACGCGTCTTTGTGGAAACAAATCGCCAGTCCCCGCGAGGCGCGGCAGGCGCAGAGCGCGGCACTGAGGAGGAGTCAGTGCGGCAAATGTAATGCTTCGTTGACGTTGTCAAAAGCCAAGCCACCGTGCCCGTGCGCCGCTACGTTCAAATGGCACCCTCGGCACGATCGATGTGTGCAGCTTGTGGAATCGCACGCGCATCTTGATATCTCCGGAGCGGCCACGCGGTTATCACAAACACGTGCTTGCTCGCGGAGGGTAGCGGGGAGAGGGCGCGTTCGCCGCTCCCGCTGCTCTTCGCGCTTGGCCGCGACGCCACAACCAAGCCACCCCGTTCCCTCCTTTCCCTTTCTTTGAACCGGGGAGACATTAAAGGGCCCCTGAAACGGTTCGGACAAATTTTGTAGGCGCGTAGGATACAGCTTAAGTAGAACATTCGCACCATCATTTAAGTGAAGCGCTACGTATGAATGGAGCTACAAGCGATTGCAAGTTACCCTCCTCCCTAGCCATGCTTTTCCTCCTCAACTTGTTCGCCTAGCGATCGGGGCTAAGCTTCGCCCTCACTGGTTCTGCGTCAGGATGCGACGTCACATCGTCCACTTCCGGTTGTTTTGGAGCCCGCCCCCGCCCGCGCGAAACGTCTCCGCTAGCGGCTTGGCCGTCAACCCCAAGCGAGAGCTATCGAAGCAGCGTGCGTTGCGAGCATTCTGTCGTAGCGCCGAACGTGTCTGGTATTCCGGTAATCACACGCTAGCAGAACGTTTCGACAGAACGGTGGAGGCATAAACTCAAGGTGATGAAGGAACTTAAGCGTAGACGTACGCGAGCTGCCTGATCGGTTTCCACGGTCCAGCCACCCGTTGGCGCAGAGCTTAACCAGCCAAAGAAAGAGCTAATATTGCTCTAACCAAGTGTAAAATATTTTAAACATTTACAAAAACAACGTGTTAACGATTACATTCCTGCGAAAAATTTACGCCAGTAGCAAAGAAGAATACATTTTGCAACTGCTACTGTGTGTGGTTGAGTGAGTAAGTGGTCCTGATCCCTTTTGACTCAGGGCAGGCGTTTCCACGCCACAGGAGATGTTCAGAGTTGAGCTCTATGCCACCAGGTGGCTGCACCGTGCAGACCATTCACATTTGCGCTTCTGTTCGTCCCCTGAAACGACACGCAAGGGGACACGGCCAGGCCCTGTCCCCTTGCGCTTACCCTAATACCGGACTCGCGAAACGCTATTGTAATCTTCCTGTGTAAAGTGACGGCCGCAATCGCGCAAATCCTGGCGCCCATCGGATAGCGGCAGCCCAATGCGCTGCAGCCAGTCCGCTCGTCTACTGGCTTGCAGAGGGACACGATGTCGCAGCTTGACATAATGCCAGTCGCTACGTTTGCAGTCCACAACGCAACAAAGTCGAATCATAGCGCTCGCGAAAAGACAGACCGACACTGACGGGGCAGCTCTCGTCAAAGACGGAGCACGTTGTAACACAAGCAGACGACACTTGCTGTGTGCCGGAAGTGCTTAAGCGTACTGAAAAATTGTTCTTGTGCATTCTCTGTATGTTACTTTCTCTTTATAAAAACAAATTAACTAACATTCCGACTATTACAAACATCATTTGTTTACCATAAATTTGGAAAAATTATCGATCACGCGCCCTGGTCAGCCAATCGGATAGCTCGTCCCACTGAGGTCTGATGGGTGATTTCCGTCATATGGGTACGGGCGGCTTAAAATTCCGCCGAGCAGTGTGCTGCGATCGTCAGCGATGTGTATTTTTAAAACCTTATAATAAGTTACACGCTTTACGCGGAGCACTTAGATTTGTCAATTAATGATCAGAAGGACCTACTCTAACGACTCAGTACGTTTATAGAAAATCGTCAAAATCGTTTCAGGGTCCCTTTAAGTTTAAGGGGCTTTAGGGAGACTCCCTCTCCGCCGCTCGGGGAGAAGCGCTATACCCCCGATGCATCTTTGTCTTTCGGCTGAGAAGCTTGCGACTGGCCGCATCTCAATTCAGCCGCTGAGACCGCCGCACGCCGTCCCCCTGCTGCGCTCGGCCTTCGTAAGCGACTGACCGCCACAGGGCCCGAGCGCGGATCCACTCTTGGTGAGCTGATCAGCCTCTTTTGTGGTTCCAACATTGTGCGGTTTATTTCGCCTCAGACGTGCGGAACGCTCCGCCGCTGTGGTTTTGTATTTGTGGTTGCTGCTGCTGCTTGTTGGTATTGTACTTGTTGGTATTGTATAAACACCTTAAGTCTGAGACAAACCCTGTCCCCCTGGCCTGAACCCGCCGTGGTCGCAACTCACTGCGAACCGCGGGTTAGGAGTCACAGCTTTGACTGTTAGGGCTCCTGCGAAAGTGCTAGCGAGCGACTGCCGCTCCGCCGGCGCTGTGCGATCTAGAGAAGGGTCAGGTTCGCACGCGCGAACTTGAGTAATACCCCTATAAGCTATTGGGGGCGAGCTCCACCGCTCGAAAAGCTGGCGTCACCGTCGGCGTGACGTGGCATGAGGGATCACGTGGACACAGCGGCCGCGTCGGCTGCTTAGGAAGCGCCGAAGCGAGCTGAAAACGAAAGTCGCACCTGCGCCGCGGCTCTGATTAAAGGGACCATGAAACGATTTTGACGATTTTGTACAAGCATGCTGAATCGTTAGAGTAGGTCCTTCTGATCATTAATTGACTCATCTAAATGCTCTCCGTAAATCGTGTAATTTATTATAAGGTTTTAAAAATGTACATCGCTGCCGATAGCAGCACACTGCTCGGCGGAATTTTCAGCCGCCCCTACCCATATGACGTAAATCACCCAATTGACGTCATTAGGGCGAGCTATCCGATTCGTTCCCCAGGGCGCGTCATCGATAATTTCTCCACCTTTATGCTGAATAAATTATATTCGTAATAGTTGCAATGTTAGTTAATTTGTTTCTATAAAAAGAAAGTAACAGAAAGAGAATACACATGAACAATTTCTCACTACACTTAAGCACTTCCGGCACACAGCAGGCGTCATCTGCTTGTTTTACAAACTGCTTCATTTTGACGAGAGCTCCGCGGTCAGAGTTGGTCTCGGTCTTTTCGCGACCACTATGATTCGACTTTGTTGCGTTGTGGACTGCAAACGTAGCGACTGGCAATATGTCAAGCTGCGACGTCGTGTCCCTCTGCAAGGCAGCAGACGAGCCGACTGGCTGCAGCGCATCGCACTGCCGCTATCCGATCGGTGCCACGATTTGTGCGTTTGCGGACGTCACTTTACGCCGGAAGATTACTAACGTAATAGCGTTTCAAGAGTCCGGTATTAGGGTAAACGCAAGCGCAAGGGGACAGGGCCTGGCTGGTTTACCGTGTTGTTTCACGGGATGAGCAGAAACGCAAATGTGAATGGTCTGCACGGTGCAGCCACCTGGTGGCACAGAGCTCAACCACACACAGTAGCACTAACAAAATTTATTGTTATTTGCTGCTGGTGTAAATTTTTCGCAGGAATGTAAGCGTTAACACATTGTCTTTGTAAATGTTTAAAATGTTTCACACTTGGTTAGATCAATATTAGCGCTTTGCTTGGCTTTGCTTGGCCAACAGGCGGCTGGACCGCCCAGACCGATCACGCCGCTCACGTAGTACGTCTACGCTAAAGTTCGTTCATCAGCTTGAATTTATGAGTTTATGCCTCCAGCCATTCGTCGAAACGCCGCGCTCGCCTATGGTTACCGCTATACCAAACACGTTCGGCGCTGCGACAGAATGCTCGCAGCACGCTGCTTCGATAGCTCTCGCTTCGGGTCGACTGCCAAGCAGCTGGCGGAGTGTTTGAAGAGGCTTCGCGTGCTCGCTCCTAGAGAATCGGAAGTCGACGACACGACCTGCCATCATGATGCAGGGCCAGTGAAGGCGGAGCTTAGCCCCGATCACTCGGAGAACGAGTTGAGGAGAAAATGCATGACTATGGAGGACGGTAACTTGTAATGATCTGTAGCTCTCTTAATATGAGACGTTTCACACAAATTGTGGTGCGACTTATTATCTTTAGCTGTACCCTACGCGTCTACAAAATTTGTCCGAATCGTTTCAGGGGCCCCTTAACTGGTGAGGCTTTGCAGACTTGGGTGTCTGCTTGAGAACATGTGAAAGCACTATAATAGGTGTTGGCTGCCTTTGGAGGCGTGCAGCATGGTAGGCTACTGCGCTCGGTGCCGCAGTGCCAGACGTACGCAACGGAGCCCGATGTCAGCCTTATTCACACGTAGCCGCAGGTCAAGGAGCTGCGTGAAGCTTGGCTCGCGAAACTTAGAACCGGCAGGCAGCCATCGGCTACAACTCGGGTATGCAGCAAGCACAGACGCGAGGAAGATTTCTGCTACGGCGCCGGGACTGCGCGATGTTCGGTGAGTAGTGTAGGAGTTGAGGAAGGACGTCGGGATGAAAAACCTCATTACATGCCCTGCCCATGTCCATTTCTATTTCTTGATTTCAACTAAGATGCCATCAATTCGCGTTTGTCCCCTCACCCAATCTGCTCTCTTCTTATCCCTCAACGTTACACTCATCATTCTTCTTTCCATAGCTCGTTACGTCGTCCTCAATTTAAGCAGAACCCTTTTCGTAAGCTTCCAGGTTTTTGCCCTGTAGGTGAGTACTGGTAAGACACAGCTGTTATACACTTTTCTCTTGAGTGATAATAGCAACCTGCTGTTCATGACCTGAGAATGCCTGCCAAACGCACCCCAGCCCATTCTTATTCTTCTTATTATTTCAGTCTCTTGATCCGGATCCGCAGTCACTACCTGCCCTAAGTAGATGTATTCCCTTACCACTTCCAGCGCCTCACTACCTATCGTAAACTGCTGTTCTCTTCCCGCGACTGTTAAACATTACTTTAGTTTTCTGCAGATTAATTTTTAGATCCACCCTACTGCTTTGCCTCTCCAGGTGCATGCATTGCAATTGGTCCCCTGCGTTACTACGCAAGGCAATATCATCAGCGAATCGCAAGTTACTAAGGTATTCTCCATTAACTCTTATCCCCAATTCTTCCCAATCCAGGTCTCTGAATCCCTCCTGTGAACACGCTGTGAATAGTATTCGAGAGATCGTATCTCCCTGCCTGACGCCTTTCTTTATTGTGATTTTGTAGCTTCCTTTATGGAGGACTACAGTGGCTGTGGAGCCGCTATAGATATCTTTCAGTATCTTTATATACTACTCGTCGACACCCTGATTCCGTAATGCCTGCATGACTGCTGAGGCTTCGACTGAATCAAACGCTTTCTCGTAATCAATGAAAGCTAGATGTAAGGTTTGGTTATATTCCGCACATTTCTCTGTCAACTGATTGAGAGTGTGAATATAGTCTATTGTTGAGTAGCCTTTACGAAATTCTGCCCAGTCCTTTGGTTGACAGAAGTTTAAAGTGTTCCTGATTCTATTTGGGATTACCTTAGTAAATACTCTGTAGGCAAGGGACAGTAAGCCGATCGGTCTATAATTTTTTAAGTCTTTGGCGTCCCCTTTTTTATGGATTAAGATTATAGTGGCGTTCTTCCAAGATTCCGGTACGCTCGAGGTCCTGAGGCATTGCGTGTACAGGGTGGCCACTTTTTCTAGGACAATCTTCCCACCATCCTTCAACAAATCTGCTGTTACCTGATCCTCCCCAGCTGCCTTCCCCCTTTGCATAGCTCCCAAGGCTTTCTTTACTTCTTCCGACGTTACTTGTGGGATGTCAAATTCCTCTACACTATTCCCTCTTCCATTATCATTGTGGATGCTACTGCTATTGTATAAATCTCTATAGAACCCCTCAGCCACTTGAACTATTTTATCCATATTAGTAATGATATTGCTGGCTTTGTCTCTTAACGCATACATCCGATTCTTGCCTATTCCTAGTTTCTTCACTGCTTTTAGGCTTCCTCCGTTCCTGAGAGCATGTTCAATTCTATCCATATTATACTTCCTTATGTCAGCTGTCTTACGCTTGTTGATTAACTTGGAAAGTTCTGCCAGTTCTATTCTAGCTGTAGAGTTACAGGCTTTCATACATTGGCATTTCTTAATCAGATCTTTCGTCTCCTGCGATAGTTTACTGGTATCCTGCCTAACCGAGTTACCACCGACTTCCATTGCACACTTCTTAATGATGTCCACAAGATTGTCGTTCATTGCTTCAACACTAAGGTCCTCTTCCTGAGTTAAAGCCGAATATCTGTTCTGTAGCTTGATCCGAAGTTCCTCGATTTTCCCTCTTACTGCCATATCATTGATCGCCTTCTGATGTACCAGTTTCTTCCGCTCCATCCTCAAGTCTAGGATAATTCGAGACCTTACCATCCTATGGTCACTGCAGCGCACCTTGCCGAGCACGTCCACATCTTGTATGATGCCAGGGTTAGTGCAGAGTATGAAGTCTTTTAATTCTAGTCTCGCCATTTGGGCTCCACCACATCCACTTCCGGCCATCCCGCTTGCGGAAGAGGTTATTCATTATCCACAAATTATTCCGTTCTGCAAACTCTACTAATAACTCTCCCCTGCTATTTCTAGAACCTATGCCATATTCCCCCACTGACTTGTCTTCAGCCTGCTTCTTGCCTACCCTGGCATTGAAGTCACTTATTAGTATATTGTACATTGTTTTGACTTTACCCATTACTGATTCCACGTCTTCATAGAAGCTTTCGACTTGCTGGTCATCATGACTGGATGTAGGTACGACCTACGACCTGTACGACCTTCAATTTGTACCTCTTATTAAGTTTCACAAGACCTGCCACCCTCTCGTTAATGCTATAGAATTCCTGTACACTACCAGCTATATCCTTATTAATCAGGAATCCGACTCCTAGTTCTCATCTCTCCGCTAAGCCCCAGTAGCACAGGACGTCCCCGTTTTTTAGCATTGTAAATGCTTTATTTGTCCTCCTAACCTCACTGAGCCCTATTATATCCCATTTAATGCCCGCTAGCTCCTCCAGTAGCACTGCTAGACTCGCCTCACTAGATCACGTTCTAGCGTTAAACGTTGTCAGGTTCCGATTCCAGAGACTGGAATGACCTGCCTGCCGAAGTTGCCACTATCATCGACCCACTTGCATTCAAGCGACTCATCGAAAATATCCCTTTGTAATTTGTAGTACCTATCTTTGTCACTAACTCCCCACTCCCTCATGTAATGTCTCAACAGAGACCTTTGAGGAAATGAATAAATAAATAAACATTGAAGGCCTGTCCGGATCCAGAGAATGTTAGCACCCTCTGCCGAGTCACAGGTCTTACCGCCGCCGTGGTCAATTGCTTCACAGCTGCTGGGGACTGAGGGCCGGGCTTTGATTGCTGTATTCATATAGGAGGTTGTGACCAAGTACTGCACCAGGTGGCCAATCCTGCTCTGGTGAGGGAGTGCGTTAGCGGTTCTGGTTACCGGGATCAGGTAGCACTCCAGGCCTGTTTCGGAAATTTTATCAACACGTGGATTTTTTTTAATCCGGTGGAAAATTGCGCGGCACTGATAGTGGAACCATGGTCCTTTTGCACGCGAGGCTCTACCTCTATGCCATTGCTGCTGACCTATTATGCCTTATTATGCTGCATCAAATGCCTGTAAAGCCGGAGGAGTTTGACCCTATGCCAGTCGTCATTGATCACGCTTGTTGTCAAGCAATAAGCTCAAAATTAGGGGTGGTGCTGAAAAAAAAATTGCACCACGCTGTTTGCAAATGCGTGCCCCTTGCTTTTGAGAGACTTGCTTTTTTGCAAAATTTAGACGTTCAGTGGCTAAGTGTGCTTTACAGGCAAAATTTCGCTTGCAACATAAGATGGTTTAATATTCTTAGATTATATAGAATCAAACGCTAAGAACTGTGGTTTCTCCCGCACAGTAAGCAATATATTCGATTTGATTCGAATATTTGTATCCAACAGAATCTCCGAGCATTTTCGAATACCTATTTCTTGAATTGAATACGAATAATAAAAATATAATATTCGAACTTTTCGAATATTTGCACACCTCTAGTTTAAAGGCTTTGGGTTCTCGTTTACCGCAAAAGAATGACAAGTAAAAATTTCATGCCTGTACCCTTTTAATAAGAGTTTGTTATAACCAATAATTCTATATAATGATGTTTTGCTATGTGATGTCAGTACTCTTTAAGAAGAGTTTTTTATAACCAACAATTCGGTATATTGGTGTTCCCTGTAATAAGGTTTCACAGGCATACACAGGAGGCAAGCGGAGACATAAACGAACCAAGGGGCGGACTTGATGCTCAACGCCGCCAAAGTAGACGAGCCGATGCAGTTCCTGGGGGTCGTCCAGGCGTCCCGAAGCAGACAAGCACTGCCAGGCCTCTCGCGTGAGGCCCCCCTCAGCGCCCTCTCCAGACACGATCGCCGGATGCACTAGCCCCGAAAGATGCGTGCGGACCGTCTGCAGGTGCCGACAGTGCGCCAGCCCTGTGTGCATGCCAGGAACGATGTGCTCAATGGCGGCACGACAGGCAACGTGGCAGTGTGCACAACAAGACAACAATTGCATCTGCTCTTTGGGAATGCAGTCACCTGTGATAGCTGAGAGGTTCAAAATCGTATCAAGTTGTGAGTAAGTATAGGATTGGGCATTAACTGTATGAACTCAGTTGTACAAGCATTACACAGAAGAGGGTCTAGCAAGTGCAGAGTGAGAATACAAATGTGTATTTTTAATATTTCACAATCATGACACTTTATTATAATCTTCCTAGATCCATTGATGATTTCCTGAGGCTCATGTCATATTGCATGAGCGCATGGAACAGTGATTTGCACACGTGTTTTGCACTGAAATAAGACCAATTACTCTCTGTTCTGCCTCAATGCTTTTTCTAAGAGCACTGGTCTGCTGAAAGTAAGGTCATGCCTTGAAAACAAATCAGAGCTGTTACATCAAAAATCGAGCCCAACACACACAGTGCACTATGCCCCTCTGTTGTCAAGGTCCCACTTAGTGCCATATAATTGCCTGTAGGCTCAACCTACAGGTGATTATATTTTCTGCTTTTTTTACTCATAACAAGTTGGAAGCAATGGTTATTGTTTAATCTGGGATGTTGGTGCTAGTTTTAAACCAACCTTCTTCATATTTGCAGTCAATCAAATATTCACACAAAAGCTACAGCTACTAAAGTAAAGATGGTCACTACAGGCAAATTTCCCTTCAACCCTTTGAGGGTCGAGTTTTTTCGCCTTATGGGTAGATTTTTTTTAATTTCAGATTCCAATTCTTCGTAGGGACTTCCACAAAAATTTACCGTAAATTTTCTAGGGTGACCATAAAGTGAGAAACAAATATTTTGCATTGGTATATATGCACTCTTCATTCATGACTAACAACAATAAGAAGGAAATCAACTCATAAGAATAAGAAATTTGATGTCTAATATGAATACAGTGCAAGAGAGCAGCAGGCAGCGTGTCTCAACCAGAGCAGCTCAGGCAATCTTGAGCTCGCGCCTCTTGGACAACTGGCGATG
The DNA here is from genome assembly GCF_023375885.2 of Dermacentor andersoni. NCBI lineage: Eukaryota > Metazoa > Arthropoda > Arachnida > Ixodida > Ixodidae > Dermacentor > Dermacentor andersoni. The sequence goes on along the minus strand of NC_092816.1, from coordinate 232,996,248 downwards.
TGGCTACAGCGCCGGGCATTCCTCTTCACTACAATCGCCCCCCATAGGAAAAGGAGCCATCCTGGCGACTCATGGTGAACATAGAATCATGGGGTCGTAATACGGCTTCAGGCGTTGTACGTGGACGGTTTCTCAACCACGACAGCGTTGGTCCGTAGGTGGCATGACAGGCTCGACAATATAGTTCACAGGCGATGTCTGCGCTACAACACGGTAGGGTCCTTGACAATTGGAGAGAGCTTGGATGAGAGTCCACCAGGAACGGCAGGCACCCAAAGCCACACAAGGGAGTCCGGACAAAAGTGACAATGCGGATGATCATTGTCACGTCAAGATTTTTGTTGCCATTGGTCGACGGCTGTAAAGGAACGGGCGAGCTCACAGCATTCCTCTGCGCGGCGGGCAGCTTCAGAGATGGGCGTACATTGGGATGAGTCGGGTCTGTACGAAAGAATGGCGTCGAGGGTAGTCGAAGGTTCGCGGCCATACAAGAGGAAGAATGGGAAGAAGTTTGTAGTCGCCTGTGGTGCAGTGTTGTAGGCGAACGTGATGAATGGCAAAATGAGGTCTCAATCAGTGTGATCAGAGGCGACGTATTTTTTTTTTAATAATACTGCAGGCCAATACTTTGGCCCAAGCAGGAGGGGCATATCACAAACAAGAAAACACAGAAAAGCGTATACAATGCAACATGAAATGAACATAATGCACTAAAAGAAGCACAAATGATAACGTCAACATCGCTAACTTGCACAAAAATGAACTTGCAATGCAGCCATGAAATCTTTAGACTGAAATACACTAATGGGAAGTTAATTCCCATCGTTCACCGTTCGGGGGAAAAAACTGTAGTTGTAAGCGTTTGTTTTCGCGAAGATCGGTGCAAGCAAATACTCATGACTGTGTCGTGTTCTCCTCGTAGAAGGCCGACATATGGAAGCTGGTAGCGTCATATTATTTTTTCCGGAAAGAGTGTTATGTAGTAGTACAAGACGATTAATTTTTCTGCGTATTTCGAGTCTCTGTATTCTATTTTGTAACATTATTGAGGACGGCGAATCCTTCCTGGCATATTTCCCGTAAATAAATCTCACTGCTTTTCTCTGTACTCGCTCAAGTTCTTTTGTGTCTTTCATGGTATGCGAGTCCCAGAGTTCGGAAGCATATTCTAACTTTGATCTCACTATTGCATTGTAGGCTAACATTTTAGTCCTTACAGGCGCGTTTTTAAGCTTTCTTTTTATGAACCACAATTTTTTTAGCGCAGCTGAGCAAACATCCGAGATATGAGTTGACCATGTAAGCTTATTGTTGAGGGTAACGCCAAGGTATTTGTATTTGTCGACTTCGAGGACAGTTCTATTTCCAAGTTGGTACGGAAAAATGCTAGCAGATTTTTTTCTTGTTGCGCGTAAAAGTACAGTTCTTTCCGCATTGAGCTCCATTCCCCAATTGGAACACCAGTCAGTGATTTCTGCAAGGCATCTTTGAAGCACAAAATGATCATCATAGGACACAATTTCCTTGGAGATAACACAATCATCCGCGTATAACCGTATGGACACATTACCAGGAATAACATCAATCAAGTCATTAACATAGATTAAAAATAACAATGGTCCTAGTACACTGCCCTGAGGGACTCCTGAGGTGACCTGACGTGCACTGGAAGTACAATTCCTAATACCAACAAACTGTTCTCTGTTTTTGAGATCAGCACATATCCACTGTATGATACCAAATGGGAGTCCAATTTTATCTAATTTATGTAATAGCTTTGCATGGGGAACTTTATCAAAAGCTTTGCTGAAGTCCAGAAAGAGCACATCTATTTGTCCAGATAAATCAAGTATGCGGGATAGCTCATGTACGGTTGTTACGAGTTGAGTTACAGTGGAGAGTCCTTTCCTGAAACCATGCTGAAAAGGTGATAATATGCTATGATCTTTCAAAAACACTTGTATAAAACTAGCGACAATATGTTCCAATAGTTTACAACACGAGCTAGTAATAGATATAGGACGGTAATTTGAAACAGATTGGCGGTCTCCTTTCTTGTGTACCGGCACAACACGTGCTTTACTCCATACTGATGGTATTGCACCTAATTTTAAGGATAACTGAAAAAAGATTAGAAATGAATTCAGATAATTGCTCTGAATATCGCCTCAAGAAAGCATTAGGAATGTTATCGGGCCCAGCTGACTTCTTAATATTTATATTTAGAAGCAATGCCAGGACACCTTCGCGACTGATTAAAATATTATCTGCCGATGGGCTACTTGTACTGGAAAGTTCACACTGATCACGTTCTGTAAACACACTTTGAAAATATACATTGAAGTATTCAGCAATGCAGTGCGCATCCTCTATTTCAATTCCGTTGACGTTAATGCTTTGTATCTGTTGTTTTCTCTGGATTAGATGCAGCCAGAACTTTTTAGGATCGCTAGAAATAAATTCTTCAAGATTCAAGCTGTAGAACTCATCTCTAGCCGAAATTACCTTTCGTAGTAAGTCTTGTTTCAGCTGCGTAATCTGCGGGGTTGTAGCTTTGTTCCTCTTTCTCAGCCTTTTTATTTTACGCTTGGTCTGAATAATATCTCGATTTATCCAAGGATTTAGGCGCTGTTTTCGAACTACTTTTAAAGGGACAAAGTGCTCCGTACAGTACTTTACAGTCTCCTCAAAACGTTGCCATGAAAGTTCAACATTATTTTCGATTATACCAAGTTGTGTATCTAAATAATCTATAATCGCAACATCATCTGCCTTAGTGAAATCTCTAATTGCTTTAACTGTTCTATGATCTTGGTGCTTCTGCGCAGGAACTTTCCAGCAAAAAGATATCAGCTTGTGATCTGATATACCAGGCTCGACCGTTGTTGTTCCATCAGAAAATACTTCGCTCAGGAATAGAAGATCGAGAATATTATTTCCACGGGTGTCACTATAAACAGCCTGCTGGAGGCCCAGGCTGAACATAATATCTATCGCCAAGTCACCAGAAACCGATGAACCATAGTTTAAACGATTCCAGTTTAGACACGGTAGATTAAAGTCACCTGCTATTATTAAGTTTTTTCTCTTTAGTTTCAGAAGATGATCATACAACTGATGCATAAAGAGTCATCAGCCCCTGGGGCCCGATATACAGAGCACAAAAAAACGACATTCCCCAGATAGATACCTTCAAGAGTAAACCTTCGTGTTCCTTGATTTGATCTGCAACTGTTACATGAACACTGGATTTTGTTATGACTGCAATACCACCACCGCGAGAAACCCTGTCTTTTCTGTACAGATGATAGTTCGGTGGAACTATTTCGTCGTCGCGAATGGCTTCGTGCAACCAAGTTTCCGAAATGATGCAGACATGGGGGTCATATAACAAAAGCAAATCTTCCAGCTTATGTGTTATTTACAATACTTCTGGCATTGAATGAGAGAAGCCGGAGCTGGTGCGCCTGCAAAAGCTAGCTTTCGGACGTTGAGCTGTTCGTTCTATAATTTTGTTTGCGGCTCGGTGTACTATCAGTTCCAGAAATCTGTTTACGGGAGTTGGAGGCATCATCCCAAGAGAAATACTGGTCATCAATTCGCAGCTTATCGTGAATCAGCTGAACCTTTTTTCCGCTATCTTTGTCTGCCTTCGCACTAGTCCAAAGCAGTTTGCGTTTGCGCCGCGTGTCAGCGCAGTAATCATTCTGAATAGAAATTGAGAGCATGTCGCCAAGGGTGCGGTTAATCTTTCCGTCAGACCATAAGTTTGAGGATGGTGAGCGGCGGTGGTGCGATGAACGATGCGACATTCAGCATGGAGCGCGTTTACGACTTCAGAGAGGAAGACACGTCATCTATCACTCAAAAGCTGGCGAGGTGCACTGTGACGGAGAATAAAGTTTTCCAAAAGCGAGGATGCTATATCACGAGCGGTGGCAGCCGGCAGAGCGACTGTTTCTGGTATCGGGTCAAATGGTCGATGGCGACGACTATCCAGCGGTTTCTGGAAGCCGTGCTTGTAGGGGTACATACAGGTCAATGCCAATGCGATCGAAGGGCCTGGCAGGTCACGGGATTGGCTGGAGTGGACCAGAGACATGCTGAGCAGGAACCTTGCGGCGTTGTCACTGAGGGCACGACCGAATGTACTTGTACACAAAGGTGTACACGCCATGCCAATAAAACCTGGAGCGAAGCCGCGTGTATGTCTTGAAGACACCCGCATGTGCACACTGCGGGTCAGTATGGAAGGTAGAACATATTTCATCAGGAAGATGTCGAGGTATGACGAGCAACCAATTGCGGACATCAGAGACATAATTCCGGTGATAGAGAAGTCCATCCTGAATTTAGAAGTCAGATGCTTGACAGTGCAAAGCTCGAGAAGGTGGAGGAACAGTCGATGGGTTTGAAAGGAAGCGGATAAGAGCACTAATTCAGGCGTCCTTGCGTTGCTCCGAAGCCATGTCGCAGCCTGCTGGGAACGAAAGTACTTGGTCAACGGCAGAGAGGCAGGCAGCGCTTTCGGTTGACACGGGCGAACGGGAAAGCGCGTCGGCATCGGTGTGGTGGCAGCCAGACCTGTAGACAATGTGCACGTTGAACCCTTGCAACCACAAAGCCCAGCGAGCTAATCGACCTGAAGGGTCCTTCAACGTGGACAGCCAACAAAGTGCATGGTGGTCTGTAATCACGTCGAAGGGGCGGCCATGGAGGTAGGGTCGAAATTTACCAAGTGCCCAGATTATGGACAAGCATTCCTTCTCCGTAGCGGAGTAATTCTTCTTGGCTTTGGTGAGGATGTGGCTTGCGTATGCAACGACGTACTCATCGAATCCAGATTTGCGCTGCACGAGTACAGCGCCAAGTCCAACACCGCTGGCGATGGTGTGTACTTCGGTCGGAGCTGTCGGGTCGAAGTGACGCAGTATAGGCGGCGAGGTCAGTAGACAACGCCACTCTTGGAAGGCATCGTCACAAGCGGACGACCAGGCGTAATCGTTCAAATCGCTCCGTAGAAGCTGATTCAAGGGAGCGGTGATGGTCGCAAAATTCTGAATGAAGCGGCGAAAGTGAGAACACAGGCCAAGGAAGCTGCGAAGTTTTCTTACGGAGGAAGGTTTGGGAAAATCAGGAACTGCACGGAGCTTGGCGGCGTCAGGAAGAATACCGTGTATAGATACTACATGGCCAAGGATGGTGAGCTGACTTGCGCCAAAGTGGCATTCTTTCAAGTTGTGTTGAAGGCCGGCAGCAGTTAGGCACTGTAACACTTCCTCCAGCCTACAGACACGGGGTGGAAAATCGGGCGAAAAAATAACCGCATCATCTAAGTAGCACAGGCATGTTTTCCACTTGAGACCACGCAAAAGGTTGTCCATCATACGCTCAAATGTCGCAGGGGCGTTGCAAAGCCCGAAAGGCATGACAAGAAATTTATATAGGCCATCTGGTGTTACAAAGGCCATTTTAGGTTGGCCTTCGGGTGCCATGGGGACTTGCCAATAGCCGCTGCGTAAGTCAATAGAAGAGAAGAACTCTGCGCCTTGGAGACAGTCAAGGGCGTCGTCAATTCTCGGAAGAGGGTAAACATTTTTACGAGTTATTTTGTTGAGACGACGGTAATCGACATGGAATCGAATCGATCCATTCTTCTTAACAAAACCAACGGGAGATGCCCAGGGGCTATCTGAAGGCTGAATGACGCCGCGCTTGAGCATGTGAGCTACTTGGTCATCGATAACACAGCGCTCTGTCCCGGATACACGATATGGTCTTTGTCGCAGTGGCGCACTGGTACCTGTGTCGATGCGACGACAAACAGTTGACGTGCGGCCCAAGGAAGCATGCTGGCAGTCGAAAGACGAACGGAACTTGTCGAGAAGGCGTAGAACCTGGGCGCCTTGAGAAATAGTCAACGGGTCGGCGATGGAGCTATGTAAAACACCGGGCAAAGTCAGCTCCTAAGCAGGGTTACAGGTCACTCCGGCGACCTCATGAGTGGCGATGGAACCAGTTGGCATGTCAATGATGGCAGCAGGGTCGACAGACTGGGCACAGCCAACGCACTCCCCAAGAGGCAAACTGAGAGTACAGGACAATCGGTTGGCGACGAGCAGTCTGCTGACGCCGGCATGAACGTCCAAAAGAGCGAAAGGCAGCGGGGAACATTTGCGACAAGCGAAAATTGCAGATGGCGTAAAAAGTGCGCTGGCATCAGCAACAATGTTGCATGACACTTTGGCAAGGGCAGATGAGTGCGGTGAAATTGTAACGTCTTCGGCAACAAATACTTTATCTTCCGATTCACGAGGATCAAGGAGTGGGACATGACACAGCGTTTGAAATTCCACTTCAGCACGAGAACAGTCGATGACGGCCTTATTAGCGGAAAGGAAGTCCCAGCCCAAAATAAGACCATGGGAACAAGAACACAGCACCAAAAGTTCGACACTGTAGAGGAGGCCATTGATCACAACGTGAGCTGTACACACAGCTGCAGGCGTGATGCGGTCTGCGCTGGCAGTATGAAGTGACGCGTTCGACAGTGGCATCGTAACTTTACTGAGCGAACGGCAAAGTTTGGCCGTATGGTTTGGCACTGATAACTGAAACTGCGGCACTAGTGTCAACGAGGGCGAGTGCAGCGACACCATACACTATAGATCAATAACATTAGTCGGTGAAGGGAGAGGCCTTGGTATGTTCGTGGGTGACGCAGTTCTTGCCTCTGAAACTGTGACGATTAGTTTTCCCGTTCCGGCGTGGAAGGACAATGACGCATCAGCGAAAGCGAGCGGCGTCGAGGCGATGGCGAACGGTGGTCAACAAGCGGGCGATGGTCCGAGGAGGAAGACATCTGGCTAGGGTTTTGAGACACGGAGGATGGCAGGTATGGGGAAACGTATGGTTCGGTGTCGAAGCTATGGTGGTAGGATGTTGTGTGGCGGCGTCAAAATCGTGCAACGTGGCCAGGTAGACCACGCGCTAAACATATTGGCCGGTTGTCAGGAGTGCGCCATTGTCCACTGCTGTGTGGGTACCGCAGCTGAACGAAGGGAGGAGCTGGACGCAGTGGCACGACTGATGGGAATGGCGCAAAGGTTGGAGGTGGTGGCCGCGTGAGAGCCTCGGCATAGATGAGAGGTGCAGTCATCTCGGGAAAAGCAACGGTTGTCAGCACCAGCGGTGTCTCGCGAGAAAAAGGGAGAGCTGCGCAAGCTTGCTCCTGGATGATCTGGGGAAGTTTGGCCGGCAAAGGCGAAGGTTAAAATTAAATTATGGGGCTTTACGTGCCAAAACCACTTCCTGATTATGAGGCACGCCGTAGTGGAGGACTCCGGAAATTTCGACCACCTGGGGTTCTTTAACGTGCACCTAAATCTAAGCACACGGGTGTTTTCGCATTTCGCCCCCATCGAAATGCGGCCGCCATGGCCGGGATTCGATCCCGCGACCTCGTGCTCAGCAGCCTAACACCTTAGCCACTGAGCAACCCCTGCGGGTAAAGGCGAAGGTGGTGGCGTGGCTGAGGACAGCAGCGAAAGCTGACAAGCGACCTCAGCACAAACTCTTTTATCTGGCAAAGCAGGGAGTCCATCTCAGGTGCCGCAGTCATGCTCCCGAGGGTTTCGTCGGACACAGGGGGGCGCCGCGTGAGCAGACACTGTCTGCAGAGCTCGTCGAAGCTCTGGCAAAGCTCAATGACCTGAGAAACAGTGCCTGGGTTTTTGGACAGCAGCATGTGAAAGGCATCGTCGGAAATGCCTTTCATGATGTGACGTACCTTGTCCGCCTCCGCCATCGTCGGGTTGACCCGCGGGCAGAGGTCCACGATGTCCTCTATGTAGCTGGTGAACGTTTCACCAGTTTGTTGAGATCGGCTCCGTAGGCGTTGTTCAGCGCGAAGTTTGCGCACGCCAGGGCGGCTGAAAACTTCTGCAATGCTGGTTTTGAAGCTAGCCCACGTGCGGAGATCGGCTTCATGGTTTTTGAAATACAGCTTGGCGACGCCCGATAAATAGAAGATCGCGTTGCCGAGCTTGAGGGGATCATCCCATTTGTTGGTGTTGCTGGCGCGTTCATACGATTACAGCAAATCTCAACGTCTTTCTCGTCGGTGCCCCTGAAAATATCAAGATCGCTGGGCACCGGCACATACGACGGCTGGCGGTGGGGATGTCGGGCTGGGGTTGTCAGACATGAGCGATGGCGGAGTTCTGGTGTGTAATTCCAGGTTGGGGGAAAAGTGCAGCACCTCCACCAGAATCTAATATGAATACAGTTTCAGAGAGCAGCAGACAGCGTGTCCCAGCCAGAGCAGCTGAGGCAATCTCGAGCTCGCGCCTCCAGGACGACTGGCGATGTGGCTGCAGCGCCGGGCATTCCTCTTCACTACAGATGCTTTGTTATACACATAGTTCAAGGCTTTGAAAATGCGCACAAGAGAATATTTCGCAAGACTCAAATGTTCCTGCTCTTACACTGATATGTACATCCATATTAGCGTAATCAAACTGCATAGGTGCGCGCATTCAAGATGCGTAGTTGTGTGCCCGTCAAAAAAGCAAAACGTGTGACAAACTTCCGCTATTCTTCATCTTAACGCCAACCAGAGGCGATTAGTTTTCACAAGTCTAAAAAGAAGCAACGGAAACGCATGCATAGTGACATCCTTCCTATACGCACCCCTGTAAACGAGCGAGAAACAAGCGGTCGCCCTTTGAGCGATTAGTAACGTGCTAGCCATCAGTTTTGCAAGCGCAAGCAGCTGAAATTGCCGGCGGAACAAAACCCAAACCGCCGCGCACCCGCGCGCGCGCCAATGCGCGAGCAGTAGTATACTATAGACGCACTGGAGCAAACTAGCTCTAAAACAAACCATGGAACGAAAACTGAGAGAGGGAGGCGCGCGGAACAGTTTCCCTGTATTCCCATATAGTGGCAGCGCATGACATAAAAGAAAAAATGAGGAAATTGGCGTGCTTTTTAAACGTACAGAAGGCACCATAAATATACGACATCGACCGTCTTGAACTTGTTCGCGGCGCTGTATATTTACACCATTGAACCTGAAAGGGTTAAAAAACTTCAAACATTTATCCTTGGCAAGCTAAAGCAGCCAAATCGCAAGTTCACTGACAACAAAATCATATACTTTCTTTGCATGCAACATTTCCTTGACGAAGTCTGCTAGTTCTTTCTTATCACTGAAGCAGCACAGTTTGCACCTACTGGGCACCCAGCACCGCATGGTTTTGTTGCTGTGTTGCTCTTTGCAGCACTGCTTGGCCCTGTGCCATTTAATTAGAGACCCATGTAAGTTGTTTGTGAATAAGGACCAAGTTCCCTTATGCATATGTTTCTGTCTTGCACATAAGAAGATGCGATGGCAAACCACATGCTGCATGTCGAACCATGTAAACGTGCCTCACGCATGCGTATCCCTCATTATGTCAAGTTCTAAGAAGTACACTCACAGCCATAGAAAGCCCTCGAGATGATCTGCTTCTTCATGGTGTCGCACAGAAGCTGCAGTGATTGCCTGCAAAAAATCACACGAGTTAACATGGAATGTTGGCTTACATGGTGCACACTCCCTTTTTTGTACTTCTTATCTACACTTTTCTGGCATTGGAGCAACTACTTTTGTTCATTGTTGCTTTGTTTGTATCCCAGACTATGTTTATGCCTCTTTGTCTACTTTATCTGCCAGCAAATTCTATGTGCAATGCTTTAATTTTGTTACATCATGTAGTACAGGTGACTATTGCTCTGTCTCCATTGACGTAAACTATATAATTTTGCTGCCCCAACTGCTTGCGAATTAGGGACTTGGGGCACTGTTGCAGCTGCTAAACTTCGCAGTTTCATGCTTGTGTCATACCACAGGTTTGGCAGCATTGTGTCCACTTAGGCTGTAAAATCCCTTTGCATTTTTTAAAACCATTTCTGCCTGTTTGAAACAGTACAGGCGGTTTAGTCTTCCATGTGGCACTTCAGTCGCACGTCTTCTTCATGTGTGGCTTCTCATGCATGACTTGTCGATCACTTCTCGTTCAAGGGATGCATCGACTTGCCAGCACAAGATCGATTGGTGCGCCTGCGTGCACAGTCTTGTTTTTCTTTTTTTTTTGCAAACAATCTTGTTTCTGGTATAGCACAAGCTTGCTCAGCCAAGTACATTGAATGCATCACATTTTAGAAGGTACTGCCAACCGAACTGGCCTGCAAAATAAAATATTTTTGAGCATAGTATCCACGTTTCCGCACTGTAAATTTCGCATGCACTTAGATGTTGTAACATTTTACAATAGTGAAAATCATGTAAGTTCAGGGCACAGGAAAGTAAAGGGTTTTAGAGTATCTCTTATTGTGATGCCCCCTCTACTCCTTACCAATGCCTCAAATGAAGCCTATGAGGAATTTCTAAATAATCAAATATGTTGATAACACAGAGCAAATTACAGGGACAAAAAAGAAACAGCACCTGTGTTCTCTGGTTTTCCACATAGTGCCCACCAAAATAAAGTCGTGTCTTTTATAATTTCTGGGCTTGATGCACACTTATACCACTCAAGGATTGTTAAAAACAAGACAAAACACTGATCGGAGGAGCCCATTGAAACAACATAAAAAGAAGAGGTTTAGCATGCAAAGAAATAAAAAGTTGGACAGATAAGATCCATGGCTGGCCAACTGCTACTGTGACTTGCAAGGTTGCAGGTCTCGAACAGCGGACCGGCATTATAGGAATAACATTGTTACGTGTGGGAAGACACAGACGAAAAGGGCTATTTACACGCTTTTTACACTGGAGCCAGACAGTCAGGCTGACGCTCGCTCGTGCCAAGGGCACCGACCAACTTCGTCGTGCTCGCGGCAGCTCGTCTCTTGAGCATCGCTCGATGATATCGTAATACCATCCCCCGGAGGCAAAAGCACCGTCACGGAGCTGTTAAATATCCAAGGTGCATAGAGAGTTGTAGGGCTTGAGTTCGGCAACGTGGACAATGTCACTGTATGGTTGTCACATCGGAGGACGTAGTGTGCGTGGCTAGAACGATTTCATAGGTGACATCGGTCACTTTGCGGAGCACGCGATATGGGCCTGTGTAATAGGAAAGCAGTTTTTCACAAAGGCCGACTTTACGCGATGGTGACCAGAGCAACAGGAAGGCGCCGGGCACAAAATGGACATCACCGTGACGGAGGTCGTAGCGTTGTTTCTGCTTGTCTTGAGACACTTGTAGACGAGCGCGCGCAAGTTGGCGAGCATGGTCAGCATGGGCGATTGCATCACGGGCATAATCGCTAGTTGAAGCTGTGGGGGACGGAAGCAGTGTCCAGTGGTAGCGTCGGTTCGCGGCCATACAAGAGGTAAAACGGGGAAAAGCCAGCAGTTTCGAAGCAGGAAGAGTTGTATGCAAAGGTAATGTAAGGTAGAGCCAGCTCCCAGTCACGGTGGTCGTCTGAAACGTATTTGGATACCATGTCTGTAAGGGTGCGGTTCAAACGCTCAGTGAGACCGTTCGTTTGGGGGTGGTAGGAGGTGGTAAGTTTATGCTGTATTGAGCAGGCACACATGATGTCGTCAATGACTTTGGCCAAAAACGTACGGCCGCGGTCTGTAAGCAATTGACGCGGAGCACCATGCATCAAAATGATATCATGTAGGAGGAAGTCCGCAACATCAGTTGCGCAACTGGTCGGAAGAGCACGGGTTACGACGTAGCGGGTCGAGTATTCCGCCGCGACTGCAACCCACTTGTTTCCTGATGTGGATTCCGGAAATGGGCCGAGAAGGTCCAAGCCGACACGATGGAAGGGCTCGGCAGGAATGCCGAGCGGCTGCAGGTACCCAGCGGGGAGCTGGGAAGGCTTCTTGTGTCGTTGGCAAAGTTCACAAGCGGCGACGTAACGTCGTACGGAACGGGCAAGGCCCGGCCAGAAATAACGGCGACGTACACGGTCATAGGTTCTAGATACGCCAAGGTGCCCTGCCGTTGGTGCGTCGTGAAGCTCTTCTAGAACGGTAGAGCGGACGTGTTTAGGTATTACAAGTAGGAACTCAGAGCCGTCCGAATGAAGGTTACGACAGTACAGAATACCGTAGCGGAGGACGAAGAGGCGTAGAGCAGCATCGGCCAGAGAGTGTTCAAAACGGTCGATGAGTGTTCTGATGTAGGCGTCACGGCGTTGCTCGTCAGCGAAATGAAGCAGCTGGGATACAGAGAATACGCAAGAAGCACTTGAAATATTGGAGGAGTCAGAGTCGTCAACAGGGTAAAGCGACAAACTGTCAGCGTCTTGGTGCAGGCGGCCAGACTTGTACACCACGGAATATGAAAATTCTTGTACCCAGCACCTCCAACAGAATGTTACGTGTGGAAAGACACAGACGAAAAAGGCTATTTACACGCTATTTACACTGGAGCCAGGCAGCCAGGCTGACGCTCACTCGTGCCAAGGGCACCGACCAACTTCTTCGTCGTTCTCGCGGCGGCTTGTCCCTTGAGCATCGCTCGATGATATCGTAATAATATGCAAAGGAACGAATGTTCAATAGGTTGGCAAAGGAACAATAGTGTCTAGCTGGTAATAAGCCCCTCGAAGCTGTGCCAGACTGTGTAGTTGCAGAGGAATCAGACGCTAAAATTTTCAAAATAGTTTACAATTGATTCAAGTGCATTTTGCAGGCACTCCCAAGCACCAGCAGCTTGCCGATATCCCTGAACAGAAATGCATACTGACAATGCATTCTATAAATACTAAATGTATAGAACTGAAGCTTGTGGGATAACAAAAGGAGCTTGAGAGGCTGAGTACCACACAACAAGTGATAGGCATAACGTTAAGGCACAGGAAGATGGTGATATGAATTAGAGAACGAATGGGTATAGCTGACACTCATTATGAAGGAGTGGAAGACCAAGCAGAGCAGAGACAGTGGTTTGTTATGCAGTCATGGGATGGGCGCCAATGGTAGGAAAACTGCAGTCGACGATGCCAGAGAGGTGGTGTGGCAGGACGAGATTCGCAGACATGGGACAAAATCAGCTGACAGGTGATTGGGGTGACTGGAGATCACTAGAAGAGGCCGGTATTTTAGAGTTGACATAACACTGACAATTATATTGACATTACGCATGTTTTTCACTCTTTCCTTACCGCTAGAAATGTGCTCATATCTGGTGCCTTTAAGTTTTAAAATTTTATTTTAAGATGCATTTGCCATATTGTATACTGTGACATGATACTGTCACGCGCTAACGCAAGAGTAAGTAACAGTATGAGCAGCCAGAGACGAAAAATGTCAGGCACTAAGCGACGGTTCTCCAGCTGGCGCGGGATCTTTGACTTCGTCGTCTTCTTCGCCGTTTTGCTGGGCACGCAATGCTCACTGTTCGCTGGCTCAAAACACCAGGTGGCATTATTCCCCCTCCCAATGAAGCGTGGACTCGATGCTCAAACACAAGACGTACACGGAAAGTACGCACATTAGGTAAGACAAAAAAAGGGGGGGAAACGCGCTAGCAGACATACGGGCATGCACACGAGGCAAAACAAAAATGGGTTCTGTCGTCGGGAACAAAAAAGAAAAAAAACACTTCGCAGTTCTTTGGAGGACGACGCGACGACAGCAAAAAAACAAAAGTTTGTTTCACCAGTACACTTAACATCACCGTGCAAAATACGGCTTGAGGCGGACGACATGTACAGCCTCTGCACGTGGTAAACGGCGCTTGGGCGACGGTAGGTCTCCGTCTGGAACCGCTTCATAGTTCACGTCGCTTACATGCCTTAGTACTGCATATGGTCCGAAGTACTTGCTCAGTAGTTTCTGGCTGAGGCCTCGCCGTCTAATGGGGGTCCAAATCCAAACTTGGTCACCAGGCTCATAGGTAACTTGTCGATGGTGAAGATTGTACCTTATGGCATCTGTACACTGCTGCTGCCTTATGTGGACACAGGACAGTTGACATGCTTCCTCGGCACGCTGAGTGTGCTTCTCGACGTCAGGAGCTAAGTGGTCAAGCTGATCAATGTCTTCATATGGAATCATTGCGTCTAGCATAGTTTGAACATCTCGACCATAAACGAGGCGAAACGGCGTAAATCGTGTAGTTTCCTGTGTGGCAGTGTTGTACGCAAAGGTTACGTACGGCAGGATTTCATCTTACGTTTTGTGCTGCACATCCACGTACTACATAGAGAGCATGTCTGCCAGTGTTTTGTTTAGTCTTTCTGTCAAGCCGTTAGTCTGAGGGTGGTATGCAGTGGTCTATCGATGACTTGTGTAACTCAACTTGAAGATGTCGTCCAGAAGCTTCGCCGTAAATGCCGTCCCTCGGTCAGTGATGATGAATGAAGGTGCGCCATGCCGAAGCACAATGTGATGCATAAAAAACTGGGCAACTTCAGATGCTGTCCCGCGTGGTAGTGCCTTCGTCTCAGCGTAACACGTCAAGTAATCAGTTGCGACAATGATCCACTTATTGCCGGAAGAAGACAAGGGAAATGGTCCAAGAAGGTCCATTCCAACTTGATCAAACGGCATACGCGGAGGGTCGATGGGTCGTAGAAGGCCTGCAGGCTTGAAGGGTGGTGACTTTCGGCGCTGGCATTCACGGCATGCTTTCACGTAGCGTTTGACGCAAGCAGTCAGTCTAGGCCGGTAGTACAGTTGCCGTACCCTGTCCAGAGTCCTTGAGTAGCCCAAGTGACCAGATGTCGGCTCGTCGTGGCAGGCTAATAGGATGTCGTCGCGAAAAGTTGAGGCACTACTAGAAGATGTGGTTTGTCGCCGGCACCTGTGTTTCTTTTGTATAAGATGCCCTGTCGAAGGCAAAATGACGACAACCGTCGCGAAAGTGGGCGAGGAATGGACGCGATGCCGCCTTCTAAGTGATCAATGATGGGCCTTGACTCAGCGTCCGATAGTTGTTTAGCGAGCAGGTCCGGCCTGCTGAGGGCTCCCAGGAAGGCGCTGTCGTCTTCCTCGTCAGGATTCTGAGACTCGACAGTTGCTATTGATAGCGTGTCGGCATCTTCATGTTTCCTGCCTGACTTGTATACGATGGTGATGTTAAATTCTTGGAGTCGCAGACTCCAACGTGCCAATCGTCCAGAAGGGTCTCAGAGGTTGGTCAACCAGCACAAAGCGTGATGATCGGTCCCAACTTTAAATGGCGGCCCATAGAGATACGGCCTAAACTTTGTAGTAGCCCAAATAACCGCGAGGCACTCCTTCTCTGTGGTGGAATAATTGGACTCTGCCCGTGACAGAGCGCGGCCCGCGTAGGCGATAACTCGTTCAATCCCGTCTTGCCGTTGCACCAGGATAGCTCCGAGACAGATATTGCTGGCGTCAGTGCGTACTTCCATGTCAGCATCCTCATCAAAATGACCGAGCATGGGAGGAGAAGACAATCGACGTTGTAGCTCCGCAAAGGCAGTCTGTTGTTCATCAGTCCAGAGCAATGGCACGTCGTCACGTGTAAGGCGAAATAGCGGCTCTGCAATCTTCGAAAATTTTTCAATGAAGCGTCGATAATAGATACACAAGCCCAAAAACCGTCGGACACTTTTCTTGTCGGTTGGAGTGGGAAAAGCAGCTACGGCAGCAGTCGCCTCGGAATCGGGCCGAACATCTGCCGCGCTCACGACGTGACCAAGGAACTTCAGTTCCTCTTAACTGAAATGGCATTTCTCTGGCTTGAGTGTAAGGTCAGCAGATCGAATGGCTTCGAGTACATTCCGAAGGCGTCGAAGGTGCTCGTCAAAAGTATCTGAAAAGATAACGACATCATCGAGATAGACGAGGCAGCTTTTCCATTTGAGGTGAGCGAGAACTGTATCCATCATTCGCTGGAATGTGGCTGGCGCGGAACAGAGGCCGAAAGGGAGTACTCTAAATTCGTAAAGGCCGTACGTAGTCACAAACGCAGTTTTCCTGCGGTCCCGCTCATCTACTTCAATTTGCCAGTAGCCACTTTTCAGATCGATAGAGGAGAAATACTTCGCGCGCCTCAGCCGATCCAGACAATCATCGACACGAGGCAACGAGTACACGTCTTTCTTTGTGACGTTGTTTAGCTTCCGGCAGTCAACACAAAACCGAAGTGTGCCATCTTTCTTTTTAACAAGAACGACTGGCGATGACCAGGGACTGCATGAAGGCTGTATTACGCTGTCTTGAGGCATTTCCTTCACCTGCGTTTGAATCGCAAGCCGTTCGGTCGGGGAAACACGATAAGGCTGTTGCCGTATGGGGGGCACGTCGTCACAGGTGATGATACGGTGTTTCGTAATCGACGTTTGACGTATCTTCGACGACCGTGCAAAGCAAGAGTGGAACTCGAGCAACAGCTCACGTAGGGGTTGTTTGTTCTCTTCAGGAAGCGTTGGACTAATGTCGGCGTTGCGTATAGGTGCTTCAGCATTGTCGATTGCCTCGGAAACAAAACACCCGGTGACATCAGCGATCAGGTCGGCGTAGGCGATGACAGCACTGGGGAAAAGGTGCCGGTGTTCGTAGCTGAACTTCGTGACAAGAACCCCACAGTGGCCATAATGGAGATCAATAAGGCTTCTTGCCACGCAAACACCTTGAGAAAGCAGGAGAGAGCGATTGCTTTCAGCGACCGCTTAACCGTGTAAGAGTCTGTCACATGCCACCTGAACCACGACACTTGAATGTGGTGGTAACGTGACAGCGTCGTCGATGACACGAAGAGATGCTCGAGGGTGGATGGTGTTGGTCGTCGCTGCGACGCTCTTTGTCGAGAAAGTGACGAGGCGTTGTAGAATGTCGATGATAGCTCCGTGCTCCCTGAGGAAGTCCATGCCGATGATTAGGTCTCGAGAACACTGAGGGAGAATGCTCAAGCTGGCAACAAACGTAGAGCCGTGAATCTGTATTCTTGCCGTGCACATGCCGAGTGGGGTGACGAAGTGCCCGCCAGCTGTACGAACTGGCGTTTGATTCCAAGGCGTTGTCACTTTCTTCAGAAGGGTGGCCAGTTTTTCGCTGATTATTGAATAATCTGCTCCAGTGTCCACTAAAGCAGTCATTCACGACCGTCGAGCAGTACAGAAATGTCCAAGGAAATTCTTTTTCTGTGATCAGCAGGTACTTTCGTCGTCGATGTATCGACGGTCCGCGTACGCGTCAGTAGGGGTCCTTGAGCACGTCCAGACTGAGCGGCCTCGCCCCCAAAGGCCGCTGTGGTTAGTTTTCCCGGCGCGGGCTGGGCGACCGACCCCGCACCACGCTCGAATACGTACGGCGAGTCGGAGGAAACCGCCGCGGCGAAAGGGTATGACTGGTGTCGAGTTGATGGGGATCCGCACTGCTGGGCAACGTATTCTTCAACTTCAGGAGGACGCTGGCCGAACCTAGGTCGCGGCGAGTTTGCTGAAAATTCGCGTAGTCCGAGCTCTCGATAGGAGCACTGTCGGTAGATGTGCCCAGCTTCGCCACAGTGAAAGCAAAGGGGACGGCGATCAGGTGCCCGCCACACGTCTGATTTCCTTGGGGCCTGTCGGTGGTCCTGGTAATACGAGGCCGCTTGGACGGGCTGTAGCATGGCCGGGCACGCGGTGCGAAGCGGGGAGGGAGGCGGGGCAGGTTGCCTCAAAGCTTGCAAATACGACATACGGGAGCTGTCAGTTCTTAGCGGTCGAACTTCTGTGTTGAAGGGTGGTTCTCTTAGCGCTTGCTGGACTTCGTCACAGAGAACGCTGAACAAGGAGTTGAGCGTCGGCTGTGAGGGTACCGACAGCTTCTGGAGTTCTTCGCAGATTACGAAACGGATGAGCTCTCGAAAGAAATCGACGTGGCCCCCGAGAGCTCCGAAGAAGTCCGTAGGTGAGGCAACGTTCACTTGGCGTTCGTATGCAGGTGCCCGCTGCCGAAGCGTCTGTTCCACAGTGACGGCCTCGGAAAGGAATTTTGACACAGCCTTGGGAGGACTGCGCACGAGACCGCCGAATGGCTGCTCTTTCACTCCACGCATCAAGTAGCGCACCTTCTTTTCTTCCGACATGCTAGGGTCGGCTCGTCGAAAGAGACGCGTCATGTCCTCGACATACATTGCGACACCTTCGTTCGGCATTTGTATACGGGACTGGAGATCACGCTCAGCTCGCTCTCGGCAATCAGGGCTCGCTAACGTCTCAAGAATCCGGCGTTTGAATTCTGCCCATGAATTTAGGACATCTGCACGGTTCTCGTACCAAACACGTGCACCATTGTTAAGGCTGAAACATACCTTTTTCAGTTTCTCTGCGTCATCTCACTTGTTGAACGCGGCAACACGT
This sequence comes from Dermacentor andersoni, assembly GCF_023375885.2. Taxonomy (NCBI): domain Eukaryota; kingdom Metazoa; phylum Arthropoda; class Arachnida; order Ixodida; family Ixodidae; genus Dermacentor; species Dermacentor andersoni. The sequence continues at coordinate 232,977,921 of NC_092816.1, read as the reverse complement.
TCATAGTGGAAGCCAATCTTCAACAGCCTCATGTATGGCGCCGTGGAAGGGATTTGGCGTTCGCGGATTCAGTAGCGTACAATGAATCGACGTTGGGCCTTCCATACCTGTTGGCGTGGTCGGAGCTGCCATTTTCTCTGGGAGGAGTCCAAACTCAGGGGCTTGTCCACGGATCCTTCTGCTGGCGCGGTGTACAGGCGTAACCACCGGTACGGGGCTGGAGCTCCTGCTGCTCGGAGGGGTATGGTGCATAGATTAGATTACCCCGCACCTCCACCAGTTTGTCAGGCGCTAACGCAAGAGTAAGTAACAGTATGAGCAGCCAGAGACGAAAAATGCCAGGCACTAAGCGACGGTTCTCCAGCTGACGCGGGATCTTTGACTTCGTCGTCTTCTTCGCCGTTTTGCTGGGCACGCAATGCTCGCTGTTCGCTGGCTCAAAACACCAGGTGGCAATACGATACAAAGGTATAAAATTGTGTACTAATCACTGGTGTTTCGAATGAAAGTATAGACGAAATAATTGCTCCTGGAACTCTTAAGAATTCTTATGTTAAACTTCAAAGAGGTGCCCCAAAATTCATGACTGAAAGAGATAATTAGCTTTTTTGAGCATAAGTACTGAGAGTAAAAAAATCTGAAATAAACAAAATATGCACCTTGCTCCCTAGTCCCCAACTTCTTAAATCAAACTGTGCAAAAAAAAATATGTTATGCAGATTTTGTGGCCTGAATATCAGCCAAAGCAATTCCCATGCTATGCAAGAAAGCCATGGCATCACGAGTGTGAAAACAGGTAAGCTCCTATTGTACAGGGAGCACATTTCTTTAGTCATTGGGACAAGCACCTGGTTGTTTTATTACTTTATTCCTTAGGATCTCGAAGCAATAGTTGTCAGATTGGGGAGCATCCACAAGCCTACTCATACGTGGTTATTGTATTCGATCAGATTTTCCCCGCTAGCCCCTGGTCTAGTCATACGCCTTGAGCTGGCGCTAGAGCTTTCACATGCTTCGTACAGTACAGCAATGCACAGTGTTGCACAATAACGTACAGTAATGAATAAGGCCATTTGCATAGGCGGTGTTCAAAAAGTAAGATATTAGACTGCTAATCAATCGTCTGTCGAAGGTCGGTCTGAAATCGCCTGCATGCTCTTGTGTAAGTGGAAACTCCACACAACGGGAAGCATGCTTGTAATAAGTTGTACATAAGCTGTCCGAATGGTGATGGATAAAATCTACCTACTGCGCGAAAAAAATAAAGTTGCATTTGATATTTGTCGAACACAATCACCAAAACAACACGCACTCCTGAGATTGTATTGATGTTTGACACATCAATAAAACAGCGTATACGTCAGATCTGAATATTAGACAACCCAACAGAAGCTTCTTTGTCTTCATTGCTACTGATATTTAAAAATTATGTTGCAGAGCCGACCAGAGCGTAAATTTTGTACTGCTTGATTGTGGAAGCGCTAGGAGCACTAGAAAGCTTGTTACAACAATGCCACATGTCGAAGTTTTATTTTTTCAGACTGCTCAATGTGTCAAAAATTGTCGAATGTGGCCAATATTTAAAGTACAGTCATAACTTCATGCGATGCAATCTCATTGCTTGTGGAAAAATTGCAAAAGGTAGTGTTTAATGTGTAAAAAAACCATCGGTCAAATTGATCAATTTCTATGGGCACTGTAAGGAAAGAGTTAAAATGCATTTCCAGAGGCTTTTTGAGAGCCAAACTCTAGGTATAACTGCTTGACTGACCATGAAGTAATAGACATGGTTCGAGACATGCCAAGGCCCAATTCAGCCTACCGAGGCACCAACCCCAATGGCAAAAAAATAGAGCCTAATCAAAATTACACATGTGAGCAACACTCACCCTTGTGCCCTTTGTCCGGGTGATTCCTCCTCGGGTGGCGGTGACTCACTCGACCGGGAGGAAGAAGACCGTGCCTCCAGCAGGCGACCGGTGCGCGCTCCTCCAGTGGCTGTTGAAGTAGCGGGGCCGCCTTCTAGGAGGTCCTCTGGACATACCATGCCAAGTGCATGAGGCCCAGCATCTAGCTTAAGATCTATAGCTGCTCCATCACAAACCAGATACTGGAATACTGGAAACCAGATACTGGCCACCCACCACGGTAGCCCCAGTGGATATGGCACCGTGCTGCTGAGCTCAAGGTCGTGAGTTCGAAACAGCTGCAGCAGCCGCATTTCAATGGTGGAGGAATGCAAAACAACTTCGGTATTTACTCTTGTACGTTAAAAAAAAAACCAGGTGGGCAAAATTAGCCCGGAGTTCCTCAATATGGCATGCCTTATAATCAGATCATGGTTTCGGCACATAAAATGCTGCAACTTTACTTTAATTCATATTAAGGTTCGTTACAGCGCAACACAAGACAAACACAAAAGAAGGTATAAAACAACAACAAGGCGCTGTCTCATCGACGACACACGACGTCACAGCACCATGTTGTTGTTTTATACCTTCGTTTGTACTTGTATTGTGTTGCACTGTAACGAACCTTAATATGAATCCCAACCAACTGGCCCAACTTGCCATCTTGATGCAGTTTACTTTAATTATATGACAAATATTAAAAGTGTACATGCAAGGACAGCACAGTGAACAGAGATAATCAAAAAATGAGCAGAAATATGTCAATCATAAGGAAACCCCCTAAACCTAAACACCCTAAGCAGACAGGCATAAATATCTTATGACTGCTGTCACTGCACAGCTACAGAAAGTGTCCAAGATGCTACATTCTAAATACATGTACTTCACGTAAACAATTGACAGCAATGGTGAAACAAAAACATCGAAGCCCCTTAAAGAAAGATGGTTGAACATGAAGCTTTCCCCCAATGCAAACTGAATCAAATTTAAAGTCCAAAGCCAATGACCATGCAATGAAACCAAGAAATGCTGAGCGACCTGATGCTATGCATATGCGATTTGATTGCTTGTTTAGGATTCTACTTTTTTAACATTGAAGTTGAATGAAGACAGATTTCATTAAGTTGCACAGCGTTTATTTTAGATCATGTAGCTGTTGATTACTACCACGCAGTGACACTTTCACGGACGACACTACATTTGTACAGTACTGCTTGTGAACACTGTGGTAGACGGTCACAGACCCTGACATCGCAATGTGACACAGCCTGCTTGCAAATGTGAGATAAATGCAGGAATTGTGTTGTGTCATGGGTCTCTGTAGCGTCTTCAGCTTCAACAAGTAGCGATTTAGCATGAAAATCTCGATCCATTTGCCATGCTCTTTCGCCACATTGATATTAAAGTCACCACACACGAGGATCGGCGTATTATGTGGCTTTAAAGTCTTCATAGTTTCTGCCAAGAACGTTTCTGCGTCACAATGAGATGTGTTCGGTCTGATGTACACGCTGATGATCACAAGACCAGTAGGCATCTTGACTGTACAAGCGTAACCCACATGGCTTCTGCATGCCGTTGCCAATACGCGCAATCGGCCTTGCGGGCACGATCGCACTCGCACTTATGCTTGCACATGGCATCCTCTCCTTCTGCAATGCGCATTACCTGTGGCCTACCCATGGTGACAGCAGGGAATGCATTGTGTGACGCGCATGATGCTATGCAGATATACACTGTTCATCTGTCCGGTGGAGCATCGAACACAGCTCTGACCATTTTTTCTTGCCTCAAGGCCCATTCGTACGTCTTCGCACCTGCCATCGACTTGGTTCCTGCGGCGTGCGATCCGCTGGACTTCTACTATCAACGTGGAAGTACCTTGACGGCAGACAGCATCCTGCGCACCTTTTCGGCGCAGATATGTACAGCCGTTGGAGATGACGCCTGGAAACTGGGAGTGGCATGACATCACGGACTGGGGCCCTTTCAAGCCTACAAAAGGACACGGCAAAGGATCCCACCCTGCAGTCCGGTGGAGCATCGAACACAGCTCTGACCATTTTTTCTTGCCTCTAGGTAAGAGAAACTTAAGATATAGGCGAGGTTAATTCTATGCTCCACTGGACTGCACATTTGGTGGCTATTTTGTGGTTAGTGTGTGTTAAAGATGTCGAGAAAACAGTGCACGTCATGTACCAAACTGCTTGAAAAGGATGCCCAATGCATTCTATGTAAACAATGTAAAAGTTGGTATCATACCGGGTAGTGCTCAGGAATTGCTAAAAAAACATCAAGAGTATGACAGAAACGGAAATCACTAGCTGGGAGTGTAAAAGTTGTGTGGCATTAAAACAAGACAACGGGCCTTCGGAATCTGAAAGCAGCGATGAAGATGAGCGTAAGCTTACAGTTGGAAAAAATTCAGATAGGTCAAAGTTGTTAAGCAAGCAGATTGCCACTATGAACCAAATGTTTGCCACAGTTTTAGGACGCCTCGAAGGCCATGAAAAGAAAGTAGATCGCCAATGTGCAACAATAGAGGCCAGAGAAATGTCAATGAAAATGCTGGCTTCAAAATTGATGAACTTGTGGATAAGACGCGGAATCAGGGAATGGCAATAGAAAAGCTGAAAGAAACGTCAGAAGAGCTGGCCAAAAAACTGTCTTCTAAGGACGCTGAAATTGCACAGCTAAAAGAAAGTCCAGATAGTGTTGAACGGTATTCCAGGCGAAAGAACATTGAAATACATGGAATACCAGAAAGCTCTGAACAAGATGTGCACCAACTACTTACGAACTTGAGTAGAAGGCTCGCAGTAGAAGCACCAGCAAAACAATCAATCGAAGCAATCCACAGAAACAAAGCTGGAAACGATAAAATTCCACCAATCATTGTCAGGTTCACGGACCAAGCCACTCAAGACCTTTGGCGATCCAAGAGAACCGCCCTAGGATTGATAAGATTTTCATAAATGAAAACTTGACACGAAATAAAAAAAACGTTATTTTGGAAATGTCGATGCCTTGCAAACCTGAAGAACTACAAGTTTGTCTGGACGCGGAACGGTAAAATATTTGCTAAAAAGGTGGAAGGTGCTTCAGTGATTAAAGTTGATACAGAGAATGATTTGGAAAAGATAGTTTAATGGCTGCTTTTGAGTCATTCGCTGAATGGGACAAAAACATTCAGCATGCAGTCGCTGAAGATGGACTTAGCCAAGAAATTAGCATACTGCACATAAACATACGAAGCATAAGAAAACACTGGGATCAGTTATGTATTTACTTGTCACGAAATGTGGTTACTGACGTGATCGTTTTAATAGAAGTCAATCTAGATGCAACCACACAGACTTGTTATGACTTGGACGGTTATCATAAATACGCAATATGTCGAGAGAATAGAAGAGGTGGAGGAGTGTTCATCTTTGTTAAAGACGCATGGATATGTTCTAGGATTGATGTTAACTTTCAAAATGCAGAAGTTTTAGCGCTATCTATTAATAATAGAGAAGTTACATATATACTGTGTGGCATTTACAGGCCACCAAGCAAGGATACTAATATGTTCTTGAATGAAATGAGCGTTTTCCTTCAACAGCATATGAATGAAAAACAGTTAGTGCTGGTTGGGGACCTCAATATTGATATTCTACAAGAAGCAAGATCAGCAGTTGCTGATTACATGAATTTATTAGCTGAATATGGACTCATGAACGTAATAAATGCCTACACTAGAGAAGAGTACTTAGGAAGCAGAATCACGAAAACATGCATTGACCACATGGTATTTAGGCTGGCTAAACAATCATATAGGTCAGGCGTGATCAATCTAAAACTAGCAGACCATTATTTTATAGTAGATCTTATCTCAGAAAAATATGTTGAAGGAGTGGGTAGCTGTGTAAAACGGGATCTCTTAGACAACAAAAAAGTTGATGAATTGATCAAGAATACTAACTGGTCGTCTCTATTAGCTCTTGACCACTTAAAGGCATACAATAAACTAGTGCAAACATTTCAAGATATATATTATCGAGCTACAAGAAGTGTGACATTGACGCAAAGAAATCTCGATCATAACTGGATGACTCATGAGATAATAAACCTCTGCTACACAAAAGCCAGGCCTGGCAGAGATGCAGGAAAAATCCGGAAAATGACGAAAAAAGAAGAGTTTCGTACGCTACGAAATCTTGTGACCGCAAAAATACGACAGGCTAAAAGGCGATACTTCTTGCATCAATTCACAGTGAGCAAATACAACATGAGGATGACGTGGAAAATAGCAAATGAATTAATGGGCAGATCAAAACACGTCAGTATCGAGGATATGGTTAAAAAGAACTTTCCCAACCAAAGCGTGCAGATAGCATGCGATAATTTCAATGATTCATTTATAACAGCTGCGGAAATACTGAGAGAAAGTAATGACAGTAACTCTGACATGTACAAACCAGTTCGCACATGCACACACACGGCCTTCCTGCCACCTATAAGTGAAACGGATCTTTGGCGCATCATGCGACAGATGAAACTGATTAAACCACCGGGAATAGAGAAAGTACGTTTTCGAGATCTATACATCCATTTCAATGAGCTGAAAGATGTAATGCTAAAGATACTAAAGGGCATGCTTGAAACTGGCGTTATACCGCAAGAGCTAAAAATATCGATCATAAGACCAGTCTATAAGAGCGCTGAAAAAGACGACTATACCAACTACAGGCCAATTGCAATTTTGTGCGCTATAGCTCAAATAATAGAAAGACATTGCGCATGTGAAGCAGTCGTTTTGTGAGAAATTTTCTCTGCATAATCCAGCTCACTTTGATTTCACAAGAAATAGAAACACAATCGCACTCCTGGAAGAATTTTCTGATTACGTTCATAATCTTATTGAAAACAACTGTGTCACTTTAGCAATTTTCATGGACCTGACCAAGGCATTCGATACAGTAGACCACGCTCTAATGATAAGCAAGCTTAATAGTTTAGGCTTTAGAGGTCCATTTAACAGGTTATTTGCTAACTACTTTTCCAATCGATTACAGTTCGTTAGAATTGAGAATGAATACAGCAGCTATAAAGAAATAAAATACGGTGTACCACAAGGTAGCACTTAGGGACCAATACTTTTTAATATTTATGTCACTGACTTCGGCAATTTACAACTGAACTCCAAAATATTCCAATATGCAGATGACACCGCGCTTATACTAGGTACCGCCGAATACGAGAGAGGATGCACGCGCCTCCAAGAAGATGTGCATAAAGTCATGGAATGGTTTGGGGAAAATCGTATTTTCGTCAATCCTCATAAAACCAAATTTTTGTTTCAGAAATCCACACAAACATGTAAGCCTCGACCGACCCTTATACTTGCACAAATCTACCTGCGGCACATGTGAATGTGTGCCCCTGCAGACGGATTCAGTGGTAAAATATTTAGGCCTTTTTGTGGACGAACACCTAACTTAGAATAATCATGTGGAACACTTGCGCAAAAGGTTACGAACTATGTCAGCTTTAATTTATAATTTGCATGGAAAATGTCCTCTAAATTTAAGAATTACAATATACAAAGCATTAGTGGAGTCTGTTTTGCGCTATAGAATAACTTTATATGGTACATGCTCAGAATACAAAAGGCAAACGATTAATAAGCTTATCAAACGAATAGTAAATAGTATATCTTATGGAACAGTCTTACACACGGCTTCTGCAAAAGAAAAATACTCTAAACTAGGCATACTCAAGGTAAGGGCAATGTTTCGGTTTTCAGTGGTTCTGCGATATTATTTTTCAAGAGATTTCAGGGTAGCTATCCACAAAGAAGTGATACTAAGGAAAACAGACATATATGTTATACAAAAGGCAAACGATTAATAAGCTTATCAAACGAATAGTAAATAGTATATCTTATGGAAAAGTCTTACACACGGCTTCTGCAGAAGAAAAATACTCTAAGCTAGGCATACTCAAGGTAAGGGAAATGTTTCGGTTTTCAGTGGTTCTGCGATACTATTTTTCAAGAGATTTCAGGGTAGCTATCCACAAAGAAGTGACACTAAGGAAAACAGACATATATGTTAAGCCAAGAGTTTTCACAAGCTATAGAAAAAAAACGAGTAACTATTATGTCCCAGCGGTATTTAATGATCTCAGTGACGATTTATGCAATATTGTAAATAGAACACTGGTGAAAAAGATAAGAAAGTGGTACTTAGAAACAATGCAAGAATGACAATTCTGTGTGGCCTTAGGGCAATGCTCCGTTCCATGTTTACTCTTACGTCATGTGTCTAGTCTACTTATCGCAGCTTGTCAAGTTATACTTGCTTTTGTGTTCGATTCCTTTCTTTATATCTATTTTCTTTTTTTTATGTCACACAGGAGGGGATCCTGCTATCTGGTCTTTGTATTGTATATCATTGAGCCTTGTAACTGCTAATGTATCCACCAGCTGCCAGGTCAGCCGACAAGCGCTATGTGCTTAGGCTGACCAGCAGATTCATGTGTATGAAAAAACGGGCGAATAAAACTATTATATTGTATTGTATCTAAGTAGCGTGGTGTTCAACCATCTTTCTTTAAGAAAGGGGCTTTGACTTTTTTTTCCAGATCCTAAGACGAGCTCGTGTTCACGCGCACTTGCTGTCTCCGACAAGCAAGGAAGCTCGGTTAATCACGACAGAGGTGGTGTCATGCCTAGCAGACGCAACTTGCACTTCCAGTGAATTACGAGCAGTAAACAGCGCTAAACAACAGGACAAGGAGAATGACAAAGACAACAGCACTGTTTACTGCTCATAATCATGAACCAACCAGCCCAAATGCGTACTCTTCCAGAGAACTTTGTGTGCATGCGTTACTCTTGGTGAGCTAGTCACTTCGCGCCGTTATCAGGCACTGACCAGCTGGCTAGCCGACACTGGCACGGTACTGCGAATGTAAACTGTAGTGTTCTACATAGGTGGGTAAGTTGGCTTTCCTGCAGTGTATTTTGGGGGATCATGGACGAATCAGTGAGACACAGAAAGCTTCGCATTAATAGGGGAGCTTTCTTGGCTAGCAGTGCACTCATTTCAATTTGTTATGCTGATAACAGTGCTTATGCAAAAGGCACACTCAAATAATCATACTGTTCATCTGATTATCTTACAAAAAACTGCAATTCAAAGCTATCTTTAATTCGCGGCTGTCAGAAGAAATTACCTGGTACTTTAGTAGCCTATACAAGCAACACAGTGGGAGCGGTAGAATGTGAAAATGAACAACATGACATGCCACTTAGCAAGTGTTCTATTATGAACCTCTCAAATCGTGCACCGCACGATCGAGAACAACTACCGATGCAGAACAGTGTCCTGTTTAAGTGCGATAATATCCTATTGCGCCACGTGTGCAGCATGCTTTAAGTGCGAGTGAAAACATGCGACGGTGAACAGAGAAGGGGAAAGGAGGGGACCTAGTTCGCGGTAACATCATCAAGCATGTGCAAGAGGCAGGGAGGGTAGGGGGAGAGGGGCCTTGCATTGCCAAATCTCAAAGTCAACAAAATGAATTTCCTTCTGAATAAAATTCATTTTTTCTGATTGCCAGGCAATACAGAAACCTCTGTGCGGCATTTTTCATGTAAGGAAAATCCATTGGTGATGATACTGATTTGCATAAAAGGTCGAATTACAACTGAACGAAATTTCAATGTAACGAAGCAAATTGCCACTCTTTCTGTGTCTTCATTATGTTGAGGTTTAATTTGTGGGGTTCTCCTCCCATACTCTAGGGACAAAGGAACGACAACAGAGTAGTGCAAACAATCACAAGGGCATTTATTGCACCTTTCATAGATCAATGCCTGCTAGCCGAGTTGCTATCCACAAAACATGCCGATGGGCGCGCGACAAATCTAGAAGTCCGACTCACCGCGACCGGATAGCGAGCGAATATAATCGCCCCATGCTGGATCCCAACGCCTGGTCGTTCGCGCGTACGGTCACGCGAACGGTGGCGCGTTCGAAGGCGGCTACGCGAGACAGTCCCGCAGAAGCATTTATCGGCGCACGCGCGGCACGGCACGTCCGCACTGCTTGCTGCCCCGAACGAAAGAGCAAACGCCTTGTCTTTCGGCGCCCAAGTAACCCCGGTGCCTGCCGGCGGCGTTAGCAGCGCAACACTCGCGCCATCTTTCGTACTACGCCTCAACCACTCCGACTGCCGCGGGCGCCAGGCCACGCGAGCCGTGCGGGAAAACAACACATCAGGGGACGCGTGAGTCGCGCATCCACACAAATTGTATCACAAAAGCGGTATCTACTCATGAAAGGCTGCTCTTGTAAGCCAGTTGTTCGTTCTTGCCTTCTTAACGTCCATGCGAAATTTTCATCCCTGTTTTGTCAGCTAGCCAAGCCTCCGTACATACATACTGCCAAACACTGGAGCCCTGCAGTTGGCAGTGAATCCTCACTTGTACACTTCAGCCCACCTAAACTTGCAGTATTTTGTTGTTTGCTGTGAACCTGTTGTGTCCCATTCCTATTATTCCTGATGCATTTCAATCTGACACTTGTCACAGATGCTGTAACAGAAAACTTCATCATCATCAGCCTGGTTACGCCCACTGCAAGGCAAAGGCCTCTCCCACACTTCTCCAACAACCCCGGTCATGTACTAATTGCGGCCATGCCGTCCCTGCAAACTTCTTAATCTCATCCGCCCACCTAACTTTCTGCCGCCCTCCGTTACGCTTCCCTTCCCTTGGGATCCAGTCCGTAACCCCTAATGACCATCGGTTATCTTCCCTCCTCATTACATGTCCTGCCCATGCCCATTTCTTTTTCTTGATTTCCACTAAGATGTCATTACCTCGCGTTTGTTCCCTCACCCAATCTGCTCTTATCCCTTAACGTTACACCTATCATTCTTCTTTCCATAGCTCGTTGCGTCGTCCTCAATTTGAGTAGAACCCTTTTCGTAAGCCTCCAGGTTTCTCCCCGCAGGTGAGTACTGGTAAGACACAGCTATTATACACTTTTCTCTTGAGGGATAATGGCAACCTGCTGTTCATGATCTGAGAATGCCTGCCAAACGCACACCAGCCCATTCTTATTCTTCTGATTATTTCCGTCTCATGATCCGGATCCGCCGTCACTACCTGCCCTAAGTAGATGTATTCCCTTACGACTTCCAGTGCCTCGCTGCCTATTGTAAATTGCTGTTCTCTTCCGAGACTGTTAAACATTACTTTAGTTTTCTGCAGATTCATTTTTAGACCCACTCTTCTGCTTTGCCTCTCCAGGTCAGTGAGCATGCACTGCAATTGGTCCCCTGAGTTACTAAGCAAGGCAATATCATCAGCGAATCGCAAGTTACTAAGGTATTCTCCATTAATTTTTATCCCCAATTCTTCCCAATCCAGGTCTCTGAATACCTCCTGTAAACACGCTGTGAATAGCATTGGAGAGATCGTATCTCCCTGCCTGATGCCTTTCTTTATTGGGATTTTGTTGCTTTCTTTATGGAGGACTACGGTGGCTGTGGAGCCACTATAGATATCTTTCAGTATTTTTACATACGGCTCGTCTACACCCTGATTCCGTAATGCCTCCATGACTGCTGAGGTTTCGACAGAATCAAACGCTTTCTCGTAATCAATGAAAGCTATATATAAGGGTTGGTTATATTCCGCACATTTCTCTATCACCTGATTGATAGTGTGAATATGATCTATTGTTGAGTAGCCTTTACGGAATCCTGCCTGGTCCTTTGCTTGACAGAAGTCTAAGGTGTTCCTGATTCTATTTGCGATTACCTTGGTAAATATTTTGTAGGCAACGGACAGTAAGCTCACCGGTCTATAATTTTTCAAGTCTTTGGCGTCCCCTTTCTTATGGATTAGGATTATGTTAGCGTTCTTCCAAGACTCCGGCACGCTCGAGGTTATGAGGCATTGTGCATATAGGGTGGCCAGTCTTTCTAGAACAATGTTCCGACCATCCTTCAACAAATCTGCTGTTACCTGATCCTCCCCAGCTGCCTTCCCCCGTTGCATAGCTCTCAAGGCGTTCTTTACTTCTTCCGGCGTTACCTTTGGGACTTCGAATTTCTCTAGACTATTTTCTCTTCCATTATGGTCGTGGGTGCCACTGGTACTGCATAAATCTCTATAGAACTCCTCAGCCACTTGAACTGTCTCATCCATATTAGTAATGATATTGCCGGCTTTGTCTCTTAACGCATACATCTGATTCTTGCCAATTCCTAGTTTCTTCTTCACTGTTTTTAGGCATCCGCCGTTCCTGAGAGCATGTTCAATTCTATCCATATTATACTTCCTTATGTCAGCTGTCTTACGCTTGTTGATTAAGTTCGAAAGTTCTGCCAGTTCTATTCTAGCTGTAGGGTTAGAGGCTTTCATACATTGGCGTTTCTTGATCAGATCTTTCGTCTCCTGCGATAGTTTACTGGTATCCTGCCTAACCGAGTTACCACCAACTTCCATTGCACACTTCTTAATGATGCCCACAAGATTGTCGTTCATTGCTTCAACACTAAGGTCCTCTTCCTGAGTTAAAGCCGAATACCTGTTCTGTAGCTTGATCTGGAATTCCTCTATTTTCCCTCTTACCGCTAACTCATTGATCGGCTTCTTATGTACCAGTTTCTTCCGTTCCCTCCTCAGTTCTAGGCTAATTCGAGTTCTTACCATCCTGTGGTCACTGCAGCGCATCTTGCCGAGCACGTCCACATCTTGTATGATGCCAGGGTTAGCGCAGAGTGTGAAGTCTATTTCATTTCTAGCCTCGCCGTTCGGGCTCCTCCACGTCCACTTTCGTCTATCCCGCTTCCGGAAGAAAGTATTCATTATCCTCATATTATTCTGTTCCGCAAACTCTACTAATAACTCCCCCCTGCTATTCCTAGTGCCTATGCCATATTCCCCCACTGCCTTGTCTCCAGCCTGCTTCTTGCCTACCTTGGCATTAAAGTCGCCCATTAGTATAGTGTATATAGTTTTCACTCTACCCATCGCCGATTCCACGTCTTCATAGAAGCTTTCGACTTCCTGGTCATCATGATTGGATGTAGGGGCGTAGACCTGTACAATGTTCAATTTGTACCTCTTATTAAGTTTAACAAGACCTGCCACCCTCTCGTTAATGCTGTAGAATTCCTGTATGTTACCAGCTATATTCTTATTAATCAGGAATCCGACTCCTAGTTCTCTTCTTTCCGCTAAGCCCCGGTAGCACAGGACGTGCCCACTTTTTAGCACTGTATATGCTTCTTTTGGCCTCCTAACTTCACTGAGCCCTATTATATCCTATTTACTGCCCTCTAATTCCTCCAATAGCGCTGCTAGACTCGCCTCACTAGATAATGTTCTAGCGCTAAACGTTGCCAGGTTCATATTCCAATGGCGGCCTGTCCGGAGCCAGTGATTCTTAGCACCCTCTGCAGCGTCGCAGGTCTGACCGCCGCCGTGGTCAGTTGCTTCGCAGCTGCTGGGGACTGAGGGCCGGGGTTTGATTGTTGTGTTTATATAGGAGGTTGTGGCCAAGTACTGCACCAGGGTGGCCAATCCAGCTCTGGTGAGGGAGTGCGTTACCGGTTCTGGTCACCGGGATCAGGCCACACTCCAAGCCTGTACAGAAAACTTGCACACAATTAAAGTCTTAGGTTACCAAACATGCTTCAAAACAGTGTTTAAAGCTGAAAAGCGACAGCAAAAAGACTTCAGCCCAGCCATCAATGGAATGGCAGAATACTGCAGAACCTCTAGCAAAATCATGAAGATAATGTGGTGTTTTGTGGCCAAATGGGTTGCAAGGGTTGTAAAATTAAAGAGGAAGTAGATTTTGCTGACGTTATTGCTGTCATGTTAATGATGCAGTGCACTGTGCTTATAAACTGGTTGTCTGTGGAAGTTATGTATTTCTGTGGAAATGGTGAGCATATTTCTTTCCCGTTCTTTGTTCATTCTTTACACCACTGCAGCTCTGTTTACTACTGTCCTTAGTCCGGCCACATTGCCCATGGCAAACAGTGCTTTCAAAGCGAGACAGTGCTCACCAAGGGAGTGCGGCCTTAGGGAAGTGATGACTCGAAAGACAAAGTCAGTGCTGCCCTCTTCCTCTTCACCTTGGGCTGCCCTGCGGCGACGTAGCCGTGGAAACACTTTGCCTGCACAAGAGAGTAACTGATACGGTGAGCATTCTTGGACTGCCTTGTTATAAATGGTTCGTGCATATAACAACGATTATGAAATGTGACATAGGTGGATAGATTTCAACATGTCAATGGGGGAGGGTGGGAAAGTTGCAGGAGTCCGTTCAGCTCTCTTCTTGTTTCATTGCATTTGTGACTCCTGCTCTCTACGTATTATACATTCTAAGATGCAGATAAATGTTGAACTAGTCAAACAAGGGTAAGACATAGACAAGGAATGATGATTATTGTGTACATCTTTGCAATTTTTTTACTGGAACATGAGAGTGTCACTGCAAGAAGTCGCGAGTGACATTACTATGCCCATAGGTCGGCACACTCACTCGCGCTCATTTCAAAGGCGTGAGTGCTAGTGCAAGTGAGTGCCAGTGAGTGTGAGCGGAGGTGAGTGCGAGTGCAAATGAGGGCCAGTGAGTGTGAGTGCAGGCGAGTGCGAGCGTGACTGGGTGCCAGTGAGTGTGAGGGGAGGTGAGTGCGACTGAGTGCCAGTGAGTGTGAGCGGAGGTGAATGTCAGCGAGTGTGAGCGTAGGTGAGTGTGAGTGCGAGCGAGCGCCAGTGAGACTGAGTGGAGGTGAGCGTGAACGTGACTGAGCACTGTGAGTGGGAGTGGGAGAGGGCGACATGACTGAGTGCTTGGGTGTGCAAATGCACGTGAGTGTGAATGTGAATGAGTGCGAGTGCAGCTGAGTGTGAACGTGAGTGAGTGAGTGCAGATGAGTGTGAACGTGAGTGATTGCTTGTGAGTGTGAGTGGAAATGAGTGGGAATGTGGTGTTTGTGAGTGAGTGGAGGTGAGTGTGAACGAAGGCGAGCGTGAACCTGAGTTATGGAGTGCGGGTGAATGTGAATGTGAGTGCTTGTGAGTTGAGGTGACTCTGAATATAAGTGTGAATGACGGCATGAATGTGAGTAGGTGCTCATGAGTGTTAGTAGACGTGAGTACGAAGGTGAGTGAGTGGGCGTGAGAGGACGTGAGTATTAATGTGGATGAGTACATAACAGCTAGCACAACAATTGAAGACGTTTAAAGTTCCATTGAAGGGTGGAACACGATAGCGCAAACATGCTATGCTCGCATCGGAAATCATGGGAGACTGTTGTTGGTGCATGGGACCCTATTGAAGAGGAAGTGGACGCAGCATCGAAGGCACGGGCATATGCCACGTCCGAACTTTTTCATATAAAACTCGGTTTAAGAGCGTGTGCACCATCGACCAACAGTGACTGAATTCGGCAATAATGAAAAAAGAAAAGACTTCACAGACTCTAGGGGCTGACTGGCGATCCTGAACTCTTGTTCCTTTGCCCAGCTATTCATCATTATCTTTGTCTTCTGCATATTAATATTCAACCCCACTCCTCCCTGTTAAGGTCCTCAATTATTTGTTGGAACTCGTTTGCAGTGTTGCTGAATAGAACAATGTCATCGGCAAATTGAAGGTTGCTGAGGTATTCGCCGTTGATCCTTACTCCTAAGCCTTCCCAGTTTAATAGCTTGAATACTTCTTCCAAGCACGCAGTGAATAGCATTGGAGGGATTGTGTCTCCCTGTCTAACCCCTTTCTTTGTAAGTATATTCCTGCTTTTCCTGTGCAGAATTAAGGTAGCTGTAGAACCTCTGTAGATATTTCCTAAGTGTTTACGTAAGCATTCTGTACTCCTTCATTACGTAATGCCTCTATGACTGCTGGTATCTCTACTGAATCAAATGCCTTTTCGCAATCTATGAAACCCATACAGAGAGGCTTATTGTACTCTGTAGATTTCTCAATAACCTGATTAATGACATGGATGCGATCCATTGTAGACTATCCCTTCCTGAAGCCAGCCTGTTCCCTTGGTTGACTAAAGTCCAGTGTTGCCCTTATTCTACTGGAGATTATTTTGGTAAATATTTTATATTGTCACGTGGTAGTGACGGTGAAGAAAAGCAGCAATACGGTGGAATACAAAACTAGCTTTTATTGGGCGAACCTGTGCCCACAAAAACAGGCTACACTTATAGCACAACGATAGCGGCGAACACGGTCGGCGATCGTCGGAAATCTGATCAGCGAGTCAAGCGCGTCGGCTTTTATACAGCAGTCGTCGAATGTTCCAGACTAATCGTTCGGACCCGCGTACCTTCCACAAAGTTCTACACCATTCGCGTCACACGATGAAATCAGATAACACAACGTTCGGCGACAACAGATAGCCGGGTAGAAGTATCGATAACTTTCCAGAAACTTCGGATACATGCAGGCGCGTCCCGCGCTGTGCGATTACATTTGTTAGGTGGCGAAACGTGGTCGCCCGATAAAGATAAGTACACGTGTCAATATAGTACCGGGAGTAAGCTAACAGGCCTATGATTTGTTCAGTTCCTTAACGTCTCCCTTTTTGTGGATTAGTATCATGTTTGCATTCTTCCAGTTTTCTGGGACCCTTGCAGTCAACAGACACTTCGTATAAAGAGCCGCTAATTTTCCAAGCAGTATGTCTCCTCCACCTTTGATTAAATGGACGGTTATTCCATCTTCTCTGGCCGGTCTTCCTCATTTCATTCTTGCAAGACAGTTCTGACCTCATTGCTCCTTATAGGGGGAGTTTCCGTATCCTGTTCATTACTGTTTCTAATGAAGGTATCCTGACTCCTCTGGGTATTGTAAAGGTCAGTATAGAATTGTTCCGCTTCTTTTACTATATCTTCGAGATTGCTGATGATATTAGCCTGCTTATCTTACAGTGCATATATCATGGTTTGTCCTATGCCAAGTTTCCTTCGCACTGATTTCAGGCTGCGACAATTTTTTTATGGCTTCCTCAGTCTTTCTCACGTTATCATTTCGAATATCACTTACTTTCGCCTTGTTGATCAGTTTTGACAGTTCCGCGAATTCTATCTTATCTCTTGAGTTGGACACTTTCATTCTTTGTCATATCTTTATTAGGTCCTTTGTTATTTGAGAGAGCTTGCCTACTGGTTGCCTTGGTGCCTTGCCTCCCACTTCAACTGCTGCCTCTGAAGTAAGCCTAGTTACAGTTTCATTCAGTACATCTATGGCATCTTCATCTCTCTGTTCTAACGCTGCATGCTTGTTTGCAAGTACCAGCCTGAATTCGTCTGCTTTTACCCTTACTACCTCTAGGTTGACCTGTTTCTTCTTGACCAATTTTACTCTTTCTCTCTTGAAATTGAGGTGAATCCTAGCCCTCACTAACCTATGGTCACTGCACTTTATCCTACTTACATCCTGCACAATGCTGGGATCAGCAGAAAATATGAAGTCAATATCATTTCTTGTTTCACCATTAGGGCTTTTCCAGGTCTATTTTAGGTTGCTACGCTTCCTGAAAAAGGTGTTCATTATTCGAAGCTTATTCCTTTCTCCGAATTCTACCTGCATCTTTTCTCTAGCGTTCGTAGAATCGACGCCGTAGTTGCCTATTCTTTGTTCACCAGCCTGCTTTTTCCCTACTTTTGCATTGAAGTCGCCCATTACTACAGTATACTGAGTTTGCACTTTTCTCATCGCTAATTCAACAACTTCACAAAGCTGATCTACTTCATCATCGTCGAGACTGGATGTTGGAGCGTAGGCTTGTACTACCTTTAATCTATACCTCTTATTAAGATTGATTACGACTACAGCTACTGTATCATTAATGCTGCAAAATTCGTCAATGTTGCCCGCTATGTCCGTATCGATTAGGAATGCTACCCCGTATTGCTTCTTACCTGGGAGACCTTTATAGCGGAGGTCATGTCCGTCATTCGGCAATGTATAAGCCTCACCAGTTATTCTAATCTCACTAAAGCCGATGATATCCCAAACAATGTCTGATAGTTCCTCAAAGAGTCCTGCTAAGTTAGCCTCACTCGAGAGGCTTCGGGTGTTAAACGTTGCAAGGGTCAGATTTCATTGGCGATCTGTCCAGACCCAGAGATTCTTAGCACCCTCTGCAGCGTTACAGCTCTGACGGCCGCCTGCGTCAAGTGCTCCGCAGCTGCTGGGGACTGAGGCCCATTGGGTAATTGAGTGATTCATTTGGTAGGGAGTCGCCGAATCCTGCACCAGGGAGGCCAATTCCTGTTCTGGTAAGGGAGCAGCACTTTGGTGAAGCTTAGTGGGCCTTCTTAATTTTGTTGTACCTGTATTACTATAGCCCCACTCGCTCTCAGCATCTTTTGCTGGTGACAGGCGTCACTCCAAGCCTGCAGATATCTTCAGGTTAACGTGTATTTATTTATTGCCTTTATCAGAAATTTTCGCTCACGGCTAACAGATGCCGACAACGCCGACACCGGATTTTAATCGGCCCAGCGAGAAACAAAAACAAATAGCCATCTTCACGACTCAGGCTGACGAGTACACCACTGGAACTAGACCAAGTACTTTTCGGGTGATCATAAGCATAGCAAGAGAGGGGACTAGCTGGGGGGGGGGGTATTTTAATATTTCGCCTTTATGGTGTTTGCATTATGCATGATTCAGCGAACTTCTCAGATAATAATTTCCGGGGTTTCACTTTCAAAAACTACGATATCATTAAGAGGCATGCCGCAGTGGCGGACTCGAGATTAACTTTGGACAGGCATGGGAAGACCTTTGCAGACGGCGCCAGAGGGTCGGGAAAAGGCTCCTCAGCTTTAGGGAGGCGCCGCCGAGCTGCCGAGACACGCCCGTTGGAGGTCATGCGAGCCGTGTGTGTGAGTGCGTGTGTGTACTACCGGCACCTACTCTTCCTTCGGACGCTCACCCCTTCTCCCCGTCTGCCGACGCGACAAGCTAGCACCTGGTGCTTGCAGGTGCGCGCATTTGACGGTTATACTCATTTATGGTCCGATCTTGCATAAACCGTGCTAGGGTGACCTAGATTATTAGAAGGGTGAAGCTTTTCTGGACAGCTGCTGTGCTGCTTTACCGCACCTGCGGGCTTTCTCCACTGTGGAAGCTGCACCAAAGCGGCGGGCGCCTGCTATGCACTTGATATTTGGTCGCTATTAGGCAACAGTGCGATAATTAAGCTCCTATAATACACTATGTAACTGCAAGATAATACTGCAGCGACTTACTACACGGAGAACGTGTTTGTGTGCTGTAAATACAGGGACTTTGTATATTTCCTTCTATGCTTGCAGGTTTGTCACCGCAATGATGCGCACTTACAGGGCTGTTTTTGGTACACATTTCAGCGCGCACTTCGTTGTGAGCGGGGGTATTTAGTTAAGTGTGACATGACGAATGTAAACGTGCTGCAAAATAGAATAAGCACGAGATGACGCACATAGCCAGGAGAACGAAGCAGATATAAACGGCTTGTTCATGCTAACGCTTTACGCCATTCATTTACTTTCTTTTATTTCATGCGTTGGATTTGCTTTACAAGACCGCCTCCCGCACTCTGCTCTTTCCTTTTTAACATGAAAGTAAATTTAGCAATTTAATCTGTATGCTGGCCGGCTCATACATAGCAACCATACTTGCTGATCAATTAATACGTCGTTTAATAAAATGGGACAACTTATAAGGATGTAAACGTTTTTTTGCAGTGCATCAAGGGTGTTAATGCAAACACACATAACATAGTCATGCGCAATAAATGCTTGCTAGTTTACCTAACAATCCTACATTAGGCAATAAATTACGCTTATCCCACTGGCGAGCCATTTGCATATGACAGCATGAGACAAGGTAAATGTTGATGATTTATGAGAGGACTCGCGGATTATGTAACAAGGCTGTTGTAACAGTTAAACTTTCACATAATAATTGCGTAAACAGCTGGGCCAGTAACAGTTAGATATTCATTTCAATCTAGAAAACAATAAATTTGTGTATAAATGGAAAATTTCCTAGAAGGAGGAGGGGCCGGACAAATGCAGATGACGCAGATGCAAGATTCAATGCTTCTGGCGGGTTGTCTGGGCGTCATATCACCTCTAGACATCGCTCCTTCCTCGCTTCTCATTGACCTATCATACGTAAAGCCGCTGCACCTTTTTGGCCATACGACGTAATCTTAGTAATGTCATCTCCGCATTACATCATCACTTCCTAACCTTTCTCACTTCTCATATTGAGCTATCATGCGGCGTAATGTCATCCCCACATTGCACCACCTCTCCTGATGTTTCTTTATTTTCTTCTCTTCACTCATTCTGCAGCTACGCGTCTCCGCCAGATTGTCAGGCATTACATCATCGCATCAATCCAGAGCCAATGATTATTTCAAGATGATGCAGGTAGTGCAAAGCCAGAAGATGTGGCTTGATCGAAAGGCTGATAGAAGAAGGCAACCAGTCCAGTGCAGAACCGGATCACGCCGAACGCATGTCTAAAAAAATGATGAAAGGCTCATTTTCTTACATTTGCAGCTATGTGACTAGGCAAGAATCAGATGGATGCGTTAAGAGACAAAGCCGGCAATATCGTTACTAATATGGATGCGATAGTTCAAGTGGCTGAAGAGTTCTATAGAGATTTATACAGCACCAGTAGCACCCACGACGATAATGTGAGAGAGAATAGTCTAGAGGAATTTGAAATCCCACAAGTAACACCGGAAGAAGTAAACAACGCCTTGGGAGCTATACAAAGGGGGAAGGCAGCTGGGCAGGATCAGGTAACAGCAGATTTGTTGAAGGATGGTGGGAACATTGTTCTAGAAAGACTGGCCACCCTATATGCACAATGCCTCATAACCTCGAGCGTGCCGGAGTCTTGGAAGAACGCTAACATAATCCTAATTCATAAGAAAGGGGACGCCAAGGACTTGAAAAATTATAGACCGATCAGGTTACTGTCCATTGCCTACAAAGTATTTACTAAGGTAATCGCAAATAGAATCAGGAACACCTTACACTTCTGTCAACCAAAGGACCAGGCAGGATTCCGTAAAGGCTATTCAACAATAGACCATATTCACACTATCAATCAGGTGATAGAGAAATGTGCGGAATATAACCAACCCTTATATATAGCTTTCATTGATTACGAAAAAGCGTTTGATTCAGTCGAAACCTCTGCAGTCATGGAGGCATTACGGAATCGGGGTGTAGATGAGCCATATGTAAGAATACTGAAATATATTTATAGCGGCTCCACAGCCACCGTAGTCCTCCATAAAGAAAGCAACAAAATCCCAATAAAGAAAGGCGTCAGACAGGGAGATACGATCTCTCCAATGCTATTCACAGCGTGTTTACAGGAGGTATTCAGAGACTTGGAGTGGAAAGAATTGGGGATAAAAGTTGATGGAGAATACCTTAGCAACTTGAGATTCGCTTATGATATTGCCTTGCTCAGTAACTCAGGAGACCAATTGCAATCCATGCTCACTGACCTGGAGAGGCAAAGCAGAAGGGTGGGTCTAAAAATTAATCTCCAGAAAACTAAAGTAATGTTTAACAGTCTCGAAAGAGAACATCAGTTTACGATAGGTAGCCAGGCAGCGCAAGTGGTAAGGGAATACATCTACTTAGGGCAGGTAGTGACCGCGGATCCGGATCATCAGACTCAAATAATCAGAAGAATAAGAATGGGCTGGGGTGCATTTGGCAGGCATTCTCAGATCATGAATTGGTTGCCACTATCCCTCAAGAGAAAAGTGTATAACAGCTGTGTCTTACCAGTACTCACGTATGGGGCAGAAACCTGGAGGCTGACGAAAAGAGTTCTGCTTAAATTCAGGACGACGCAACGAGCTATGTAAAGAATAATAATGGGTGTAACGTTAAGGGATAAGAAAAGAGCAGATTGGGTGAGGGAACAAATGCGAGTTAATGACATCTTAGTTGAAATCAAGAAAAGAAATGGGCATGGGCAGGACATGTAATGAGGAGGGAAGATAACCGACGGTCATTAAAGGTTACGGACTGGATTCCGAGGGAAGCGTAGCAGGGGGCGGCAGAAAGTTAGGTGGGCAGATGACACTAAGAAGTTTGCAGGGACAACATGGCCACAATTAGTACATGACCGGGGTAGTTGGAGAAGTATGGGAGAGGCCTTTGCCCTGCAGTGGGCGTAACCAGGCTGATGACGATGATGACTAGGAAGTTCTATTGTATTGTATTGTATTGGGTTTTATGGCGCATAAGCAACTCAGGCTATCATGCGCCAAACACATGGTACAATTTATTTGAAAAATTGGGTATCCTCAGCGAAAGTCCTTGTCCGGACAAGGACTCTGAGGAGCCCAAAAAATCAAATGGAGACCTCAGCTTTCTCTCAGGACTGCGAAAATGGGTGAGGTGCATCATAAAATGCGTGAAAAAACTGGGTAAGAATTTTTAGAATTAGTAGTTCTGTGATAATTTCTGTTTCGTTTAGAATCGCTGCGTCTTTCAAAAAACTAAAAACAGATGAAGTTCCTAGAAGTGATCTCCTAAAAGTAGACTGGGATGAAAGGGAATGCGTTCATTGTAAAATACAGTAAAATATTTTTTCCTTAGCCGCTCGAGTTGTGTGCACGAGAATAAAATGTGATTTACAGTGAGTTCATCTCCAGATTTCTCACATAAGGGAAGTTCTGAAAACAAAGTGTGAACACTGTCGCAATATTCTACTAACCAAGAAAGAATATGTTAGCCAGCTGAGTGCAGCTGAATACACATGTCTAGCTGCAGGACAAGGGAGGCTAGCTGTACCCGTCTGCCCATCTCTTTAGATTTATCATAGATTTTGAGAACTTTTTCACAAGGTGTTTCAGTTTCATCACGAAAGCGTGATTCATGGTCGTTATTGAACTCATCAGGAAAAAGTGGGAAGTTGCAGTCGGGTGTCCCATTCACAGCACTCACTTGCAGCTGAAATTATTGCTTTCTATGTGACTACTCGTCTCCATTTAATTGCAAAGTCTTTGAAACGCGCGAACGGTAACCACCGTGAATCTTCAAACTATCTGAATTTAAGCTGCTGTACATGAGGCTGGATTATTTGAATCTGCTTTAACCATTCTAATCTACTGCACTTTTTATGCTGAAGCAATCCCAGCACATTGGATGAATATTTTTTATTGACGTACAGTGATCAGTGTACAGTACGTACAGAAAGACACAAAGCCGATGCATGACTGACCCTAGCATACTCCGAAATCTCCACTCTGTGCCTGTTAATAATGAATAGTTGTTGTCTCATGTTGTATTTTTGTCAGGCACGGAACATAGGAGATCTCTATATTTGTTGATTATATTTATTATTTATGTAGAGCAGGTTTGTATTCCTGAACAATTTTCTAAGGTATTTGATATAACACTTTTACGTTTGTACATTGCTTGCCGTACTTTTGATACAGCAGTTATTTAATTTATACAGCAAGAATGCTAGTATACCTATGCTTCTAATTTAATTTTATCTGGATATCAGTAAAGTCTCTTTCTGTGGGACACCTTTTCTCTGTAATGTCTGCATTTAATACAAGCTTCCCAAAAGCACGGCGAAGCTCGTTGCTGCACACTATCTCTGAAGCGAAATAAGCTAACTTGATTACGGCGCTACGGTCATCTCTGCTCTTTATCTCAGTTCCCTTAAGCTCTCTTTCAGTACTCTTTGGATAATAAAGTACTAGTTGAGGCTAATAAATTGTCGAATGAAGACGTTTGGATATGGCTGTAAACCACTGGCAACCATGACTGGAAAGCTCATAGTGGTGAGCGAAGCTGTAACTGCACCTATGTACTGCAGTTGACTGCGTGAGCAATTTAGTTTTTTTCGTTACTCTTAATTATTGCATGCATCACCTTTTTGCCCAATTACCAATGCAAATAACTTTGTTTTCTTTCTATCCTTGTGCATGCAACTTCATTTTGCACGTTTCTACGCACGTAAAGCTCCCACATTACTATTTCTGAACTTAGTACCGGAACTAGGCCGCGCAGATGCCGTTCGACACATGATTTTTCCATTATCTTGCTGCTCCAGCACTAAGACAACGCTTAAAGATGGGTAAGTTCCATGCTGTACGGCACCATTGAAGTTAAATAGTCTCCAAGTGTCTTGCGTAGAAACTGAATGCAACAAAACTGCAGCCAGGGGCGTAGCATACGCCCCTGGCTTTCCA
The DNA here is from genome assembly GCF_023375885.2 of Dermacentor andersoni. Classification (NCBI taxonomy): domain Eukaryota; kingdom Metazoa; phylum Arthropoda; class Arachnida; order Ixodida; family Ixodidae; genus Dermacentor; species Dermacentor andersoni. The sequence goes on along the minus strand of NC_092816.1, from coordinate 232,953,733 downwards.
GTTGCTTCCCAAGCGCAGAAAGCCCACAAGTCCGGCACAGCAGCGGCGCGGCAGTTCCCCACAAAAGCCTCACGCGGGAGCCGGCGCTTTGGACACTCTCCCACTATTCTAGGCAACCGTGCTCGTGTTCTAGACTGCCCTGTCAATCTCCACATGGCTCCTATTGGTCGAGTTAATGCAGCCGCTCTTTTCGATGCCAGCGCCAAGGAGCCCTTCAGTTACAGCCCTTTCGGGCGGGTGATACTTTAGGAAAGTGGCGGCGCACATGGTTGTTTACGTCGTCATGGCAACAAGAACAGCATCCGCGCGGCACCTCATCTCCAAAGCAGCTTTTTTTAAAATTATTATAGCAACTTGCCTGGCTCACTACCCGCTTCCCCCCCTCCCCCCCCCCCATGTCGCATGCGCAGTTTGTTGTTGTTGTTGTTGTTGCTTTTGCCTGTGCCCGCAGCGCGTTCTTTATGCACGTGCGCTATGCCACACAATAGCATTTTTTCACTCAAATATACCGAGTGGACGGCACATCACGCGCGTGTACACAAATAACACCAATGCATCCTTCAAAGCATACAGACGCATTGGAATTGTTTGTTCCGGACTCCAGTGCTGTGAAGACAGAACCCAATACGGGATATAAAGAGCGCGCTGCTCTGCCGATAAGAACTCTGCTTCTACCTTTTGTAGTTGCTGGCATACACAACGGTGCTCTGCTGCTCGATGTTCGCTCCCCCGTAGCGATATATTAAACCAGTTTGTTTTACGTTGTCTTGTCTACGTGCCGTTCCCTCCTCGATGATTGACGAGTGGCAAGCTCCGAGCGAACGCTGTTGAAGTTGGTGGCCCCTTAAGTCATGAAGTTATTGAAATAGAAAGCGTTAGTAACGTATTCATCAAGTAAAGTATAAACCCCATGCAAGCGATCTTGCACGCGACAGCGACGCGATGGAGATGGCTGTCGCGTTCGCTCGTCGCCTACAAGTTGCACCCCATGCGAGCGATAACTTCGAGCGACGTCTCCCCAGTATTGCCGGTATGAGGGCAGCAATATAGGTGCCAAAACTAGCGTGACGCGTGCTTTTATAACTTAAGTTGATGTATTTTACTGTAAAAAGCAGCATAAAATATTTCTGAAAGTCTTGCAGTAGGTTCTTATCCTTGCACGTATAAAAATTCAATCATTTGCTCGTTCCGTATGACAATCGGAAGTACTTGAGTTATGTACATCCAGTTCCGGCTTTGCGCTATTGGCTAGTCGCTCATAGCACTTCCGGCCGACGAGCGACGAATTCTAGATTTGCAGAACCGAGCGATCGCGTGACAAGACCAAGCGATATGCTCACGCGACGGCCCGATCCGTCGCTCGAAGCCGTCGCTCGTCGCTGTCGCGCACAAGATCGCTCTCATGGGGTTTAGCCTTAATGGAAGGACTAAGTTCAGTCCGTTCTCTAATCGTTTTCAGGAAATATGAATGTTTAAAGCAATTTGAGTTAAAGGTGTATTCATTAGGTGTTCCGGAGTGCTTGTAGCGTGTTGACCTAGAACAATTCAAGGAACTTCGTACGGATTGTAGGCTGGCGCGACTCTCACGCGTCCCCTGATATGTTGTTTTCCCGCATAGCTTCCATCTCCTGCAATCCCGCTTCGCCGCGTAGCCTGCGTGATGCCCGCAGCAGTCGGTCTGGTTGAAGCCCAGTACGAGAGATGGCGCGAGTGTTGCGCTGCTAACGCCACCTAACGGCGAGGTTGATTGGGCGCAAAGAGGAGAAGGCTCTTGCTCTTTGGCTGCGGGTCGGCGAGCACTACAGACCTCCAGCGCGTGCACCGATCCATGCTTCTGCGAGACCGCCTCGCGTGGATGGATGGATGGATGTTATGAGCGTCCCCTTTGCAACGGGGCAGTGGGTTGCGCCACCAAGCTTTTGCTATTATACTGCCTAATGTCCTACCTAGGTTAAACAATGAAAAAAGAAAAAAAAAACACTATGAACTACCACGCCCAAATTTTCTGATCCCCTATTGTGAACTGTGCTTTTGTGCGTCTCTGTTTTTTGTAGTTTCCCTACTTTTCGTCCACCAATCCTGCAATCGTCTCTTACTAATGCCTATTGCGGACATGTTTACTTTTCCACTGCTCCCGCTGAACCCAAGGGCTTCAAGGAGGCCAGTGGTGCCTAAATCGCCCACTGGGTAGACCTCTTCACATTCTAATAAAACATGCTCTATAGTTTCCCTAGCTTTACTGCGGCAAGCACATGCCTCTTGTTCCTTCTTATATATCGCTTTATAGGTGCGTGTTCTAAGGCATCCCGATCTCGCTTCGAAAAGTAATGAGCTTCCCTTTGAGTTATCATAAATTGTTTCTTTCCTGATTTCATCTTTTCCTCTTAAGTAATTACTCATGGCAGGTTTCCTTTCCATTGCCGCCACCCATGAGATCTCAGCCTCTCTGACTTTCCGCTTGACCTTCTTTGTTGCTGTGCTGCCCACCCTACAGGCCACATACTTGCTGGTAAGCTTCCTAGTTCTTTTCCTCCACTGTGAATAAGTGTTTTTTCCTGTACAGATTCCTGAACACTCTCCCAGCCCATTTACTTTCTTCCATATTCCTCAGCCGTTCTTCATACTCAATTTTAATACGAGCTTCCCTCGCTTCAAAACTAGTCATATATCACCCTGCACAGCTTCATTTGTAGTCTTCCCGTGAGCACCCAATGCGAGGCGACCCACTGACCTTTGGTTCCCATCGAATCAAGTACCCCTGATTTAAAGCAAACAACCGCATTTCCAAAAGTAAGTCCTGGAACCGTTACACCTTTCCACATACCTCGGAGGACCTCGTACCTATTGTATTCCCATAGCGCTCTGTGCTTCATTATGGCTGAATTTCTTTTCCCCTTTACTGTTATGGTTTTTTCCTGTGTTTCCATATATCTATTGACTCGTTTATCCATATACCAAGGCATTTATATTCTGTTAACCGAGGTATTTCCAGGCCCTGTATCTCCACTGTCTGTTCACTGTTTTCATTGAATACCATAACACCTGATTTTCTAACACTAAATTTCAAACCTAAATTGTTGCCTTCCTGTCCACAGATATTAGCCGGACGTTGAAAACCACTTTGCTTGTTCGCTTGCAACACAAGGTCATCCGCATAAAATAAACCTGGGAGCTGCTGCTCTACTACTGTACCCGCCTGTTTGTATGAGAGATTAAACCCAATATTACTTCCTTCTAGCGCCCTCTCCATCCTCACCATGTACATCATAAACAGCAGCGGGGATAAAGGGCACCCCTGCCTCAGTGCCTTGTTGATATGAACTTTCTCCTCGATTCTCATCCCTTCCCATTCAACGCAAATGGTATTTTCTAGGTAAATCTCTCTCAAAAGCTGTAGACAATCGTCACCTAAGCCTTCCCCTTTCAGAATATCCCACAAAATGTTGCGGTCTACGTTGTCATAGGCTCCTGTAATGTCTAAAAAGACCGCATATAACGGTCTGCTTTCTACTTTTGATATCTCAATACACTGAGTAAGAACAAATAAGTTATCATCTAAATGCCTACCTATTCTGAAGCCATTCTGAAGTACTCCCAAAATGCCATTATGCTCTGCCCAAGCTTGAAGCTTTAATTTGATTGCCTGCATTGCTAGCCTGTATATTACCGATGTAATGGTCAACGATCTATACGAGTGAATTCTATCTTTCTCCCCCTTGCCTTTATCAATTAAATTCATTCTACTTTGTTGCCAACTGTCTGGTATTCGTCTATCTTTTGAAGTTTTTTCCACTGCTTTCCCCAGAGCTTCCTTACTTCTTGGTCCTAGTTCATTATCAGCCTAACGGGAACCTCGTCTAGCCCTGTGGCTGTTCGCTTAGGAATTTTCTCTGCCGCTTTCTTCCAGTTGAAATTTGTCAGCACGAGCTCCTTTTCCACTTGGGTCTCTTTCATGCTCTTTTTTTTTTCTTCAAGTACAACGTCGTCATTGCCTTAGAAAGATTCGGCTGTTATTTTTCGGATGTAATTTATTGCCGCTTCTCCTTCCAGTCTGTTTTCCTCTTCGTCTAGGATATGTTGTTGTATTGTTGTTGACTTCCTGCCTAATAATTTTATGTGGTTCGAAAATATTCTAGGTGTGGCCTTCTTTTTCTCACGTATTTCTGACAACCAACACTCGCTTTCACCTTTTAATTTTGCTTGCACCAGTATTTGAACCATAGACTTTTTCTCCCAGTATATTTCCCATTTGCTGGTTACTTCATCCTGCGGCAACTGCGCCTTCTTTGCCTGCCTGTGCTCTCGAGGTGTCTTCTGTCGTTCTGCGATCGCTTCTCGTATCTCCCTGTTCCACCAGCTTTTCGGTTTCTTTGTTCCTTTCCAACGAACATGTTGTTTCTCTTTCCGTATTTCTGCCGTTATTACACTTAGAAGCTCACCATACTCTTGACCATTTGCCAATTTCTTCCTCGACTCTAGTGACTATATTTGCTATTTGTTCAGCCATCAGATTTGGACTGGCCATTTTGCGCTCCTTGCTCTTTCCCAACTACATATCCCATTTTTAAAATGATGCGTTTATGGTCACTCCCTATGCTGCTATACCCTTCCTCGTCAATGACCTTTTCTCTCAACTTATCATGAATTCCTTCTGTCATCAGACAGTAATCAATGGTCGATTGGCGGTTTCCCACTTCCCATGTGATCTGCCCTTCACACTTAGGCCCTGTATTCACGATAACAAGTTTATATTATATAAAGTACGAGTTAAAATACACTCATTTATTTACAGGTATCCATCTTGATCACTTCCTTCTCTTCTTCCTCTCCTCCTGTTCTTGTCTCTTCTGTCTTCTTCTTCTTCGCCGGAACATCACATCCTCCCGGACTTCGGTTTTCATCCCTCCTGGGATGATAGGGTATGACATTTCCCACCGTTGCTATTTCAGTTTTTCCTTCCGGTCCCAAGTAGTGTAGCGATTTCAAAATTCCTTGTTGCTTGATGGACTTTATCACTGTGTAGGGCCCAGAAAATCTGGACTTCGGTCCATCTAAACTCCTCCGGACTAAAACTGCATCTCCAGACTCTATTACAGGCATCTTCGAGCTATGTCACAGTTCGAAGTGTCTCTTCATGGTTGATCTGTAGCGTGCAAGCTCCTCTTCTGTCTTGTGCCTTTCCTGCAGATCTACTTTCCCAACGATTCCAAGGTCGTAGTCTGCCGGTAGCCAAGTTGCTTCGCCTGATGCAGCAAAGTTAGGCGTGCATCCTAATACCATGGTATGAGAATGATTGTGGTGCCTGACTGCTGCTTCCAAGGCACACTTCCATGCTCCACGAAAATCATGGTAAATTGTGATGAATGTTTTCAAATCCCGAATGAGCCTCTCAGCTAGGCCGTTTCCTTCTGGATTGTAGGGTGTGGCAAATCTCAGGGCAATTCCTCTATCACGGGCCCATTCTTGAAGCTTCTTACTGCGGAAAGCTGGCCCGTTGTCGGAGACCACTACCTTGGTGTTCTTGAACATATTCCGCTCCAGTAACGTCAAAACAGAATTGGCGTCTTCCTTTTGTGGCTTTGCAGCTGCCATGCGTGTGCATTCATCTATTGCGACAAGGAATGCTTGGGTCTTACTGACTCCCTCTCCTCACTTTTTTATTTTGGCAAAATCTAGATGAATTACTTCAAATGGTACTTGGGAATGATTAGCGATGACCATTTGATTCCCTCTTGGACGATACTTGGCCTTGTTAATTTGGCACTGGTGACAGGTTTGCACGTAGTTCTTGATATCTTCCTTCATATTTTTCCAGATGAATCGACTTTTTATCTTCCAACAAGTTTTCCAGAATCCATCATGCCCTCCTGACTCTGGGCTGTCATGATACAGCTTCAAAACCTTCTTCACCGAAGTTCCTGGCATGCAAAATTTGCCATTATTGCAAGTCAGGTCTTCGGTGCCTTCCCTCAAGCTGTAAACGTGTTCATGATCAGATGTTCTCACTTCTGTGATGTGAAGCCTGGAAAGAGCATCTGCGTCAGGAAGCTTATCACCAGGTCGATGGCTTACATCGAAAGTGAACTGTTGTATTTCACTGATCCAACGCGCCACCCTGCCCTCAGGCTGGGTTAATCCCAAGAGGTAGGTTAACGCTCAGTTGTCAGTGAAAAGCCGGAAATGACGACCCTCTATGTAGCTTCTGAAATACCAGAGTGCCATCACAACAGCCAGAGCCTCTTTTTCTGTGGTCGAATAATGTTCTTGAGCTTTTGAGAACATAGAAGAATAATAGCCAATCGCCTTGAGTTGGCGTCCTTGCTGTTCCTTTGTGTCTCGTTGATATAGAATGGCCCCTGTACCATATTGTGAAGCGTCCATGCACAGCTCGAAAGGCTTGTTAAGTCAGGTAGCACAAGCACAGGATACGACGATATAGCTTCAACAAGGTACTCGTACGCTTTCTCGCACTCTTCACTCCAGATAAAGGGCACATCTTTTTGCGTCAGCTTGGTGAGGCATCGTGTCTTTGCAGCGTAATCCTTAATGAACGCACGAAAATGACCTGCGAGTCCGAGGAAAACACGGAGTGAGTGTAGGTCATACGGCTTGACGAGCTTCTTCATCCTTTGTATAGACTCCTCTTTTGTTGTTTTAGTTTTGCCGTCAAAAACTCTTCCTAGAAAGACAACATTCATCTGAAAAAATTCACTCTTGTTCTTCTTAATCTTTAACTTTGACTTGCTGAGGGCTTCTAACACGCACAAAAGGTGTTTTTCATGTTCTTCTCTTGTACGTGAGTATATGATGATGTCGTCAATGTATACGTTACAAAACTTTCCCAGGAACTCATCAAGATTGCCATTCGTCATTTTCTGAAACCAAGCTCCAGAATTCTTCCAACGGAATGGTAAGCGATTGTACTCGTACACATCGAAAGGTGTTACAAAAGCAGTGTACTGCTTGTAATCTTCTTGTAGTGGCACCTACCAGTATCCTTTACAGAGGTCGATCCGAGAGAAAAAATTTGATCCACCAGTTTCATTGATGATCTCGTCTATTCGGGGCATGGGAAAAGGAAACAAATCAGTCTGGCCGTTTACTTGCCAGTAATCTGTGCAAAGGCGAAATGAGCCATCGTCTTTCGGTACTATGGTGACTGATGACGCGAAAGTGGATGTTGATGGCCTTATAATACCGGCATTTAGCATTTGCTGCAGTTCGGCCTTTAGCCAGGTCTTTTTCTCGTGGGAGAGACTGTACGGCTTTTTTACGCACTACTGTGACGTCACGAAGCTTAAACGGTACCTCGAAGACATCTGCTGCTGGCGGGTACGTCTCAACACAAATAAGTTTGGGAAAATTTGTCAGTACCTCATCAGCATTTCTAACTCTCCTATGTGAATTTTCAATTCCACACAAACTAGGCTTAAATGATCCGTCAATAGTCACTTCGTCTCTCCAAGAAATATTCATCTTCAATCGCTTCATATCAGTTCTAGATAAAATAAACAGGAAGTCAACACCCTGCATGACAAGGCCATCTACTTTCAGGTGATGTCCACTAAATTCAACTTCTACTTCTGCCCAGTGTTGCAACCTTCTAGTTTTTCCATCATAGCTTTGAACACTAACTATTCTTCCTTCATACACCTTGCTCGGTTGAACAATTTCCTGATTTACCAGGCTTACGGATGCTCCAGTATCAACCAGGGAGTCCCGACTTTTTCCATTTACCACCATTTTAACAAATAAGAGATTTGACTTCAGAAGGTATACACTTTCCATCGTTTCACATTGGTCGGACTCGGTATTAAAATATTCTAACGTTTCGCCATGTGCGTCAATGCTCAGTGGTAGAGTAATATGCCTTTTGATGGGACCGTCAATCAGAAAATCACTGGACACATACTTAAGGCAAGCAAGTAAGTCATCCGTGGAGGTTGGACGGTGTACACAAACCTCTCTTTGCGATTCGTTAATCATGCCCTGAATTATCAGGGGAAGGATTGCAGAGTCCGGTAGATTAGGGTCGGCAATGTAGAGTAAACGCCTCTTCTCGAAAAAATAATCCATGGCTGTCCCTTCCCTGTGTCTGAAAGCTATTGCGTCGTCCCATCTGTCAACCGGATTCCGCTCAAAAGCAGAAAGAAAACTATCTTTCCACTTGTGCCATGAATCACGGCATTGACTTGTGATTCGCATGTCCCACCATTTTCTGGCATTGCCAGATAAAAAAAAATGGCGCATGTTACACACTTTGTCGTCCAATGATGTCCAGTGGTTTTGCACACATGCGTATTCATAAAATCTGAGCCACAAGTTGGCGGCACTGGACACCCCATCGAAACTATCGGGCTTGAACTCTTCTTGATGTGGTTTCTGTGCTCTTAGTGAGTCGCTAACTGCTTCGAAAATCAGTCGCTGTTGCTCAAACTGCGTGGTCTGCTGCTGAAACAGCGCTTGCGACAAGGCGTTATTCGTGTGCTCAGTCTCGTTCTTGGAATCTATCCATGAATGTCCCGGAAACATAACCTCAAATTCAGACATATAAGCATCGATTCTTACCACACCTTTCTCAACAAGGGCCGCTTCGTTCAGTTGACTCTTCTCAGTGATGATGCGAAGCAGTTCCGATGAAGTCGCTGATTCCTGAAGAAGCACTGGATCTTCGCCATCAAGCTGGTAGGTCTTCACGGTCGTCTGCCCATCTGTTCACGGTCGTCTGCCCATCCGTTCTTCTTGCCAACGTCACTTCAAGCCACATGGTCGGCTGCGCCAAATATAAAGTACGAGTTAAAATACACTCATTTATTTACAGGTATCCATCTTGATCACTTCCTTCTCTGCTTCCTCTCCTCCTGTTCTTGTCTCTTCTGTCTTCTTCTTCTTCGCCGGAACATCACATATTACTCATAAAGGTCTAGCATTGACTTCCCGTTGTAGTCGGTATAGCCATCTAAATCCTGCATGTGGACATTCATGCCACCTAATAGGACAATTTCAGCACCATTCCCGAAACCCTTAATATCAGCGCGTATGCATTCCACTAACTATTTATTCTTCTCTGTGCAATTATTTCCGGTCCACAAATATATAACGCCCAGCCGAGTTTTTTTCCCACTCATTGTACCTGATAACCAAAGATGCTCCTGACATTTTTAATTTACTCTTTTCCATTTGGCTTTCTGATGGATAAGCATTCCAACTCCCCCTCCCTTTCTTTCCGACTTAGTTCTGTTGCACCCTTCCCAAACATAATTCTCAATAACTGGCGGCTCTTCTAAGTCTCTAATGTGCGTTTCTGTAACCGCATACACCCCTATTTGTACTCTATTTAACTGCTCCTCAATTTCTGCCCACCTTTCCTTTCTTCTGCCGCCCTACATGTTTATGTAGCCTATTGCATGGCGAGCTCTCTTTCTGGCTTTCCTTCTTTTCTTGCTATCGACGGCGATGCTCTTCTGAGGTTCTCCTAGGGGACCTTCTTCATTACTATCTACCCTGGCCTCCTGAGCGCCCACGGGCCCCCTAAAAAAGCAACAGTGCGACCACTAATTCGCCAGCCCACTTCTTGTGCCAGCCTGTAATTGAAGTGGATCCCGTCTCATTTAAAACCACCACACCTTCTCACTTCCCTGTTTACTTCGACCACCTCGAAGCCTTTCTCTCGGCTCATTTTCCATATTGCCTCATTAGGAGCCATTACGGCTCTTTGTACGTGACTGTCACATACAGGCACCTCCGGCACCGTGCACACCACGATCTGCACCTGAGGGGATAGCTCGCGCAAGTCGTCCACCCCCTTCCCCAAGCGCTGGGCCAGTCCTGTCCCTTTCCTGTTCAGGACGTCATTTAGCCCGCCTGCTACTATGACAAGGTTACGCACATGGGCATTTTCCGCGAGCTTTTATTTTGCTCGCTCCATGACAGAACCCAGTGTCCGCCCTGAAAATGTCCCTACCGCCACTTTTTTATCGCCTTTCACCCTCTCCACAATTGCTTTTGAGCAACTAGCCATGTTTGAGTCGCCGACTGTAATCACCCTTTCACTCTCTCCTACCTCCCCCTGCTTCTTTTTGTCCTTTTCCGTGTGATTCCAACTCGACAAGGGGCATTGTCCGCTGGGCTCCTGCTTTTTCCGCGCGGCGGCCTTGAGGTAGCTGCCGCTCTTTCCAGCTAACCCTTCATCACACTGCCCGAATTCTACGTACCCTGGTGACACTCCCTCGCCTGTCGCGGCGGAGGTTTGCGTTCCACTGTCACGCACATTCTCGTTCATAATTGTGGCCCTGTTCAGCTTTTCCTCGGCTGCTTCAAGTCTCTTTTCAACTACCTTCCATGCATCACGCTCCCTGTCCTGCTCATTCTTGAGCTCTTTCACCTGTTTGACAAGCTCTTCCTGGACTCCATTTTCTGCAGTCTAGTATCGACATCATATTGTGTGCCGGTTGGTTCGATGCCCTCTCCGATCTCATCCGTATCCTCATCTGCCTTGAGGGACCCCCCGTGCACTGCCTGCTTTCCCGGCTTTCTCGCCATGTATAGCACGGCTTTTTGCAAATACTACAATACTATACCACTATATCAATGCAGAGCATGTGCCTTTTAGCAAGAACCGATACGAACAGGATCCAAATCCTCAAAATGTCGCAAAACAACTCTCAGCACTGTTTCAAAAGCAATTAATGCCGCGGAGACCGAAGGTATGACACGCTCTCGCACGCGCTGAACCAAGCCGCCACGCTCTCACTTTCCTACCAAAAACAAGCACAGTAAAACCACCTAATAGCTATTAATCTTGCCACCTCCAAGCTACCATTTAAAGACTACGAACACTCAACGTCCCAACCGGCTGCACGTGTTGAAGCACATGGCGCGAAAGAACGCTCTAACAATCCTGCAAAACCAAATGTGCACGAAACACATCCGCGCACCCGAAATACGAGAGACAAAAAAGAAAGATAAACAAAACCACTCGATTACTATTTAAAGTAAAAAAAATCTGCAAATCAAAAACAGAAGCAAGCTCAAAGCATGCACAAAAACTTATGATTTCGTCGCCGCCACGGAGCCCCGAAAAGCACATCCATTCACCACAAAAACCAAACCAAAACATCCTGTGGAGGAGGACCCCACAGGATGTGTCAATGGTTTTGTCACCACGAATAAATTTAAACAAAAACTTTAGTCATGCTAGTTTTACCCTACATTGCAGTGTTAACAAACCGGCTGTTTATAATAATTAACTGAAGTTAACTTGTACTTATTATAAATGAACCTTATTGCCTTCCTCTGCACCCAATCCTATGAGTTCTTTTGTGTACGTAAATCAAACAATACATGCATACTCCAGCACTGGTCGAACAAGCATTTTGTAGGCCAGCAGATTTGTATCTGCTGGCGCAAAATGAAGGCATTTTCTCAGAAAGATGAGTCGCTTTGGTGCTCAGTGTGTACATTGATCTCCACTTGAGGTTATGTTGTTAACATGGGTTTCCCATCGGAGAGTGCGTTTTAAAGTGACACCTAAATATTTACCCTGAAATACACAAGTGAGAGGTGTGTCACTAATAATGTAAGTAAAATCAGATATCTATTTCTTTCTACTTTCTGTTAGCATTACTTTGGGCATTTAGCGTCATCTGCCACTCCTGACACCACGGAAAGGTATAATTTTGTAATGGTGATCATCACTGCAATTAATTTTGCGGTACGAAAAACAATTGTCAGCGAATAGGCGGATGTTACCATGTAATCACGAAGACAAATTGTTTATGTATATTAAAAATAAAACTGGGCCCAAAACAGTGTCTTCTCACACTCCAGATATAATAGGTGCTAAACTGGAAGCTTCGTTTGAACATACACGAATTCTGAGTAGCAGAGGGCAGTCACTCACATTCACTTGCACTCATTTAAAAGGCGTGAGTGCCAGTGAGTGTGAGCGGAGGTGAGTGCAAGTGAGCGTAGGTAAGTGCAAGTGCGAGCGAGTGCCAGTGAGTGTGAGCGGAGGTGAGTGCCAGTGAGTGTGAGCGGAGGTAAGTGCGAGCGAGTGAGTGAAGGTGAGTGCGAGTGAGGGCCAGTGAGTGCGATTGGAGATAAGTGAGAGCGCGAGTGGAGGTGAGTATGAGTGAGTGTGAGCGGAGGTGAGTGCGAGTGAGTGTGAGTGGAGGTGAGTGCGAGTGAGGGCCAATGAGTGCGAGTGGAGATAAGTGAGTGGAGGTGACTATGAGTGAGTGCCAGCGAGTGTGAGCGGAGGTGAGTGTGAGTGGAGGTGAGTACGAGTGAGTGTGAGCTAGTGGAGGTAAGTGCGAGTGTGAGTGCCAGTGAGTGCGAGTGGAGGTGAGTGCTAGTGTAAGTGAGTGTGAGTGGAGGTCGGTGCGAGTGCCAGTGAGTGGGAGCGGAGGTGAGTGCGAGTGATTGTGAGTGGAGGTGAGTGTGAGCGGAGGTGAGTGTGAGCGGAGGTAAGTGCGAGTGAGTGGAGGCGAGTGCGAGTGGAGATAAGTGAGAGCGTGAGTGGAGGTGAGTTTGAGTGAGTTTGAGTGGAGGTAAGTGCGAGTGAGGGCCAATGAGTGCGAGTGGAGATAAGTGAGTGTGAGTGGAGGTGAGTATGAGTGAGTGCGAGTGAGTGTGAGCGGAGGTGAGTGCAAGTGATTGTGAGTGGAGGTGAGTGCCAGTGAGTGTGAGCGGAGGTGAGTGCCAGTGAGTGTGAGCGGAGGTAAGTGCGAATAGAGATAAGTGAGAGCGCGAGTGGAGGTGTGTATGAGTGAGTGTGAATGAAGGTGAGCACGAGTGAGTGTGAGCGGAGTGCGAGCGGAGGTGAGTGCCAGTGAGCGCGAGTGGAGGTGAGTGCGAGTGTGAGTGCCAGTGAGTTTGAGTCGAGGTCGGTGCGAGTGCCAGTCAGTGTGAGTGGAGGTGAGTGTGAGCGGAGGTGAGTGCCAGTGATTGTGAGTGGAAGTGAGTGCCAGTGAGTGAGCGGAGGTAAGTGCGAGTGCGAGCGAGTGAGTGTGAGTGAGGGCCAGTGAGTGCGAGTGGAGATAAGTGAGAGCGCGAGTAGTGGAGGTGAGTATGAGTGAGTGCCAGTGAGTGGGAGCGGAAGTGAGTGCGAGTGAGTGTGAGTGGAGATAAGTACGAGTGTAAGTGAGTGCCAGTGAGTGTGAGTGGAGGTGAGTGTGAGTGGAGGTCAGTGCAAGTCAAAGTGAGTGCCAGTGAGTGTGAGTGGAGGTCAGTGCGAGTGCAAATGAGTGCCAGTGAGTGTGAGCGGAGGTGAGTGCGAGTGAGTGCCAGTGAGTGTGAGCGGAGGTGAGTGCCAGTGATTGTGAGTGGGGGTGAGTGCGAGTAAGTGTGAGCGGAGGTCAGTGCCAGTGAGTGAGCGGAGGCAAGTGCAAGTGCGAGCGAGTGAGGGCCAGTGAGTGCGAGTGGAGATAAGTGAGAGCGCGAGTAGTGGAGGTGAGTATGAGTGAGTGCCAGTGAGTGTGAGCGGAAGTGAGTGCGAGTGAGCGTGAGTGGAGGTAAATGAGAGTGTAAGTGAGTGCCAGTGAGTGTGAGTGGAGGTCAGTGCGAGTGCAAGTGAGTGCCAGTGAGTGTGAGCGGAGGTGAGTGTGTGTGGAGGTGAGTGCAAGTGAGTGCCAGTGATTGTGAGTGCAAGTGAGTCCCAGTGAGAATGAGTGCGAGCGAGTGGGCGCTTGTGAGTGCGAGTGGAGGCGAGCCTGAACGTGAGTGCGGGTTCTGTAAAAATTATGGTGAGTGAGTGTGAGTGAGTATCCTCCCACACTGCCAGCCCATGAGTATGCCCAAGGAAACAAAGTGCTCTCCGGTGCAAGCATTGTCTTGCTATGCTGTTTGCATCAGGAAGGGACATGCCCCACCAGAGTTATTTGTAGTCCTGCTTGCAATAAGCTAGTATGAGAAAACGTTTAGGTTAGGATGTTTCATCTGCAATAAGCTATGCAGATTTTCTTCGCATCACTGGAACCTACGAATACACCAAGGAATAAAGATTAAAAAAATAAAGAAAATTTATGAGCATGTGGAATGTACTGTCATAAAGAAAAGAAATAGAAGTGATAATTGCAAATACTTAACAGTGTGGCCTTGCTATTTGTGGGGATGCACAATGATGCCTCGTGTATGACAATGGAAGGACGTGTGCCCTTCTGAGGCAAACAGCGTAACAGGTGCCATTTGAATTGGAGATTGCTTTGCATGCTCAAGCACACTATCAGTGGTCTCACCACTTCACATCGTTATAAAGGGTGTACATTCCAGGGGTTTACATGTGAAAGTTATGAAGTTGAGAGTAAACAATGGTGGTTGGCCTACGTGTACAAGAGATTAGGTGCACATGCAGAACTTACTAAGCCGCACAAGCACTACCACTGGACGTGCGGCACTGCTTTTGTTTTTGTGCTGAACGTTGGATCACATGACGCCACGTCACTTTGGTGGCACTCTCGTGGCTTGCTGTGAGCCACTTTTTTTGCATGCTTTAGAAGGCATGTTAGTAGCATCTTTTTTAATCAGGAATGTTGTCTGCTGTCAACAATCACTGAGTGTTGTATTAGCAGCAAAATGGTTTTTTGGAACCTTGGAACGCTACATTCTAGCATAACTGAGCTCCTGGGTTATGCAGTCGATCCCACTTGTTCTGGTCAGTGTTAGTGTATCTTGCTGGAAAATGCATGGTGCTGCACTAACTATAAGTGGCCTAAGTTGCTGTTTGCCATGGTTAACATGTTACGTTACATATCCGTGGTCAGGGCATCACACACTTATCTTTTTGTCAGACCTCTGTGCACATGGCGCACAGGCTACAGATGTTCTAAATTGTAGAAGCGCACGCATTTGGGATGGTTGGTTCATGATTACGAGCAATAATAACAGCGCTAAACGACAGGACGAGTGGGGACACAGACAACAGCGTCGTTTAGCGCTGTTCTTATTGCTCGTATTCTAAATGGTGTTTGGCACTTCGAAAAAGGCATGCCTTGTTATTTAATGACGAACCTAATAAGGAGTGCTTACGGTGGTGTGTAGGTGCCAACACCATATAAAATTAGGCCATTTTTACGTTTTTGAGTAAAATGTGGCAAATACATGTCAGCATTAAGTTTCATAATAATACATTTTGTTCTTTTTTTATTTTCGTTGTGCCAAAGGCCAGGAACTACATTGAATCTCCTTCTTTGTGTTGAAAAATGTCAATAGCACATGATTTCCCATCGCCGTCCACTGCCTATCTGACCAAAGTTTCTTGAAATATTTTCGAACTAATTAAGTTGGGGCTACAAATAAGAAAAACATAGATGTGCACATCATATTATGATGCAGATAGAAAAGAGTATGCAACTGTAGATGGGCAAATACAGTCGACTTTCATTAATACCACCCTGACAAGACCAACAAAATTGGTCAA